>NW_027507785.1:177875445-179081279 GCF_037356315.1 Lithobates pipiens
CCCAGGCTCGCCCGGTCCCAGCGGCTGCTGTATAACAACAGAATATGGACTGGAATTTCCTTATCTTCCTAAGGAGATTATGAAGAAATTGAGGAGAATCGAGAGGACTGGTACGCAAGCGATATATGGGACTATTTGAAGGTACCTAAACCATTCAGGAATAAAGTGTGTGCCCCTGAAATGTATGAACGTTGTCTCCAGAATTGGAGTTATTTAAGACATATTTACTCGGACAAAGTTGTGATCTGCCGGCCGGGAAGGGACAATGTTGTCTAATTCATTACTACAGTAGACACTCAGGGAAAAACACTTACTTTACCTGACCCAAGGTTTTATTGGTAGACTATCGGGACTGTTTTTTTTGGCTCAAAATATTTTTTTTTCCTTCTTTTTTCTTGAATACAAGGACTGTGGGGTAGCTAGTTAGTGTTAGTTTTCTAAGAGAGCTCCGTGTCAAGGCTACCCATGGGTCACACCACTTGTTTAAAGAAGGACTTTTACCACCAGGTGGTGTGAGTCTGCACAAAAAAAAAAACTTCCTGGTCTTCTTCGCTAGGATGTAAATTCTCAGCACTTAAAGAGAGAGAGTATCATTGTCGGATGAGGATGAGACTCTGCCTTCTAAAAATATAGCAATAATGTGTATTTTATTGTTGTTTTGTGTGCTTTTCTTTACAGGATTCACTAAGAGCATCTGTCATGCTACTGGAGAGTGAGTGATGTAGATAGTCAGGAATTGGGATGTGTGATCTGTAACCTACTTGTATTAACCGTTAAAAGTATTATATTGTTCAATGTTTTCTGTGTTTCTTTCCACTTCCTATTTCAACCTTAAAGTTCAGGTACTTAAATTTTTTCTAGGATTAAAGTGTTTTTTTCTTCTTTCCCAGACGATGAGGACATTGTCTAAATGGGAGGGGGGGGTATGTAGTGCCAGCTTCTGATGAGCACGGGCTATATATTTGTAAAAATTAATATTCCTAAAGCCACAGTTGGGTTTTAGGGCTAATTTTGCCAAATTATGGTTTCAGTACCAGTCTAGCTGGATTGAACTAGGTTCTCCTTGGCTTCAGATGTCGCTGTCACCACCAGCAAGTGGTAGAACGCAGTCTAGTTGGGTGTATTGAGTACCATTCTTGTCTCGGGAACCAGCCCAGTGGGAGGGTTGTCCTGCTGTGCATTCTGGGAGGTGGTATTTAAGGTACTGCGATCACATTCTTCGGGGGTTCCGGTCCAGAAGAGATTTTCTGTCTGTTCGGTCCTGCTCCTCCTGACCAGCCCCCATGGCCCTCCTGGCATGGGGTGCAGATCCATGCAATTCCGAGCCTCGGGGCTGGATAGCCTGAGGCGAACAACTGCAGGGACAGGCCTGAATGGAAATGAGGCCATAGTGATTCAAAGGTGGTCCAGTGCTGTCTCATCTAGGGAGAGGCCCAGCAACTGGAGAAGCACTAAGGGGAGGACTCTTCTGGAGAAGGCCATGCGTAAAGCTGGTTTCTCAGAAGGAGCCTAGAGGCTCAGTTGAAGGACACTTTGTGGATCTATAGTCATACAGTTTCCCCGGACCGGCTGAGAGATACTGGTACTGTATCATAGTTCTCTAAATTTATCTACGTCCCTCAGTTACATTCAAGTCTGTGGCAGAGACTTTTATTTCTCAGGTGTTCTACATTCAAGTCTGTGGCAGAGACTTTGATTTACTTAATACCCTGATGGCTGCTAGGACTAGTAAGAGGAGGTCTATCCGGGGGTTGTGAGAATCCAGCTGTGAAACGTTTATTCTCTGGATTTTGCAGTCCAAAAAAAGTACCTGAACTTCCTTTCTAACTCTCTACCTTTTATTAAGAAACTGTATTATCTTCTAAAAATAAATAACCGAAAGAGGATCCAGTGTCAGTTTCTGCATTTCTTTGGGCCATCTACCACGGAAACCCCTAGACTGAGGCGAGGTCAAGAAGGTAACAGTAAGCCCAACTAAACCAGCAGCTCCTTCGGGGGTCAGTGCTACATCTGGATACAGGGTTGGACATCCCGTCCCTCCCAAGACACTGTGAAATCTCCAAACTACAGAGCCCCATGCCGGAATACCAAAACCTGGAGAAAGCTGTAAAAGCAGTCTTCTCCAGTCCACATCTATGCTCTACAGCCTTGCACCAAGCAAATGTGCACACCCTGTGTACCCCAAACTACCAATTGTACCGTGACAGCATCTCCTACTGTCACAATATATATACAGTATATATATATATATATATATATATATATATATATATATATATATATATATATATATTTACAGACATTATTGACATATGGGTTATTCTTTTTCAGTGCTAGTAAGTTATATAATAATTACAATAGTAAGAAAAAAAAGGGAAAAAAGGGTTATGATTTAAATGTTGCCACATTTTGAATTAGAGGGGACATCTGCATCTGACCAGAATAGCTACATGAAAAGCATGTGTGCTTGAATGCTCCAGATGTATTCAATGATGCATTGAACATGGTATGTGAAGCTGACCAAATCAAAAACAGAGGGTTTGGGCCTAGCAGCTATCTACCATTCCTACTCTTAAAACATTAATTTTGAACAATGAGATATACACAGGGCTGGACTGGGACAAAAATTTGGCCCTGGACTTCATCCAGACCGGCCCACTCCAATTTTGCAAACATGCACAAAAACAGTATGCTGCGCACTTGCACGAGAGTGACGTCATCACGGCCCGGCTAGACACATAGCAGGAGTATGCAAACTCAGAAGCCGACAGCACACTGCTGGTGATCTTTTATTTTCCAGCCCCCCCCCCCCCCCTCTACCCCCTGGTGTCCCCCTGTCACCCGCCCGAAGCCTGGCTCTGCATTATATATTTTAAAATAAACAACTAATGCGCACACTTATTTTTGATCAACCGCAGTAATGAGAAGCTGCCAACATCCAACAGGTTAACAAAAACCCACAGATAAATTGAATATATAGCAAAGGATGTGATGCTAACCAAAATAACATAAAAAATCCATTTGGTGCAAATAATGATTCAAATAATACAAAAAATCCAACATAGCTAAAAGTACATCAAACGTGTCAATTAATATTGAAAAGCGCATAAAAAAAAATTCTGCAAAAAAATCATATATAAACTGTTAGGTGCTTCGTCTTCTTAATAATACCCCTGGTAGCCTAGGCTAGGATGGAAGAGCGGAGGTCCCGATCACCGGTGGACAGACACCACACATACACGATTGTACGTGAATAATGACTGTGAGTTTATTGGAGCACACAGTAGTTTTATGCAGTTTGAGCTAAAACACAGCCCTGTGGTTTAGCCAATCAGGGACTGCCACATAAAATATGCAAGATAGTATATTTTACTACGTCATCATGGTTTTTTGCACAAGCAATATTTCTGCCTAGTAACAAAAGCTAAATATATACATATACATTCAGTTTAAAATGTTTCTTAGGTGTGATGCAAGACAGGCCTGTGGTCTAACGCCATGAAGTTACTTCTGCTCTTAAAAAGGGAAGTAGCTTAACCGCATCCATCTGTTCTGAACAGATATCTAACCTTGTGATAATTCTAAATACCTTGTACAAGCAAAAACACATATGACCTTAAGCAATAGGTTTCTATGTCATGCTGACAGTAATTTTCCATTACCCAAAATGGATGTCTCTTAACAAGATGGTTCCCTCATTACCTTATATAAACCATGCTTATAATTAAAACCATTTTATCTAAACTATGTCCTTGGTATTAAAGTGCAAAAAGAGTGCAAAAAAAAAAGGGGGGATTTTAATTATAAGCATGGTTTATATATGAATTTTTTGCTGAAAATATTTTTATGCACATTTTAATATTAATTGACAGTTTTGGTGAACTTTTAGCTATGTTGGATTTTGCATATTATTTTAATCATTATTTTCACCAAATTGATTTTTTTTGTTATTTTATTTAGCACCACATCCTTTGCTCTATATATATATATATATATATATATATATATATATATTGTAAGGGATCTTCCCGGGGTAGGGTGTGTTTGGACACAGTTCACAGCAGACTTGGAATTTATAAAGCAGATCTTGGCGTTTATTCGTGGTACAAACAGTCCAGCAAACAAAATATACAGCAACACCGTGCTTTCTAAGTACAACAAAAATAAAAAGTCCTAGCCCGGCTGGGCGCTTACTAACAGGTTCTGCTCACCTATCTGACACTTACAAACACAGCGTCTTTCGCCTGGATGTCGCAGGGTGAGTTTTAGCTCCAGCAGTGGCTGTGCTTGGAGCTTCCTTCAACACACAGATTGTTCATTCCCTGGCTGAGAGCAATCTCCTGCAGACCCTACAGAGCCTTTAGCTTCCCAGGCTAATTAGGATCCAAGCTCACCTGATCCCAAACCCAGAACTGGATCGGGGGATGTGGAATGACAGGTCCCTCTACCAAACCTACCTGCCATTCCATATAAACCCAGGCCCGGCAAAATTAAATAACAACTCAGCAGCATATCGCTGCTGAGAAACTGATCCATCCTGGATTTACCATCTCACACTGTGTAGCAACCTAGGTGAGATGTACACCCCCTCGATCACTTCTCCAGTGACATGTCTACATATCCCCCCCCTCTTTTTCAGACCGGAGGGCTGAGCCTTTTGTCCCCACAGACAACTTACCCTTGACAATGCGTCAGCATTTGCCTGTAATTTCCCTGGCCTGTGTTCCACAGTGAAATTAAAGTTTTGTAGGGAGAGAAACCATCTAGTCACTCTTGCATTTCTCTCCTTGTTTAACTTCATCCATGTTAGGGGGGCATGGTCTGTCACCAACTTGAATTTCCTGCCTAGCAAGTAATACTTTAAAGATTCTAGGGCCCACTTCACTGCCAAACATTCTCGCTCCACAATGGCATAATTTTTCTCGGCCGGGGTTAGTTTTCTACTCAAGTACGTCACCGGATGCTCCTCACCATTCACTACTTGTGAGAGTACTGCACCTAAGCCTGTGCTAGAGGCATCTGTCTGGACCAGAAATTCTCGCCTGAAATCGGGGGTGACTAACACAGGTGGTTGGCACAAGGCAGACTTAAGGCTTTGGAAAGCCTCCTCGGCCTCTGGGGTCCACGTGACCATTGCTGTCTTTCCGCCCTTTGTCAAGTCAGTTAGCGGAGCAGCAACTGAGGCAAAGTTCGGCACAAATCTACGGTAATAACCCGTAATACCCAGGAAAGCTCTAACCTGTTTCCTTGTCAGGGGTCTAGGCCAATTCTGTATTGCCTCAATTTTATTTAGCTGTGGCCTAACCAATCCTCTTCCAACAATGTAGCCCAGATATTTGGCCTCTTCTAGGGCTAGAGCACACTTCTCGGCATTTATGGTCAACCCTGCATCACTTATGGCATCCAACACGGCCTGTACCTTACAGAGGTGACTTTCCCAATCAGGGCTAAAAATGACCACATCATCGAGGTAGGCGGCTGAGTAATCACGATGTGGTCGCAGAATCAAGTCCATCAACCTCTGGAAAGTTGCAGGCGCTCCATGTAACCCGAACGGCATCACTACATACTGGAATAGCCCATCAGGGGTGGAGAAAGCAGTTTTCTCTTTAGCCTCGTCAGAAAGTGGAATCTGCCAATAGCCCTTTGTGAGATCGAGGGTGGTTATGTACCTGGCGTTACCCAACTTCTCAATCAACTCATCTACCCTGGGCATAGGATACGCATCGAACTTGGAGATCTCATTCAACTTTCTGAAATCGTTACAGAACCTCCAAGTTCCATTGGGCTTTGGGATTAGCACAATTGGGCTGGACCATTCACTCTGTGACACCTCAATTACCCCCAGAGCAAGCATACGTTTTACCTCGGCAGATACGGCTTCCCTACGTGCCTCGGGTATCCTATAGGGCTTAAGGTTTACTCTGCTTCTAGGCTCAGTTTCAATGTGATGATGGATGAGGTGTGTACGCCCTGGGAGGTCAGAGAACTTGTTTTTGTTTTTCTGTAAAAATTCCTGAGCCTCCTGTTTCTGTGATACTGATAGAGCATCACCTACCTTGACTGGAGGGATTGGTTGTGACAAATTATTAACAGTATTTGTCGCCCCCAAGGATTCCCTGTCTTTCCAGGGCTTGATCAAGTTTATGTGATAAACTTGGAAAGGCTTCCTTCTACCTGGTTGGTGCACCTTGTAGTTCACCTCACTGATCTTTTCAACAATTTCATAAGGACCTTGCCACTTCGCCAAGAATTTACTCTCAACAGTGGGGACTAGTATAAGGACCCTATCGCCTGGGTTGAATGTCCTGATTCTTGCGGACCGGTTGTAAATTCTACTTTGGGCCTCTTGAGCTCTCTGGAGGTGTTCCCTTACCAGGGGCATTACAGTGGCTATACGGTCCTGCATTTGTGCTACATGCTCAATAACACTCTTGTATGGGGTGGACTCATTCTCCCATGTCTCTTTTGCAATGTCTAGTAGACCCCTAGGGTGATGACCATAGACCAACTCGAATGGTGAGAACCCTGTGGACGCTTGGGGCACCTCCCTAATAGCAAACATGAGGTAGGGTAATAAATGATCCCAGTCACGACCATCTTTTGCCACCACTTTCTTCAACATATGTTTCAAAGTTTTATTAAATCTCTCCACCAATCCGTCCGTCTGGGGGTGGTACACAGAGGTACGGATGTGTGAGATTTTAAATAGTCTGCATAATGCCTTCATTACTTTCGACATAAATGGCGTACCTTGGTCAGTTAGGATTTCTTTGGGGATCCCAGTCCTAGAGAACATATAAAACAACTCACGTGCAATTGTTTTAGATGCAGTGTTTCTTAAGGGTACAGCCTCAGGATAGCGGGTCGCATAATCCAGGACTACCAAAATATACTGGTGTCCTCTAGCTGACTTTACAATGGGACCCACTAAATCCATGGCAATACGCTCAAAAGGCACCTCTATAATAGGGAGCGAAACCAAAGGACTGCGAAAATGTGACACTGGGGCACTAACCTGACATGTGGGGCACGACTCACAGTATTTTTTAATGTCATCATATATGGCCGGCCAAAAAAACCTCTGGAGAACCCTCTCTCGCGTTTTGTCAGTCCCCAAGTGTCCCCCAAGAACATGGTTATGTGCCATGTCAAGCACCTGACGCCGGTACGGCTTAGGTACCAGAAGCTGTTCCACAATCTCATCCTTAACCTTATTAACCCTATAGAAAAGATCATTAGTCACCGAAAAATGTGGAAATCTTTTTTCAGCATCTGGTTCCTGAGGTACCCCATTCATTACAGCAACCTGCTCTCTCGCATTTTTGAGAGTGGGGTCCTGTAATTGTGCAGCCCCAAAATTATCTCTAGACACCTTTAAGTCTAGTATATTTTGCTCAGTGGGAGGAGCCTCCTCCTCCCCAGCCAGGACCTGTAAAGGAAAACAATCATTTTCATCCTGCATACTTTTATCATTCACAGTGGACAAGGCAACCCCCTTAGAGGTATCCTCACTCCTTTTGGGGATTTTTCTTTTTTCCCAGAGAGCCCAGAATAATGGAAAATCGCGCCCCAATATTACATTATGCATGAGGTTTTTAACCACACCCACTTCATATTGTACGGTGCCTTGTTCAGTCCCGACTTTAGCCAGCACTATAGGGTACATTTTTGTATCACCATGTATGCACACAACACTCATATGCTTTTGAGACTCTAAGTCCCCAGTCACCAGGCTAGCATGCACCAAGGTTACAAGGCTTCCTGAGTCCATTAACGCTTTAACAGGAAAGTCATTGATTGTAATATCGCAGATTTGCGGTTCAGTCTCTAGTCCAGGAACTGCAGCACAAGATGGTTCCGCAAATAGCGACTGACGCCGGCTAGCGTCACATTCCATGGGTTCAGAGGTAAGAGGGCAATGGGCCGACACGTGTCCCGCCTCATGGCATCTCCAACACTGGATAGGGCCTGGTCTCTTTGGCAAGGAGTCCTTTTCAGAGCCCCTTAGCCACCCGGGACCATCACCAGTCTTTTGTCCCTGAGACACCACTTGAGCCCTTTTCCCCCCATCAGCACCCCTCCACACTCCCCCAATAGATGGAAGTCTCTTACCAGCTGACGGCACAGATCTGGCGCTCCGGGGAGGTGAAGATGCTGCAGGAACATCACGGAGGTAGTCCTCAGTCGCCTGGAACCTCTCCACAAGGTTGACAAGTTCGTTTGCGTTCTTAGGATCACCTTGTCCCACCCAGCGTTGCAGGTCAGTAGGAAGCGCTCGGAGGTAGCGATCCATCACGACCTTCTCTAGGATTTGTGCAGGAGTAGAAGTGTCTGGCTCCAACCACTTTCTTGCCAAATGGATTAGGTCATACATCTGGGACCTCGCTGATTTGTCCAGACTGTAGCTCCAGTTGCGTACCCTCCGGGCACGGACTGCAGTAGTAACTCCTAGTCGGGCAAGTATCTCCTCTTTTAGCCGAGTATAGTCCTTAACCTCTTGCTCACTGAGGTCATAGTAGGCCTTTTGGGGTTCACCTGTTAAATAGGGCGCAATTACCTCTGCCCACTCAGCGGCTGGTAACTTCTCTCGCTCAGCCACGCGCTCAAATACTGTTAGAAAGGCCTCAACATCGTCCTCAGCAGTCATCTTTTGCAGCGCTTTCTGCACAGTCCTTCTCCCAAAAAAAATCTCTGGAGCGGCTCCCATCACTATGGGTGGATTAGTAACCACAGGCGCCTCACGATTTACTATCAGGTGCTCGATAAGTTGTTGTTGGCTTTGGCGCAAAGCTTGCAACTCTTCCTTATGCATCTGCTGTTGTGCCGCCATGGACTGTTCATGTCGTTGCTGTTGTTGCAAACTCACTTGCATAAACTGCTTCAGCATCTCCTCCATGTTGCTGGACTGTTCCTGGAGTGTCATTGCAGCTTTCACCCAAGACATAAGCAGCTGTAGCCAAGTCTGTCCACACCGTTGCCCCTAGCAACCGACTTTGCCCGCATTCTCCACCAATTGTAAGGGATCTTCCCGGGGTAGGGTGTGTTTGGACACAGTTCACAGCAGACTTGGAATTTATAAAGCAGATCTTGGCGTTTATTCGTGGTACAAACAGTCCAGCAAACAAAATATACAGCAACACCGTGCTTTCTAAGTACAACAAAAATAAAAAGTCCTAGCCCGGCTGGGCGCTTACTAACAGGTTCTGCTCACCTATCTGACACTTACAAACACAGCGTCTTTCGCCTGGATGTCGCAGGGTGAGTTTTAGCTCCAGCAGTGGCTGTGCTTGGAGCTTCCTTCAACACACAGATTGTTCATTCCCTGGCTGAGAGCAATCTCCTGCAGACCCTACAGAGCCTTTAGCTTCCCAGGCTAATTAGGATCCAAGCTCACCTGATCCCAAACCCAGAACTGGATCGGGGGATGTGGAATGACAGGTCCCTCTACCAAACCTACCTGCCATTCCATATAAACCCAGGCCCGGCAAAATTAAATAACAACTCAGCAGCATATCGCTGCTGAGAAACTGATCCATCCTGGATTTACCATCTCACACTGTGTAGCAACCTAGGTGAGATGTACACCCCCTCGATCACTTCTCCAGTGACATGTCTACAATATATATATACAGCCATATTCTATATACAGCTATATACAGTATATATATATATACAGCTATATACAGTATATATATATATATATATATATATATATATATATACAGCCATATGCTATATACAGTATTCAATGGCTGTGCTGGGCCTGCTGGTTACCTGCAGCACCGCCATCCTCCAGCCTCCCTCGTCTGCTCTGGGGAATTCTCTGCCTGTCGGCTGCTCTCAGGACATCACACGGCGGCCCCCGTCTCATTTAAACTCACAGCGTCCGTTATCGCGGGGGCCGCCGGAGATAGCCGAGTTTTGTTTGCTGAAGCTGAAGAGCTGTCGGAGAGGAAGGGGGCGGGGGAAGCCGAGCGGTGGCGGAAAAGGACGACTGTGGGCCGGAGGTGGCCGAAGATGTGTGCAATGCCAGTGTTCTGAGAGCACCGAGTGGGGGCGGAAAGAGCCGAAGTGCGCCGTGCTGCGCTCGGAAGTACAGCGGTGCTCAAATGAATGGCTGCGTGAGTAGCGCAGCCATTAATTTGGCAGGCTGTCACTGAAACCGGCCCACTGAGCCATCGGCCCACCGGGAATCTCCCGGTAGTCCCGATGGCCAGTACATGCCTGGATATACAGTAAGAACAATGGAAGTGGTGCACATAGAAATAAGCACTATTTTTAATAGTTTCTTACTATTCACATCTCATGACAAGAATAAGGAAATTTCCATTTGTGGTCTTTTTCTAAAAATGCTAGTTGGCTGGCTTCAGTTTTTTTAAACAAAATGGTACACACAGACTACCTATAAGCATAGTTGCCAACATTGTAAAAAAAAATTCGGAACACTTTTTTGGCAGTAGGCGGTGTTGTGTTATAATTAGGGTTGCGGGGCATGCGGTTATAGGTGTGGCATAGGAAAAGGTGAAAATGCGGCGAGCGCAGCCATGATTGTTATGGTGTCAGGATGATTGATATTTCTATTATTACATTGTAATATGAAATGAAATCATTCAACTCACCGTAATGCAGAATCAGTGGGAGCCATGAGCGCGTCACTAGCCACGTTGCCTGCCACCAGATGCCATCAGGTGCCCCCAGCAGAGTCCCTCCTTACATCAGGTGCCCCATCAGAGGTACCTTCCTCACATCTGTGTCCATCAGCGGAGCCCCTCCTTACAACTGGTGCCCCTCTGACATCCACACTGCTCCCTCTGACATCCAGACTGTGCCCTCTGACATCCACAGACTGGCTCGCGACATCCACAGACTGGCCCCCGACATCTACAGACTGGCCCCCACATACACAGACTGGCCCTCACATACACAGACTGGCCCCCACATACACAGACTGGCCCCCGACATACACAGACTGGCCCCCACATCCACAGACTGGCCCCCACATCCACACTGGCCCCCACATCCAGACTGGCCCCGACATACACAGACTGGCCCCGACATACACAGACTGGCCCCGACATACACAGACTGGCCCCCACATCCACAGACTGGCCCCCGACATCCACAGACTGGCCCCCACATCCACAGACTGGCCCCCACATTCATAGACTGGCCCCCGACATCCACAGACTGGCCCCCACATCTCCAGACTGGCCCCCACATACACAGACTCACTGGCCCCCACATCTCCAGACCGGCCCCCGACATCCACAGACTGGCCCTGACACCTCCTCCAGACGCGGCACGCCATAGTTGTCGCGTGGAATTACTTTGAACTGCGGCGCCGCCCACTGCACTTCACAGGCACACTGGCAGCGAGGGTGGGCGGCGCCGCAGCATCTGATCTCTATTGAAGACCAGCTTCAGGTCTTCTTTAAAATAGCAGCCGGTGGCGGTGAAAAACGGGACAAACCTAATTTCCCGGGACAAAATTAAATCAGGACAAATGTCCTAATCCCGGGAATGTTCAGGGAAATTCGGGACAGTTGGAAACTATGCCTATAAGGCCTCTATGATTAATGATTAAGGCCTCTACGATTAAGGGTGAAACGCGTCTGAGGAGTTCTTTACAGGTGGAGAACAGGAGCTAAAGCTATCTTTTACTCATCTCATTCACATTTATGAAACAGGGAGTCAGTGCCTGTGTGCAAACCGCCACCATTTTGTTGAAGTCTACTGGAGACTGACAAGGCAATTCAGTTTTGTGTCAGTCTGTTCACATGTAGTGATGGCCGAACGGTTCGCCCGGCGGTCGTTTCGCGGCGAATTTCCGACTTTCGCCGTCCGCGGGTTCGAACGCCTTTTTCCGTCGTTCGCCCCGGCGGACTTACGTGTTTAATGTATACAAGAACTTTAACCTTTCGTGACACGTTTATCATGTGTTACAGGACAACCAATTGAGACATGACAGCTCATGGACACTTGGACATTCCCCCTAACCTATAAATACACCCGATCCGGTGGCCATTTTACATTCTTTCTTCTGTCACTGTAGGGAAAGGATCCTGTGTGGAGTAGGGACAGAGAAAACGCTAGCTATTTGGTACACAAAAGTTCTTTTCAGGACTGGTATAGGTGTTAGGTCAGCAGCCTGAGTTTCTTTTGTCAGTTTAGATAAAGGGACAGAGCGCTGTATGCTGCTATTTTAGGGACAGCTCAGCCAGATTAGTCTTTCTTCATCATCATCATCATCATCATCATTAGCTGTTACTATCAGGTCCACAAAAGAGCTGTTCCAGCTAATCGTTCCAGCCTACTCTTTTTTGCCAATTTGTATAGGGACAGGCAGGAAGCAGTGTGTCAGGCAGTGAGGATAATTTTAAAGACTTGCTGTTACTATTAGTTCCACAAAGGTTCTTTTCAGGACTGGTATCAGTGGTACGGTAATAGGCTTGTACACGTATAATATTCTTTCTTCCAAATATAGAAAGAATATTATACTTGACTGCTGCCCTTCTGCTGCAGTCTGCTAATCATTCACAACTCACTTGTTCCACAAAGCTCTTTATCAGGACTGGTAACTTGGTCTGTCTAGGGTGCTACGGTACATAGGCTTGGGTGCGGTACAGTCTGCTGTTCTGTAAGGACCGCTATCGGTCCACAATAGATAGGGTTGCCGTGCACTACTGCTGACCGCTGCCCTATACTGCAGCAGTCCTTCAGCGGTATAGGGACTGACGCACAGTCTGCTAAACACTAATACACAACCTGCTTGGTCCACAAAAGTTCTTATAAGGACTGGTAACTTGGTATAGGGTGCTACGGTACATAGGCCTGAGTGCGTTACAGTCTGCTGTTCTGTAAGGACCGCTATCGGTCCACAATACATAGGGTTGACGTGCACTACTGCTGACCGCTGCCCTATACTGCAGCAGTCCTTCAGCGGTATAGGGACTGACGCACAGTCTGCTAAACACTAACACACAACCTGCTTGGTCCACAAAAGTTCTTATAAGGACTGGTAACTTGGTATAGGGTGCTACGGTACATAGGCCTGAGTGCAGTACAGTCTGCTGTTCTGTAAGGACTGCTATCGGTCCACAATACATAGGGTTGCCGTGCACTACTGCTGACCGCTGCCCTATACTGCAGCAGTCCTTCAGCGGTATAGGGACTGACGCACAGTCTGCTAAACACTAATACACAACCTGCTTGGTCCACAAAAGTTCTTATAAGGACTGGTAACTTGGTATAGGGTGCTACGGTACATAGGCCTGAGTGCGTTACAGTCTGCTGTTCTGTAAGGACCGCTATCGGTCCACAATACATAGGGTTGCCGTGCACTACTGCTGACCGCTGCCCTATACTGCAGCAGTCCTTCATTGGTATAGGGACTGACGTACAGTCTGCTAATCACTAACACACAACCTGCTTGGTCCACAAAAGTTCTTATAAGGACTGGTAACTTGGTATAGGGTGCTACGGTACATAGGCCTGAGTGCGTTACAGTCTGCTGTTCTGTAAGGACCGCTATCGGTCCACAATACATAGGGTTGCCGTGCACTACTGCTGACCGCTGCCCTATACTGCAGCAGTCCTTCATTGGTATAGGGACTGACGTACAGTCTGCTAATCACTAACACACAACCTGCTTGGTCCACAAAAGTTCTTATAAGGACTGGTAACTTGGTATAGGGTGCTACGGTACATAGGCCTGAGTGCGTTACAGTCTGCTGTTCTGTAAGGACCGCTATCGGTCCACAATACATAGGGTTGCCGTGCACTACTGCTGACCGCTGCCCTATACTGCAGCAGTCCTTCATTGGTATAGGGACTGACGTACAGTCTGCTAATCACTAACACACAACCTGCTTGGTCCACAAAAGTTCTTATAAGGACTGGTAACTTGGTATAGGGTGCTACGGTACATAGGCCTGAGTGCGTTACAGTCTGCTGTTCTGTAAGGACCGCTATCGGTCCACAATACATAGGGTTGCCGTGCACTACTGCTGACCGCTGCCCTATACTGCAGCAGTCCTTCAGCGGTATAGGGACTGACGCACAGTCTGCTAAACACTAACACACAACCTGCTTGGTCCACAAAAGTTCTTATAAGGACTGGTAACTTGGTATAGGGTGCTACGGTACATAGGCCTGAGTGCAGTACAGTCTGCTGTTCTGTAAGGACCGCTATCGGTCCACAATACATAGGGTTGCCGTGCACTACTGCTGACCGCTGCCCTATACTGCAGCAGTCCTTCATTGGTATAGGGACTGACGTACAGTCTGCTAATCACTAACACACAACCTGCTTGGTCCACAAAAGTTCTTATAAGGACTGGTAACTTGGTATAGGGTGCTACGGTACATAGGCCTGAGTGCGTTACAGTCTGCTGTTCTGTAAGGACCGCTATCGGTCCACAATACATAGGGTTGCCGTGCACTACTGCTGACCGCTGCCCTATACTGCAGCAGTCCTTCATTGGTATAGGGACTGACGTACAGTCTGCTAATCACTAACACACAACCTGCTTGGTCCACAAAAGTTCTTATAAGGACTGGTAACTTGGTATAGGGTGCTACGGTACATAGGCCTGAGTGCGTTACAGTCTGCTGTTCTGTAAGGACCGCTATCGGTCCACAATACATAGGGTTGCCGTGCACTACTGCTGACCGCTGCCCTATACTGCAGCAGTCCTTCAGCGGTATAGGGACTGACGCACAGTCTGCTAAACACTAACACACAACCTGCTTGGTCCACAAAAGTTCTTATAAGGACTGGTAACTTGGTATAGGGTGCTACGGTACATAGGCCTGAGTGCAGTACAGTCTGCTGTTCTGTAAGGACCGCTATCGGTCCACAATACATAGGGTTGCCGTGCACTACTGCTGACCGCTGCCCTATACTGCAGCAGTCCTTCATTGGTATAGGGACTGACGTACAGTCTGCTAATCACTAACACACAACCTGCTTGGTCCACAAAAGTTCTTATAAGGACTGGTAACTTGGTATAGGGTGCTACGGTACATAGGCCTGAGTGCGTTACAGTCTGCTGTTCTGTAAGGACCGCTATCGGTCCACAATACATAGGGTTGCCGTGCACTACTGCTGACCGCTGCCCTATACTGCAGCAGTCCTTCAGCGGTATAGGGACTGACGTACAGTCTGCTAATCACTAACACACAACCTGCTTGGTCCACAAAAGTTCTTATAAGGACTGGTAACTTGGTATAGGGTGCTACGGTACATAGGCCTGAGTGCGTTACAGTCTGCTGTTCTGTAAGGACCGCTATCGGTCCACAATACATAGGGTTGCCGTGCACTACTGCTGACCGCTGCCCTATACTGCAGCAGTCCTTCAGCGGTATAGGGACTGACGCACAGTCTGCTAAACACTAACACACAACCTGCTTGGTCCACAAAAGTTCTTATAAGGACTGGTAACTTGGTATAGGGTGCTACGGTACATAGGCCTGAGTGCAGTACAGTCTGCTGTTCTGTAAGGACCGCTATCGGTCCACAATACATAGGGTTGCCGTGCACTACTGCTGACCGCTGCCCTATACTGCAGCAGTCCTTCATTGGTATAGGGACTGACGTACAGTCTGCTAATCACTAACACACAACCTGCTTGGTCCACAAAAGTTCTTATAAGGACTGGTAACTTGGTATAGGGTGCTACGGTACATAGGCCTGAGTGCGTTACAGTCTGCTGTTCTGTAAGGACCGCTATCGGTCCACAATACATAGGGTTGACGTGCACTACTGCTGACCGCTGCCCTATACTGCAGCAGTCCTTCAGCGGTATAGGGACTAAGAGTTTTGTCACAGGGTGATTTAAAAAATGACAGGCAGAGGAAGAGGCAGGCCCTTCCGCAGGGGTGGTAGGGGTAGGGCAGGAGCAACAGCCTTGAGCCAAAGTGGGAAGTTGCAGAAGGTGCGTTCAATTACTTTAAAGGACGCACCAGACTTGGTTGAGTGGCTCACTCAGCCTTATTCTTCTGCACCCTCCTCATCCTCTCGATCTGCACCCTCTTCTTCACTCTCTGCTATGTGCACCCCCAAAGACACTACCACCAACAACACCACCACCACCACATACCTTCCGCTTGAGTGCAAATGGGGGCCTTCATGCTCCAGTGTTTTAATAGGGACCCCCGTATAAAAAGCATGAGGGTCAAGGACCAGTACTGGGTGGCAACGTACTTAGATCCCCGGTACAAACACAAAATGGCGGAAATGTTACCGCCGTCGCAGAGGGCTGTCAGAATGCAGCACTTCCAGGCCTTGCTTCGAGAAATGCTGCATTCTGCTTTTGCGTGCGCTGGCAGAGGAGCAATTCCCACTCCCAGAGAAGGATTTGCGGGTACCAATCCAACAGCGCCTGCAAGAAGAGGCCGGTTTGAAGATGTGTTGGTGACTTCGGATATGAGGTCATTCTTTCAGCCGACCCATCGACAGGTGTCATCCGGATCCAGCATCAGGGAACGCCTAGACCGTCAGGTGTCCGACTACATTGGGTTAACGGCCGATGTGGACGCTCTGAGGAGTGATGAACCCCTAGACTACTGGGTGGGCAGGCTTGACCTCTGGCCAGAGCTTGCCCAATTTGCAATCGAACTGTTGGCTTGCCCCTCATCCAGTGTCCTGTCCGAAAGGACGTTCAGCGCAGCAGGGGGGATTGTGACCGATAAGCGTACTCGCCTAGCTCACGACAGTGTTAACTACCTCACATTTCTAAAAATGAATGAGGCATGGATCTCGGAGGAATTCAACACATGTGATCAGTAGACCATGTATATGTCTATAAACAATTTTTGGAATCAAGCACACAGACCTTCTTAATTCATTTGGCTCACTTCCCTGACCCAAAAAAGCACACCGTACTATATGCCCCTACCCTCCTCTTTGAAGAGGTTGAGCGGTGTCATATTTCTACTGGGGCTGCTTATTATGAGGGGTTCCCACCATCCCTGTGCTGTGCTGACTTCCTCCTGGGTGTTCTTATTATGAGGGGCTCCCACCATCCCTGTGCTGTGCTGACTTCCTCCTGGGGGTTCTTATTATGAGGGGCTCCCACCATCCCTGTGCTGTGCTGACTTCCTCCTGGGGGTTCTTATTATGAGGGGATCACACCATCCCTGTGCTGTGCTGACTTCCTCCTGGGGCTGCTTACGGTGCTGCTGTCAGCGCTGTATGTCACGGAGCTGCTGTCAGCGCTGTATGTCACGGAGCTGCTGTCAGCGCTGTATGTCACGGAGCTGCTGTCAGCGCTGTATGTCACGGAGCTGCTGTCAGCGCTGTATGTCACGGAGCTGCTGTCAGCGCTGTATGTCACGGAGCTGCTGTCAGCGCTGTATGTCACGGAGCTGCTGTCAGCGCTGTATGTCACGGAGCTGCTGTCAGCGCTGTATGTCACGGTGCTGCTGTCAGCGCTGTATGTCACGGAGCTGCTGTCAGCGCTGTATGTCACGGAGCTGCTGTCAGTGCTGTATGTCACGGAGCTGCTGTCAGCGCTGTATGTCACGGAGCTGCTGTCAGCGCTGTATGTCACGGAGCTGCTGTCAGCGCTGTATGTCACGGTGCTGCTGTCAGCGCTGTATGTCACGGAGCTGCTGTCAGCGCTGTATGTCACGGAGCTGCTGTCAGTGCTGTATGTCACGGAGCTGCTGTCAGCGCTGTATGTCACGGAGCTGCTGTCAGCGCTGTATGTCACGGAGCTGCTGTCAGCGCTGTATGTCACGGTGCTGCTGTCAGCGCTGTATGTCACGGAGCTGCTGTCAGCGCTGTATGTCACGGAGCTGCTGTCAGCGCTGTATGTCACGGAGCTGCTGTCAGCGCTGTATGTCACGGAGCTGCTGTCAGCGCTGTATGTCACGGAGCTGCTGTCAGCGCTGTATGTCACGGTGCTGATGTCAGTGCTCTGTATTACGGTGCTGCTGTCAGTGCTCTGTATCTCCTGCACCCTCTTGTTTGCCTACCCTGGTCCCTGACCTTCCCTCTCCTCCATTGCCTTCATTAGCTCCATAGTCCTGAATTGTCAGAACAATTTCCCAAATAAAAAAAAAATGCTTGTAGTTATCGATCCCAAATTCACCTCATACATGTATTATGCTATTGTCCAGGTGGTGGGACTACGTGCTACCCCCTAATAATTACCCCGTGGCCGCAAATTCGACCTAAAGGTTTGCGAAATTCGCCTCCCATTGAAGTCAATGGAGCCCGCGGCGAACGGTCGTTTTCGCGAACGTTTGTGTCCGTTCGCGTTTCGCGTTCGCGAAACGTCCCGTCGGAAGTTCGTCCATCACTATTCACATGCTGATCAGACTGACATAGGTTTGGGGGCCATTTAAGTGGTACTATTTTGGCTACATACTCAGTATTATTTAGTTATAAACTGGGAACATGCATGCTGAAAATGTGTGTCAGAAATGTGCCTGATTTTCTAATCTCTATACTTTCGAATCAGTAACTGTGAGACTGTGGCATTCAAAGCATCACAATGATATCCCGGAAGCTAAAGGAAGGGGTGATTCTCTCAAGACAGATATACTTAAAATGTTTTAGAATATATTAGAAGCTTCTGAAGCAGCCGACAGAGAAACTTTGTGTTTCTAGAGTAGTGAGCCCTTGTAGAAAGCCAACGTGGAGTTCCCTAGGGCACGGAGTCTAAGCTCTAGCCTGCTTTTTCAACACGGCCCCTGATGGTAGGGATGGACTTGCAGCAAACTGGAACCAGGTTGCCGCCCCCAGGTCCGCCAGGCTAACCACTCGTGTATGCAGAATACAGATGACAGGGGACAGAAGAGAATAAGGGAAAAGAGCCGAAGTCAGGGCAGGTGGCAGACAAGCGAAAATGGTAGACAAAGCCAGGGTCGCTACACAGGTAGTCAGGCACAGAATACAAGCAATAGAAGGCAAACCAGTAGCACATAGAAACTAGAAAGTTGCTCAGACAACCCACGTTGCACTGAGCATGTCTATATATAGGGAAGCAGTCTGGGGAGTGGGCCAGGAAATGATAGAAGGGAAAGGGATATAAATCCACAGTATAGCAGGTGACACCCATAGGTGAACATAGAAGCCAGCAGCACATTAACCACTTGCCGACCAGCGCACAACGATGTACGTCGACAGAATGGCACAGGCAGGCAAATGGGCGTACATGTACGTCCCTTTAAATTTGCCGCCCTGCCATCAGGAGCGCGCCGCCGCCGGCACGCTCCCGCGCTGGTCGGGACCCCTGTGAGTCCGGTCGCGGGACGCACGGACTCGATCGCCGCGGGCATCCCCGCGATCGTCTCACGGAGCGGCCGAATGAAGAAATCCCGTTGTAAACAACATTGCTCCATTCTGCCTAGCAACTAGTGACGCTGATCTCTGCTCCATGTGATTGGAGCAGAGATCAGTGTTCACTAAATGAAAGCCCAACCCCCCCCCCCCAGTTAGTAACACACCCCTAGGAACACTTAACCCCTACACTGCCACCCACTGGTTAACCCCTTCACTGCCAGTGTCATTTACACAGGAATCACTGCATTTATATAGCAGTGATTACTGTATAAATGACAATGGTCCCAAAAATGTCCGATGGGTCCCCCACAATGTCGCAGTCACAATAAAAATCGCTGATCGTCGCCTTTACTAGTAAAAAAATAATAATAAAAAATTATTAATAAAAATGCTATAAAACTATCCCTATTTTTTAAACGCTATAACTTTTGCGCAAACCAATCAATAATCACTTATTGCGATTTTTTTTACCAAAAATATGTAGAAGAATACGTATCGGCCTAAACTGAGGGAAGAAAATGTTTTTTTATATATTTTTGGGGGATATTTATTATAACAAAAAGTAAAAAATAATGCGTTTTTTTCAAAATTGTCGCTCTATTTTTGTTTATAGCGCAAAAAATAAAACCCGCAGGCGTGATCAAATACCACCAAAAGAAAGCTCTATTTGTGGGAAAAAAAGGACGTCAATTTTGTTTGGGAGCCACGTCGCACGACCGCGCAATTGTCAGTTAAAGCGACGCAGTGCCGAATCGCAAAAAGTGGTCTGGTCTTTGACCAGCAAAATGGTCCGGTCTGAAAGTGGTTAATGGAATCACAGATCTAGCAAAACCACTGCAGCAAGAAGGTAAGAATTTCACAAACAGAAAGCTGCAGGATAGACCGTGAAACTGTGCAATAGTGCTATCCCATGTTCCTACCCTGCATACAGACAAGTGCTGGGGAAATACAAAAGGAATAGAAATGGAACAAACCAAGGGGAACTACAAAGGAAATTGAGTGAAAAGATCAAGCAGAAAAAAAGAGGTTAAAAGGAAAGAATGGACCCATTTTGTAGAACCACAATTTTTTTTGTACTCTGTTGTTCCCTGGGCATTTCTTTCTTTGGTCATCATTAGTCCACGGACTATAGGATTCATCTAAGTAAACATAACATTTTAAGGCTACTATTACAATACATTTCTGATAATGAAACCTGAAGAGAAGTCCAAAGAAAACTACTTTTCATTACACTGCTGTCATTTTCTGTAAAATGCAAGGCAATATGGCAACCGGGACGTGTTCTGTACACAGATGGTGTAATTTCCTGTTTTCATGATTGGTTTACCAATTTTCACAGAAGTATGCACTAAGATACAAGTCAGATTTTGGGCATCCCCTAAAACAAAAAAATGGAAAATTTATATCAAATACTTACCGTAATTTTCCTTTCCTGATGGGCTCCATGGCAGCATACGTGTGGGTTAGCCCCGCCTCCATAATTACCCAATAGGACCTCTACTCCCATAAATCTTTGCTCCAAGCTGCTATCCGTGTTCCGTAACTAGCCTACTCCAACATTTGGGAGGGAACTCCTGCTGCCATGGAGCCCATCAGGAAAGGAAAATTACGGTAAGTATTTGATATAAATTTTCCATTTTCCTGACAGGCTCCATGGCAGCATACGTGTGGGAAATAACTCGCCAAACACACCCGGGTGGGCTAAAAATGTTGAGCAAAGAAACTAGAATTTTATTTTTCATTGTCCACTGACAATACTTGTAAACCAAAATTAACAGAAGAAAGCGCAGCTGGCTCTACACAATAATGGGAAACAAAGGTATTAATTGAAGACCAGGAAGCTGCTCTACAGATAACTTCTGGTGCGACATGTCGAACTGCTGCCCAAGAGGTCGAGATGCCCCGAGTTGAATGAGCCGTCACTGCCTCAGGAGGAACCATGCCCTTTGCCTTGTATGCCCTTTTAATCGTTTGGACCACCCAAGATGAGATTGATCTTACTGATGCTCGCATCCCTTTATTTTTGCCATGAAGAAGGACAAAAAGAAAGTCTGTTCGTCTGAACGAGGCTGTAGCGTCCAGATATTGTTTCAAGGTGCGACCAACATCCAGGGGATGAATCTCTTGGTTGTCTGACATTCTAAACGTAGGTAGCACGATCTCCTGATTTTCGTGAAATACTGATGTGACTTTTGGATTTGATCCAAGCATAGGGATCAGGACCACTCTGTCCGGAAAGAAAGTTAGAAATGGTTCAACTGACCCAAGATTCCTAATTTCCGACACTCTTTTGGCTGAAGTTATTGCCACCAGAAACACCGTCTTGATAGTGAGATCTCCTAAAGACAGGGGAGCATCCAAACCTTTCCAAAGATCAGAAAGAAAGTCCAATACTAACGGAAGGTCCCATTTGGGAAACCTGGGCCTCTTTTGAGGCCTAAGCCTGATGGCTCCTTTAAAGAATTGTTGAATTAAGGTGTGATTCGCCCACGAAACTCCTGTAAAGGCTGAAATGGCAGAAACTTGTACTCTAAGAGAGCTAACTGCCAGAGACAAGTCTAACCCTGACTGAAGGAAAGACAAGATATCTTGAACTGCTGGAGAATTATATGAATTTGACCTAGAAGACATGTGGCCCATAAACCTGGCCCATATACGTTCGTACACTTTATTGGTACTCTTCCGTCTGGCACTAAGAAGGGTTGGAATCGCTTCTTCTGGGCAACCTAGAGCTTCTAGCCTTCCCCTCTCAAGAACCATGCCCTGAGGTGTAGACAGGATGGGCACGGGTGTAACAGCGTGCCTTGAGACAGTAGATCTGGCCTGAGAGGCAGGGGAACTGGGTCCTGATAGCTGAGGAGCAACAGCAGAGGAAACCAAGGCCTGTTGGGCCAGAATGGTATTATCGCAATGATTTCCACCTTCTCCCCTCTGAGCCTCCGAAGGAACTGTAGGATTACAGGAACTGGAGGGAAGGCATAGGCTCTCTGGAACTTCCAACAATCCGTGAGAGCATCTATCCCGAACGCCTGAGGATCCCTGAACCTCAAGTAGTATCTGTGCATCTTGCGATTGTACGGCGAAGCGAACAGATCGACCTCTGGAGATACTCCCAGAGTCAGAAGCCACTCGAAGACATCCCTGTGAAGGGACCACTCGTTGTTGTCTATTTTGACCCTTGACAGAAAATCTGCTTGAACATTCTGGACTCCTGGGATGTATACAGCAGAAATGTTGACCACATTCTTCTGAGCCCAGTTCATTATCGGTTCTACTGACGACCCTGCCACCAGATGGCGAAATGCTATGAGTGCTCGAAAGGCTGCTCTCAACTCCAGGATGTTGGAGACCACATACCGCGACGGGAACGACCACCTTCCTTGAGCTACTTCCGTAAGGCAATGGGCGCCCCAACCTTTGTTGCTGGCATCTGAGGTTACTATTATCCAGGAAATGGGGACTATCGAATGATGGTTGCGTAGATTCTTCCCTTGAAGCCACCAGAGGAGAGACATCCTCATCGCTGGTGTAAGGCGTATGCGCTGTGTTTGATTGGACGAGTCCCACTGTTGCAGAAACCCTTTCTGGAAGGGACGAGTGTGCCACTGGGCCCACTTCACCATAGGGATGGTGGCCGTCATTGTGCCGATCACTTTCAAGCATTGTAGAGCCGAAAGATGAGATGATTCCCAAGCCTTGTGAATCCTGTCCCGGATCACACTGATTTTTTCCTCCGGCAGGGAGATAGTGCCTTTTAATGTGTCGAACTGAGCCCCTAGAAACACGATCACTTGAGTTGGAACCAGATGGCTCTTCTCTAGGTTCAGGAGCCAACCAAACGTCTGCAGAGTGGAGATGACTAAACTCTTGTGTTCCAGAATTTGATCTCTGTCCTGAGATAATAGGAGCAAATCGTCCAGATAATGATGGAGACGAACTCCTTTGACTCGTAAAAGAGCTACTATCGCTAGGAGTACCTTGGAGAAGACCCGAGGAGATGTCATCAACCCGAATGGGAGACAGGTAAACTGGAGGTGTTGATCGCCAACTGCGAAACTGAGAAATTGCTGGAAATCCCTTGCTACTGGCACATGAAAGTATGCGTCCTTCAAATCGATTGAGATTAACCAATCCCCTAGCTGCACTGACTGTTGGATTGTAAGAAGAGACTCCATCTTGAACTTTTCCTTGCGAATGAAGGAATTGAGGTGGGTCAAATCTATCACCGGCCTCCATGCGCCATTTCTTTTCTGAACCATAAACAGAGGAGAATACATGCCTTCGCCATGTTCGTCTTCTGGCACGGGCACGGCTGCACCTTGATCCAGCAAACAACTTACGTAGGTCAATAGGACCTGTTTCTTTTCCTCTGAGCCTGGAATTGTTGTGGGAATGAACCTTAACCTCGGAGTGTTGATGAAAGTCCACTTGTGACCCGAGGAAACCGTCTTGACGGTCCAATAATCTTGAATTGAGGCCGCCCAAACATGTCGGTAGTGAAGAAGGCGAGCCCCCACCTGACATGTTTGAGCGGGCCCAATTTCAAAAAGATTTGGTAGAATCTTGATTACCTGCGGAAGCCCCCTTTGAGGTTTTCTTAAGGGAGGATTGTCTGGACCTCCAAGATCTAGAGAACTCCCTGCCGGGCCTATAACTGCGCGCTTCTCTAGCGCGATCCGAGGTCTGCCTTCTTGAGAAAATACGTTTTTGGTTTTGAAGACGTCTGTCTTGAGGGAGGAACCCAGACCTCCCACCCGTGGCCCGGGATATGGCGCTATCTAGTTTATTACCAAACAAGGAGGTACCCTCAAATGGTATACGACACCATGCCTGCTTAGATGTTGGATCCGCCAACCAGGGACGGAGCCACAAAGCACGGCGTGCCGAGACTGCTGCCAACATAGCCCGAGACAGAAGGCGGGTAATGTCAATAGATGCCTCCCCCAAAAAAGCTGATGCCATTCTGATCTCCTGAATAGGAGAGTCTTTAGCCGTATTCACTGAGATACCTCTCAAGAACTCTTCAACATTGTCTGCCCATGTTTCAATAGCCTATGAGACTGCGGCTAAAGCCAAAGTTGGTTTACAAGCCATCCCTGAAGTTAGATAAATTCTTTTCAGATCTGAGTCAATTCTTCTCTCTAACGGATCTTTGAAAGATACCGTGTCTTCCAAAGGGACAGTCACGTATTTAACTAAACGCATAAGTGCTGCGTCTACCAGAGGAGCTGATTCAAGGTGCTTCACATCATCCTCCTTAAAGGGGTACAATTTAGACACCTTTGATTGCATGGAGCTCTTCCTATCAATCTTGCTCCACTCTTCAGTAATGATTTCTCCCAATTCAGATAGGAAAGGAAAATGTTGCCGTTCCTTTTTGAGTTGTTTGAAAAACTTTCTTTGTTTGGGAAGGGGGGAAGAAGTGGGTTCTTCCCATTTTAAAGCTTCTTTCACTGCCTTGACAAGAGCAGGTACTAAAGCATAATCAAATCCTACTCCTGGATCCTCTGGATCCGATTCGCTGTCAGACAAGAGCACAGAGTGGTGGCTTGGTTGAGAAGATTCCCCAGTCTCTTGTAAGAGCCCTTCACCTCCTGAAGGACATAATGGGTCTGAGGGGGATTCCATAGCGTGATGAGCTTCCCTCTGCTGCAGGGATTCCTTTACCACTCTTCTCACCATAGATTCCAAGCGTTGATCCGCACCATCTCTTTCATCTGCGACTTTAGAGAAGCAATGATCACAGAGCGATTTGTCTGATGAAATGGGCATCTTACAGCCCCAACATGAATTATCTGGTCCTCTGCTTGAGTGCAAGTGACCACTGCGTTGTCCAGATCTGGAAGACCTGCGGTAACCAGACTTTGACGATGATTTGCGGTGGTGCGATTTTGACGATCCACTGCGACTATGCGCACTGTAATGCGCTTCAGACCTAGAAGGGCTATAAGGAAATATACAAG
Source organism: Lithobates pipiens (assembly GCF_037356315.1). Classification (NCBI taxonomy): domain Eukaryota; kingdom Metazoa; phylum Chordata; class Amphibia; order Anura; family Ranidae; genus Lithobates; species Lithobates pipiens. Next base: position 177,900,703 of record NW_027507785.1, read on the forward strand.
AAAGAGAGAGAGATACAGACCAGGCTGGTATCAAATGCTAAGGAATACTCCACATATACACAGCAATCCAGCCATGCACATACCTGTTACAAGCGGGCAGGTCACTAGTAGGCAGTGAGGCATCCATGACTAAGAACGCTGACTGTAACAACAATAGACCCTCATAAGCAGCCATACAAAACACAGGAGCAATAATACATCAGAGCAGATCATAACCTACCTTACACCAACCAGAGAATGGCCCCGGGAAGTCGCTGAATTTCCTGCAATCATTCCCAAATTCTGACATCTCTCACTGTGTTTTAAATATGGCGCCCATGACGTCATCAGCGGCGTCAGACGCGAGATGCCCGCGCGCATGCGCGGGAACCAAGCCTCGCTTTGGATTTGGGTCCGCGCATGCGCAGAACGAAGCGCTGAACCCGGAAACAGGGGGAGAAAGGCTGCTGGAACGCGGAAGCGTCAGCGCCTATGCACAAGAACCAGCTGGCATATGAAAGACACAGATAGAAAAAAGAAAAACACATAAACACTGCTGCCATGAAAAACTGAATTTTTACAGCTCACCACTCCACCAACGATCGTCTGGCCAAACAGGTTCAAGCACACACCACCGATCCACCGGGCAGATAATGGCCACCTTACATAGCAGGTAATAAGCCGTGCGCACTTTATCTTCGGACAAACCAAGCCTTCAGCGCTACTCTGCCATACACTCCATACCCATGCTTAACAGACAGGGCCTATCGGAGGAACAAAAGCTTGATAGTCGGCCGACTTGATCGTAGTGAAGATCTCTTCAGATAGGAAACACCTGTCCTATGGAGAAGGACAAAAAAGGAACACGGATAGCAGCTTGGAGCAAAGATTTATGGGAGTAGAGGTCCTATTGGGTAATTATGGAGGCGGGGCTAACCCACACGTATGCTGCCATGGAGCCTGTCAGGAATGTAATTTTTGGTGTAATGCACCCAAAGGTATAAATCGCGTCTAAAGGAATACAGACCATGACACTTTCTTCATTAGAACCCTGCAAGAGCAGCAGCTGATTGATAATTTATAAAATCTCTCACGTTCACACTGATTTTGCACATGGACACAAACAGCTATTTCTGCAGAATAACAAAAGGTAAGAATCTGCTATAAAGTTTGTTAAAATCCCTGCAATGTCTGTTGAACGTTGATCACCCAGAATGTTTTTTTCTCAACAAAAGTGGAGTTACTCTTCAAACAATATTCATATATTTGTATGGACCTATATAGATGTTTTTGTGATTCATTGTCAGTATTTAGTTCTTTATATACTATTGGAAAGTATATAGTGTCAGATGTTGTAGGTATTTATTTTAAATAAGTTTCTGTGTTAGGGTTATGATATTTCTTGTGTGTTATTGTATTTGAATAAACATTTTATATAAAGTGAAGGGTATGGGTGCAGGACTATTCATCAAGCAATAATACTTTCAGTTACAGTGTAATCGATAAACTGCAAAATGCAACGTCTGTGCAAAACAATGCAAGGTGCTAATGTGCAAACATAAATAAATAAAAATTATTATTTATTGAGTTTAAAGTGTTCCACAAAGTATAAAGTGTCCATGTGCTTCTTAATGTACAATAATATTTTCTTAGTTTTCTCTATAGAAATTTGAGAAAAAATATCATAAAGTGTCCAATGGCTTATAAATCACTCTCGCTAAGAAGTACAGTAATAATTTATTCCAAGTGCTGATTCCGTGCTCCCGTCCACACGCCGCACTCACCAGCTATCCATGACCCCTTAAACTAATAAGTTGGTCTTTGTACACTTGTTTGTATTTCTCCAGGCTCGCTCTATCCCCTTTTTGGTAGTATGCAGGTGCCGATCCTCCTTCTCCCAGGTATAGTGACTGTATTTCTGCACGAAATACATGAAACAGACCAAGATGCTCCTAATAGTGCATTGTTGCTACCCTATTAAAATAAATAAACTGTTTAAAAACACTTAAGTATTGTGCTTGTCAATAGCCATTGACAAGCACAATGTCTGACCAGTGCTATCGTTGGCTACAGTTTATCAGCAGGTTTTGGCCAATGATTTTGGCTGTGAACCTACTGATCGGCTGTAGCCAATCATAGCATGGTCCTGTGTCTTGCTTGTAAACACAGACACAGGCTATTTTTGGTTCTTCTCTTCCCGAGCCCTTTTCCATTCAAGAAGAGAAGAAAGCAAGACCTGCAAGAGTAAAAGCAGCAAATTTACACTTATAAACCTGCGCATTTAACCCTTTGATTACCCTCCAGTTAACCCGTTGGTACAGTGCCAGTGTACAGTATTTATCACTGATCACTGTAATAGTGTTACTAGCAATATCAGCATCAGTCAGTCAGCGTCTCTTCCAGCCATGTCAGAGTAGATTGCAGTCACACTATAAGCCACTGATCTTCGCCATTGCTAGTATAGTGTCTGTACAGTCAGTACCTTGATTATTAACAGAACTATACTAGTGTCCCCAATAATATAGTGTCCCCCAAAATGCAGCATTAGCAGGATCAGCCCTTGTGTTTAGCACCCCTGCCCTCCCCAACAAGTGAAGTGTCAGTATAATTTTTATAATCACTGCCCCTCTGATACATTGTCCACCGCATTGTTAGCAAGATCAGGCCTGATCTCTGCTAGCACTAGCAGTTAATTTTATTTCTAGCATACAAGCTAGATTGCTAGCCAGGAGCTTTTTTTCCCCATAGTCGCCACTTACTTTTTAACCACTTGCCGACTGCTGTCAGCACATATACGTCGGCAGAATGGCACGGCTGGGCAAAGTAACGTACCCATATGTTACTTTGAATTTCCCGTCATTCATGCGCACGTGTGTGATGCCGGCAGCGCATGCCTGCCGCTAGCTCCGTGACTGTGCCCGCAGGACTCGCGGACTCAATCGCCGCTGGGATACCCACAATCGTGTCACGGAGCTGAAGAATGGGGAGATGCCGATGTAAACAGCATCTTCCAGTTCTGCCTAGTGACAGAACACTGATCATCTGCTTCCTGTCATCGGGAGCAGTGATCAGTGTCTTGTCACTGCTAACCCATCCTCCAGACAGTTAGAATCACTGCCCAGGACACACTTAACCCCTCCCTGCCCCCTAGTGGTTAACCCCTTCCCTGCCAGTGAAATTTTTATAGTAATAAATGCCATTTTATAACATTGATCGCTGTATTAATGCCAATGGTCCCAAAAATGTGTCAAAATTGTCTGATGTGTCCACAATAATGTCGCAGTCATGATAAAATCGCTGATCGCCGCCATTACTAGTAAAAAAAAAAATATTAATAAAAATGCCATAAAACTATCCCCTATTTTGTAGACATTATAACTTTTGCGTAAACCAATCAATAAACGCTTATTGCGATTTTTTTTAACCAAAAATATGTACAAGAATACGTATCGGCCTAAACTGAGGAAAACATTTTTTTTTAAATATTTTTGGGGGATATTTATTATAGCAAAAAGTAAAAAAATAATGCGTTTTATTCAAAATTGTCGCTCTGTTTTTGGTTATAGCGCAAAAAATAAAAATTGCAGAGGTGATCAAATACCACCAAAAGAAAGCTCTATTTGTGGGAAATAAAGGACGTCAATTTTTTGGAGAACCACGTCGCACGACCGCGCAATTGTCAGTTAAATCGACGCAGGGCAAATTGCAAAAAAGTGCTCTTGTCAGGAAGGGGGTAAATCCTTCCTTTTAGTATTAAACCTAATTAATAGCAAGTGATTTTGATTCCAAATAATCTCAGATTTACAGTATGTTTATTTTTATTTTTTTAAATCAAATAAGTTTTTATTGCAAAACACATATGGTACAAACCAAACATAGGAGTAAAGTACAGTCGTACAGCAGCATTGGTTTTTACATCCAAAGGTATACAGGAAACACAAAGTACAAATAAGCTCGGTTTGTAGACCGCTGAGACATGGAAAATGTCAATGAAACTAAAAAAAAAAGTAAAAAAAAGGAACCAAGAATAAAAACAAAAGTAACATTCTCTCAGAGACCACACCGCACCAGGAGACAACCACATAAGTACCAGAATTATGCACTGCGTCCAGCATCCCTCCACCCAGTCCCACTGGTGTCTCCCTACACCCCCTACAAATGCCGGGTGAGGGAGAGACATAGAGTTAGCCCCTTACCGGGATCACAAGTGTTTATATACCTCCATGCACATGTCCTTGGACCTTCAACCCTGTAAAAGTCTGTCCTGTATAAGTTGGTGGGGAGCTAGTCCCAGAACCTCGAGCCATCCCCCCCACATGGCATTAAATTTGTGCGGTGCATTTCTGTGTTGGTATGTTATCTTTTCCCTGATCAGCATCTGGTTCACCTGTTCCGTCCATTGCTGCCTGGTGGGAACCCTGTGTGTTATCCACAATCGCGCTATTAATTTCCTGGCTACGTATAGCAGCCTAATAATGGTTGTATGAACTGAGGGCGTCAACAATTCTTCATCCAGGGCCCCCAACAGGCAGACCAACGGACACCGCGGAATACCAACAGAGAACACAGAAGATATAGTGTCAAGGATTCCATCCCAATACCGTTTGAGTTTCGGGCACCTCCAGAACATATGCATGAGATCCCCATGGTCCCGCATACATTTAGGGCAAAGGGGAGACCCCCTAACACCCCAACTGTGCAGTTTAACTGGTGTCCTATAAGTCCTATGTAGTAAGTATAGATGGGAGAGCCTATGGGAGGCCGACACCGACACCAACGGAGCGGAGGATAAACAAAGGTTCCAGGTCTCCGCGTCCAAGGGCCCCAGGTCCGCCTCCCACTTCTGCCGACATGGAAGACGTGCCGGGTCCTGAGGGACAATCTCGTCGCCAAGACCCGAGCCAATAGCTTAACGTCCGTCGTGAGTAAGGAGATGGGCCTATATGCATCCGGTGATGTCGCTACCTTACCCGGCTTTAGAAGTACAATTATGATTGCTTCGTTCATAGAAGCAGGCAGGACCCCTGTCTCTAGGGCGTTGTTGAACACTTTCAAAAGGGTGGGCAAAAGAACACCGGCATAACGCTTGTATACCTCGGATGGGAGGCCATCAGCCCCCGGAGCTTTGTTATTATGGGAGTGTTCCAGTGCAGAAGCCAATTCCTCCCCCGTTATGGGGGCGTTCAACAGCTCCCCATCCGACGTAGACAGGCATGGGATATCACAACCATTCAAAAAGTCCACAATCTCCCCGTCACCGGGCTGCACCTTGGAGGAGTACAAGTCTGCATAAAAGGACCGAAATATCTGTAAGATCCCAGGGGTGTCCGAGTGGGTCACCCCCTGCGAATCGCACAGTGATTGAACCATAGGAGCGGAACCCTGAGCCCTCGCCAGCAGAGCCAGCATATGGCCCGTCGATTCCCCCTCCTCAAAGTGCGTTTGTTGTAGGAAAAATCGTTTATTTTCTGCCAGTTGTAAAGTCACCTGTCTAGACATAGATTGTGCCCCCAACCAAGACCTCTTAGTGTCCTCCGAAGGGTTGTCAACATAGGCCTGCTCTGACTCTCTAAGTGCTCTACCGACCTCCATTTCCCAAGCTTTAGTATTCCGTTTTATACCATTTATAGCGGTGATAAATTGCCCCCTAAGGAAGGCCTTAGCTGCATCCCAGACTACGTCTATAGAGGCCGAGCCTAAATTGTCCTGCAGGAAAAGTTTAAGGGCATTTGCTATGGGGTCAGGCTGTGGGAAAAGTGCAAGCCAAAAGGGGTTAAGCTTCCAACTCCTAGGTGCGAGGTCAGTAGAAAGGGACATCTCAATCCACAAAGAGGAGTGGTCGGATACATGTCTAACCCCATATCCAGAGTCACTAATTAGGGGAAGAAGGGCGGAGTTCCCCAGTCCCAAGTCTATTCTGGACAAGCTCCCAAACGCTGGAGAGCAACAGGAGTACAAACGGGTGTGGGGGTGGGCTCTCCGCCAGACATCTACCAGCCCAAGTTCAGCTAATAGAGCTGCAAAAGGAGTATCGCCATTAGGGCGGGAGGGGACCACAGGAGGAGTTGGAATCTTATCCCACAGGCCATTAACATAGTTATTAATGTCACCCATCGCCAGCAGGGGTATGCCAGGGAACTGCGCCATGAACCCAGCTAGGCGCCTAAGAATCTCCGCCGAGTACGGCGGCGGGATATAAACGTTAGCGATAATGCAATGTACAGTAGCAATCTTACACAACAAGAAAATGTACCTCCCCCCTGGGTCAATAACCTGTTGGGAGCACGAGAAATGGGTATGTTGTCTAATTAGGATACTCACTCCCCTTGCGTAAGCAGAGTATGTAGAATGGAATTGCTGGGTATACAGTCTAGACCCAAGGCTATGAGTACCAGCAGGAGCAAAATGCGTCTCCTGCAGACACACAATACCAGCCTTCATATCCTTAAGGTGCCGCAACACCGCCAGCCTCTTCACCGGACTGCCCAGCCCCCTGACATTCCAAGAAAGAAATCTAACCTTAGCCATCAGGAATACAAAATAGAAGTGTAGATAGGAGTGACCATATTAACATTCGTAAACAACCAGGGAGGAGAAATGCAGTTAACACATATATATCAGCAACAAGCGACTGAGAAGTTGCATCACCTGAGACGCCCCAAAAAGGGGGAGAAAAAAGTCCGGCATGAGCCGTAGCAGCTAGGAAGAGGCGCCCAGACGGGTGTAGACAGGCCGGGAAATAGTCCTTGTCCGTTGCGATCCTGAGAGAAAGAAAATTAAGCAAAAGGAAAAAGAAGAGAAAAACAGTTAAACAGCAAAAAAACGTGGTATCTTCTGTATTAAAGCCCGCGGGGCTCCCACACGGGAAAGATAACAGTCTAATAGTCCCCATCCAAAACTCGGGGGCTGGGGGAAGGCCATGGAAACACCCATAGAAGACTCTTCTAGGTGACAAACAGGGTTTCACATGTGCAGGCATCCTGTAGCTCTAATGGGGTTGCAATGGAACCAAAAACCTCTGCCTTCCGCCGGACCTGCAAAAGTGGAAATCCAGTCATCCTGCCTGAAAGTGCCGTTATCGTGGAGGAGATCTTTGAAGCTTGGCGGCTTTGAGTGCGTTGTGCTCCTGGTCAAGCCACTGTGCTGCCGCCGCAGGGCGATCAAAAAAGTGCGTGGAGCCCAGGGCCGTAACCCTGAGCCTGGCCGGATATAGCATACCATATTGAACGTTAAGGTCCCGAAGGCGTCTCTTAACTTCAAGAAATGTTGCACGCTTTTTCTGGAGCTCTGCTGAAAAGTCCGGAAATAACGAAATCCTGGAATTCTCCATCTCCATCTTGTCTGACAACCCCCGCGCTTTAGAGAGAATGGTATCCCTGTCTCTATAGTTGAGGAGTTTAAACAAGAAGGGCCTGGGGCGATTGCCCGGAGGTAGGGGGCGAGACGGCACCCGGTGGGCGCGTTCTACAGCAAAAAGCGGTGACAAGGATTCTTTACCAAAGGTGGCAATCAACCAATTTTCAATAAAGTCAACCGGGTTTTTACTCTCAACACGTTCCGGAATCCCCAAAGCGCGAATATTATTGCGTCTCATGCGATTTTCCATCTCATCAAGTCGCATAGCGTGCTGTTCAGTAAGATGGCAATTATATTTCAGATCCCTTTGCATGGGGGCCAGATCATCTTCTACTGTACTCAGTCTGCCTTCCAAGGCAGCTGTTCTCTCCCTGAGCTTTTGCATGTCATGGCGGACAAAAGTTATTTCAGCTTTAACCCCTTTAATGTCCTCTGAGAGGGCTGCAATAGAGTGGTTACAGGAGGTGACAGCACCAAATATGTCCCTTAGGGTAGGCTCACTTTCCAGTACTGGAGAGGGGATGGCCTGTGCCTCAGGCCTAGCACTGTCCCTGGGTGTACTCACTGTTTGCCATGCTGCGGACAATCCATCTTCATCCTCCAAGGGGACTGTGTCATCTGCCTCAGGAGAACCTCCAGGGGTAGCTTGAGGAGAGGGCTGGCCAGCCAGGGCATCCTTGTACGATTTACCACCATAGAGGAGCTTTTGTGCCGCTTCCTTGTACTGGTCTCTGGCTGCACGCCGCACGCCGGCGCCATCTTGGCCTGGGGGGTCCGTCAGCCCCTTCCCTCCGGTATGGCGTCTGGACATCACAGCGGGGGTCCCGAGATATACCGTGGTGGTCCGGGATGCTTCTCCTAGCGTGGCAGGAGGTAAGGGCCCCGAAAACAGCGTTTCAGAGCAGACTGTAAGGATGTAAGCACGGATGGCCGGCGGAGCTCAAGGCATGCACGTCTTCCTACATCAGCCGCTAAGCCACGCCCCCCGACAGTATGTTTATTTTATTCATCTGCAAATTACCAAATTCCAAAATATAAGAAGAAAAATGTAGCACTGGAAGGCAGCACTGATGGGCACTGATCGTAATTTTTTTACGAAAAGTTAACGAAAATTCATATTGTATGAATCCAAATTGAATTTCAGACACAAAATACGAATTAACAGCTAATACGAAATGTAATGTAACGAAACTAAACAAATTTATTGACAGCGCACATGTCTAGCAAGTATGCACAGCTTAGTTGCATTTATGGCACACTTACCTCCTTTCGTGTCCTCCTCCAGGAGTGACAGGTCTAGCCCCCAGTTGCTGCAATGCCTCACACCTCTATCACCTCCCATATGCTTCTACTGGGTCCTGTAATTCTCCTCTGGTCATTAGATTGCCATTAACAATGTAACTTCTGCACATGCACACGAGTAACATCATCATCTGTATAAAATGTAATATGTCTTTTGCATATCCTAATACTGTTCAATGTAGGGAAACCTTGTAAAGCTACTGTTTATATTGCACCAACAACTGTGCAGTGCTTTACAACATGAGGATGGACAGTACAGTTACAGTACAATTCAATACAGGAGGAATTGGAGCTTGTTAGCGCTTACAATCTAAAGGGTAGGATCAAGTGATACAAAAGGTAATAACTGCGGAGGATGATCTGATGGAGAGAATAAAAGTACAGTTGTTAGGTGGGGACAGGATAGGCTTCGCTGTAGAGAAGGATTTTCAGAGAGTGCCTAAAAGTGGACCAAGTAGGAGATAAACAGATTAGGGCAGGGAGTTCCAAAGGATGGCAAAATCTTGGGAGAATTCCTGTAGCCGAGCATGGGAGGAGGTGACAAGGGAGCTAGAGAGCAGGAGGTCTTGGGAGGAATGAAGAGCACGATTTGGTTGGTATTTTAAAATTAGGATAGTGATGTAACTGGGTGGCCAGGTTGTGGATGGCTTTGTAAGTTGTTATTATTTTGAATTTAATTTGTTGGGTGAGCAGAAGCCAATGGAGGGATTGGCAAAGAGGGGTAGCAGACACTGAACGGTTGTTAAGCATTCATCACAGACTGAAGGTGGGCATGCGTATGCAAAGGTAAGCCAATAAGGAGAGAGTTTGCAGTAGTTGAGGCAAAAGATGACCAGGGTGTGAATTAGAAGCTTTGTGGTGTCATCGGTTAGGAAGGGGTGCATTTTGGAAATGTTGCATAGGTTGAGGTAGCAAATTTTGGACATTATTTGTTTGTAGGGCCAAAAGGAGAGTTTAGAGTACAGGATTACACCTAAAGGTGTAGTGGGATAGGTAGAATGAGAACTAGCGAAGAGTACACTCCTGGATACCGAAGAAGTGGAGTTTTTTGAGGAGCAGGGAGTAGTCAACTGTGTGGGAGGCAGCAGAGAGGTCAAGGAGTAGGAATACAAAAGCAGTTTCTTTGGAGTGTTGAGGATGAAATCCAGACTGAAGGTGATCAAGAAGGTTATTCTCAATTTGGTAGTTAATCAGTCAGTTATAGACCAGATGTTCAAAGAGTTTGGAGGAAAACGGGATCAAGGAGATAGGACATAGGTTTTTTAAGATTGGTGTGGTCTACTGAGGGCTATCTAAGTATGGTAGTGACTAGTGCATGTTTTAGAGAGTTGGGGAAGATGCCAGAGGGAGAAATTGAAGAGTTGGGTTAGTGAGTGTAGAATAGAGTCAGAGGGTGATCGTAGTATTTGAGAGGAAACAGGGTCAAGGAGGAAGGTAGTTAGGTGGGCTTTAGAAAACAGTTTAGCAACCTCTTCTATAGTAGCGGGGTTGAATAAAGGAAGAAATGAGTGTACCTGTGGACATGGAGTGTTATGTGGGGGAGTTACCTGTACAATGGAGATCTCATCACAAATTATATTAATCTTATTTTTTAAGTGTTTGGCGATCTCCTGGGCAGTGAGTATTTGAACTGATTTGATATCAGCCTTGTGTAACCCCTGTACAGTAAAAATCATACTCTTAGCCAATCAAGCATGCTCTATGTACATGTATTGACGAAGAACTTGCTAACAGGAGTAGAGAGTAGATTGAACATAGTGATTTCCTCATTATTAATCTAATGCTCCTTCATTGTTACATTGTCACTGTTACAAGCTGGGGGCAGATAGATGACCAAGCTCTACTGCTTAACCACTTGAGTTCAAGATGCAATATTAAAATGGTGTTGGTAATCAATTAGTTGTCACAGTACCATTTTAAAATAATAGCTGGTCCGGGGTCCCAGTGGCTGCAAGGGGGTCCCTTTAGGATTTTGTACTGGAATTGCCAGCTGTCAGTAGGAGATGTAACCCAGAAAATACCATATATGCCAGTGGTGACTGGTGGGGGGTTTCTCTTTTGGGGGGCGGCAAACAAACAACACCCCTTTGGTGGTGTGACACTGACAGCACCCCCCCCCCCGGCACTTACTTGCTCATGTGGCGAGGATGTGGTGTCCTCTCCTCCTCTCTGGGAGTGTGGGCACCGGCAGCTCCGGTGTCCGCTCCTCATGCTTCCTCCATCATGTGTCTCCTCTTCCACCAAAGTGCTAGGCATCCAATAAGATCGCCTGACACTTTGGCCAATGGAGAACCAAGTCTTACAATCTGCCTCCTGATTGGCGGGAGGAACTTTAGTGAACCCCCCCACTATTGGAATCCATAGTCCGGCGCCCTAATATGTAGATCAGGGGGCCGGTCGCATGGATGGGGGGGTGGCGCTCGTGTGCCCTCTATGGCTGGGCCATCATTATATACCTATACTCTTTCAAATGTTACAATATTTGAATTGTAGATCAGGCATGCCTCTATAAAGAGTAACTGAAAACTAAAAATTATATTTCCACATTTGAATATCAAGGAGCCACATTTTAAAATGTGTACTTGTGTCAGTTAAGCACCTGGAATATTGACCTACTGATTCTAAGCATAGATTGGGAAGGAATAATATAAGGGCAATAGGTCTTCCTGAGGGCTTCAAAACATTTCCTTCTGAACAATACACTGAGCACTTGTGAATGGAGCTATTTCCTTCTATTCATTTTTCCTGTAGTTTAAAGGGCATTCAGACCTCCATCCAAGAAATTAACGAAACAGGCACTGCCAAGAGGAACTTGGCCACGGCAGATAAAATCTTAAACATATAAATATTTATTAAGATTAACAAATGTATAAAGAGCATAAATGGCCCAACATAGAAAAAAAAATGCTCTGATGTGAAAAAGAAATACATCATTAGTGATGTCAGTTTAGGAGATGGGGTCCTCAGCTGCTCTGTTCTGTAGTCTTGGTCACTTGGCTTTCTGCTCCATTACTAAAGGCTCATAAATAGCTCTTGAAGCTCATAGAGAGGTTCAAGGGTGCTCACATGGGCATTAATCTCCATATCTGAGTTAAGAAATGCATTTTAGGGCCCATCCAGACCTGTTTGTTGTGGTAAAACACATGGTATGTGGAATCACAAACATCCATTTTTTCATATCTTGGAGCAAGTTGGCAGCCTATGAATAACCTGGTTTATTAATAAAACAGATGAACAAAGAATTTTCCCCCTTGGGAGCAGGACTTTAAAGGCAACATGAACACCAATTTGTTAAAAAATAAAATTTTTATTACAAAAGATAATAGAACATAATAATACAATCATTGTCTGTGTAAAGACTATTGCATAAATATCAAAATGAGTTGTTATGATACATATACTTGACAATTTCCAATGTATCTGAAGCATTTCTGCCTTTAAACTTCTTTCTTCAGGGATAATAGCAGGGAGATCTATATTCATATAATGGTTCATTTAGCATATTGTATGGTTATGCACTTAATAATAAAAGACCTGCATAAGATAAATTGCCACAGGGGGAGCTGGACAGGTGAAATGGAGAATTGATTGCCCCTGAAGCCAAGAATACCCTTACGGAGGTCCCCCTCAAAAAGGGCCATAGGTATAAGGCATCACAGACAGTATAACCTATGAAGATCAGAAAAATGATATGCTGGATCACTATGTTTAGTTTCCAGCTCATATGGCTTTATCCATGGCAAGGATGAACCAATCGAGGCCTTTAAGAAATTCCCTACTCAGTGGGTATTCCCCTGGCGTTCCCAGGCTCACCGTGTGTGGAGGGAGGATTTACTAAAACTGGAGCAGACACAATCTGGAGCATCTCTGCATGTCACAATCAGCTTCTAACTTCAGCTTGTGCAGCCAAACTTTGAAAATGAAAAATAGAAGCTGATCATTTGCTGTGCAGAGCTGAGGAACATTAAAAACATTTTGATGTTCTTCATTAGCACATGAGTAAATGTTAGAACTTAAAGACAAACGTAGGGGTAGTTGTTTACTCCCTGATTTTTGTAGAATGCTGTACTGGAATGCTTTTGTACAAGTAGGGGCATGTGAGTTCCATCCCTTTATGGCTTCCTCTGTGAACTGGTAGACTTAAATCTTAAAGCATTTGCTGCACCCTGCAGGCCAAGTGAATTTCAAGAAAAATTGTAAAAAAGGCTTGGACTTTTTAGGCACGACCAGACAAAAGGTACCAAAATATATTTTTATTATATGAACATAGTAAATAACATATATATTAAAATCCACATTAATGAGTAAAATACTATTTAAAGTAATGCATCTCTATATAACCAACTTATAACTACATGAAGTCTAAAAGATGAAAAATATAATTTCATTGTAGTAATGAATCCAAGAGTGCAGCTATATTACAGTAAACCGATACAGCCTGGATTTTGGCTTTACATGTTACACGCCTTGCGCGTCTTCAGGAGAATCAGAATTACTAACAAATGTGGAATAGAAAAAACATAAATAAAATACAATAAAATATAAACATATATAAAATACACAATACAATGCAGATCATAAAAAGGCATTCCATTTCACATGCCCCGAAGGTGATCGACCCAAAGGGTATCCATGGGGCAGGACGAGCAAACCAGGTAACTATGGGGGCGTACATAACATGATATCTTATATAGTCCCGGGGTATGCCGAAAGGACATGGACAAAATGTCCATAAAGTCTATAAGGTGTATACTGCATTTTGGAGGAAGGGGAAAGGGGAAGGGAAGAAGGGATCAATCGCATCTTGTACAATTAACTAATCTGTAAGAAAGTCATATGTAAAGAGACTAGAATGTATATTAAGCCAATTGAATAAAAGATAATACTTACTATATAATATGATGTATATGAAGTATAAGCTCACAATGAAAAAAACCCAAATCAGAATATACAAGATGGAGGGCAGCTGCTGGAGGGTCAGGTAGTCCTGTCAAAAAATTATAGTTTAGATGTGGCAGATAAGAGCAAATGAATCAGAGGAAAGAAAAATTGTACATGTCCCACAATAATTGAGGACAGAATAAGATATATCCAAAGATATAATATCATAAACTCACCAATTTCACTGAAGGCTACCAATTAAAGATGCGGGGTTGTTTTAGAAAATTGGATGTCAAAGGTCCTCACTATAAAGTAATTCTAGCCACTGATTCATGAGAGATAGAGATTAACCGAACACCCCCCGGTTCGGTTCGCACCAGAAATTTCGAACGGACCAAAAATTTGTGCGAACTTTAGAACCCCATTGAAGTCTATGGGACTCGAACATTCGAAATAAAAAGTGCTAATTTTAATGGCTGATAAGCAAGATATTGTCCTAAAAAGGGTTTGGGGACCCGACTCCTGCCCCAGGGGACATGGGTCAATGCCTACGGCCGTTTTTTTCGGGAGCACTGATTTTAATGACGATTAAAGGGAAAAAAGTGAAATATTCCTTTAAATATCATGCCTGGGGGGTGTCTATAGTATGCCTGTGAAGACTGTGTAGGTTTGTTGTGTTAAGTAGAATCTGTTTGTAAACTGGTACATTTTAAAAGTGTAGCTCCAGTCAAAAAATCTATTTCTTGATCATACATCACGGGACACAGGAGCTTCATTACATAGTGGGTTATATAGGCACCTCTGGTGATTGGACACTGGTTGACCCCTTAAGGAGAATTCCTCCCCTATATAACCCCTCCCATATGGGAGGCACCTCACACACCTCGCACACCGCCAGTGTCTATGGTGGTTGGTCACGTAAAACTTTAGCTCTGTGCAGGTCCCTGCGGGGGCCTAAGGGCTACAATAAACCAGATCCATACCTCGGGCCGATATTTGACTCCCAAGATGGTATGGTACCCGGGCCTCGTCAGCCGAAGAAACGAGGTTTGGCCTGTAAGTCCTCTCCTATTGGAAGACTGGGCTCTTGGAAAACCAGACTTGTTGTACTGTTTATACAGAGCGCACGAAAGTTTCTGGCAGAGTCTTTTACATGGTCCAGGTAGGAGGATCTTCCGAGAAAGAGCCCCAGATAAACCTGAAGGTTGGCTAACACTGCCCGCCGTGATGGGTGAAGGCTGGAATTTGTCTGTTTCAGCAATTCCTGCGGCGAGGACAGGTAAGGGAAGTTAATCCTATATATATAATTATATGATGGATTTCTTCATTGTGAGTAGTTGTATGTCTTACCTGGTTTCCACCACTAGAGGGAGTAAGAGCAGCCTGATGCATACTTACATGCCTTTCAGTACACACGCTCAGTGAAGCCTGGTTCTCCAGCTGTCTCACGTCTCCACTGCAGTCCCTGCCACAACAAGGTAACACAGGGGTCCCACGTAGTCTGGGGGTCCCACGCAGCTCCGGTGGAGTTCTCCTTTCCCCCCCTGGATCCCGCGGTCCTCGTGCACGTGCGCGCGTTCCCGGCCTAATGGAGGAGGGGGAGTGTGGTTGTGAGCCGTGCACGTTAGTGTGCACGGCGCTGTACTGCACAAGCGCCAGGCGGCAGATTTAAAAATTCCAGAGCGTCAGGGGGCTGTAAGTGGAGACACAGGAGCTGTGGGCAGTAAGCATCCATGGGGATTGGATCCAGGCAAACCTTAGACACCTACTCAGCATCAGGTTGTGCAGTTTAAGCATATATATTTATTGTGAGACTTTAAGCACAACAGTGATTGCACTTGTACTAGTACCTCTGCTTTGTAGCTTAGGACTATGTCTCCTCGTAAGAGGGCCTCAGGGGGAGGTAGCAAAGGCACTGGTAAATCACCGCCTAGGTCCAGGGGTTCTAAAAGTGCCTGTAAGTTACCATCCCCCCCTGCAAGACTGGAGCCAGCCTCTCAAGACGAGTCAGTGCCCCTGTCAGGTTTTGCAGCCTCTCCTAATGTCCCAGCCCCGGTTTATGTCACTGAGGACTCCCTTAGGGCTACATTGGAGGGTTTTGAAGGGAGAATAATGAATTTTATTTCTGCTTTCCTGAAAGATAGCAGGAAAAGGGGTAGATCCCCTCCCTCTGCTGAAATTCCTCTCTCAGATGATTCTTCTGAAAATGAGGAGAGATCCCTGTCTCGGGACAGGGATCTTGAGCAGTCGGAGGAATCAGAGGAAGAGGAGAGAGTCCCCTCCTCCCAGGGGCTCAGAAAACAGGTGCAGTATTATACTGAATTGGTGCATACCACATTTAGAATGCCTGCTGCTGAAGTCGCTACGTCCTCTGTTTCTTCCCTGGGAGTCAGGAAAGCCCCACAGACTGCCTATTCCTTTCCAATTCATCCCTTAATGGATGAATTGTTGTATGAGGATTGGGGACATCCCAATAAACTGTTTACTCCTCCTAAAAGGTTTTCTATGCATTATCCTCTGGAGGAGAGTTTCACCAAGAAATGGGGGGTCCTATCTGTTGATGCGGCTGTCTCTTGCGTGAATAAAAACCTGACTTGTCCCTTGGATAATGCACAGGTATTTAAAGATCCAACTGATAAGAAGCTGGAAACCTTATTAAAAGCCTCCTTTTCCATGACTAGCGCTGTAGTGCAACCTACAGTCGCAGCCGTGGGGTTATGCCAGTCCTCAAGGAACAGGTTAAGCAGATGCTTGGGCTCCTTCCCAGCGAGGAAGTAGAGAAGTATGCAGAAATGCCTCATATTCTGTGTTTCATGATTGATGCGATTTTGGATTCTGTCCAACAAGCATCACGTTTGTCCCTCATGTTGGTACACATGTGAAGGGCCCTATGGCTAAAGAATTGGGCAGCTGAGCTGTCATGCAAGAAGCATTTGATTGGGTTCACGTTTAAAGGGGAATGTTTGTTTGGAGAAGAATTAGACAAATTCGTCCAAAAAATTTCAGGGGGTAAATCTACTCTCCTTCCAGTCAAAAGGAGCAAGCGTCCTTCATTCAGGCGTTCTCTCTCTCCCGGAGCATCAAGCTCTAAGCAGTGGTGATGGCCTTCTCAACCCTCCTCTACAGGAAAGGCTCAAGGCCGAGCCCAGGGACAGAAAAAGACTTGGGGGCGAAAGCCTGCCAAGCAGAGCCCAAAAGCTTCCTTGTGAAGGGGCGCCCCCGCTCGGCCAAGTGGGGGGAAGGCTCCTGCGGTTTGCAGGAGCCTGGCGGGAAGAGATCTGGGACAAGTGGGTGATCTCTTCGGTATCTCTGGGCTACAGGCTAGAGTTTCAGGAGATTCCACCTTCTCGCTTTCTAAGGTCAAGGATCCCCAGGGATCCAGTAAAGCAAAAACCGCTATTTCTGGCCTTAGATCACTAACTATCCCAGGGGGTGATAGTAGAAGTGGACCCAAAAGAACAGGGTTCAGGGTTTTACTCAAATCTCTTCACCGTTCCAAAGCCAAATGGAAGTGTCAGACCTATCCTAGATCTGAAGGATCTGACCCGTTTTTTACGCATCCGGTCCTTCCGAATGCAGTCAATCCGCACTGTGGTCTCCTCCCTGCAATGGGAGAATTTATGGCATCAATAGATATCAAAGATGCATATCTCCATGTGCCAATTTTTTCCGCACATCAAAAATTTCTAAGGTTCGCGGTAGAGCGGCGCCATTTTCAATTTGTGGCCTTGCCGTTCGGGCTTGCTACGACCCCTCGAGTCTTCACAAAGCTTCTGGAACCTCTCTTGGCAAACCTAAGAGCTCAGGGTATAGCCGTCATGGCTTATCTGGACGATTTGCTTCTCATGGAGAAAACAGCAGCGTTCCTGAACCACAGCGTCACCAGAATGCTAGAATACCTGGAACGCCTAGGTTGGATCATAAACCTAGAAAAGTCGTCCCTACAGCCTGCCACCAGGTTGGAATACCTGGGCATGATCATCGACACCGCTCAGGGCAAGGTGTTTCTTCCAAGGCCAAAGGCCTTGGCCATTCGGGATCTGGTGCGCCTAATTCTGGGCAGGAGATCTTCCCCCATTCGATTGTGCATGAGACTGTTAGGGAAAATGGTCGCCTCCTTCGAGGCCGTCCCATTCGCCCAGTTTCACTCAAGGCCTCTGCAAAGATGCATCCTTGCGGCTTGGAACAGAAAGCCCCAATCCTTGGATCTTGCTATGCGTCTATCCCCAGGGAAACGCAAGAGTCTCGTCTGGTGGTTACAAACCAAGAATTTGCTGAAGGGCAAAACTTTTCTTCCTCTTCCATGGAAGATTATCACAACAGATGCCAGCCTGACAGGCTGGGGAGCAGTGTTGGAGGAGACGTGCTCGCAGGGGAAATGGTCTGCGATCGAGAATCTATTGCCCATAAATGTCTTGGAGATCCGGGCAGTTTATATGGCTCTCATAAAGTGGTCTTACAGACTACGAGGTCTCCCGGTTCGGGTTCAGTCCGACAATGCCACAGCAGTGGCTTATATCAATCACCAGGGCGGTACCAGGAGTCTGGTGGCCCAAAAAGAGGTGAATTGCATACTTGTCTGGGTAGAAAAGCATGTTCCATGTCTTTCTGCAGTCTTCATTCCAGGAATGGAAAATTGGCAGGCGGATTTTCTGAGCCGCCAGCAGTTGTGCCCAGGAGAATGGGCTCTGCACCCTGACGTGTTTCGGAACATATGTCACAGGTGGGGTACTCCAGACGTAGATCTGTTTGCATCCAGGTTCAACAGGAAACTGGACAATTTTGTGTCAAGGACAAGAGATACACTTGCTCAGGGGTCAGATGCTTTGACAGTTCCCTGGGATCAGTACAATCTTATCTATGCCTTCCCCCCAAGCCTGCTTCTGTCGCGGTTCTAGGAAGAGTCAAGAGGGAGACAAAGTCGGTCCTTTTGGTGGCCCCGGCTTGGCCCAGGTGGCCATGGTACACAGAGATCATGAAGTTGGCAGTAGGCAGGCCATGGATCCTCCCTCTCCGGCCAGATCTGCTCTCACAGGGTCCAATCTACCATTCTGCTTTACGCAGTCTGAATTTGACGGTTTGGCTGCTGAGACCCACATTCTGAGAGACCGTGGCCTTTTGGGGCCAGTCCTTTCTACTCTGGTCAATTCCAGAAAGCTGGCCTCCAGGCTTATTTATTACAAAATCTGGAGGGCATATGTTTCCTGGTGTGAACTCAGGAAATGGCATCCTAGAAAGTATGTCATTAGCAGGATCTTGGCCTTTCTCCAGTCAGGCCTAGAAATGAATTTGGCCATAAGCACTATCAAGGTGAAGATTTCGGCCCTGACAGTGTTTTTTCAGAAGCCACTTGCATCGCATTGCCTGGTGCGGGCTTTCATCCAGGGGGCTATGCGGATAAGGCCGCCAGTCAAACCTCCGGTATGCCCATGGGATCTGAATTTGGTTCTCTCGGCTTTGCAGGGGCAACCATTTGAACCTTTGCATCTGGCTTCATTAGTTCTCCTGACTAAAAAATTGGTCTTCTTGGTAGCCATATCTACGGCTAGAAGAGTATCAGAGCTAGCAGCTCTTTCCAGCAAGGAGCCATATCTAATTATTCATAAGGACCGGGTGGTCATGCGTCCCAACAGGTCCTTTCTACCTAAGGTGGTTTCGGGATTCCATTTGAATCAAGACGTAATCCTACCATCCTTTTTTCCGGACCCACAGTCCGCAGAAGAAGAATCTTTGCACACTTTGGATGTGGCTAGAGCAATCAGTATATATCTTCAAGCAACTGCTCGGATAAGGAAAACTGATTGCTTGTTTATTTTGCCGGAAGGCACTAGGAAGGGCCAGGTGGCGTCAAAATCCACTCTCTCACAAAAGTGTAAAGGGGAAGATTCCTCCTTTTCAAGTGAAAGCGCACTCAACGAGGGCTGTAAGTGCTTCTTGGGCAGTGCATCACCAGGCCTCCCTGGCTCAGATCTGTAAGGCTGCAACTTGGTCATCAGTCCACACATTCACCAGATTCTATCAGGTGGATGTCAGAGGGCAAGAGGATATCGCCTTTGGGCGCAGTGTTCTGCAGGCTGCAGTTTAGGTCCTCCGGTCCCTGGCGGTCTATAATTATGATCTGTGTCTCCCTCCCCTCAATCTGAGCATTGCTTTGGGACATCCCACTATGTAATGAAGCTCCTGTGTCCCGTGATGTATGATCAAGAAAATGGGATTTTTATATACAGCTTACCTGTAAAATCCTTTTCTTGAGAGTACATCACGGGACACAGGGCTCCCGCCCCTCTTGGTTTCTTATTGCTTTGCTACAAAACTGAGGTGCCTCCCATATGGGAGGGGTTATATAGGGGAGGAATTCTCCTTAATTGGGGTCAACCAGTGTCCAATCACCAGAGGTGCCTATATAACCCACTATGTAATGAAGCTCCTGTGTCCCGTGATGTACTCTCAAGAAAAGGATTTTACAGGTAAGCTGTATATAAAAATCAATTTTTTTAAGATTTTTGGAAAACATAGGGAAGAGTTATCACCCCTGTATAATTCTTTTGGACGTCCGTCTTTTTTCATCTCACTTCCTGTTGTCTCCTTCCGTTTGCAAGTAGGAGACGTTTGTAAGTTGGATGTTTGAAAATAGGGGCCTGCCATATATGCTCTTCAGAAATGGGGGCCTAAGGTGTTGGTGTTGCCACAACACTGTAAGCCCTCAAAGTGATTCTTGCTAGAGCACCCTGATGTGAACGATTATATCAAGAATTGTAATTACATGTCATTGTTGAACAGTGGTAAAAACACTACAAGTCCTCACAGTTACTTTCGGTGGGCGCAGGAACGGGCCCTGCTGTGAAATATTATATCAAGAATTGTAATTACATGCCCATGTTAAATAGGGGCTGAAAAATTGGGCCTTAAGCACTGCTTGCTGTTGCCACGACACCCTCTACCAGATAATCTAGTTGGAGTGCAGGAATGAGCCCTGCTGCAAAACATTGCATCAAAAATTGTATTACATGCCCCTGTTAAACAGGGGTTGAAAAATTGGGCCTTAGGCACTGGTGCTGGTGCCACAACACTGCAACCTCTCCCATATACTCTATTTGGAGTGCAGCAATGAGCCCTGCTGCAAAGCATTGCATCAAAAATTGTAATTACACGCCCCTGTTAAACAGGGGCTGACAAATTGGGCCTTAGGCACTGGTGCTGGTGCCACAACACTGCAACCTCTCCCATATACTCTATTTGGAGTGCAGCAATGAGCCCTGCTGCAAAGCATTGCATCAAAAATTTTAATTACACGCCCCTGTTAAACAGGGGCTGAAAAATTGGGCTGGTGGCATCACCCAGAACCAAAAATGTTCTTCCAAGATATCAGAAGGATCATTGAGGAGGAAGAGGATAGTCAGTCAACATAACAGGACAGTCACTCAGCATCAGTATAGGCAGTCTTGAAGGGATGTGACATTTCCAAAACAATTATTCGGTTACATCAGCTTCAGGTGCTTGGTAGCTGGTGGTGATCCAAGACTGATTCATCTTTATGAAGGTCAGTCGAGCAACCGAGACGGTAGACAGGCGCACCCTGTGATCCGTTACAAAGCCACCAGCAGCTCTGAAGGTGCGTTCCGAAAGAACGTTGGATGCAGGACAGGCCAGTAGCTCAATTGCATACTGTGCAAGCTCTGGCCAGTGATCCATCCTCAAGACCCAGTAAGCCAGAAGATTTTCGGTGGGAAAGGTGTCCAAGTCTGACCTTGCCCCAGGGTATTCCTGCACCATGTAAATCAGACGCTGGCGATGGTTGCTGGAACTGATCATACCTTGGAGCTGTGGACTAAAAAATTGTCTGAACGCAACGGTCAAATGGCCACCTTCTCCATCGTTCCTTCTGTGACTGACTGAAGCCTCAGCAAAACGTTGTCCAGGACCAGGAGTTTGCAACCTCCCAGTCTCTGGGAACGCTTTGCACAGACCTTTCTGCAAGGCCTCCCAGAGATGTCTCATCCTCTGCTCCCTCTGCGATGGCAAGAAAAGGTCCACAACCGTACCCTTGTACCGTGGATCAAGGAGAGCGGCCAGCCAGTAATGGTCCCTCTCCTTGATCCGAAGAATACCAGGTGTGATGGGTGGGACAGCAGGAACACTGTCTGGATAAAGGGGGCCTTGAGAGGCAAGGAAGTCCTCCTCTTCCTGCCTCTGTTCTGCCTCAAGTGCCCTGTCCATTATTCCACGCAGCATATGCTCCAACAGGTGGACAAGAGGTATAGTGTCACTGATGCATGCACTGTCACTGTTCACCATCCTCGTGGCCTCCTCAAATGGTGACAGGACAGTGCATGCATCCCTGATCATGCCCCACTGGCGTGGGGAGAAAAAACCGAGCTCCCCTGACCTTGTCCTGGTGCCATAGTCACACAGGTAATCACTGATGGCCCTATTAGAGATGGCCTTGTGGTTCACCCGGCGGTCGGTTCGTGGCGAACTTTGATCATTCGCGATTTGCCAAACCGGCGGACTTATGGCGCTGTTAGCTGTGGCCATATTCATTTACATTGTGAAGAACTTTGACCCATGACACATCCATCATGGGGTACAGGACAGCCAATTGAGACATTTCAGCACATGGACATACCCTCTACCTTATAAATAGACCTGATCTGGCGGCCATTTTACATTCTGTCTTTTGTCAGTGTAGGGCAAGGACGCTGTGTGGAGCAGGGACAGTCAGTCTGTACGCACTAGCTATTACTATTAGGTCCACAAATGTCCTTTTAAGGACTGGTATAGGTGTACAGTATATAGGGTTGTAATACATTTATAATATACTTTATTTCAAGTATAGAAAGCATATTATAGTGCACTGCAGTGCTAACCGATTCTGCAGCTGTCTTTTCTCAGAGTTTGCTGTTTGGAGCAGGGACAGTCTGTAATTCACTAGCTAGCTACTGTTAGGTCTACAAACGTCCTTTTAAGGACTGGTATAGGTGTACTATTTGGTGTGCAGTATATAGGAGTGCAATACACATATAAAATACTTTCAAAATATAGAAAGCATAGTATAGTGCATTTCTACTGTGCAGCATTGTGACTGCTGAGCGGTTCTGCAGCGGTACTACAAAGAGTGCCAAACGCAATTAGAAAAAAAGTATTATAACTGGTGTGATAGACCAGTGGCCCCCCAAAACGACAGATTGAAACGGGGTGTTATATACCTTCTTCCATATATACTGCACTTCTCTAGAGACTTTTGTCACAGGGTCATTTAAAAAATTACAGGCAGGGGAAGAGGCAGGCTCTTCCGCAGGGATGGTAGGGGTAGGGCAGGAGCAACAGGCTTGAGCCAAAGTGGGAATTTGCAGAAGTTGTGTTTGATTACGTCAAAGAACGCACCAGACTTGGCACTCAGCCTTACTCTTCTGCACCCTCCTCATCCTCTCGATGTGCACCCTCTTCACTCTCTGCTGTGTGCACCCCCAAAGACACTACCACCAACACCACCATATACCCTCTGCTTGTGATGGATCGGAAAATAATTCCTGTGACTCAAGACATTACCGATGCGCAGCCATTCTTGGCATTGGATCAGGAAGAGGAGGTAGCAACAACCACCACTTAGCAGTCTGACGACAGTACCCAGATCAGCCCAAGGAGGTTGGTCCCCGCTGTTGCTGCCTACTCCGAGATCTTAATTATAGCGGTGGGGAAGGTGACGTTGATGACGTGTCTAGGGATGTCACGTGGGTGCCCACAGGAGAGGAAGAGGAGGGGTGTTCAGAGGGAGATATGGACCAGCAGATAGGGAGGAGAAGCAGGCGGAACTTACATTGCACAGGAGGGACAAACCAGACTGCTAATGTATCAGGAGCGATGCATCAACCATGTACGGTCACATCTGGCGCTCCCAGGATGCCAGCACATGGCTCCGCAGTGTGGGCTTTTTTTAACGTGTCCACTGCTGACAATAGTGTTGCCATCTGCAGCCTTTGCAGTCAACGCATAAGTCACGGTAAGCCCAACACTCACCTAGGGACGACTGCCTTAAGAAGGCACATGAGCTGCCATCACCGAGCCCAGTGGGAGCAACGGAACCCACAAAGCCACACTCGAGGCTCTCATCATCCAGCCTCTTCTACTTCTCCTCTCTCCTCACAATTGTCCTCCACTCCACCTTCCATCATGCCGTCCTCACGTTTTTCTGCAAAAAGGCAGGCTTCCGTGGGCCAAATGTTCGAGCGTAAAAAAATTATGATGCCGAATAACCCTCTTGCCCAACGGTTGACCGCTGGCTTGTCAGAACTGATAGCCCGCCAACTACTGCCATATAAACTGGTGGACTCGGAGGCCTTTCGAAAATTTGTGGCCATTGGAACACCACAATGGAAGGTCCCAGGAAGGAAGTATTTCTCACAGAAGGGCATCCCAGAGCTATATGGCCATGTTCAGCGGCAAGTGAACGTACACAGCACACAGCACACAGTGTTGGTGCCAAAATACATCTGACCACAGACACGTGGTCTAGCAAACACGGGCAGGGAAGGTATATAACTTATACTGCCCATTGGGTGAACCTTCTGATGGCCGTCAAGCATGTAACCCGTGGCACCTGTGTAGATTTGGTTTTACCGCCACGGATTGCATGCAGGCCTGCCTCTTCTTCTCCTTCTCCTACTCCATCCTCCCTCTCCTCCTTGGCTGACTCCTCCTTTTCCGCTGCTAGCATCTCTTCCGCTGCGCCGCCCAAAATCCCCAGAACCTATTTGACATGCCAGGTGAGACGTTGCCATGCTGTGCTGCGTCTGTTGTGCCTGGAAGCCAAGAGCCACACTGGCCCTGCACTCCTTTCAGCTTTGCGTTCACAGGCAGATCAGTGGCTAACACCACTCAATTTGGCAGTTGGTAAAGGGGTGTGTGACAACGGTGCAAATATGCTTAGTGCATTGAAACAGGGCAAAAATTACACGTGCCATGCATGGCACACGTCTTAAACTTGGTCGTGCAGCGATTCGTTGTCAAATACCCTGGGGTCCAGGACATCTTGCGGCAGGCAAGGAAAATCTTGGCCCATTTCAGAAAATCTTACACGGCCATGGCTCGCCTTGCTGACATTCAGCGACAACACAATCTGCTGGTCAGACGTTTTATTTGTGATTGCCCGACGCGATGGAACTCCACCTTCTAAATGCTTGATAGGCTGCTCCAGCAGAAACGTGCAGTTAACGACTACCTGTGCGAACTCTGCGTCAGAACAGGTTCTGGGAGCTTGGTTTTTTTCACCGTGCCAGTGGCTGCTCATGCGCGACGCATGCAGACTTCTGCAGCCATTTGTTGAGATCACCAAACTGGTCAGTCGCAGCCATGGTGCCATCAGTGACATCGTACCTTACGCCTTCTTTATGGAGCGTGCATTGCTCTGTGTCATTGATCAAGCCGTGGAGGAGCAGGAAGATGAGGAAGTCGCAATGCTGGATGAATTCCCAGGGGGTGCTACTCTATCCGAAACAAGTCAACAACAGGAGTCTGAAGAGGAGTCAGAGGAGGATGGTGCCGGGGCGGATGAGGAGGAGCAAGAAGAGCATGCTTTAAACCTTTCTGGGATCCCTTTTGTTGTCCGTGGATGGGGGCAGGAGAACGAGGAGGACGACATTATCCTGGAAGATGAGCAGGAGCCAGGCCACCACACCGCTTCCAGTTTAGTGCAAATAGGGGCCTTCATGCTCCAGTGTTTTAACAGGGACCCCCGTATAAAACGCATAAAGGTCAAGGATCAGTACTGGGTGGCAACGTACTTAGACCCCCGGTACAAACACAAAATGGCAGAAATGTTACCACCATCACAGAGGGCTGTCAGAATGGAACACTTCCAGGCCTTGCTTAGAGAAATGCTGCATTCTGCTTTTGCATGCGCTGGCAGAGGAATTCCCACTCCCAGAGAAAGAGTTGTGGGTACCAATCCAACAGTGCCTGCAAGGAGAGGGCAGTTTGAAGATGTGTTGGTCACTTCTGATATGAGATCATTCTTTCAGCCGACCCATCAACAAGTGTCATCCGGATCCAGCATCAGGGAATGCCTAGACCGACAGGTGTCCAACTACATCGAGTTAACGGCTGATGTGGACGCTCTGAGAAGTGTTGAACCCCTGGACTACTGGGTGGGCAGGCTTCACGTCTGGCCAGAGCTTGCCCGATTTGCAATGGAACTGTTGGCTTGCCCCTTGTCCAGTGTCCTGTCCGAAAGGACGTTCAGTGCAGCAGGGGGGATGGTGACTGATAAGCGTACTCGCCTAGCTCATGACAGTGTTGACTACCTCACATTTATAAAAATGAATGAGGCATGCATCTCGGAGGAATTCAACACATGTGACCAGTAGATCATGTATATGCATAACTCTATAAACAATTTATATAATCTAGCACACAGACCTTTTTTCTACCTTTGGCTCACTTGTACAAAAAAGCCCACCGTACTATATGCCCATACCCTCCTGTTTGAAGAGGTTGAGTGGTGTCATATTTTTGGGTCCCACAGCGAGTTTCTGGTGTCAGTGCTGGTGTCAGTGCTCTCTATCTCGGTGCTGGTGTCAGTACTCTCTATCTCGGTGCTGGTGTCAGTGCTCTCTATCATGGTGTTGGTGTCAGTGCTCTCTATCATGGTGCTGGTGTCAGTGCTCTCTATCTCAGTGCTGGTGTCAGTGCTCTCTATCACGGTGCTGGTGTGGGTGTCAGTGCTCTCTATCTTGGTGCTGGTATCAGTGCTCTCTATCTCGGTGCTGGTGTCAGTGCTCTCTATCTCGGTGCTGGTGTCAGTGCTCTCTATCTCGGTGCTGGTGTCAGTGCTCTCTATCTCGGTGCTGGTGTCAGTGCTCTCTATCATGGCGCTGGTGTGGTGTCAGTGCTCTCTATCTTGGTGCTGGTGTCAGTGT
This sequence comes from Lithobates pipiens, assembly GCF_037356315.1. Classification (NCBI taxonomy): domain Eukaryota; kingdom Metazoa; phylum Chordata; class Amphibia; order Anura; family Ranidae; genus Lithobates; species Lithobates pipiens. The sequence continues at coordinate 177,927,135 of NW_027507785.1, forward strand.
TCTCTATCTAGGTGCTGGTGTCAGTGCTCTCTATCTTAGTGCTGGTGTCAGTGCTCTCTATCACGGTGCTGGTGTGGTGTCAGTGCTCTCTATCTCGGTGCTTGTGTCAGTGCTCCCTATCTCGGTGCTGGTGTCAGTGCTCTCTATCATGGTGCTGGTGTCAGTGCTCTCTATCTCGGTGCTGGTGTCAGTGCTCTCTATCACAGTGCTGGTGTCAGTGCTCTCTATCTCGGTGCTGGTGTTAGTGCTCTCTATCTCGGTGCTGGTGTCAGTGCTCTCTATCACGGTGCTGGTGTGGTGTCAGTGCTCTCCATCTCGGTGCTGGTGTCAGTGCTCAGTCTCTATCGTGTTGCTGGTGTCAGTGTTCTATCTCAGTGCTGGTGTCAGTGAGGGAGATAGCAGCGGAGAAGGCAATTGGCAGCCAGTGCCAGCACCATGGCTGAGGATCAGCACTGGACTGGCACCTCCGGACCACTGCAGTGGAGCCCTGCATAGGTGGGGGTAAGGGCCAGGCAGAGGGAGGAGTCAGGGGCTCAAGCACAGGTTGGCACACTGGGACACTGACACAGGACTGCGCTGCCCTGACTGTGGCACTGATCATCTCCTGCACCCCCTTCATAGCCTGGCCTGACCTTGCCTCTCCTCCATGGCCTTCATGCACTCCTGAATTAACAAAATTTCACAGATAAAAAAAGAATGCTTGTCGTTGTCGATCCTAGATTCACTTAATACTTTTAGTATGTCAGGGTCCATATTGTGGGACTATGTGTGCACAGCTAGTAAGTATTTTGTGGCTGAAAATATGACCTGGAGGTTTTTAAGATTCGCCTGCCATTAAAGTGAATGGGGTCCGCCACGAACATTTGGGCACATTCGCGGATCGTGTTTCCCGAAACGTCCCATCGGAAGTTCGTCCATCACTAGTAATGGACTGGGGGGGTACCCATGCTGTTTGTCTCATCCATATTGCCAGGACCAGACATTACATTAAAGCTGCAAGCAGTTTTAAATTACTTTTATTCCTTTAAACATGTCATTTTGTGCAGGGACTGTTCTAAGCATCATTAAAATCACTGCTCCTGAAAAAAACTGCAATTTTTAAAACTTTTTTTTGCATTGATACAAGTCCCCTGGGGCAGGACCCATTAGGATCATATTAGCCTTTAAAATTAGCACTTTTGATTTTGAACGTTCGAGTCCCATAGACTTTAACGGGTTCTAAAGTTTGCACAAATTTTCAGTCCGTTCACAGGTTCTGGTGCGAAACGAACCGGGGGGTGTTTGGCTCATCCCTATCCCTTATCATCCCCTCCAAGAGCTTGCATACTATTGATGTTAGGCTAACTGGTCTGTAATTCCCAGGGGTGCATTTTGGGCCATTTTTAAATATTGGTGCTACATTGGCATTATGGGTTTTTTTTTTTTTTTCCTTACTATTTATGGCGTGATCTGCGATTTTTATCGGGACTGCAACATTGCGGCGGACAGATCAGACACTTTTGACAATTTTTTGGGACCATTGACATTTATACAGTGATCAGAGCTAAAAATAGCCACTGATTACTGTATAAATGTCAATGGCAGGGAAGGGGTTAACACTAGGGGCGATCAAGGGGTTAAGTGTTCCCTAGGTGTTTATAGCTGTGGGGGGAGTGGACTGACTGGAGGAGGAGAGAGATATCGCTGTTCCCAATCACTAAGAAAAGCAGGTCTCTCTCTACTCCCCTGTCAGAACATGGATCTGTTTGTTTACATACACAGATCCCTGTTCTGGCTCTCTGTGGAGCGATAGCAAGTGGAGGGCAGACATCACGGCTGTCAGCCATGCTCATCACCTACGGCGGCGCACCAGGCCTGTACTGGCCATTGGGACTACCGGGAGATTCCCGGTGGGCCGATTGGCTCAGTGGGCCACTGGGCCGGTTGTCAGACAGTGTGTCTGACTCACTACAGTACTGTCTGCCGCGGCTGGACTCTCCATTTCTGTAGTAGTTTGTGTTTAACGCCGGCCGCCGCCGCGGCTCCGCTCCAGCACCTGGGCCGCCACACAAGTACCACCCTCTCGTGATGCTGCCACTCACTACCCTTAACATTACTGGCAGCCTCCATGTCCCAGCGCCGTGACGTCACTCACGGCCGGAGGGCGGAGGCGGCCCGGGGACATAGGAGGAGTCGGAGCGTAGCAGCTGCTTCCCAGGCTTAGCTGCCTGGCCTGGGACTGCGTTCAAGAGGAGAAAGCGCCGCCGAGGAGGGACCAGAACATTGCTTGGAGCAAGTCCAGGACTCCAGACAGCAGCACAGACAGGGTCAGGGACAAAGAAAAGTCCATCACCTCACCGGTGTCATTCAAGTAACAAGTAAGGACTAAATACGCTAATCGAATGCTATACTGGATGCAGGCTGCTATTGTCAGTGTCTGTGATATCTGTAATATGCAGCATGGTGGGGGGAGGGGGTAGGGGTAAATGTACTGCCACTGTCCACGGTAATTGATTAATAATTTAATGTCACTGTCCATGGTAATTGATTAATAATTTAATGTCACTGTCCACGGTAATTAATTCATAATTTATTGTCACTGGTCACGGTAATTGATTAATAATTTAATGTCACTGTCCATGGTAATTGATTAATAATTTAATGTCACTGTCCACGGTAATTAATTCATAATTTATTGTCACTGGTCACGGTAATTGATGAATAATTTAATGCCACTGTCCACGGTAATTGATGAATAATTTTAATGCCACTGGTCACGGTAATTGATGAATAATTTTAATGCCACTGGTCACGGTAATTGATGAATAATATAACCACCTCGCGCCCGCCCTATAGCCGAATGACGACCGTAGAGCAGGCGCTTTCGTCTGGGTGGCCATCCCTGGACGTCCTGTTGTTTACTTCCGCAATGCGCGCCGCCGCGGGCGCGCATCGCGGAAGTTCTGTGTTCGCCGTGTCCCCCGGGCACAGGCAAACACAGATCGCTGTAAACGGCCAATCACAGCGGCCGTTTACAGCGCGATCGGCGTGTCCAATAGGAGATGATCTCATATGTAAACATATGAGATCATCTCTCAGCGCCGCTCTCCCTCCTCACACAGACAGAGTGTGAGAGGGGAGAGAGGAATGGCTGCAGCGGCCGTCAGTGTAAAAAAAAAAAGTAAAAAAAAGTAAAAAAAAGTGCCATCCTCCCCCAGTGCAATCCTGCCCCAGTGCTATCCTGCCCCAGTGCCATCCTGCCCCAGTGCCATCCACCCCAGTGCCATCCTGCCCCAGTGCCATCCACCCCAGTGCCATCCTGCCCCAGTGCCATCCGCCCCAGTGCCATCCACCCCAGTGCTACCTGCCCCCAGTGCCACCTGCCCCCAGTGCCACCTGTTAGTGCTATCTGTCCCCAGTGCCACCTGTTGTCAGTGCCATTTGTCCCCAGTGCCATCTGTCATTAGTGCCACGTATAAGTGCCATCTGTCATCAGTGCCACATAGTGCCATCTGTCATCAGTGCCACGTATTAGTGCCATCTGTCATCAGTGCCATGTATCAGTGCAATTTGTCATCAGTGCCACCTGTCAGTGTCACGTGCCATCTGTTGTCAGTGTCACGTGTCATCAATGCCACTTATCAGTGCCATCTGTCATTAGTGTCACGCGTCATCGGTGCCACGTATTAGTGCCATCTGTCATCGGTGGCATGTATTAGTGCCACGTATTAGTGCCATCTGTCATCAGTGCCACGTATTAGTGCCACGTGTCATCAGTGCCACCTATTAGTGCCATGTGTCATCAGTGCCACGTATTAGTGCCATCTGTCATCAGTGCCACATATTAGTGCATCTGTCATCAGTGCCACGTGTCATCAGTGCCACATATAAGTGTCATCATTGCCACGTATCAGTGCCATTTGTCATCAGTGTCACGTGTCATTGTCCTGGTATTTCAAAAGTGTAATAAGTAGTCAACAAGTTAGATGTGTAATTTATGTTCCTAGAACACATGATGGCGCTCCCTGCATGTTGGGCCTCTCTATGTGGCCAGGCTGTGAAAAAGTCCCACACATGTGGTATTGTAATACTCAGGAGGAGTAGCAGAATTTTTTTGGGGGTGTCATTTGTGGTATACACATGCCCTGTGTGAAAAATAACCTATTACAATGACAATTTTGTGGAGAAAAAAAAAAAGGAAAAGTCTTAATTTTGCAAAGAATTGTGGGAAAAAAATGACAACATCAAAAAGCTCACCATGCCTCTCACTAAATACCTTGGAATGTCTACTTTCCAAAAAGGGGTCATTTGGGGGGTATTTGTACTTTCCTGACTTGTTCGGGTCACAAGAAGCGAGATAGGCCACCAGTACATCAGATGTGATCAATTTTGTGCGATTCGCACCACAGCTTGTAGACTCTCTAACTTTCACAAAGACCAAATAATATCCACTAATTTGGGTTATTTTTACCAAAGATATGTAGCAGTATAAATTGTGGCCAAAATTTATGAAGAAAAATTAACAATTTGCATAATTTTGTCACAGAAACAAAGAAATATGCGTTTTTTTTCAAAATTTTCCGTCTTTTTTCATTTATAGCGCAAAAAATAAAAACCCCAGAGGTGATCAAATACCACCAAAAGAAAGCTCTATTTGTGGGGAAAAAAAGGACAAAAAATTCATTTGAGTACAGTGTTGCATGACTGAGTAATTGTCATTCAAAGTGTGAGAGCACCGAAAGCTGAAAATTGGTCTGGGCAGGAAGGGTGTTTAAGTGCCCAGTAAGCAAGTGGTTAATGCCACTGCCACGGTAACTGATTAATAATTTAATGCCCCTGGTCACATTAATTGATTATTTACTGCCACTGGTCACGGTCACTGATGAATGAATTTGCGACCACTGGTCATGGTCACTGATGAATTAATGTACTATCACTGCTGGTCATGATCACTGATGATGAATGAATGTACTGCCACTGGTCACTGATGCATTAATGGCTGACCACTGGTTACCACTTGACCACTTTTTTTTTCTTGCGCAATTGTGTATAGTTTATATACTGTTTTTGTGTGTGTTTTAAAGTGGGCCGGTCTGGATGAAGTCCAGGGCATAATTTTGGTCCCAGTCCAGCCCTGCGGCGCACGCACGCCCTATCGTTTTTAAAGCGGCCAATGGCTGGTCGACAAGTAGTTAAACCACAGATATTTAGGGTTTGGTGTTTTCTTTACTATTGACATGTGTGATGTTATCATGCCAAGATCAAAAAAGCTCTCTAAATCCCACACAAAAAAGTTATTGATGTCTATGTTAATGTAAAGGGATTTAAAAAGATCACCAAATGATTTGCAATCAATCATTCCACTGTAAGGAAAATAATTAAAAATAAGGAAAATAAATGGCATGGGTTTTTAAAGACTGCTAACTTGTTTAGGGCTGGCTGGCAAGCAAATTCTTCCCAAGAGCCAAAGCCAAAATTTCATTACGGGATCTGTAACAGTTGGTGTCAACTCAGAAAGAGATTGCATCAATTTAACCTGCATGGGAAGTGTGCCAATAAGAAGCCTTTGCTATCCAAAAAACATTACAGCAAGACTACAGATTGCTATTAAACAGACCTGGCCTTCTGTAACTGTGCACTGACAAATTAAAGACAGAGTTGTTTGGCCAAAGTAACTTTAGACGTGATCTGTTTGTAGAGCATTTACTCTAATAGCTGAAGAAGTTTTGTATGAAACCATGAAATGCATTGTCCCTGCACATTTCAAATGACAGTGCCTCTAATTAATTTTGCCCAAGTGAGACATTGCCCAAATGAGACATAAAGCATTGAAACCACAAACCTACTTCTCTGGGGCCCAGGTCCTTTGGGTGTTCGATCTCGTATACACAGTAATAACTAGAAAGTATAAATCAGTTACTTGAATTTTTCTTTAAAGTTGTGCTGTCCAAAAGGAAAATAGCTGCAATTCAAGTAAGTCTTATGCCCCGTACACACGAGAGGACTTATGTCCGACAGACTTCCAAAGGAGTTCCGCCGGAGTTCCGCCGGAGTTCCGACGGAGTTCCGACGGAGTTCTGACAGACTTTTCGGCCGAACGGACTTGGCCACACACGATCACACTAAACTCCGACAGATTCGAACGTGATGACGTACGACCCGACTCGAATAAGGAAGTTCATAGCCAGTAGCCAATAGCTGCCCTAGCGTCGGTTTTAGTCCGTCGGAGTAGCATACACACGAGCGGAGTTTTCGAAGGGGACCGGGTCCGGCGGAGTTCCTTCGGGAAAATTTGAAGCATGCTTCATTTCTAAAGTCCGTCAGACTTTGGCGAATCAAAAGTCCGTTGCAGCCCACACACGATCGGATAGTCTGACGGACTCGGTCCTTCGGACTTTGGATGTTGAAAAGTCCGCTCGTGTGTACGGGGCATTAGCCCTTGTACACACGGTCGGACATTCTGACAACCAAATCCGTCGGATTTTGTCCGACGGATTTTGTCCGAAACTGTTGCATACATACGGTCGGACAAAGTTGTTGGAAAATCCGATTGTACATAACGTGATGACATTATTTAGTTACGACGGGACTACGTTCAGGCCAGTAGCCAATAGCTTTGGTCTAGGAATTTAATCTGAGCATGCGTGGCACTTTGTCCGTCGGAGTAGGCTACACATGATTGGAGTATGTCCAATCGGAGCATTTTGTCGGAAAATTTTACCGGCAAGTTGGAAAAGTTGGTCCATCGGATATTCCCACGGAAACAGTCCGATGGAGACCACACACAGTTGGAATATCCGACAAAACAGTCCGATAGGACACATTCCGTCAGAATCTCCGACCGTGTCTACAAGGGCTCACACTTCCCTACCTGATCCTCACACAGCATGGTTTAAGGAGCAAATACCAGCAGCAGATGCTGAGATGTGTATGCTTTGCATTTAGTTCTAAAAGGCAGATTTGACTAACATAGGTTCCCATATGTGCTCTGCCTGCCCCAATTCTTCCTTCCCTCAGCCCCATGGATTACTAGAATAGGTCAAACCTATAGATGCTAGCTTTACCCCAGCTTATAAAACAGCTTAGAGTAACTGCTAGGAGTAGCATCTCTGAAAATATAATTTGTCTATCTTAGTTGTCATTTTCTTGCATTGCTTTAAAGTGGTTGTAAACCCTTACAGACCAATTTTACCTACAGGTAAGCCTAGATTAAGGCTTACCTGTAGGTGCAAGAAATATCTCCTAAACCTACACGGTTTAGGAGATATTTGCAAAACACAGGCACCGATGTCTATGGCGCATGCTCCGTAGACAACAGCACGTAGGTGCACTGAGCATGCCGTTTAAAACGGCAATCGCGGGAGTGACATCATTGCGGCTCTGGCCAATCACAGCGCCGAAGCCGCGATTCTCAGATGGAAGATGGATGCTTTGTGGAAGAGGGGACAGCAGGGACATCGCAGGCTCCCGTGTCAGGTAAGTGACACATAATGGGCCATTATGCTTTACCTTTGCAGGGAAACAAAGAGGAAGTAAAAACCATCAGGGTTTACTTCCTCTTTAAGTAGTGGTATAAAGGAGACAGAATAAGCTGCTGGCTCTGGCACTTTGGTGGTGGAAGGAAGGCCTGCCTGAAAATGGAGCCTGTCCTGCCCTTACATCACTCTGGCTGTTTCCTGAACTTTGCAAGACTTAGCTATCAAGCTAACCCTGCAGATTACACCATCTTTGCTTCTGGGTGCATGTTGGCATCTCCACCTTGAGTGCCTCAAGTGCCCCCAGCACAAGTATTGCAACTTTCTGCACCAGGCACTATACTAGGATAGCTAGAGAGCGGGGCTTAGTGGGAAAGCTGGAGGTTTCTCCACACTATGGCATCCTGGTATCATAAGGAATGTCATTCATTACCGTAGTACAGGAATCTCCAAACTTTCTAAACAAAGGGTCAGTTTACTGTCATTCAAACCTTAGGAGGCTGGACTGTGGCCACCATGCGTACAAAATGTCCCAGCATGAATGGGAGTAAACAATCCCCCATTATTGGTATCATTGGGAGGAATTGTGTCCCATCATTGGTATCATTGGGAGGAACTGTGACCCATCATTGATGTTATTGGTAGGAATTGTGCCCCATCAATGGTGTCATTGGGTGAAATCGTGCCCTTCATAGGTGTCAGTGAATAAAATAGCACTCCAAGGGCTGGATAAAAGCAAGAAAAGGCGTCCACTATAGCCGGCATATTTGAAACATCTACCAGTGGAAACGTTCGGAGATGCAAGAGGACACATGCGGAATGGACTTTAAATAGATGACGGATTGAACCAGATGACCCTTATGATTTTTAATGCTCGTTTTATTTACGCAAAATGTGAGTGTAAACCTTTTCGTTACTAATAAATTGTGAAAAAAACCTTTTAAAAAATCTGCACCCAGAGGCACCCCCTCTTCTTTTCCTTGTATCTTATAGCAACTTTGGAGCTCGGTTTCAGTTCCTTGAAGGCGGCAGCCCTGTATGTGGAATTTCTCCTTAGAAAGAACTAAGACATTTCTTCTGGACCTGATCATATTTAGATACAGAGTAACTCTGTACTTGTAAAGGCATATTATGTAGACAACCCCTCCCCCTTTCGGGTATATTATTAAATGATTGTTTGCACCTCAACTTGTCTTGTTCTGGATAAAAGCAAGCAGAGGCAGAATCCGCCCCCAAGGCGCAATTTGGAGACCACTGTCCTAGTGGTTAGTGACAACTAGTGAACAAAGGAATAAGGATTATGTTCTTCTGAAAATGTTCCTTGCTAGGCTATCATACTGAAAATTTTGTTGCAATGCTTTCTAGGGCTGGGAACAGTGAAGTCAGAACTACAGAAATTTATAATTGTACCAGGTCAGAGTAAAGATATACAATTACAGATAAAAATAGAGCTATTAGATTAGTGTGATATCTAGTAAAATAGCATTTTCATTAGGAGAGTTTAGCAATGCCTAATTACAGTATATAGTTCTCTCACCACAGGTTCCAGCTTATGCAGTTTAGCTTCCACCTATTACCAGCAGGGGGAGACATAGCAATGTTCAGTGGCACAAGAATCAGAATATATCCTAAAAAAACATAGCAATGGTCTATGTGGATAACCATAGTGGAAGAAAAAACAGACTTTGAAAAAAATGTAAAATGAAAGGAAAATGGGTGAAATTTGCTAACTGACAATAATGCATAATATCTGTATTTCCTATTTACTAGTAATTTATATTCCTACCCTAAGTGTTTTCAGCTCCATACTCTAAAGTTAAATATGTACTGTTGCCTCAATTCAGTTAGTTTAAACTTGTTTTGCAAGAGGAGCATGTGACCAGTAATGAAAGGCACACAGAAACGCATGACTTAAATTACAGCAGCAAGACGTTAGTATTTTTTTGTGAAGCATACTACCAATACAACAATTTTGGTTTAATATTACACTCTCAAATTCAATTATATTTAAGTGAATTGATGTCATTGGATTAAAAACTGATCAGGTCGCCTAACATTCATTGCTGTATAGTTTAGCATTAAAGTACCCTGCTGTTAATATGACAAAACCACAAGCAAAACCACATTAGCACATTCCATGTGTAGTGGTACCCTAAGAAGGGACGCTGTGTTTCTGCAATAAGACAGGACACCCAGCCCTTATGCTCATCAGGTGCTTGGGCCCCCCTTTTGAACTGATGAGGCTCGGGTCCAGTATAGGAGGGCTGGCTGTACTACCTTATCAGCGGCCCTGGTGGCTGTTTGTGAACTACAGTCTTCAAGTCAGTCCACAGATTTTCAATGGCTTTAAGTCTGGGCTCTGACTAGGCCATGCAAGGACATTCCCCTTTTTCTCCATCATTTTTGCTGTGCTTTGGGTCATTGTCATTTTGGCAGGTAAAACCTTCATTAACAACTTTCTGGCAGAGGGCAGCAGATTTTCCTCAAGAATTTGACAGTACTTTTCCCATTCCCATTTTTCTTCTATCCTGACAAGTGCTCCAGTCCCTGCTGCAGAGAAACACCCCCATAACAGGATATTATCACCTCCATGCTTTACTGTAGGAATGGTATTATTTGAATGGTGAGCTGTATTGGATTTCCACCCGACATATCATTTGGTGTTGAGACCAAATAATTAAATTTTAATCTCATCTGACCATAACACCTTTTTCCATGTGGCCTCAGAATCTTCAAGGTGCGTTTTGGCAAAGCTCAGTCATAACTGCATGTGGCATTTCTTGGGGAGTAGCTTTTTTCTTGCAACCCTTCCATACAAGCCACATTTGTGGAGAATTTGTGATATTGTTGTCACATGCACACAATGACCACTCTTTGTCATAAATTCCTGCAACTGCTTCAGAGTTTCTGTAGGCCTCTTGGTAGCCTCTCTGACCAGTTTCCTCCTGGCACCTTCATTCAGTTTGGAGCGACATCCTGATCCAGAGAGGGTCTGTGTTGTACCAAATACCTTCCATTTCTTAATAATAGACTTTACTGTGATCTTAGGCATTGATAAAGCCTGTCCACAACTTTATCCCTGAGATCCCGGTGACAGTGCCTTGCCACCCATAGTTAATTGTTTGTTTTCCGTTGCACTACTAGGTACTGAAATACTCCCTAAAAGCTCTTATCATTCTGAGCTAATTAAAATGACCACAGCTGATCACAGTTGAAAGTCAAATGGCTTAATGTAAGGAAACCAGTGGAAATCTTCTGGTACGCATGCGCAGACACACAGGTGACTGCAAATGCCCATAGGCGATTATGCGTATGCGCAGCGGACAGTGTCCCTAGTTCCAATTGGCGCCAGACAGCCTACTTAAAGAGTGCTCTAACCAGTGATCAGTGCTGACTGGTCTTCAACTGTGCTCCTGATACCCTGAATCCTGTATTTATCCTGTCTGATACCCCTTGCTGACCTTGGCTCCCATTTGACTTTGCTTCTGGGCTCCTTTATACCTGATCTCTGGCTCCTGATCCCAGCTCTCCATCTGACCCTGCTTTTGCCTGATGCCTTGGTAGCCTGCTGCCCATCTGCTACCAAACCCGGCTATCCTTGTGACGTTGCTCCTGTTTCTTGCTTGGCTCAGCACTACCATCCGAGTGGCTGCGACTACAGTCCTGCGACCAGCTGCGACTTCCTGCTACAGGCTTGCGGGTCTTCATCTGCTGGCACTCGTGTTCCTCCTGACCCTCAGCTCCTTCTGTTCCACCCTCAGCGGGACCTGGGCTGGAGATACAAAAAAGGCCGACCTTGTCATTTCAGTCTCCCTTCAGGTACGTAACACTTTGTGTGCCATTGAGAAGGTGATTTAGCTACACCTGATTGAGTTTACAATTCATTTTTAGGAGTGGGTGATCCTTTTTCCAGCTCAGTGATTCTGTTTTTGATTTTATTTTATTTTATGGCATGTTGGTGTTAATCTTTCACTTGGATGTTATACAGCTAGATAAAACAAAAAGTTTGTCTTCATTTTATGCTGCAAACAACAAAATGTGATCATTTTAAAGGGGGTGATTCTTTTCTATACCCACTGTATGTGCTTTCTAATAACATACAGCAAAATGTACAGTATCTTAATGTGACTTAACACACTGAATGTTACCGTTAAGTATAGTTATACGTGCCTTGTGGTCAGACATTTTCAGTACTCCAATGCACATATACAATAAACATAAAATTCACTTGCTCATAAGCATGTCACATATGCACAGACGTGAACGCTTATAGTGCATTGCTTTGCCAAAAAATAGTTGCAGGTGTGGTTTTTTTGTGCATTTAAGCATGTTGACAACCCATTCAAATTTAATTGACTGACTTAACCCAACATAGCTCAATGCAAAAAAAAAAACTGTGTAGTAACGGCATTATAAACCTACCTACCTGCAGCTTGTGTTTTTCTGTATAAAATGTACATTGATCATGTAGCTTCATGTTGCCCTGTACTCACAGAATATAGTACAGTAAGTTTTCACATTCCTTTGTCAGCAATTTCTTTTTGTCTTCAAACATGAGGGATGGCACTATACAGGTTAATGCATACCCTCTGTAGTCAAAGAACTGACACTTCCTGTGAAGAAACTACATATCCCACAATTCCTGGTCTCTAAGTCTATTGCTCTGAAGGTGAGCAAAGAAGGAAAGAGATGTGTTTTCATCACATTAGCTCTCACATATTTGTGATGCAACACAGAGAATGACGAGGCATGGATTGGACTCTGCTTGACCTGGAAGAAGTTGCATGTCCTTTTGGTGACTAGGGACAAGCTCAGTGAAGGAATACATGGACATAGGAGAAACAATCAGCCATGATGCTTTAAAATGCAGCCACAACATGTGAACCCATCATTACAAGGCAAAGCAAACTGTGGCGGAGTGCAGAAATATATATTTTTTTGTTGTTGTTTTGTTGAAATCAACAGTGTAAAGCAGTCAGTTTATCTGTTTAATTAATCTATGAGCTCCTGTGCCCCGCAGGGGGTAGGCAATGAGGTTGATCTCAACAGGAAGCGCAGACAGCAGTGTGTACTGTAGCTGGATAATACCAGACATGCCGACACCGGGCGTTGAATGCTTAAAGTGATTGTAAAGTCTCGTTTTTTTTTTTCTTTTTAAAAATAACAAACATGTGATACTTCCTCAGAGCAGTGGTGGCCACTGTGCTGTCAATTGCAACCACTGTGCCCATCAAATGCAGCCACTGTGCCTGTCAAATGCAGCCACTGTGCCCATCAAATGCAGCCACTGTGCCCATCAAATGCAGCCACTGTGCCATCAATTGCAGCCACTGTGCCCATCAAATGCAGCCACTGTGCCCGTCAAATGCAGCCACTGTGCCCATCAAATGCAGCCACTGTGCTATAAAATGCAGCCACTGTGCCCATCAAATTGAGCCAATGTGCCCATCAAATGCAGCCACTGTGCCCATCAAATGCAGCCACTGTGCCATCAATTGCAGCCACTGCGCCCATCAAATGGAGCCACTATGCCCATCAAATGCAGCCACTGTGCCCGTCAAATGCAGCCACTGTGCCCATCAAATGCAGCCACTGTGACCCAGGCACCCCGCCACCCGCTCAATGTCTGACCGGCACTTAACCCATCTTGGTGGTGGGTCAGGCAGCGGGTGATAGCAATGAGCTGTGGGACGGGTAGTGGATCAGGGGGCGCTTGTGTCCTCCATGCTTTCTCTATGCTTTACCTCCTGCTAGGAATCCAATAGAGTGCCTGTCCTTTCAGCCAATCAGGTAACGGATACCAGACCCATGCTTCCTGATTGGCGGAGAGGCGGTTCAGTGTTAGAAAAGCTAATATTAATTTGCTTTTCTAACTCACCTGGGTTGGCTCTGCATTCCGAGTCCACACTATTTTGAAGCTTATTAGAGCCTGTGCTCTAATCGGGTGCTTCCAAAAAACATCCCGTCGCTGTAATTCAGGCGCCCAGCATCTTAAAAGGGGCCAGACACCTGAATAGGGGGTAGCCACGGCGGCCATGGTTAGATTCATGCTCTGCATGAATCTATCAATTAAGCCTATAGGGGGTGGCCTGGAGAGAGGAAGCGGTACCTGGGCACCCCTAATGGACGGGCTGGCACTGCCTAAGAGCAGCCTGGATCCTCCTCTTCTCAGGCCCTCTTCGCTGCTTTTGGCCCCTCCCTCCTGTTGAGTGCCCCCCACAGCCAGCAGCTTGCTATGGGGGCACCCGAGCTGAGTCACAGCTCCAAGTGTCCATTCAGACACGGACCCCCGACCCAGCCCCATCCCCTCTCTCCCCTAATTGGCTAACTGACTTTGATTGACAGCCGTGGGAGCCAATGATGCTGCTGTTGTTTCTCAGCCAATCAGGAGGAGGACAGTCCCAGATGGCTAAGACACTCGTGGATGTCGCTGGAGAGAGATGGGGCTCAGGTAAGTATTAGGGGGTGTTGGTGAGACTGCTAAACATAGAAGGCCTTTTATGCCAATGCATAGAATGCATTAAGATAAAAAAAAAACCTTCTGCCTTTACAACTCCTTTAAGACTTGGCTGACTTCAAAGGATAATATACTGTAATATGGCTATGCTGGCAGCAAGTGTCAGATTTTTCTGAGTTGAATCCCATGATGAACACAGAGGAGCTGATGGCTGCATACCTCAGTAGAAGGAAGCTAGAAGGTGCCTAGAACTGCTGAGTCTGATGGATCAGTATGGACTGTGTGCTACTTTCTGGACACTGGGACTTGTATTTCTGTATGGTCTGTGCTGCTTTCCAGACACTGGAGCTCACCTTTTCCTCTATTTTTAGATACTTTCTGCAGGAGCACATTGCTGCCTGAAATGGTAGGGACCCAGAGCCCTCCTCGGATTGCCCTGCCTACTCGCTCTGCTGTGTGCCCAGAGCCCTCCTTGGATTGCCCTGCCTGCCCAATCTGCTGTGTACCCAGAGTCCCCCTTGAAGTGTCCTGCCTGGATTCCTTGATGCCAAGACCACCACATACATTACTCAGACTTCTGCAATGTGAGTCTTTGAACCCTTCTGCCCCTTACCTCCCTTGCTGTTACCGTTCTGAGAATCCTTTCCCCTGGCTGTGCCTACTGTCGCCCTGTGAACCATTTCCTTTTTTTTTGTGCCATGTTCCCATTCCATGGACTGTTATCCCTTGCTAATGCCCTGAGGATCGTCTTCCTTTTTGTGCCATATAACTACCTGTGAACTGTTTATCAGCGATGTGTCCATTGCTACTCCGAGGACTGTTTAGCCATGCTGTGCCCATTGCTACTCCTAGAACTGGTTATCCATGCTGTGCTCATTTCTACCCTGTGAACTGATAATCTTCACTGTGAACATTGTTACCCTGTGAACTGTTAATCTGTACTGTGCCCATTGCTACTCTGAAAACTCTTAATCCGTGCTGTGCCCATTGCTACCCTGTAAACTTTTAATCTGTACTGTGCCTATTGCTACTCAGAGAACTATTTATCCGTGTTGTGCCCATTACTACTCCATGAACTGTTAAACTATATTTTGTGTTCTTTACTACTCCGTGAACTGCTTATTCGTGGTATGTCTCAACGCCACCCCTCCTGCACACACAAGTCTCTCAATAAACGCCTGCCAGTCGGGTTTCACGTCACCTACCTCTGTGTGATCTTTGTGCTCCTAGATCGTCACATAAACAAACATCATAGGGAATATAACTACACTATTACTTAGTTAATACAACAAAACTTTTGAAAGTGTACAATACCTTTAAAGTATGCACGTGCACGACTTGGCACACGTATGAATATTTTAGAGCTTACACCAACCACCATATGAAAAAGCTAGGTATTGAAGTCAAAGCTAAAGTTAACCTGTTGCTTTGTGCTCCATGTGTAAAATACAAGTTTGCTTTTCCAGAAGAAACCCACCTTCCTTGGATACCTACAAAGACAGCAGGCTATATGTGAGTTCACAAAGTATATTTTGAAGCATGCAAACCCACATTTAAAAATAGAAGTAAAGTGGTTAAAATGTATGTAGTCCTGCTGAGTATTAGTATTATGCCCTGTACAAACGGTAAGAAATTCCGATGGAAAAAGTCTGATCGAATTATGTTGTCAGAAAATCTGATTGTGTGTGGGCTCTATCAGACTTTTTCCATCGGAATTTCCGATGGACAAAGTTTGAGAGCAGGATCTGAAATTTTTCGACAACAAAATCCGATCACATTAATTCCGATTGTGTGTAGACAATTCTGATGGACAAAGTGCCACGTATGCTCAGAATAAACTAAGACACAAAAGCTATTGGCTACTGGCCCATTTATAGTCCGACGTACGTGTTTGACATCACCGCGTTCAGAACGATTGGATTTTCCGACAACTTTGTGTGACCCTGTATATGCAACACAAGTTTCGGACAAAATCCGTCGGAAAAAATCCAACAGATTGTGTGATCGGAATGTCCAACCGTTTGTACAGGGCATTAGAGATTGCACAGGGCAGTTGAAGGATCAGGAGTAGATCAAATAAAACAACCTCTCTAAAAAGGTGGAATTTTTTAAACAAAAGGCTGATGATCTTGAATATAATCTCCAGTGCACATATTTCTGGACTATGGATGGATATTGCTTTTGCTTTTGAAGGAACCCACAGGTTTTCAACCAGACCTCCACTTCCAGGGCTACTCTAAGGTCCTTTCTTGGCAGACAATGCATCCTGCAAACAGAGTGGCATGTTAGAGAAATGTAGAATAATGGGGTGACATTTGCCTCATTTTAAGAGTTCCCAAGAAATCTGAAAGATAAAGGGCTTTGTATAGTATGTATGCCAAGACACCCTCTTTGCAGACTTAGGCCGCGTACACACGCGGGGACTGTCCGCTCAACTTTGTCCGTCAAACAGTTTCAGCGGACAGTCCGCTCAAAATTAGCATGGACGGACTTGCCCACACACGACGAACGAACAGTCCGCTGAAACCGTGCGCGATGACGTGAACGGCACGTACGACGGGACTAGAAAACGACGTCCTATACACTGCAATGCAACCTTCGGCGTGTAAATTCTTTCTGAGCATGCGCGAGACTTAGTTTGACGAACAAGCCTACACACGGGCGGACTGTCCGCTCAAACCAAGTTTCAGCGGACAGTTTTTCGGAATTTCCGAAAAACTTTGTTCGTCAGACTGTCCGCTGAAACTGTCCGCTGAAAGCCCACACACGAGCGGACTGTCCGCCGAAACACTGTTCAGCGGACAAAGTTGAGCGAACAGTCCCCGCGTGTGTACGCGGCCTTAGAATTTTGGATCAAGGCAATGTCATTTTTATTGAATGCCATCATATGCCATGCATCTGCTGCAAACTAGGCCACCTGACAGATGTAACAGGTATAAACAATATATGTTTTAGAGCCACAGATCATATCTCGTCATATGAAACATTTTCCCTCGTGTTGTTAACTATAGTAAGCACATTTTTGCTTACTATCAAGATGATGGCAGTTGTGAGACATACTAAAGTTTTAATTTTAGCAGGAAACATTCTGATTTAATGGGCATAAGTCACAAGAACACTGAAGTTGGTTAATGGTTTTGGTGTAGATCACTGGTGGTTGTATTACCTTACCTTACATCAGGATATAGCCCAGCAATCAGACACCTCTTTGTACTTTGAGCAGAAACCTGAGGGAATTGTAGATAGAAAGCGAGCTCTGGACATTAGTTAGTACACTGCATATATACATTAGGGCATACTGTCATACTGTCGTACAGAGTAAAATACACCTGTGGTTGTGGCACCTGAGAGCCACAACTGCAGTGTAATTTTGCCCCATGACACACACTACAGATTTTATGCATGGCTATATCTGTGTAACCACTGGCACGCACATTTACACATATAAGTGTATGGGTGTATTTTTGAAAATGTAAAATAAATATAATTTTTGATGGCCACCTAGAGGCTGATAGACTAGCTATTGTCACCCAAGTGGCATTATAAGGCTACTTAGAGCCTTCACTGAGTGTTGTAGTCATGTTTAGACAAAAAAAATTGGAAATAGCATTTTGAATGTTTGATGTATCAGATAGAAAACTTTAGGTTTGAATAACAATTGCTTAGACATGCAACACTGTAGCCATATGAATTTTATATCATTTCTTTACGACAGATAGAGCTTTCTCTTGGTGGTATTTAATCACCTCTGTTTTTTTTACTGTTTACTATATAAATGAAAAAAGACTGAAAAAAAAAAAAGTGTCTTAACTTTGCAAATAAGTAATATTTCTTCATAGCTTTTGGCCGAAATGTATTCTGCTAATTTTTTTGGTGAAAAAAAACAAATCAGTGTTAAATTAGTCTGCGTGAAAGCTAAAAGGTCTACAAACTGTATATATATTTGAAAATTGATCAATCCTGATGTATTGAAGGGGGAGGGAGGGGGCCTTGACTCTTTCTAGAACAGGGGTCTTCAAACTATGGCCCTCCAGTTGTTCAGGAACTACAATTCCCATCATGCCTAGTCATGTCTTTGAATGAAAGAGTTTTACAATGCCTCATGGGATGTGTAGTTCCGCAACAGCTGGAGGGTCGTAGTTTGATGATCCCTGTTCTAGGAGCATAAATTACAAATCCATTTCCTGACTACCTTTGACATCCTTGAAGGCCCAGGAGCACCAGGACAGTAGAAAAAACCCACAAAATGACCACAGTTTGGAGCATAAACACCCAGGTATTTTATAAGAGGCTTTTCCTTTGAAGACTTCAATTTTTGTCACAAGTTTTTGGAAAGAAACAAAATGAAAATGTATTTTTTTTTACACAAAGTTGTCAATTAAAGTAGTTCTATACCCTTACAAACCACTTTGACCTACAGGTAAGCCTAGATTAAGGCTTATCTGTAGGTCCAAGAAATATCTCCTAAACCTATACGTAGACAACGGCGCGCAGGCGCACTGGGTAGGCCGCAGATCACGGCGATATACTGCTCGTGTTGGCTCCCGTGCGTGATGTCATCACGGCTCCGGCGAATCACATCGCTGGAGCAGTGAGACCCAGAAGTCACTCTGGGATACATGGCAGCGGCGAAGATTAAGACGGAAGACCGCTTCGGGGGCTTTGTTCTCAGGTAAGTTATTCATAATAAGCTAGTATGCTATGCATACTAGCTCATTATGCCTTTGCCTTGCAGGTTGCATTTTTTTTTTTTTTTTTTAAATAGCCTTTACTTCCTCTTTAATACAATATTTTCATACACGGCATGGGCATACTTAGAATTTCACACCAAAACACATTCTGCTATTCCTCTCAAATATAGTGATACCACGTGTGGGACATTTTCAATGATTGGACCGATTACATACTGGATACTGTACCTTGCATTGCACAAAAATCAACCAATTGTATCAAAACCAGTGTACTGCAATGGTTGCTCCTGTAAGAGTGGTCAGGGAATATATATAGTAGCTTAGCATAGTATCGTGCCAATTTCACTGTCAGTGCCAATAGAGGTATACTGGATGCTCAGATTCACAACCTTGGCAGGGTTTCTATCCCCTGTACACCTCTCAGTCTCTACTCATTCAAGTGAATAGGGGTGCTTGCCTCGGGTACAAGGAATTAAAACAGATGGTGAGGAGGTGATACAATGCAAATCCGCTCTGTCAAATCTTCTCTGAAGGAACACGGATCACTCTTTAGAGAGCACTGCACATGAGAATGAGGCCTTATGGTGACACAGACTTTTATGGTGGTGACTGGGGAGACTGTGATTGGCTTCACTGGTCTGTTGACATTGTACTGTCGTGGCTATGAACAGAGGCAATGGCTGGCAGCATTGACAACAGGGCGGGGTCTACTAGCTATGCCCATGGGGGTACCCTTCGTGCGGAGCGCTCTCATCAATGCCCCGGACCAGGCGGAGATGGTGGTCATGTAGAGAATTTAACATTAAGACAGTTCCACAACTTAGAGATGAGCCTTACCCATGTGCAGAAAAAAATTCCAAGTTCCTCTGAAAAGCGACTTGTCCATGCCACTACACACTCTAACTTGATGTAGATTGCATTAGAAAGGACTCTACCAGTCTAGAGTACCTCTGTTGTCTCATTTATGGTAACAGAATAGGGTCTCTCCGTGCACCTAGCAGGGACCTCATGTGTGCACTCCTGTACCTCGTGACCAGGCCATAGTTCTCTGTAATTCTCTGTTCTCTGATGACAAAATCGAAGACGGTAATGGAGATTAAACAAATGATACATGGCTGTGGTTTTCTTTCTAAAGCATGTTCTCTCTGGTATGCAGTACCCAGTAATATGTAGAGATAAACACTTCATTAAAAACCACTGATCATTACAATAATGCAGCTTTACACTAAGTAGTGGAAATCTAATGTCTCTATAGGGATATTATAATGCCAATCAGTACTACAATGAAATCACTGCCTATTCAAGTGGGACAGTAAACAGAGGTACAGTTGTACTAAGATATGGGGTATATCCTGGAATGTGAGACTCCTTTAAAGACCTGAGGCCTTTAGGGCCTAGAACTAGGTTCATCTATTGATGTTTACACAAAAAGCTTTGTTGGGCCTACAACATCTAAAGAATGAGCCAATGCCAATTTAAATATGTAAGAGGTCAGTGGGGGAGGCACTTTAGATAACCCCATCTGTGCCATGCGTGCCGAATAAAGGGTGACTTCTGTCCAGGTATTTTGGTGACAAGTTCTAATTCTTAGATGTCATAGGTTTGACCTAGGCACAATACTTTTCTTCACTTATCGCTACAAATATTTCACTTTAGTAACCACAATGGACTGCCTACAATCCCAAAATCACACTCAAGCCCCACACTTTTATTAGGCTGCTTTTGGGTTGTTTTCTTCCAAAGGTCAAGCCATTTCACAGTAGATTGCAGTTCTTTGAGGATGTCAGAACTCTCATAGCAGCAACTACCAGCTATATTAAACTTGTAATCATTGAAACCACAATGACAAGCCTACTTTTTTTTAGATGGATTTAGGCACATTTCAGTAAAGTTTAAGATACATACGGTATGTCTCTTTTGATCAGTTTTGTATGGCAGCAATGTGGGCAAGTGTACCTACCCTAATGAAACATTGTAGGTGGCCCCAGGGCCGTCTTTAATATTGATTGGACCCCAGGCAAACGTTTTCTTGGGCCCCCCACCTACCATACAATTTTGCTCTCCACCTGCTCTGAGACATACAATAAATAGCAGCTAGACTTAAAATCAGTTTCCTGTATCAGATCGGGCAGCGATTGCGATTGGTTGCCAGAGCTTACAGTGTATCATTACCACTCACTGACTGGTTGTTAGAGGTTACATTGTATAATTACCGCTCACTGACTGGTTGCTAGAGGTTACATTGTATAATTACCACTCATTGACTGGTTGCTAGAGGTTACATTGTATCATTACCACTCACTGACTGGTTGCTAGAGGTTACATTGTATCATTACCACTCACTGACTGGCTGCTAGAGGTTACATTGTATTATTACCGCTCACTGACTGGTTTCTAGAGGTTTACAGCACACATTACGGCTCACTGATTAGTTGCTAGATGTTATAGCACTTGATTTCTGCTTGTTGATTGGTTGCTAGAGATTACTGTACAGTAATACTGCTCACTGATTGGTTGCTAGAGGTTACAGCACATCATCTCCTCACTGCAGTTGGTAATGATATATGAATGCTGCCTTTATTTACATATTTATGCTGCCAGATGCAGCTATTTACATATGAATGCCAGGCATTTACATGTAAACACAGGGTCTGCAGGTGGGTCATTTGTACAAAACAATAGGGCAGAGCCGGGCAGCATTTGTAGCAGCACTTCCCACTGATATATTGGGACACAGCACGGGACTAAAACTTCAAGGGACATGGGAATTTAAACTGGGATAGTTGGCAGGTAGGAGGCAGCTGCTTTGGGCCCCACAACAATGACAGGGCCGAGGGCAGCTGCCCCTTTTGCCCTGCCTTAAAGACGGCTCTGGGTGGCCCCCCAAGCCCAACAAAAAAAACACTACAAGCTTTATCTTCATCCTAAGGCTAACCATATATACAAGATAACTCTAATTCCGTCTCTTTTGGCTGAACAAGAGAAATAAATTGATTCTCCCATCCACAGTACATTTCATGGATGGAAGAACCTCCATTGGTAGCTATTGTATTCAAGCAGCTGCCACACCTGTGGCTGATTGAATAACTGAACAGTAACTGCATATGATTGAATGCATTCACTTTTTGGTCCGCATTTTTCCACTTGGCCCCTTTGATTTAGAAATTGACTTTTGTCGAACCAGGCGGTACCAGCAGGGCTATCTATGGCTCCAATTTCCACCAAATCAACAGGAAACAGCCAAAATTCAAACAGTATAAGTCTTTATACCAGGGATATGCAATTAGCGGACCTCCAGCTGTTGCAGAAATACAAGTCCCATGAGGCACAGCAAGACTCCTACAACCACAAGCATGACACCCAAAGGCAGAGGCATAATGGGACTTGTAGTTTTACAACAGCTGGAGGTCCGCTAATTGCATATCTCTGCTTTATACATTATATCATAGTGGGTTCTGTTAGTAAAGTTTTATTAATAAACCTTCATAATTATGAGCTAATAATTATTTTTCTATCAGCTTTCCATTTACCTGTAGTACTCCCCTTATCCGGTGTCCTATCATATAAGGTCCTCCATCCAATAGTGTCCGCTGCGTACTGCGCATGCGCAGTACACAGCAACACAGATTCCAAAAATTGCCAAGGATGAACGGCGCCTGCGCCGTGAGTCCAGGTTTTATCCCCACTATCCAAGTGGACATAGAGCAGGAATATAAAAGAGCCGAGCGCAGCGAGGCCGAGCCTGAAGCGTGGCGAGCGAAGCTCGCCCGCGAGGGGCCCTCTAATATTTACAACCCTATGTCCGCTTGGATGGTGGGGCTACCACCTCCACTCACGGCGCAGGCGCCGTTCAGCTTCGGAGATTTTCCAAAACTTCGTCTGCTCCGTACTGCGCATGCGCAGTACAGGGCGGACACTATATGATGGCCAGACACTATATGGCAGAACACCGGCCCAAGTTTAGTGCTTAACCGGTTCCCGACCAGCGCACGCCGATGTACGATGGCAGAATGGCACGGGCAGACATATTGGCGTACAGGTACGTCCAATCTTCAATGCCGCCCTGCCATCGCGAGTGCGCCACCAGCGGCGCGCTCTCGTGCCGGTCGGGACCCCCGTGAGTCCGGTCGCGGGTCCCGCGGACTCGATCGCCGCGGGCATACCCGCGATCGTCTCACAGGACGGCTGAATGGAGGAAATGCCGTGTAAACAGCATTTCTCCATTTTGCCTAGCAACTAGTGACGCTGATCTCTGCTCCATGTAATTGGAGCAGAGATCAGTGTTCACTAAATGAAAGCCCAACCCCCCACAGTTAGCAACACACCCCTAGGAACACTTAACCCCTACACTGCCAACCACTGGTTAACCCCTTCACTGCCAGTGTCATTTACACAGGAATCACTGCATTTATATAGCAGTGATTACTGTAGAAATGACAATGGTCCCAAAAATGTGTCAAAAATGTCCGATGTGTCCGCCACAATGTCGCAGTCACAATAAAATTCGCTGATCACCGCCATTACTAGTAAAAAAAAAAATAATAATAAAAAATTATTCATAAAAATGCCATAAAACTATCCCTATTTTGTAAACGCTATAACTTTTGCGCAAACCAATCAATAATCGCTTATTGCGTTTTTTTTTACCAAAAATATGTAGAAGAATACGTATCGTCCTAAACTGAGGGAAAAAAAAGTTTTTTTATATATTTTTGGGGGATATTTATTATAACAAAAAGTAAAAAATAATAAGTTTTTTTCAAAATTGTAGCTCTATTTTTGTTTATAGCGCAAAAAATAAAAACCGCAGAGGTGATCAAATACCACCAAAAGAAAGCTCTATTTGTGGGGAAAA
Source organism: Lithobates pipiens (assembly GCF_037356315.1). Classification (NCBI taxonomy): domain Eukaryota; kingdom Metazoa; phylum Chordata; class Amphibia; order Anura; family Ranidae; genus Lithobates; species Lithobates pipiens. The sequence continues at coordinate 177,950,592 of NW_027507785.1, forward strand.
AAGGACGTCAATTTTGTTTGGGAGCCACGTCGCATGACCGCGCAATTGTCAGTTAAAGCGATGCAGTGCCGAATCGCAAAAAGGGGTCTGGTCTTTGACCAGCAAAATGGTCCGGACTGTAAGTGGTTAAAGAAGCTTCTGAATAGTTCTGATAAAAAAATGAAGAGGAGCTGCAGTTGGAGTAGATTTTTCAGCTACGTTTTCTCACTGCCCATTCAGGTAGGATGCAGCAATCTCAAGGTGGCTCTGTCAGTGATAATTTACCCAAAGCAAGATCTGCAACAGATTTGCCACATATATGTAGACGTCCTGAAGATTTTAAGATCCATAATATATTTAAAGTACAACTGATGCATTCTAACAATTGCAATTGGGTCTATTCAATTTGCATCTGTTGTAAGGGTTACTTGGACCCATGTTCTATATAGACAGCATAAGAAAAAAAATTTGGAAAAAAATAGGAATTTTTTCCAGGAAAGGGTTAGGGACTTTTAGGAAGCCAATGCCGGGTAAGGTCATGTATTTCCATCCCTGGGGACTTACAATGATATCATGATTTGGTAAAGTCATGAATATCCATCCCATATACATTTGGACAAAAGGGTGTATCTAAAAAAAGATAAGGAAGGTGGGACTTTGTATGAAGCAGTCCCACCTTCCTTATCTTTTTTTAGATACGCCCTTTTGTCCAAATAGACAGAATAAGGAAAGGTAGATAAGGATCCCAGTGTTCCCCCACCTTAAATCAGGGTTCCCAGAGCACCCCTTATTTTAGAGTTCCTCTTTACACCAGAGGCCACAGTGTTCTCCCTTACATCAGAGTTCTCAGTGTTCTCTCTTCTTAAATCAGGCTTCCCAGAGCATCCCTTACATCAGAGTCTGCAGAGTCCCCCCTTAGCCCCTGTACACACGGTCGGACATTCCGACAGAAAATGTCCGATTGGACTGTGTTGTCGGATAATCCGGCCATGCGTGGGCTCCATCGGACTGTTTCCGTCGGAATATCCGACAGACAAAGTTTGAGAGCTGGATATAAAATTTTCCGACAACTTGATCCGATCGGACTTTTTCCCATCGTTTGTAGAGAATTCCGATCGGAAAAAGTGCCACGCATGCTCAGACCAAATTCCTAGACCAAAGCTATTGGCTACTAGCCTGAACATAGTCCTGTTGTAACGAAATAACGTCATCACGCTCTGAACGATTGGATTTTCTGACAACTTTGTCCGACCATGTGTATGCAACACCAGTTTCGGACAAAATCCGTCTGACAAAATCCAATGGATTTTGTTGTCGGAATGTCCGACCGTGTGTACAAGGGCTTACAGTCAAAGGGAACTCTGCAAGTTCAGATGTAAAACTGGAACTCTGTGGACTCTGATGTAAAGGGGGGATCTTTAATATTAACTTCATATGATTAGAAATGTTATCTATTAGCAAAATATATATATAGTTTATACATAAAAATAAAAATATTGCTGTGCGCCACTAAAGTGTTTGGGGTTGACTTGAGGAAAAGTTGGCAACCCTACCGTAGGACAGGAAGTCAAACAGATAGGTAAATCAGGGTTCTCAGAGCACCCCTTACTTTAACAGGTTTATACACAGGGCACATCCTCAGAGCAAACAAACTATATATTAAGCAAGGCTAAGAATTGACAGGAAAAATTGCAAATAGTGGGCCACATTCCCATGTTAGCGCATGTGTGTATATGCGACCAGGGTCACACTGGAGGTGACTATGGTGACAATGCGCAGGTAAGTTCCTTAGAAAAGCCAATCAGCAGGGGTGATGTGCAGAAGGAGAACCTGTTGTGCACTGCAGAGCCCAGCATGTTGGTGGCCATGTACCTTCTGTCATAGTGTACTCAGAGAAGGTGCTGCACACACAAGCACAACATTGCACAGGGACAGGGAGGTTACAATCTTTCATCTTGATAATTTTTTTCCTTCTGCTTCTAGCACTTCTGTAGGGTTGTCTGGACTCGGGCTGACAAGAAACAGGCAGGAATAATGTTACAGTCAACTACTGTAGTATAGAATCAGTGACAGCAGGAATTCGAAGGAACACAAGTTGGAGTTTCAGAGAAATATTCCTGCCCGCCTTTGTATGTGTTTCAGCAAAGACATTTTTTTGTGGCCCTGAATTTTTTGACAAAATAATAATACCCCATAGTAATACATTCCCTGCAAGAAATAAGGCAAACCTTCCAGATGCCTTAACCTTTTTTATATATAATCACTTTAGTCCTTTGATATCTGCTCCTGATCTGCGACTGTTTTTTTTTTTGTTTTGTTTTTCATGACTTGGCTAGACTTGTGGTATTTGACCTGATCTCCTTTTGTCTCTAGTTATGACTTGGCTTGAATCCTAGTTTGTGAGGTCAGTTCACTAACTAATAGTTATTGCATGTGATGTTTGTGCGATTTTAAATATTTTTTTAAATATTGCATGGAATAATAAAAGTAAATTCATCAAAGTAAAATATTATAGTTACTCTAAATACTGTCATTTATCTTATGCTATAGACCAGAGGTAGGCAACCTGGGGCCCTCCAGCTGTTGTGGAACTACATTTCCCATGAGGCCTTGCAAGGCTGGCCATTACAATTACTCCCAGAGGCATGATGGGACTTGTAGTTCTGCAACAGCTGGAGGGCCCCATGTTGCCTACCCTATATTTTAGGAATGTAAAAAATAACAATCAGGCCCCTTTCCCACTACTGCTACTTCAAAGTAGCACGAATATGCCACGAATTTGCCAAGATTTCACAGCAGTTTCAGGGAATGCCTGTGTGAACTTGTGTCAACTCATAAAAGTTGGACCAAAGCAGTAACAGGGACTACTTTGAAGTCGGTTCGGCTTGAAGTCGCACAGATATAAATGGTACTCATTGGAAATCATGGGGTATGACTTGCCATGCTACTTTGCAGTCCCAAGTTGCAGGACAAGTCGCACAAGTGTGAAAGGGGCCTAAGGGACACTCTGCACTGGCCAGTAGTTAACGACCAGAACAAGATGCGGGAAAGGAGTTTCCCGCACCATGTTCAAAACGTACTGCCTTTGCAATCTGCTTTAGGTGGTAATACATTGTTAATGGCACCCCAAGCACAGATTGCAAATGCAGTGCACTTGCGGGCACCAGATTGCATGGATATCACAGCAGGTTTATCAAAAGTAGAGCATGTGTTCCTGTGCGATTCAAATGATGGGCTGCAAAATTGCACTGCAGAGGAAAACACTGGAATCACACAGACCGCGTTCCTATGCAGTTCTGGTGTGAACTGGTCCTAAAAGAATGCAATATATCGGCATGGAAATGGTATGCCCTAAGCTCAGAAATGTAAATAATTTGTATCATTGTACCAGAGGGAGATTGCTTTCACAGTTTCACAATCTCTCTCTTTGGTGCAGTGTTATCCTGTGAAAACAATTATGATAAAACAACAACAAAATTTAGCTGCTAAATATCATAACACATGCATTTTGAACTTATTTGATAAATAAAGAATGTTTTTACTGAATTGACTACAATTTAGATAAATACTGCATGAGTTACTTTAACCGCTCTTGGACCGCCCCACGTACATTTACTGCGGCAGGGTGGCCCGGGTGCACAAAATCACGTACCCGTGCACATAGTTTAGGGGGCGCACACGCCCCGCCAGCATACCGCTCCTGCTGTGATTGGACACAGCTGGAGCCAATCAGCGGGTCCGGCAGCCGTGATGGCCACTGCGACCCTCCAATCGTTCACAGGAGAGACGGATCAGCGGTGTGCCGATGTAAACAAAGCACACGGCTCATCTGTCAGGGGGAAAACTGAGAGATTGTGTTTCAGCTAAGCTGAATCACAATCTCTCCTTTCCTCCAGTGTAACACTTCCCACTACAGATAGAAACACCTCCCAGGGAACACATTTAACACTTTCATAGCCCCCTAGTATTAACCCCTTCCCTGCCAGTGCCATTTATACAGTAATCAGTGCATTTTTATAGCACTGATCAGTGTATTGGTGTCACTGGTCACCAAAAATTGTCACTTAGGGTTAGATTTGTCCAATGCATTGTCACAGTCCTGCTAAAAATTGCAGACCGCTGCCATTACTAGTAAATAAATAAATAAAAGTCCCAAAATCTCTCCCGTAGTTTGTAGACACTATAACTTTTGTGCAAACCAATCCATATGCGCTTATTGGGATTTTTAAAAATAAAAATATGTAGCAGAGTGTCTCAGCCGTCCGACATTCTCCTTCCTGATTGGCTGAGACACATAGCAGTGGCGCCATTGGCTCCCACTGCTGTCAGTCAAAGTCAGCTAGCCAATCAGGGGAGAGAGGGGGTGGGGCCGGGTCGAGGCTCCATGTCTGAATGGATACACGGAGCTGTGACTCAGCTCGGGTGACCCCAAAGCAAGCTGCTTGCTGTGGGGGAAATGAACAGGAAGGAGGGGCCAGTATCACAGAAGAGGTACCAGAGAAGAGGAGAATCTGGGCTGCTCTGTGCATATCCACTGCACAGGGCAGGTAAGTATAACATGTTTGTTATTTTTGTAGGAAAAAAAAGAAATCTTTACAGTCGCTTTAAAGCTTAGTACACATGGCCATCATGTGATCAGGAGGGCCAATCACAGAGCCCTCCTGCCGATCTAAGATGTGCCGTGTCCGAGTGACACGAGCTCATCAGGATCACGCTGCTGCACATTAACGCGCACTCGCGATCCCCCTAATTCTGAGGGACGTTCCTCAACATCCACTCAGAAGGAGAGGCGCCCACCCAGCCGTACATATGCAGTGGCAGTGGGAAGTAGTTAAACACGGTTCACTTTATTTCTATATTGATTATTGTATATTGATGCACTTTTATATAGATTTATGTAAATTACAGGTTGTCACTGCAATTATCGCACAAGGTTGCATATTTCTCTATTGCATATGAATGCAACATGTGTATATAGAGGTGTGTATGCTACACAGGTTGTCATTGCGAGTATCGCATAGAATTGCATTTTTTAAATGTTTATGATCGTAGCTTTTAATCTCATAAGATTGCAATATTATATTCACTAGATTTTTTACACAGGAATATCTCACCTCACCAGCAATATTTAACTGCAGTCAGTAATATTAGGATTTAGTACAATTATCATTTGATTACATTTGGATAGCGCAGCATTATATTGGTATAATTTTTTATTTGGCACGAGCTTATGAGACGTGGTCAATGCTAGCAGCTGTCCTTTAACCACATGCCAACCAGAATCTTGCTCCAGCACGACCCCTGGGGTGTGCACCCGGGAACATCCATGGCTGACGGGTCCGGAGGACCCGGTGCATCACGGATCATGGTAAACGGCCGCTGATAGCGGCCGTTTACAACGTGATCGTTCCGTCAAATGACGGAGTGATCACTTGTAAACAAACCGGTGTCACGTCATGACGCCGGTTCATCCCCCCTCTGTATCGATGGGTACATTGAGAGGGGAGAGGGGGAGAGATGGCAACAGCGCTGTGGGCTGGATGTGAGGTGCCCACAGCGTTACTCTGTGCCAATACTCTGCCCATACTGTGCAATAATCTGCCAATACTCTGCAACACTGCAATACTCTGCCAATACTCGCCAATACTCTGCAATAAATTTTAAAAGAAACAAAACTTTTTTTTTAACCGAATTTTTGTCTTTTTTGATTAATAGCACAAAAAATAAAAAACCCAGCGGTGATTAAATACCACCAAAAGAAAGCTCTATTTGTGTGAAAAAAAGGACAAAAATTTAATTTGGCTACAGGGTTGCATTACTGAGTAATTGTTATTCAAAGTGTGAGAGCACCGAAAGCTGGAAATTGGTCTGGTTAGGAAGGGGGTTTAAATGCTCAGTGGTCAAGTGGTTAATCGTCTGTAATTATAATTTGGATTTTCATATGGTAACTCGCAAGAGTTTGTTTGTTTTTTATATAGTAAATACAGTATCTCACAAAAGTGAGTACACCCCTCACAGTTTTCTAAATATTTTATTATATCTTTTCATGTGACAACACAGAAGAAATTACACTTTACTGGGCAGTATTCCAACATAACGACCCCAAACACACCTCCAAGACCACTGCCTTGCTAAAAGAAACAGAGCATAAAGGTGATGGATTTAGGGGTGTGCTCACTTTTTTTGCCAGCGGTTTAGACATTAATGGCTGAGTGTTGAGTTATTTTGAGGGGACAGCAAATGTATACTGTTATACAAGCTGTACACTCACTACTTTACATTGTAGCAAAGATATAATAAAATATTTTCAAAATTGTGAGGGGTGTACTCACTTTTGTGAGATACAGTATTTACTGTTACCTCTCATCCTGAAACTTCCCCCGAAGCAGCCGACTGGAGAGGAGGAGAAGCTGGCAGCACTGCATGGTGGGGGGGGGGAGCATTCCAGAGGACCATACTGGGGGGCCAGGGCAGCAAAAGGAAGGGGAACCTGAACAGAAGGGAATGTGTTTACTGGAACAGATTCCCTTACCTCCTGCAGCAGCTGGATACTGTCAGGAGGGAGAAGAGAAGCCACCTTTCAGTACTGTAAGAGGGAAAGGGGATCAGTTCCAGTAAATGCTGCACCCGCTCCTGTCCAGGTTCCAAGATCGGCAAGCAAGGGAAGTAATCTATCCATTGCCTGCCTGCAATAGATGGGTAGATCGCAAAAGACAGGCAAGCCCCGGTGTAAACTCAAATGTGACAGGGAGGTAGCACAGGCTTCATGGAGCATAGCGGGTTCACCATCGTGACCCATCAAACTCCATCCACGTAGTAAATGAAATCCAGGGGCTGGGATGAAAGCCCTGCAGCCTGTATCTTAAAAAATAAGTCAGCAATAGTAGCACCAGTGTTTCTACCGTCAAAGTTTTTCTTTAAGGGAAATCTGGGCTGAGAGTAACATGCTGAGTGCTATTTTAGACCTCCTTCTAAAAATGATGCAGCCAATGAAGCTAAAATTCCCAGTCCGTATACTTATTTTAGACAACTGACTCAGGAAGTATTAAAACTATTGGATTAGCATGACAGTCTGGCATCTATAATTTTTAGACTAAGTTTACACTTGTGGTTGGGGGGGTGGTAAAAACAGCCATTTGATGTGCATTCTTATCGCTCCACAACCACCTCCTTAAGCTGCAAAGGCAGCCGGATGGTGTTGTGTACCTGCCATTGTTGCAATGTTTTCATTTGTGATAGGGTAAGATTTATACTCCCTGTTGCATTTGGAGTGCATTGCCACCCATCAAATGAGACCTATTTAATTCAATATGGCCACCCTGCAACCATTCTGCAAGGTGCATGCTTGCAGTGCGGTAGTGCAGGCTTTTAGGTGATAAAACAGGCAGTGAAGAGACAAAAATATCACCTTCTTACTGCTTGTCAAATGCCCTCTGAAAAGCGTTCCACTCTGTAGAGGGCAATGCTTATGTAAACAAACCCTTACAAAGAGATGTAACTATGGTGGCCCTCATTTTTCTCACAGCATACAATTCTTTTAGCGCTAGAATGACATCACAGATGTGAAGGTGTGGTGCAGTGTGGTGCAGAGACAATAATTCACCCAGGCAGGTGAAATAAAACTTGTATTGAAGAAATGCAGTAACAGTTCAGAACATCCCCAAGGGGAACAGACACCCAGCTGGGCACACTCACAGTTCAGTAGAGGGACAGGAACAGATTAAAGACGGAATTACATCTTGTGTTGAGAGGGGACTGAATGCGGCCTGGCTGTCAGATCCCAATTGGGAGAATGTCCAGAAGAGACACAATCCTACACTTATCCTCCTAGTCAGGAACCTCTCCCTAGCGCTGTTACTGTGCTTCACAGGTGGGGTATCTGTCACTACTCTGTCCACTCACAAAAAGCATGCCTAGCCCATGAGTCAGGGCCTTATATAGGCTCTGCTTGACCCAAGATGGCCACTTGAGTCACGGGGTGTGGGGTGGCAGCATCCAATAGGATAGCTTTCCCTATGATCCAGGAAACCAGAGAAGAACCTTGTTCCTCCTGACTAAGGATGAGCTCAGGCGTGTTCACAACCCGTACGCGCAGAGCCCGCTAGTAAGTCGGCACTGCACAGCGATAATCGCAAGCAGTGAGACATTTTCCCGATCCGTGGCTCCAGAGATCGAAAAACGTCTCACTGCCTGTGAGTAGCGCTGTGCAGTGCCGACTTCCTGGCTGGCTCTGCACGTGCAGGTTACGAACACACATGAGCTAATCCTTACTCCTGACTTCACCTTCAATAGCACTGATGCAGTGAGCGCCACCTGCTGGGGAGAAAGACTGTGCCTGCCTACAGATGTGCTGCAACAGGCACTACTACAAATCTGGCAGCAGATGGAATGGGCTCAAACCTACAGCACACTTACCCACCCTAAGGGAAGATAGGAAGTGAAGGAGAGAAAATGAGCTATCACAGAAATGCAGAAAGTGAACAGCTGCCAGGGGCTTGTTACAACATAAATAAATCTGAGTTCCTGCATGAGTAGTCGCTCTTCTTCTTTAATGCATCATAGCAAATCTGAACCAGGAAAAAAATTCAGACGATTAGATCATGTGCCATACGTGTAAGTCAGCATTGTGTAATGACATTTGTTGGTTATAGTGTAATATTTACCGGTGCAAGGAAAGGAGATAAATGTAATACTTGGTTATACTTACCAGTCCCAACAGCTCCTTGTTTTAAAGTGTTTTGCATCTTAAACAGAAATGTCACCCTTCCCTGAAAAATTAGAGTTCATGTGTCTTTTATTTTCTGTTCTTTTTATGTTGCTAAAATATACTTAAAAGCCCAGTGGATCCAACGTTGTACTCTTCTTGTGTTGTAATCTTGTTGCGTTTTACTCTTCTTGCTCTCCGTTTTACTCTTCTTGCTCTCCGTTGTACTCTTCTTGCTCTCCGTTTTACTCTTCTTGCTCTCCGTTTTACTCTTCTTGCTCTCCGTTGTACTCTTCTTGCTCTCCTACTACAAGTCCTCTCTTGTACCGCAATCTTAGTTTTGTTTATCAACATCATCAGGAGCTGGTTGTCTCTTTTTTGTTCTTGTAGCTGGCCCTTGATGATGCGGAGCCCAGTCCATCTTCCTGATGCCTCCTTGAATAAACAATGTGGGTACACCAGGAGGATGCAGGAGGAGGCTGAAAGATCATTCTTGCCTAGTTATAAATGGAGACAGGGGGCAGGTTAAAGAATATTAAAAAGAAAAAAGGTAATTATCAACAATTTTTTTTTGAAAATGGTCAGATTTTTTTATTTTTTGGAGGAGGGGAAACAGAGGTGATAGAAAGTGTGATTTTTGAAATTAGGGTCTGCTTTAAATACATCAAACTGGAATGCTAGGGGCCAGTGAATCAACAGTGGCAGTCTCTTTGACAGCACAGTTTATATCAGGGGTAGGCAAAAAAACATGGGAGAAGTCATAGTTCCCCAGGCACAGTGTTGCCCAGTGTTGCATCCTCACACCTGAATTAAACCTCTAATTGCCATACTACTGAGTAGCAATCGCATGATTGCACTGCAATCATGGGTTTAATGAACATATCCCCTAATCACCACCTGTCAAAGACACTCAGATCACTTTTCAGGAGAAAAGCAGTGCCTACTGCACTTGTGAATGGACCCTCACTGTTCTGATCCCCCTATAAGGCTGCCTTCACACTGATGTGCAGCGGTTTACCTGTACCACAGGTGCAGGGCGGTACATTTGCAACTTTCCTGGGCTATCTGAGCTTTGCCATAGACTTCTATCATATACTGCAGGTGTGGTGCACTTTCTGAAAGCACACCAAAACTCCTGCATTCAGAATGTGCACCAAACCCACAGTAACTGTAGAAGCATATGGCTAAGAGAAGCAAACCCGCAGGATATAGTAGAAGTATATGGCTAAGAGAAGCAAACCCCCAGGATATAGTAGAAGTATATGGCTAAGAGAAGCAAACCCACAGGATATAGTAAAGGTATATGGCTAAGAGAAGCAAACCCGCAGGATATAGTAAAGGTATATGGCTAAGAGAAGCAAACCCGCAGGATATAGTAGAAGTATATGGCTAAGAGAAGCAAACCTGCAGGATATAGTAGAAGTATATGGCTAAGAGAAGCAAACCCTCAGGATATAGTAGAAGTATATGGCTAAGAGAAGCAAACCCGCAGGATATAGTAGAGGTATATGGCTAACAGAAGCAAACTCTCAGGATATAGTAGAAGTATATGGCTAAGAGAAGCAAACCCTCAGGATAAGGTAGAAGTATATGGCTAAGAGAAGTAAACCCGCAGAATATAGTAAAGGTATATGGCTAAGAGAAGCAAACCCTCAGGATATAGTAGAAGTATATGGCTAAGAGAAGCAAACCCGCAGGATTTAGTAAAGGTATATGGCTAAGAGAAGCAAACCTGCAGGATATAGTAGAAGCATATGGCTAAGAGAAACAAACATGCAGGATATAGTAAAGGTATATGGCTAAGAGAAGCAAACCCGCAGGATATAGTAGAAGTATATGGCTGAGAGAAGCAAACCCGCAGGATATAGTAGAAGTATATGGCTAAGAGAAGCAAACCCTCAGGATATAGTAGAAGTATATGGCATAGTAGAAGTATATGGCTAAGAGAAGCAAATCCGCAGGATATAGTAGAAGTATATGGCTAAGAGAAGCAAACCCGCAGGATATAGTAAAGGTATATGGCCAAGAGAAGCAAACCTGCAGGATATAGTAGAAGTATATGGCTAAGAGAAGCAAACCTGCAGGATATAGTAGAAGTATATGGCTAAGAGAAGCAAACCTGCAGGATATAGTAAAGGTATATGGCCAAGAGAAGCAAACCTGCAGGATATAGTAGAAGTATATGGCTAAGAGAAGCAAACCTGCAGGATATAGTAGAAGTATATGGCTAAGAGAAGCAAACCTGCAGGATATAGTAGAAGTATATGGCTAGGAGAAGCAAACCTGCAGGAAAGCTGCAGGTACACTGCACTTCACACAGGGTGTGAGAAAACAGCCGTGCATCAGTGTGAAAGCAGCCCTATAGTATTACGCCCAGTGTATTGCTTCACACTGACCTGAAGATCTATTCTTTCCTGCTGCTGGCACCACTCTGGAGACCGCTTGGTGGGATAAGAGATGGAGTGCAGTTGATATCACTCGGCATGGGACAGGAGCCGGCACTGCAGAGGAGGCATCGGCTTATGCGGCTCTTGCTCCCTAATACAGATCCAACTTTACAAGTAGTCCCTCTGCATTGCACTATGTTTGTCGCTCTGGGATGGTGGATCAGCAAGCCCAGACCGCGATATACCAGTCACCTGGCCACAATCTACTGTTTGCTGACCCCCGGTTTATGTAGTAGCATGCAGATCAGTTTGCTAACATTGCAGTCTTTCTGTCATCATGGTTATGAATTCATGTATGCATAGCTGATGACATCATCATCATCATCATCTTTCAATCCAGGAACTCAGCACAAAGGATCTAGGCAACAGAGTGACACCTGGGAAATCTTAAAGGAAAGAAATCATAAATATTGTTACCTGCCACAACTGAGGAGCTCTAATGGCTGCCATAGCTAGAAGGTATACATACATGCAGATGGATGCATGCTTCTGAAGGTCAGCCTCCGGTGTTAATTTGGAGCAGGTACTCTTTAGGCTTCGTGTACACGGGACGTTTCTCAAACTCTCCTGAACACTGGAACATCACAGCTATTAAACCACGTTTAAAAATGTGTATTTAGCAGCGTTTACAAGCTGTATTTAGCTTTGTTTAGCCGTGTTTGTGTTCAGGAGCCTTTACTAAAGATAACTTCAGGAGACCCTCCTAAATGATTACAAAGCATTAAAAGCTAGTGTAGCGGGGTCTCTTTAAGAACTATAAAACTACTGTTCCCAGAACCCCGCTGGTTCCCAGGATGCTTTGAGTTATGCCCCAGAGACTTATGGGGGAGGAAATATAAGGAGGGGGAGAGGCCTAGTTCGCTCTCTTTGGACACCCCCCTCTCTTCAAGCAAGAGGAGATCTGTGCTGAACTGCTGAGGCACAAGGCCTGAAGCCTGGGCCTTGTGCTCTTTTCCAAAGAGCTCTCTGCCAGCCTAGTTGCACCTGAGAGACATGCTGCTGTACACCAGAAGAATTGAAGACTCGGAGGTCGGTGGATTCCTGTTCCTAGACAAAAAGGCAGAGAAACCGGACTTGGACTTGTCCGGGTGGTGAGAGCTGTTTAAAGACAGATGCTTTATCTTTATTATTCGTTTGGATTACAAAGTTGTTCTTCAAGTGCACCACTGAAAGATTGCTAGCGAATATTGTTTTACTGGACTTCCATCTAGATCAGTCAGGCCTGACTGCATAGGTAGACAGTGCTGGGTGTTTACCCATGTGGGGAAAGAGCTGAAAAAGGGCAGCGCTAGAGTTGCATAGCAATACTTTATTATGCTGATTACTCTGTTTATCTTTATTACTGGTTACTGCAGGGACCTGATTATGTGTTGCAATCCAAATGTTTGATTCATGTTATTCCTTTTATAAAAACAATAAGTAAAGTCAGTTATATACTTTCAAAGATTGTCTATGAGCTTGAGTTACCCACGCACGCACACACACATATTTAGAGTATAAGTGATTTAATGTGTATTGCTAGATACTAATTGTGCCAGAGTGGGTAGTGCAGATTGCCGGGGGGTTGGCGGAGCTGTGCTCAGGACCCAAACCAAACTTGCGGCCCTCTTAAGTGAGGGCATCGCTATACGTGGGGGCTCGTAAATCCGGGATTTCTGAGACAGCGGTGAACACGCCAGAGGTACCGGCATGGACCCACAGGGAGTCAGAGCGTGGTGTGAAGCGGCTAAGGCCGACCCAAGTCAGTCAGTGGTCATTAGCCTCCCAGGGGAGAAATGGTCGACAGAGACCGTAGAGGAGTTAATGAAGTCAGTGTCCCCAGACCATGAACCATGCGTGATGGAGATAAAATCAGACCCAGACATCTCATATCAGTATGCGCTAGTGGAATACTGGGATGGGATGCCGGAGGCTTACAAGCGCAACCGTGTACGGACACAAGACAACAGATCCTATAGGTTGGCGCACGCAACAAAGGAGGAGCCATCGCCAACGGGATCACCGCAGGCTGCGGCCCGTACCTCACCCGAGAGTCTCAGATCAGCACTGGCCACCCTTAGCGCAGAACTGTGTGCTGTCCTGGGGGAGATTGTGGCCCAGTGCAAGAAGGATCCCACAGATTACCCGATGTCGGGGTACAGAAAACTCCGGATGTTTTCAGGGAGGAAACCTGTACCTTCGGAAGAAGAGGGATTTGAAGATTGGTTAGATAGCGCAACTCAGGCACTAGAGGAATGGGAAGTTCCAGAGCGCAGAAAGAAGCAGAGGATTGTGGAAAGTCTAAAGGGGCCTGCTCTAGAGGCCGTTCGCAACCTGAAGATGAGCAGGACAGATTGTAATGCGCAGGAGTACCTAGATGTACTACAGACTGTGTTTGGTGGGACAGAGAAAATCTCTGAGCTTGCTTATCAGTTAGAGCATTGCTACCAGAAGAAAGGTGAAAAACTATCAGACTACATGGGACATTTAGATAAAATCCTGCATAGGATGATCCTAAAGAAGGGGATCAGCCCAGGAAAAGTAGATGAGGCCCGTGCTCAACAGGTACTGAGGGGAGCTCAACCCATGGATCCTATTGCATGGACACTGCGTGCCCGACTGGATGGGAAGAATCTGGAGTACACTGACCTCATCCGAATGATCAGAGAGGAAGAGGCCCTACTGGAAGAGAAAAGGGAAGAACATCTCACCGACCCCGTCAACCAACCGGTAGCAATAGTTACACCGGCCATGACTCCCGCTAGAGATAAGGAGCTGGACACTTTGAAGTTACAGATGTCCCAGGTGATGGAGATGTTGACTGCTATGATGGCGAAAGGTCAAGGGGGAGCCGAGAAACCAAGTCCTAGGAGGGAGTTGTTTCCAGATACACCAACACCAAGCCCCACTCGAGACCGAGAAGAGATGCTATGCTACAACTGCGGGGGCAGTGGCCACTTCACCAGTAGATGTTCCAGTCCCAAGAAGAAGAAGATAGATAACCGCCAGCCGGCGGGAAACTTCAGAGCGCCCCGGTGAGGGAGTCAACCGGGTGCCCATGCCTTTCAGTGAACTCCAAACTGAATAGAAGGAAGAGAGAGAGAGAGGAAACCAGACCCCTCAGAAGGAATGTCTACAAATAAGAGACAATAATATCCCTCAGCGGGTTTGTACTCCCATTACTGTGGGGAGGGTCAATGCATACCAGGCTCGAAAAAGAGTAAAGTCAAAAACCAACTGGATGAAGACGGGTCCCCAGAAGAGGGTGGCCTCAACCCGGCCCTTCCCAGAAGAATTGGTCGGCCCGTCCCCCACTGTCTCCATCCAGGTGGAAGGAGTCTACACGAAGGCCCTCCTGGACACTGGAGCTCAAGTGACTTTGTTGTACAGAGACTTCTATGATAGGCACTTGAGCCATTTGCCTATACAGAAGATAGAAGAGCTGGAGATATGGGGCCTTGGAACTCAGAGTTTCCCCTACGATGGTTACCTGCCCATAAAGCTGACCTTCGATCCATCTGTGGCAGGGAAAACGGAGGTGTTTGACACCCTGGCAGTTGTGTGTCCTAGACCGCCCGGGGCCAGCAAGATGTCCCTCATCATAGGCACCAATACGGATCTGGTGCGAAGACTTCTGACCCCTCTAGTGGAGACGAGTAACCATCAAGATCCCAATATCCATCCCATGCTGAAGACAGCCTACCAACGGTTGGTCCTAGAGCAGAAGACCCCAGGAGAGGGGATAGGGAAGGTGTGGGGACTTGGGAGAGAGGGAGTGGTGCTGCAGCCCGGAGAGGTAGCCTGCCTCAGGGCCACGGTGAAGCTTACCTGGGAGCAGCCTGGCCCCTTTGTCATGCTGGAATCCGATCCAAGGGAGGATCACTCAGGCCTGAAAGTGATACCGGAAGTGATTTCAATCAAGGCCCTGAAGAAGGCTCGAGGAAGAGTCCCAGTGAGTGTGAGAAACCCTACGGAGAGACCCATAGAGATCCCTGCCAGAATGCTGTTGGGGCAGGTGAGTCCTGCGGCCCCAGTCAGCTGGTCTGAAGTAAAAGGAACGGGTGAAGGAGGAGATGTTTGGGAAAAACTTTCCATGGAGAACCCGGACCTACCTGGAGCCTGGAAGGAGAGAGCCAAGGCCCAGCTGACTAGATGGGAGAGGATTTTCTCAAAGGATGAGTTTGATGTTGGATGTGCCAGGAGTGCCACCCACCGAATCCGCCTCCAAGAAGACAAACCCTTCAGGGAAAGGGTTAGGCGGGTCCCTCTAGCTGACCTGGAGGATCTGAGGGAGCAGCTTGCGGAGTTGAAGAAGACTGGTGTGATTCGGGAGTCTAGAAGTCCCTATGCCTCCCCCATAGTGGTGGTCAGGAAAAAGAATGGGTCGTTGAGGCTTTGTATTGACTACAGGACTCTCAACAGGAGGACCATCCCTGACCAGTATACCACACCGAGAATAGAGGATGCCCTACAGAGTTTGGCTGGTGCCAAGTGGTTCAGTGTAATGGACCTCAAGAGTGGGTACTACCAAATCCCCATGCACCAGGAAGACCGAGAGAAGACAGCTTTCATAACCCCAGTGGGATTCTTTGAATTCAACAGAATGCCTCAGGGCCTGTCTGGAGCCCCTGCTACCTTTCAACGCCTCATGGAGAAGACCGTTGGAGACATGAACCTCATAGAAGTCCTTGTGTACTTGGACGATGTCATTGTCTTCGGGAAGACTTTGGAAGAACATGAGGCCAGGTTGGAGAAGGTGTTGAGAAGACTCAGCGAAGAGCGACTCAAGCTTTCTCCCGAGAAGTGCCGGTTTTACCAATCCTCTGTGAACTATCTGGGACACATAGTGTCTGAAAAGGGAGTGGCTACAGACCCTGAGAAGTTGGAGGCAGTTACCTCTTGGCCAAGACCGACAACAGTCACAGAGCTCAGATCTTTCCTGGGGTTCTGCTCCTATTATAGAAGATTTGTGGATGGGTTTGCCCGGATTGCCAAGCCACTGAACGAATTGCTCAAGACTGAAGGAGAAGAGGATGGTTTGGGACCCAGGAGGGCCGGTGAGTCGGTTCAAGATCAGTGGAGCCCAAGGTGTGAAGAGGCTTTCCGAACCTTGAAGAGGAGCCTTACCACGGCCCCAGTCCTGGCCTATGCCGACCCCACCAGACCATATGAGCTACATGTCGATGCCAGTCATGAGGGCCTAGGCGGAGTGCTCTATCAAGAGCATGAAGAGCAGCTGCGACCAGTGGCCTATGTGAGCCGAAGCCTGACTCCCTCGGAGAAGAACTACCCCACTCATAAATTGGAGTTCTTGGCCCTCAAATGAGCAGTAGTAGATAAACTGAAGGACTATCTCTATGGGGCGGAGTTTACCGTAAAGACAGATAACAATCCTCTGACCTACCTCTTCACTACTGCAAAGTTAGATGCAACCGGACACAGATGGTTGGCTGCATTATCCGGATTCAACTTCAGTCTAAAATACAGACCAGGGGCTGGAAATAGGGATGCAGATGCCCTGTCCCGAAGATCTCATGTCATGGTCGATGACTGGGAAGACTGGACTCAGGTAGCACCGGAAGGAGTGCGAGCACTCTGTCAGGGTGCTGAGTTTCAAGCAAGAGGGGGCTCCAGAGCAGAGGAGATAGGAGTCACCGCAGTGGGAGTCCCTCAACCCTACTGTGGGGTAATTCAACTAGCAGAGGAACTCCTGCCAAAGCTGTCCAGAAAGGAGCTGAGCTATGACCAATTGGAAGACCCCATGGGGAGATTGGTCCTTGAAGCTTTGGAGAATGAGAATCCAGAGGGACTTCGACATCACACTTCCAAGGAGGCTCGCCTGCTGAGGAAAGAGTTGGATAAGCTACAAGTACATCAGGGAGTGGTCTACCGAAGGGGCCCCTCTGATAACTCAGAAGATAAGTGGCAGTTGTTTCTCCCAGAGAAGCACCGAGAGACGGTACTAATTGCCTTACATGACCAGCATGGCCATCTAGGGGCGGAGAGAACTTTTCAGCTTGTCAGAAGCCGGTTCTATTGGCCCTGTATGAGGGCAGAAGTGGAGGAATATTGCCGTTCTTGTGCACGATGCATCCAGAGGAAGACTCTACCCCATCAAGCTGCCCCAATGGGCCACCTACAGAGTCAGGGTCCAATGGATCTGGTGTGCATTGACTTTCTCTGCCTCGAACCCGATTTGAGTGGATTGGGAAATGTTCTGGTGGTAACCGATCATTTCACCCGTTATGCCCAGGCTTTCCCCACCAAAGACCAAAAGGCCTCCACTGTGGCCAAGGTGCTCATGGAAAAATACTTTGTCCACTATGGATTACCACAGAGAATCCACTCAGACCAAGGAAGGGACTTTGATAGTCGTCTGATCCGGAACCTACTGGACTCATTGGGAGTAGAGAAGACCAGGACTACACCTTATCATCCACAAGGAGATGCCCAACCTGAGAGGTTTAATCGGACCTTACTAAACATGCTTGGAACTCTAGAGACAGAGAAGAAGCAACACTGGAGCCAACACATATCAGCTCTGGTGCACGCTTACAACTGCACCACAAGTGATGTGACGGGTTACTCCCCCTACCGGCTCATGTTTGGGAGAGAAGCAAGATTGCCGGTGGATCTGGCCTTTGGCATTTCCCTAGACCATGCCTCTGCTACCTCCCACAAGGGATATGTGGACCGACTTAGACACAATTTGAAAGTGGCCCATGAACGAGCTCAGGCGGCCTTGGACCAAAGGGGAGCCCGCAACAAGAGGAACTTCGATCTGAAGGTTCGAGTGCAAGACCTGCAGCCTGGGGACCATGTACTGCTACGCAATCTGGGGATCCCTGGGAATCACAAGCTTGCTGATAGATGGAGATCGGAGCCCTATGTCATTTGCAGAAAGCTACCTGGATTGCCTGTGTATAAGCTAAAACCAGAGGGGAAAGTGGGGCCCTTGAAAACTTGGCACAGGAATCATTTGCTCCCGCTTACTGAAGCAGTCAGAATACCTCCAGTGAGAGATCCACCTGAATCTGTTTCCATTCTGGATACCCCAGGACCTAGCACTCGGTCTCAGACCTCCCGGGTTAGAGATGGACAAGATTCCCAACAAGGTGAAGGTGGAAGAGGAGAGCTTGAGTGGCTGTGGCCTTCATCAACTCCAGGAAATTCTGCCATAGATCTCCCACCTACTGAGGATACTCAGGATGGGACACTGAACCCAGAAGCTACAGAGTTCATTCCATCTAGTGGTGTGCCTGAAGGCTGGGAAGATATCCCTAGCATTTACTCAGAAGAGGAAGAAACTGATGTTCCAGAACCAGTGATGCTGTCAGAATGTGTTCCTGAAGTAGAGCCTATGGCACCAGAGCCTGAAGTCCCAAGAGAACAGAGAGCTCGCCGAGTTGTGAGACCCCCCAAGAAGCTAACCTACTCTCAAATGGGAGAGAGCTCTGAGGACTCTGTTGTGACTGCTAGAAGAAGTGCTGAACGCTCTAATCCTTCCAGTGACCATTTGGTGGAGGGCAACCCCAGCTCACTCTCTGGCACAGTTAGGCAGGCCACTCATGTCAGTGTGACCTGTGGGACAGGGAATCCCACCTCTGAGTTCTGGTGGAAATTCCCTGTACCAACATCATACTCAGCACTTTCAAAATTGGTACAGGATATGTGTTAAAAGTTTATCTTTGGGGACCAAAGAGTTTAGCTGGGTCTCTTTAAGAACTATAAAACTACTGTTCCCAGAACCCCGCTGGTTCCCAGGATGCTTTGAGTTATGCCCCAGAGACTTATGGGGGAGGAAATATAAGGAGGGGGAGAGGCCTAGTTCGCTCTCTTTGGACACCCCCCTCTCTTCAAGCAAGAGGAGATCTGTGCTGAACTGCTGAGGCACAAGGCCTGAAGCCTGGGCCTTGTGCTCTTTTCCAAAGAGCTCTCTGCCAGCCTAGTTGCACCTGAGAGACATTTTCTCATTCCTTGCTGCTGTACACCAGAAGGATTGAAGACTCGGAGGTCGGTGGATTCCTGTTCCTAGACAAAAAGGCAGCGAAACCGGACTTGGACTTGTCCGGGTGGTGAGAGCTGTTTAAAGACAGATGCTTTATCTTTATTATTCGTTTGGATTACAAAGTTGTTCTTCAAGTGCACCACCGAAAGATTGCTAGCGAATATTGTTTTACTGGACTTCCATCTAGATCAGTCAGGCCTGACTGCATAGGTAGACAGTGCTGGGTGTTTACCCATGTGGGGAAGTAGCTGAAAAAGGGCAGCACTAGAGTTGCATAGCAATACTTTATTATGCTGATTACTCTGTTTATCTTTATTACTGGTTACTGCAGGGACCTGATTATGTGTTGCAATCCAAATGTTTGATTCATGTTATTCCTTTTATAAAAACAATAAGTAAAGTCAGTTATATACTTTCAAAGATTGTCTATGAGCTTGAGTTACCCACGCACGCACACACACATATTTAGAGTATAAGTGATTTAATGTGTATTGCTAGATACTAATTGTGCCAGAGTGGGTAGTGCAGATTGCCGGGGGGTTGGCGGAGCTGTGCTCAGGACCCAAACCAAACTTGCGGCCCTCTTAAGTGAGGGTATCGCTATACTAGTATTTATTAACTATTTCAGCCATTCTGTGAGAGAACAGTGTGTGTAGCAGCTGAGAAAGCCCTGTGCTTGTAGCTAGCTGTTATTTTTTGGTTGGTTTGTTAATATGGATCCCATGATGAGCGTGTGTGAGGAAATCCTCTTGATGTTGCTTTTGCTGAGGCTCCAAAGACGTAGAAAATAGCGTGAGAGGACCGGAGTTTGACGCTACTGGTCACATCCATTGATGGCTTAACACATGTCCACAGGATACTTTTCTAATATGTATGTTCAGCTGCGTAATTACCCAGAGAAATGTTTTAATTTTACATGCATGTCAATTGCCACCTTTGACCCTCTCTTGGAAAAGGTTAGACTCTGTCTAGTTCGCAAATTCTCAATGGTTGAGGGGTGAGTGAAATTCCTATTCAACTTCAGCGTCAAGTAATGTAAGTCGTGTATTATACAGCATAATTGGCTGATGAGGGGAATATCACATGGTATATCAAGCTTGCATACAGTGATAATTGAGTTTTTGGTGTGTTTTTAGCATTTTCCAGGCTCAAAAGTAATAAATAAAATGTTTCCCTTTAAAAACGCTACTAGACAAAAGCATGCCTAAACGTGAGTAGCTGCATTTAGCCATGTTCGGCTCTTGAAATGCCTCTAAACATCTTCTAAACGCATTTTTTGGGGTTCCAAAAAAAGCCTCTAAACGCAACTGTCTAGAAACGACTAAAAATAACCTGTGTACATGTACTGATAAGACCATAGAGGAGAGTTCAGGAGCAGTTGAAAAAAATGCCCAACTGCTCCTAAACGTCCGTTTACCAGCAGCAGTGTACATGAGGCCTTAGTGTATTAGTATTGAAGAAATATCAGATTAAACTGAATACTTAACCTTGGCACAGTGGCAATGTTTCCTGGACAGCATTAGCATTCTTAGTAACATAGCTGACATAATTGTGAGGTTGATTAAGGAGTATAAGTATTGGTTAACTAATATATTTATAAGGAGCACTGAGGTGCTATTTAGAACCATATACACCTCCTAACTTTGCAAGTGAGTAAGTTCAGGAGGGCAATGTTTTCAATTTCAAGCCAAGATCATGAGATCATGACCTCAAACTAGCAGGAGGGAAGTTCAAAACTAATCGTAGCAAGAATTATTTTACTGAAAGTGTATTTGATGCATGAAATAGACTTCCAACAGAGGTAGTGAGTCAGTCAACAGTAATGCCACGTACACACGACCAGACTTTCCAGCAGACTAGGTCCAACGGAATCAGCCCGTCGGACAATCCAATCGTGTGTGGGCTAAACCGATTGTTTTTCATTTTAAAAATCTGACGGACCTAGAAATAGAACCTGTTTCAAATCTGTCTGACGGACTCAATTCCTATCGGGAAAACCGTTTGTCTGTATGCTGGTCCGTCGGACCAAAGATCACGCAAGGGAAGCTATTGGCTACTAGCTATTGAACTTCCTTTTCTAGTCCCGTCTTACGCCATCACGTTCAAAACGAACGGACTTTCAAAAGGACTTAGTCCGTTAGTGTGTGGCCAAGTCCGTTAGTTCGAAAAGTCTATCGGAACTCCACCGAAAGTCAGTCGGGAAGACCATTGGACCTAGTCTGCCAGAAAGTCTGGTCGTGTGTATGCGGCATAAGTAGATTCAAACATGCTTGGAACAAACATAGATCTATACCAAAAAAAAAAAAAGACCAAATGTTCCATTGAGTCTTCCCCCTTTTTTATGTATATATATATATATATATATATATATATATATATATATATATATACATGTTTTTCTTTTCACATTTTTTTTTTCTTTTAACTTTTTTGTCTGAGTATAGAACTCAGTGATGGTGAACCTTAGCACCCCAGATGTATTGGAACTACATTTCCCATGATGCTCATCTACACTGTACAATGCATGAGCATCATGGGAAATGTAGTTCCAAAACACCTGGAGTGCCAAGGTTCACCATCACTGAATTCTATACTCAAACATAAAAGTTAAAAGAGAAAAAAAAAAAATAAATAGAAAAGAAAAACATGTGTGTGTATATATATATATATATATATATATATATATATATATATATATATATATATATATATAAAAAAGGAGGAAGACTCAATGGAACATTTGGTCTTTTTTTTTCTTCTGCTGTCACGTTTCCATGTTTCTAACTTTTTTATATTATATGCCTTATTTTGTGTCAAAAGGGTTGGCTCTCATGACAATTCCCTCCAGGGATCGCCAAATAATCTAGTACAGTGGTTCTCAGCCAGGGTTCCTCCAAAGTTTGCTAGGGGTTCCTTCATCATTGGACAATTTCTGCCTCTCAGATAAGTTCCCAGTACAATCCTATGAGACAGCCAAGAAAAAAAATCAAAAAAAAAAAAATCCTATCGGTGTAAATAATTTAGCACTTTTCTTCCGCAAAGAAGGTAACGTTCGCATTTGTATGTTTTGGTCATATAGACATAGTCAATCCGTCAGTACACTTTGATCATAAGAAGATGTGTCGCTGCATTACTGTACTTTGATCTGGGGAGACCTGACCCATTTCAGCCGCGGCTTCCTTTTCGTCATTTTCATTCAGGGTAGGACTACTGGGAATAGAACGGAACAGCTTCCCATGACATTTGAAATTGAAAACATTGCCTTATTTATTCACTAGTGTCTATAAAGCTCTAAGCAACTTACAATATATCAGTCCTATAAAAATAGAGGTGCCAAGGGCCGCTGATCTTCAGCACTGACATCCTCTTTTACATTAACCCTTTCTGTGCCGGGTGCTTTTTTTTAAAGCTTATGCAGCATTTACTGTAAGTATACCGTAATCTCTCATTAATGTAGCAGCAAAAGGTTAATCTTATCTGGCTGCTGTTTGTCACCAATAAAAAAATAAAAAAAAATAGCAAAGCTCAGCTACAGAGGTATTGCTATCAGAAAAAAGGATAAGAAGCATTTCTGCCTTAAGCCACAGCTGTGTTTTGTGCCTGTGTATTATGAAGGCCTGCTAGACCGGCTGTCTAAATGAGTAGCTGTCTCTCACCCCTCCCATCCCCTCCCTTTTTTCCCCTCTCCTGTTCTTTTTTTTTTTCCTTCTCTTTTCCTGCTGAGCGAATGCAAAAAGGAGCTTTTACGCTTCTGTTCAGCTGCGCTTTACCCTAAACGTCTATTCATCCCACCGTCATCGCTTCCTATTTTGCGCTCTGGAGTAAAAGGGAAAAAAAGAAAAAGAAAAAGGCATAATCGTTTAACCCAGAAGCATCATCGCTGAAAGGTAGGGGAGGCTGAACTGAAGGCATTGTCAATAGGGAGACAAAAAGAATTCCCATTGTGATTTCAATTGTGCACTGTTTATTTATGTGTGGGTTAGAAGAGCTTAAAGGCCTGCAGTCTTATGTCAGACAGTTAAGATTGGGTTTCTTCCATATCCTTGCATGTTTCTATTTATAGAAGACCGCTTGTTTATAACCGTCCATATTTATTTTTCCAACTAAAATTGTATCATGTATTGCATTGGATACGTAGCATATTTCCTTTTTGTTTATTTTTTTATTCATGCGTTTTTTTTTTTTGCTTTTATTATATATTTTGACTTCACGTTGTAACCATTTATTACATCACTCAGGTAAAGTCAAGTTTGTTTCAGTTGTCTATATATTTTGCAGATTGTTGTGATACTTTTTTTTTTTTTTTTACATGACTTTTTTTTTTTACCTTGTTATTTTATGTTGGTATTCAAAGGTTCACGGTGAAATCAATTCAATTCAAAATCCATTTTATTGAAATTCAGCTGGTACTATAACGTGGGTGTGTGCATGGAAATCTTGATGGTATATCTGATGATTTAACTCCTGTAATGCCAGAGGGCATGTCTTTGCCTGTAACTTTATTTTTATTTTATTTTATGACACATGTAGACTCTCCTCTTCCTGTTTTTGCAGCACGACTCTCTGTGATATCTTTATGAACTATGAGAATTTCCCACTAGTAGCAGTGTGTGTATGTGTGTGTATGGAAAAAGCTTGGTTGTCCGGAGTAAAATATAGACCTGTATTGTGGAAGTGGCTTCACCCAGGGTCAACAGTCAATATGACGTTGTTTCTTTATGTCTGGGACATGTCTTTTCAGTTTATCAGCATGCTGACAATATCTGGGATTCATGGTCTCTTACTGCCTGCAGTACAATAGGGCAGAAGGTGAACACTAATGAACTCTTTCCCTACTACAGTATTTTCTGTGGAAGCTAATTACCATCAACAGGCTCGGTGATGTCTGTCAGATGAATTTTAATCTGATGCATACTGTTCGGTTGCTGAGCACATTTTAGGTTTTGCCCCGAATGTTGTGAAATGTAATGCTCTCCATGCTCACAGGCGAGAGGGGCAATCCAGCTCATACATGCCCTGGCTCAATTCACCAAGGTACAAAACAGTAAAAAAAAATACTATTGTGCTTAAGTATGATCACCCGGCTTAAGTGGGAGTGGAGGTCCACTTAACCAAGGGCATTGATTCAGGCCTTGCTGCCCTCTAGGACTGGGGGTGTCCTTGACATCTATAGGAAATGGAAAGAAAGAGGGAGTACCAGCCTAGTGCATTATCACACATACATTTATTGAAGTTTAAAAAAGATAAATTGCACTCAAAACCTGAAATAAGCTCTGAAGAAGAAGGAAAATACTTCAAAACGCATCAGTCAGCAGGGGCCCCTACACGGCCCCCCTACAATCTGGAGACTGTTGAGTCCAGGGCTTTCAAGCTACAGAAGAGTGGCTGGTTTAAGCAAATTTTTATCTCATGTTTGTGAGAAGCCTTAAAGTGATTGTAAAGGTTTGCGTTTGTTATTTAAAAATAAAAAGTAGTCATACTTACCTCCACTGTACAGTTTGTTTTTTTGCACAGAGTGGCCCCGAGCATCGACTTCTGGCGGCTCTCGCAGCTCCTCTTGTCAGATAACCCCCTAGGAGAAACGCTCTCCCAGGGTGTTACCTTGTGGGCAAGCTCCCAAGTCCAGAATTTGCATCCAAAGACACAAATGCCAGACTCGGCCCCGGTGCCCGCATCATTGGATTTGATTGACAGCAGCAGGAGCCAATGGCTGCACTGCTATAAATCTATCCAATCAAGAGCCAAGAACCTGGGGCAAAGGAAGAGCGTGTCTCTGCCAGGTTAAATTACAGGGCTCCAGTAAATAAAACTGGGGGGCCGGTCACCTCCAGGTATTTTTTCACCTTAATGCATATAATGCATTAAGGTGAAAAAAAAAACACGAGGGTTTACAACCCCTTTAATCTTTAACTTCAATAAATTTATGTGGGATAATGCACTAGGCCGGTGCGTCCTCTTTCTTTCCATTTCCTTTTAATTCACCAAGGGTTCAGTGAATCTTGCTCAAAATGTTGTGAATCCAGCTGAAGTCTTTAAGGGATGATGGAATGAATGTTGTAGTAATTATGGTTACATAGGCCTAATAAGTAACCTTCATGTAGTTTTATGGTGTCATTTTATTTCCCTGTATGCACAGCCTATAGCAAGGGTTGACAACCTTGACACTTCAGCTGTGGAGTGCCTCTGCCTATAGGAGTCATGCCTGTGATTGTCAGGGCCTTGCAAAGTCTCATGGGACTTGTAGTTTCACTACAGCTGGAAAGCCAAAGTTGCCAACCCCTGGCCTATAGAGTAAATCTCCACATTGCAGTTTGTTTATATTCAAACCTGGGTCGTGCGGGATGGCAATACACAGCTTAATGCATGACCTCAGTTGGTAGTCCGAGAGACTGACATTTCCTGTGAAGAAACTATATATCCCACAATCCCAGGGTCTCTCAGTTTTGTGCAGGTGAGAGATGCACAGTAATTAGATCTGATACAGCCAGAAGTTTGCAGAGCATTCATAGGCACAAGCTTACCATGCTGGTAGATTTTTGATTTTTGTTATTATGTTAGCACTCCTGCATTTATGATATAACACAAAGTGGATGGCAATGCATGCCTTGGATGGTGTATGATCCAAAACAGGAAGTATCTCTTTTGAAGAATAGGGACAGCCTGGGTGTCACAAACCATGGACATGAGGGTGATTGATCAGCTATTACACTACAAACTGCAGCCACAACATGTGAGCCCCTCATTAGAAGGTAAGGCAAACCAACAGCATGGGGAATAAAGCTACACTAATACCTAATAAAACAATGAAAACATTTGACAGTATGCAATCTTTTTATATAACTTCTTCTTCTTTTTTTTTTTTCTTACACACGTCATACTTACCTGCTCTGTGCAAAACTGTTGCACAGAACAGACCCAATACTCTTTTTTACGGGTCCCCTGCTGGCACACCTGGCTCCTCCCCCTTGACCAGTGCCCCCCAATATCAAGCCACTTGCTGGGGTACTGGTGCGTGCTCACTCCCGAGCCCTGCTCTATGCATACATAAGACACATAGAGCCACGGCTCGGCCTCACCAGCGCTCTCTACTCATTGGCTCCCACTGCAGTGTCTCAGCCAATGAGGAGTGGGAGACCTGGGACATCCGTGGCTCTGCTGAATGGAGAGATGGGAGTTAGGTGGGTATTAGGGAGGTCTGTGGGGGGGGAAGCAGCACACAGAATATTTTTACCTTCATGCTTGAAGGTTAAAAATTCTTCAGCCTTTACAACCACTTTAATTATAGATATTGTTAAAGTGTAACTCCACTTTTATTGAGAAAAAAAATTCCCTTCTAGGTGATCTATGTAATTAAGATTATAACAACCTTTGTTGCAGATTTCTACCTACCTTTTTATTATTATGAAGAAATCCCTGTTCGTCCCTTTGTGCTGAGTGGATCAATGAAAGTGGTTTCATAATTACCGTATTTATCGGCGTATAACACACACTTTAACTTTAAGAGGGAAGTTTGAGAAAAAAACCTTCAATTTTAAAATAAGGGTCAGTGCTCGGCAGCCCCATCAGTGCCCATCAATGCAGCCTGATCTATGCCCATCTGCAGCCTCTAATATGCACATTATTGCAGCCTCTAACATGACCATGATTGCAGCCTCTATGGTATACATCTGCAGACATGCCTTTGCAGATGATTGCAGCCGCGGCAGTGCTGGATGACACAGATCAGCGATCTGTGTATCCAGCGCTCAGTCACTCACAGTCCCGCCCGGCTCATATGATGGACAGAGCGGTGGTCCAATGCTGGGCCAGGGGGGCGGGATTGTGTGTGACAGCGCTGGATACACAAGAGTTCATAGCTCGTCCCCTCCTTCCACTCCAAGAAGTGGGGATCGGTGTATAACTTGCACACACGATTTCCCCCTGATTTTTCAGTGAGAAAAAGTGCGTGTTATACGCTGATAAAAAATCTGTCAGCTGTCGACCTGAACAGAACTAATGAGAATCTGCTGGGTCTGCATCCCTTTAGATGTGGTCCTACAGGGAGTATCTCGCCAAAAATGAAGTTTTTGTTGCAGGGGATGCCTGAAATCTGACTTGTATCTTAAAGTAGAAGTAAACTCCCCTATTGTTTTCAGCCAAGGAAGCTGCCATCTTTGCCTCTGTTTAATCTTCAACTGCTATGGTGCTGCATATGTGATTCGTTATGACACCAGCCATTGGATGGTTTGATAGTTTGGTTGAAAGCACAACCAATGTGCAGTTAGCATTCCCGGCATGCCTTTTTTTTGTTTGTTTTTATTTTGAACTGTTTAAATCTATGAGTTTACTTCCACTTTAAGCAGACTTCTGGGGAAATTGGTGAGCTAGTCACACAAACTGGAAACTCTGTACAGAACAACTCCAGGTAGCCATATTGCATTTAAAGAAAATTATAGTGGCTGCAGATTGAAAAGGAAAAGTAATTTTTAATAACATTCAATTACAATACAACCTGTGTCGCAATTGTATACGCTACATTATTTATTTGCTTTTCCCGTATTTTTTTTTTTTTTTTGGGGGGGGTTTCAATGAAAGTGGTGTTACCCTTTAAATTGCATATTACTTGCACCTCCTGACCAGTCCATGTAGATGTTATCAGCCACACACTGCATGTTCACAACTGCATCAAGAGCACTAATGCTTGTGTATGTATTTACACAATGATTATTGCTGTGTTTGATTACTGATATACTCTACTTGCCTATATAGAATATATATTTTCACAGATCGGCAATGCTTACCTCAATGGGGGTTAGATCTGGGTGCTACTATCTGTTTCTTTACCAGTGTGATCTTGAACCTGAGCTAGGGCCTTAAGTCAGCTCATAGTTTAATATCTATTTACTAAGTGCACCTCATCCTTTATATTTTACCAGAAAATTGGTACTGTAGAGTACCCTGAGATCTCCTGGGATATGTGACGTCAGTATTCCAGGTGGCTGTGGGCTAGTGGGATGACACTGATACAAACACTAAAAGCAAATTACTAAAAGGTAAACTTTTGTGTAGGGATCTGCTGCCCTCTACATTCTGAATTTAGAAAATGTATGTAAAAATATGAATTTATGTATGTACTTGCTGTCCCTGGGTTGTTGGCTTTGAAACCCAGAGTGAGAGAGAGCCACATGTCCTGTATATTTTGCATCTGTTGTATTTGTACATCTATGGTGAATCCTGGCAATGTTCTCTTAGCTTGAAATCAATTGAGTGGTTGGAGACTGACTGACAGTGAGCCTCTAGGAAAAGATACTATAGGCCACATTCTATGGAATGTGGTGTGAATTAAAAGAGAAGTATGGTCAAAGCTCTTTTGGCCATACTTGTCTTGTGGGTCACAGGTGTCCGAATGGCAGCTGGCTCAGCCTCTCAGCATGCTTCCACCTCCTCTCCTGCCTGACACTCCAGTCACCACTCTGCTCACAGCAGACTGAGTGATCAGTGGTCATGTGATTGCTCAGTTCTTTGGCTTAGAGCTGGCAGGGAGTATGTATGTATGTTTGGGTTTGTTTTTGGGTTTTTTTCATACGTCTTTAAATACTTTGCAAAGTGCTCCTGTGTATAGACCTAATTGATGCAACAAACTTCTTTTTAAAACCCTGTGTTTGGGGGGACGGGACGGGGGGGGGGACTTGGCAGGTATGATTTATGTGTCTTATGCACCCAATTATTGCCCTTTTGTACACAAACCATTCTTATTATAGAAATCAACTTAAAACGGTTCTGCACCTTTAAAAAAAATATTAAAAGCCAGTAGCTACAAATATTGCAGCTGCTGACTTTTAATAAATTGACACTTACCTGTCCCAGGGTCCAGCGATGTCGGCGGCAGATGACGAGCGATCGCTTGTCTCTCTGCTGCCCCTGCCGCCATCCTCTGTCAGGGAATTGGGAAGTGAAGCGTTGTGGCTTCACTGCCCGGTTCCCTACTGCGCATGCGCGAGTCGCGCTGCGCTTCTCTGCTGGTCCCCGCTGTGTCCTGGGAACTGTGTGTTTCCCAGAACACAACAGGGGCGGGGCATCTGCGGCGGTCTGTCCCGGAAGTGGGTGCAGATACCTGGATTATCCAGGTAACTGCACCCCCCCCCCCCCTCCCGAAACGTGCCGATCGTGGCACCGGAGGGGGGGAGGGATCACATGAGCTGAACTTCCACTTTAGGGTGGAGAACCGCTTTAACACCTAATTCCAGCCAAAATGTTTAGATTAGAGTCTTGAAGGGTTACATCCGTTTTTATGCCCTGCGTGACTTCACCATAGAGATTTTACCTAGTCTCCTTTTATTCCTCTGATACCAGAAGGTGCACACACAACAAAAACTTGGCAGAGACTCTTTATCCCCCGTTGGAGAGATTTTCTATCACCTCTCTGATGCCCTGTCATCTGGGCAAGAGGTAAGAGAAAATGGAGACTAAGTCAGTAATAAAACTTGATAATTCTAACCTCCCCCTACTATTATACCAAACATTACAGGAGTACATTTGTTACTTTAAGTAATAATAAAAGGCATTCATCACTAACTCAAAATGGCCAATGGCCGTGTGAGGACCTTCCCCTCAGAGCTCCAGAACCTGCTCATTCATTTTATTTTGGAAACCATTTACAATTTTTCTGCTCATCATGAACAAGCTTAGCAAATAGAATTCTAAAGGTATTGGCTGGACATTAATTCAGATATCTGGACCTTTTTTCAGGCCAACAGCACTCTTTGCATTCTTCCAAGATGGCGCTTGACCATGTGGGATCTGCAGCCTTGCTCATGACTTCTATTAAATTTGGGTCCCTTAATGTTAGGGAAGGTAATGTTAGGGAAGTTAATGTTCTGCAAAAAGGTTCCCAAATGCTATCCCACATGTCTAAACAAAGAGTAGAGGTTCTTTAATTTTTTTTAAAGTGTGCGTCTCTTCAGTCCATCCCTTGTTGAGACGAATGCGGGTGTCAGATCCCTGCTCTTCTCACTAACTCCTGACAATGGACCGGCTAATCTTGCACCACGCTGTCACTTACGTAACAATGCCACTCTCAGCTGCACCCGACACAAAGATTTTCCAACTTGTGGGACCACAATCCAGGTAACAGCAGCCTGAGAGTGATTGTCACTGAGCTAATTTAGCAATTAACCCTTTAACTGCCACTACTGACTTTTTGATACGGAAGGGTCAGACCTTCCATCAATTTAGATTTACACTTATGATTTTAGAATAATCATCTGTAACACACACAGTCACCACATATAGGTATGCTCAGAGGCCTTATCCTATACAGTAGCACTCTTCAAAGACAGGTTGGTTTCTAGCTTGCATTAAGAGCTTAGGGACAAGGTTAACACTTTTCAAAATAAGGTTTTAATAATGAAAAGGTCAAAATTGGTGTAAATAAAATATTTACAGAAAAAAAAGTGTTATAAAAACATAAATACAGAAACGGAGTAATAAGAGTGAGAAGAATACTTGCGCAATGTCCTTGGGTTGAACAGAGTTCGGTCGATGAGCCAGGTGTTCTCAAACTTGGCAGATGTTCCTGATTTGATGGTAAAGGAGAACTGACAACTGTCTTGGTATCTCCTATTTTCTCTGGGATAAAAGGGGTGGTGGCAGATGCCCCTGACCAATAAAAAGGATAAGGAGGGTCCATGGGCTGTCTGGGGTTTATGACAGTATAATGACCCTCCCTAACACACAGTTTTATACCACTATTCATATCTCCCAATATGCACTGGTTGCATTCTTGAAACTAATAGATTATTGTTCAGCATTGAATTCCGTGTCCAGGGATAGTAAACACAGGGTAGTTCAGATAAACGTATCCCCATCAGGCATCTGACAGCTATCTTGCCCTTTTGTATGTTTTAGTGTGGTCATGTACAAACTTGATTCGTTCAGTATGAAATTCAGCATTCAAATATATACTTTTTATTAATGGGTCATGTTCCTGTCTGAGTTTATAAATCGTGTGTGGGTTTCTTAAGTTTTTAATTCAGCAGAGGTCTCTAAAAGGTTACTTCTGCGCTGAATGCTTTTTGGGATCCTCATTAATTCTGGGTATCCTTTGATGGCATGCTACTGTATGTATTCCTAATGGATTTGGTTATAGTTTTATGATAGGCCTGAACAGCAGAAACGGACATACTGTCAGAACTCAATTAGCTGTTTACAGCCCTGCACAGGTCCATGCGTTGGTTTCTGATTACTGCTGCAATGTGTAACTATTCTGCCAAACTGTCATGGCTGACTTATGATTGCTGAACAAAATGACCGCTAGCTACAGTTTTTTGGGTGTCTAGTATGTGATATCATTACACCTGTATCTGCAGCTACTGGTTTTTGTTTTTAGTATTTCTGGCCCTTCATAACAGCTAGAGGGGGACGGGGGATTGCAAAACTATATCTCCCCATGGTTTCAAGCTACTATGAAAGAATACAAACCCTGGGCACCCTTTTAGATGTTCATGCTCCAGGAAGGGAGCTGGTATAGACTATGCAGTCTTCCCATTGGTTCCCTGATTACAGTTTCAGACCTGCTATTGGAACGGTAATCAAGCAACTGATCAGTAAAGATGCAGCTGGAGTCTGCACCATTCAGTGGTTAACAGAGAGGAACATGTTAAACTAACGGGATGCAGAGATTGTGTGCAGAATCATGCTCATTCCTGAGAAAGCTGTGACATGATCGTGGATGGGGTTGGACAGGGCAGGACTGGCTGGCAGTGACTGACACAACGCTACTAGGAAGTACCGGTGAGCAATCGCATTCGGCTGCACAGATCACACGTTGTTTGTCACATCGAGGATTGTTGACAATTGGCTTGGTTAGTTTCTAATCAGCCATTAAGCAATCCAAAAAGTACATAATACAAATGTTTTGTTATTTATCAAGTAAATAAAAAGATATGGATTTTTGGACTGGAATTCCACTTTAGATATGTTAGATTCTATTTGCAGTAAAACAGAAAAGGTTCAGCTTCATTATTCCGAAACCTGTAGTTTGAAAACTAAAGAAATGTTAGCTTCCATCCAAGGCTATGAAAAAAGGTATTTTCTTGTATGACAAATTTCCTAAAGCTTTGAAATCTCCAAGAACAGGGCCTTCAGACTTGCAGCTCCAACTGTTTGGTGCATGCTAGCCAGATAAATCCAGAAGGTAGTGTCTCTGGAATGGATGTATTGAAATCCCCACTAAAAACACCAGTTCACCAAGAAATGCTAGCTAAACACCCCTTCTTCCCAATACCTACATTACTCAATGAACCAGTGCCCTTAATCTACATGTCAGTGTTTGTTTATATGGGCCACAAATGGTTGCTTTTTTAGTAGGCATCATACAGTAAGCCCAGATGTCAAACAGACCAGGTGCAGCGTCAAATACTCATGTTTGCAAGCTAGCTCTTGGTGGAAAGGAGGCCACTAATGCATTTCCAGGAGGTTCATCTTAGAGATTTTGTCAGCTTCAGTAATTTGTAAACTCAGTGACCTGAAATTGCATTGACTGTTTAGCAGATCAGGAATGCTCATGTTTGTGTTTTCTCACTTCCCTTTTTTTTTTTTCTTTTTTTTTAATCATCAATTTTTTCCATAATCTGCTTTTTAAAAATCAGGTACCATTTTTTATTTAATTTTTTGTAAGCATATCTAGATAAAAAACAAAACAAAAAAAACCCAGACATTTACACACAAATATCCACAAGTAAATAGACGAGGCTGATAAGCTAAGCATTGCCATAAATACTATAAATGTGCCTGCTCTAAAACGTCTGATTTGAAAGTCTATGGACTATGAATACAGTGCCTAAGTGCTATGTTTTCTTATTGCTTATGTTATGAATCTTTGTGAAACTTGCCGTACCTTGTTAAGCTAAAATCTAGAATTCCAAGATCTGAAAAATACATACTAACATTTCTTCCCACACCTACAAATCTTGGTCTTAAAGCAGACTTTCAGTCATGTATAATTTTTATTTTATTTTTTGCTCACTTTTATTCCTATTACAAGGAACGTAAACATCCCTAGGAATTGTGTTACAGGTCCTCTTTATGGAGAGATGTGGGGTCAATAATACCCCACATCTCTTCTTCAGGCTGGAAAGACCAAGATAAAAAAATAAATTGTCTCTGTCTTTCCAGCCATGTCCCCGGCATTGTTTACTTCCACTAGCCCAGATGTGATGTCATAATGTCACGCATTGGCTTCTGACGGTCATAGAGATGACTGGGGACCATCTGGTCACCATAAATCTCTATGCTAAACTTCTGGTGGTGACCGATTTATTCTCTGTTTTGCCGATCTCACGGGTGAGCCGGTAGAAGCGAACCCCTCCCGTCGCCTGTAAGAACGCTGAAGCTGCTGAACTGCCGCTATGATTGTTCTTAGGGTCCAAAGAATCGCCAGCCAAAAAAAGATGATATCTGAATGATGTTTGCAGCTGCAGGCATCTTTCAGATCTCCCCACTCAAAGCCCCACTCATATGATGTCCTTGAGCTGAAAGTGGTTATTAAGCCGACCATTTATTTATTTATTTATTTATTTATTTTTCGAACAAAAGAAAACCCTATACCCCCTAAAAGAAGGGGTGGGAAATAAAATGTGACTTTGGTGTGCTTTACAGAGAAAACGAAATGCATATACAGTGTGTTCGGAAAGTATTTACAGTGCTTCACTTTTCCCTCATTTTGTTATGTTACAGCCTTATTCCAAAATGGATTACATTCATTATTTTCCTAAAAATTTCACAAAAAATACCCCATGATGACAAGTTGACAACGTGAATGAAGTTTGTTTGAAATCTTTTCAAATTTATTAAAAATAAAAACATGTACATAAGTACTCACAGCCTTTGCTCAATACTTTGTTGAAGCACCTTTGGCACCAATTACAGCCTCAAGTCTTTTGAGTATGATGCTACAAGCTTGGCACTCCTATTTTTGGGCAGTTTCTCCCATTGGTCTTTGCAGGACCTCTCAAGCTCTATCAAGTTGTAAGGGGAGCGTCTCTGCATTTTCAGATCTTTCCAGAGATGTTCAATTCGTTTCAAGCCTGGGCTTTGGCTGGGCCACTCCTGGACATTCATAGAGTAGTCCCATAGCCACTTCTTTATCTTGGCTGTGGGCTTAGGGTTGTTGTCCTTTTGGAATATGAACCTTCACCCCAGTCAGCGGCCAGATTCCTCTGGAGCAGGTTTTCATCAAGGATGTCTCTGTACATTGCCACATTCATCTTTCCCTCGATCCTAACTAGTCTCCCAGTTTCTGTTGCTGAAAAATATCCCCACAACATGATGCTGCCACTACCATGCTTCACTGTAGGGATGGTATTGGCCAGGTAATAAGTAATGCCTGGTTTCCTTCAGACTTGTCATTCAGGCCAAAAAGTTAAATCTGTTTCATCAGACCAGAGAATTTAGTTTCTCATGGTCAGAGTACTTCAGGTGCTTTTTGGCAAATTCCGGGTGGGCTGTCATGTGCCTTTTTACTGAAAAGTGGCTTCTGTCTGGCCACTCTACCATAGAGGCCTGATTGGTGGAGTGCTGCAGAAATGATTGTTCTTCTGGAAGGTTCTCCTCTCTGCACAGAGAAACACTGGAGCTCTGTCAGAGTGACCATCAGGTTTTTGGTCACCTCTCTGACTAAGGTCCTTCTCAACCGATTGCTCAGTTTGGCTGGGCGGCCCGCTTTTGGAAGAGTCCTGGTGTTTCCAAACTTCTTCCACTTATGGATGATGGAGGCCACTGGGACCTTCAGTGCTGTAGACATTTTTCTGTATCCTTCCTCATATCTGTGCCTCAATACAATTCTGTCTCGGAGGTCTAAAGACAATTGCTTACACTTCATGGGTTGGTTTGTGCTCTGAAATGCACTGTTAACTGTGGGACCTTTTTTATATAGACAGGTGTGTGCCTTTCAAAATCATGTCCAATCAACTGAATTTACTACAGGTGGACTTCAAGTTATAGAAACATCTCAAGAATGATCAGTGGCAACAGTATGGCAACAGTATGCGCCTAAGCTCAATTTTGAGTGTCATGGCAAAGGCTGTACAAAAAAAAAATTAGTAAAGATTTCAAACAAAATTCTTTCATGTTATCATTATAGGGTATTGTTTCTAGAATTTTGAGGAAAATTAATGAATTTAATACATAAGGCTGTAACATATCAAGATGACTTCTTTTAGGATAAATGTCTGCCCCATATACAGTACATCAGATGGTCCATTCTATGAAATAATGGAATTATCTGCTGCCACATCCACAGAAACTAGATCTAATCTCCCACATTATGCACGCGTGAGAAGATTGCGCACATGCATGCTCGTCTTAAGGCCAGAGGGCGGAAACCCGTGCCAGGACGTGCACAAGTGGGAGGAGTGGTCCGATGAAGATGGGACTCGTCCATCCACCAGGGAGGTCACCTAGCTGCCGCATGGGAACACAAGGGGGCGCAGAAGTTGTCCGAACATGTTACAGGAAAAGCAAGCAGCTGGGCTCAAATGACAAACGAATAAAAACAAAATATGCAAAACATGATATACAATACAAATTCATGTGTGAGGCAGTAAAAACCATCATACAAATATATATAGACGCTTTAGTATTTTTTGTATTTAAAATACCTATACAAATGAATGCCAAAGCAACCTTACCCCATCCTGGTGACGGCGGCGAGCTGTAGGACATGCAACTTGTCAGGTGTCGGCTCCTGCATCCTCCATGCTTCTGTCCTCCCACGCGTCTCTTCTTCCGTTCCGTTATTTGTCCAATCAGTGCACCTGTGCCTTCAGCCAATCAGGTGATGGGTATTAGATCCGCGCCTCCTGATTGGCTGAGAGGCAGTTCATTTGCTTTTCTAACACACCTGGGTGGACTGTGAGCACAATGCTCTGTGTTCCAATTTTTTTTTTTTTTTTTTTTTTTTTTAAAGCCTATTAGAGCCTATGTCTCTAATCAGTAGACATGTGCACACTGAAATATTTTGTTTCGGAATTTCATTTTCGTCCGAAAAATTAATTTAGTTACAACCGAAATTAGTTTTTATTTCTTTTGTTTCGGTAAAAAAATGCATTCGTCCGAAAATCCCAAAAAATTAAGGTTGAATCTGTCATTGAAGGCTTATGGTATCTGTCAAATGTTCTAAGAAGATTCGACAGAGCAGCAAAACTGTACGATGCTGCAATCGTACATTTCAGGTCGAATGTTCCGCCTACAAGCTATAGTAGAATTCTAATGTATGACACAAGTAATAATAATTAATAAATATATAATTATTACTAGTCAACCAACATTAGAATTCTTCTATAGCCTATGGGCGGAGCATTTGACCATAAATGTCCACTCGCAGCGACTACTGCGTCAAATCTTTTCTCTCTATGTTGAATAATCTTGGACTAATAGTTAGGTTAGGCAAATTACACCATTTTTGCTATTGTCTCTATAATGTTGAATCTTTTCTCTCTATGTAGAATAATCTTGGACTAATAGAGCTAAGGTTAGGCACATTTGACCACAGGTTCAATGGACACAGATCGCTATTGTCAGCGTCATGTCAAATCTCCTATCTATATCGAACTGTTGTCGCAACGAAAACGAAATTAAACCATTTGTTTATGTTGGATCTTTCGGTTTTTGGATTCTGCACGTTCATTATCATTTGTTAAAAAGATAGCGAAAATACACAAAATTCGGACAAAAAGGAATGCATATGTCTACTAATCAGGTGCCATGGATATGCTATGCATGAATCTCTTTTTTTACATATAGCGGGTAGCGTGACAGAGGGGGCGGCACCTTGCGCCCTTAATGGCTACACCGCCACTTGTGTGTGGTTTCTTTGATGTGAGGGTTTAGTTCACTTTAAAGTAAATGCGTGACTCCTGCACTGTCGAAAAAAACAAAGATAGTAAAAAAAAACTGGGTGTACACTGCAGCAAACACGGGGTGAACTGATCCTTACCAGAAGAAATGAGTGGAATGAATAATGAGGCAGCACTGTGTAAATACTAGTATACTAAAGGTGCAATAAGAAACAATCTAAATATTATAATAAAAATACTGTATCACTAATAAACCGTGACCATGAAAAATGACTCAAAAAACATAGTGATCTTCATAACATATGCATGATAAATAATAAACAGGTGAAACAAAGTCCAAAGTGCACAGCTGAGTATAGAATATACAAGTGCAAGCCAAGCGGTTTTGAAATCCAACAATCAAAAGATGTGATCCGGAAAAATAATTATGACAGTCTAAAATGTTGCGAGAGTGTGTGTGTGTGTGTGTGTGTGTGTGTGTGTGTGTGTGTGTGTGTGTGTGTGTGTGTGTGTGTGTGTGTGTGTGTGTGTTTTTTTTTTTTTTTTTTCCTTCATCAGGGAAAAGACAACCTGCAGAAAGCCATGTGTAACTAATGCTAAATTCTCCAGTTACATAAACCTAGATATGAGCGTTACTAAAGCATTTTTATACTGGAATACCTGTCAGGGGTAGGGTTGTCTAACAGACCCGCTTGCATATAAACTCAAGCAGCCCAACGCCTCATAACTGATGTGACTGCATGGAAGCAGTTACTCCAAAGCCTGATGGACTAGAGAGCTAAAGCCATGACCTTATAATAAGGATTTATATGTTTTATGAGATGCAGGGCTGCATCAAGGTCATCCCCTTGCTAGTCTTATCTATAAGATAACTACTTTTATGTGCAGTGATGTAACTGAGATAAATGTTACATCTTTATTGACACTTTGATGTCTTTTGGCTAAAACCAAAATATATAGAACAGAATATAAAGCCTGCAAAAAAAAAAAGGCAACATACAGGGCTGGGCAATCTCAGCACTCCATCTATAGTAAGACTACACATCCCATCTTGCCAAGCCACTAGGAGTAATGCCTATGTCTGTCAGTCTTGCAATGCCTCCTTGGATTTGTAGCTCTTCACCAACCGGAGTGCTACTCGAAACCCCACCCAATGTTCATGATTTTCAAAACAAATTGTTGGTTGGGTTAATAACCAGCAGCTTGGGCAAATTTAACTCCAAACAGTATCCAAAGCACAGAGGCTATTTAGTATCGTGCGAGAAAGGAGAGTAATTTTTTTAATGTAGCCATGTGGACCATGTGTTAAATATTAGTGGTATTTTCTGTACACTTTTTATTTTTTATGCACATAACAAAATGTATCATTTTGTTTATGCTTGAAGTGGAAGGGGTAGGCCCATTAGTGCAGTTTCTGCCACAGGAAAACGTTTCCTTTTTAACGTGGATGTAAACCTGATTCATTAAATTTGACCTAAGCACATTATATCTGTAGTGTTTTCTTATCTCTCTCCAAAGCACTAACTCCTATGTGTTTCTGCTGTTTATTGCTCTGTTTTCAGCATGATAACTCCTGACAAGTTCTCCATCAACCAAGATAAAACCAGCCTGCAATTTGTTTTGAGGGAGGCTGATTAGCAGAGAACTTGACTTTTCACAGCACAGCTCTTCACATTCCTTCTTTCCTTTGCCTATGTGGCATGTGGGTGTGTGCCTTTCCTCCAATCAGCTGTCTTTGCTGTATGCCAGGAATCCACTCCCAGTGCTGAACAGGAAGAGAATCTCTAACACGATGTGCACATTCTAAAGAATATATATAGCTGAAGACAGCAGATATACATGTAAAACTCCTGTAGGGAGCATTGTTTTATCTCTGTGTATTGTCTGAGGCTGTTCACTTCACTGGGTCACTTTAAGGTTTGTTCTATGCAAAAGGTAAAAAAAAGTTCAGTATCATCACCCCCCCCCCCCTCCAAAAATACTTACCTGTCTTCTATTTCTATCCAGCACTGTGCCTGAGGTCAGCATCACTATTTTCTCTCCTCACAGTCACAGAGACCACACAATCAAATCCTGTGAGGAGAGAGCAGGGCTGAGCCATGCTGTGTGTGTCTATGGACACACATGGGGCCATTTGCTAAAACTGTAGAGTGCAAAATCCGGTGCAGCTCTGCATAGAAAGCAATCAGCTTCCAGGTTGTATTGTCGCAGCTCAATTGAACAAGCTGATTGGCTACCATGCACAGCTTCTCCAGATTCAGTTTTACTAAATCCCCCCCCCCAGAGCCTGTCTCAGGAGCGAGGCAGCAGGAGTGCCCCCATAGCAATTAGCTTGTCAAGGGGGCACCCGCAAGAGTGCAAGTAGGAGACCCCAGAAGAGGAGGTTCAAGGCCATTCCACAGAGCAATTGAGTATAACATTTTTGTTAATTTTATTTATTTTCTTATATAAATTTTGCCTTTTTTCTATTATCGCTTTTAACAGTTTGAAGGCAGTGAGACCAGACATAATCGAGCATTCTATTGGGTTCTGGGGAAAGGGGTATATACATTAGCATGGATTGGGAATCTGTCCTAGCTGACTGAAAGCATACAACCTGAGAACAACCAGATAATAGGCAGAAAAATCTGCATTGGGTGACTGACATCTGAGACAGAATAATGTAGGAGTTATTCTTGCTTTAAAAAGGCGAACAGATGTTAAATAGGCTTGATGCTTATGTGTACATTTTACAGAGATGCAGGCGATGCTACAAAACATTTCTGCTGACAAAGGTTCTCTTACATGTGATTTGGAAGAGTTATCATTATCATGTAATCATCCTTTTATTCGGCATCTAAAATAGCAAACATTTGTTATTATTATGGTGTATTTCCTGAGTGTCCACATTTCTAAAGATAAGGAGAGAACGACGTTCTGGCACATACTGATGTTATTAAAGTCTATTTTAACCACGAAAAGCCAAATCACTTCAGGCTTTGATAGACCAATCTTCATAGACTGAATTTAGAAGTTCTTTATATTCATTTATTGAGCCATATGTATGTAGCTAGATAGAAAACTTTGTTAATGATGAGACTTCAGTGCCTTTTTCATCTTGGTAGACCAGTGGTTAGTAATCTTAATGACTATCTTAGCATAGTATATGCATTAGAAGTGGTTGTTACCCTTTAGAAAGATGTTGTGTCAGAAACTCAGTCATCACCGAGTTGTCAGTCGTCGTTTTGTTTTAGGTTCCTACAGTGGTTTGGCTTTACACCAGATCATGTAATATGGCATCTAATGGCCCAAAAAATGGTTCTGAGACCTCATTCATAATTTTGACTCTCAGATCGTAAATGCTTGTGCCATATCATTCTGTTCTGCAGTAGCCCTGTAACAAACTTGGAAGAGTGATTTTGTTCCTAGAAACCATTCAGTCTCCAGATGCTATATTTTTTGACAAACACAAAGAGCAAGCTGTAAATACTTCACTAGCAGTACTAAGAAGAGGCTAGCTTTCAAAAATGAACTATAAATTAATTAGTAATTGGAAAAGGATTAGTACAAACTTTTTTTCCTGTTTTTCTTAAAGAAGTGGTCTCATAAGGTATAAAAGATTACCTGCCAGCCACTTGATTTCCCTATAAATATTTTTCCCTGCTAAAAAAAAAAGGCTGGATGATTTCCAATATAATCCCATCTTTATCTGTGCTATCATTTCCTATGAGCTCCACCAATTAATAAAGCTGGATTTGGGGCATTCCTATTGTGAAGCTCAAGCCAAGCCCATTTGCTAGTGCCCCCTCCATTTTCAGCCACCTCCTATTGAGCACTGCCTTCTATTGAAATCAAGCACTGTTGATGTTGTTTGTTTTGCTTCCTCTGTTGAGCACTACTCCCTTTATTGGGAGTGTGTACACCTTTTTTGTGTTCCTGTGGATTTCTCTAACTCTGCATGATAAGTGAGAGCTCTGGCTTCAGGTAAGCACCTGGAGCAAAAGATAAGCACTGTCAATTACAAATAATTAGGTATTTGTCTCCTTCAAAGCTGCTTGTTTGGACAATGGTGGAAAGATGTGTTGAGGTGGAGGGGGGGGGAGGGGGGCTGTTGACAATGCTAACTCTGAATCCAAAGCTTGCTAAAGAAGACACATTTATGTGAGACATCTTTAACCAAAATGGGGGCTAGCTCTCTGCTATGGTTTGTTGATGGATCAGAGCAATGCCCATGATTTTTGTACTAAGCTTATGAAGCAGAAAAGGTCATACACGTGCAATTAAAAAAAAAAAAGTATACTAAGGTAAATTATACACATGAAGATTCTTTGGTGCATGCAACAAAAGATTCATAATTTTGCCTATTTTCTATAAGATCAACAGGTCCTTCAAAACCCAACTTAAAGTGGCATTCCAGGCTCTAACTAAGCCTAAAACTGCCCCACCCCCTTATAACACCCAGTCTAACCACCTTTTATAAAAGAAGATGCTTATGCTTACCTAGTCTCTGGTCCAGACACATGATCCCCTCAGTGTCTGGCTTCAGGGAAAAGGAGAGATTGCCAACCAATGATTGAAATGCCTGGGTTGTGATGTCACCCAAAGGCCTACTAAAATAGGTTGAAAATCCCTGTAACCAATACCAAGCATATCTGTTGTAAGTAAGAACTCATTATCCCCAGTTCTATATACTATGGGTATTATAAGCCAGTGTGTCCATACCAAGAAATTACATTAGTTCCCCACCATCACCAGTCACATTCAAGAATATGTTAGCATATTATAAAGAATTTTTCAAAGGAAAAGAATTATCATTAATATGCATTTGCCCTAAAGGATACTTTATTAATATGAGATTAAGAGCACAACTTCAGGCTAAATTTTTTGGTCATAAGGTTCCAACTTTGTTCGCAAAAAAAGAAGAAAAAAGTAATTTTAGAAAAAGTTTTAGTTGAAATGCGTATCTGGAGCAGTCCCTCACAATATGTCTTCAGTCTTCCAGGTGGAATGATGCTGGCCATCATTCATCCTGGCAGACTAAAGAGGTACTGTGAGTACAGTGTATCATCACAGTACCCTTCACTTACAGTGTATTGTCATACAGAGCAGTGTTGATGTCATTCTGGTGGACCTTCAGGCGAATACAGAAGAAGTAGAAAACCCTGCATGTCACCTCAGTGGCCTGAAGACATAATGTAAAAAGAAAAGGAAAAAAAGACACCGTAACACTGCTGAGGAGCCTCCAGGTTGTGATTGCATGGCAAGAGGCTGAGTTCAAAGTTGGGCTTTAAGTGCGGTTACCTACAGACCATTCTACACTAGCCTTTAGCAAAGTAGACTCTGAGTTTCAATTCAGTTAACTTACTTTTTGTTTAATTTCTTTTGGGGAAAAAAAAGTTAGTTGGATTGATTGAGATCTCCTAGGTGTATACAAAGTTGACAAAATACAGGTTATACAAAGGCACAAATACAATTTCTAAAAGATTTGGTCATATGCTGAAAATGAAACCAATAGTTTGATGGTACAAAAATGTGAATTTGTAGGCTAACTCATATGCTTCTATTGTCTATAGTCCAGTTGGACATTTGTGAATCACTTTATCTCTACCACTGCTTTAGAAATGTTGGCTTTTTATGGGAAAAGAATATTTAATCATTAATAGCCATATGTGACCAGCATGAAGAAAGTCAAGGATGCATAGACTAAAATCCGTGAAATTGTTCAGCTCTAGGGTGGAAAAGTCCCACAGGCTGGTCCAATTTGATTTTTGATTTAATTTGTTCAGTCCCTGCTTAACTTGTTATCATCCGCAAATACAGAGATTGAGCTGTTTATGCCATCCTTCAGGTCGTTTATGAAAAAATTCAATAGGATTGGTCCCAGGATAGAACCCTGGAGGACCCCAC
The DNA here is from genome assembly GCF_037356315.1 of Lithobates pipiens. Lineage (NCBI taxonomy): Eukaryota > Metazoa > Chordata > Amphibia > Anura > Ranidae > Lithobates > Lithobates pipiens. The sequence goes on from NW_027507785.1 coordinate 177,993,429, forward strand.
TTTCCACCTGGACCATTCCAAGTACTCCCCGTTTATCACTACCCTCTGAACTCTCTCCCCTGTAGCCAGGTTTCAATCCATGTACTCGCCCTATGGTCCATGCCAATCGACCTTACTTTTTACAGTAAAGGTTTATGGGGAACTGTATCAAATGCTTTTGCAAAATCCTGATACACCACGTCTATGGGCCTTCCTTTAGCTAGATGGCAGCTCACCTCCTCATAGAAGGTAAATTGGTTTGGCAAGAACATTTTTTTTTTATGAATCTGATTACTGTTATATGATACCATTGTCATTACTAAAATATTGTAGATACTGTAGTCCCTTATCATCCCCTCCAAGAGCTTGCATACAATTGATATTAGGCTAACTGGTCTAATTCCCAGGGATGTAACTTGGCCCTTTTTTAAATATTAGTGCTACATTGGCTTTTCTCCAATCAGCTGGTACCATTCCAGTCAGTAGACTGTTTGTAAAAATTAGGAACAATGGTCCGGCAATTACTTGACTGAGTTCCTTAAGGATCCTCGGGTGCAAGTCATCTGGTCCCGGTGACTTATTAATATTAAGTTTCTCAAGTCCTAATTCTAATTCTGTCCTCTGTTAGCCATGAGGGTGCTTCCTGTGACATGTCATGAGGATAAACATTGCAGTTTTGGTTACTAAAGCCCCCCCCCCCCAAATCCCTGGTGAAGACTGAGAAGAATAAATTCAATACATTCGCCGTCTCTCCATCCTTGGTAACCAGATTACCTTCATCATTCTTTATGGGACCAATATGATCTGACCTCCTTTTCTTACTATTTATGTATTTCTTGGGATTTGTTTTACTCTCCTCTGCTATGTGCCTTTTGTGTTCTATCTTAACCGCCCTGATTGCACCCTTACATTTCTTGTTGCATTCTTTGTAAAGTTGGAATGCTGATTATCCCTCAGCCTTGTATTTTTTTGAAGACCTTCTCCTTTCTCTTATGCATTTTTACATTGAGTTAAGCCACCCAGGACTTTTATTAGCGCTTTTAAATTTATTTCCCATTGGGATGCACTGGCTAATGCCCTTATTTAATATGCTCTTAAAGCATACCCATTTTTCCACCGTGTTCTTTGTTCCTAAGGTTTTATCCCAATTATTGTCTTCTAGCAAGGATCGTAGTTAAGGGAAGTTGGGTCTTTTAAATTTCAAGTGTCTTTGTATTACCCTTATGTTTCCTATTTGTGTGATTTATACTAAAACTATTGTAGCTCTACCCATAAGGATTCCACTTGCTCCCTTGCTCCCTTGGTGATGTCATCTCTCACATTCACTTGTACATCATTTTGATATACAGGCAGGATCTAGGGGTCCCCTTGTTAAAGGGGGGCTTCCAGATTCCGATAAGCCCCCCACCTGCAGACCCCTACAATCAATGGCCAGAGTTGTTGGGAAAAGGCTCTTGGGGGTACCCCAAAGCACCTGCTCCATGTTGAGGGCAAGCAGCCTGGTATGATTCAGGATGTGGGGGGAGCGAGGCCCTTTCCTGGCCTGCCAAGCTGCTTGCTCGGATAGGGGTCCGGTATGGATTTTGGGGGGGGTACCCCACGCCATTTTTTTTCTGTCATAGGGTTCCCCTTAACCACTTCAATACGCTGTATTTTAAACCACTTCTGGACCACAGGAAGTTTATACATCGGTACTTTGATGTAGAATACCGTTGTTATGGCAGCAGATAGCTGCCATAGCCCCGGTATTTTCTGAGACGGCAGGCGGTCCACTTTAAGATAACTGGTCTCCTCCGTGGCGGATTCATTGCGAGATCACTTTTATCAGTGGGGGGAGAGGTGACCGCCCCCCTCCCCCCCCCACCGCCACGTTCCATCATCTCAGCCGCTTATCATATCTGTTGGTAATGGCAGAGATGATCTGATCCTTTCCCCTCAGAGGCACTGTGTCGAGTGAGGGAATGATGGCCACTCGACTGAATGATCTTGGATGATGGAAGCAACTTCAAACCGCACTTCCGCTCAACGGCCTTAAAGAGACATTTGTGTGTTTTGTTTTTTTTTTGTTTTTTTTTGTTTATTGAAAAAAAAATACTTTTTTTAAGTTGCATTTAAGTGTAAATGTGAGATCTGAGGTCTTTTCGACCCCAGATCTCACATTAAAGAGGTCCTGTCATGCTTTTCTTCTTATTACAAGTGCTCACATTTCTCTGCATGTCAGCGCTGAACCGCTAATTTCTGGTAAACTACCTATTGAGGGGCAGCCTAGCTCTTCATAATTTCATCTGCTTAGCTGCATACTTCTTTGGCTTTATAGACTACACTCCGTGAAAAGTTTTTTTAGTGGATACATTTTATCTGCTCCACTTTCAATAATTACCACTATAGGCAAGGCGGCGTGTGATTTGGTCAGGTGTCTACTTTGTTTCTCCATCCTGCTGTCGTCTTCCGGTATGCGGTTTGCCTGGCAATAGTGGTTGCACATTTCCCCTGACGAAGCAATCTGCAAAACATGTTGGGAACAAGTGCTGTCAGCCTGCCAACCCTTACTTCTGGGATTCCTCCTGCAGAGTAACACTGCGTATATTGTTCCTCACAATTTTATATATTGCATTTGCTGTTGCCATGCTTTTTAATGTATATTAATAAAATTTCTATGAACTTTTAGTATATTCCATTAGATTTATATTACACATGTTGGGTTATCAAGAAAGCACCTGGTTAAGAAAGTGTCAGGCAGTAAGACCCCTTTCACACTGAGACAGTTTTTGGGTGTTTTAGCACTAAATATAGCGCCTCTAAAGTGCCTGAAATTTGCCTCTCAAGCCACCCCAGTGTAAAAGCCTGAGTGCTTTCGCTCAGGGGGGCAGTGCGCTTGCAGGACGGTGGAAATAAAGTCCTGAAAGCATCTTTGGAGTGGTGTGGGAGTTTTGTATACTCCGTCCCTGCCCATTGGAATGAATGGGCACTGCTTCCAAAGCACCTCATCACTGGCACTTTTAACTCCTTTTTGGGGGTTAAAAGCACCCCGCTACCGTCCAAAATGTGGCGCCAGAGCGCTGCTATAACAGCAGCGAGGCGCCAAAAATGAGCACCGCTTTACTACGAACGCCGGCACTACCCCTGTGTGAAAGTCGCCTTACTCAAACATTGGTTCAGCTATAATGGTAGCCCAGGTAAAATAAAAAAGCTGGAAAAGTTTTGTTCCTGAAAACCTTTATGATGGACCTCCTTCAAGCTGAAAATGATTATAATTTCACGACTGACTGTATCGTGTAGGAATCTTGAGAAATATAAATAACTTTTAATGACTATAATGTATTTAATTGCATAATGTTTCTGGCATACTGCATGATTTCATCGGGGATAAAAGTGTTTTTCTGCTGATTTTCCTTTGTACTCGGTGTCCGATGCATCTCACTGCAGCGTCCAACAATAGTCAGCTGGCATTGATGGATCTAGTTTCCCTGATACCGTTTTTTCCATTATGGCAATGTCCTGGTGAAACCTTGTACCATGTTTGTCACTGACTGCACCTAGCTTTTCAGGAAAGGAGTGGAAATGCAATAGTAGGTGGTTTGGTGCTCTGTAGTTGCCAACTAAACAGATTTTTTTATTGATGACACATGATCTGTGGACCAACAACACTTCCTTAATTTTGGCATCAGTTACTCTTGGAAACCACTGTCTCAAATAATAAAAAAACCCTCACCTTCCTTGTTAATCTCTTTTTTATAAAAAATTGTCCTCAGACCTAGTCTTATGTGAAGCATAGGCAAACATATTTTTTTTAGGTCAACAAGTGCCATAGTGTTGAATATTGGGTTGGCCCACCCTTTGCAGCTATCTCTGCTTCAACTCTTCTGGGAAGGCTGTCCACAGGGTTTAGGAGTGTGTCTATGGGAATGTTTGACCATTCTTCCAGAAGCGCATTTGTAAGGTCAGGCACTGATGTGGAGGAGAAGGCCTGGCTCCTATTTTTCACTCAAATTCATCCCAAAGTTGTTCTGTCGGGTTGAGGTCAGGTGCAGGCCAGTCAAGTTCCTCCACCCGAAACTCGCTCCTTCATGTCTTTTATAGACCTTGCTTTGTGCACTGGTCCAAATCATTTGGTGGAGGGGGGATTATGGTGTGGGGTTGTTGCTTTTTTGTTTTTTTGTTACAGGGTTTGGGCTTGACTCCTTGGTTCTAGTAAAGGGAACTCTTAGCCCTTGTACACACGGTCGGAGATTCCGACAACCAAATCCGTCGGATTTTGTCCGAAACTGTTGTATACACACGGTCGGACAAAGTTGTTGGAAAATCCGTCGTTACGACGGGACTATGTTCACGCTAGTAGCCAATAGCTTTGGTGTAGGAATTTGATCTGAGCATGCGTGGCACTTTGTCGGATCGGAATTCTCTACACATGATCGGAGTATGTCCGATCGGAGCATTTTGTCGGAAAATATTTCCGGCAAGTTTTAAAAGTTGGTCCGATGGATATTCCGATGGAAACAGTCTGATGCAGACCACACACAGTTGGAATATCCGACAAAACGCTCCGATCGGACACATTCCGACGGAATCTCCGACCATGTGTACAAGGGCTTAAGGCGTCAGCATACCAAGACATTTTGGACAATTTCATGCTCCCAACTATGTGGGAACAGTTTGCCCCATGCAGGGTCATGTTTACTGATAGGCGATTGCACAGGTGTTGCATGCATCCCTGTGCCAGCATTCCCATTGTTGTCTATTGTGATAAAGCAGCTGCACGAATGTGAGGCACCCTGGGTACATTCAGGGTTGTACATCTGCATGGATGTCATTTTGGAAGCAACAGCTATGTCTGTGCAGCCGTTTTGTCCCAATAGTCAATAATATAACTACTGACAGGGGAAGACTGTTGTCATGGCTTCAAGAATGACATTTTTAACTTTTTTTGTTTTAGCAGTTCTAGAAAATCAAGGTTAGCTATAGGCTGAAATGGAAATGTATTTTTTCATAGCATTATAACATTGCTGTAATCAACGCCATAGGAAATAAAGGTGTAATATAAATGCTAATGATAATTACATTGTAAAAGTAACTGCAAAATTGCTAGAATATTTAATCTAAACTGGACTTTTCCTTCAATGTGCTAAATTTACTATACTTTAAAAATTCCAGCGGGATAACTTGACACACTTGGAGAATTACAATAGTGAACACCTTGTTGCCTTTTGCATTAGTCACCCAAGAGTAACAAAATGACACACCACACTTAACACACACACACAAATGATTGTGGTTATTCACTCTAGATGTGACTTGGGAATGTACAGTTGAAACTTGATTCTAATATATTATGATCATTTAGTGAGTCATGGAAAACATTGAATTTAGTCAGTGTATAGTGTTTTTCCTATACACAATATGGAGCTATGGAATTTTTTTATTTTTTTTTCTCCCACCCTCGTCTACTGTATATTTGAACTTTTGCTCTTCTAATCAGAATATCCAGATTGTTCTGTCTTTAAAGTTGGGTGATAAATGGATAGGCCAGTACAACGTTAGTATTTAGAGGCAAAGCTACCTCTCTTTGCCCTCTCGTGATTACATTCACAGGCAGCATTCACAAATGTAATCTTGCATAGAGGTAATCTCTCATACAGAATGTGGAGGAGTGAAAATAGTTTCTTACATGGGCAAACAGGAGGAATGAAAAAATAGAGAGTTTAATGATCAGTTAAACCTGCTTGTCTGTGCAGTTCCTTGTAATTGTCAGAAAATAGTTCACTGGCCTTTCAAATATTATAATATATGATTTTTATGTATGTTCCACTTCTGGACCTAACATTTATCTTCACATTTCAAATGAATAAGAGAAATGTCCTAACTAGCAAACAACATTACTTAATTGTTTAAAAACTACACTCTGCACTTACCAGAAAAATCTGACCCTTTTTCTCAAAGGTAGTCAAACAGCGCTCACAGGTAAGTGCGTCTCCAAATGGAGCTGAGGTCGCTTATCCAGTGATATTACAGGGCTAAAAGCAGTCAGTCTTGGACATTAAGATACTCTTCTTGCTTTAAATAGTCACTCTACAGCAAGGATATGCAATTAGCGGACCTCCAGCTGTTGCAGAACTACAAGTCCTATGAGGCATAGCAAGACTCTGATAGCCACAAGCATGACACCCAGAGGCAGAGGCATGATGGGACTTGTGGAGGTCCACTAATTGCATATCCCTGCTCTACAGTATCATATCAGATAAAACAAGCATCAATAAGGAAATCGGGAATGCAGGTTTGCGTTCCACCTGCATTCCATGAACAGGAAGTGACATATTCCCGTAGTCCAACTCAACATTTCGTCAGTATGCGCATCTGAATATCTTTGAAAAAAGGGGTCAATTTTTTTCTGGTAAGTGCGGAGTGTTGCCATCTGGGAGCACTGATTGGTACCATATTGCACAACAAGCACCTTATTTATTTCAGCAAGAACATTATCGAAGAACTTTTTTGAACATTCATTAATTATTTTTGTATTATTTTATAAGGATATCACATAGCATGTTTTGGTTGTCCCATACATTCGTAAAAATGTTTTTTAGATTTATCCAGCGCTATATATATTTTTGGCACATTTTGGAAGGAGTGCAATTTTTGTCTTTTTTTTTTTTTTTTCATTGTTTATATAGTTCAGCTTTTTTAGCTGTAATGCACGCAGCTGCTATAAAAGGGTGAATACTTTGAACAGGGAGTCCTAGGATATTTGCGCATTATGCCCCATACACACGGTCAGAAATTCCTACAGAAAAAGTCTGATCGGATTATGTTGTCGGAAAATCCGATCATGTGTGGGCTCTATGGGACTTTTTCTGTCGGAATTTGCGACGGAAAATGTTTGAGAGCTGGATCTAAAATTTTCCGACAACAAAATCCAATCAGACTTTTTCTGATCGTGTGTAGAGAATTCCGACGCACAAAGTGCTCAGAAAAAATTTGGAGATGAAAGCTATTGGCTACTGGCCTCTACGTAGTCCCATCATATGTTACGAAAGTCACCTTGTTCCGAACGATCAAATTTTCTGACAACTTTGTGCGACCGTGTGTATGCAAACTAGTTTCGGCCAAAATACGTCTGAAAAAATCAGACGTATTTTGTGGTCGGAATGTCCAACCGTGTGTATGGGGCATTATGCTTATGCAGTGTTCCAGTATCTGTGCTCTCCCTCCCAGCTTCAGAGCTATTGGTTTTGTCTTCTCTTGCGTTTGTGGTGTCATCCTCATTCCTGTCTGGCTATTAGACTGCCATTGATGGTTCCACTCCTGGTCATGTGCAATGGAGTGGCATCATCCTGCCATTGGATTCCTTTCTTAGGCTTCACATACAAAGTCTCTCCTACCAAACGAACTTCACCCACTAGCTTCACTGCATACAAATTGCATGTTTCAAGATATTTTCTATAACTTATGTAAGCCTGTGACTGCAAACATTTTGTCTTTTATGAGCTAATATGGAATTGAATCTTTAAGATATACTTCGGGTAGCTCCTACCTCTCCACTTGAGTTTCTAGACACCTGACTGACAATGTGCACAGGTTCAGGTTCAACAGCAACCATGAGCTGTAGCAATCATGTTTAAGCTGCAAAGTACATTTTTAACTGCTATGTCTGCTGGGGTTTCTTTACCAGATTTAGCCCCCAAGTTGCTATAACCTCATCATTACATTATCAAGCTTGGCATTGTGATGTCACCCTGTGGAAGCTTCCAATTTTACTGCTATCATGACTGTGCTTAGAAAGCCTTCATGAGTAAATTGCCATGTGAAAAGACTTTCACCTCTCCTATGGTATTAGTGAGTTCAGGGATAATTGGAACCCCAAGTCAATTCAGGGGATGGGTAAAATCTACCTTTTAACTTTTGTAAATGATTATTTTATACTAGGGTAGCAGCTTTTCTAGACCTTGAGTGATTTGTGTGCGCATCATGTTGCAGTTTGTGTATTTTTAACACTCTTTCTACATTGGTGGTAGTAGTTGGCACAATGAACTAGCACTTTAATCAATAGGGATAATTGGCTCACCAGGAAAGGGAACATTGAATCATCTACATACAATGCTTGGTTTTAGTAACCTTTTCTCTGGTAGGTCATTTTTTTTATTTGGTAAAAAATAAACAATTTTAGATAAGTTCGCACAAAGTTTTATGAATCTCGCAACTCGTACATCTATGACGTTTATATGCTTGTAAATATCAATGTGAGACTTTGCCTCTTTTTTTTTCTATAATACAAAACAAAGAATAGTGAACTTAAGCAAAGCTTTAAGTTTTTTACAAGTTTGAAGACACTCCAGAGCAAACTAGTGTGTTTAGAAATATGTTTTATAGTAATGCAAGGATATAGTCAATTGCTAGTAATAGCGGACTTGTTACTATGGAGGACTTGGTCTTTTATTCTCCTTGCACCTGTAAACCTATCAATGATAATGAATATGATCATATCATCTCTAGTTACTAACTTGTTGCTTGTGATGTTAAAAAACACAATGAGTGCAATATATTTTTTTGTTATTTGCAAGGTAAAATATGCTAAGTTTTTTTTTTTTTTTTGCAGCGCCCTATTAAATAAGTCTACATTTAAGGATAAGTTCACCTTTTGGCAAAATGATAAATGCATGTTTTTTTGCAGGTAAAAAATGTGCATTTTATTTTATTTTTTTTGTTGCAGGAGCCTTTTTAAAGCGGACATATGCAATTAGCGGACCTCCAGCTGTTTCTGAACTACAAGTCCCATGAGGCATAGATAGCAAGACTCTGACAGCCACAACATGACAGCCAGCGGCAGAGGCATGATGGGACTTGTAGTTTTGCAACAGCTGGAGATCTGCTAATTGCATATCCCTGCTTTAAAGCATCGCACCAGTGATCAGCAGATTGCTGGTGTCATGAAGGTGTCCTGCAGACCTGTCAGTGTATCTGCTTGCTCATACTTCGTACGAGCAAGCCGATACACGCTGACAGGAAGAATCAAACTACTACTAGGTCTTTTGAGACTGGCCTATTTATATCTAAGTATTGTGTGATACAATTCTTGAATGCACTGCAGGATTTGTTACTCCGTACAAAGTACATTTCGGCCAGTAGCTTACAGATGCTTTGCAGGTTAAAGAAAATTGCACTTTTTTTGTTTGATAATGTGCCCAACGTTTCTACTGCTGTGGAATGCAATGGGCAGAAGATTGACAGTAGCTTACTAGTTGTAAAGTCAAAAACAATCAGCCTCACCTATGGAATTACTGAGTCATGCATTTAGTGCAGCAGACAGCATCATATGAATAAAGGGCCTTACAATACTTCTTTCACGTTAAAGCGGTATTAAACCCAAAACCAAAAATCTAACCTATTGCATCTTACCAATCATTAGATGTGGTGGCTGTATTGGTTTTCTTAGGCTTTTTTCACTTGGTGATCTGCCCAGTAACACACTTCTTGTATTAGAATGCCCTTACTCTGGATGAATGAGCACGGGGGGCACCTTTTTTGGACAGCAGCATTGTCAGTCTGGGGGGGAGTGTAAGATGTAAAGGAACAATTACCGTAGATACACTAACAAATTGAAGCCTAATTGCAGCTAATACTTTATAAGCAGATACAGAAAACATTTTTTTTCTTTTTTGAGATGATAAAGGTTTTACATACATAAAAGCTGGCCATTCTAAGCACCCCTGCTAGTGTTTTAATGGTTTGTCTCATCTCTGTAACTGATAAATTCTGCTGAGGACCTTGACTAAAAAAAGGACTTGCTGGCTGGATCACCAGATGAAAATAGAAGAAAGTAGGCCTAAAAAAATAAATGCAGCCATTATATCTAACAATTGGTAAGCTGCAATATAATATCTGCTTATGGGTTTAAAACCTCTTTCACTACCTCACAACAGCCTGTAGGGGAGCTGCACTCATATTTACAAAGGTAACAATATATTAATGTGCCACAGTTGAAGAGATTCCCTTTTCTGCCTGATGGAACATTTGTTAATAATATCACTTTACCATCACCCCCCCCCCCCCCCAAACATGGGGATTCCCTTTTCTGCCTGATGGAACATTTGTTAATAATAACACTTTACCATCACCCCCCCCCCCCCCCCCCAACAATGGCAAATAGAAATAAAGACATATAGCCCATTCCCTGTGCAAGAGAATTTTGCTCATCTTAGTGAGTGTGGTACAAAGAATAATAAGGACAATTAAAGGAAATCATGTATCCTTGCTTGCACATGATTAGATGATGAAAGTCAACAGAGCTTCACTTCATTCGCTAAGATATGGGGAAAATTCCCGTGCAAAGTGAACAGCCCATTTGCTTTTTAGTAAATTAACCTCAAGGAGTCAAAACAAGCTCACAGATGCATCAGCCAATACGTTTTTTTTAAAATAAAAAAACTAGGGATGACCTTGCTACTTATTGTAGAAAAGACTCAAGTGGCTAAAAAGCCACATAATAATTTTTACAATAATAAAAACTGACAGTGGTCCTCAATTGCACTTGTAGCATGGTTGTGGTCTCAAGTTGAAAGTTCCTTCAGTAAATGACCTAGGGAGCACTCATAGCAGCACTGAGAAATAACAATTATTATTATAATTTTTACTATTATTTTTTTTATTTTAGGAGCATTCTTTTTATTATATTTATTTTTCATTGGTTTGAAAGAGTGCACCATTTTATAGAAATATTTATTTACTGACTTAGCACAGTTCTGACCTTTTTTAAAGATGTATTAAGAATGTTTTGAACTCTTAACAATTTTAACATATTGGGTATTAAAACTCGTTTGATAACATTTTGTAAATGTTTTACATGTACTACATATTCTTCTTTGGGAAAGTATATAGTTAGGTGTGTCTTCAGTGAAATTTATGTAGGGACCTTTTTCTTAAGTAGTGTCCCTAATCTAAATTTCCTGACGCCTTCATGGCAGCACACACTGGGTTGTGACTCCGCCCCCACAACCTGACAGGATTAGATTAACTATAAATTTGAAGGGGAGACACCCTGCTGCATTCTCTTTTTTATCCTCACCTGACAGGTTGGACGGACGGAGTTTTCCTGTTACAGATGAATAAGCCTCTACCGCATTCGCCCCAGCAGGTTCAAGCCTCTCCTGTTTGGAAGTCCCTCCTGTACAGTCTCTAAAGGAGCTTCTATGGAGGGAACCCCCGCTCTGGTGGTCTCAAGGGGCTACTGGATTTCTGGCATTACCAAAGCTTTAAAGAAGCTTTTTTATCTTTGCAGTGGACTCCCCTTCTTCCTTTGCCTATTAATTCCTCTTATTTAAATAATATCCATCTTTTATTCCTATAGTAAGTGGTGGTTTATATTTCCTTTTTTTCTCTACCTTTGGGATTGCTGTCTCTTGTAGTCCCCTGTCATGGCCGCCGTTTGTTTCTCCTTCAGTGGTGTTTTCTCTATGCTGTAATTTCAGCCTAGATGGCGCCGTTCGGCCACTCTGAGCACGTGCAGTGCTAGTGTTTTTTATTTATTTTTATTTTTTTTCTTCCCCCTATGTTTTCAATGTGTGTTCCCTTATCCAAAATGGCGCCGGAACACTCGGGACGCTTCTGTGCATGCGCAGAGCGTCAATTAGCCGCCACAATGGCGCTATTTTCAAATACAGAGCTGTATTTCTCTGTGATTCTGCTGTGCAATCTGCAAAACTTAAGGAAGGTTGCTACCTCTGCATGTAGATCACTCTGCAGTCTCCAGGTAAGTCCCTGTGGGACTCCTATATATATTATTATTATTGTTATTATATTGTTTCTTGCAGATAAACTTTGTTAATAAATAATATATATATTTATATTTATAAGTGAATTGTGTATGTATATATGTGTGTGTGTATATATATGTATATATGTACACATTATTTCTCTCTATATCTCAGACTGTCCTTCACCCCTTTTTTTCTATGGAGTCCACTGCCCACGCAGACCACCATCAGCAAGTTAGGTAAGAGGCTTTACCGGGCAAGGTTAGTATTGAAGGGGAGAAAAAAAGAGTGCCAGACGTTAAATGCTGCATTTTTTTGGCAGCCCATCTAGATCAAGAGGCGCAAGTTCCAGCCATGGGAGAAGGTCTAGCCATACGTCTAGCAGGATGTCCCGCAGGAGCCGCTCAAGATCTCCTTCATGGCACTGAAGACACAGCCACTCACAACATAGCTACTCACGCCACAGTCGATCAAGTCGCAGGAGATCTCCTTCCTCACAATGTCAAAGCCGCCACACCCAACCTGCAGCAAACGCTTGCTGGGTATGCGGCGCTCCGGCACTGCCAGATAACTTGCCTGTCGCAGACGCAAGAATTGCTACAGACCTCATAAGAGAATCAGTGCGGGAGTCCATACTGGAAACAACAACACCAGCATTAGAGAGAGCTGCTCCCAGTACATCTTCAGCAGACCCCCATCTCACTCAGGCATCACAATCTTCCTCTGAAGATGAGGGTCAGGAGATGTCAGTGGGCTTTGATTTTTCCCTGGTGGAACCCTTTGCAAAGGGCGTTAAAGAAGCATTCGGCTGGCAAGATAATGCGGCGGAACCTCAGAAAATACGGAAATATTTTCCAAACCTAAAAAGAGATCCGTTATCCTTCCCATTTATAGTGGAGCTGGAGGATCTCTTTAAAGACGAGTGGGAGAGGTCTGACAAAAGATCTAGTCTTACAAACAGATTAGCCAAGATGTACCCTTTAAAAGAGTCAAAAGTGAAGCCTTTAATTAATGTTCCCATCATCGATTCCTCATTAATGTGCCTCACCCGCCACGTCACACTACCAATCGAGGATGCTATTTCCTTTCGGGATGTGCTTGACCGAAAGATGGACCTAGAATTGAAGAAGGCATATTCCATGGCTGGGGGAGCCTGTAGACCAGCAATTACCACAGCAGCAGTGGCCACAGCCATCTCAGGATGGGCATCTAAAATAGAAAAAGACCTACAGGATGGCATTGAAATGGGAAAGATTATTTCCTCTCTGCAAGAAGTCAAGCTAGCAGAGGCATCAGTAGATATTATAAGATCTTCAGCCAAGGCTATGCTGGCCTCCGTAACAGCGAGAAGAGCGCTATGGCTCAAACCGTGGATGGCCGATACAGCATCAAAAATAAATTGGTGCAGAATTCCATATGATGGCGCAAATCTGTTCGGTGCCAAGTTAGAGTCTGCCATATCCAAGGTAACAGGAGGGAAGTCAGGCCTGATCCCCTCCGACAGGAGACCCAAGACGCAGAAGGGACCTGTTTACAGACGTAATCTTCCGGACAAATATAGAGAGTCCAGGTCCTACTCTCCTGGTAGGGAATTTAGAAGGGACTGGAAAAACACAAAACCTTCTTTTCTAAGGATACAGAAATCTAAGGCCACCCCGGCAGGGGAAAAGAAGGAACTTCACCAAGATCTGGTCAGACCATATAAAGGATTTATGGACATTGTCCACAATCCGATTCGGACACAGGTGGAAATTCAAAAACAGACTCCCACCAAATCATTTCCAGGCAACCAGAGTACCATCCTCAGTACCCCAAAGGATTCTGCTAGTAAAGTACATAGCAGAATTGAAACAAAAGGGAGCGATCCTGGAGGTCCCATCATGCCAAAAGGAAAGAGGGTTCTACTCTTCCTTGTTTCTGCTAAAAGACAGGGGATTTGCGTCCTGTATTAGACCTCAAGATGCTCAACAAGGATATCAAAGTGGAGGCTTTCAAAATAGAAAACCTTCAATCCATACTTCTAGCAATAAATCTGGGCGATTGGATGCTTTCAATAGATTTATCGGACGCTTATCTGCATATACCAATTCATCCGGCCTTTCAAAAGTTTCTCCGGTTAGCCATAAACCAACATCATTTCCAATTCCAGTGCCTCCCATTCGGCATCTCTTCGGCACCCAGGACATTTACAAAAGTATTGTTACCGTTGGTGGCTTTCCTCAGAGAAAAGGGATTACGCGTCCACCATTATCTGGACGACATCCTACTTTTAGCAAAGGATCAAGAGACGTTGATTCATCACCGTGAGATCCTCCTTACAACCCTCCAGAAGTGGGTGGATAATCAATTGGGAAAAGAGCTGTCTGCGACCCACACAAAATATGATATTTTTAGGGGCAGGTCTAAACACCAAAACAAACAAGATACAGCTCCCACAAGAGAAGATCCGGCCTCTGATACAGAAAATGCAGAAGCTGCTATCAAGGAATCACTTACCAGCCAGAGCCTGTCTGAGTGTACTAGGGTCCATGTCCGCAACCATACCCATGGTGCGATGGGCACAGTGACACATGAGAACCTTACAGAACTCATTCCTCAGGCAGTGGGATGGAGTCTCAATGCGTCAGCCCATCTTCATCTCCAGATCGGTGAAGCAATCGATATGGTGGTGGACGCGCCCGAGCAATCTCAGGAAATACAAACCGACCGGAAGTAGTCACTTCGGATGCCTGCCAGAGCGGTTGGGGGGCCCACTATCAAGACCAGGCAGCCCAGGGCCAGTGGCATATTCAGGCTCAAGGTTTGGTCTCGAACATTTTAGAGCTCAGGGAAGCCATTTATGCCTTAAGGGCATTTGCACCATTTCTGACGGACAAGAATGTGCTCATTCGAATGGACAACCAAGTAGCAGTGTCTTATGTTCAGAAGCAAGGGGGTACCAGGAGTGCCACCTTGATGGAAGAAGTTCGGCCCATCTTGTAATGGGCTCAGATACATCTAACAAGTTTAAAAGCAGTGTATGTCCCAGCGGCACAGAACATACTACCCGACTGTCTGAGTCGAGAAACGCTATCCAACAACGAGTGGTGGTTGAACCCTCGGACTTTCTCCCTCCTTACGGAAATCTGGGGAACGCCAGAAGTAGATTTAGCAGCCACTCCGATGAGTACCAAGTGCCACAGATTCCTGTCAAGAGGTTCATTCCCATCGGTGGAGGGAGTGGACTGTCTAGTTCACCCATGGAACTTCAAGTTGGAGTATATATTCCCTCCAACTCCGTTAATTGTGAGGTTCCTATCCAGGCTTAGGAGATCCTCGGTGAAGACATTTACAATTATTCCACTGTGGCCGGGGAGGCCGGGGTTCACGACTTACAGCTCAGCCTTCAACCTCCAGTTCCTCTACCAATAACTCCAGATCTTCTGTCTCAAGGTCAATTTTTACATCCTGCATCAGAGAAATTGCACCTGATGGCCTGGAGATTGAGAGGGCTAGACTAAGTGCGCAAGGCTGTTCTCATGAAGTCAACCCTGATGCAAGCCAGGAAAGCCACTACCAATACCATCTATTCAAAGGTTTGGGGAAGATTCTGCTTCATGGCACAACAGAAAGGATAGAATTCCCTTTCTCCGCAACCCTCTCAGGTCCTGGAATTCCTCCAGTCGGGGGTCAACAAGGGTCTAAGCTTAAAGTGGAGTTGCCCCCCAAAAAATAAAACTACTTAAAATTCTTAACAAAAATCAAAAAAAAATAATTGGCAAAAAAAAAATTTTTTACTCACCTCTAAATACCGGTTGCTAGGGGGTCCCTCGTAGTCTGCCTTCTTCATTGCCCGGGCTGGTGACATCACTTCCCCTCGCGCCGCACATTCACCTGGGAAACTTCCTTCCATTACAACCATCATCCTTCCATCCTTCACGGACGATCAGGGTAATCCTCATCCACTAGATGTCAAAACAACCATCATGAACTACTTAACTGCTACCACCTCTTTTAGGAAAACAAACTCTCTTTTGATCATTCCCCATGGAACCAGGCGTGGGCAAGCCGCCTCCTCATGCACTATTGCATCCTGGTTAGTCAGAACCATTAAAAAAGCTTACTCCACCCAGCATACGGCGATTCTTGAAGACATCAGGGCTCATTCAACTAGGGCAGTGGCTACCTCTTGGGCAGCGTATTGCAGGGTCTCACCAGAGACAATATGCAGGGCAGCAACGTGGTCCTCCAGGAATACCTTTATTTCCCACTACAAGGTGGATTCTGCTCATTTATCCATGGCTGACTTCGGCAGATCCGTCATTAGAGCCAATTCTTCAGCATTATAAGGAATAAATATTATTTTACTTGCACCCACCCAACTGGCGAGTTATTTCCCAGTGTGTGCTGCCATGAAGGCGTCAGGAAAATGGAAAATTGTATACTCACCTTTCCGTAATTTTCCTTTCCTGACGCATCTTCATGGCAGCACACAGTTGCCCTCCCTGTTTCTTTTGTGATGATATTTACAGAGAATGCAGCAGGGTGTCTCCCCTTCAAATTTATAGTTAATCTAATCCTGTCAGGTTGTGGGGGCGGAGTCACAACCCAGTGTGTGCTGCCAGTGTGTGCTGCCAGTGTGTGCTGCCATGAAGATGCGTCAGGAAAGGAAAATTACAGAAAGGTGAGTATACAATTTTCCATTTTAGCGCTGCTGGGCTGTAGTCCAATGAGCACTAATTGATCTGCTTTATTCAGGTTTTCTCTAGACTTAGCGTTATTGCTTGTCTCTGCCTGTTATTAGGAAGTGACCCTGACAATCCTGTAAGAAGATGTAATAACCTGAGTTATAAATATTTAGGTCTCCCTGGTTGACCATTAGGTGTATTGCCAGTGGTACATCCTGGGGGAGTGTTAAAAAAATATTCCAAAGGGACCTTGAAAAGCTCTCTTCTCCTTGATTCTGCTTGGAAAGGACATGTTGCTGTATATTTCTGTCCTTCCAGGCCTGCTGTCCAAGGTAGGTGTGCTATGCTACCGAGAAGCCTAATCCTGGAGCCTGAAGCTTCCTACTGGAGGGTATTTCTAGAGAAAGTGGCATAAGAAGGTGATTACTTGGAATGGAGCACGAGGGGTGAAACTTTGCTATAGTGTCCTAGAAAACTGGCTAAACGCTACTGCCGGTAGATATCGCAGAAAATTCTGGTGGCTAATCCAGGGAGTAAATGTGCTGCATTATATTGCGCTACAGTCCAAATAGTGCCAGTCTAGCTTAAAGAGTAACTCCACTTTTATTGAGAATAAAAAACAATCCCCTCCTGGGTGATGTACATTGCAAAGAATTTTAACAAACTTTGTTGCAGAACTAAAGATAACCACTTAAGGACCAAGCCTCTTTTTCAGATTTGGTGTTTAAAACTTTTTTTTTTCTAACACCCTAGAGAATAAAATGGCGGTCATTGCAATACTTTTTTTCACACCGTATTTGCACAGCGGTCTTACAAATGCACTTTTTTTGGAAAAAATTCACTTTTTTGAATAAAAAAATAAGACAACAGTAAAATTAGCCCATTTTTTTTTTTTATATTGTGAAAGATAATGTTACGCCGAGTAAATTGATACCCAACACGTCACGCTTCAAAATTGCGCCCGCTCGTGGAATGGCATCAAACTTTTACCCTCAAAAATCTCCATAACTCCATAAGCAACATTAAAAAAATTCTACAGGTTGCATCTTTTGTGCTAGGGCTAGAATTATTGCTCTCGCTCTACCGATCACGGCGATACCTCACATGTGTGGTTTGACTACCGTTTTCATATGCGGGCGCTACTCACATATGCGTTCGCTTCTGCACACGAGCTGGTCAGGATGGGGTGTTTTAATTAAAAAAAAAAAAAATTTCTTATTTATTTTACTTGATTTTATTTATTTTTACACTGTCTTAAAAAAAAAAAAAAAAAAAAAGGGATCACTTTTATTCCTATTACAAGAAATGTAAAACATCCCTTGTAATAGAAAAAAGCATGACAGGTCCTCTTAAATATGAGATCTGGGGTCAAAAAGTCCTTTGAAAGTCCGTTTGAAAAAATGACATTGAAAAAATTTGCCTTTTAACCACCTTCAGACCGGACCATTTTGCTGGTAAATGACCAGAGGTCTTTTTACAATTTGGCACTGCGCTGCTTTAACTGGTAATTGCGCGGTCATGCAATGTTGTACCCAAACAAAATTTGCGTCCTTTTCTTCCCACAAATAGAGCTTTCTTTTGATGGTATTTGATTGCCTCTGCGATTTTTATTTTTTGCGATATAAACGTAAAAAGACCGCAAATTTTGAAAAAAAATGATATTTTCTACTTTTTGTTATTAGAAAAATCCAATAAACTCAATTTTAGTCATACATTTAGGCCAAAATGTATTCAGCCACATGTCTTTGGTAAAAAAAAAAGTCAATAATTGTATATTTATTGGTTTGCGCAAAAGTTGTCACATCTACAAACTAAGGTACGTTTTCTGGAATTTGCGCAGCTTTTAGTTTACGACTGCCTATCTCATTTCTTGAGGTGCTAAAATGACAGGGCAGTACAAAACCCCCCCCAAATGACCCCATTTTGGAAAGTAGACCCCCTAAGGAAATTGATAAGTGGCATGTTGAGCCCATTGAATATTTTATTTTTTTGCCTCAAGCGATTGAATAATGACAAAAAATAATTTTTTTTTTTTTTTTTACACAAAGTTGTCACTAAATGATATATTGCTCACACATGCCATGGGCATATGTGAAATGACACCCCAAAATAAATTCTGCTGCTTCTCCTGAGTACGGGGATACCACATATGTGGGACTTTTTGGGAGCCTAGCCGCGTACGGGGCCCCGAAAACCAAGCACCGCCTTCAGGCTTTCTAAGGGCGTTACAGTTTTGAAGGCCATAAAATGCCAAGATGGCACAAACCCCCCCAAATGACCCCATTTTGGAAAGTAGACACCCCTAAATTTAGGGGTACACTAGTGAGACTAGGTAATAAATGGCGGGTGCCCTGAAACTATAAAAAAAATAACTAACCAACCAGCGTCACCTGTAACAGTTATATGGTGATCACTGGTGAAAGGGTTAACTAGGGGGCAATCAGGGGGCTTTATGCGGTAGTATATGGGGGTCCCTGGCGCTATAAAAAGCTGCGGAGAACCTAAATACCTACCTGCCTAACTAGCGTCACCTGTGACACTAATACAGTGATCAGAAAAACGATCGCTTATTAGGCTGGGTTCACACTGGAGCGATGTGGGAACGCCACGAATGCGCGGCGGGTTCCCGCATCACATGCCTCCCGGCGGCAGTTCACACTGCCCTATGCGAACTGCTGGGAGTGTCAGTGAAATGTTAATGACACCCCCAGATCAGTTCGCATATCGCAGTGCGATCTGCAAACTCGGATCGCATGGTGTGAACACCCATGCGATCCGATTCTGCTGCGGACCAAAAAAAGGGTCCCGTGCGAGTTTGCGGCGGGTGCGACACGAATTCAGCCATACTATCTGTATGGCTGAACTCGAATCGCACAGAGATCGGATGTGATTTGCACTGCAGTGCGGTGCGAATCACATCCGTTCTCATAAACCGCTGCAATGTGAACCCAGCCTTAGTGACACTGGCGACGGGGGGTGATCACGGGGTTAAACCTTTATTGGGGGGTTAGGGGGGTACCTTAGAACTAAAGGGGGCTAACCCTAACTGCCCTAACAGTTATTACAGTCACAAATGACACCCGCCGGGTGATCAGGGGGTTAAACCTTTATTAGGTAATAAATGGCGGGTGCCCTGAAACTATAAAAAAATAACTAACCAACCAGCGTCACCTGTAACAGTTATATGGTGATCACTGGTGAAAGGGTTAACTAGGGGGAAATCAGGGGGCTTTATGCGGTAGTATATGGGGGTCCCTGGCGCTATAAAAAGCTGCGGCGAACCTAAATACCTACCTGCCTAACTAGCGTCACCTGTGACACTAATACAGCGATCAGAAAAATGATCGCTTATTAGGCTGGGTTCACACTGGAGCGATGCGGGAACGCCATGAATCCGCGGCGGGTTCCCGCATCGCATGCCTCCCGGCGGCAGTTCACACTGCCCTATGCGAACTGCTGGGAGTGTCAGTGAAATGTTAATGACACCCCCAGATCAGTTCGCATATCGCAGTGCGATCTGCAAACTCGGATCGCATGGTGTGAACACCCATGCGATCCGATTCTGCTGCGGGCCAAAAAAAGGGTCCCGTGCGAATTTGCGGCGGGTGCGACACAAATTCAGCCATACTATCTGTATGGCTGAACTCGAATCGCACAGAGATCGGATGTGATTTGCACTGCAGTGCGGTGCGAATCACATTCGTTCTCATAAACCGCTGCAATGTGAACCCAGCCTTAGTGACACTGGCGAGGGGGGGTGATCACGGGTTAAACCTTTATTGGGGGGGTTAGGGGGGCACATTAGAACTAAAGGGGGCTAACCCTAACTGCCCTAACAGTTATTACAGTCACAAATGACACCAATGCAAAAAAAAAAATGCAATTGGTGTCACTGTGACTGGGGGGGGCAGGGGTAATTGGGGGGTGATCGGGGGGTAAAGGGGGGGTGTGAGTGTGCCTGGCATGTTCTACTGTGTAGTGTAGTGCTTGTGCGACTCACCGATGCTCTCTCCTCGGTGCCGGAACGAAAAATACCGACACGGAGGAGAGAATACATCACTTCCTCTCCTGTGTTTACATTACAGGAGAGGAAGTGATGTCACGGGACATTTTCATTCGTCGGGAGCGATCGCGAGGGGGTGGCCATGAATGAATGGCCGTCCCCTCGTCCGGGATCGCTGACCCGCGGGCAGGCAAGGACGTACATGTAAGCCCTTATGCCTGCCCGTGCCATTCTGTCGACGTACATCGTCGTGCGCGCGGTCGGCAAGTGGTTAAGAGGTATGGGCGGAAGTGACGTTTTGATGTTGCTTCCGCCCTGCTATGGTATAGAGACGAGTGGGGGCCATCTTAGCTTCACTCGTCTCCATACCACAGAGAAGGCAATTCCCGATCGCCTCCGTCGCTACCGACAGCTCCGGTAAGCAGCGGAGGGCGCGGGAGTGTGGCGAGAGGGGGGGTGGCACCTCTCCCGCCGCCGATAATGGTGATCTTGCAGCGAACCCACTGCAGAGACCACCATTATCGTACGCACAACCGGTGCCTGAAGAGATGGATATCTCGGTTGTGGCAGCTGCTGCCGTTACCGAGATATCCCTCTTCAAAAAATGGATGTACATCGTCTTGCGCCGGTCGTAAAGTGTATAAAGATGTTTGCTGTGTGCAGAGTGAATCTGAATGGGAGTGAGTTTTTCATTATTAAAGCAGAGTACCACTCCAGGGACACTCCACTTTGTTTGCTTCCTCCTCTCTGCTCCCACATTTGGCACCTTTCTACGAGGTCCCCATCCTTCTTTCCCCACCGCCGGGCAATTCACAAAGCGTAGCACACTTCACGCATGCACAGTAGGGGACTGAGCGCAAAGCCGCAAGGCTTCACTGCCGGTTCCTCTTATAAGGAATAGCGGTAGCACTCGAGAGCCAATCAAAAAAATCGGCTGGGGTGCCAACACTGCAGGATCCTTGGACAGGTAAGTGTCCGAATATTAAAAGTCAGACTTGGTGCGGGGTCTGGCGCTCCACTTCAATCCAGCTGATGCCCGTGCATTGTTCTAATGTGAAAAATGGAGGGTCAGTAACCCATTAGAAGTTTATTAACCTTTGTAAGTATCTCATGTATCAAAAATAAACATTTTGTGGCATGCCTACAATCTGACTGAATTTTAGTGCAGACTGGGAAAAGCAGTGAGCCAATCACAGAAGCAGGAAATTACATTTCTGACCTCCCAGGTTGCAATATTGCATCACATTTTTCAGAAAATTCCAACATTGCAGATTGAAAAGGAAAGGTCATTTTTGATGACCTCCAATTACAAAATGGTGTGTGTAGGAGTTGTATGTACTATAATATTATTATTATTAATAATATTTTTTATTGCAATGTTGTTCCTCAAAGTGAGTACCCTTTAAAGGCCCTTTTTCTGCATGGTAGTGGTAAGAATTCTGCAAATTTGGTCTGGCCCAGAGTTCAGTTTTAACTATATAAATGAAACCAGGATGAGCGAGCCCCATGGAGAAATTTTTTGAATAATGAAGGTTTTTTACTTTTTAATATGATTGATAGATTTACTTTAATGCTTCTGTGTTGGAGCAAACTGGATGACTTCTCTGTCTTTTAGAGTGCTGGTTTTAGAAGACAGAGAAAATGGACTTTTGCTCATTGTCCCAAAAGCCTGTGTTGTACATATCTAGACTTCTGGTAAGTTTCCATCACAGCCTTAGTCTCCATTGAGCTGTTATGATGTTCTCTCGCTCAGTGGTTTGCCATAAAGCTGTCAACTCCATGTTGTGTCTGGCCCTAATTTAGTGAGTGCTGCTTGAGAATACCTGTGCATCAAACAGTGAGAAACAGGCTCCTGTGTCACAAATGTAAGGGTACTGTACAAAATAAAGTAAACATTGCTTTTCACACTAAATGGTGCAATGAGTTTTTAAAGTGTATTTGTTATGCGCATAGACCATTTAAAAAAAAAATATCTGTCAAGAGATATGTATGGACTGCCACTGCTGGTCTCCTTTTTAAAATGCTAGTTGCCTGGTAGACTTCAGTACTACGGATCTAAAAGAAGCTCATATTAAGTGAAAGCCAGAGAAAAGTTCTATGCTTGTTCTGTTAGCCCTTGTACACATGGTCGGAAAATGTCTGATCGGACCGCGTTGTCGGATAATCCGACTGTGTGTGGGCTCCATCTGACTATTTCCGTTGGAATATCCGACGGACAAAGTTTTAGAGCTGGGCTATAAAACTTTCCGACAACATGATCCGATCGGACTTTGTCCGATTGTGTGTAGAGAATTCCGATCGGACAAAGTGCCACGCATGCTCAGATCAAATTCCTAGACCAAAGCTATTGGCTACTAGCCTGAACGTAGTCCCGTCGTAACGAAATAACATCATCACGTTCTGAACGATCGGATTTTCCGACAACTTTGTCCGACCGTGTGTATGCAACACAAGTTTCGGACAAAATCCTACGAATTTTGTTGTCGGAATGTCGACCATTTGTACAAGGGCTTACAGTGACTCAGCGTTCTTGTGTCTTCTGAACTCTGGGGAAAACAGAAATTCTCCATTGCATTGGGACTGCCCCCACATGTCATCCTCTCCATCTTTATAGCATGGGGCAAGCTGTTCTGCATAGCTCCCGACTGTCCCTTAGTTGGAGCCAAGTCTCCTTTTCCTCCTCTTGTTGTCCCTGTTTTTGGTGTCCTGTATAGATCGCTATTAAAAAAAAAATCTTTAATCACAAAATGTTTCTTACCACTCTAAACCATTTATTTTAACCCTTATTTTTTTGCTTGTGTTATTTTGAAAAGGTAGTATAAAGTACTGCTGAAAAAAATAAATTGTGGGTTTAGCCAATTACTTTATTGCTAATGAATTCTGTGCGGTCTATGTAACTGGAGGTGCGGCCTTTACCTACATACTTTGTACTTAAAAGTGTCTCAATTTCTCAGCTCAGAGAGTTGAGAGGTATGATTTTGTAGTCCACAGAAATGAACTGGGCATAGCTGAAAAACAGTTTGAGACAAAATGGCGGAGAGCAGAGGACAGCACTGGATTTCTGTCAAAATCAACAATTTTTGTTTTTGCACTTCTCGAATAATTATAATGCATCTATTATAAAAAAAACTATTAACAGTGCAATTTCGTACAAATGCATGAATATCTGAATAAGTCATGCTTTAATATTTAACCAAATTTAACACACCTGCTCCCCATTCACACCTGAGACCTTGTAACACTAATGAGTTACATGACACCGGGGAGGGAAAATGGCTAATTGGGCCCAATTTAGACAATTTTACTTAGGGGTGTACTCACTTTTGTTGCCAGAGGTTGAGATTGTTGAGTTATTATGAGGGGTACAGCAAATGTACACTGTTAGGCCGCGTACACACGGGCGGACTGTTCGCCCAACTTTGTCCGCTGAACAGTGTTTCAGCGGACAGTCCGCTCGTGTGTGGGCTTTCAGCGGACAGTTTCAGCGGACAGTCTGACGAACAAAGTTTTTCGGAATTTCCGTAAAACTGTCCGCTGAAACTTGGTTTCAGCGAACAGTCCCCTCGTGTGTAGGCTTGTTCGTCAAACTAAGTTCCGCGCATGCTCAGAAAGGATTTACACGCCGAAAGTTATAATGCAGTGTATAGGACGTCGTATTTTTCGCCCCGTCGTACGTGCCGTTCACGTCATCGCGCACGGTTTCAGCAAACTGTTCGTACGTCGTGTGTGGCCATGTCCGTCCATGCTAATTTTGAGCGGACTGTTTGCCGAAACTGTTTGACGGACAAAGTTGGGCGAACAGTCCCCGCGTGTGTACGCGGCCTTATGCAAGCTGTACACTCACTACTTTACACCGTAGCAAAGTGTAATTTCTTCAGTGTTGTTACATAAAAAGATATAATAAAATATTTACAACCATGTGAGGGGTGTACTCACTCTTGTGAGATGCTGTATATATGAAAACAAGAACAGCACTTTGAAGGACTTACCGTATATACTCGAGTATAGGCCGACCCGAATATAAGCCGAGGCCCCCAATTTACCCCCAAAAAAACTGGCAAACTTATTGACTCGTGTATAAGCCGAGGGTAAGACATGCCTGTCCATCCCTGTGTGTGTGTCCGTCCATCCCTGTGTGTCCGTCCATCCCTGTGTGTCCGTCCATCCCTGTGTGTCCGTCCATCCCTGTGTGTGTGTGTCTCCATCCATCCATCCATCCCTGTGTGTGTGTGTGTATCCGTGTGTGTGTGTGTGTGTGTGTGTGTGTGTGTGTGTGTGTGTGTGTGTGTGTGTCCAGCCTACCTGTGTCCTGAGCCTTTGTCCCGAGCCTCCGTCCCGTGCCGAGCCTCCTTGCCTCCGTGCCTCGCCGCCGTGCCTCGCCGCCGTGCCTCGCCGCCGTGCCTTGCCTCCGGTCCCGTCCCGTCCCGTCCCGTGCCGTGCCGTCCTGTGCCTTGCCTCCGTCCCGTGCCCTCTTCGTTCGTCGGCGGCCATTGTAAAATTCAAAAGCTGCGCCGCCGCCTTCGCCTGTGATAGGCGGAACACTGAATTTCCCAGCAGCCTGTGTTCCGCCTATCACAGACGTCGTATCATCCTCGTCCGTAGTACGAGGATGATACGAAGTCCGTGATAGGCGGAACACAGGCTGCTGGGAAATTCAGTGTTCCGCCTATCACAGGCGAAGGGGGAGCCGGAGGCGCGGCTTTTGAATCAGAATGGCCGCTGTCTGTCTGCTCGACACGCTGATCGAGCGGGCAGACAGCGATGACTCGAGTATAAGCCGAGGGGGGCACTTTCAGCCTCAAAAAAGAGGCTGAAAATCTCGGCTTATACTCGAGTATATACGGTATTTCATTATTCATTACTGGCACAATATATCATTTGGACTGTCTATTATTTTTTATAATAGATGCATATTTTTCATTTTTGTTTTTATAAAAATATTTCCTTTTTATGGCACTTGCAGAAAAAGTTACAACTCTTAGCCCTTGTACACACGGTCGGACATTCCGACAACAAAATCCGTCGGATTTTATCTGACGGATTTTGTCCGAAACTGGTGTTGCATACACACGGTCACACAAAGTTGTCGGAAAATCCGATCGTACATAACGTGATGACGTTATTTCGTTACGACGGGACTACGTTCAGGCTAGTAGCCAATAGCTTTGGTCTAGGAATTTGATCTGAGCATGCGTGGCACTTTGTCCGGTCAGAATTCTCTACACACAATCGGACAAAGTCCGATCGGATCATGTTATCGGAAAGTTTTATAGCCCAGCTCTAAAACTTTGTCCGTTGGATATTCCGACGGAAACAGTCCGATGGAGCCCACACACCTTTGGATTATCCGACAACAGGGTCCGATCGGACATTTTCCGTAGGAATGTCCGACCGTGTGTACAGGGGCTAAGGCATTGAGAATAACATAGGATTGTATAAGTGGTTTGACAGCTCTGGGTTTACACATTTTACATTCTAGAGGATTTTTACACCTTACACCACAGCAGTAGTCACTTTTTATTAACTGACACACCGACCATAGCGTGAGGACAATAATATTTAAATAATTATAATGCTTTCAATTGCATGTTGTATGTGTGTGTGTCTATATTATAAAAAACTAAATTATATATATATAATGTGATCATCTAATGAAAACAGTTCTCATTTATAAGCATGCTGATGAAAGGATCTATAGAGTGGACTAAATTATTCATTGATATTGAGTTGTGTGTGGAGTTAACTGCTGGGCGCAGATGCTGGCTCTGAAATGTAGGTCAGTAAAAATCTGCTCAGTTATTATTTGTATGTCGTGAATTTGTTTTATTGGATCATTCAACAGCTTAACAGTAAAAATGGCTTTTGTTGTGGGGCGAAATAATTTTTACTAAACGGACTTATGATGTGATGGGATTATTTCACTAATACAAATTTTTAAACGTGTGGGATTTTAATAAATGTCTTAATTAAAATCCATTAAAAAAAAAAGTGTGATATCGTCGAGACTGTGGAGAAAATATATTTGTTAAAAACTACTGTCAATAGTACTCTGTTCTATAGCTTTTCCTTCTCTGGTTTGCAAAAGGGCCTTGATACCCCCTTTCTGTAATGGGATCATATGAGGTTTATGGGGTTTTGGTTTTGTGAATGACTGTATGAAAGTGCCTGAAAATTCGAATTCATATATACGGTATATACAGTATATATCAACATAACATTCACAGCCAAAATATGATATTAGTGGAATCACAAAGTGGCCATGTGCTATATACAGCATATACATTTTTTAAGCCTAAGGGTGTGTCCCATACTTGAAACCCATTCTTTGAGTGGAGGGCCTATCCCTTTTCCACTGCAATAGAAGGAGCCTACGGGCCTGAAACAGGCCTCTGTTAACCACATCAGCCCGAAAGGATTTGCCCCTTAATGATCAGGCCATTTTTTGCGATACAACACTGCGTTACTTTAACCAACAATTGCACAGGAGCGTGCAACATTGTACCCAAATAATATTTGTGGTATTTGATCACCTCTGCGGTTTTTATTTTTGGTGCTATAAACCAAAAAAGACCGACAATTTTGAAAAAAAAAATATATATATTTTTTACTTTTTTCTATAAAATATATCCAATAAAAGGATACCCAGAATACATCTGGTGGGTTAAATTGGTATTGTAATGTGGATGTCTGAATTTATAGTGCCAACTACTGCTGCCCAGTACCGATGTAGATTGGGTCAGCGCCACAGAAGATGTATTCAGTCCCCCACCATAGTATTACATTTGGCACATAGTGGAGTTTGCAGTACGCTCATATGATGTTGTACTCCCATTTTCTTTGGCATTACAGGGATGTCCCTCTAGATAGGATGGTAGCAAAATCCCATAGCGGTTTGTAAATAAACCCCTTAGTGTCTTCTACTGATTGGACATATCAAAACACAGGTGTTGAGGACTAAGACCAGTCAGTTGACAGGCATTTTCCATCATTATCTTAAATTGACTTGCAATAAATATGCAGCAAGTAAAGTTAGAACTTCTCACCTGCTGCAAATCAATGATTCACATAGCTGCCAATTGTCTCTGATTTAGAGGGCATTTTTCTTTTTCAGAACCGAATACCTATTTTCTCCCCCACTCTCCCTCTTTTTGTTCTTGTGTATAGACCTCTATAGATGCCAAAACGGTTATACTGCATTGAACTTTTCATCCAAGCTCTAAATGATAGCCTTTATTTTGAGGGAAAAAATAAAACGTATAAGGCCTCAATCAGATTTCTGCAGCTGGATGTAAAGCTGCTTGCGCACAGTTGCAGGGACGGACTGGCCGAAGGCCGCAGCTGTGTTCGAATTAAATCGCACATGGAGGGATTACCTGTGGTTAGGGACAAGTGATTTCCCTGGACACAAGTCCATGTGTGATTACATCTAAACACCAGTGGGCACCTGCGGCCACTGTGAAATTACCATTGTTTTATTTAGGCGGAATGGCCACAGTTGTCTGAAAGCACCTGCACATCATTGCTGTATCTCACATGTTTTTACTTTGTGAATGAGGCCTTAAGGCCTCTTTCAGACATGTGCCAATTTGTGCTACCCCTCTGAAAAGCAATGGTTTGCAGGCAGCTATGAGACATGCCATCTATTTACCACTGTATTAGCCGAAATCACGCGAGATTTCGGCTGTATTAGCCGCAATGTCTCCTGGGATTACTTGGACGAGATCCCAGGAGACAGTGCGGGGTTCAGCAGGAAGTGATGCTGATCCCCGCAAGAGACCGCCCATCGCCGCAGGGGAGGAAAATCAAATACTACAAATTACAAAAGGTAGATTAATAAAAAATAAAAAAAATGTGGCATTATCAAATGTACGGTCTAGAGGCAACAGAATGGGAAAATTTATTATTATGTGTGCAGAACCGCTTTAACATTAAAATGGCCCAACCACTGTGCCACAACCATTTCATGCAGTTGCAGCACTGCCCCATTCATTGTTTGCAAATCGGCAGTGGTACTGCTTGCAGACTGGGTATCCTTTTTGCCATGGCTACCACATGTGACAGCCCCGAGAAGCTAAATGTCCTCCTTTTTTAGGTTGGCAGTAAAATAAAGACTCAGCCGGCCTGCTTTTACTTTGGGCACCCATGTGTACAAGCCCTTAGGAGAAAAAGTGATGGAAAAAATAAACCCGTGGGCATATCATATCAAGCAATTATTTTTTACTTATTCTCCCGGTCTGCGTAATGGAAATGTGGCAGGGTTGTGTCCTTTTTTCCTACATCTGTTGTGCTAAAAGGTGTCCTTCTTAATAATCTCAAAAAGTTGGTAGGGATAGTGACATACTGGTTGGTAGGCATAATGATGTACTGAAGCACCAAGGTGAAGTCCGCAGTGGCAGTCTAGATATTTCTCTTTGCAAAAGTTTCCTTTAAATAGACTTTGGGGTTGATTTACTCAAAATAGAGAATGCAAAATCTGGTGCACCTCTACATAAAAACCAATCCGCTTCCAACTTTTTTGTCAGTTTAATTGAACAGAAGTTAGAAGCTGATTGACTACCATGCACAGCTGCACTCTGCAGTTTTAAGAAATCGATCCATATGTCGCTTTAAAAATATAAAATTATGCTGACGGGTATGAAGAGCCTATAATCTAAATTAACTTTCATTAACATGTGAAAATACATTTATACCCATAACTATTAATATATTTTAGCCGTAAGCCCTCAAATACAAATATTCTAGTGTAGTACAAATTATGCACCTGAAGTGATTTATAATAAACATATATTACATAAATGACTAAATATTATAAAGCATTTTTTATCAAAACCTCAGCCTGGTTCTATCTATGTAATAATATTGATGAGAAAAAAAAAGTGTGATCTGTTCTTCCACACAGTTCTTACCATGAGTTCTCACCATTACCGCAAAACATAACATTCAGCCTCCTGTCTTTCTTATGGCAGTTTTACTGCTCCAAGTACCTCTTCAGGGTCCCTCATAAATTTTAGTACCTTTTGTTTGGTCCACTTGACCATAAAACACATCCCAGTGTTTATGCACAGATCCTGCATCTCAGCTCTGTCTTCCTTACAGCTTCCTAGCTGTTTGTGTCCCTCTTGGACTCTCCATACAACTCCTCAGCTGTTTCTCTCTGTCCACATAGGCTCTCTATTGTCCCTCATGGATTTTCTCATAGGCTTGGGCCTTCCTCTGTCCTGACCTGGACACCTTGATGCTCAGCAGCATCTCCCATGGCTCCCTTCAGACTTTTACGGGTGGGGCTCTGAGCTCTAACTCTACTATAAATGCAGCACATACCTGCATCATTCGTGGTCCTGTTTCTCACAAAACTTAGTTTGAACCACCATTTTACACATTAGCATGGGGTCACCCTGCTAGAATATATGTGTGTGTATAATATATATCACACCGTTGAGCTCGTAAGTTTACATACCCTGGCAAAATTTGATTTCTTGCCCGTTTTTCAGAGAATATGAATAATAACACAGAAACTTTTCTTTCACTCATGGTTAGTGTTTGTCTGAAGCCATTTATTATCAATCAACTGTGTTCACTCTTTTTTTAAATCATAATGGCAATGGGGTACAAAATACTCAGGTTGTGGTGTTTTAAGCGATGCTCAATTGGTACTTGGTGTACAAAATGTGGCCAGAAAATATCCCACACACTGTTCCCAATGCGCACGTTCCTATAGAAATGTATATAAAAAAATTGTGCGCTAAGTAAAATAATAAGAACAAGCAGTGGCTCAGAAGTGAGATACACTCATGGACAAAATTAGTATTAGAACGGAGCCACACTGAAATTGGTAATGTGATATGCAATAAATCCATATGCAACAAATAATTGTGCATACATCTAGAAATGACTCTAAACACCAAAAATTGTGAAATAAAATGAGTCCATAAAACACAAATGTGTGACTTCTAGAAATGTATACTTGATTGGTGAAGTAAAAACACACAGCAAACAACCAGGGAGACTCAATCTTTCAGTAGTCATGGATGTAGACCAGGTATTACCCAAAATAGAAAGGAGCTCACCATAGTGTAAGTCGTATCGTACAAATTTATTATAACTAAAAAGGTTGCACATACAAGTAGTAAAAGATAAAACATCCAGGTTTAAAAGCCGGCCAGCTTGCGAACACCGTCCACTCAGATTTACAACGCAATGACGTCATTGCGCCACTCTTCCCAACGCGCGTTTCATCACACGCTGGCATCCTGGGGCACGGGCGAACACTAACTCATTGTGTACTTAGTATACAAAGAAAACCACGCCTCGATTTGAGTCTCAAGTAGCGGAACCTGATCCTCCATATAGATGACTGGCAGCATAAACTGATGCCAGTATTAACAAAATTATGTTTAAAAACATAGTTAATTTAATTGGTATATCTTAAAAAGGATATTTTTTTAGAATGTTCTCGTCCTTTTTAAGATGAACATGGTTAATATAATTGGTATTTAATACTGGCATCAGTTTATGTTGCCATCTTCCTATATGGACTGCATTGAGTTGCTGCCCTGTGATTTTCTGATTAGCAAATTTGTGTTACCAAGCAATTAAACAGGTGTACCTAACAAGAAAGTTGCCTGTGTGTGTGTGTGTGTGTGTGTGTGTGTGTGTGTGTGTGTGTGTGTGTGTGTGTTATTTATTATTAATCACAATTGATGAGCTGAACGCACCTGGGTGTACGGTTCAAGGCAGGTTCAGCAAACATGACAAAAGTTTGGGTAGCGAAAAGGGTTGCCACTTCAAGCCAAACCACGCTTTGGAGGCACACAGTAATTTTTATTTTTTCGTCTACACTATAGGATTGTAACAGAGCTGGGACACCTTTTGGGCACTCCAAAGACAATAGTAATGCGGCTTACATAGTACCCCCTCATCCTCTTGTCAGGCCCTGTTCCAAGCCACATTCCTGTCTGAATAATGTGTCTGGATTTGAGGTGGACTGAAACCCGGACACATGATTCAAAATCTGGTCTGTCCGGGTGAATCCTGGACAGGTGGTAACACTAGTGCCAAATCAGAAATTCAAATCAATGGGAGCTAAATGTTAAACAAAAACAGTACTCCATTTTTTTTTTTTTTTGGACTAATAGTCAAGGCATTGTCAAAAAATGGCATGGGGGCTGAGCACTGCCCTAAGGGACATGTACCAAAGGCAAATACATGTTTTTGTAATTTTGCTTGCAAAGGAGTAGTGATTTTAGTAATGCTTAAAGTGAAACATTAAAAATGCAAAACTCCATTAAATATCATGCCGAAGGGATGCCTTGACCCTGATTTGTGAAGTAGCGCATCTGTGTGATTTATACAACTTACTAAAGCAACACTGACATTTAACAATTGTGTTTAAATTGCCAGCAAATGACAGATCCCAGGCACTTTGTTCTGTTTATAAACAAATGGCTGGGGAATCCATTCATCTATACCAGACTCTTAGCCAAGATAGAGGCAGTAGCACTGCAAGGGTAGCATTTTTCTTTTGCCTGGATTTTGGCCTATTATAGGTATGAAGAGCAGGCACAAAGGTGTCTGCACAAACCTACAGCAGGAGGGAACAGGTGACACAGCATTTTAATATGAGTATTGTTTAATTGGCTCCTGTCTAAATTGGCCCTAGTATGTGTGTGTATGAATATGAATTAGGGACCTTAGATTGTAAGCTCCTTGAGGGCATGAACTGATGTGAATGTACAATATATATGTAGCGGATGACATTTTTGGACAAAGTGTCATTCAGGTGTAAATTTTTTTTTTGCCTCAGAACAGTAGTGGGGTTCTGAGGGTTAATTATGTAGGTTAACTTTGACATCAGTTTAGCTGGGCTGTATTAGAAGTTCTGCTTGGTCATGTGTACAGTGAGGTGCACATGACAAGCCAGAACCAGGTCTGGTTGGAAGTTTTGAGTATCCGCTTCCTCGGAACCAATCAGTGGGTGTGCTGGGCCCCGCTGAGGAGTCTGGGGAAAGGTACTTAAGAGGTTGAAGTCACGTGTTCAGCAGGAGTTCGGGAGGCCCGAGCGGGCTGTTCTTGGTTTTTCTTAGACCGGGGTAGCCCCCGCGAGGGGTCCTGGTCAGGGGGTGTTCAACATCCCGCAACATGCTTCTGTTGGTTACCCCCAATAGACCCACCTGGTCTGGGGTAGGGATCCGTCTGTTCCCAGGTCTCGGCTGGTCTGAGGCGCAGTAACTGAGGGAGGATTCCAGGTGTCCAGGTGTGCTCTCGGCTTGGAGGGGCATCACAGCTCGTGAAAGTGACCAGGGGAGGACTCTTCCAAGGAGGGCCGACAAGTGGCATCCTAAGAAGTGCCTGGTTACTGAGTTGGGAAGGACATTGACAAATCCACACTTTTTCCGGTACTGTCAAGGAGGCAGAGAACGTTCCAGGTACTGAGGAAAAAGGTTCCTGTTCACTTTCAGTTACAACTTGTTCAAGGTCAGAGATTTTACAAGTTCTGAATCAACGCGTTGACTGCCATGATCTCTGGCTAGAGATCTGTTCAGCCTTGAAGTGCCCAGCTGTGAGTGGCTACTCTCTGGGTGGTAATAGAGACTTTGTTATGTCTGCAGTTCAAGGTGCCTGAGTTCTTCCCCCTTGCCCTCTGTTCCTACATGACTGTGTTGTTGGATGTTACCCCTGCAAAATAAAACCTTTCAAAAGGACTTTATTGGTGTCGGCATCCAAAGTTGTTGGGTATCAACCCTGGGAACCCCTAGACGTGGAAGAACAAGCAAAGTGGAGAAACCAGTAAGCCCAATAAGTTTAGGCCGCCCTACAAAGGGTTATGGCCACTACATATATTTACAGAACTGAATAAATTAACAGCGATATAAAAGCACCTATAATGCATGAGAGTAACCTTAAGGCTGCTTTCACACTGGGGCGGTATTCAGGCGTTACAGCGCTAAAAATAGCGCCTGTGTAGCGCCTGAAAAAAAACGGCCCCTTTAACTCCAGTGTGAAAGCCGGAGGGCTTTCACACTGGGGCGGTGCGCTGGCAGGACAGTGAAAAAAGTCCTGCTAGCCGCATCTTTGGAGCGGTGAAGGAGCGGTGTATTCACCGCTCCTAAACCGCTCCTACCCATTGAAATCAATGGGACAGCGCGGCAATACCGCCGGCAATACCGCCGGCAAAGCGCCGCTGCAGCGGCGCTTTGCGGGCGGGTTTAACCCTTTTTCGGCCGCTAGCGGGGGTTAAAACCACCCCGCTAGTGCCCGCAGACCGCCGCTAAAACGACGGTAAAGCGCCGCTAAAAATAGCGGCGCTTTACCGCCAACGCCAGCACCGCCCCAATGTGAAAGCAGCCTAAGTTACAACAACATAGGGTTCTTCAAACAAGACACATTCACAGCAAGAAAAATGAAGAACAATTATGCAGGGCTTACAGAAAGGAAGTTGCACAAGTCTTGCTTCTGTAACCACTTGACCTCTGGAAGGTTTTACCCCCTTCATGACCAGATCATTTTTTGCTATTCAGCACTGTGCTACTTGCTCGGTCATGCAACACTGTACACAAATTAAATGTTATTTTTTTCACACAAATAGATTTTTTTTGGTGGTATTTATTCAAAATTGGTGTTTTCTATATATTTTTTTAACAAATAAAGACCGGAAATTTAAAAACAAAATATGTTCTACTTTCTGGTTTAAAACATACCCAAAGTCAAATTTCTTTATAAATTTAGGCCAAAGTATATTCTGCTACCTGTCTCAAGTGCTGTCAGTGATCGAGGCTGATCCTGCTAACAGTCCATTTTTGGGGACACTATACTACTGGGGACAGTAATCTAGTTCTGACCGTGACCAGGATACGGACCTGGACAGATACTATACTAGTAATGGTGGTGATCATTGACTTATAATGTGACTGTGATAGTGTGGCAGACAATCGGGGACTGCTGCTAACTGACATTGCTAATGATACTAATACAGTGACCAGGTATACTGTTCACTGACCCTTTACTATTGGCACTGGCTGGCTGACAGGGGTGTTTAGGTGGGCAATCAAATAGCTAACTGTTTGCCTAACGTGTATGTATGCTGATTTTACTCACTCACAGACTGACTGGATTTTCTTCCCGATTTCAGCTTGACCAGGGAGAAAAAAAAAACAGCCTGGTCTGTGTTGCCTTTATGCACACACACAGACCCGTGCTGTGATTAGCCACAGCAATCAGCATGATTTTGTGACATGCCCACCAGGTGGAACATGACTTTGGCAATGCTGCAGCAGCTGCACATGCAGCAGAGGGCTGTCAACCAGTACCTGTGTGAGTATAACACAAAGACAGGCTCAGGCCAGTTCGGCTTTTTTTCCAAACGCCATGAGCTGCTCATAGAGGATGCATGTACTGTACTGACACAATTTGAGGAGGCTACAAGGATGGTGAGCCATGACAATGCATGCATCAGTGATACAATCCCTGTCATGTTCCTGCTGGAAGCAGACTCTCCATGACATTATGGACAGGGCACTTGAGGCAGAGCAGTGGGAGGAAGCAGAGGACTTCCTTTCTGGGCAAGGCCCACTTTATGCAGACACCCTTGTTCCTACACCACTGAAATAACTATTACGTGGTTATGGATTCCCCCTATTTATTATAAATGTGTATTAACTTGTCTATTCCTATAATTAGGTAGACTATCAAAGCTCTAATAATGTTACTGCTGATAGTACAATAATAAGGTTAGCTATTCAAAATAAACACACTGCTTATATAAAGGGTCTTATTTATTTCCCAAGAAAATAGGAATGCTAACATAAAAACACTAAAGGAAAATATTACAAAGCATATAAAACAAAAGAACATAAAAGATACTTCACACATTTCCTCCCCTGTGTTCAGTAGCTTTCAGCTGGGCTCAAATGGCAAGAGAGCCATGAAGCAAGAGATTTTCCATTCAGTGAGCACTTTTAAAATGCATTTAGACCCCACACATACACAACACCCATCTAGCCTTCTATCCAATGGAAAAGAGATAAGAGGCAGTCCTTAATATCTGTCCATCCTTCAGGAAGCATGCTGTAATGTCCAGTAGGGGCAGCATTCATCCATGCATCACTGCTTTTTGACCTGGGACATCTTCAGTGACAGCTGGCTTTTGATGTTATGTAACAGGACATTTGGATTCGCATCTCTCCAGGTGGTCTTCCTCTACCCCATACCTCTATCAGGAGGCCTGCGATAAATTCCTATTCATGACTCCTTGTTAAGAACACACTGCTGAGTCAATTTGCAACTTCCAACTTAGGCCACCTGGCTGTATCAACCAGGAAGTAAAATTCCAGAAATATGATATTAAACCATGTTGCCTTCCAACAACCACAGAACACACAAGAGGAGAGGGAGGAGAAGGATTCTGCCAGTTTTGGAGGCATTGAAGCAAAGAAAGACATACGTCAAACAGCAAGAGATGGTTTTCCATCCCAGAACCCTTGGGAGTAGTACGTGGTTGGAAGGAGGTGGTTCCAGATACTATAATCCTCAGTGACCCAGAGGAGTCTGCTTCTCATTCCTCCGCAAATTTGAGGTGCATAAGCTCCCTAATGCTTCAAAGCCTGCAAAAGGACCCAAGAATACGTGGTGTAAAGGAGAAGGATCACTATTGGTTGGCAACCCTCTTTGACCACCATTACAAGGGGAAAGTCTCAGAACTCATCCTGTCCCCACAGAGAGTGCAGAAGATGAAATCTCTTAAGGACACCTTAAAGAGGAGTTTATCTAATGCTTTTCCTGACTCTGGTAGGTTACAGTGTTGTGGAAAACGTAGTGTGGAGGCTTCTGTTGGTCAAGAGAGGAGCGGTGGAGAAAGCAGCCACCTAAGTGATGCATTTCACAATTTTTTTAGTTCTCGTCGCTTAGGGCTGTCAGCTTCCACATCCCATTGGCAACGTCTGCATAACATGGTGGACGATTATCTAGGGGCAGAAACAGAGATGAAGAGCTTTCCAGTCGATCCACTGGCTTACTGGATCATGAGGCTAGATCACTGGCCATAACTTGCCCAATATACAATTGAGCTGCTGGGCTGCACTGCATCCAGCATGCTTTCCAAACAGGCATCCGGTGCTGCTGGAGGTTTTGTTACTGATATTAGAACGTGTCTGTCCATAAACTCCATGGACCTTCTGACATTTATCAAAATGAATCAGTCATGGATTATCAGCAGCTATGAAGCCCCTAATGCCAATGTCGCTGATTAAATGTGCTGATTAAGTTTTTGGCATATGGAATCTCTGCAGGACCTCTAGACTGCCTAGCGTTGTGCTTGTTGATTTCATCTGAAAGAATGTTTTTTGGTGTAGGTTTTAACACCCAAAGACCAATACCAGTTTGATATCATTTAAATCATATCATTTAAATTTTTTACAACCACGCCAATTCTTGATTTCAACAAGAGTACCTTTTATAGGGTTACAATGAGAAGGCGCCACCGATGCCCAAAGAACAAATTTTCCGCACTCGTTACTTCTATCCAAAGTCTGTGGAAGAGACACCAAAATGTATCCAAAAAATCTCTGATCTTGTTCCCAGTGCACTATAATGTAGCCTCATCATACAGACTGGCTCCCCAAGCTGTTGCTTAAAAAATTAAGAAAGCTTGCAGGGAAAATGGCTTTATAAATGCAATTATTGCTGCAGCAGCTTCTATACATGGTACAGATTTGCCACTTTACAGGTAGATTAAGGGGACCCCCCCAAGCACTATATTGAAAGGCATTTTTAATTTTTATGCTTTCACTTTAAGCATCAAATTGCTGCACATTTGAAAAATGAAATTTTTTACAAGCTTTTTTTTTTCAATACTACATGTCCTTCAGGGAAGTACCTGGACCCCCATAACCATTGTATGTTCAGATATTTGCATATAAGCATTCAAAAGGGTCACTTTTGATTTTTACAGTTCGGTTCCCATAGACTTTAATGGTGTTCATTATTCGGTTCCGAACTTTTGCAATGTTCGAAAGTTCTGGTGTGAACTGAACAGGGGGTCATTCGGCCCATCCCTACTGTTGGCTAACCAGGAAGTGATTTAAGTGATAACTGGATCTCCGCTGCACTTTCTGATCTGCCTCCTGATGGCGAGGAAGCATCACTCGCCTGCCTACAAACTTGCAGTATCCTATGCTTAACCTAAACAGCAGGTCATGTTGATGAGGCAAAGCTTTAGTACTTCCCATAGTGCTTAAGCTAGCTCACCACCTCTCACTTTCCATACATTCCTACTGGTCAGTGAACTAGCCATCATAGTGATCGTATTGTGTGGAATGGGGGGGAGGGGGCGGTCTCTGGCAGCAAGCTTTGACACTACCCGTGTCAGAGCTTTTCTCGTTCATAAGGATCCAGGATTTGGAGCAAAGTAGAGGATACGGAAAGCTATTACATGTCTGGATGCTGGCACGCTACACTTTACCTGTCAGCAGTTTTTTCAGTACATGTACAGAGTTCCTAAATGTACATAATGTCATGAGAAAATTTTGGATTCCCTCTAGATCCCACAGGTAAACAAAATATATCTTGGGACTCAGATACAGAGCTTCCCTGTTGGAATCATTCAAAGACACATAAAAGCCGATAGATTGTTCAGTTCACCAGCCTCTGCCCAAATTCTGTTTTTAGGGAACATACTCTTTTATAATTTTCATGCCATAAATATTGGTTTCCAGAGATAGAATCTAGATTTATTTATTTTGTCTGCTAATTAACATATTTCATTTAATTACCTTTGTTGCAGTTTGTGCAGTGTCACATAGATTTTCTCCAAAGCCATATTTTACTCAAGCTCACAACATAGAAAATGCAATTCTAAATTGTTAGCAAAATGCTCTGCAGGCTGCATAAGTGCTCCCTGAGGACTACATTACTTATTGTAAAGGCCTTATTAATTAGTATGAGGGAATAGAGATGTGCGTATGCCCAAAACGGCATTTCATATTTTCATTCAGTAGATCTCTTATGAACAGATTTATACTACTGTGTAGTGGTCTGTTCTACTGAACATTTGTCGGCTGACCATTTTTGAGGATAATAAATGCATTTTTATCACTTGTTACATCAATTTACATCCCATAGGCCACTTGTGATTACACAGTAATTTAGGAACATGACCACATTTTTTTCATACCTCCATTATCTTAGATACTGCAGGCATAATAATCGCTTTGTATTATCAAATTAATAGCATCCAGCTCTTCGCAATGGAGTCACAGTATGACTATCTACATAGCATTGTTTGCTAAAGCACATAAGCAATTCCCATGTTTTCTTCTTATGTATATTAAAATATATTTTTTGTGTCTCAGTCCTGCTGATCTTCTTCAGTTTCTTTCAGCCACTTCATATCTACATGCACATATATGTTTAATCTAATTTCTTAGGATTGGTTTCCTGATAGGGATAACAGTTGACCGTGCCTGTTGACCTGTGTGGACATGGTCGCCTGTAGCTTGCACCTAGAGGTTCAAGTTAGGTTAAAAACATTGGAACACAAATAGTTGTCACTCCAGGGAGGTTCAAGCTGCTCTGTGCAATACAATTGCACAGAGCAAAATTTAAATGACGAAGTGAAGCCACCAAAACTCAACGATGCCACATCCCAAATATTTTAATGTTAAGTATAGAGCATGGGAAGAGGTAACCAACCTCACGGGACTTTTAACGGTATTGAAAATGATATATTATAAAGGAAATCACATAGGGATCACTCAGAAGAATTTTATTATAAACAGAGCAAAAAAAAACAAATTTTGCTAAAAAGACACCAGCACAGATACAAATCCATACAGTTCATGATGATTTTGAAGAATCACTTTAGAACTCGGTCAGTATGATATGATGCTCAACATGTTTCACTCATAGACGAGTTTCTTCAGGAGCTTTGAATATCATTGACATATGTAATACTATATGGATAGACACATAGAAAAACTTGTTAGATATAAGGTGCATATACAATATTACAGTCATGGTTTCAAAAAAGAAACCAAAATAAATATAAATACTACAAATAACCCAAAAAAAAAAAAAAAAAAATATATATATATATATATATATATATATATATATATATATATATATATATATATATACACACAATAACTAGGGCATATAGGTCATTCAAGATCAAAGGGCTGGAAGATCCCATACTTACCTGCTATAAATTCACAAAGTAATTTGATCAAAAATAACCGAATAAAATAGTAGTCAAAATGGAGAGCCTCAGTAATAGGTAAATGGGAAACGTCCGGGCCTTAAATGCTTGCAGGGAAACTCTTCAGAGTATCAGTCTAGATACAAAATCAAAAAGGACTGTAATCTATAAAGGATAGTATTCCTATTGAAAATCGCAATTTAGCGATATTCACAGAATATATGTAAAATGAATAGTC
Organism: Lithobates pipiens; assembly: GCF_037356315.1. NCBI lineage: Eukaryota > Metazoa > Chordata > Amphibia > Anura > Ranidae > Lithobates > Lithobates pipiens. The sequence continues at coordinate 178,033,249 of NW_027507785.1, forward strand.
TGAAAAAATTACCTGATAGAATCATTTGGATTAATAAACCAAAAAAAGGAAAAGAGGCGACAATAGCCAATCTGCGGCTCCCTAAGGAGATATACCCCCCAGCCACTCAGACCCAGAATAGGATTCACTTCAAAGTGCACAAGACATATCTGATCTAATAGAAATAGAAAAGGAAAAACAAAAAGCAAACCAAAAGCAAAAACAAATGTTAGCTCTGGTATGTCTTAATAATAAATCCACCAGAATCAATATCCAAGCTATTTACAACAGAGACAGTCAGCTGCCTACCTTTCTTTGCAGATACATGGACATTCTGTACACAAAGTCCTCCACAGAGAGAGTGAAAGGCAGAGAGACATTGCCTTATAAAGTGTCTCCCCCATCACAGTGGCATCTGGGATTGCCGCCGGATGGTGGGCGGAAGTGCCCCGACATTCGATCTCGGAAGAGACCAAGGAGCGTTCCGCGCATGCGCGATGTGACGTAGACCAACATCACCTGCGCACGGCGGCCATTTTAGAAAGTCCTCCGGCCGTCCACAGTGATGGCAAAGAGGAAAATTCAAAATTATTGCTCCTGCGCCTGCGTTGGATGATAACACAGCATCAACAAAGCCATATTAACTAATGGAAAGCCCACATTGTACTGTGAGTGGGCTGGGATGGAAGAAGAAAGGGGAGGAGACAGGCTAGGAATTACATTATATTTACCCAGCAAGGCGGACCTAGCAGGGGAGATGAATGCCTGAAAGTAAACCTCAACCCAAAACACAACTTTTTACATTTTATTTTAACAAAAAATAAAAATCGCACAGGTGATCAAATACCACCAAAAGAAAGCTCTATTTGTGGGAAAAAAATTATAAAAATGTCATTTGGTTACAGTGTTGTATGACTGCGCAATTGTCATTCAAAGTGCATCAGCGCTGAAAGCTGAATATTGGTCTGGATAGGAGGGGGGTTTAAGTGCCCAGTAAGCAAGTGGTTAATCAGTACAGTTGTCATCCAAAAATACAAATACACTCCAACACATGACAACACTTCTGATTTTTTATTCTTTATTTTATTTTTTCGTACGAGAATTTTCGTAACTTTAACAAAATCTTTGGGTTTGATATACGACTAACATGCAAAAAAAAGGGGACAATCTGTCGTCTGATTTTCAAATTGTGTGTATGGGGCATTAGTTCATGAAGGACTTTTCCCCCCTGTCAGTTTTCTGCAAAGGGCCTTGGTGACAAATCCAGCTCTGCCATGTACTTCTATAACATTAACCAATTTATAACAAGATTATCTGCAAAATAAAAATGTTGGATATTTTTTTAGTAAGTACTAACCTAATAATTCACACTAAAGGTTATTTTTGGGCGTTTTATAATAAGCACATTGAATCCACCACATTTCCAGTTGATTCCTTAAAGCAGGGGTCTCCAAACTTTCTAAACAAAGGGCTAATTTACTGTCCTTCAGACTTTTGGGGGGCGAAACTATGGCCATTGGAAGTAGAAAAGGTGCCAATGTTAGTGGGAAAAAACAATGCCCCATCATTGTTGTCAGTTGGAGAAATTGTGCCCCATCTTGGTGTCAGTGGGGAACTACGTCTTATCATTGGTATCATTGGGCCCCATTGTTGGTGTCAGTGGGAAAAATTGTGCCCTATCATTGGTGTTATTGGGAAGAATTGTGCCCCATCATTGGAGTCATTGGGCTCCATTGTTGGTGTTATTGGGAGAAATTGTGCGCTATCATTAGTGTCATTGGGAGGAATTGTACCCTATTGGTGTAATTGGGAGGGATATTGCCCTTTCATTAGGGTCAGTGGGGTGGAATTATGCCTCATTGTTCCATTGTTGGTATCAGTGGATGAAAGTGTTCCAGTGGCAAGATGAAAGCAAGCAAAGGGCAGCTTCTGGCCCCCGGGCCACAGTTTGGAGACTACTGCCTTCAAGTAAAACCCAGGAATTATTGTTATTGTCAACTTACATTGGTCCAGCTTGACACAATGTAATTATCTATTCTTATATCTGGAGGGCCACTGAAAATCACTGCAATAGCTTGTACTACATGCAGCAATAGCCACAATCTTCTAATTCTTGCTTGAGGGTCGCTCACTTGGCACATGCATGGCTTCATCCACCCTTCCTCTGCACTTCTTGAAATCTGAGCATGCCTTGTATTCATTTGAAAAAAAACAAAGTGTTCTTTGAATGGCAGATGTACACCCTGTGATCAGGCTGCTCAGTTAGGACTCGGAGGGTTGCGGCTATCACTATATGTAGTGAAGGCTACTACAATGGTTTTCTGCATCTCCAAATGCCCTCCAGATGTAAAATATGGATAATTACATCGTGCCAAGCGAGACAAATGTAAGCAACAATAAGGATAATTGTGGGAGCTTCACTTTAATGGTGTCAGAAAGTTCCACCCTGTCTGCCTTACCTTGCCATCTACACGTTTGTACCGTTTGTTTTTTTAGTTAAAGGAAGAGTGTCGGGCACCACAATCAGATTGCACAGTTTGCAATTTCTTCCCAACTGTTGCAGGGTCAATGTTGAAACAACTATTGGAGAAATATGGGTGTGCTGATGCAGAACTATTAATATAAAATTCTCATAACAGCAACAAAATATCATTTTCATGTAACATTACTTCAGAAGGTGTGCTCTTTCTAGCAAAAGTGCTTTACCTTTCACTTTGATTATCCACACCCTTGTGTATTTTGTTCTTCAAGACTGAGCCAATGTCCTATCAAGATGAAGCCTCCCAGATATGTGGAATTTGAGCCCTAAGGAACAGCACAGGCATCAACATGCAATATACTTTGTAATGTACACATTCTCTGTCAGGCTCTTCTCTTTATTTCCATTTCCATTATTTGCTATGCACCTACGGAGACCATAAACTCAATGATTTCTTGAGTGTTTTGCTTTTTACTACTTTGTATGTTTTGCTTCTTACAAGGCAACCAGCCAATTTTAAAGGTCTCAAGCCTTGTGGATGTCCACACAAAGCTTTTACAGGTATAAAACATGCATAAAATACATTGAATGCACATATAGTCCTAAGGAAAGATTGTTGCTGAAGTGAATGGTCCGATGACAGGGTTTCTTTAAATTCTTCCAGGCAATTTCTGTGAGCAGCGATTGAGGGCTTTGGTAATGCACTATATTACCAAAAGTATTGGGACATCTGCCTTTATGCACACATAAACTTTAATGGCACCCCAGTCTTAGTCTATAGGGTTCAATATTGCATTGGCCCACTCTTTGCAGCTATAACAGCTTCAGCTCTTCTGAGAAGACTGTTCACAAGCTTTAGGAAATGTGTCTATGGAAAGGTTTGACCATTCTTCCAGAAACTCATTTGTGAGGTCAGGCACTGATGTGGATGAGAGAGTCTGGCTCACAGTCTCCGTTCTGTCATCCCAAAGGTGTTCTATTGGGTTGAGGTCAGGACTCTGGGGTAGAAGTATTTGACTGGCCTGCACAAACTCTCTCATCCATGTCTTTAGGGACCTTGTTTTGTGCACTGGTGCACAGTCATGTTGGAACAGGAAGGGGCCATCCCCAAACTGTTCCCACAAAGTTGGGAGCATGAAATTGTCCAAAATATCTTGGTATGCTGACGTCTTAAGAGTTCCTTTCACTGGAACTAGGGGGCCAAGCTCAACCCCTGAAAAGCAACCCCACACCATAATCCCCCTTCCACCAAATTAATAGGCCCAGTGCACAAATGAAGGTCTATAAAGACATGATGAGCAAGTTTGGGGTGGAGAAACTTGACTGGCCTGCACAGAGCCCTGACCTCAACCCGAGGGAACACCTTTGGGATGAATTAGAGTGAAGACTGTGAGCCAGGCCTTTTCGTCCACATCAGTGCCTGACCTCACAAATGCAGTTCTGGAAGATGGCACCACAGTGCACATTGTGGGTTGCTTAAAATTTCAGAGATGGTTGAAGCGCTTCTTTTTTTGGCAACAGAGTTTCTTTACCTTTCTACTTATTTCCCATGCAAATTCACCTTAAGGAAAGCGTACATTGAAAGAAATATGGGGTCTGCCGACCGCCTCCTAAACTTACTAGTTGCCTGGCTGTCTCTGACTGCCATATTTTCATTGACCTGTAATAAACTTCAGATTCCAAAGTCAAAGTAAAATTAGAACTAAGGTTGCACGGATACTAGTATCGGTGTCGATACCGAGTATTTGCACAAGTATCGGTACTTGTGCAAATGCACCGATGCCTGAAACCGATATTTTCAGGCCAGTTCTTAGAGCGGTCAGTGGAAATGAACAAATGTCCCTCTGTTTAACCCCTTATTAACCCTTAATTTACTCTCATCAGCCTTAATTAACTCCCTATTCTCCTCCATTTATTTATTATTTTTCTGCGCTTTTTTTTCACATCTATTTTATAAACGATAAACAATTATTTATTTTTTTTGTTTGCTTTGTTAGTGACTATTTTAACACCTATATATTAACATATATTTACACATTTCATAATAAAAAAGCGCAAAATTAAACCAGAAAATCAATTTATTTAATTTGTAAATGACTTTTCAATGCTTTTTACCATTACTGACAGCTGAAGTGTAAACAAAACAGTTGCGGTAGGTATTGGTAATTGGTATTAGCGAGTACTAAAAAAAAAAAAAGTATCGGTACTCGTACTTGTTGTAAGAAAAATGGTATGGGTGCATCCCTAATTAGAACTTCTCATCTTCTCATATATAGTATTCCAAGTCAATATCTGATATTGTCCAAATCCATTGGATCAGCATGACAACCAGAAAACTAGCATTTGAGATGTTGGCAATGGCACACATTATATTCTTAGTATACATTTCCTTAATGTGTATACCGATGTGTGTGTGTGTGTGTGTGTGTGTGTATATATGTATATGTGTGTGTGTGTGTGTGTATGTGTATGTGTGTGTGTGTGTGTGTGTGTGTATATGTATATGTATATATATATATATATATATATATATATATATAAATTATTATACAGGTTTTATATAGCGCCAACAGTTTTTGCGCATCGCTTTACAACATGAGGGCAGACATTAGTTGCATTACAATTTGGTACAAGAGGAATCAGAGGGCCCTGCTCGTTAGAGCTTACAATCTAAAAAGGAAGGGTCAATTGATACCAAAGGTAATAACTGTGGGGGGGATGAGCTGATGGAGGAAGTAAAACAGTGTTAGTTAGAAGCAGGATGGGCATCTTTGAAGAGAAGGGTTTTCAGGGATCGTCTAAAGATGGATATATTAGGGGACAGTCAGACAGATTGGGGTAGGGAGTTCCAAAGGATGGAAGAAGCTCTGGAGAAATCCTGGAGGTGAGCATAGGAGGAGGTGACAAGGGAGCTAGAGAGCAGGAGGTCTTGGGATGACCGAAGAGAGCGGCTTGGTTGGTATTTTGGGACTAGGTTAGTAATGTAACTAGGGGCTGAGTTATGGATGGCTTTGTTAATTATTGTTAGTACTTTGAATTTTATTAGTTGGATGATAAATATATATAAAAATTGTGTAGAGAGTAGAGTCACTTTAACGCTAGAACAGCCAGCCTCCAAACCTAGGTTGCTAATCTGCACATTGGACAAAAAAATGAAATTGCGGCTAAATTGTAATGACAAAAATAACAAGCATTGCATTGCCAACAAGTATTGAAGAGTATATGTATCACTTTACAAATATTTATAAGCCTCCCACATGTTCTACCCCCTGACACATATTCTAAATGTGAGTGCATCCTTTTGTGTAGTTCATAAAGATGTATTTGAGTGACACATTATTGCCACTAACCTACTGTTCGGTGACAATATCTGAAATGGTGACATTGCTAGGTGATTATCCTCTATCACTGAAAGTAATTTATCCTGTAAAAGCTTGTGTTTAGTTCATCCTGTTATCCTTTGCTTTCTTAATGTCTAAACTAATTGCCTTTGACCAGTGAGTACATGTAATCTGTAACATGTAAGCAAAGATGCTAACCCGCTTACTGACTGAAATTCCTCTTATCTATTGCATATTCACTGATACCAAGCATGAGGCCCAACCTCCTCTTGACGTTTAGTACTGTAATGGCTTAGAACACAGTTATGTACATCATCTAGACGTCATTCTTGGCTTGTACTGTGGCTTACTAGTAGGATTTACAGGGGATGAAAAAAATCACTGGATTCATGGTCCTAGTTCTAATATGGGTTCATTTAGCGTGGGTTGACCGTGGATATGAAGTACTCCAATACAGATTACTTTCAAAGTCTTAAATCCTATCTAAAGGCAAAACTTTTTGGTAGTTTTGGATAGAGTGCAGAGGGATTAGAACAGTTGTCATTTATTATTGCTGTCTGTGGTCCAGAACTTCTGCTTTAAGGCATCCTCACCCTCTTCTATGCCACTTTTTTTTTTGGGGAGGGGGGAGCGGGTATAGAGTTTTGACAGGTACTCAGCTCCCACTTCCACTTGCTCTGCCTAGGCGACTCCTCCTCCTAAACCCCCCGCTCGCAATCTTCTGGGACATGTCACAGGTCCCAGAAGATTGCTTGGCCATTCAGGACACGCAGTGCGACTCGCACCCAGCTGTGAAGGCACAAGCTGTCACAGCTGGGTGCCCACACTAGTGATGCAACGTCACTGAACCATGGGACAGGTGAGTGTGTGTTTTTATTAAGTCAGCAGCTCCACTTTTTCTGCTGACTTTTAATAAACAGAAAAAAGGTGTGGAACTACGCTTTAAGGAGTTTCCCCCTCCTCTATTTGTCGTGTTTACATTTATCATGGAAAGTTAAGATCCCTAATTTTGGGTTGTCCCCAGAAAAGTAATGAAGGGGAAATCTTCCCAATGGGGACACTAATTCTGGTGCCTTCGGGGGACCCTGAGGAATTCCCTTAATTTGTGAGGATTTCCTCTCACTTCCTGTTTGACTATGGGACATGAAGTGAAGGGAAATCTCCACAATGAGACACAGAAGACGGGAAAAAAAACTCTGACGGGTTATAACCCTCCCTTGCTCTAGCCAAAATGGATAGAGACTATAGCTCTACTTTAAAGTGGTTCTAAAGGCAGAAGGTTTTTATTCTTAATGCATTCTATGCATGACGGTTAAAAACCTTCTGCGTGCAGCAACCCCCTAATACTTGCCTGAGCCCCATCTCGATCCAGCTATGTTGCATGAGAGCCTTGGCTGTACAGGACTTTCCCCCCCTCGTTGACTGAGGCAGCAGCAGGTGCCATTTGCGCCCACTACTCTCAATCAAAGTCAGCGAGCCAATGAGGAGTGAGGGGGCGGGGATGAGCCGTGGCTCCATGTCTGAATGGACACACAGAGCAGTGAGTTGGCTCGGGTGCCCCCATAGCAAGCTGCTTGCTGTGGGGGCACTTGGCAGGAGGGAGGGGCTAGGAGTGCCGGCGGGAGACCCGAGAAGAGGAGGATCTGGGCTGCTCTGTGTAAAACTATTACAAAGAGCAGGTAAGTATAATATAACAAGACTTTTATATTTCACTTTAATAGAGGCTGTCTGTACTTCCTTTATGCTTCCTTTTTTTACTATGCTCATACGCAGAGCCCTTTTCTAAACATGTGAGCAAAGATGCTATATATACTACAGACAAATATATATTTCTGTTGGCTCTATCTAGTCCTGCTTTTAAGGCAGATGTTTTCCCCTTAAGGAGAAGAACATTTTGGCTTTGCTTCAAGATTACATATAAAGTGATTTTTTGGAGCAGTTATCAGAACTGCTTTTCCCATTAGATGTTGTATGGAGGGATTAGGGTTCTAAGGGTATGTGATTCTGTGCAGGGAGGGATAGTCTCCATCGAATGATTTATGCCGAGCTGCAGACATTGCATGAAGGCTATTTAAAGTGTATGTAAACCTAAAAGCAAATATTTAATATATTACAGTTTACCTGTTCATATGGTGGCTGCATTCATTTTCTCATGTCTGGCTTTTTTCCTTTATTACCTGATAATCCTGCAGGCAACATATTTGCAGTCCTTGGGTGGCTACACTTCTCCGCTGTAACTATTAAGGGAGCCATGATTGTCACCCAGGCTGAGCTTCGAACATGTTTGCCTTTGTTAATCTCCAGTAAATTATGGATAAGGAGGATTTACAGCTTACAGAAGAAAGATCAGATTGATTTCTTTCAGTGTATTTCACAAAAAGTGACAATGATGCTGCATTTTTTTTGAATGATTAACAGGTATTTTCTGTACTTGCTAAAAATTGTTCCTAGCCTGAAAGATGGAAACGAATGTACTCACCACTTCCATGGGCTGGCAAGATGCAATATATTACATTCTTGTTTTTGACGTTCGTTATCCTAAAAAAAAAAGTCACATAGGCAATAAGGACAACATGCATGTTCTTTGAAAAGATGCACATGTGTAGGATTGGCACAAACTAGCCAATAATTATATCAAAATACAATGTTTGGTGAGGCCAACTATCAAGTACTATTAATATGGTACATGGCCCAACATGTAGATTCTTTCATCCCTGGGCCTCAACAGTTTGCTTTCAAGGTTGATGACTGAAGGGTTCAGCATCCCACATATGACAGGCTTGCCAAAAAGTCCATATTTTTGGATTGTATTGTACAATTTTATATTTTCTCTCATTCAAATAATCCTCTGCAAATCTCCACCTGAAACACTATTAAATAGACTGGTCAGGGAAATGTCTGGACACTTCAGACTACTTTTATTACCCTTCATATCCATAGCAGCTAGAACCACCATTGCCAGATCCTACAGTAGAAGACTTCCTCCATTAATTTTGAACTGATCGAGGCCAAGTTTTCCTAGCTACTGATCAATGAAAACTGTACTGCTGTACTAAATGATAGGATGAAGGCCTTCATGCATGTCTGGGTTTCATGGATACACTGGCTAAATAGGCTGTTCAATTTGCAAGGGAATTTTCCCTGAAGCTTAGTAAATGTGTTGATATTTTACGTTGCAAAGAATACCCAGTTACATGCAATGAAAAAATAAAAAAGCAACATTTTTTCCTTGAACATGATTGGATGATTGGATGATGGCAATCAGCAGAGCTTCACCTCATTCACTATGCTCTGGGGAATTTTCTCTTGCAAAGTGAATTATCTATTTGCCTTTAGTGAACCAACCTGCATATCTTTCAAAATCCTTGAGGGATGAATAGGTGGACAACCTTACAGGACAGAAGCTTGGAGTCACAGGGAACAAGCTGTAATTATATGACCCTATTTGAGCTTACCTTATGAATGCAATGCTTATCCTAGTATGTAGTTGCCTTGCAACTTGCACTTAAGTTATCTATCTTTGTGTTTGGAGAACCTCAAAAATCATTAAAACAGAAAAGAGGAAGGCCAAAAGAATTTAGGAGGATCTTCCAAAGAGCCAACTGGTGGTTGCAGAGTTTGTGTGATCACACTGCAATCTTTTACCATTCATCCCATAGATGGACAGACTACACTTCTTACAGCAGAACAGAAGAACTGTTGCATTTCCAAAGAGCTCCAACTTTAGCCACAGAAGAAATAAACTATTACTTGACTGTGCTGTAAATATGTCCAAATACAATGTACTAAAACCACACGTCAGAATAATTTGTCTGTATATGATATCATGGCTGCTGTCTGAAGATGAAAAGAGGGAATTATGTGAGTTGGCATCCATTCATCTCTAGTAAATGAGTTTATATAGAGCAAAGATCCCAGTTAGAAATGTTCTGCATCTCAGGAAACTGTTGGAGTCAGTCATATGGACCCCAAAACAAGAAGTGTTTACCCCCAGAGAGGGTAATTTCTGTAAAACTGCATTGCAGCTTTGATAAAGGAACAGAGTAGATATAAAGTGTTCCATGAGTTCTCCTTTAGGTGCCATTACAATGTTAAGACTGTCTCTCTACTAAAACCTGCAGGGCATACACCCTGCAATGGCCCTCTTCCCCCACCTTTAGACCCCTTTCACACCAAGGGCGTTTTTCAGGCGCTATAGCATTAGAAATGGCGCCTGCAATCCGCCCTCAAACAGCTGCTCCAGTGTGAAAGCCCGAGGGCTTTCACACTGCAGCGGTGCACTGGCAGGACGTCAGGAAAAGTCCTGCCAGCAGCTTCTTTGGAGCAGTGAAGGAGCAGTGTGTTTACCGCTCCTCCACTGCTGCTCCCCATTGAAATCAATGGGGCATCGCTGTAATACCGCCGGCAAAACACCGCTATTGCAGCGTATTGCCGGCGGTTTTAACCCTTTCTCGGCTGCTAGCGGGGGGGGGTAAAAGTGCCCCGCTAGCGGCCAAAATGCGCCGCAAATCCAACGGTAAAACGCTGCTAAAAATAGTGTATGGTGTAAAAGGGGTCTTACTGAACCAACATCTGTAGTCCTACTGGGGCCAGCCAAAAATTTGACAGCGAGATCCTTGTCCCCTGTCTCAAGCTGTAAGAATGCATGACAATGGTTAGTGCTAGTGCAACATCAAACAGTTATGTTGTAGGTGGCTGCACTAGAAGCAGCTGAATACAATATAACAATATGTTTACATTGGGTCTTTTTAACCACTTGCCGACCTCTGCACCTCGATGTACATCCCTACTTTGGGGACGGATATCGTTGTTATGGCAGCAGCTAGCTGCCATAACCCCGGTATCTCTGTGTTTGGCTAGCGGTCAGCTACAAGATAAAAGTGGTATCTGTGGCAGATTCGCCACAAGATCACTTTTATCAGTGGTGGGAGAGGCCCCCCCCCCCCCCCCCCCGCTGCCATGATCCAGATCCAGTGCCCTCCACCACTTACCGGAGACGACGACAGAGGCAATCGCGTCTGTTCTCCTGTCAGGTATGGAGACGAGTGAGGGGAAGATGGCCCCCACCCGTCTCTATACCATAGCAGGGCGAAAGTAACGTCAAGTCACTTCCGCCCTTACTTCTTAAAGGCACTTTTTTTAATGTCATTTTTTTCAAAGTGACAAAATTATTATTATTATTTTTTATTTTTTTTTTTTTTTGCATTTAAGTCCAATATGAGATCAGAGGTCTTTTTGACCCCAGAACTCATATTTAAGAAGTCCTGTCAAGGTTTTTTCTAATATAAGGGATGTTTATATTCCTTATAATAGTAATAAAAGTGACACCATTTTTTTTTTTTAACCATGTAAAAATAAAAGGCAAAATAAATAATTTTTTTTTTTTTTTAAACGCGACCCTTCCCGCCGAGCTCGCGTGCAGAAGCAAATGCATACGTAAATAGCACCCGCAAATGAAAACCGTTAGGTATCACCACGATCGGTAGAGTGAGAGCAATAATTCTAGCCCTAGAACTCCTCTGTAACGCAAAACATGTAACCTGTAGAATTTTTTAAATGTTGCCTATGGAGATTTTTAAGGATAAAAGTTTGTCACCATTCCACAAGCAGGCGCAATTTTGAAGCATGACATGTTGGGTATCAATTTACTCGGCTTATTATCTTTCGCAATATAAAAAAAGTTGGGTTGACTTTACTTATGTAAACTTGCTTATTGTCTTATTTTTTAATTAACAAAAGTGTATTTTTTTTTAAAAAAAGGTGCGCTTGTAAGACCACTGTGCAAATACGGTGTAATTTTCTAGCAAAAAAATAATGTTTTTAACGAGTAAACACCGAGTCTGAAAAAAGAGGCCGGGTCCTTAAGAGGTTAAATCAAATACTTTACTGTTAAAACCACCAATTACCTCTTGTTAACCCTGCCTAGCCTTGATAAACTCTATTCTATTCTTTTCTTTCCTTTCGGCACCCAGGTCAATCGTGGATCTTTGATCAAGGTACCAGGTGGCCACCATGTAAACGTTAGTTTTTTGTACTTGCTTAAAACCTTACTTAGTTACATAGTTAGATTGAAAAAAGATACAAGTCCATCTAGTTCAACCATAAAAATAAATAAATAGAAAATTCAAACAATCCCATATACCCAAACCTATACCCACAGTTGATCCAGAGGAAGGTGAAAAACCCCAGCAAAGCATGTACATTACTGTACTATGAGAGTCCCTTCTCTGTTTTTGTTCTCCTAAAAGTACCTGGTTAAAGAAGAGTAGATCTGGAAATAGTCCTGGAGCCTGTGAATAGTTTATTTTTATCAATTATCATAATAGAAAGTATATGAACAATAGAGAAATCCAAATCGATATTTGGTGTGACCACCATTTGCCCTCAAAACGGCATCAATTCTTCAATTTTTCTGGTTACACTTGCACACCGTTTTTTTGTAGGAACTCTGCAAGTTTGTTGTTCCAAACATCTCGGAGAACTAACCACAAATCTTCTACCTCAAATCCTTCTGTCTTTGTGTAATCTCAGACAGACTGGATGATGTGATCATGGCTCTGTGGGGGAAACCATCACTTCCAGGACTCCTTGTTATTCTTTACGCTGAAGATAGTTTTTCATGACATTGGCTGCATGTTTGGGGTTGTTATCCTGCTGTAGAATAAATTTGAGGCCAATCACACACCTCTATGATGATATGCCATAATGGATAAGTATCTACCTGTACTTCTCAGCATTGAGGACCTCATTGATCCTGACCAAATCTCCAACTCCTTTTGCAGAAATGCAGCCCCCAACTTGCAAGGAACCTCCATCATATGTCGCTGTAGCCTGCAGACACTCATTATTGTACCACTCTCCAGCCCTTTGTATACAAACTGCCTTTTTGACAGCCAAATAATTCAAATTTTTATTCATCAGTTCACAGCACCTGCTGCCATTTTCTGCACCCCAGTTCCTATGTTTTTGTGCATGTGACACGGAGACCAGACTAGTTGACTCAACTATGCATGAAAACATAGGAACTGGGGTGCAGAAAAATGGCAACAGGTGCAAAAGGGCTGGGGAGCAGTACAAGTGTGTGTGTGTATGTATGTATGTATGTATGTATGTATATATGTGTGTGTGTGTGTGTATATATATGTTATAAAAATCTATCTCTCTGGTGAGTGAGCATTAACAAGGATAAAGGGGCAAGGCACTGGGGAGCATCTGTATGTTGGGTTTGAAGTGGAGCACACTACCCTTTTGAATTTTGCACGAATAGAGACTTGATGAGGAACTATGGTTTGGAGTCACTGTATAGAAGTTACAGCATGGATGTTTGGATTTGGTTGTTGGAAATATACTGTGTAGATTGAGCACTTTTTCGACTTTTTATTGACTGCTTATGAAGAGTTTTAGGGGTTGAATAGAGCTGCACCGTTCTTTTATTTAATGTACTGTTGATGTATAAGGTTTACATCTGGTCGCAGTAGCCAGACACAGGGAGGTTACCAGAGAATGCAGGTGGTTTTCATTTAAATTTATAACTGTGGGGTTTCCGTCAAAGAAATCACACTCGTAAAGGTTGCATTCTATGGTTGAAGATCTGAAAGCCATCATGGGTGGAACTAAGGTAAGGTTCACACTAGCCAATGCTCTGAAAAGTGATCCACAGCGGATGGCAAGTGAACAATCTCCTCCTGTTTAATCTTTAGGCGGGTGGTCGGAGGGCAGTAAAACATCAGCTCAGCTGCCTGTTTGTACCACCATCCATGTGATAGAGGTCTTTTAGTTGCAACACTTTCCTATGATACACAGAACTTGGCAGCTCAAATGTTTTAGTTTGCCATCTACATTTCTACTACTCTGAGGACCTGGACATGTAGCTCTTTTAAGTGGGTGATATCCATGGTAAGTTCCCTAATTGGGCTTTAGAACAAGAGACACAGTCAGTGAGACACATTACCCAAAAATTTAACATTACAACAGAACATTTAAGCATTATTTTAAAGAACCACATACTAAATATGTTTCATAAATAGGGACTCGTAAATATACCTTTAGCAGTCTCCATGTCACTGACATTACATCCAAATTTCGGAAAGGTCTGAATGGCAAAGCTGTGTTAAATTTTTTTCCATCCCTGCTTGCCTTCTGCAACTTGCAATGCATCGATGATCCGTAAAGAAGCTCAATAATAAGGGTGGATCCACATGGGGGGGGGGGGGGCACAACGGGGCAATTTTAGACTACCAGGACATGCCAGAGCTTTGGAAGTCAGAATAGCCTGGCATTCGAGAGTAGCCCCTGCTAAATTGGAGGCTGCTAGTATGCTGCACTTTATACCTTATGGCAGATGCTCTATTTTTTTATTTTTTATTTTTTTATTTGGTGATACATTTTCTTTCTTATAGGATTTAGATATAAAGCTTACCAGTCCTTATACAGAACATGGTGGCAATATTCATTTTCTTTTCCTAGATAATCTTCTGCCAGTTAAGCCTGGTACACACTATAGCCTCATACACACGATAGGACTTTGTACAAACTTTCCCTTGGATTTTTGTACAAAGGGCGTCGGCCCTGAACTTGTATTGCATACACACAGCAGGACTTTTTCAGCCAACTTTCACCAAACCACGTGGTTTTTCTGCTCTTTACCGCCACCTTTGGTCAACTTCTGTATTGTTGTCTGATCTTTTGCATTGGTTCTGAGCATGCCTGTTTGCACTTTGTACAAAAGTCCTATGGTTTTCTGTACACACGATCAGACTTTGCTCCATCGGACTTTTGTTGCCAGAAAGTTTGTCCGTTCGCACAGCCAACAAAAGTCTGATGAAAACCAAAAAAGTTTGTCCGATGGAGCGTACACACAGTCGGATGTTGCTCCAAAACAGCTAATTTGCATGTTTGTTGTCAAAAAGTCTGATCGTGTGTATGGGCCTTAACACTGACAGCTCTGGTCGGAGCTGCTGTACTAACCATCCAACGTTAGTACAGCGATCTCCCCTCCCCCTGCCAGAACACTCTGATCAGCGCTCTCAGCCATTGGCTGATCGGGAGTCGGTCCGCAGCTGCCTGGTTTTCCAGCATGCTTGTCCAACAGAAGCCGGCTGTTCTGTCGGATCAACTGACATACACACAGGCTGAATGTCGGATGTTTTTTTTTAATTGATATTTGTTCAAACCGTGTGTCTGGGGCTTAACTGTTGTAGAGGGACACCACTCATGCACCATGCTGTATATGTGGAACAGCAGCATTGTCGCCCTAAGACAAGTGTTTCGGGACTACAGAGCACCTCCCCTCGTCCCGTTTTGATAACTTTAGGGTGAAGTATTCTGTCGTCCTCAAAGACTGTGAACAATGCTAACTGATACCAGTCAGCAGGGGCGAGGAGCACAGTAAATTAGTTTTACAAGATTTATGACAAATTTTAATAGATATAACTAAAAGCTTTTAAATGTATGTGTAACGGACCAAAAGGGAGCAAATAAGAGAAGTTCACTGTTTACATTTAACTACTATACATTTTAAGTACCCTCTGACTTGCATTGTATAAAGCTTTATTCCATTTATCTTGGCTACCATAAGATAAAAGAAACCTGGGGTGCAAGGTGTTATCTTACCGCTTAATGAAGTAAGATCTTATTTTGCTATTAATGCTTGAAAAGTGCTACACTAGTATTTTACAATCTGCTGACGCCTATGTGACCTACACTTTGCAACATGACCTACCAAAAGGGTAATAAAACAAGCAGTGCAACATTTTTTTTAAATTTAACATTAACAAATATATCATCATAATATCCTTTTAATGTGGTTGCTAAGATTTAAACTAACAGATTCCAGTTGTTTAACTACTGTACAGTATCTCGCTAAAGTACACCCTCACATTTTTGTAAATGTTTTATTATATCTTTTCACGTGACAACACTGAACAAATGACGCTTTGTCCCCTCAAAATAACACACAGCCATTAATGTCTAAACTGCTGGCAACAAAGGTGAGTACTTTGGGCCCAAAGTGTCAACATTTTGTGTGGCCACCATTATTTTCCAGCACTGCCTTAACCCCCTCTTGGGTATGGAGTTCAGCAGAGCTTCACAGGTTACCACTGGAGTCCTCTTCCACTCCTCCATGATGACATCACAGAGCTGGTGGATGTTGGAGATCTTGCGCTCCTCCACCTTCCGTTTGAGGATGCCCCACAGATGCTCAATAGGGCTTAGGTCTGGAGACATGCTTGGCCAGTCCATTGCCTTTACCCTCAGCTTCTTTAGCAAGGCAGTGGTCATCTTGGAGGTGTGTTTGGGGTCATTCTCATGTTGGAATACTGCCCTGCGACCCAGTCTCTGAAGGGAGGGGATCATACTCTGCTTCAGTATGTCACAGTACATGTTGGCATTCATGGTTCCCTCAGTGAACTGTAGCTCCCCAGTGCTGGCAACACTCATGCATCCCCAACCATGACCCTCCCACCACCATGCTTAAATGCTTGACTGTAGGCAAGACACACATGTCTTTGTACTCCTCACCTGGTTGCCGCCGCACACCCTTGACACCATCTTTATCTTGGTCTAATCAGACCACAAGACATGGTTCCAGTAATCATTGTCCTGTTTGCAGGCTTTCTTGTGCATCATCTTTAGAAGAGGCTTCCTTCTGGGACAACAGCCATGCAGACCAATTTGATACAGTGTGCGGCATGGTCTGAGCACTGACAGGCTGACCCCCCCCCCCCCACCCCCACCCCTTAAACTTCTGCAACAATGCTGGCAGCACTCATACATCTATTTCCCAAAGACAACCTCTGGATATGAAGCTGAGCATGTGCACTCAACTTCTTTGGTTGACCATGGCGAGGCCTGTCCTGAGTGGAACCTGTCCTGTTAAACCACTGCATGGTCTTGCCCACCGTACTGCAGCTCAGTTTCAGGGTCTTGGCAATCTTCTTTATAGCCAAGGCTTTTTTTTCAGAGATTTCTTTGCCCTGAGGTGTCATGTTGAACTTCCAGGGATCAGTTTTTTACTGCTCCAAATCCCCATTGGGGAGACTTCCTTTCACCTCTGTTCCCAAAGGCACAGCAGAAACAAAGTACATTTCTCCAAAGTAAGGTGAATTCCCTTTTAGACAATTGCAATCAGAACAAGAATCCGTAGACTTTCCATCAAATCTGATTCCAGTGGCAAATCAAACTTCTGGATTTTTTTCAGGCCCGGTTGCAATGGTCTATTGGGTGGGGATGGGCTGTCCACCTTTGTCCACTAATTTTATATACTTTTTATTAATGGACTTTTGGTTATATGAATTATTTTCTGTTCTTTATGACTAATAGGTCACTTATAAGCACTGATTTTCTGCACGTTTGCACTTTATATGTTTCACTTTATATTTAAAGCAGAGTTCCAGCCACAGAATTTTATTTTTATTTTTCCAGGCATATCCCCTCACACTACAGTAATAACACACATAAACTATATGTATATTTACTAGTTGATAGTAAGCATTATTTTTTTAATCTTACGATTTAGATGATCGTCTTCTGCCCGTTGCCATGAATGTGGGCATATGAGGCTCAATCACAGCCTTTTCCTGGATAACCGATTGAGAGGTGACCCCTCGATCTTGCGCATGCGCGATGCTCCGATGGCCGTAGCGCCGATTGTTTAGCAAGTTGCTAAATAAATATATTATACAACCAAACTAGATAGAGATATCTATCTCTATTCTCTAACTCTATCCTGTTCCCTTTTTTAAAAATGGCGCTGTGATCTGCCTTAAATCGCGTAATTTCCTGTCGGGAAATAATGCAATTTTTTTACATAGTCCTGCCCACTGACTCCTGGGAAATTAGAAAACACAGGCGAGGGAGAAAGTGATGTTCAAAAAAAATTCACTGCAAATGTTTTTTTTAAACTAGCCTGAAAATATGAAAATCCTTTTCAGGGTGGAACCCTGCTTTATGTACAACTGGTGCTGGAGTGAACGCACATACACAAGAAGTGGCTGAAAGCATTTGGAGGAGATTAGCAACACTAAGATGGAAAAATAGGGTATAGAAAGGTGAAAACACAAAGGGTTTTGCTTTAAAGTGGTAGTAAACCCGCACATGAAAAAAAACAAAAAAAAAACCCTGCAAGGCAAAGGTATAATGAGCTAGCTCATTATCAAATACCTCAGAACGAAGCCCCCGTATATGTGCCTGGTCCACGCCGAGGGAGCTGACATCTTGCCCTTGGCGTGTCTTCCGGGTTCGCGGCTCCGGTGCTGTGAGTGGCCGGAGCCGCAATGACGTCACTTTTCTTCCTGGCAAGGTCCGGTAATGCTGCCGGACCTTGAGCTGGGACATTCAGAGCGCATGCGCCGCTGACCTCAGCGGCTGCATGCATAGGGAATATCTCCTAAACCGTACAGGTTTAGGAGATATTAATTTTACCTACAGGAAAGCCTTATTATAAGCTTACCTGTAGGTAAAAGTGTAAAATTTGAGTATACAACCGCTTTAAGTCCCAAACCTGATGTCCACATCTATTGACAAATGCTCATTTATTCTTGACAATTCTAACCCTTATGGAATAATGTGGCTGAACAGCAATCATGTTGGTGTCTTACTGTATTACGCACCATCTTTATGTTGTCTACAAGCAGACTAAATGCCTATTTTGTTTGACTGTTGACCTCTCGCAGACCTTTCTGAGATGGGAAAAATGGTGAAAAAGGAACAGAGTTCTCCCTCATTGTTATTAGTATATTGGTGTTCTGCTAAATTCTAAGAAACTGAAGTCATGAATGACGCAAGGTCAACAAGGCTATAAACATATGACAGCATCCACCGATAAATTAGACCAGGTGAGCAACGAGATTCCAGTAGATAATAATTGGTGATTTGTGCAGTAATGCTACCAAGGTGTTTGGTCACTTGTCCGGAGCTTCTGCTAAAATATAGCGTTGGGTATTGCATACCTTACAGTTCTCTAACAGGCATTAAGCTAGGATTGCTGTATTTGCTGACTGCTATTATAATCATTATAATATGCTATTATAATCAGACAATTATGGTATGATAGTTATTTTAAAGAGGAACTGCAGTCTGCTCACATTTGTAATAAAAACATATTTGCCTCCAACCACTTTGCAATATATATATATATATATATATATATATATATATATATATATATATATATATATATATATATATATATATATATATATATATATATATATATATATATATATATATAATTATATAAGACTGTGGGTAGCTGAAGCTGCTGCCTGTTCACTTCCTGAATTTACGTAGACACACATCTCCAGCTCTGCAGCTCTCATTGGCTCTATTATGACTCATCCTGGCAAACTCTCACAAGAGTGTGAGAGAGCGCTGTGCATGATGTCATAAGCCTAGGCTTTTTACCAGACAAGAAACAGGAAGTGGGCTGTATAAGGTATTTACTGGCAGAAAAAAATGTTTTACTAATCAAAGTTAAAACAACAAGGGCAGATTTAATAGATGGAAAGTTGAAAAAATGACTGAAGGTCTGCTATAACTTCCTGCATGAGGCCAGGTGATATTTCTTTTCCTGGGGGTGGGGGATTCAGCATTGAGCAAACAGGAATATTGAGGTAGTGGGTTGTGGCAATTCTGGGTGTGGCAAATTTTGCAAAAAAAAAAAAAGAAAAATGTTAGCCAACTATGTAAAAGGTAATGCATGCCACATTCAACCCATCCATTTCCTATGCTTTTTATTTTTATTTTTTTGCTGTGCAATAAGTGATCATCTAACAGACGCCTACAAACTCCAGCACAATCATTTGTAAAAAAAAAATTCAACCCCACCATTTCATATGCTTTTCTGCACACAGCCTACCTTAAGGCTCGGTTCACACAGGGGCGACTCAGATCCGACTTCAGGTCGCCCCAAGTTGCCTCAAGAAGAACATTATAAACATAGTGACTGTTGTACAATCTAAAATGGTGCAGGGATCAGAAGTAACTAATGTACTTAGATGCATTCGTTTGGAGTAAGCCATATACAGCTGAGTGTACAGAGTGCAGCGGTCATGATTGTGGCAATATAGTGCTAGACTCAGGAGTGTGTATCGTATAAAGTGCTGGGGTCAGGAGTATTTAACTCCAGGGCTCAGGAGTGCATATTGGGGTCCAAAGCACAGGGGCCAGGAATGTGTAAAATACAGAGCGCAGGAGTGCATAATGCAGGTTATGAAGATTTCGTGCTCTGTTCTGATACCCTCCCAGAAGTTACAATTGCGTAATGCACAAGGGTCAGGAGTCTGTAACATGCAAGGGTTAGGAGTATGTAATGCACTGAGTCCCGGTGTCAGGTGGGAGTAACGCACAGAGGGGTACGGGGTCAGTAGTGTGTAATGTACAAGTCAGTAGACAAAGTTTCCCGATGACACGATTTTACTTGTGAAATGCACAGAGGCTGCTGGGACACACAAAACATCACGTTCGGGTAAAAACGATAGTGAGGCTTGAGACGCGCGCCGGAAGAGGAGAGACACAGCGATACCCTCACACATCTAAACCCATTCAAACTGCTGGAAAGGTTTAGTGCCAACTCATAGGCACTTGGAAATGTGAGAGATATGGCTTGTTTTTAATTGTTTTCATAAATAAATGTTCAGACATACTACGCAATGATTGCTGTTCATTTTTTATGTAGGTGAATATTGTTTGAACCTGTAAACTGGGAGAAGCATAGACCTGAGTGGATTGGTTATCTCCATCAATGAACCAAAGGCGCTTTCCATAATAATATGTGGTGAGTGGCCAATTGTTATGGTGGAGGTATCGTCACTCAATTGGTGGATATGAAATACACAGAATCACGGATATAAGCAGTTGGAGTATTTTTATACACAGCAGAAAACTTGAAAGGAGAATTTATTTATATTCTGGTTCATATATATAAACATAAACATTGAATTTTTTGAAATATAAACGGTGACATTAGGTGCACATGAAATATAGACACAGGTGGATTGTTTAGACGTAATAATACAGTAACACTAGTATTCATGTATATGTATAGTGATATATTTATTTTTCACAGTGATATTTTTTTACAGTGTTTTTTTCTATAGTGATATTTTTTACAGTGGTGTATTGTTTGGTGTGAAGTTACATAATATAAGAGTTAGCGCAGTAACACACATTTTCTTTGGTTTTGCATAGGTTTTTCACTTTAAGTGGCACCACATTTGACTGCAGCAAACTGTATAAGTTTTGAATTGATTTTGTAGTGTTGGGGTGTTTCACAATATTTGGCATTCTTAGATATAGTTTTTGTTTTGTTTTTTTCGCCGGTAGACACATATTTGATTTTGAGTAGACAAAGTACAACAAAAAGTTACCTCCCAGCTCCCACCCAAACCAAAATCCCCCTTCTCTCCTGACCACCTCCCCACCCCCTTGGATTACCCCCACCCCTCTCCCTAGTACAGCTCTCCCTCCCAGTCCAAATCTTCCTTCAAGTACAGCTCTGCTCCTCCATGAAGCCCATTTACCTTAACCAGACCTCAGATACAGCAGCAGTTCAAAGTGAGGGGAAGTCTTAGCTTTAGTTAGGTCATGAGTCTGTATCTGTCGGACAGGCTGTGCAAGTGGACGAAGCCCTGCCGTGCAACCAAATGCACACAAAAAAATGGACGTTTGCTCCCTTGGGGCCCAAGGCACATGTATGCAATGGGTGTCTGGCAACTGCAGCATTAGCTCTGGCAGTATCTATGCCCATAGGCATGCGCAGGAGGTGCGCCAGGTAATCACTCTGCGCTGTGCCGATTCCCCCCTGTGTTGTGCCCCCCCCCCCCTGGGGTTGCTGGCTTCCCTTCCCTCCTCCAGTTGCTGGGTGGGGAGGGGGGATGTTTCAGGATGGAGAGTGGGGGAAGGGGCTAATCTATGTCATTTACTGGCCCCTTTATTTTATAAATGAGCACAGTGAACACACTTGCTCACTGTGCTCAATCATAACTGAAACATAGTAAACTGTTTACTATGCTTCAGTTTGTGAATGAACAGGAAGGCGCTCAGCACAGAGCACTTCCCTTTCATTCACTGTTCAGTGCAGCTAAGGCTGCAGAGAAAGTCGTGTGTGTTTTGAGCTTTGGGGTGTACACCCTAATGCAATAGGCTGCACACACCTACAGTATGTCTATGCCCCAGTGTTACACTAACTCAAAAGTATTTGTACATTTGACTACCAAGGTAATTTACACTCAGAGCCGGGACAGGGGGTGGGCAGGAGGGACAGTTGCCCTGGGCACTGTGGTATGATGTGAGGTTTGGGGGCACCACAACGAAATTTATTTCCCTCCCTAAGCTCCTTCATTTAGTCTTTAAGAATTGTGGGCTAGTGGTAAGGTATTTAGGGGCTTGATAGGACATCATTGTGGGTGAGGCAGGTTCCTGTAAAATTGGCTATATAAAAGAATATCCCTTGAAAAGTGTTGTTGTTGTAAGTGACAGAATACTATTTTTGTGACCCCAATTTTCAAAAGGCTCTTTATTTCTGTGTAAGGCAAGTAATCAAAATTGTTTTCCAGAGAGTGTTCTAATACACTACTTCTGTGGCATATTGTTCTAATTTCCTTGACTGTTCTGGTATGGTTTGCGGCTTGTATTTTCTCTCAAGACATCATGGAATTTGAATTGGATTGTCTTTTTCTACAACCATTTTGTAACTATGATGTTTTGTTTATGCTGCTAATCTAAGGAAAAGAAGTGCATGTAAGCGTACTTTAACCCCTGGGAGGTGGATGAAGACACCAAGGTGACTCGGTGGGCTAGCCTTTCTCCTCTGAGCAAAATACCTGAATTTTGGGTACCAGTCAACTTAGCAAAATGTAACTAACTTTACTATACTATAGGGTTGGGCCACAGGATACCCAAAAATTACCAAACTGCAGACTCCAATCCTCTACTTTGTCAGTATAGAAAAAGGGCCTTCAACGCGTATCCCCTGGATGAGCCCCCAGAATTCCTGCAATGTCCGCCAGCAGTATCTTCCTACCATGCTCTTCAGGACACTCTTGAACAAGGTTTCACCAATGGTGCTACAATTCAGGTATCCCTGAAGTCCAGTCCTCTTCCTCTAACAAAAGCCCTCCCCAGGCAGCAGGCCTGAGAGGCACTGACCTCAAACTCAAAGCCTGACTGCAGCCCAAGAGTCGAGGGACTTCCAGGAGGTCACCCCATATATTTATATATCCTTCCCCAGCATGCACCACTGATGATAAAATCCCTAGTGGTTGGCCAGGGAGACATAAAAATGTTTGTAACTCAGAATTATTGTACCTTCTCATTCTGTTTTACAGGGACAATCCCCAACAGCAAAACAGGTATAAGTACTACAATCCATGCTCATACTGATTACTGCCAAGTTGCATTACGTTTGGGCTCCCTAGGGACACTACTGCTTAGAGTCCCTACACACAAAGTAAGTCCAAAATCCCTTGATGTTTGGGAAATTCCCAAAGGGACAACTACCCTTGTTTTATGTGGATCTATGGAAACCACAGAATGTTTTGAGATTCCCACACTTGGCGGTGTCCATGTTTAAAACACTCTTGTAAATTATAAGCCTCAGATATCCCCGGGAGTGTTGAGTTTTTTTTTTCTGATGAACAGCCTGTTCTAACTTGAATTATGTTGTTGTAAATAATTTCCATATAATCTGTAAATTGGTTCAAAATGTGTTTTGGCTGTTGGATATCTTGGAAACAGAAGCAGTTATACAGATGTTCAAACTGTTATCCGCTCTACTAGTAAAATATTATTTGCTGCTTCCCATTGGGAAGATTTCCTGTCGCACTGTTTTTGCCTCATAAAATAGACAGGGATTGAGGGTAAATCTGAGCTACAGTCAGTAATAAAAAGTTGAGAGAGGAAATAAAAAGTTTTAGCAGAAGTTTGGCTTCAACGCTTTTTGAAATGCTTTCACCTACCATTAGGTCTCATGTGCACTCTATGCCCTGACAGAGAGAGCTTTTCTCCTGACAGTTGGTTTCAAACGTGTTCGGACGCGTTCAGTCGGTTGAGCGTTCTTTTATTTCATTGGCCAGAATAGTAACTTATTCTGCCCATTTAAATGAACGAACCCTCAAGTGCTAAACCGCCTAGCTTTTAGGCACCTTTACACGCAGTTAGACACGTCTGGTGTTTTGGGGTTTTTCTTTCCCAAAAGCTCCTTTCCCAAACACGATTTGGGTGCATTCAGATTTCTGCCTCTAAAAGCCTCTGCCTCTAAATGCCTGTAAGCGCCTATGTGTGCATGGACACATACAGGGGTGTTTATGGTCAGAAAATAAATGTCAAATTCACATAAAAACAGGAGTTTGACAACTTCAGTGCGCAAGTCTTATAAAATGAGTAATCATAAAATGATTCTTCTGTTCTTCTGATAGGACAGTGTATGCACGTTTTTGTCAGCGAACATTAGTGATTAAGTAAATAAGAGCAACTCAGAAATACAGCATACTTCCATAGGCAGATAATTATGAGGGTAGATTTAGTCTGCCCCCTTCTAAGCCCTTGTACACATGGTCGGACATTCCGATGGACAATGTCCAATAGGACTGTGTTGTCGGATAATCCGACAGTGTGTGGGCTCCATCGGACTATTTCCGTCGGAGTATCGACGAACCAAGTTTTCCAGCTGGGCTATAAATTTTTCTGACAACATGCTCCGATCGGACTTTATCCGATCATGTGTAGAGAATTCCGATTGGACAAAGTGCCCTGCATGCTCAGATCAAATTCCTAGACCAAAGCTATTGGCTACTAGCCTAAACATAGTCCCGTCCTAACGAAATAACGTCATCACGTTAGGTACGATTGGATTTTCTGACAACTTTGTCCGACTGTGTGTATGCAACAGTTTCGGACAAAATCCGACGGATTTGGTTGTCGGAATGTCCGACCGTGTGTACAAGGGCTAAGACTTTTTCTGGATTTTGTGATCGCCAAATTTCTACGTCTTGATGGTTGCCTACAGACATCTGGCAAAAATGTTATCAGGACTTGTCTACTCTATAAGGGCCAGAGGATCTAATCTTGATTATTGCATGGTTGAGCTTAATTCACAAAGTCATTAGGTATCCGTTCTGGCTATCTCCAGATCTATATACCATTGTATATATTCATAGAAACCAGGTATTTAAAACATGAACACATTAAAAGGATATACATCTCTTGTATCTAGAAACAAAATACAAAAAACAATATGCATAATTTATATGTTCATTTTTAAACCTATGTATTGTGGCAAAATGGTTAGCCCTTTTACTTTGCAGTTTGGGGTCCTGAGTTTAAATGTGTAAGCTCCCCTTGTGTTTACATGGGTTTTTAACAGTTTAGTCCCTCAACCTCAAACAATATATGCTTGTAGGTTTATCATATTCCTCTCAAACTGGTCCTATTGTATGCATGAGTTAAAAGACAAGTATGGGGTTTATTAAAAAAACAAACATTTTACTCAATTGGGTGGATACAGCATTGATTTGATTCTGCATCTGTCCCTCAGTCTCTGCAGTGTGAACTGAGCGATCAAACACTGCTGATCTCTCGGTTCTCCTCTCCCACTCTGAGCAGAGAGTCATGACTGTCAGTCAATGGTTCTCTGCCCTGCCCCTCCAGAGCACACTGGAGTGCTGGGCCATGGAGCAGCTGTCTCTGAGTGGCTGAGAGGCTGAGCCAGCTGTCAGTCCAAATATCTAGATGCATCCCAACTGTAAAGTCAGGATCTTTCCCAAGCCTGGACAGGGTGAGTGGCATCAGCCAACAGTGGGCTTTAGCCTGCTGTTTGCAGAAAATGGGTCACAGGAGTGACCTGCGCTCCTGTGATCCATAGTAGAAGTATGGTGAAAAAAGCTTTGGCCATACTTCTCCTTTTTAAGCTAGCCATACACATTTTCAATTTAATTTGTTCGTGTGAGCGGAAATGAAGAAATAAATCTGTTCCCCGACCCATGCAAAACAGTATGGATAGAGAAATCTCCCCTGACAGATATTGTGTTTAGACAATCCCAGCTGTCTGAATACCCAAACAGGGGCTACAACTGATGGGATGAGGTCACTGCTTGGACAACAGTTTTCCACCAGTGCATTGCTATGGTATTTCAAGTTCCTTGCTCTCCCCCCAGGAAGCACAGTGGCATCACCTTTGCCCACTGAAAATGTCAGAAGTGGGGCTGAGGTATTTTTTAACATATTTTTACAAAATATATTTTCATTGTCTTTTAACGGCTTCCCGACCTCCTCATGCAGATATACTGCAGCAGAAGGGCATGTACAAGCAAATGAACGTACCTTTACATTGCCCTTTTAAGAGGCGGCTTGCGGGCGGGTGTCCACAAGCTCCGTGATCGCGGGTCCCGCAGACTTGATGTCCGCGGGGATACCCACGATCGTCTCACGGTGAGGAAAAAATGGGGAGATGCTAATGTAAACAAGCATTTCCCCGTTCTGCCTAGTGACGGCTTCACTGATCACCACTCTCTGTAATCGGGAGCAGTGATCAGCGTAGTATCACACACAGCCCCCCCCCCCACAGTTAGAATCACTCCCTAGGACACACTTAACCCCTACAGCGCCACCTAGTGGTTAACCCCTTCACTGCCAGGCACATTTACACAGTAATCAATGCATTTTTAATCGCTCTGATCGCTGGGTAAATCTGAATGGTCATAAAATATCACCAAAAGTGTCCGATGTGTCTGCCATAATGTCGCAGTCATGATAAAAATTGCTGATCGCTGCCATTACTGCGATTTATTTATTTTTTTCCAAAAATATGTAGAAGAATACGTATTGGCCTAAACTAAGGAATAAAAATGTTTGTTTGTATATTTTTTGGGGATATTTATTATAGCAAAAAGTAAAAAATAATGTTTTGTTTTTCCAAAATTGTTGCTATTTTTTTGTTTATAGCGCAAAAAATAAAAACCGCAGAAGTGATCAAATACCGCAATAAGAAAGCTCTATTTATGGGAAAAAAAGGACATCAATTTTGTTTGGGAGCCATGTCGCACGCCCGCACAATTGTCAGTTAAACCGACACAGTGCCGAATCGAAAAAAGGTGCTCTGGTCAGGAAGGGGGTAAATTCTTCTGGGGCTGAAGTGGTTAATGTATTTATGTTTTTGGGGATAGGGGGTTGTAAAATGAAGTAAACTTTTCATTTTCATGGAAGGTACATGAAGGTCCCTTTTTTATTTCTTTATTTTTTATTTTTTTGCATAATATTAAGGAAAAAAAATACAAGTGTGTCCTTTTATCAAGCGCATAACTTTTTCTTGACCTATGTTATGTGTACATTAGACCCAGAATAATACTTTGGCCAAAGTAAAATGAGGGTAATGCTTTGCTAAGTACATTAAAATTCATTGCGTGCAGTAATATTCTGGATATGTTTAATGTTTACATTCTTTCCATAACGGTTACTAATGTAGAGCCTTGGACATGAAACATAGGGCACAGTCTGAGCCTTCGTAATCAAACTGTCTTTCATAATAACTCAGTGTATTGCCCTAGACAATAGAAATAAACTGTAAATTTTTTTTTTTTCTGTGGAGGTTTGCTTTAAAATGGTTGCTGTGATGCAGCGTCCCTTGATTGCTTTTTTTTTTCCAGAAGTTTCCATAACTAAAAAAAAAAATATCACATAGTCACATATCAATGCCGCCCCCCCCCCCCCTGAGACCACCACCTGTGGAAGGGAATTCCACATCCTTGTCACTCTTATGCCGCGTACACACGAGCGGACTGTATGGCATACTTAGTTCATCATACAATCCGACGGACAGTCCGTCATACTTACGACTGAACGGACTTGACCACACACGGATACCCAAACAGTCCGTCGAAAGCTTGCGCGATGACGTGTACAGCACGTACGACGGGACTAGAAATTGGAAGTCCAATACACAGCAAAGTACCCTTCCGCCGTGTAAATCCTTTCTGGGCATGCGCCATTCTTAGTCCGTCGAACTAGCCTACTGACGAGCGGATTGTCCGCTGAAACCAAAGTACGACGGACAGAATTTAGAAAAATCCGAAATACTTAGTACGCCAGACTGCACGCTGAAAAAGTCCGCTGAAGCCCACACACGAGCGGACTGTCCGCTGAAATGTGTTTCGACGGACTAAGTACGCCATACAGTCCGCCCGTGTGTACGCGGCATTACAGTAAAGAACCCTCTACGTAGTTTAAGGTTAAACCTCTTTTCTTCCAAATTTAATGAGTGGCCACAAGTCTTGTTAAACTCCCTTCTGCAAAAAGTTTTATCCCTATTGTGGGGTCACTTTATGGTATTTGTATATTGAAATCATATCCCTTCAAACCTCTCTTCTACAGAGAGATTAAGTTCAGTGCTCACAACCTTTCCTCATAACTAATATCCTCCAGTCCCTTTATCAGCTTTGTTGCCATTCTTTGTACTCGCTCCATTTCCAGTACATCCTCCCTGAGGACTGGTGCCCAGAACTGGACAGCATACTCCAGGTGTGGCTGGACCAGAGTCTTATAGAGTGGGAGAATTATCATTTTATCTCTTGAGTCAATCACCTTTTTTTAAGCTTGCCAATATTCTGTTTGCTTTGTTGCAGCATTCTGAGTCTATCATCTACTAGGACCCCCAGGTCCTTTTTCATCCTAGATTCCCCCCAGAGGTTCTCCCCCCAGTGTATAGATTGCATTCATATTTTTGCCACCAAAATGCTTTTTTTTTTTTAATTTTCTACATTAAACATAAGTTGCCATGTAGTTGCCCACCTCATTAATTTGTTTAGATCTTCTTGCAAGGTTTCCACATCCTGCAGAGAAGTTATTACCCTGCTTAGCTTAGTATCGTCTGCAAATACAGAGATTGAACTGTTTACCCCATCCTCCAGGTTGTTTATGAGCAAATTAAATAGGATTGGTCCTAACACAGAACCCTGGGGGACCATTTATCACCACCCTCTGAACTCTTCTTTGTAGCCAGTTTTCAATCCATGTACTCACCCCTATGATCCATGCCAACAACCTTATTTTGTACAGTAAATGTTTACGGGGAAATGCTTTTGCAAAATCCAGATACACCACATCTATGGGCCTTCCTTTCCTCTAGATGGCCACTCACCTCTTCATAGAAGTTTAATAGATTGGTTTGGCAAGAACGATTCTTCATGAATCCATTCTGATTACTACTAATGTTCTGTTTTTCATTGTGCAATTGTGTTAATCACTGGTGGTGTAGTACTTGGTACCAAAGCCATTTCTGACCACTGTTTACCCTGTATGTCCCCCCCCCCCATAAGTCTGTAAGATTTTTATAATATTTGTATGCATGTCATTTGGTGGAGGGGGAATTATGATGTGGGGTTGTTTTTCAGGGGTTGGGATTGGCCCCTTAGTTCCAGTGAAGGGAACTCTTAAAGTGGTGGTAAACCGCTGAAGAAAAAAAAGGCATAACATGCTATTGTACTTAGAGCGAAGCTCCTGCAGCCCAACCCGCGCAGCCCGACATGTTGCCTCGCCATTTTCTTCTGGGGTTGCTGGCTCCAGTGCTGTGAGTGACCAGAGCCACGATGACGTGCTGGAGTTCTCCGTTCCGGCACGATACGCTGAACCCTCACTGCTGGCATCAGCGGCTGCATGCAGGGTGAATAGCTCCTTAACTGTGTAGGTATAGGAGATATTAATTTTGGTTTAGCTGAAAAAGGTGATCCTTTTTGATCAATATTGAACCCTACCGACTTAAGCCTTGTACACACGGTACGATTGTTGGCCAACCGAGTGTCTGATTCTTGTCAAAAGGGTGTGTGCCAGGATCTTGTCTCGCTTACTTACTTACACAATTGCATACAATTGCATACTAAGGGTACACAGTTGTCGTGCCACAAACACAAATGTAGTGACATACTACGGGGAATTTCAGCTCGTGAGCACCCCCCTTTGGGCCACTTCTGCTAATTTCGTGTTTGGTGAGCATTGATTCTGAGCATGCGTGTTTGTACTTTCGACTTTTGTGTGATGGATTTGTGTACTGACCAATACGAAAAGCTGACATCAAACCGTTGTCCGCCAAAAATTTACTATCCCATCATCTAACATTTGTTGGCCAAAAGTTGGTCAATGATTGTCAAAACGAGCGTAGTAACGGTAATATTTTAGCACAGCAGTCTGTCAACAAACAATCCCCGTCCAACAATCGTACCGTGTGTATGGGGCTTAATACTGGGATGTCAATAAAGTTCATGTGTGTGTAAAGGCAATACTTCTAGTAATATGGTGTATATTGTGTGTGGCTATTGAGACATTTCTTTAAATGAGGATTTTTATGCCTGGATTTCAGCTTTTATTGTGGTGAATGTGATTAACGGAACAGGCTAAACAGAGTAAATATTCTTGGTCCTGTAATATAGGTCCAGTAATATAATTTACATATATATGTAGTTTGTGTTCAGTTTTTTACCTTGGCTTTTAAAAAAAACAAGGGAGAAAAAAAAATCAAAGATGAAGTGTCTTGAGGCCTTTGGTAAATCAATCTATGGATGGCACGTATTTTGCTTCAGGCTAGACAATCCTTTTGAAAGTTAGTTTTTGTATTTTTCCTAATTTCCTAGCAGATTTGGAGGGAATCATGAGGCAAATATCCACTGTTTACATTATTAACTGTACAGAGAGCAGACACTGAACAGTCTTCTGTCTATCAGAATAACAATTATACATTGAGTAGGAGGAATTATTTTCTGTTCTATTTCATTGCGGAAATTCACTTTACCAATAATATTCATTAGGAGTTTATTGAGTAACCTTGTATAATATTCTTCTAAGCAGGGTAGTTAACTTTGTTTCATTCTGTTTTCAGCAGCTCATACACTACACAAGATGGTAGATGAGGAGAGACTGCTATTTATAGAAATGAATACAGATCTCTGTACAGCTTATGTCTCCTTGGCAGACATCCAAAAGCAAAATGAAGTGCTAAACATTTACGTATGCATAGAGCTTCACAGGGATCTGTAGATCTGGCATGAACCTTGCATGAAAAGGCAATCAAAGAGCCCAAGTTGGTGTTGCATGCATTGTTTATCGATATATACGTTCCTGCCCTCGGGAAGGCAGTTCAGCACAACGCACGTGTGTGTGTGTGTATATGTATGTGTGTGTATGTGTGTGTGTGTGTGTGTGTGTGTGTGTGTGTGTGTATATATATCTATCGACCCCCCCCCCCCCATCATGACCAGGCCATTTTTTGAGATATGGCACTGCGTTATTCTACTGACAATTGCGCTGTTGTGCGACACTGTACCCAAATAAAATGTACGTCCCTTTTTTCCCCCCTACAAACAGAGCTTTCTTTTAGTGGTATTTGATCAACCCTCCCTTTATTTATTTATTTATTTTTTGCGCTATAAAGCAAAAGACGATTTTGAGAAAAAAAATATTTTTTACTTTCTGCTATAAGACATATCCAAAAAAAATTTTTTAGAAAAAAATCGAATTTCTTTATCATTTTAGGGCAATATGTATTCTGCTACATACTGTATTTTTGGTAAAAAAAATCCCAATAAGTGTATGATTGGTTTGTGCAAAAGTTCTAGCATCTACAAACTATGGAATATTTTCATTTCTTTTTTACTGGTAATGGCGGCGATCAGCAACTTATAGCAGGACTGCGATTTTGGGGCAGACAAATCTCTCACTAACTGACTTTTGACACTTTTTTTGGGGACCAGTGACACTAATACAGCTATCGGTGCTAAAAAAAATGCACTGTCACTGTGCTAGTGATACTGACTGGGAAGGGGTTAACATCACCGGCGATCAAAGGTTTAACTGTGTGCCTAGCCTGTGTTTCAGTGTAGTGAGGGAGGTGCTTTTACTAGTGGAAGACTTGGATTGGCACTCCTGCTTTCCAGGAACACAGGATTCATGCCTTCTTTACTGACAGAATGACAGTCTGCTTTGTTTACATAGGCAGAGCGCTAGTCTGCTGTACCTGTCGATCGGCTCTTGCGGAGTATAATTACAGCGGGAGTTGGCTGCTGGCGGCATGTGCATAGCCCAGACCCAGAAGTGCAGGATCATATACTAGGTACATGATCCTGCGCAGGACAGCCACCGTATATGTAAGTTATATGGTCGGCAAGCGGATGTGCAGTGTATATATACAGGTATCTCTCATGTGAAAAAATTTATATGTTTGAACAGGTGGGACAGATGTGCATGAGGTTACATCAGTGGGGCAGAGGCACAGGGGGTACAGAGGTGGGGCAGATGTGCAGAGGAGAAAGGTGAGTACATCAATGGAACATATGAGCTGGGGGTTACAGTGGTGGGGCAGAAGAGCCGGGGGGAACAGAGATGGGACAGGTGTGCGGAAGGTACAGTCGTGGGGCAGATGAGAAAGCGGGTTACAGTGTTGGGGCAGATGAGCAGATCATTTCTATGTTAGGACAGATGAGAGGATGGTTCAGTGGTGGAGCAGATGTGCATGGAGGTACAGTGGTGGGGCACATGATAAAGGGGGAACATTGGTGAGGCAGATAAGCAGGCGATTACAGTGGTGGGAAAGAATATCAGGGTGGTACAGTTTTGGGGCAGATGTGCAGGGTAGTACAGTGGTGGGGCAGATGTGCAGGGTAGTACAGTGGTGGGGCAGATGTGCAGGGTAATACAGTGGTGGGGCAGATGTGCAGGGTAATACAGTGGTGGGGCAGATGTCCAGGGTATAAGGGAAAGAAGGAAAATAGATGTGGCGCTATACCTTATAAAACTCACTAAAAAATTTTAAATATAATATAATATAAATAAAATTGTACAAATTTTCCAGCTTGCTGGCTAGTATTTTTTTTAAAAACAGCGAGAAACCTTAATGGACTGTATAGTAAAATCAATAGTAAAATCAATAAATAATAAAGTGCTGGGGGTTAGTCCTTATTAAATAGTGAATGCAAAGTGAATATAAATTTTCCAGCCTGCTGGTTAGTAAATGCAATAAAACTGTACGGTCCACTCAATTTAGGTAAAGGTGAATAAATAAATATTTAAATAAATATCATGAATCAATCAATACTTAATAGTAAAAGCTACTAGAGTTGCTTGTGACTGTGATTGGGGCACAACCAAATGAATGGACACAAGGGGAACAATCAAACCTATATAAACGTGAATACTGGTGGGGTGGTGGGTGTAAACACACTGTGTCAAATCTCAAAACATGCCAAAAATACCACAATAAAAAATTGAAAAATAGAAAATTAAAAACAGTGAGGAAATGAAAAATAATAAAAGATTAAAAATATTTTAGTCCAGAAAGTAAAAGGTAAAAAAATCTTGCGGTGACAAGTCTAATATGAAAGTCCAATTGAATAAAGTTTAAAATTGATATTTAAACATGAAATGAATATTTGGTGGTGAAAAAAGTAAGTGAAGAAAGTGACATCGATATTCGTTCGCAGTGAACGTTTGCAGTGAACGTTTATGGATTTTGCTCTCACCAGAGATATGACCCCGTCCGGGGTGGATCAGCCTCCACAGTATAAGCCACTGTGTCGCTTCTTGGGCTGTCTCTGCTATGCTGCTGGGGAGATCCTTCGTTCTTCCGTGGGGATGTTGTACCTCGTTTACATATGATAGAAAAGAGGACTGCCCATGGTGTAGTATGTTTGAAACTCAGTTTATTTGAAACAACCTTAAAAATACTCACATTTAGTACGAAAAAAACACGTATTGTATTAAAAGCGTTCGGAACATCCACTCGGCTGACACGCCGTTTGTGCTGAAGGTGTACGTATCTGGCCACGCCCTACGCGTTTCGTCATTCAGACGTCATCTGGCTCCAGATTGTTTCAAATAAACTGAGTTTCAAACATACTACACCATGGGCAGTCCTCTTTTCTATCATATGTAAACGAGGTACAACATCCCCACGGAAGAACGAAGGATCTCCCCAGCAGCATAGCAGAGACAGCCCAAGAAGCGACACAGTGGCTTATACTGTGGAGGCTGATCCACCCCGGACGGGGTCATATCTCTGGTGAGAGCAAAATCCATAAACGTTCACTGCAAACGTTCACTGCGAACGAATATCGATGTCACTTTCTTCACTTACTTTTTTCACCACCAAATATTCATTTCATGTTTAAATATCAATTTTAAACTTTATTCAATTGGACTTTCATATTAGACTTGTCACCGCAAGATTTTTTTACCTTTTACTTTCTGGACTAAAATATTTTTAATCTTTTATTATTTTTCATTTCCTCACTGTTTTTAATTTTCTATTTTTCAATTTTTTATTGTGGTATTTTTGGCATGTTTTGAGATTTGACACAGTGTGTTTACACCCACCACCCCACCAGTATTCACGTTTATATAGGTTTGATTGTTCCCCTTGTGTCCATTCATTTGGTTGTGCCACAATCACAGTCACAAGCAACTCTAGTAGCTTTTACTATTAAGTATTGATTGATTCATGATATTTATTTAAATATTTATTTATTCACCTTTACCTAAATTGAGTGGACCGTACAGTTTTATTGCATTTACTAACCAGCAGGCTGGAAAATGTATATTCACTTTGCATTCACTATTTAATAAGGACTAACCCCCAGCACTTTATTATTTATTGATTTTACTATTGATTTTACTATACAGTCCATTAAGGTTTCTCGCTGTTTTTTAAAAAAATACTAGCCAGCAAGCTGGAAAATTTGTACAATTTTATTTATATTATATTATATTTTAAATTTTTTAGTGAGTTTTATAAGGTATAGCGCCACATCTATTTTCCTTCTTTCCCTTATTTTACTGTTCCATCCATCTGGATGGAAACATAATAGAGGCTGCTCTTACCTATATCACACTACATACTCTCTGTATAACAGATTCCATAGCGCACCCTATCCCTCTGTTTAAGATGTCCAGGGTAGTACAGTGGTGAGGCTGATTTGCAGGGGGGGACAGTAATCTGAGGTGTGAAGATGCATGAATTGGGGCTCATCTGAGGCGTGAGAATGCAGGATGTTAATTTCTCACTACTAAAGTAGTTTACAGCATTTACTTTATAAATAATCATTTTCGTGCTTGAGAGTGTGAAGTTGACTTTTTTTGTTATAAAATCAGTACACACAATTTATTAGAATTTTTTTTTGGCACACCGTGCTCAAAGGGTTGCCTACCCCTGGTCTAGGGAATACTTTACCGCACAGTGCACCATTAAATCTATTGGTATTTCTGTTAAATAAATGATTAAAATTTTATTTTTTTTGTCCTCTTATGTTTCTATTGAACTATATCACCTTTCTCTGTAGGCTCTGCTTGAATGAAAATCTTAAATTTGTCTGTTCAAGTATTTTGAAAAAGTCAACAATTTCCATGGGGTGTATTTCATTTTTTCACATGACTGTGTACAGTTAGACTTTGGACTGTTTGGCCATGTACTAATAAAAGGCTGGAGGCCAAATTAGCATTTTCGTTTTTTTGTATTGAATGATCTTGTTAAAGCGGTAGTAAACCATGTATGAAAAAAAAATTTGATCACTGCAGGTAATGGCATAATGTGCTAGTATGCACTGCATACAAGCGCAGTATGACAGACATGCTTAAAAAAATTGATCCTTCCAGCGGCACGCTATCACCCCGGTCAGGGATTCCATCTTCACCAAGTCTTCGTTCTGGGTTTGCAGGCTCTGGCCGCTTGAATGGCTAATGCCGCGTACACACGATCAAACAATCAGGTGGAAAAGTCCGGCAAACTCAAGTCCGCCGGACAATCCTCCCGTGTGTAGCCTCCAGCATACTTTTTTGACCCGAAAGTACGGCGGACTTAGAAAGTAGTTTTGCACTCCAATCTTCCCGCCGGACTCGCATTTCGGCGGACAATCCGGCCGTGTGTATGCCAGTCTGCCGTACTTTTGAAATGAGCTGACTTTTCCCGCCCGAAGAAAAGTCCGCTCATTCGAGCGGATCTCCAGGTAGGTGGGGCCCACGAAGGAGACGTCGCTGGCCCCGCCACCTGGTATGGACTTAAAGGGGAACCCCAACGCTGAAAAAAATCAGCGTGGGGGTCCCCCCAAGTCCACAACAGACCCTTGTCCGAGCACGCTACCCGGCTGGCCAGGAAAGGGAGGGACGAGCGAGCCGTACCAGGCC
Source organism: Lithobates pipiens (assembly GCF_037356315.1). Taxonomy (NCBI): domain Eukaryota; kingdom Metazoa; phylum Chordata; class Amphibia; order Anura; family Ranidae; genus Lithobates; species Lithobates pipiens. The sequence continues at coordinate 178,069,201 of NW_027507785.1, forward strand.
GCGTGCCCTCAACATGGGGGGTGCCTTGTGGAAGGGGGGCCGTGCGGCCCCCCCACCCCAAAGCACCTTGTTCCCATGTTGATGAGGACAAGGGCCTCTTCCCGACAACCCTGGCCGTTGGTTGTCGGGGTCTGTGGGCGGGGGGCTTATCGGAATCCGGGAGCCCCCTTTAATAAGGGGGCCCCCGGATACCGGCCCCCCACCCTATGTGAATGAGTATGGGGTACAATGTACCCCTACCCATTCACCTGTAAAATAAAGTACAAAAAAACAAACACAAGACACAAGATAAAATAGTTTATTGCACAGCTCCGGGGGTCTTCTCGCCGGACTCCTCCGCTATCTTCTTCTAGCTCTTTTGCTAGTGGAGGAGCCCGGCTTTCTTCCTCGCCGCCACCCTTCTTCCGACTTCGGGGGTCTTGTCCCCCTCTTCGGTTCTTCTGCCGGGCCACCGCGCCTTCTTATAGCTCTTTTACAGGCGGTGGCCAAGTCTTCTGTCGCCGCCGCCGCCTTCCGTTCTTCTCCTTCTTCTTCTTCTCCTCCTTCTTCTTCTTCTGGAGATGTTGACTCAACGCTCTCTGCGGCCGCAATGCCAGGGACGCGCTGCACGACGACTTATATAGGGACAAGGGGCGGGGTCATCGGTTGATGTCACATGGGTTGATGTCACATGGCGACCCCGCCCCCTTACGATGCCACAGTCCCGGAGGATGCTGGGACTGGCGCCATGTGACATCAACCCATGTGACATCAACTGATGACCCCGCCCCTTGTCCCTATATAAGTGGCTGTGCAGCGCGTCCCTAGCATTGCGGCCGCAGAGAGCGTCGAGTCAACATCTCCAGGAGAAGAAGAAGGAGAAGAAGAAGAAGAACGGAAGGCGGCGGCGACAGAAGACCGGGCCACCGCCTGTAAAAGAGCTATAAGAAGGCGCGGTGGCCCGGCAGAAGAACCGAAGAGGGGGACAAGACCCCCGAAGTCGGAAGAAGGGTGGCGGCGAGGAAGAAAGCCGGGCTCCTCCACTAGCAAAAGAGCTAGAAGAAGATAGCGGAGGAGTCCGGCGAGAAGACCTCCGAAGACGGAAGACCCCCGGAGCTGTGCAATAAACTATTTTATCTTGTGTGTTGTGTTTTTTTTTTGTACTTTATTTTACAGGTGAATGGGTAGGGGTACATTGTACCCCATACTCATTCACATAGGGTGGGGGGCCAGTATCCGGGGGCCCCCTTATTAAAGGGGGCTCCCCGATTCCGATAAGCCCCCGCCCCCAGACCCTGACAACCAACGGCCAGGGTTGTCGGGAAGAGGCCCTTGTCCCCATCAACATGGGGACAAGGTGCTTTGGGGTGGGGGGGGCGCACGGCCCCCCTTCCCCAAGGCACCCCCCATGTTGAGGGCACGCAGCCTGGTACAGCTCAGGAGGGGGGGTGCGCTTGCTCGTCCCCCCCTTTCCTGGCCGGCCGGGTAGCGTGCTCGGACAAGGGTCTGTTGTGGACTTGGGGGGGACCCCACGCCGTTTTTTTTCGGCGTTGGGGTTCCCCTTTAAGTCCATACAAGGTGGCGGGCCAGCAACATCTCTTTCGCGGGCCCCGCCTACCTGGAGACGCGCTCGAAATGAGTGGACCTTCCTCTGCGTGTGTGGGTGAGTCCGTTCATTTCAAAAGTACGGCGGATAGTACGGCGGACTTAGTACGCCGTATTAGTCCGCTGAAAAAGTGCCGTGTGTGGGCAAGTAGCCCGTTCGGAAAGTCCGACGGACAGTCGGATAGTATGCTACGTGTGTACGCGGCATAAGTCACCATTATGTTACTCCTGCACATGCATGTGGGAGTCACTGTCGTGGCACAGCTTTCTTAATGGATGGCATACTTGAGTGTCCCGTCATTGAGAGCATAGTGCACATGTTTCGGTGATGTCACCGGCTGCCACGTAATGTAAATAATTCCTAAACTGTGCACATTTAGGAGATATACATTGTACCTACCGGTAAGCCTTGTTATTGGATTACATGTTACATAGTTACATAGTTAGGTTGAAAAAAGACACAAGTCCATCCAGTTCAACCACAAAAAAAAAAATATCATACAATCCCATATACCCATATGCATGTACAAGATTTTGAAAAAGCTGACTTACTACCACTTTAATTTAAAATAAAGTTTTGTTTTGTTTTACAAGTGGAATGCAACTCTGACTGCAAGCTCTATTTAAAACGAGCAAGATAGTTAGCTATATAGGTGGATATAGCGTTGTATACTGCGTTCAGAGCACGCAGACAGCACGCACAAGCTCCTACTGCTGACTGCAAGGCAGCTCTATTTAAAACGAGCAAGATAGTTTTCTATATAGGTGGATATAGCGGTGTATACTGGGTTTAGAGCACGCAGACAGCATGCACAAGCTCCTAACACTGACTGCAAGCTCTATTTAAAACGAGCAAGATAGTTTGCTATATAGGTGGATATAGCGGTGTATACTGGGTTCAGAGCACGCAGACAGCACGCACAAGCTCCTAACACTTACTGCAAGCTCTATTATAAAAGATAGATATATCGCTAGCTATATAGGTGAATATAGCGGTGTATACTGCGGTCAGGGCACGCAGACAACAACCACTACAGAAGAGCAAGAACGAAAAATCGTCCAATAACGATCGGTGTATACTGTGTTGAAGGTACATAGAGAAAACCCACTAACTGCTACAGACGCTAACACACTACACAAGGCCGCCGCGCTGGCGGCCTTGTATAGTGTGGGGCGTGTACTACACAGCATGAGCTATGATTGGCCACAGGCATGGCTCTCCTCGCTGCCGGCGCTGTGATTGGCCAAGCATGCGGGGTCACAGTGCATGCTTGGCCAATCATGAGCCAGCAATGCACTGCGCCATCGCAGTGCATTGTGGGCCGTGAGCGCCCACACGAATTTGGCACGAACGGCCCATAACGTTCGGAATTCGCCGAACGGGCGAACAGCCGATGTTCGAGTCGAACGTATGTTCAACTCGAACACGAAGCTCATCCCTACTCACAAGAATAACATGTATTTGGTCTGACATTTGCTTCAATTTTAAAGCAGAAATGGGCAAAAAAGCTATGAATCAGCATGCACGAGATCCTATAGGAAAAAACTAACAAAAGTATCGAAGACCTTAGGTTCTTAAAAGAGTGGTAAAAAAACATTAAAATCTAAGGTCCTAAAAGTGGGCAACATTCACATACACTTCAAAGTCTGTAAACAAAGTCTCTGCTTTATAAGATGTTAGGCTATATGTAGCGTACCCCATACCTTCTCAACAAACTTCTCCTGCATTGGTACAATATCTAATAGTCCTGGCCATCGTAGATTTAGAATCTGCAGATCAATTAGTCCTTTCTTTCTAAATAAATCTACCTTCTCCCAGTATTATTGCAAAGGGAGAGGCACTGAGACCATTCTTTGCACCTAAGTATGAATTTTTATTTAAGGCAATATAAAGGAAGAATGCTGCCTGTATCAACCTGTTCAATAAACCCATGGCCTAGTTGGCCTAGTTTTGCTATATTTGAAGCTATCTGGACTGTAACTGCCCATGTTGTTGTAACCTTTGAAGAACAGATCAGCAGTGAGCAGACAAGAAATTGTGCCTAGAGTTTTATTAATCTGAAATTTTTAGTTCTCCACTGAAGAAAAAGCAAAAGTAAACAAACATATTTAGCAATGCATGTTCATTTGCTGCTTGGACCTCAATGGCTTTTTCCAGAGCTATGAAGACATGATCACCTGCACATTGGTCCAGTCAAGATACATTTGCCACCATCAATGTTTCCAGTTTTGTATTAGGAAATCCAGATCTGCTCTATTTATTTTTATTACTGTGGATATTACATCTGATGTCCTGTTGTTTTTACGTTAATTGTTTTCATAAGGCGACTCGTTGATTTTATCAGTAGTTGACGCCGCTTTTTAAGATGGACCCACCAGAATCTTCACCAGACACATTTAGTGCCTTGCAAAATTAAAATGTTAGTCTAAAATGCTATGTTGACATTTGGCTCATACAACTACAGTCACTAAATGTCATAAATATCAAGGTAGATGTCGGCAAATGGGATGAAGTCTCTAACATCCATCAACTCATTTAGACACATGATAGTCAAATTTGAGTAAGAATTCAAATTTACATGTGTAGTATGTCAACGCTCTACTTTTGAACTGGCTACTACTAAAGAGGTTACAAAACTTTTCTCAGATTCCCACGTAACCAATTGTCCCCTTGATTCTGTTCCTTCAAAACTGCTATGGTCACCTATTCTATCCTATGCACCCTCACTCACATCCTTAATCTCTCCCTCTCTAGTGACACCTTCTCTTCCCCTCTAAAGCATGCACAGATCTCACGCATAGTTAAAAAGCCCTCACTGGACCTCACCAACCTGAACAACTTAAGACCCATCTCATTGCTCCCATTCACCTCTAAGCTTTTAGAATGCTTGGCCTACAATTGTCTTAGCTCCTACCTCATTGAAAATAACCTTCTTGACTCCTTATAGTCTGGCTTTCGCTCACAGCACTCCACAGAAACTGCCCTACTAAAACTTGGTAACAATCTACTAACTGCTAAAAACAATGGCCACTACTCTCTACTCCTACTACTTGACCTCTCTACAGCCTTTGATACTGTTGACCACCCGCTCCTTCTCAATAAACGTTGTTCTCTTGGCCTCCAAGATACGTCTCTATCCTGGTTCTCTTCCTACCTATAAGTGTTACCTACAACTCTGTCTACTCCTTTACTTTTCACCTTGTAGTGGTCCCCCAAGGCTCTGTTCTTGGACTCCTTCTTTTCTCTACCTATACCTCCATTGGTCACTTGATAACCTCCCTCGGCTTCCAATACCATCTCTACACTGATGACACCCAAATCTGTCTGTCTACTTCTCACCTCACTCCTTCAGTTTCCTCTCACATTACTAACGTACTAACTGACATATCAGTATGGATGTCCACCACTTTAAACAAATCTCTCTAAAACTGAGCTGATAATTGCATAGCAATTCACCCAGTGACAGTACATGTATTTTGGTTGTGTGTGAGCTGGGCAAAAAACAAATATTGGGCTACGTCCTGCACTGGTTGAATGTTTTTCATACCACATTTGACCACTAGACAGCATAGGAAATTCCTGTGATACTTTGTGTCATTTAGTGGCCAAATGTGGCATTTTCTGTTTTAAATTAATGAAATACATTCAGCCAGTGCAGGGAACAGCTTAATAACATTTGTCTTTTGCCCCATTTGCACAGAATAAATATGCATGTGCTTTCACTGGGTGATTTGATATGCAACAACAGTGAAGGCTGCTTGAACCCCCCCCCCCCATTGACTGTGAATGTAATTATATCATCGGGCTCTGGCTATAGAGCAAATTTTTCTTTGAGGTTATCACAGTGTATCAGTATTGATTGACACCTTGGCAGATGAGTCTGAAGTACAGCATTCATCATCTGAAAAGCATTAATGTAGATTTGAATTCACGAGTCGCAAGCAATACGATCAAAGGCCAGTATGCAGCAAAGACCATGATACACTGGCACATGTAAATATATTATATATATCTGTGTATGTATAATAATCTCTAACCACCTGCCCTAACCTATTCAGATAAAATGGGGAATTAAAAAGTGGGAGACCTTTTTAATTCTGAATCTTGTACGATGATGAGATCATTTGAAAACCCCTTTTTCAGAAAACTTGTGTAGCTGGAGGTTCCTCAGAAGGGTTTAGGCCCCTTTCACACAAAAAGGGTCCAATCTGGTCCACCTGTCCTCTTTTCTTCCCCCCCGATTGGACCCTCTATTCCCCTTTATGGGCAGTTGGATGTAAATGAACTTGTGTCTGTTTACACCCGGTTAATTCTGATCCAATAAAAAACAAACGGAAGGAGACCTGTCTGGCCTGATCTTATTGGAGGGTATCAGGTGTAAACGGACAGCTGGTTTGTTTACATCCGACTGCCTATATAGCAGAGCCCGTGTCCACTCCTAAAAAATGGAACAGACACGGACCTGGAATCCAGCCACTCAGCTCAGCGGGTGGATCCCCTGCTGAGGAAAACTGGATCCAGCCCGTGTAAAAGAAACCTTCTTTTTCACCTCCTGAAATCTTGGGTCTCCCTCTCCTTCTCCCCCCCCCCCCCCCCCATTTAGGAATTTCAGCTACTATATGACTATGCAGTGCTCACTTTACCTGTGTACATAAATTTATTATTTTGGCTATAGATTGGAATTAACATTATAGCAAATACTCTGGTGTTATGATTGATGTGATATGACATACTTGTACCTATTGTACTATTATATACATTATATTACCATAAGTATTGGGACACCTGCCTTTACATGCATATTAACTTTAATGGCATCATCCCAGTCTTAATTCATAGGGTTCAATACTGAGTTGGCCCACCATTTGCAGCTATAACAGCTTCAACTCTGGGAAAGCTGTCCACAAGGTTTAGGAGTGTGTCTATGTGTTGAACCCATCTTCCAAAAGTGCATTTGTGAGGTCAGGCACTGATGTGGATGAGAAGGCCTGGCTCACAGTCTTTACTCTAATTTATCCCAAAGGTGATCTATCGGGTTGAGGTCAGGACTCTGTGCGGGCCAGTCAAGTTCCTCCATCCCAAACTTGCTCATCCATATCTTTATGGACCTTGCTTTGTTCACTGGTCCAAATAAATTGGTGGAGGGAGGATTATGATGTGGGGTTCTTTTTCAGGGGTTGGGCTTGGCCCCTTAGTTCCAGTGAAGGGAACGCTTAAGGCATAAGCATATCAAGACATTTTAGACAATTTAATGCTCCCAACATTGTGGGAACAATTTGGGGATGGCCCCTCCATGTTCCAAAATGACTGCGCACCAGTGCAGAAACGAGGTCCATAAAGAAATGTATGAGCTAGTTTGGAGTGGTAGAATTTGACTGGCCTTTAGAGTCCTGGCCTCAATCCAATAGAACACCATTGGGATGAATTAGAGTGGAGACTGTGAGACAGCCCTTTTTGTCCACATCAGAGCCTGACCCCACAAATGCACTTCTGGAAGAATGGTCAAACATTCTCATAGACCAGTGATGGCGAACCTTGGCACCCCAGATGTTTTGGAACTACATTTCCCATGATGCTCAGCTACACTACAGAGTGCATGAGCATCATGGGAAATGTAGTTCCAAAACATCTGGGGTGCCAAGGTTCGCCATCACTGTCAGACACACTCCTAAACCATGTGTACAGCCTTCCCAGAAGAGTTGGAGCTGTTAGAGCTGCAAAGGATGGGCCAACTCAATATTAAACCGTTCGGACGAAGACTGGGATGCCATTAAAGTTTGTATGTGTAAATGCAGGCACCCCAATACTTTTTGGTAATATAGTGTATGTTGAATACAACTTTATTTCTAGAGAGTTCTTTGAATGTGGTACTCATTCATATATTTACAATTTTTATATATATATATATAAGTATATATTTACAATTATTGTACTATCAGGTTGTTAAAATCTCTGATTTGCTTGTTGGTAATAGTGGTGCGCAGACCTTTTATTGGTAATTCTAGCAGTCAGATGTACAGGCATAATTCAATTCCCCAAAGATATTTCCATAAAGATGCACGTTAATATTGTCTCAACCTGCTTTTTTTTTGGCTGTGTAGCTATCCTCTATGCTTTATTCATGTGAATTTTGTGCATTAGATAACAAATAACATTAAAAAGTCTCGGGGATTGCCTTTTCCATAAATTTCTTATGTCCCGTACACACGAACGGATTTTCCGACAACAAAACCGAAGGATGTTGGCTCAAATTTGTCTTGCATCCAAAAAAATGTTGGCCAAAAATTCCAAACGTGAGAACGCGGTGACGTACAACACATACGACGAGCAGAGAAAAATGAAGTTCAATAACCAGTGCGGCTCCTTCTGCATGATTCAGAGCATGCGTGAACTTTTGTGAGTCGGACTTGTGTACACACGATCTGACATTTTTCGACAACAAGTTTTGTTGTCGGAAAATCTGAGAACCATTTTTGGGTGTAAATTCCGAGAGCAAATGTTCGATGGAGCATACACACGGTCTGACTTTCCGACAACAAGCTCACATCGAACATTTCCCGTCGGAAAGTCCGACTACGTGTACGCGGCATTAGTCTGGCCAAATGATTTTGTTTAGGATGCAGGATAAAACCATAACCTATGACTGAACGGTATCTGCCTAGCTCCCAATGACGGCTTCTTCAGCTAGGTTTGCAGTGCATAGCCTTACTGTGGCTTGTTTTTCTTTGCTGTTACTACTGCAGTCTATTAGATCATTTTTATATGTTTAGCTACCCATCACAATATATGCATATACCCCGCTAATGTTGTTTTTTATTCCACTTCCGGGGATCTGCTGTATGTTGTATAGTGTTGCTGCGAACTATTCCTGAATTAGATGTTACCATAACAACATTTATTGGCAGAGACTGGGAGGCAGAATGTAAACTGATTTTTAGCTACCACGAGCTGCGTCACTGTGTAGGCTCATCAAAAGCAGCATGCAGAACATTACTATAAATGCGGAGACAACTGGGAGTTTTTAAGAGAACACATTAGCATATTGTAACTAAAAATAATTGTCGCCGATGATGTGAAACATTACAAATGTCAAGTTTTTGGTACCTTTTCAAAGCCTTGAAACCTTCTCATGGGGTTATCTACATTAACATGGAATATGTCCCCTGCTGTATGATAAAACATGTTGTCATTAGAAGACCATACGTGTTCTGTGCCTGAAATGTAAACGTTCATCACACACTCTGCATGTTAAAAATGATGTTGAACAAGGACTCTGCTCAAAGGTTAAAAGTACACAGTTGAATTAACCACTTGCTTACAGGACACTTTAACCCCCTTCCTGCCCAGGCCAATTTCCAGCTTTCAGTGCTGTCACTTTTTTGAAAGACAATTGCGCGGTCATGCTACACTGTACTTATGACATTTCTTTTCACACAGAGCTTTCTTTTGGTGGTATTTAATCACCATTGGGTTTTTATTTTTTGCTAAACAAACAAAAAAGACCGACATTTTTGAAAAAAAATAAGTTTTCATAGTTATAAAATTTTGCAAACAGGTAATTTTTTTCTCCTTCACTGATGGGCGCTGATATGCTGCACTGATGGGCGCTGATATGCTGCACTGATGGGCGCTGATAGGGCTGCACTGGTGGGCGCTGATAGGGCTGCACTGGTGGGCGCTGATAGGGCTGCACTGGTGGGCGCTGATGAGGCTGCACTGGTGGGCGCTGATGAGGCTGCACTGGTGGGCGCTGATGAGGCTGCACTGGTGGGCGCTGATGAGGCTGCACTGGTGGGCGCTGATGAGGCCGCACTGGTGGGCGCTGATGAGGCCGCACTGGTGTGCGCTGATGAGGCCGCACTGGTGTGCGCTGATGAGGCCGCACTGGTGTGCGCTGATGAGGCCGCACTGGTGTGCGCTGATGAGGCCGCACTGATGTGCGCTGATGAGGCCGCACTGGTGGGCGCTGATGAGGCTGAACTGGTGGGCACTGATCAAGATTCACTGATGAGGCTGCACTGATAAGTGGCACTGATGGACACTGGTAGGTGGCACTGATGATGAGGCACTGATGGGCACTAATGGGTGGCACTGGTGGACATTGGTAGGTGGCACTGGTGGGAACTGGTAGGTGGCACTGGTAGGCACTGCTTAGCAGCAGTTGGTGTCTGTGTGTGGAACGGATGTCCCGTTTACACAAGCTGGTAATCTGCTTTTTTTTTTTCTCCTCACATGTGCTTCTATAATTTCTGCCATGGCTGCAAAGCATAGCATTCCCATGATTAAGTCCTTGTGACGAAACATGTCGGGACGTGGTTATACCACAATCATTAACATGTGACGCTGCATCAGGAAGAGAGGCTCAGGGTTGCGGAGTTGGTGAGACTCAACTAAATTACTGCACACCTTGGGTCCACCATGTCCATCATACATCGGTACAATACTGCATGGAAATTGTTCTGCTGTGACACATTCATTTTGCCTACTTTTGATTTTATTAATGTGAGTGTAATGGTGGAAGAGTTTTTAAGTGTGGATTAAATTGTTTTGACATTATCACACTATTGAAGCATTTCTTATCATTTTATATGTGGAGAGATCCCTCGCATACATGATCGGTGATCGGAGAGTGTATTTATCCCGATTTATGTGGCTTAAAGCGTGTGTGCCAAACACAATAGTGTGAGACATTTCCTATTGATGAGTGTGGTATTATCTGAAAAGAGTGGGATCACGTACATGGAGGTGTGGTGGATGAATATAAGAACAACTCACTGGAATCATCACAGGGACTGTTTTTATATATATATATATATATATATATATATAAATAATTATAATTTTTTATTATAGAAATCTTTTTTTGGGGATTTTTCATTTCAGTTATATATACTTTTTTTCACTGAGTTGATAGTGGTTTAAAAAGATGTTTTAATGCCCCGTACACACGAGAGGGATTAAGTCTGACAGACTTCCGACGGAGTTCTAGCGGAGTTCCGCCGGAGTTCTGGCGGACTTTTCGACCGAACGGACTTGACCACACACCATCACACCAAACTCCGACGGAGTCGAACGTGATGACGTACGACTGGATTCGACGTAGGAAGTTCCTAGACAGTAGCCAATAGCTGCCCTAGCGTCGGTTTTAGTCCGTCGGAGTAGCACACACACGAGCGGATTTTTCGAAGGGGACCGGGTCCGGCGGAGTTCCGTCGGGAAAATTTAAAGCATGCTTCATTTCTAAAGTCCGTCAGACTTTAGCTTCGCTAAAGTCCGTTGCAGCCCACACACGATCGGATAGTCCGCCGGACTCAGTCCGTCGGAGTTTGGATGTCGAAAAGTCCGCTCGTGTGTACGGGGCATTACACTTGTCACAAGGGTGTTTTATTTAGGTATAACATATGTTATGTTTATATTTATGTATCAGTTCTTTGATATATGCTGACACATTGGATATAGAGAGGGAATACACGTTTTTTATTAGTTTAATGTAGCGCTACAATTTTTTTCACTATATTATTGTTTAGAGATTTAAATACTATTCACAAAGCATAGCATTGGCGCAGTGGCATGTACACACCTCTAGACACTGCCTTTTTTGCTGTTTTTGAGCTTTGGGTCTGGTATGGATTTTTAGGGGAAACCGCACTCCAAAAAAAAACAAAAAAAAACAAAAAAAAGGTGTGAGGTCCCCGTCAAAATCCATATAAGACCCTTATCTGAGCATGCAGCCTGGCAGGTGCGGAAGGGGGGGGTTAGCGAGCACCCCCCCACACCATACCAGGCCACATGGGAGCCCCCTGTTAAAGGGGGGCTTCCAGATTCCGATAAGCCCCCTGTCCGCAGACCCCCCCACAACCACCACCCAGGGTTGTCGGGAAGAGGCTCTTGTCCCCATCAACATGAAGACTAGGTGCTTTGGGACGGGGGGCGCAGAGCCCCCCTGCCCTAAAGCACCCACCCCCCCCCCATATTGAGGGCATGGGGCCTGGTATAGTGCAGGAGAGGAGCGCTCTCATCACCCCCCCCCATTCTTGACCTGCCGGGCTGCATGCTCGCATAAAGGTCTTGTATGGATTTTGAGGGGACTCCATGCTGCTTTTTTTTTTTTTTTTCTTTTTGCGTGGGGTTTGCCCTCAAAGTCCATACCAGACCGAAGGGTCTGGTGTGGTCTGGGGGGGGGGGGGGAGAATACGCCTTTTTTTTTTTTTTCTTTGATGAGGGGTTACCCTTCAAGATCCTCAGAGCACCTCAGAGTCTGCATCACGATGATCTGACTTTGATGCGACTACTATTCAAATCAATGGTCTGAAAGCTGGATCAATTAATCAGGGTGGCACAGTGGTGTAGTGGTTAGCACTCTCACCTAGCAGTAAGAAGGGTTGCTGGTTCAAATCCCAACCATGACACTACCTGCCTGGAGTTTGCATGTTCTCCCTGTGCCTGCGTGGGTTTCCTCCGGGCACTCCGGTTTCCTCCCACAATCCAAAGACATGCAGGTAGGTAAATTGACTTCTGTTCAAAATTGACCCTAGGATATGAATGGGGACCTTGGATTGTGGGCTCCTTGAGGGTAGGGACCAACATGAGTGTGCAATGTACAGGGATGGGGACAATTGTAGACAATCACTCAGGTTGAACTGGATGGACTGATGTCTTTATTCAACCTAACTAACTATGAAACTATGAATTAAGATTGTTCTCATAGGGAACCATTGATTATGACATGTCAAAAAAACACTTTGCGCGCATTTCTGAAGACCAGCGTTACAGTTGTAAAAACTTCTGACGCTGCTAAACGCTGGTCTTCAGAAATGCGCTGACCATGGGTTTTTTTTGCAGCTGGAAATCGCCTATGCCACTTACAGCTCCTAAAAGCCTATGTGTGCATGGACACATAGGGGGTTATTTACTAAAGGAAAATCCACTTTGCACTGAAAGTGCACTTGGAAGTGCAGTCACTGTGGATCCTTGGGGGACATGCAAGGAAAATAAAAACAGCATTTTAGCTTGCACATGATTGGATGAAAAAATCAGCAGTGCTTCCACTTATTTCAGGTCTACCCCTTAGATTTAGATCGACTACACTTCCAAGTGCACTGAAAGTGCAAAGTGGATTTGCCTTTCGTAAATAACCCCCATAGATTAATGTGGAGAGGCATTTTTGACCACTTCAGCACTGGAAGGATTTACTCCCTTAGCCCCTTCCCGACCAGCTGCCGCAGTTATACTACGGCAGGTTGGCACTGCTGCACAAGCCGTTATAGCGATACGTCGGCTCTGTAAAATGCTGTAGTAGGCGTGCCCGCAGTGTGTCCCCTGAGCTGATGCTCGTGCCAGAGCAAGAACCGGGATCTGTGTGTGTAAACACACAGATCCTGGTTCTGTCAGGGGAGAGGAGACGGATCGTGTGTTCCTACTAAGTAGGAACAATGATCTGCCTCCTCTAGTCAGCCACCCACCCCCCAAAGTTAGAAACACACCTAGGGAACACAGTTAACCCCTTGATCGTCCCCTAGTGTTAACCCCTTCCCTGTCAGTGACATTTATACAGTAATCAGTGGCTTTTTAGCTCTGATCGCTGTATGAATGTTACTGGTCCCAAAAAAGTGTCATAAGCGTCCGATCGGTCCGTCGCAATATTGCAGTCCCGATAAAAATCACAGATCACTGCCATTACTGATAAAAAAATAAGAATAAATAAATAATAAAAATGCCAAAAGTCTATCTCCTATTTTGTCGATGCTATAACTTTTGTGCAAACCAAGTAATATATGCTTATTGCGATTTTTTTTTTTTTTTTTTTTTTTTTTTTTTTTTAGTTTTTTACCAAAAATATGTTAAAGAATACATATTGCCGAAACTGATGAAGACATTTTTGGGGATATTTATTATAGCAAAAAGTACAAAATATTGTTTTTTTTTTTTGGTTTTTTTTCAAAATTGTTGCTCTTTTTTTTAGCACAAAAAAGAAAAAACGCAGAAGTAATCAAATACCACCATAAGAAAGCTATATTTGAGGGGAAAAAAAGGACATAAATTTTGTTTGGGTACAGAGTCGCACAACCGCGCAATTGTCAGTTAAAGCGACGCAGTGCTGTATTGCAAAAAATGGCCTGGTCAGGAAGGTGGCAAATCCTTCCGGGGTGACGTGGTTAATGACTAGGCAATTTTTTGTGATATGACACTATGTCGCTCCAACTGACGATTGTGTGGTTGTGTGACTTTCATACCCATACAAAACTGATGTCTTTTTTTCCCCCCCCCCACAAATACAGCTTTCTTTTTGTGGTATTTGATCACCTCTGTGTTTTTTTTATTTTTTGTGCTATGAACAAAAAAAAATTCAATTTTGAAAAAAAGTAAAAAAAATTTTTGCTAAAATACATATCCCAAAAAAACAAACAAAAAAAAAACAAATTTCTTCACCAGGTTAGGCCAATATGTATTTTTCTACATATTTTTGGTAAAAAAAAAATCGCAATAAGCGTATATTGATTTGCGCAAAAGTTCGTGTCTACAAAATAGTGAATAAATAGTGATTTTTAGTGGGACTGTGACATTGCGGCGGATAGATTGGACACTTTTGACACTTTTTTGGACCAGTGACATCTATACAGTGATCAGTGCTATAAAAATTCACTGCTTGTTGTATAAATGACAGTGGTAGGGAAGGGCTTAAGTGTGTTCCCTGGGAGGTGTTTCTAACTATGGGGGGAGTGGACTGACTGGGAGTACAGAGAAATTGCTGTTCCTAATCACTAGGAACAGACTATCTCTCTCTACTCCCCTGACAAAATAGCCATTCTGGCTCTCTGTGGAGCGATTGTGGGTGGACAGTGGACATCACGGGTGCCGGCCATGCGCATTGGCTCCAGCATCGTGCTGCAGGTGCATGCCTGCCCACTGTATCTATTACATGAAGCACCGTACCAGTACTGCTACAGTATAACTGTGGCGTCTGGTCGGCAAGTTCCACCTATTTAAAAGTCAGCAGCTACAAAATGTGTAGCTGCTGACTTTTAATAATCAGACACTCATCTGTCACACAGTCCAGCGATGCGGGTGTACGAAGCCCCACTCCTCACCCCCTCCTCTCGGCGGCGCCAGCATTCTCACTGTGGGCCCCGGGCTGTGGCTTCACAGCCAGGCGCACGCCGCATAATATTATACCCAAAAACTGGTAAACGTGTTACCAAAATTGATCCAAAAATATTAATTGTGAATTACTGCTGAAACGAATTATGAATTCATACTGCAACAATACAAAACGTACCAAAAAAGAATTGTATCATAAATTAAATAAAGTGACATATTTCTAAACAGTCCAAATGAATGATAATTCCAAAAGTTATAAATATCAGAAAAAAGTCTTTATATATCCATGATTATTTATAAAGTGACTTCCACACAAACTGATACGTGAAAAACAAAGAGCCTCCACCACATGAACACACTGCCGCTTAGCGGAACCCCGTGGTCCCTTATTACAGGGGACCACACTGCGCGGATGGCTATAACCCCAGCCTGGGATAATAATGGCTCACAGGAACCTGATACCAGGAAATATCCACAACTCAAACAGTAATCCACAGGATCAAATGTATGGCAGGTAACCCAAAAAGCAAGTAGACTCACATGGCTTAAAAACCCTTAAACATTTATTAAGTAAAATTAGCCAAATCAACACTTACAATAGAAGAAAAAACAGTCAGCATAACGCAAGCCAGCCGGCCGCGCAACCATCCAGTAGCTTCCGGGACTAGGCGTATAGTGGTGACGTCAGTACGTCGCTCCTCCTCCCTAAGTGTTTCGTCATCAACAGGACGTCGTCAGCGTGCCCCGTGGTTGGACTAGATGGACTTGTGTCTTTTTTCAACTTGACTATGTAAGTACCCTAATAGTAAAAGTCAGCAGCTACAGTGTTTTGAAGCTGCTGACTTTTAATTTTTGGGGGATGGGGGCGGAACTTCTCTTTGAATAAAAGGTTTACCAACCCAACTCTGTTATGGTATCACTGATCCCTAGTTCTAAAAAGTACACAATAACTATAGTCTAGTGGTAATTGCAATGACCGTTACTAAAAATAGCACAGTAATATTTTTCTCCCGGGAATTGATCTGCTATTGTGAGATCAGGAAGAGTTCCCTTTTGCCATTTATACTACTGAATTGGCTCAGTAGTTGGGCAGGTTTTGCTTTACCATCTCATGGGCCGAACTGTCGAGTCTGAAAGGTTAAACTTGATGGACATGTCTTTTTCTACAGCTTAGTCAACTAGCTGGCATGAGTTGTCCGTGTTGTCTTTTTATTGTGGGATACTTGATTGGCAGTCAGTATTTCCAGTTGTCCTATTTCTACAGCTTTCGTTCATGGTTAGCTAACCCTGTCATTCCATATATTAATTAGATTCAGGAAACTAAGCTACAGGCAGAAAAGGAAAACCACGGAGGCAGCATTATCCCCACGTGTAAGTATATATATATATATATGTTTATACATATTGAGTGCTAGAAATAAAAAACGAAACTAAAATAATACCTTGAACAATATAAATTTTCATGAACAATGTTTTCAAGTGTTTCAGTAGCTAAACTTCTAATAATATTAAACCCAAAAGCAAAAATTGATTATATTGCAGTTTACCAATTTTTAGAAGTGATGGCCGCATTAGTTTCCTTGTTTTAGGCTTTCTTTCTTCGTTTTTTCATCTGGTAATCCAGCCAGCAAGTCTGTTTTTCGCAGCACAAACTCTTCTGCAGAATCAGTATACAGTAACAAACCACTTAACACTGGCGGGGGTGTTTTTGAAATGATTAGCTTTTATTCATGTAAAACTTTTATCCCAAAAGGAAAAAAAAATGTTTGCTGTAACTAATTACAAAGTGTGCGGCTTCAATTTGTTAGTGCATCTAAACCTGCTAATACATTTAACACTACCCTCCCCCCAAAGTGTTAGTGCTGCTGTCTGCTGTGCCTCCTGTCCTCATTCCTCCAGAGTTGTCTCGCTAATACAGGTATGTTACTGGCCAGATCACCAGGTGAAAGCAGAGGGGAAAAAGCTAAGCAAGGAAAACTGAAGCAGCCACCACATCCAATGATTGGTAAGCTGCAATTAATACATTCTCTCACCTCGACTATGGCAACTACCTTTACACAGGCTATCTCCCCTTCAGTCCATCATGAATGCTGCTGCTAGACTCGTCCACCTTACCAACCATTCATTGTCTAGTATCCCCCTTTGCCAATTCCTCCACTGGCTTCCAATCACCAAATGAATACAATTCAAAGTACTAACAACAACTTACAAAGCTGTCCACAACTCTGCTTCCAGCTACATCACTAACCTAGGACCAAAATATCAACCAAACTGCTCTCTCTTTGATCCTCCCAAGATCTTCTGCTCTCTAGCTCCCTTGTCATCTCCTCCAATGCTCGCCTTTAGGACTTCTCCCATCCCTTGGAGCTCCCTACCCCAATCAGCCTGACTATCTCGTAATCTATCCATCTGAAAACCCTTCTTTTTAAAGAAGCCTATCCTGCTTTTAACTAATATACTGTGTTTTTACTTTATTCATCAGCTCATCTCCTTTTGTATCACTTGACCCTCCTCCTTCGATTGTAAGCTCTAACGAGCAGGGTCCTCTGATTCCTTTTGTACCAAATTGTATTATAACTGTGATTCTAAATGGGGGGGGGGGGGGGTTCTGTGGGACTTTATATGGGGAGATGACGTTGTCATCAGCCTCCATCCATATTGAAATATATTATAACTGTAATTTTGTAAAGAGCTGCACAAACTATTGGCGCTATATAAATCCTGTATTATAATAATAATACCACTTTCAGCTGGTTAAGATATTTAAATATTTGTAGTGCAAGGGCCTGCCTGATTGCATACAGTTTTGAGAGGTTTTAGATTTGACCTCATATTATAGGGTTTTGGTAAATCTAAAGGAAATTTGTGCAAGAAAATGTATAAAAATGTTATAGTGTAGCCAGCTTTAGACATCAGTTTAGCCCCAATTCCTGCACCTTCAAACTCCAGATCAGTCTAAAGCTTGCTACACACTGTACAATTTTAATACAATTTTCTTGTACAACTTTCCTTTAGATTTACCAAAACCATATAATATGGAGGTCAAAGCTAAACACTTTCAAATTGTATGCAAACAGGCAGGCCCTTGCACTGCATAGTTCAAGGTACAGCTAAAAGAACTTGAGCAAAAAAAAATTCTATAACGTGTATCCATTTTTAATTTCTGTGCCCTCAGATCTCAAATAATCTCCAATTCATACACCTTTTAGACCTCAGATCAGCCCGATTCCTGCACCTTCAGACCTCAGATCAGCCCCGATTCCTGCACCTTCAGACCTCAGATCAGCCCCGATTCCTGCACCTTCAGACCTCAGATCAGCCCGATTCCTGCACCTTCAGACCTCAGATCAGCCCGATTCCTGCACCTTCAGACCTCAGATCAGCCCTGATTCCTGCACCTTCAGACCTCAGATCAGCCCCGATTCCTGCACCTTCAGACCTCAGATCAGCCCCGATTCCTGCACCTTCAGACCTCAGATCTGCCCCGATTCCTGCACCTTCAGACCTCAGATCAGTCCGATTCCTGCACCTTCAGACCTCAGATCAGCCCCGATTCCTGCACCTTCAGACCTCAGATCTGCCCCGATTCCTGCACCTTCAGACCTCAGATCTGCCCCGATTCCTGCACCTTCAGACCTCAGATCTGCCCCGATTCCTGCACCTTTTAGACCTCAGATCAGCCCGATTCCTGCACCTTCAGACCTCAGATCAGCCCCGATTCCTGCACCTTCAGACCTCAGATCTGCCCCGATTCCTGCACCTTTTAGACCTCAGATCAGCCCGATTCCTGCACCTTCAGACCTCAGATCTGCCCCGATTCCTGCACCTTCAGACCTCAGATCTGCCCCGATTCCTGCACCTTCAGACCTCAGATCTGCCCCGATTCCTGCACCTTCAGACCTCAGATCTGCCCCGATTCCTGCACCTTCAGACCTCAGATCTGCCCCGATTCCTGCACCTTCAGACCTCAGATCGACCCCAATTCCTGTACCTTCAGACCTCAGATCAGCCACGATTCCTGCACATCCAAACTTACAATCAGCCCAAACTCCTGCAATTTCAAACTTACAATCAGGCCAAACTCCTGCAACTTCAAACCTCAGATCAGACCTGCATTCAATACCTGCAAAATCTGAATTAAATTTCATCCGATGAAAAATCTGCCGATTTTCTGGTCGTTAGTATGCCTGCTTTTGACAGCCAATTATGAATTTTTGGCAGACAAAAACTGTATGTGCAGGCACCAAAATTTTTGTCTGATGTGACCTCAACGCTCGATTTTCATTTCATTAGTATGGTTTTCTGCCCAAAAAAAATCTGAAGAGCAAGACTAGTCATGCTCAGAAATGAAAGAACACATACAAAACAATTCAACACCTTTACGTCACTTCTGACGTTGAATTCTGTCGTCTGAAAATTCTGATGGTTAGTACCCTCTTCATTTTCGATTTGAGACTAGCATCCAACAAAAAACTGACGAAAATTCATCCAATAATCTGACCGTGTGTACAAGGCTTTAGATCTCGGATTAGCCCCATCAGACCTCTGATCAGCCTCAAATCGGCCCCAATGCCAGCACCATCAAACCTCAGATCAGCCCCAATGCCTGCATCGTTAAGCCTCGTACACACAGTACGATTGTTGGCAGGGGATTGTCTGTTGACAGACTGTTGTCCTAAAATCTTACCATTAGTACGCTCCTTTTGACAATTGTTGTCCAACTTTCGGCCAACACATGTTGGATGACAGGCTAGTAAATTTTCGGCGGTTTGACATCAGATTTTCGTATGGTCAGTACACAAATCCGTCACACAAGTCAAAAGTACAAACACGCATGCTCGGAATCAGTGCTCACCAAACATGAAATTAGCAGAAGGGGCTCAAAGGGTGGCGCTCAAGGGCTGAAATTCCTTGTAGTACGTCACTATGTTCGGGCTTGTGGCACAACAATTGTGTACCGCTAGTATGCAAGACAAGACAAAACAAGATCCTGGCATATGCCATTTTGACAAAAATTTGACGCTCAAGGTGGCCAACAATCGTACCGTGTGTACGAAGCTTTAGACCCCATACACACTATTAGATTTTCTGTAGATTTTTGTCTTCAGATTTACCAAAACCATATAATGAGGTCAAACCTTTAGAGTTTCAATGTGTATGCAATTAGGCATGCCCTTGCACTACATGGTGTTTAGGCCTGGCCTACATAGCTGGAGAACCATATACAGTTTTTTTATGTTATGCCTGATGGTACTACTCTACTAAGTTACAAAAACCCCCGGCACAACAAAACTTTTGGTCTCCAACTTTTTATTTTTTTTCTATCATATTCTACCATTACAAATGTACACATATACAAGAAAAAGGACAAGTAAAGAAATAATTAAAAAATATAAAAATAAACTGAATGCAGAATATCAGTTGCGTAATAAATAATTTTTTCAATATTTACAAATTTTGTATTAATGTTGCGTCAACGGCTATTATGTATTTTTTTTTTGTACAGGCCACCTCTACTAATGCCGCGTACACACGACCACACTTTTCGAAGGACTAGGTCTGACGGAATGAATCCGTCGGATATTACAATCGTGTATGGGTTCCAGCTGACTTTTTTTTCCCCAAGTGTCCGACGGACCTAGAAATAAAACATGTTTTAAATCTTTCTTACTTGAGTCCGGTCGAAAAATCCTTTCGTCTGTAGATGGACAAAAACCAATGCTAGGGCAGCTATTGGCTACTGGCTATGAACTTCCTTATTCTAGCCCGGTCGTACGTCATCACGTTTAAATCTGTCGGACTTTGGTGTGCTTGTGCATTCATTTGGAAAATCCGTCAAAGTCCGGTCCTGTATACGCGGCATAAGGGATTGATAACTTGAGTACAGTGCCTTGCAAAAGTTTTCACCCCCCTTGGCATTTTTTGTGTTTTGTTGCTTCACAACCTGGAATTAACATGGATTGTTTCAGGATTTGCATCATTTAATTTATAGAACATGCCCACAAATTTGAAGATTTTTTTTGAAATTTTTTTTTATTGTGAAGCAAACAACAAATGGTGTGATAAATAGTGCATAAATATTCACCCCCTAAAGTCAATACTTCGTAGAGCCACCTTTTGCGGCTATCACAGCTCCAAGTCGCTTTGGATAAGTCTCTATGAGCTTGACACATCTTACCACTGGGATGTTTGTCCATTCCTCCTTGCAAAACTGCCCCATCTCCTTCAAGTTGGATGGTTTGCACTTGTGGATAGCAATATTTAAGTCTGACCACAGATTTTCTATTGGATTGAGGTCTGGGCTTTGACTATGCCATTCCAACACATTTACACGCCCTTAAACCACTCAAGTGTTACTTTAGCAGTGCGTTTGGGGTTATTGTCCTGCTGGAAGGTGAACCTCCATCCTAGCCTCAAATCACACACAGTGGTACAGGTTTTGCTCAAGAATATCCCTGTATTTAGCACCATCCATCTTTCCCTCAACTCTGACCAGTTTCCCAGTCCCGACTGCTGAAAAACATCCCCACAGCATAATGCATAAAGGTGTTCTTTGGGTGATGTGTTGGGTTTGTGGCAGACATAGCATTTTCTTTAGCCAAAAAGTTCAATTGTAATCTCATCAGACCAGAGCACCTTCCTCCATACATTTTGGGAGTCTCCCACATGCCTTTTCGCAAATGCAAAACGTGCCATTTTGTTTTTTTTCTGAAAGTAATGGCTTTCTTCTGGCCACTGTGCCATAAAGCCCAACTCTATGGAGCATACGACTTATTGTCATCCTATGTGCAGATACTCCAGTCTCTGCTGTGGAACTCTGCAGCTCCTCCAGGGTTACCTTAGGTCTCTGTGCTGCCTCTCTGATTAATGCCCTCCTTGCACTGCCCGTGAGTTTTGGTGTGCGGCCGTCTCTTGGCAGGTTTGCTGTTGTGCCATGTTCTTTACATTTGGTTATGATAGATTTGATTGTGGTCCTAGGGATCATCAAAGATTTGCATATTTTTTTTTATAACCTAACCCTGACTTGGTCTTCATGGCAGTGTTTGGTGGTGCCTCTTGCTTAGGTGTTTCAGCCTCTGGGGCCTTTCAAAAAGGTGTGTATATGTAATGACAGATCATGTGACACTTAGAGTGCACAAAGGTGGACATTATTTCACTAATTATGTGACTTCTGAAGGTAATTGGTTGCTCCAGAGCTTTTTATAGGCTTCATAACAAAGGGGGTGAATACATGCGCACGTGTCAATTATCAGTTTTTTATTTCTGAAAAATAGTTTTATGTACATATTTTTATAATTTTACTTCACCAACTTAGACTATTGTGTTCTGATCCATCACATATAACTCAGATTAAAAAACATGGAACTAAAGGCTGTAATGTAACAAAATAGGTAGGTAAAAGGCCAAGGGGGTGAATACTTTTGCAAGGCACTGTATATGCACATATCTTACCAAAATATTTAATGAAGTATCCTACTGTTGCAGTTACTTTTGCACAAGTTTATTTAGATGATGCTTCCGCACTGCACAATGTTCTGAGTGGGTTCTTTTATTTGTGTTATCAAAAAGTAAAAAATATTTCTAATCATCAGTTATATCGATCTTCTCTATTTGGCTAGAATATATTGGATAAATGGATGTGAACAGTCAAGTCAGCTTCCTTCATTTGAGCAGACTCTTATGTGAACTGTCTAAAACGCAATGGATGTAGCAAGCAAGTCAGCAATTCCAGGCCATTACTTTTTTATCTGCCTTTTTTATTTTTTATTTATTACGCATGTAATGTAGTGGACTTGGGAATGTAAACAGTCGTACAGCTCCTTGCCGGCATTTATGTGAGTTCCTTTGCCAAATATACAGCATGCCGTAACACAGGGTCACTTTTAAATGTAGTCTGCAGCAGAGATATCTTAGGGGATGTAAGACCTGTCCAAATGAACATTGGAATTCTGCCAATCTTACAAACCAATGAAATCCCTTTTATCTGCAACTGATTTTCCTTTTTCTTAGAAAATTATATTTTGAATGGTTTTGTAGAATGCTTTAATATTTTTGTGTAGTAAAGTCATCTAAAAAGCTTTGTGATTGGCTTTGATGGCTTATACTGGAAGAAGGGATAAATGTCTCACCTCACAAAGAAAGAGGTTGTTTAAAAAGGAAACTACTAGGAACGTGCCGCTAATACAGCCAATCCAATTGATTCAAGTGAAACTGTAGCCAAAACATTTTTCTATGTTTTAGATATTTGGGGACAGGGATGGCTCCAGACAAATTATTTTGGGGGTGCAATGAGGGTGCTAAATGGGTGTGGTCAAAAGTGGGCATGGCCAACAGTGGGTATTTTTTCATGGATTATCCCAATGTATAAACAAAATAGGGCCTTGGAGCACACTAAAAAGATTGTTGGAGTAAAATAAGACCAAATGGACAGTGATACGCCCTACACAAGTGCCAGTGTCAGTAATAGCCCCAGCAAATGCAAACGCCAGAACGGCATAAATAACCCCTGGAATTGAACAAAACTAAAATAAATCCTCAGCCTAGCACAATTAGACTCCAGCACAGCACAACACTTAACCATCAGCATGGCAAAATAATATACCCACAGCACTGCACAACAATTAAGTTCCAACAATGCACAATAATAAACCCCTTAGCATGGCACAACAACTAACTTTCAGCAAGGCACAGTAATAAACTCCAGCACGGATAGTAACTCTCAGCACTGCAATAAACCCAAGGATTGTGCATTATTATCCCCAGAACTACACAATGATTAACCTCCAGGAGTATAGTCAGTGTGCCCCCTTCAGTATGTAGTGGAGTAGTATGTAGTGGGGGGCAGTGAGCAGTATGTAGTGGGCCAGTGAGCAGTATGCAGTGGGGGCAGTGAGAATTATATAATGGGGGTAGTTTGTAGTGGGGCAGTGAGCAGTATGAACTTGGGGCAGTATGAACTTGGGGCAGTATGCAGTGGGGGCAGTATGTAGTGATTGCAGTACATAGTGGGGGGCAGTGAGTAGTATGTATTTGGGGGCAATATTAAGTGCCGTCAGCGTGCAGTGTCACCCCTGAGAACAGATCCTAGCTGTTTGTGTGCAGGGTAGGAAGCTGAAGCAATAAATATGGAGGGAATTCCTGTAAAGAGCTTTTCGGCACTTAGTTCCTAACTTCATGGCTGAAGACAGACACCTGGAATTGCAATCTCAGCTCCTCCTCCCAGACCAGTCCAGTGCATTTTCAGCGAAAGAGCGCCAATGTGTGTCGGCCAAACATCAGCTCAATTGTTCTGGAACAATCTAATATTCTACCGCATATGAGAGTCCATACAGGCGGCCAGTCCTAGGAGGCTAATTGCTGGGCACTGCAGTCAGAGACAAAGTCTGAGGCAGCTCTCGCCAGACCCCCTTACATACCGATAGGGCAGAGGACTACCTATAGCATATGGGTGTCCGTGGTCAAAACTATGGGGGTGCTAGCAATATTTTTTGGGGGGGCTATAGCACACCTCATACACCCACCTGGCGCCGCCAATGTTTGGGTAAAAATTAAAACCCCTGCTTGATTTTTACTGCTGTCTTTGACCCTGTTGGGGATATTTTTCCTCATTTCCTGTCCAAGTGTTGGTCTTAAGCAAGGCAGAGATGGACAGAGCCACCAGAAAATGTTTTTTATAAAGGTGTTAGTGTTAACAACATCCTGGAACTAACCAAACTCCCTGCGCCTTTCAGAATTGACATGCGTCACATTAAATAAACAGACACCAGTTTCTAGAAAACTGCCGCAAATTCCCACCAATTGTAAACTTGTGGTAGGGGATGTGAGTTGTCAGTAGACAGCTAACAAGCCTTCCCCTCTGCTAGTGCAGTGATTACACTACATGAGCAGAGCCTGCAGCGTTAACGACATACCTCGTCCCTCCTCTCTAAACAGAGCAGGGGCGACAGAGTTCGGAGCATTAAGCTCCAGCTCAATTCTCTTTGCTGTTGTCACACACGTCAGAGCAGAGAACTGATTGCTTCTTATTGAGATGTGTCAATAAGCTAGAGTGCACCAAGGGATGACCTGGCCTTTTGTTTTAATTAGGCTGAACACAGCAGGGTGGTCTCAGAAGGGGTCCACTGTGCTCTTGCCTTAGGCCTACCCAAAAAGCCAAAGTTATCAAATACAGACGGATGCTGCTTTTGCCCTAGTGTTGGTAGTTTGTCACATTAGATGTCCAAGCATTTCTCGTAGCGGTGTAAAATTGTTTTTTTGCTGTTATATGTGTTTTGTAAATGGCAAAGTCACTTATATTGGTTTACCAAACACAACTTAATTTAAAAAGAATTATGTATCAAATTGCCAGCAACAGTAAGTTTTGACACAGGTTCTACTTCATGTAAATGTAAGACTTGTTTTCAGGAGGATTTTAATTTAGTATTGGTGGCTGCCTATTTTTTATACATATACCATGTAATTATATTATACGGTACATACAAATACCATGTAAACTAGACTCTGAGGTCTTCTTCACACCAGACAAATTGCTATGCCTTGTGCGTCATTTCTGACTAAGTAAGTAAAGCGAAGTATTAAAATTGACTTGAACTCAGAACTTCTAGAAATGTTAACTGTACCTAAGCAGTATCCTGAATGTACCTTTTGTCTCAAGTTCCTCATGTTAAAATAGATTGAGTCCTGGTATATATGCATCAGCTGCAAACTCATTTGAATTGCTAATGTTTAAATGTTTTTCTGCTTTAAAGTATTTATATATATATATATATATATATATATATATATATATATATATATATATATATATATATATATATATATATATATATATATATATATATATAAATATAAATTAAAATAATATTTAATTAAAAGTGTTTCCTTGAATAATGGTGCTTTTTGTCTAAATGGATCTTACCTTTCCCACAGGTTCAGCAATGGTGGATACAACTTCCTGTTCATGGCACAACTTGAAAAGTTTCCGCTAGAAATGTTTTTTTTCAATCAGTCAGTCAGGACCTGACTGGATAAATATGGGATGTGCCTCAGCTAAGCATGTATCTACAGTACAGAATGAAGAGGATACACAAAACGGCAAGAACTATCAAAATGGAGATGCCTTTTGTGGTAAGTTTCTTTCCACATAAAGGTGAACTAATTCACATCATAAGCCTTAGACCATGTACACATGATCAGAATTTCCGACAACAACTGTTTGACGTGATGTTGTTTTCGGAAATTCCAACTGTGTGTAGGCTCCATCGGACGTTTTCTGTCAGAATTTCCAACAACAAAAATTTGAGAGCTGGATCTCAAACTTTGCAACAACAAAATCCGTTGTAAATTCCAAGCGTGTGTACACAATTACGACGCACAAAAGTCTGCGCATGCTCGGAATCAAGCAGTAGAGATGCATTTCATTTGAACTGCATTCTTCTTGGCTCACCATACGTGTTGTACGTCAACGCGTTCTTGCCGATCTGAATTTTCGAAAACATTTGTGCGACCGTGTGTACGCAAGACACGTTTCAGCCAACATCCGTTGGAAATAAATCCACGGTTGTCGGAAATTCCTATCGTGTGTACACGGCATTAAAGGGGATTTCAATACAAGTCAATAGTATTGTTTATTGGCATGTCCAAGTCTGCTTTTACTAGTGGGATTATAGGAACAGCAAGTTATGGCAAACCAACTCATGCTTAGCTATTGTTAACCACAGACTTTACCTAGTTTCTGGGATTTCCAAGATAATACAACACACAGATCTGCTCTGGATCTACCAAGGGGGCATCCTTGTTAGATGCATAAGTTGCCTCAAATTGCACCTCTCAAATAAAAGGGAAGTGTCCTTGCTCCTTGTATATGATATTACTAGATTTTACAAAGACATAATATTACATAAAGTATACTGGCAATGCTGTGGAGAATTTATTAAATTTTTTTCTCCTTGAGATCTACATAGTGACATTGCTGGGCTTTGAAAACCAGGACACGTATCCATGAGATCTGCCAGCTGCTCTGATTCTCCGAAAAGTGACTATTGCTCTTTTAAATGCATACAAGTTCTAGCCCTAAATATACTCCTTTTCTGGTTTCTCCTTATTATTCTTTCTTCCCCATTTCCTAATTTTGTGTATATGTATGTGTGTGTGTGTATATATGTGTATATATATATATATATATATATATATATATATATATATATATATATATATATATATATATATATATATATATATATACAATTTTTTTATAGCTTATATATGTATGCAGTGTGTATATAAATATATTTTCTGCTTATAAATATAATTTGTAACTGTCATTTGGGGTTATTCTTGATAGCAGAATTCAATTGCTTTGACTCTGCAGAGACTATACAGATTGTGGGATTCTAGTTTCACCTGATTTATTGCTGTGGTTAGCATCTTCTTGTCTTGTCCAACCGGATTCAAAGTGGTCAAAATGTTGAGTGACTCATAAAGACACGTTTGTTAAGCAATCTTGTACATAATGCAATTTAATTTATAAAATAAGAACCCCACTAGGAATCCGTGTTTTGTAATTATCCTATGGTTTCTATGTAGAAGGTAGGATATTATATTGCTTGTTAACTATGGTTTGGGTTATCTTGGGAAGGGCATATAGTGAACTTTCTATCTGTATTTGGTGTTTCTACCTCTTCCCAGCTTATTGCTGCTTTGTTTTCTGGATCAAAGCATATATTCAATTTTAAATGAAGAGAACAAATTGGTTAATATAATTATATGCTTTTAAGATAGACTGTCATCTGAATTCTCATAGACTGAGACATCTTTGTTGTCAGCTGCTTACTTGACATGTTAGTCTGCTTGTCCTGGTGCATAATACAAAACAAAGTACACATACATACACATAAATTGGATTCATATAAAACCAAATAAAACAAAATTGTACTCACAATGGAAGTGAGGAGAGAATACTTGTAAATTTATAGGAACTTCCTTCTTTGTACCTCTGAAGAGGTACTCCAGCTAGTTCACTGTCTGTTTCTTAACCAGGTCTTTAATCACTGGCTCTACTTTCCAGCTGTAAGATCTATTTTGCAACTACTCTGCTAATCTGTGAAAATATACCATAAAAGAAATATGGGGCACCACTGGTGGTCTCCTTCTGAAAATGTTATGCTACGTACACACGATCAAACAAGCGGGTGGAAAAGTCCGGCAAACTGAAGTCCGCCAAACAATCCCCCCTTGTGTAGCCTCCAGCATACTTTTTTGACCCGAAAGTACGGCGGACTTAGAATGTAGTTTTACACTCCAATCTTCCCGCCGGACTCGCATTTCGGTGGACAATCCGGCCGTGTGTATGCCAGTCCGCCGTACTTTTGAAATGAGCGGACTTTTCCCGCCCGGAGAAAAGTCCGCTAATTTCGAACGGGTCTCCAGGTAGGCGGGGCCCACGAAGGAGACTTCGCCGGCCCCGCCGCCTGGTATGGACTTAAAGGGGAACCCCAACGCCAAAAAAAATTGGCATGGGGTCCCCCCAGGTCCACATCAGACCCTTGTCCGAGCACGCTACCCGTTTGGCCAGGAAAGGGGGGGGACGAGCGAGCGCCCCCCCCTCCTGAGCCGTACCAGGCCGCGTGCCCTCAACATGGGGGGTGCCTTGGGGAAGGGGGGGCCGCGCGGCCCCCCCACCCCAAAGCACCTTGTCCCCATGTTGATGAGGACAAGGGCCTCTTCCCGACAACCCTGGCCGTTGGTTGTCGTGGTCTGTGGGTGGGGGGCTTATCGGAATCCGGGAGCCCCCTTTAATAAGGGGGCCCCGGATACGGGCCCCCTACCCTATGTGAATGAGTATGGGGTACAATGATATCACATGGCGACAGTCCCAGCATCCTCCGGGACTGTGACATCGTAAGGGGGCGGGGTCACCATGTGACATCAACCCATGTGGCATCCACCAAAGACCCCGCCCCTATATAAGTCGCCGCGTGCCCGTTCCCCGTCATTGTGAGCGGAGGACTCGGCGAGGCAACATCTTCTGAAGAAGAAGAGAAGAACAGAAGAACGGAAGACGGCGGCGGCGGCGACAGAAGACCGGGCCACCACCTGTAAAAGAGCTAGAAGAAGGCGCGGTGGCCCGGCAGAAGAACCGAAGAGGGGGACAAGACCCCCGAAGTCGGAAGAAGAGGCCAGCGGCGAGGAAGAAAGCCGGGCTCCTCCGCTAGTAAAAGAGCTACAAGAAGATAGCGGAGGAGTCCGACGAGAAGACCCCCGAAGACGGAAGACCCCCGGAGCTGTGCAATAAACTATTTTATCTTGTGTGTTGTGTTTTTTTTGTACTTTATTTTACAGGTGAATGGGTAGGGGTACATTGTACCCCATACTCATTCACATAGGGTGGGGGGCCGGTATCCGGGGCCCCCTTATTAAAGGGGGCTCCCGGATTCCGATAAGCCCCCCGCCCGCAGACCCCGACAACCAACGGCCAGGGTTGTCGGGAAGAGGCCCTTGTCCATCAACATGGGGACAAGGTGCTTTGGGGTGGGGGGGCCACGCGCCCCCCCTTCCCCAAGGCACCCCCCATGTTGAGGGCACGCTGCCTGGTACGGCTCAGGAGGGGGGGAGCTCGCTCGTCCCCCCCTTTCCTGGCCGGCCGGGTAGCGTGCTCGGACAAGGGTCTGATGTGGACCTGGGGGGACCCCCACGCCGATTTTTTTTCGGCGTTGGGGGTTCCCCTTTAAGTCCATACCAGGTGGCGGGGCCAGCGACGTCTCCTTCGCTGGCCCCGCCTACCTGGAGACGCGCTCGAAATGAGCGGACTTTCCTCCGCGTGTGTGGGCGAGTCCGTTCATTTCAAAAGTAGGGAGGATAGTACGGCGGACTTAGTAAGCCGTATTAGTCCGCTGAAAAAGTGCCGTGTGTGGGCAAGTAGCCCGTTCGGAAAGTCCGACGTACAGTCTGGCGGGAAGTCCGCCAGACTAAGTACGTCGGACAGACGGCTACGTGTGTACGTGGCTTTAGTTGTCTAGCTGTGTTTGACTTAAAGTGGATCTTCACTCTAAACCCCCCCCCACCTTTTTTTGTAACCCCTGCTTTTCTGATGCTGTGTTCTGCACATTTCAGATACTTGCCCACCCAGTGGGCAAGTATCTGAAGGGCAGTGGATTCAGCGTCCTGCTGTACCACCACTAACTTGTTTCCAGCTCTTCTCAGTTTAGCTGGCAGGCCTCCCAAAGTCCCGCTTGGCCCACCTTTGTCAATGAAGACTTGCCTCCTGGGATATGTGACATACATATTATTGTTATTATTATTATAGGTACTTGTATAAAATGTATGCAGCACTTTATATTTGTACATTCACATCAGTCCCTGCCCTCAAGTAGCTTACATCCAAGGTCACCAATTCATAAATACACATACTAGGGCAAATTTAGATAGGAGCCAATTAACCTACAAGCATGTTTTTGGAACCTGAGAGGAAACCAGAGTACCCAGGGGAAACCCATACAGTCACAGGGAGAACATGCACACTCCATGCAGGCAGTGCCGTAGCTGGGATTTGAACCGATGACCCTAGTAATGCTAGGCGGAAATGCTAACCATTTAGCCACTATTATCCCAAGACACACTGCAAACATAGTATTTATCATTCGCTTAGGTTAGTGCCATGCATGGGGGTGAGATAGAATTTCTTTAGTAAAAAAAAGAAAGTAAATAAGCAGAAAAATGGCCCTATTGGTGTAGGGGAGGGGTGGATGGGAGGGAACTTTTTCAGGGTGAAGATCTGCTTTAAATAATTGTAAGAACAGAACAGAGACAGAAAAAATGCAAAGCTCTCATATATATTCATACTTGGTCTGGGTAATGACACAGAAATTAATCAAGCCAAAGTAGCATGACAGCCAAATAAGAAACAATAATAAGAAATAAAAATTGCTTTCATAAAAGGTTTCCTTTACCTAAAATGTCACGGCAGACATTAGCAAATGTTCCCATGTCATGTTAGCTGCATGGCTTCCAAGGGCATGCCCCTTCATAGATGCTTTCACGATCATTTGTCAATGCCATGCATTTCATCATTGACACTCCAGATGGCAACAGTACTACATGTTATAAATGTTATGAATCATTAACTCATAACAAGGATCCAGATCAGAAAAGAGGGGGAGGATAAAAGACAAAAATGTATACAATACATAAACAAAATATAATAAAAGTAATACATATCGGGAGCCTTTGTGTTATCCAGATGAAGATATGCAAGGAAATAACCCCAGTCACCAATCTCTTTAACCACTTGACCACTGGGCACTTAAACACCCTTAATAACCAGACCAATTTTCAGCTTTTGGTGCTCTCACATTTTGAATGACAATTACTCAGTCATGCAACACTGGACCTATATGAAATTTTTTTCCTTTTTTTCAAACAAATAGAGCTTTCTTTTGGTGGTATTTAATCACCTCTCAGTTTTTTATTTTTTGTGCTATAAAAGAAAAAAGACCGAAAATTCTGCGAAAAAATGAATTTTTCTTCGTTTCTGTTATAAAATTTAGCAGATTAGTAATTTTTTCTTCATAAATTTTGGCCCAAATTTATACTACTACATATCTTTGGTAAAAATAAGTACAAATTGGTGGATATTATTTGGTCTTTGTGAAAGTTATAGAGTCCACAAGCTATGGTGCCAATATCTGAAAATTCATCACACCTGAAGGACTGACGGCCTATTTCAATTCTTGAGACCCTAACATGCCAGAAAAGTACAAATACCCCCCAAATGACCCCTTTTTGGAAAGAAGACATTCCAATGTATTTAGTAAGAGGCATGATGAGTTTTTTGAAGTTGTCATTTTTTCCCACAATTCTTTGCAAAATCAAGATTTTTTTTTTCCTTTTTTTTTTTTTCCACAAAATTGTCATATTATCAGGTTATTTCTCACACACAGCATATGCATACCACAAATTACACCCCAAAACACATTCTGCTATTACTCCTGAGTACGGCGATACCACATGTGTGAGACTTTTACACAGTGTGGCCACATACAGAGGCCCAACATGCAGGGAGCGCCATCAGGCGTTCTGGAGCACCCAGGACAATTCTGACATTTCTCTCCTACATGTAAAAATCATCATTTATTTGCTAGAAAATTACAGAGAACCCCAAAACATTATATATATTTTTTTAGCAAAGAACCTGGAGAATACAATGGTGGTCGTTGAAAATTTTTATCTCACACGGTATTTGCGCAGCAATTTTTCGAACGCGTTTTTTTTTGGGGGAAAAAAATGTTTTGTGCTTAAAAAAAACAAAAAAAAAACAGTAAAGTTAGCCCAATTTTTGCATAAAGTAAAAGATGAAGTTATGCTGAGTAAATAGATATCGAACATGTCACTCTTCAAAATTGCACATGCCCGTGGAATGGCGCCAAACGTCGCTACTTAAAAAATCCCCATAGGTGACGCTTTCAATTTTTTTTACTGGTTACATGTTTTGAGTTGCAGAGGAGGTCTAGGGCTAGAATTATTGCTCTCGCTCTAACGTTTGCGGCAATACCTTACATGTGTGGTTTGAACACCGTTTTCATATGTGGGCGGGGCTTACGTATACGTTCGCTTCTGCATGCGAGCACATGGGGACAGGGGCGCTTTTTTTTTTTTTATTGTTCATTTTACTTTATTTATTTTAGTTTGACATTTTTTTACCCAAAAATAAATTTTTGATCACTTTTATTCCTATTACAAGGAATGTAAACATCCCTTGTAATAGGAATATGGGGTGACAGGTCCTCTTTACAGTGAAATCTGGGGGTCAGTATGACCCCACATCTCACCTCTAGGCTGGGAAGCCTGAAAAAAAAAAAAAAGATTCTGGCTTTGATCGTACTGGCGAGTTGGTAGAAGCACCGGAGGGCGGTGAGGGGTGGGGGGGTCTATGGCTGGGTATTGCAGGGTATCACCGAGTATGGCTGGGTATCTCCGAGTATGGCTGGGTATGGCAATTTATGGCAGGGTATTGCAGAGTATTGGCGGGGTATTGGCGGGGTATTGCAGAGTATTGGAGGGTATTGCAGAGTATTGGAGGGTATTGCAGAGTATTGGAGGGTATTGCAGAGTAATGGCAGGGTATTGCAGAGTAATGGCAGGGTACTGCAGAGTAATGGCAGGGTACTGCAGAGTAATGGCGGGGTACTGCAGAGTAATGGCGGGGTACTGCAGAGTAATGGCGGGGTACTGCAGAGTAATGGTAGGGTACTGCAGAGTAATGGGGGGTACTGCAGAGTATTGCAGGGTATTGCAGAGTATTGGCAGGGAATTGAGGGGTTAAATTCGGTGAGCAGCGATGTGGGCACTGCAGATGCAGCCCACATCGCTGCTGACACCGATCTCTTTCCCCTCCGCTGTACCGATCGGTACAGAGAGGGGGAGGGAGGAACCGGCGTCATGTTATGACGCCGGTTTGTTTACAAGTGATCACTCCGTCATTTGACGGAGCGATCACGTGGTAAACGGCCGCGACGAGCGGCCGTTTACCATGATCCGTGATGCGCCGGGTCCACTGGACCCAGCGGTCACGGATGATCTTGTGTGCGCGCCCCAGGGGGCGCGCGAGAGCAGAATTCTGGGAGGCTGTTAATTAACGGCCTCTCAGAGTTAAACAACCGCCCTGAAGCCGTTAATCGGCAATGGGTGGTTGTTAAGTGGTTAAAAAAACTTGACACTGCAATATAAACAGAAACAGAATGATCTACTGTACCTCTTAATACAACAATTAATAACAATTTTGTGATAGTGTGCACTAGAAGAAAATGCATAGATAGTATACAGTGAAGGAAAAAAGTATTTGATCCCGTGCTGATTTTGTATGTTTGCCCACTGACAAAAATTATCAGTCTATAATTTTAATGGTAGGTTTATTTTAACAGTGAGAGACAGAATAACAAAAATATCTAGAAAAATGCATTTCAAAAAAGTTATTGATTTGCATTTTAATGAGTGAAATAAGTATTTGATCCCCTATCAATCAGCAATATTTCTGCCTCCCAGGTATCTTCTATAGAGGTAAAGAGCTGAGATCAGGAGCATTCTTTATAGAGAGTGCTCCTAATCTCAGCTTGTTACCTGTATAGAAGACACTTGTCCACAGAAGCAATCAATTAGATTCCAATCTCTCCACCATGGCCAAGACCAAAGAGCCACCCAAGGATGTCAGGGACAAGATTGTAGACCTACACAAGGCTGGAATGGGCTACAAGACCATCGCCAAGCAGCTTGGTGAGAGAGTAACAACATTTGGTGGGATTATTCACAAATAGAAGAAACACTAAATAACTCAATCTCCCTCGGTCTGGGGCTTCATGCAAGATCTCACCTTGTGGAGTTTTAGTGATTATGGGAATGGTGAGGAATCAGCCCAGAACTACACTGGAGAATCTTGTCAATGATCTCAAGGCAGCTGGGACCATAGTCACCAAACAAACAATTGGTAACACGCTATGCCGTGGAGGATTTCAATCCTGCAGTGCCCGCAAGTTCCTCCTGCTAAAGAAAGGGCATGTACAGGCCCATCTGAAGTTTTCGAATGAACATGGAATGATTCAGAGGAGAACTGGGTGAAAGTGTTGTGGTCAGGTAAGACCAAATTCAAGCTCTATGGCATCCACTCAACTCTGTGTTTGGAGGAGGAGGAGGAATGCTACCTATGACCCCAAGAACACCATTCCCACGGTTAAACATGGAGGTGGAAACAATATGGACCACTTCACTGCACCAAAGGGAAGATGGAACGGGCCATGCACTGTCAAATCTTGGGTGAGAACCTCCTTCCCTCAGCCAGGGCATTGAAAATGGGTTGTGGATGGGTATTCCAGCATGACCATGACCCAAAACACACAGCCAAGGCAACAAAGGAGTGGTTAAAGAAGAAGCATATTTAAGGTCTCCAGACCCTGATCCCTTAGAAAATGTGTGGAGGGAGCTGGAAATTCAAGTTGCTAAATGTCAGCCTCAAATCCTTAATGGCTTAGAGAAGACCTGCAAAGAGGAATGGGACAAAGATGGGACCTGAGATGTATGCAAACCTGGTGGTCTGATTTCTGTGATTGCCAATAAGGGTTTTGCCACCAAGTACTTAGTCATGTTTTGTGAAGGGGTCAAATACTTATGTCACTCATTAAAATGCAAATCAATTAATAACTTTTTTGAAATGCATTTTTCTGGATATTTGTGTTGTCATTCTGTGTCTCACTGTTAAAATCTACCATGAAAATTATAGACTGATCATTTCTTTGTCAGTGGGTAAATGTACAAAATCAGCAGGTGATCAAATATTTTTTCCCTCACTGTACTTGCAATATGGATATTTCTCAACTGTCTTCAATTATCTTGGATTGTCCTGGGATTACTCTTAGTGCTTGCTCTGATTGGCTGGAAGGCACTGCTGTGTTTGGGTGGCAAGTGTTTATCTCACCTTCGCACAGAGTGTAGGCACCTGAACTGTCAGTCAGGGAGAACCATTGATGATTATGGGGGACAGTGAGTGATGATTGAAGAGGAAAGAGTGCAGGTGCTGTAAAGAGTTCAGTTGCGTTGAAGCAGTGGATTCATTGTTGGTTAACACCCATACTTTATGGATGGAAGTGAAGGGGGTATGTTTACATGCTACTGACCTCTGCACCCTACATTACTTACCACCTACCATTGTTCTGTGCATTGTTTACTCCTGACCCTGCACTTTCCATTACCTACCACTGGCTCCTGTGCTTTGCATTACACACCACTGACCTATACACTCTGCATTTCTTACACCTGACCCCTGCACTGTGGAATACATACTGACTGCTTAATTATGTTACTTACTATGGACCTCTGAGCTATGCAGGTTCAGAAGTTAATAGTAATCATCATTTTACTACCCCAACCTTTATATTACTTTCTACTGACCTCCTAAACTCTGCATGCTTATGGGTCACTAATAATTCTAAATTACACTAAACCTCTGAATTACTTCTCTTGAGCCCTACACTCTGCAATACTTACTAAACATCAATGCACTGTGCATTAGGTACTACTGATCACTGCACTATGCAATACATACAATTGACCCTTACACTCACTGGGTGTTGCATACTACTGACCTTGGCATTACATACCACTGAACTCTGAATTACACACTACTGACACCTGCACTCCACATTACTTACTACTGGCCAGTGCATTATTACATACTACTGACCCCTGCATTCTGTATTACACACTAGAGACTTCTGAACTCCTCTTACCCCTGACCCCTGTACTGTCCTGACAAAAAACATATAGTCTTCTCACCGGCCTAACACAGCCAGCCAGGCCAGAATTCAACCCAACCATCTAGTAAGGCCAGGCGTTAGCCCAGCCAGCCAGGACAAACCAAAAGACAGCCCAGCCAGCCAGACCAGCAGTCAGCCCAGCCAGCCAAGCCAAATGTCAGCCCTGAAGTGATCCCAGTTAGCCAGGCTAGAAGTGATCCTAGCTAGCCAGGCCAGAAGTCAGCCTATTCAGGTTGCCCTCAGCCCTGATGGCCAGGCCAGAAGTCAGTCCAGCCAGCTAGCCAGGCAGAACCTAATCCAACCAGCCAGTAATTGGGAGTATTTTATGGGCACAATGACTGCTGACTCTGTACAGTGTATACCATATTTGAGGTTGGACTCTCTTGCTCCTTTTAAGTCACACTCAATATTAAGTGCGATTTAAGCTATGCGCATATTTGGCTTTGTGTGCTCTGCGTGTCTTCTTCATGTGCCTCTTTATTGCTTCCAAAGGTGGAGTGTGTGTGAGTATGCATGTATTTGTTTTCTGTAACTTATTATAAAGTGTGGGCTGGAGCTTGGCTTCAGTTTGTCAGTGTATTTAAATCTGTTAATACATTTAACACTACCCCCTCCCCAAGACTGACAATGCTGCTGTATTCATTCCTCCAGAGCTTTGTCACACTAATAGAGGAGGTGTGTTACTGGCCAGGTGACCAGGTGCAAACAAAGTAAAAAAAAAGACAAAGAAAGGAATACTAATACAGCCACCACATCTAATGATTGGTACGCTGCAATATATTACATTTTTGGTTTTAGGTTTAATATTGCTTTAAAATTTGGGGGGCACTGGATGACTTAAGTTATCACGAAACGTTTAGGATGGAGCAACATGCTAACGTGACCTTGTGCTCCATTCGTACACCCAGAAGGACGGGCTGTCTGTTTGTGTTCCGGCCAGTGCATCAGAATGTTTTGCTCTCTGAACATTGTAACTGTGTAAGTGCATTATATATATTTTTTTATAATTTTTAAGGTTTTACACTATGGAACGTTTTATATCTTTTATACACCATGGTATTCACAGATGTCCTGACTGTTTGTGAAGTGGCTGTTATACGTTGATACCACGTCTTTGGTCCCCTGTAAGCCAAGCCGTAACCTATTATATGCCTCCTTTGATCCTCCATTTTAGGGGATCATAGCGATCCGGTAAGAGTCCATTTCTGCTGTTCTGGTGGTGGAATCTACACATCTTGCTGTTTTTAGAGTGCGGGGATGGCCTTGTTCACTGTTATATGGACTTTTATTTTACAGTGCACTGTTTTATTTTCACTTGGTCACAATTTTTTGATTTCATTTTGTGCACTTATGAATTTTGTATGTTTTTTATTGGCAATATTGTTTGATATATTCACCGGCACATTATTGGTGACTATATATGTTTATGATGGACACATATTCATTATACATATGCGATTCTTTGTATTTTAAAATATTTGTCACATTTATATAGGATGTTTCATATCATTTGACCAATGGGTGGTTTATATATGTGTTTTTTTTTTCATTTTAGTTTCAGAAGTATATGGCTAGCGCAATTCTATAGTTTTTTCTTTGTTTCGATCTGTATTTATGTGATATGTAAGAATCTCAGCTTCCGAATTATTGAATTTTGATATTCAGTCAATCATACCTGAGTGCAGTTTTCTGTTAATTTTTTCCATATATTCTTTTACTTATTTTTGGTAATAAAAATCGCAATAAGCGTATATATTGATTGAGTCATAGCTTCTACAAAATAGGGGAAAGATTTATAGCATTTTTATTATTATTATTATTTTACTAGTAATGGCGGTGACAATTATACAGCGATCAGTGCTAGAAAAATGCACTGATTACTGTGTAAATGTCACTGGTAGAGAAGGGGTTAACACTAGGGGCGATCAAGGGGTTAACTGTGTTCCCTATGTGTGTGTTCTAAATGTAGGGGGATGGGACTGACTAGAGGAGAGGACAGATCGTTCTTCCTAGCTCGTAGGAACACAAGATCTGTCTCTCCTCTTCTCTCAGAACAGGGATTTGTGTGTTTACACACGTCGTTGTTCTGGCTCTCGTGCCCACATTTGAGCGTGGCAACCCCCCCCCCCCTCAGTGCAGCGGGCGTGTGTGCACGCCTGCTATCTCCGCTTAAAGGGCCAACGTACAGCTATGGCTGTTCGCAGCAACGTGCCGACCTGCTGCAGTATAACGAGGGCAGCTGGTCGGCAAGCACTTAAAGAATATGTAAACCCTCATCTTGTAAAATTACCCATTCAGTTTAAAATAGAAACGAAAGGCAAAACATTTGTGTAATGTATATATCTATTAAAAAAGTATACATACCTTTTTTGTGATCACATACTCTCTGTTCTCAGCTGTATATGGAGTTGGGGAAGGAGAAACTGATCTTTCCAGTGAAAAAAAATAAAAATAAAAAATTAAAACTGGCCTGTTTTTACTACAGTTGATCTGAAAATGACAAATGTCCTTCAAGCCAGTGGCCATCAACCCTGTCTGGAGGACCCACTCACAGGCCAGGTTTGCAAGATAACTGAAATACATCACAGGTGATATTTTCTGCTCAATGATTGCAGTATTCTAGTCTGCATCTCCCCAAAGTAGTACATAAAACCTTTTAGTGGGCCCTGAAGACAGGGTTGGTGGCCACTGCTTTAAGCTGCTGGCAAGATGGTACATGACAATGTTGAGAGTGTGGAGATTTAGGGCGGCTGTGTCGCATGTGCTTTGGAAGGGTGTGATGCTCCTGGAACCTTTGCACACAGGTGGTGGAACTGCCTTTGAATACATTTTTGGGAAAGAACAGCTTAAATAATCCAAGATATCATGACACAGGGGATACCCATGGAGCCCTGAAGAATTCTGTTTCATTGGACTGAAGTACTGGTGGCCCAGTATAAGAGGTCTGTCTTGCCTCATTTATTAAAAGTGGCTTATGGGTCGATCCCTAGTTATTGGTGTAAATGCCAATACGAGGAAGCAGTGGCTTCTGAAAGTAAATTATGCAGTGTAGAAGAGATGATGCATAGGTGAGAAGATACTTTGAAGAAATTTGAAGCTATATGGGGGAAATGGTTAATATTTAATTATTCAGAAAATTTTACCAAACTGCTGAGTGCAGAGGAAGGAAATACAACAAGTAGGAATAAGTATACATAATCATTGGGTATTTTCCCTCGTTGGCACACTAAGAAGGGCTTTTATTACGGAATGTGATCCAGAAGATTGGGGTGGGGTCTGCGGTGTTTAGATATGGTCAATTTGAAGTGAAGCTACTTAACTGCAAAATATTTATATGTTTTCTATATGCTTAAATGGAAAAATAAAAAAGAGGATTAAAACATTTTTTATAAATAATAAATATAAATTTAAAAAAAAATAGAAAAAGGGGGCACTACTAAATATATGGTAAATGAGGAAGAAAAAA
Source organism: Lithobates pipiens (assembly GCF_037356315.1). NCBI lineage: Eukaryota > Metazoa > Chordata > Amphibia > Anura > Ranidae > Lithobates > Lithobates pipiens. The sequence goes on from NW_027507785.1 coordinate 178,108,649, forward strand.
AAGTTAGCCTTGAAACAGTATATAAAATGTTAACATACTGCAGGGTGTGATGAACATAACTGGGCTAAAAAGCTTCTCAAAGAAAAGAAGCAGCTGAAGCTGATAATAATAGATAAGGCATTTGATATTCTATAATTATATGTTATTATTATCAACAGAACCAATTCTGTTCTTGAGGACAAATTAAGTTAACTCTTGAGTAGTACAGAAGACCAGCAGATAAGAACATCTACTGTAAGTAAAACATCCTTTTCCAAACCCTGAAGAAAGGAGCAAAGTCCGGTATCAGAACCTCAAATAGTACAAAGGATACCAACAAATGACTCAACTTAAAAAAAAAACAAAAAAAACAAAACTGTATATATAGAAAAGTGCACATGGTCATATCACAATGAACACTGGGTACAGCCTAAAAGGGCCTTGTTAAAAAGATCCTGTTTACTGTATATACTGCACAAATATGCGTTGGACCTGGCACCCCCAAAACAGAGATCGCCACATTTGGGAGATTTCCCTGAATTTTTTGTCCTGTTGGTGCAACTTTTACTAATAAAAAACTAAATGTTATTCATCAAAAATAATCCTTCCTTGAAAGCGTGGAAACAAATGTAAACCAAAGCTCAAGTTGCATTTTAACCTCAAAGATCTTACATCAGTCAAATTAACATAAACCGTATAATTAGCGAGCAGTAACGATACTGTTCTTTGCATTCAGTTACCTTTTATTAAAACAAATTATTTTCCTTATTTTATTTTAAAAAAATTAAAAATCCCCCTTATAAAGCAAACTGGTGAGAGGCTCTCCTGACCCTTTACTTTACTAGGAATACTGCACTGACCTGCTGACCAGAGGAGAGTGGTACACCTTGTCATTAGAACAGCAGTGTATAATGATGCTGTCTATGGCTGTGTTATAAAAAGTAATTGGCATGGGGCATTCCGCATTTGTTTCTAATATAGCTAACTGGAAGTCATTTAAAGTGGTTGTAAACCCTTACATATACCCAGTAATGTGACTGGCCTCAGGTGATACATAGAGGTGAAACAAATCCTCCAACATATGTTGTACCTGTCTATCTGCAGCCCTTTCTTCTCTAAAGCCATTCAAGGTTCTGCATTTTAAAGCTTTTCTGAGGGTTCAGAAAAAGGGGGCTCCATGAGAGCTCTGACAGCTGACTGGAGGGAAGGGGCACACCACCTCCACACAGCTCACAGGAATAGAGCGGAAGGTGTCAATCAGCTGGAGATCCCTCCCCAGTCACCATTTTTCTCTTGGTGTCAGGAAAACTTGACAGTGATTCATGCTGATAGCAGAGGAATAAAGCAGCAGACAAAAGTAACACTCTGGCCTCTTTCACATGGGGCGGATCCGTGCTGATCTGCCCCATAGACATCTGCTTGCTCAGCGGGGATTGCTCCGTCGATCCCCGCTGAGCAGGAAGATGACAGGTCCGTCTCTGCACACTGTGCAGGGACCGACCTCTCAGAGCGCCGCTCTCCCCTATGGAAGATCGGATGACAACGGACCGCAGAGTCCGTCGTCACCCAATCCGATGACAGATGGAAATGTAGGTTTTTCCTCTGTCACGCTTTTTCTGATAGGAGCGGGTGGGATGTCAGTGGACATGTTACCGCTGACATCCGACGCTCCATAGATCTCTATGGAGCATCCGTTCAGGTTCCCTAAAAAAAATGGCAGGCGGACCTGAGCGGATCGTTCATCTGAAAAGGGACATGGTGCTCCTGAGACAAGTAAACACTATAGAGGGAAGTGCTTTGTTGATTTTTCATGTCTGAGGTATACAATGACTTTAATGAGGGATGGTCTCAGAGCACGGATTACCCAAGTAAGAGGTGACCTGATGGGGCTACAAAACACCCCTCTGTAGGTTTCATTCTGAGCAGTTTAATATAAAATCACTTTGGGTATGGTTTGAATATACTGTAAATAATTATTATATTTTTCTTACAGATGAATACAGATTCAAGCCAGTTGAAGAAGTCAAGTACATGAAAGATGGGGAGGAAGAGGAACAGAAAATAGTAACCAGGAACCAAGAAAACCTGGTAAGTTTTTTCATTTGTTAAAAGGATCTTCCCTTTTAACATGGACACCTAATACCCAAGTAAAAAGGTAAGTGGATTCAGGACAAAGATCACATTTGTGAGGACCCTTCCTCTTAAACGTATGGATTGCAGCGTTCTAAGGGAACTCCAAAATCAGGATGGGCCCAAGCTGCCACCTCTGCTCTGCCCAAGGTTCTGAAAATGCCACAAATTACTAAGGCCCCTTTCACACATGCGGACAGTTTGCGGATGAAATACGGACATACATGCATCCCTATGGGATAGCGGGTGTCTGCGGATGAACATCACAGACACCCACTATTGTCCGACTCTGCTAATGTCCGATTCTGCCTATTCTATCCTATTTTTCTATCCGTCTGCAGAGCGGATCTGATGAACACGGACAGACGGTCCGTGCTCATCCGATCCCCATAGAGGAGAGCGGAGAGCTGACAGGGCGGTCCCTGCACAGTGTGCGGAGACCGCCCTTTCCGCCGCCGTCTCAGCGGGGACAACGGAGCGATCCCCGCTGAGCAAGCTGATCATCACGGGGCGGATCATTACTGATCTGCCCCATGTGAAAGGGGCCTAAGGAAGGCCTTCATCTGTTAATACAGGGAATACAGGGAATGCTTGGCGTCCCAGGCTACAAAGGGGCATGATGCTTTGTACCATTTTTATAAAGTTGTTGGTGGCTTGAGAGCAGGTGCCCTTTTTTGCAATTTTACAAAAACATTCCTAAAGTGAAGAAGGTTTTTTTTTTTTTTTAAAGCAGCATATGTGATATTCATTGCATCTTTGTTTCCAAAAAGCACAATTAGTGAGAAGATTTGCCTGTTCATTGACCAGCATACACCAATGTCTGTTCTTAAGTTGCAATTGTTCCTTGCTGTACCATTCTCCCTAAAGGCAAACCAGCCGAAGTCCCGTTTATTGCACATTTGTTGAAAACCTTTACTTATCCCCCACCTCCTTTTCTCTAGCTGTACAGTACAGGACATGGGATCTTTAGCCATTAACCATAGGTTTTATGCAGCTACCTAGACACCTTTCCTCCTGGCAGCAGCGTTTTGGCAGAAAAAACGCTTGGAAATGCATGTAATGTGTCTAGGCTTGTCAATTGCTTATGCGTTAATGCATTTCATTGGCCTGAAAAATCATTAATTCTGGCCATTGGAATGAATGCTTAAGCGCTAAATGAGCCTCGCGTTAACGCACGTATAAATGCATCCAGAGTTTTTCTACCAAACTGCTGCTCTTGGATGCACTGGCAATGTTTTTTTTCTGCCTCTAAATGTGTGCATGGACACATAGGCTAACATGCAGGTGTGTTTAGAGGCTGATAAAAAAAAATAGACGCCCCAACAGCAGCAGTAAAAACATTCAGTGGGCATGAGGCCTTAGGCCACCGGACACTGGCAAAAAAAAAAAAAAGCTGCAGGAACATCCTATAGAACCCCTCCCATTCCCAGATGACTTCAGTTTTTACTAGTATCCTAAGGTGATGGACTTCTTAAGAGAAGCTTACCTCTTTTATGTGGATGTTTTTGCTTATTCTTTTATCAAGGTTTCTGGCTGCACCATATCCACTGCAGCTTCTCTTTGCAGTTTCTGGATTGGTGGATTCCTTGGCTGAGCCTTGAGGCCTTGAGGTAAATACCTGGACCCTGCTACAATGAAGATGCAGAGCTAACCTGTAACGATTCAGCACTGAATCTTTCAAGGACACTAACCTTTCTGTATGAAGCATAGTTTTGAGGTAGCTGCAGGTTGCTCTACAGATACAGGGTTGTGGTCTGCCAGCGGCAGAGTCCTGTCCTTCAAGGGACAAGGCAAAGCCTTGAAAGGGTGACGCAAGAATGGGGGTCTGGCCCCTAAATCCCTCCCAGAGTGGAGACCTTTGTCATATTAAGTGCAGGGCCCACCCCCCTAAACACTGTTCCAGTGTGCACCTATATCTTGACTACAGAGGACTTTAAGAGGTGTGACATAGCCATGGATAGGAGTTTCAGCCATTTAAAATGGGTGCCATTTTTCCCTACAGTGTGATGCAAGTCTACTGCGTCAGCTGCTACTGTGAGGCCCCCTTTTTCAGTTACTTCACTGCGCATGTGAAGTGACTGAATGTGGGCACCATTTTCTTCTTTAGTGCACACTTCCCTTGGTCAGCGATCTTTTGATGCCTGCCTAGTGCCTAGCGCAGAAGGCTTCATCTTTCCTCGCCACAACTGCAGAGTTTGATTACTCCCCCGGGAACATTTTTTGCATTGCACAAGGCAAATCACAAGTGCAGGAACACATGTGCTATTGGGTTAAGGCTTGTCCCAGATGTGGTAATTCAGGGTCTCTGATACACCTATTGTGGGGCTACCCCAAGCTCCAGAGGTATTGGGTGGAGGTTGTGCGCACGCTTAATGGGCTTTTAGAATGGAACCTTTTAGGGAACCCACTTACATGCTTACTGGCCTAAGTTGACTTTTCTGTGCTTAAGCCACCAGTGCAAATCACTGTTGGGCATGCGCTGCTTGCGCCCGTAGGCATATTGCCCTTAAGTAGACTTTCCCTCTAACCCTTTCTGACCGAATACTTGATGTTAATAGGTGCATTTCTTATGAGAGACCTACTTTTTTTTTTTTCCTCAGGAACTCATTAAAGAGGTTTGATGCTTTTTGGTCACCTTGGTTCGATCATATGAGTTTGGGATTGAGTTAGTTTTCAACTCCTTTTAAAGTGATTGTAAAGTGTCTGTTTGTTTCTTTCAAAAGAACAAACATGTTATACTTACCTTTCCTGTGCAGTGGATTTGCACAGAGCAGCCTGGTTCCTCCTCTTCTTGGTTCCCTCTTCGGTGCTCCTGGACCCTCCCTCCTGTTGCGTGCCCCCACAGCAAGCAGCTTGCTATGGGGGCACCCGAGCCAATCTGCAAGATTCCTGTGTCTATTCCAACACGGAGCTGTGGCCTGGCCCTGCCTGTTTTCTCTCCTTATTGATTCATTGACTTTGACAGCAGCGGGAGCCAATGGAGCAGCGCTGCTGTCTCAGCCAAAGTGGAGGGGAGTCTCGAGACACTGCTGCAACATTGCAGGACCTAGATGGATCTCAGGTAAGTATTAGGGGGGCTGAGGGGGGCTGCTGCACACACAGTTTTTTTTATCTTAAAGAGGAAGTAAACCCTGATGGTTTTACTTCCTCTTTGTCTCCCTGCAAAGGTAAAGCATAATGGGTTACTATGCATCGCATAGTAGCCCATTATGTGTCACTTACCTGACATAGGAGCCAGCGATGTCACCGCTGTCCCCTGTAGTCCGGAGCATTCAATCTTCTTCCAGGTATCGCTGCTCCGGCCACTCACAGTGCCGGAGCAGCGAAGACGTCACTCCCGCGCATGCGCACCGGAGCCGCCACTAACGGCATATCTGCATATCGGCATGCTGCTAACGGCGATAGTGCGCCTGCGTGCCACTGTCTACGGCACATGCACCGTCACTGTCTTTTAGTAAATATCTCCCACCGTGTAGGTTTAGGAGATATTGTTTGGACCTACAAATAAGCCTTAATCTAGGCTAACCTGTAGGTCAAAGTGGTTTGTAAGGGTTTACAACCACTTTAATGCATAGAATAAAAAACATTCTGCCTTTACAACTACTTTAAATATTGCTGCCTTGTATAGCTCTAAAAGCAGGGCCCATATTTAGTTGGATTTTCTGAGCTTTCATTATACCATTAACACTTTTTATTGCGTTGGCACCTATGCTGTGTACACACGACCGGACTTTTCCGATGGACTTTCGTTGAATCGGACTTCTACATACAATCACACCAAAGTCCGACGGATTCAACCGTGATGATGTACGATTAGGATAAGGAAGTTCGTAGCCAGTAGCCAATAGCTGCCCTAGCGTCGGTTTTCATCCATCGGACTAGCATACAGACAAACGGATTTTTCGACCGGACTTGAGTCCATCGGAAAGATTTGAAACATGTTCTAAATCTAAAGTTCGTCTGATTTTTCGACAGCAAAGGTTCGATGAAGCCCACACAATGTCGAATTGTCTGACGGATTTGTTTCGTTGGACCTTTGCTGTCAAAAAGTCCGGCCGTGTGTACACGACATTAGGTATGCTCTTTGTGTTTTGAAGTTTTAGTTCTGCCTGTATTCTATTGGGCACACTACTCTCCTTTCAGTTGCACAGAATTCCCCCTACTTAGAGTCTGTTTTTATGTGCGGAATCTCCTTTTAGAGATTTCAGATAACAGGGGTCACAAAAAATCCCCCTTCAGTTTTCCTTCCTTCGTTAATCTCTTACTTTGTGTTTGTTGTTTTGAAGAACTGAATCAGGATGAAACTTCTACAACTGAAAATTTTATTTAAGCTGAGGTATACCATTGCTACCCTTATTGATGCGTTATGATCTTGTTTTCAATATGAACAAACAAAACAATTGCACTAAGACAAGAAAGCAGCTAGCAAAAGAGAATGATAAATGTTTTGCAGTGCTGCAATTTATATTTAATTTCTTGTTTAGCGTTCAAAGTACTCAATCTCAATGTTACCCAGCATGGGGTTCCTAAAACTGTCCAAACCTGCTAAGACCCTCCCAGTTCATTTGCTCCTAGAGCCTGCCCTCTATGGTGACTGAACTCTAACATCGCCCTCTAAAAAGTTATTTGTTCCTCCATAAATTTTACGCAGCGGTATCGATTGTCTTCATCAGACTCTTTACCGAGATCATAGTTGCGGTGTGTCAGACACACCGCAACAACAATTGCCACGATGCACGCACCCAGGGGCATGCAGCGGCTTAATAGCCTGATCACGTCATATGACCTCCAGTCAGGATATTGAAACCACTTTGCTCCCGTCATTCTGCTATATGGCGGCCAGCAAGTGGTTAAGGTTAAACCTTTTTTCTTCTCATTTTAATGAGTGGAATGTTAAACTCCCTTCCGCAAAAACATTTTATCCCTATTGTGGGGTCGCCATTTTGGTATTTGAAATCATATGCCCTCTCAAGTGTCTCTTCTCCAGAGAGAATAAGTTCAGTGCTATTCAGTTCTTCATACCTAATATCCTCCAGACCCGTTATTGGCTTTGTTGCCCTTCTTTGTACTCGCTCCATTTCCAGCACATCCTTCCTGAGGACTGGTGCCCAGAGCTGGACAGCATACTCCAGGTGCAGCCGGACCAGAGTCTTGTAGTGCAGAAGAATTATCGTTTTATCTCTGGAGTTGATCCCCTTTTTAATGCATGCCAATATTCTGTTTGTATCACATAAGGCAGATCCCCCAAAATCCTCCCAGCTCTCCTCTCCTCACAACCCCTCCCCCAGCTCTCTTCTCTGCACAAATCCCCCCCAGCTCCCTTCTCTGTACAAATCCCCCCCAGCTCCCTTCTCTGTACAAATCCCCCCCCCAGCTCCCTTCTCTGTACAAATCCCCCCCCCCCCCAGCTCCCTTCTCTGTACAAATCCCCCCAGCTCCCTTCTCTGTACAAATCGCCCCAGCTCTCTCCTCTGTACAAATCACCCCAGCTCTCTCCTCTGTACAAATCACCCCAGCTCTCTCCTCTGTACAAACCCCCCCCCCCGCTCTCCCTTCTGTGTACAAATCACCCCAGTTTTCCTCTGTGTACAATGCTAAGTACTGTTTGGTAAAGTGCTAAATTTGGTAATGCCAGTCCTTGTTGCTTCCTTCTTATAAGCATGTCATATTTATAACTTGGTTTGGAACTAGCCCAGATATTTTTTAAAAGTGTGGACTGCACAATTCAGAAGAACTTTTCAGGGTGCTTATTGGTATAGTCTGAAATGTATACAGACATCTTGGTAGAATATCCATTTTAAATAACGCAACACCAAATCACGAATGCTGTAGTCTTGACCATTGCTTCAGTTTCTGTTGCATTAAAGCAATTAGTGGCTGGTAGTTTAGCATGTACAAATCCCCCTCCGTTTTCCCCAAATAGACACCTAAGTAGACCTAAGGTTTTCTTTTGCCAACGAAATGTGAAATCTTTCTTTTGGACATTTAATTCCCCTTCCATTAGGGATACATCCAATGCCTCTGTTTTATGTATATTCACCTTAAAGTTACTCACCATAGAGAAGTCACTGAATTATTTTAACAATGCTGGAAAAGCAATACGGGGGTTTGAAACAACTAACAATAGGTCATCCGAAAAGAGGCACATTTTACATTCCATATTACCTATCTCAATGCCTTTTATTGATCTTTCTAATAACATTGGCTAGATGTTCCATTGCCAAAATATACAGGATAGGTGAAAGAGGACACCCCCCTGCCTCGTACCATTTCCTAGAACTTTCCTAGAAGAAACTTGAAGGTATCCCTATCTGAGACAAGCTTTCTGTTAAAAAAGGCCAACCTAAGCGGTCAAACGCTTTTTCCGCATCAACTGCTAAGAGGCAAAGAGGAGTTTTGTTCCTCTTCGCTTAGTGCATCCAGTTCAAACCCTTAATTGTTTAGTCCTTTGTCTCTCTAGAAGGAACAAACCCTGCTTGAGCTAAGCGTTTTAACAATGGAATGGTGCCTTAATGGCACCGTGATAATTTTAGAATAAATCTTTCAAATTTATATTTATAAGTGAAATTGGACGGTAACTAGAATACAGAGAGTGGTCTTTCCCTTCTTTAGTTATTATCATTAGGTGGGCATCCTGAAACTGTCTAGTGAATGGACATGAATCTGACACTGAATTATAAGTACGTATCAAAATTGGGGAAAACTGATCTTGCAATTATAAAAAAAAAGCACCAAGTCTGCTTTAACTCATTACAATTTTTTGGTGCTGCTCTCTCCTCTAAAAATCCATCTGGGCCAGATTCCACTTAATATATAATGTATAAACCACAAATCATTCAAAATGTGTGTATCTTACATATATATTAATTTTAAATGTATTTATTAAATGTATAAATAAGCGGAACTCGCACAATTTCATTCCCGCATGTCAGTCCGGAATTCGGGGGCGATTTCAGAGGTATCTGTGTGGGTTTCTGCACCGATGTCTATTGAAATTGCACCCTGAAGTTGCCAAAAGTAGTACAGAAACTACTTTTGGAAATCTGTGTGGCGCTGCAATGTCAGTGTCGCACTGATTTGGACGGTGCCATTGCTGGCAATAGCCGCCGCTTTGCGCATGCCAAATCGCTGCAATGTGAACCTAGGCTTACTTCTGGAGATTGGAGGCAGAGGATAATGTCCCAATCTGTAAGCCAAATGAAGTGAAAGAAAAATGTACTTCCTGTTTAAAGCTGTATTAGACCTTTATGTGTGTATGATGAGGTCCATCTAAGAAGGTGAGGGTACATCTATAGAGCAGTAGATCTACGTGAAGAATACACCAGGGGGTGTGCTGATCTTTCCATTAAAGGATGAATTTTGTGTGAAGATTCACTTATTGATGGATGGACTTTGGGCATTTATATCTATACGCTGAACTTTATTGCATGCATGATTTGCAATAATATTCATGTAAGATACACACAGTTTTCATGTTTGAATGATTTGTGGTTGGTGCATTATATTTTAAATGAAAATTTGCAAAGAACTATTTTTTTTTTTTAACTATATGGTTATACAGTATGTGTACCTTTTTTGCTTTATAATTGCATATTTTTTTATTGGTGTAAGCAAAGGGCAACACTATTAATATAATAACTCTTACAATAATAACGCTTAATATTATCATATGCAGCTAATAATGGCATGATGGAATAATCAATGATTTGTAGCAGCCTGTAGTACTGTATCATAATCCGCTCTAACAAAAACGCTGTAACCAGCTACAAATTACCAGATAAAATAAGCTGAGAGATTTGTAGCTGCTGCAGATGTCCACTACAAGTTTGCTAGTGAGACATAAATCTCTTTTGAGAAAGAGTTGGAAAACGACATTAGAACCTTTTGGTATTTGTCACTTCCAGGGTGTCGGCACCTTTTGTCTCCCACCGCACTCTGGTGTACCTTTATAAAAAAGAGAAGTTTTTCCTCAGTTCAGTTCTCGGCAGTTCTCAGAGGAAAATGATCTCCTCTGGAGTTGGTTTATGAAGCTGAGAACTTTAGTTCTCAGAGGGAGAACAGAGGAGAAGTGTTTTCCTCTGGGTGAGTGGGTGGGCTGCCTGTAATCTCGTAAAATAATGTGAGATTACGGTGCAGCCGAGTTCAAAAAGTGAAACAAAAATTTCATCTGTGGGGCATCCTCAAATGGAAGGTGGAGGAGCGCAAGGTCTCTAACATCTACCAGCTCCGTGATGTCATCGTGGAGGAGTGGAAGAGGACTCCAGTGGCAACCTGTGAAGCTCTGGTGAACTCCATGACCAAGACGGTTAAGGCAGTGCTGGAAAATAATGGTGGCCACACACTATGGACACTTTGGGCCCAATTTGGACATTTTTACTTAGGGGTGTACTCACTTTTGTTGCCAGCGGTTTAGACATTAATGGTTGTGAGTTATTTTGAAGGGACAGCAAATGTATACAAGCTGTACACTCACTACTTTACATTGCTGTAGCAAAGTGTAATTTCTTCAGTGTTACATGAATATATAATAAAGTATTTACAAAAATGTGAGGTGTGTACTCACTTTTGTGAGATACTGTGTATGTGTATATATAGTTGTGTGAAAAAGTATTTGTCCCCTTTCTGTTTTATTTTTGCATGTTTGTCTTAAATGACTCAGATCATTAAACAAATTTTATTATTACACAAAGGTAACCTGAGTAAATACAAAATGCATTTTTTTTTAAATAATGGTTTCACTTATTATGGTATATATATATATATATATATATAATATTATAATATAATATTTACATACAGTATATATGTGTGTGTATGTGTATATATATATATATATATATATATATATATATATATATATATATATATATATATATATATATATATATATATATATATATATATAATGTGTGTGTATGTGTATATATATATATATATATATATATATATATATATATATATATAGAGAGAGAGAGAGAGAGATTATATATATATATATTATGTATAAGTGCGTGTGTTGTTAATATTAATTTTTAACCCACTGGTGCTGATATTAGGAAGAAATTAGCCTTCTTCCTCTAATCACACCGGCTTCTCTCCCAGATTCTCCACTTCTGAACTGGTGAATCTTGAAGGGAGATATTTCAGTGTAACTGCTATGAGATCCTCAGATCTCACTTTCATAAACTGGCCATTTGTGACAGAACGGTCGTGTACTGTGATGAGAAGCCGAGAACATGTTCTCTGCTCTTTATCTCCGCTACATAAACCGGTATACACTAGAGATAAGCCGTGATCCTGAGGATCATGGCTGATCTCTCTTTTATAAACAGACACCTATGTGGTTTCAGTTTCTATCTCCGATCCCTACACAGTGTGATGTAGGGGTCATAGGATGGAACCATAGCAAGTAGCGAGAAACACAGGCATTTGAAACTTTTGTTGAATGCTAAATATGTCTGATGCAGGTTGTAGCCCCGGAGCAGAGAAAGGGAGGAGTGACTGGCCAAAGGAAAGGTCATTGTAGGTTGTTTTTTGGATTTTTTTCTGAAATTACAGAATCTCTTTTAATTATTAAGCCTCACATGGAAGTAGGTAAACGTTTAACATGGTATTTCAGTTTTTTTTTTCTATATATTTTTTTTTTCAGGAGAAAAGTGCCACTCATAATATTCGTCCTAAAAATAACGAAGCGCAAGGAGCAGGGTATCCAAATCGAATAAAGTAAGTATCTGTCAAGTTCTCATTTATGAATTAGCATACTGCTTATTATGTTTTAGCATTGTACTGCCAATTACTCCGTTAAAAAAATGAATTAAAAATTATAGACATTTTTTTTCTGTTTTAACCTTATTTACCCAAGGATTTTAAAATGGCATTTAAGCATGGCATTCAAAACATTCACCTAGCATGGCCATGAACCCCCTTTAGATCTGGTTCACTTATTTATGTGAATATTTTTCAAGAAATAATGGATTATTCTTGATGATCTCAAAGAGTATCTGACCGCCAGAGCATAGGGAAGGAGAAGTTGCCAGGATCAGGCTTGCAGCCTGGAGGGAGCATGTGGAAGCGGAACAACAGTTAACCACTTCAATACAGGGCACTTATACACCTTCCTGCCTAGGACAAATTTGAATGACAATTGCGCGGTCATATAACACTGTACCCAAACTAAATTTTTATCATTTTGTTCCTACAAATAGAGCTTTATTTTGGTGGTATTTGATCACCTCTGCGGTTTTTATTTTTTGCTAAACAAATTAAAAAAAGACCGAAAATTTTGAAAAAAATGAAAGTTTTGGTTTTGTTTCTGTTATAAAATTTTGTAAATAAGTAAGTTTTCTCTTTCACTGACAGCCCTCTATAAGATGGCACCGATGATGTGGCACCAATGAACGGGCACTGATGGCCACCTGATGATGGGCACTGATATGCGGCACTGATGGGTGGCACTGATATGCAGCACTGATGGGCATTGATAGGTGGCACTGGTGGGCACTCATGGGTTGCACAGGTGGGCACTGATAGGCGACACTGGGCACTGAAAGGATGAAAAGATGGGTACTTATGGTACTGATAGGCAGCACTGCTGGGCACTGATGGGCATTGAAACGTGGAACTTATGGGCATCCCTGGTGGCACTGGCAGTGGTAGGCATTGTCAGTGGGCATTGGCAGCTGCCTGAGCACAAATGCACATTTCCCTGGGGGTCTAGGGGGCATACCTTGTGGCCCAGTGTGGCGTCAAACCTGGTGGTCCTGGGCGGCATTATAGCGGTCCAGGGTGGGATCCAAGGTGGGGCTGCGCTGATAAACAATCAGCACAGACCCCCCCCTGTCAGGAGAGTCGCTGATCAGCTCTCCTCTACTCATGTCTGTCAGACACGAGTGAGGAAAAGCCCATCACCAGCTCTTCCTATTTACATCATGATCAGCCGTGATTGGTCATGGCTGATAATGTGGTAAAGAGTCTCCATCAGAGACTTTTTACCTAGATCGGTGTTGCGGGGTGTCAGACTGACACACCGCAACAACGATCGCTGCGATACGTGCCCCCGGGGGCGCACAGCAGCTTAATATCCTGAGAACATCATATGACGCCCAGTCAGGATATTGAACAAACAACAAAGGATTCGCCCTGGGACTTTAAATGAAGTGGGTACTGTTTCCGCCAGTAAACATAACAGTAGTAAATATAGTATATAGTTTATTCAAATACAATTGTTTACATGGAAAAATAACACTAACGGTTGCCAATTAAAAAAAATATATAAACAAGGAGTATTGGTACATAAATGTAGTAGTAGTACATGGTACACGGGTATCATACTACCCGACTAGTTTTGTGAGATCCAGCTCACTCTTCAGGGGTGGATATGTGTAACAATGTATCTAGGATGAACAGAAATATATATGTTTGGCAATATAGCACAGTATTGGTTATCAAGGCACAGGGTAGGAGGGGTTGTAGGCCCCCCCCATACTTACCACTGAGCTTGGCCATGGCTCCAGGTGTGCGGCCTCGAGACGGCGGCAGCAGATGCCTCCCTAGGGAGCTGAGGGGGCAGAATCAAATGGGACCCCACCCAGGGCCAAACGGAGAGCAGGCATGGCAAAGGTGTAGTGATGTATCCCTAGGGTCCTCGTTGGTCGATAAAAAGTATAGGCTGCGAACAGAAGTATGTTTGTCAGGCATCTAAAGTAGTAGAGTAAAATCAATGGATATTGGTATAAAGATATGTATGCACGTATGCTTGAATGAAAGGCCTGAGCCAAAGGTTGTAGGGCCATGAAGATGGTTAGAAACCTAGGACAACAGAGGGGTACTACCAGGTGACAAAGTGGACAAAGGAAGAGGGGAAAGAGGTGAACTACAATTGTGTGGGTAGTGATGTATCCCTAGAAACCTCATTAGTCCAAAGAGCGTATAAGCTATAAACAAATATGTTTATCAGGCATCTAAAATAGTAAAGTAAAATCAATGAATATAGGCATAAAGATATGTATAGCTAAGTAAGACCTGGAACAAGGATGGTAGGGACATGGAGATGGTGGAAAACATAGGATAGCAAGGGGATACTAGCAGGCGACAAGATAAGAAAAGAAAAAAGGAGAAAGATAGACTTGTGTGGAAAAATCAACAGTATCCAAAAAAAATAAAATAAAATGAGAATAAGTGCTAATTAGATAAACAATGTGTAAGATATGCAAGTGTGCCTAAATAAAGTAAGTATCGAAAAGGTGAATATAGTAAGTACCTGAGTAAGGTGAATATCCTGAGTATAAAAGTAATGAGACACAGCAAGCAATCTCCACAGCTGTGTGTGTCCTCAGTGAAGAGTGAAATGAAATCCAAGCCATGCCTGACCTCCAATTTAACCCCGGAAGGCCCCAGGAGGCTCCGCCCCCAACACCATGTGTGGATGGCTGACATGTGAGTGCAGGGGGCACCCACTGTCATAAGAAGGCACGCAAATGCAAGCTTACCCCCATGCCATCTGATGATATAGTGCGTCCAGCTGTGCCGACGTCTGCAAAATCGCAGATAGGTACATTGTTACACACATCCACCCCTGAAGAGCGAGCTGGATCTCACGAAACTAGTCGGGTAGTATGATGCCCATGTACCATGTACTACTTCTACATTTATGTACCAATACTCCTTGATAAAGGAACCAATGAGATGTTCCGAAACGCGATAAAGGAACCAATGAGATGTTCCGAAACGCGTCCCTCTTTGATGACTGCTTCCTGTTTTGCTTCCTGTTTGTGGTCCACGCTGGTTGCTGGTTATTGTCTCCTGCCGCTGACGTCACTTCCAGGATCCTCGTGTTTTGAGACTGTGATTGTGGGCTGGCCTGTCAGTTCTTTTGGAGCTCCCTGCTGTTTTTCCTGTTGGCATCCCCTGGACCTCCCTGCTACTGGACACACACAGCCTAAAGAACTGGTTATGCCAGTGACCACTGCATTCATGCCGGACCACCTACATGGATATTAATGATATGCTCTGCATATCTTGTAAGTGTTTTTAAACCGTTTTGGGGAAATTAAACAGCTTTTAATTCTACACTTAGAGGCGCCTTTTCTTTGTTTTTCTTTTACCAATACTCCTTGTTTATATATTTTTTTAATTGGCAACCATTGGTGTTATTTATCCATGTAAACAATTGTATTTGAATAAACCATATACTATATTTACTACTGTTATGTTTACTGGTGGAAACAGTACCCACTTCATTTAAAGTCCCAGGGCGAATCCTTTGTTGTTTGTTATATGTTACAGGGATGGAAGTGTGTCACTGGGGACACCAGACCTTTTCCTTTATCAGTCAGGATATTGAAAGCACTTTGCTGCTGTCATTCTGCTATATGGCGGGCAGCAAGTGGTTAAGTAAAATTCCTTTTTGCAATCCCCTAGGCCTAAATTAGCATTTTAACCCTTGCAGTGCAGGGGCAGCCCCACTGCCAAGAAGATTTTTTACTTTCTCTGGAGTTCAGCTTTAACCACTTGCTTACCGGGCACTTAAACCCCCTTCCTGCTCAGGCCAATTTTCAGCTTTTAGCGCTGCCACTCTTTGATTGACAATTGCTTGGTCATGCTACACTGTACCCAAATGAAATTGTTATAATTTTTTCACACAAATCGATCTTTCTTTTGGTGGTATTTAATCACTGCTGGATTTTTTTATTTTTTGGAAAAAAAACAGTTTCATAGTTTGTTATAAAACTTTTAGAACAGGTCATTCTTCTCCTTCATTGATGTGCGCTGATGAGGCAGCACTGATGGGCTGCACTGGTTGGTGGCACTGCTGGGCATTGATAGGTTGCACTGGTGGGCAGCACTGATATACACCTGTAAGTGGCGCTTGTGGGCACTAGCAGGTAGCACTGCATAGCAGCAGTGCCTCTCCCTTTTCAGGATCGATGTACCTCTGTCAGAAGCTGGTGATCGGCTTTTTTCTTCCCTCACACTGTTAGCGTGAGGGGAAAACAAGCCGATTACCGATCTTTTGTTTACACCACGTGATCAGCTGTCATTGCTTGACATCTGATCACGTGGTAAGGGGCCAGGATCTGTGATCAGCTGAGTCTCGTTGACCGATCAGA
Source organism: Lithobates pipiens (assembly GCF_037356315.1). Lineage (NCBI taxonomy): Eukaryota > Metazoa > Chordata > Amphibia > Anura > Ranidae > Lithobates > Lithobates pipiens. Next base: position 178,124,866 of record NW_027507785.1, read on the forward strand.
GTGCGCCGCTCATGCCCAGCAGGGAGCACACAGGCAGCTCATGCACGGGAGGGCGTTTATTGACGACCTCCCAGCAATTAAGGCCCGTGCTGTAGCGCAGGTGTGAGGCGGTTAATGTACATATATATAAAAATTATTATTATACAGGATTTATATAGAGCCAGCAGTTTACGTGGCGCTTTACAATATAAATATATATATATATATATATATATATATATATATATATATATATATATATTAATATAATATAATAAAAAAATGTTCATTATATCCACTTCACATGGAGAGTATGTGCAACTCTTTTAAATGATGAATTGACAGACAATGGCCATAGTAATAACAAAGCCTGTTTAGCTATATATCATTTATCTAAGCGCCATGCAGCAAATGTCCAACCTGCCACAAAGTATGGGAATGTATACGTAAGTGAGTCCTCCAAACACTATAATCAGTCTGGAAAACTACAAAATGTGATACAGAAAGCCAAATCTTGTATACCATTAAATAAATCTAGGTAAGCCAGGCTTCCATACTATGGGGTAATCAACTAAAAGCAAATAGGCAGTTAACTTTGCAAGGGTTTTTTTCATTTAGCTTAGTGTATGAGGTAAAGCTTTACTGGCTTCCATCATTTTATCATGTGCAAGCAAAAACACTTTTTGTAAAAAGATTATCTTTACATGTGATTGGGCATTCTTTGAAAGGTGAATTTTCACCACATTTATAAAATTAAGGAAAACTCACCTGCAAATCTGCTTTTAGTAAATCAACTCCTATTTGTCAGGATAACTTCTTCAAGTGAATAAACAAATGTGGTTGGAAAAAGGGTGTCTTTAAATACCCAAGTGTTTTCTCCAAACACAGTTATTCATCTGCAGATGAATAGCTTGAGATGTATGAGGCAGATAGCCAAGTCTCCTATGACATTAGATAAAACTGTAGCCAAACCACGTTTGCACAATGTGTATCTAGACAGCTTCTTTAAGTGGATATACATTTATACATAAATGCATATATCTTAAAATCAACAACCACAATGCTATAAATGAAAACCAGGATCCAACCATCCATCCAATGTCAGTTATTGAGAGAGAATGATGTGGTCCAAAGCACCATAAGTAATTGGCCTTCATCCCAAATTTGAACAAAGAGAGAGAAAGTTTGGTCGGCAGGACTTTAAATGGGGCAAATCTCTATATAGAGTAAACATGTGGGATATAAAACACAGTATAGCTTTTTTGGGTTCCAAAAAGGGTGGATTTTTTTGGGGACTTTGAATGAGAGAGCAGTCTTGGCCAAGAACATTTTATTATACCTTGTGAAATCATGTACAGCATACTGAAGGACACAAAAAAAGGATACACAGAATTGCATAAATGCTAAAAATTACATATAAATATTGATGCCATGGTACTTGGCATATCATGGGGTAAAGACAAGTCCTGCACAATATGGGCCACTGGAAGGGCTGGATGATGTTGGAAAATCTAGAGTAAAACAATATAAGAGACATAAAATAATCTGTCTGGACAGCATGCATCTATGTAAGCCTGATGCGTTTCTTTGGGGTATACCAACTCTTCAGGGGCGAATACAATGGTGATCTATAAAGAAACATAACCATATGGTACAATATTGTAGCTGAATAGTAGGAATAAGTAATGGGTGTAAGGAACAGGATGGACATCCCTATAAATACATCAACTGCATAGATGTGAACAGAGGATCAGAGCTGTTAGAAAGGTCTGCATGGGAGGTAGAGACACATGGACAAGCAGGGAGCACTGTGGATTCCCCAAGGTCAATGTGTAAATGTAGGTGACAGTGAGCCAACACTTCTGTGGATTGAGATCAGTAGTATATATTGAATGTATAATATTATTGATGAGAAGTGTGAAAAGCCCATATACCAGGTCAGATGAAGGGAAGAAAAATAAAGGAAAGAAAAGAAAATGTATATCCTATGGTGATTTATCTTGTTGGTTCACAAATGCTCCCAGCTGATACAGCATGTCCCGCCCAGCGTCACATGGGCATGGCAAGAAATCCACCCATACAGGCTCAGGTACCTCCCTAATGTCAGGCTAGATGGAATGAAAAACCTGCTCATGCTATGCACCACAAAAGGTGTCGCACACACACAGAGAGGTAACATGGTACCAATGTGCTAGGGAGTACCCGCCCATACCACCACCTCCATCCACCACAAACTGGGAGGAAGGGAACAGGTGGAAGAGGGAGGGGCACCAAAATCGCATCGTAGCTCCCAGGGGACAGACTAGCAACACCCCAAAACTCCATGCACACCATAAACAAACCCTACCATGTGGGACGGGGTACTAGGTACAAGATATGGTGGATTGAAATAAAAAAATAAAATATATATATGAGTAGGTCATGAGAATCAAGAGAATTGTTGGCTCACTGTGACCTATATTTGCATATTGACCTTGGGGAATCCAAAGTGCTCCCTGCTTGTCCATGTGTCTCTACCTCAGCTCCCATGCCAGACCTTTCTAACAGCTCTGATCCTCTGTTCACATCTATGCAGTTGACATGAGTATTTATAGGGATGCCCATCCTGTCCCTTACACCCATTACTTATTCCTATTATCCAGCTACAATATTATACCGTATCGTTATGTTTCTTTATAGATCACCATTGCATTTGCCCCTGAAGAGTTGGTATACCCCAACAAAAGACTTGCATAGATGCATGATGTTCATACAGATGATTTTGTCTCTTATATTGTTTTACTCTAGATTTTCCAACACCATCCAGCCCTTCCAGTGGCCCATGTTGTGCAGGACGTTTCTTTACCCCATAATATGCCAAGTACCATGACATCAATATTTATATGTGGTTTTTAGCAGGCCCTTTGTTTATGTGATTCTGTGTATGCCTTTTTTTGTGTCTTTCAGTATGCTGTACATGATTTTACGCAGTATAATAAAATGTTCTGTGCCAGGACTGCTCTTTGGTATACATCTCTCATTCAAAGTCCCCAAAATATCCCCCTTTTTTAGAACCCATAAAAGCAATACTGTGTTTTATATCCCACATGCTTACTCTATATAGCGATTTGCCTCATTCAAAGTCCCGCAGACCAAACTTTCTCTCTTAATGTCAGTCATTGCTCTGTTTCAAGTAGTCCATAGAAAACATATGTCTTCATTTAAAACAAAAAAAAAAAACTAATTTGCCACTGTGCAAATGCCATTTACAATCTGTGCAGCGCAAGTAGTGCACATTATCCAAGAAAACCCTTCCAGTGTGGCAGCTGTATCCAGAGACGAATCACCATAAAAATATGGAATGAAATTTCTATATATAATGGAATCTGCAACCATTGCAAAGTGCAAATATTTATTTGTGCTCCAATTTCATACTATTTTCTTAGTTACGTCCCTGGACTTCTGAAGTTCTAATGTACAGCATTGTTTTCCGTCTCTACATCCAGCCAGTAGAAGTCAAATGAAATATCTGTCATTAAAATGGTTGTAAACCCACTTTGCAAAAAAACACAGCACTGGCCAGGGACATTTCTCCCGGAGTGCTGTGATTGGCCGGAGCCACGGTGACATTACTCCCACGCTGTGATTGGTCGGAGCCGCCGGTAACGCCACACTCACTGAAGCAAACGGCAGGTACGTGCCATTGCTTCAGTGCGCATGTGCCGATGACGTTGGCACATGCAGATACAGGGGATATCTCTTAAACCATGCAGATTTAGGAATTATCGGGGGTAGCTACAGGTAAGCCTTATTATAGGCTTACCTGTAGCAAAAAGTGGATTGTAAGGGTTTACAACCACTTTAAGGCAGAGGGAGCCCTGCAATAATAAGAACCAGTAATGCTTATCAAAATGACTTTAGGGTAGAGTCACTGAGAAAGGAATATATAGATGCTTGCATTTTCTCTTTTTACTAATGTGCATTTTGTATACTTCTCATTCAAGAAGCTACAGAAACCTGCAATTTAAAAGTACCAGATCTCCTTCAAGGGCAGTCCTGGATGATGCAAAGAGTGGCACTGATTTGATTATCCACACTGCACATCAGTACACTGTGAGTGTAGAAGTATGTGCTCAGGTGATGAGGCCACGACACTCAACACTTTCCTTGATCTACTGGGTTAAGTGGTAGTAGTGTTGTCATTAACCCCTTCGTGCCTAAGGGTAAAACAAATCTAAGTGCCTAAGCCTAATGCCTAATTTCGATATGTGTTAGTAAACCTGTACATATCCTCACAACTACTTGAGGATATAATACCTACTTGAGGATTATACCTTGTTTTTTCAGGACAAATTGGGTTTTCATTTGGTGGTAAATAGTAATGGGTATCTCCTGATTTTTTTTTTTTTTAACTATTATTATCAAAGGAAAACTGTCCGAAAAGTGTAAAAAAAAAAATTAAAAAAAATATGTAATTTAACTGCTACTACCATAATCTACCACCAAAGAACAACCAAAACTAAATTGTCCTGATCCCGATGCTTGCGATACCACATAATGTATGGATGTGTTAGTAGTTTGTACCCAAAGCATAGCCCAGAAACAGTAGTTCACATTTTTATTTTTAATCCTACACTTTTTTTTTCTATCTCTGCAAGGGATACAATGTATCTCTCTCTTCCATTCACAGAAACCGAAAACACGGGGGTGTGCTTCACAGTGACTGATCACTGCGATAACCAATCACAGCAATCAGGTGACCCAGAAGCAGCCATTTCAGGTTTGATCAGACCCCGGTCTCTGTGCTGGGAGGGTGCCGTGCGGTATGCTCCCAGCATAAATAGAGATATGCTGCCCCACAGAAAAAAAGCCCAGTCCGGAGGGGCCACATATTTGCGTACAATGGGCATGAAGGGGATAAACCCAGAAGACAATCTTGTAGCAAAGAAGAGGTATTGCAGGGCACAGGTCCAGATTGAAGGTGAGTAATGCAGCCTAAGTTGTTTTTTTCAAAACCTCCAGTGGCACATTTTAACTAGTTCCTACCTGTGCTATAGACAAAAGATGGCTACAGCACAGCTCTCTAGTTCTGAGGAACGTCCATGGACATCCTCCCACGTGCACGCATCGGGGCATGCTCTGTGACCACTGTGTCCTTTGTCCAATCTTAGCTGGTCACATGTAAACAGACTTGCCAGGTATTTGCACTTCCTTTCTCACATGCTGTCTGTGCGAGGAAAGGAGAGCCAATAACTGGCAAGTCTGTCAAGGCATAGTGAGTATATTGTTTACACGGATTATCAGTGGGGCCTCACCAGTGCACAACAGTGGGGCCTCACCAGTGCACAACAGTGGGGCCTCACCAGTGCAGCCTCATCAGTGCACATCAGTGCACATCAGTGCAACCTCTTTAGTGCACATCAGTGCAACCTCTTTAGTGCACATCAGTGCATCCTCTTTAGTGCACATCAGTGCATCCTCTTTAGTGTACATCAGTGCATCAGCCAAGTGGTGCTTAATTACCACCATAAGAGAGCGCTGTCTGAAAAAAATATAAAAATGTCATATGGGTACAGTGTTGCATGACCAGGAAATTGTCATTCAAAGTGAGACAGCACTGAAAGCTGAAAGTTGGCCTGGACAGGCAAGGGGTGAAAGGGTCCAGTATTGAAGTGGTTAAAGAGGAAAAAAATTACCTGCATTTAGGCTTTAGGCAGTCTTGTGCTGTTATTACCACATATGTATTTGTTTCTGATATACGCCCACCTATTTTAACTATCTGGTACCTTTAAATTGCAGGTTTCTGTAGCTTCTTGAAGGAGAAGTATACAAAATGCACATTAGTAAAAAGAGAAGATGCAAGCTTCTATATATTCCTATCTCAGCGACTCCACCCTAAAGTCATTTTGCTAAGCATTACTGGTTCTTATTATTGCAGGGCTCCCTCTGCCTTAATGACAGACATTTCATTTGACTTCTACTGCCTGGATGCAGAGACAGAAAACAATGCTGTACATGCTGAACTTCAGAAGTCCAGGGGCATAACTAGGGAAAAAAGTATGAAATTGGAGCACAAAGAAATATTTGCACTTTGCAATGGTTGTAGATGCCATTACATATTGAGATTCAATTACATATTTTTATGGCTTCGTCTCCAGATACAGCTGCCACAGGAGTGGATAAAACTGGAAGGGTTTTCTTGGATAAAATGAAAATGACTGACATTGGGTGGATGGTTGGATCCTGGTTTTCATTTACAGCATGGTGGTTGTTGAGTTTAAGATATATGCATTTAGGTATATCCACTTAAAGAAGCTGTCTAGATACACATTGTGCAAACGTGGTTTGGCTACAGTTTTATCTAATGGCATAGAAGACTTGGCTATCTGCCTCATACATGTCAAGCTATTCATCTGTAGATGGGTAACACTGTTTGGAGAAATCACTTGGGTATTTAAAAGACACTTTCTTTCCATCCACATTTGTTTATTCACTTGAAGAAGTTATCGTGACACATAGGAGTTGATTTACTAAAAGTAAATAGACTTTTTCCCTTTGGATGGTAATTTTCACTTTGCAGGTGAGTTTTCCCTTCATTTCATAAATGTGGTGAAAATTCACCTTGCAAAGAAAATCTTCTAAAAAAAAAAAAAAAAGTGTTTTTGCTTGCACATGATAAAATAATGGAAGTCAGCAGAGCTTTACCTCATACACTAAGCTAAATGAAAATGCCCTTGCAAAGTAAACTGCCTATTTGCTTTTAGTAAATCAACCCCTATAGTATGGAAGCCTTACTTAGGCCTCTTTCACACGGGGCGGATCAGTAATGATCCGCCCCGTGAAGATCCGCTCGCTCAGCGGGGATCGCTCCGTTGTCCCCGCTGAGCTGGCTGCGGACAGGGCGGTCTTCGCACACTGTGCGGGGACCGCCCTGTCAGCTCTCCATTCTCCTCTATGGGGATCGGATGAGCACGGACCGTCTGTCCGTGTTCGTCCGATCCGCTCTGCAGACGGATAGAAAAATAGGATTTTCCTCCGTCTGCAGAATCGGACTGTTGCGGAGGCGGACAAAATCGGGTGTCTGCGGATGCTCATCCGCAGACACCCGCTATCCCATAGGGATGAATGTATGTCTGTATTTCATCCGCAAACGGATGGATGAAATACGGACATACCATCCGCATGTGTGAAAGGGGCCTTACCTAGTTTTATTTGATGGTATACAAGTTTTGGCTATCTGTGTCACATTTTGCCGTTTTCCAGACTGGCCTTTAGATAAATGATATATAGCATAACAGGTTTTATTATTACTATGGCCATTGTCTGTGAATTGGATGTCATGTCACAGCACTCACTGGTCCTGGCTATATAGGAAATGCTGGTTGAACTTTCAATGCATGCTAACCAGATGTTTGCTGGGAAGAACTTTACTGCTCATGATGTCACATCTGTTTGTTACATCAATTGTGCTTTAAGTCGTTATGATCTCTAATGTGCCTTGATATACGACCTCTGCAGGACTCAAATTCAAAAAAAGTGGCACCAAGGACAATACTGATTATTTATGATATTTTGCATATCGTAAGTCTTTCCTAATGCTGAGTGGAGCACGTGATTGACTGGTACCAGCCAGTGTGAGGGATTCAGGGCATGGGCGTCCGCAGGTAGGGGCAAGGGGGGTCAAGTGCCCCCCCCCCCCCGGAATCAGGGATCGGATCCTAAATTTAGCACAGTTGTGTCACCATTGGGGTGTGGGCAGCCACACCCGGGTGCCACCCGCCAGTGGGGTGAAACCATCAAGGTGCTGTCAAGCCCCCTGATCACTATCAAGCCCCCCGATGACTTCAGGCTCTTTTCCCTGCTCAGTCCAGCAGAGAACTCAGCAGAGCTGTGACAGGAGAAAGGGCAAGCTGCAGGCTATCAGAGGTTTCCTCAACTCGCCTCCCCCCCCTTTCTCCTGTCAGGGAGAAGAGACAGCGGCTCTCACCAGGTTCCCCACCCAGCTTCCTGCCTGCTCTATTCCCTCCCCATTGGCTATAACTGAGGGCCAGTCAAAGGAAACTAGGAGAGGAGAGCATCATGGTACATGTAGTCTCAAAGATTGGCGGCCCCATTTTCCACAGGGTCGAGGCTACAGCTTGATCAAGAGAGAGATTGAGAGACTGCAGCCTGGAAAAAAGCTGAGGGAGAGAATGTTACAGGACAAAGAATGAGGCGTGTGCTGGGCGGAAGCCAGAGAGTGAGAGCCACGCTGCCCAGAGCCACCAGAGAGAGAGCCACGCTGCCCAGCGCCATCAGAGAGAGCCACGCTGCCCAGCGCCATCAGAGAGAGCCACGGTGCCCATCGCTACGAGAGACAAAAAGACCAAGCCACTACCGGGGTACAGACATGATACACTACTGACCAGAGTCGCCCCCGGGGAACCTAGAGTGAGCGATCGTACAGTTGGAGGGATCACTGCTGTAGTTTTGCGGGGTCTGGTAAGAGGGCCTGTTGGCCATTATCTATTACTTATCCTACGGACTGTACTACATTTGCAGTCTCTGACCATGATAATGTGATAATGACATTGTCAAAAAGGGGCGGAGCATGGGTGACCCTAAAATGATGCCCCCCGAAAAAAGTTCTGCGGACGCCCATGGTTCAGGGATGTGTTTATTAGTTTGGGTATGTCATAATAGCTATTTCCTTATCTTCCCCATCCAAACCACACTTCTCATATCCATCCTTTCCATTTACTTAGTATTTTTGTATGCACATGTTTATCATGCTTGTAAATGCACCAACCCTTTAGCTATATGTTTCCTTCATTAATAACAGAACCCCTTTTATGACTAGGTATGATGTCTGAATTCTGGCCCTGCCACTGTGAAAATGGAAGTAGAAGTGACTTGAAGCGTGCAGGGCTCAGGAATATTGATTGATAGCAGAGAAAAATGATCCTGTAAATTTCTCCAAGTTTTAGTATTCCCAGATTGGGTTCCAGAGTTTGGAGACTTTAAAGAGTTTTGGGTCTCCAACTCATTGTCCAGGTCTTTCAGAAGACTAGCAGGCTGAATGTGATTGATACACCTTGAATCGATTCTTCTGAGCATGTGTGAATAAGAATAGGTGCATGGAGCTCAATTGAATATGTGAACTTATTACAGAAATAAGTACACAGAGCGCTAAAAATACATGGACTCACTTTTTATGAATTTTTTTGGTTTACTTCACTTGTTTGTTTTGTTTTCAATATTCTATAAATCCTGTATAATAATAAAAATATATGTTGCACTTTAAGTTTTAAAGGTGGTTTGAAGCGCTGTCTTGCTCTAAATAGATTGCATAAGGGTTCATGATAATTCCTAAGGACTGAGAGAATTTACAGGCCTCAGGGGACTGAGATCACCCAAAGATCCAGTAGAGCTAGGAGACATTAGAAAGGGCTACAGGAGCAGAAAGATACTGTGCAAAATGGTCTGAGGGACCAGTCTGAAGCCAAAGACCAAGATGGGGTCTAAACAATGGTGCTACTGAAGAGAGAGCCAGGTGGCTTGGTATTATTTTTATTGTGCCTGTTCTTGAAGGTAAAAACCCCTGCGGGCAACTGTTTTTCTATTGAACAATAATTCAGTTTAATAAAAGTGGGCCGCCAAGCCCTAGAACAAAGTTCGGACTTGCTTGAGCTCACGAAAAATGCATTTATCACTTAGCTAACACCATATCAAATACCATACCATTTTTTACCTTTTGTAAGTTCTCATTCTGAAAACTTTGGACATGCATTAGACTAATGGTTGTTAAATGTTTGTCTTTGGCACACTACTGGGGCAGGAAACATGACATGCTGGTAGGTTAATTGGCTTCTGTCCAAAATTGGCCCTAGTATATGAATGGAGACCTTGGATTGTGGGCTCCTTGAGGGTAGGGACCGATGTGAGTGTGCAATGTACAGGGATAGGGACAATTGTAGATACTCACTCAGGTTGAACTGGATGGACTGGTGTCTTTATTCAACCTTACTAACTATGAAACTATGGAACAATGGGATCACATGGACACTCTGTGATGCTAATATTAAAGAAATATGTAGATGTTGCATACATTCTTTTCTGGCATGCAGCAGTACAGCAACATTGTAACCGCTAATCACTTGACCTAAAATAGTGCAAAAGACAAAATTACAACAATTAAAAAAAAAAAAAAGATCTGTGGGACAGCATCACAATGCCACCTAAGATGATGGATTCCACTTGGGAAGAAAACTGATAATGAAGACAATAAAATAATAATTGTATATTTTTCCCAGGGGTGTTATACTATTTATAATGGACTTCACTGGGCAGGGGGCTGTGATACTGACCTTAACAAAGAAATTAAAATTATTTTATATTGTATGATTTTTCTTTTTTGTTTTTCCTGTGGGGTGCAGAAGCAACATTTGCAGCATTGTTTGTGTTTTTGGTTTTCAATTGTATCACCATGATTGTCCATGGACTGTGGCAAAGAGTCAGGCACAACCAAAGCCCAAAAAAAAAAAAACTTGACTGAATGTAACTGTTTGCAACAGAATAACAGAGTAAGGTAATCTAATTTAACCACAGCAAAGGGATGTTTGTATTTTGGTTTTCCTCTTGCAATCAAATCATTATTTTTCGTGGACTGTGGGATTAAACATTTAGCCCTGGTTCACACAGATACGATTTCTGATGTTTCAAAATGCATGGAATCGCATGACAAGTGAAATACCATGAGTTTCTATGGAGGCTGTTCACATATATGTACTGTGACTCCAATGCGATTTTAAAAAGGTCCTGTACTAGGTTAAGTGCTGTGCAATTTGTAGCTCCATAGACTTAAGTGATCTGCATGCAGTTTCCATGTATCTGTCCTAAAGTAACACAATTAGATGAGTGTGTTTTCTGTAGGTCTTTCCTGTGTTCCTCACCTCCCATCCCTGGACCATATATTCCACACCTTCTATGAGAGAGGCCAGGACAGAAAAGGCAGCTGCATCAAAATTGCAGCAAAAACACATTACAATTGCATCAGAATCGCATCAACTCACACTGGAGCTGCTCCTGCAAATCACACTGCAAAACAGACTCAGTTAGCATGGTATTAGTGTCATCTTAGCCTTATAGATTGCAACTAAGTGTTTTAGGAGGTTATATTAAAATAAATGTAGCGTTGCACTTGCCTATTTGTAACATCTTCTGAAAAAATACACAGTATGGGTCATATTCGTTCATAAGCATCAATTGTTTGCATGTATTATTATATTGGAAGCTTGGACACTCAAATTGTGTATACGGTACTCCAAAAATGTTTTTATTGGGGGGAAAAAACGACTTTCTACTTTTTTTTGTCCCCTTGGAAAACAGCAAAACTAGGAACTCGTGGCTAAATACTACTTAACCACTTAAGCCCCAAACCACCAAAGACCAGAGCACTTTTTGTGATTTGGCACTGCGTCGCTTTAACTGACAATTGCGCGGTCGTGCAACGTGGCTCCCAAACAAAATGTACATAATTTTTTCCCCACAAATAGAGCTTTCTTTTGGTGGCATTTGGTCACCTCTGTGGTTTTTATTTTTTGTGATATATACAAAAAAAAAAGCAACCAATTTTGATTAAAAAAAAAAAAATGTTATTTTTTTACCTTTTTGCTATGATAAATATCACCCAAAAAATATATTAAAAAAAACATTTTTTTTCTCAGTTTAGGCCGAGACGTATTCTTCTACATATTTTTGGTAAAAAAAAAACGCAATAAGCGTCTACAAAAATTATAGCGTCTACAAATAGATTTTGATAGTTTTATGGCCTTTTTATTAACATTTTTTTTATACTAGTAATGGCAGCGATCAGACATGACTGCAACATTATTGCAGACAGATCTGACACTTTAGCGTGATTTTGGGACCATTCACATTTATACAGCGATCAGTGCAATTAAAAATGCATTGATTACTGTGTAAATGTGACTGGCAGTGAAGAGGTTAACCACTAGGTGTCGCTGTAGGGGTTAAGTGTGTCTTAGGGAGTGACTCTAACTGGGGGGCTGGGCTATATGTGACACGACACTGATCACCGCTCCCGATTACAGGGAGCTGTAATCAGTGTCACTAGGCAGAACGGGGAAATGCTTATTTACATCAGCATTTCCCCATTCTTCCTCTCTGTGAGACGATCGCGATCACACTCACGGAGCTCATACACGCCCCCCAAACCTCTTCTTAAAGGGCAACATACAGGTACGTTAATATGCCTGTATGTGCCCTTCTGCCGACGTATATCGGCATGAGCCAGTCAGCAAGCGGTTAAAGTGATTCTATTGCATAAAGTTTTTTTTTTTACCTTAATGCATGCCCTGCTGCCCCCTCCCCCATCCCCAGCCTCCCATTATATTTACCTGAGCCCAATTTCAATGAAGCGATGTGAATGACAGCAGCAGGACTCTCGGCTCTCTCCCTCCTCATTGGCTCCTGCTGCTGTTAATCACAGCCAGTGAGGAAGGAGTAGGGGAATAGCATGCACAAGTGCACCCATAGTAATTGGATTGCTATGGTGGCACTCGGGAGGGGGAGGAGCAGACAACACCAGAAGGGGGACCCCAGAAGAGGAGACTCAGGGCTGCTCTGTGCAAAGCCATTGCAAAGAGCTGGTAAGTAGAAAAAATGTTGTGTTTAAAAAAGGCAAAGCTTTATGATCCCTTTAACTATTTACTTTTCAAAATCTGCAACACCATCTGGATGATCAACTAAATGTGCATAGGCTGTTCACCTAGCAAAGTGAATTTTCCTTGTGGAAATTTTTACAGTGGCATTTTCCTTAGCTTAGTATATGGGGCTAAGTTCTGCAGACCTCAATAATCATTTGCAGCCCCAAACCCTGTTTTTTTTTTTTGCAAGGAGAATTTTCACAATATACACAAAGCCAAAAATGCACCTGAGGTTTTTTTTTTTTTTTTTTCTCTAGTGCACTGCAAATCTATACATGTATTATTGCATGCATTGTAGCGGTGAAGGTTGGATGCATTATTTTTGTGTCTCTGTATGTGTTACTTATAAATGGGGATGCACCCCATAGCACATATAGCGTGTTGTACTGTATGTTACCGCACACAAATGCCCTTTCACTTAATACATTTCAGCTTACAAGTGCTTAGATGTAGTTGCTGCATTCATTTTCTTTTTCCAGGCCAAGTACATGTTTGCAAGTATAGAAAAATACCTTTTTGATCCTGCTAATAATCTTGTGTCACTGTACCTTTTTGTGCACTGAACTGATATCTCAAACAATGTCTTCAGCCTTATGTAAACACGACCACCTTATGTTATGAAGATAATGAGAGAAGTAGGTGTTTGCAGTCCAATTTAGAAGAGGAGCCTAGGTTGAAAACACTGTCCCTAATGAGGTCTACAAAGTGTAATGGTGGTGTGTAAAGTGCGCTAATTCATAGCAACCAATGACATTTTGAAGAATGCACACCAATGTGAATTCGTTCCTAAGGACTATTGCATTTTTTTGCCATTTCAAGTATGTCCACATTTAAGAAAATGTTTACTTTGAATAATTGCATTGATGTGATAAATGTGGTTTTGCATTAATATTTTGCTCATTTCATTTATAAAAGAAACGGATAAAATATAATAATCTCCTTTATTTTTTATTTTTTAGTATACATATTTCTGAAAGTCAACAAGAGTTTTTCAGAATGTTGGATGAAAAGATTGAAAAGGTACTGTAATTTAATTAATGCCCAACTCCAGCTTTACCACTTTCCTTTGGTAATTATTCATGATTACAAATGTGTAAAAAAAAGAAAGAAAAAAAAAAGCTTACCCTCACCTTCACGTTATATGGCTCAGTTTTGCATTAGGACAATTAATACATGCTTAGATTTATTAATCCTTTGACCACATTATTAAATGCATTGTGTGTGTGTGTGTGTATGTGTCATTCATTTTAATTAATGCAGCACACTTTATTGCCCTGTACACACGGTCAGACTTTCCTACAGAAAATGTGCGATCGGACTGTGTTGTCGGAAAATCCAATCGTGTGTCTGCTCCATCGGACTTTTTCCATCGGAATTTCCGACACACAAAGTTTGAGAGCTGGATCTAAAATTTTCCGACAACAAAATCTGATCATTTAAATTCCGATCGTGTGTAGACAATTCCAACAGACAATGTGCCACACATGCTCAGAATAAATTACTAGATGAAAGCTATTGGCTACTGGCCTCTTTATAGTCCTGTCGTACATGTTGTACATCACCTCACTCTGAACGATCAGATTTTCTGACAACTTTGTGCGCCGTGTGTATGCAAGACAAGTTTGGGCCAAAATCCAACGGATTTTGTCATCGGAATGTCCAACCGTGTATACAGGGCAGAAGAATTAATAAAAAAATACACTATATATATATATAATTTTATTTATTTTTTATTTATTTAATGTGTATGTTTTTGTTTTTTTAGGGTCATGATTACTGCTCAGAAGAGGAGGACATTACATGAACGCTACCTCCTGTGAATAGTGTGTAAATATATTTTATGATGTATTACTCACTGGATATTTTCTACTGGACAGTGTATGAAAAGAAGGTCTAAATGGCAAATCCTTGAAATGTAGTATTCAAAGAGGACTACTGAACTAAAATCGGACTACAATACTGTATCCTTGCACATGCTTATAAATATTTCAATCATGCCTGATTGTCATCTGAAAGAAGCAGATTATTGTAAGAGATTTTAATGCTTCCAGATTTAAATGCTTCCAGTATTTAGAAACTTTTAGTCCATTGAATGGTTAGAGTGCCCTGCACTGAGTTTTGTGTTTTGAGAAAGAAGAGGCAGAGCTGAATGTTGATTTTTTTTTTTTTTTTTTTAGCTTGGTGAAAGTTCTGGGGGTACGTTCCTAACCTATTCCCCCTTCCTGCTCTTTATTTTTTCCAAAACAAAACATTTATCACACTCTGGTAACATTTCAACCTGCAGTTTTGCTGCATAGTCGTGTCCACATCTGTTTACTTTCCCCAATTTTTATATATATATATAATATATACAGTATATATATTTTTATTTTGCTAAAATAAACATTTGTGTTTCATGTTCTTTGTGCGCTTTTATTACAGAAAAAAAATATTTTTCACCCTGCAGGGTTGTCTGCATCTGATTATAGAAATAGGAACAGTAAAGCACATGACACCACTGTTGTCTGTCCTTTCTTTTATGTAACTTCCCCAAACAATAATGATACTGTAGGGCTCAGTCATTGAATCATTTATTTTGTCAGTATTTATTGCCTATTTTATTGCATTGTTGCAATATCTTTTGTGCCCAATGGGAAAAGTTGACATTTCCTCAGGGTTATGGGGGTCTGTCCAAAGTTGCCTATGGAAAAATTCACACGGACATGACATACCATTGTTTCTACAGTTACCATGTACATTACATGGCAGCTAATATGATTTGAACTTTTCCCATTGGGAGCAATGGATATTTATAAGATGAATATATAACCTTAAAGAAGCAATAGGTGATAATAGTTACAAAGGTTGGGTTTGCTATACAAATGCATTAAGTGATATTGTAAGCTACATGGCACTGTGATAATTTCGCATAAACCTCGATTGGGGCCCCAGAGTAATAGAGAAATAAGGAAACCTTTGGGGTAAAATGTGAAGATCTGTTCATTTGTTTTCAATGCATTAGCAGCTGAAAAGTTAACTGCCATTCTACCAGCAATGTAGGATTCCATATAGAAAACACTAAGCTCAAACCCTCAAACAATTTTATTTATTTCATTTTTATTGGTCACAAGTTCTATATGTGAAAATGCCCACTGATGTTCAGATTGGTAAATGTGAGTCATACAGTGAGAGAAAAATGTAGAAACATCTAAATCATGAATGTAAGCAATCAAATTCAATATTGAAAAAATAAATAAGTGTGATCCGCAGGGCTGTTTTCTGTTTAGGATCCAATTCTCCGGGAGTCCTACTCATGGGATGTAATAAACGCTAAAGACAGCAGAATAGGGGCTCTGCAGCTTCCATTCAGATTAAAGCTGTCCATAGATGGATAGCATTTCAAATTTTGGAAAATGTATAAGGAAACGCTCAGAACGTTTGAATGTTTTTCGAAGGATTTTGTTTTGCTTTTAACATTTGATTTTAGACTTTCCTAGAAAAAAAAAACCACAGATAAACTTTTAGAAATTAGTTATAAAAAAAAATCCATCCTGCTCCTTCAAGCATCTAATGTAGATTTGACCCACTAATGAATAGAAAAATTAACAAACTTTCTTAGAGCTTTCTTTTCCTAAGAATTTTCACTTGAAATTCTACCCATCTATGGCCAGCTTAGGACCACAGACACATGAGTGGAGGCACTGCAGAAAACCATGTACCACTGGTGTTATTGCTCCACATTGCCGTGATTTACTACCGTATGTGTGCAATTGTGCATTAGTGGAAAGTATTTACTGAGCAATAGTAAGTACAAGTCACTCCTTACCATGTACGCTACAACTACTTTTGAAATAGCCCCATCACTATACAGTGAGTCAATAAAATGATAAATGCAACACCATAATTGGTTAATCACTAGTATGAAGAGCGTCACCTGAATAATAAATACCGTATATACTCGAGTATAGGCCGACCCGAATATAAGCCGAGGCCCCCAATTTACCCCCAAAAAACTGGAAAACTTATTGACTCGTGTATAAGCCGAGGGTGAGACATGGCTGTCCATCCCTGTGTGTGTGTCCGTCCATCCCTGTGTGTCCATCCATCCCTGTGTGTGTGTCCGTCCATCCATCCCTGTGTGTGTATCCATCCATCCATCCATCCATCCCTGTGTGTGTGTGTGTGTGTGTATTCATCCATCCATCCATCCCTGTGTGTGTGTGTGTGTGTGTGTGTGTATCCATCCATCCATCCATCCCTGTGTGTGTGTGTGTGTATCCATCCATCCATCCATCCCTGTGTGTGTGTGTGTGTGTGTGTCCGTGCAGCCTTGTGTGTGGGTGTGTGTGTGTGTGTGTGTGTGTGTGTGTGTGTGTGTCCGTGCAGCCTTGTGTGTGTGTCCAGCCTACCTGTGTCCCAAGCCTCCGTCCCGAGCCGCCATCGTCCCGAGCCTCCTCCGACCCGTGCCGTGCCTCCTCCGTCCCGTGCCTCCTCCGTCCCGTGCCGTGCCTCCTCCTTCCCGTGCCTCCTCCGTCCCGTGCCGTGCCTCCTCCGTCCCGTGCCTCCTCCGTCCCGTGCCGTGCCGATGGATCGCCGCTCTTCTCGGCGGCCATTCTACAATTCAAAATTCCGCCTCCGCCTGTGATAGGCGGAACACTCAATTTCCCAGCAGCCTGTGTTCCGCCTATCACGGACATCCTCTCATACTCGTCCGTAGTATGAGAATGAGCGGATGTCCGTGATAGGTGGAACACTGACTGCTGGGAAATTCAGTGTTCCGCCTATCACAGGCGGAGGCGGAGAAGGAGGCGCGGCTTTTAAATTTTAATGTCCGCCGTCTGTCTGCTCGATACACTGATCGAGCAGTCAGACAGCGGTGACTCGAGTATAAGCCGAGGGGGCACTTTCAGCCTCAAAAAAGAGGCTGAAAATCTCGGCTTATACTCGAGTATATACGGTACATATTCCACAACAAATGCAAAATGCACTGCACCAGCCATGCAATGCACTGATATAGTGTCCATACAAAAAAAAAAAAAAAACGCCATATATGCAACAGGTACAGAAACATTTAAATTAAAATTTTATATATCTTTGTCATTACAATAGAGCAGTCCTAGACAATTTTCTGAAATACCAGATGCTGCATATGTGTAACTGCAAAGGCCTGACATCAAAGTTGTTCATGTTAAGAGACAAGTTCACTAACACATGGAAACTGTGCCACCCTGGTTAAGTTGCCCTTTTCCATAGTTACTTTGTGGTCAGAGATACTATGTTGACAACATTAACATGCTACTATAACATACACTAATCCTCCCCAATCACTAATGTCTTCAGATGAGTTGGCAACCAGACCTCCGCTACTAATTGCAATGGTCAATGATGACGTGTTTATCAGAACCCCTGGCCAGTAGAAGCATTCCTGGGCTGACAATTTAAATTAAAATGGATTGCACAGATGATTGCTATTGTATACCAGAGTTAAGGCAAGTGTCAGTGTTTCTTGCAGAGTGCAAAACACACACTTAGCCTATGCAACTGTACATGTCCATGGAAAATAATTTAAGGGAATAATTTGTAGATCTTTCAAATGCAATCTGATGTCTAGGATCACAAAGTCTGACCTGCCTAGTCCTGGCTGACCCCACTCTTGACCGTTTGTCTATTTTCCCATCTTTCTGTATTCCTCTTTACTTTTCTGTACCCACTCCCTTTTGATCACAAGAAGTGGTTGCAATAAGTATAAATATTAATCAAAGTGTGTATATATACAGTCGTGGCCAAAAGTTTTGAGAATTACACAAATATCAATTTAACTGCTGCCTCCGTTTTTATGATGGCAAATTGCATATACCCCAGAATTTTATAAAGAGTAATCAGATGAATTGCAGTTAATTGAAAAGTCCCTCTTTGATACAAAAATTAACTTGATGCCATAAAAAACATTTCCACTGCATTTGTGAAGAAGGCTTCAGGGCACCCAAGAAAATCCAGCAAGCGACAGGGTTGTCTCCTATAATTCAGCTGTGGGATCGGAGCACCACCAGTGCAGAGGAGGGGGGTTGGCCTGGTGTCAAGAAAGGCAGCAAAGACAACTTCTCTCCAGGAAAAACATCAGGGACAGACTGATATTCTGCAAAAGGTACAGAGATTGGACTGCTGAGGTCTCGGGTAAAGTCATTTTCTCTTATGAATCCCCTTTCTGATTGTTTAGAGCATCTGGAATAAACCTTGTCCAGAGAGGAAAGGGTGAGCGCAGTCCTGTGTCATGCCAACAGTAAAACATCCTGAGACCATTCATGTGTGGGGTTTCTTCTCAGCCAACGGAATGGGCTCACTAACAATTTTGCCTAAGAACACAGCCATGAATAAAGAATGGTACAAAAACATCCTCCAAGAGCAACTTCACCCAACCATCCAAGAACAGTTTGGTGAGGAACAATGCCTTTTCAAGCATAATGGAGCACCTTGCCATAAGGCAAAAGTGATAACTAAGGGGCTTGGGGAACAAAACATCAAAATTTTGGGTCTATGGTCAGGAAACTCCCCAGACCTTAATCCCATTGAGAACTTGTGGTCAATCCACAAGAGGCGGGTGAACAAAAAACCCCCACAAATTCTGACAAACTCTAAGCATTGATTATGTAAGAATTGACTGCCATCAGTCAGGATGTGGCCCTGAAGTTGATTGATAGCATGCCAGGACAAATTACTGAGGTCTTGGAAAAAGAAGGGTCAACACTGCAAATATTGACGGTTTTGCATAAAATGTAAGCGTCAATAAAAGCATTTGATACTCATGCAATGCTTGTAATTCTACTTTAGTACACCATAGTAACATCTAACAAAAATATCTTAAAAGACTGAAGCAGCAGACTTTGTGAAAATGAATATTTGTGTCATTCTCAAAACTTTTGGCTGCGGCTGTAGATGCAATCGTTTTTTGTTTTTTTTGTTTTTTTTAGTTTGTTTCATAGTCAGGTTTTTATTGTTGTATGTGTCCTTGCTGGGCAGAGTCACCCTCTCTATTTGACTGTTGACCACTGTCATTGAAATTTTATATTAAATTTAACATTATAATTGTCACCAGAATAGGCGACTCCAATGTGGACACGTGTTTCTGCTGTCTAAGGTGTAATTCCGTTTTATTTTGGAGAGATTTACACTGTATCTGGAAAGTTTTCACAGCACTTCACTTTTTCCACATTTTATGTTACATCCTTATTCCAAAATGGAATATATTTATTATTTTCCTCAAAATTCTACAAACAATACCTCCATAATGACAACATGAAAGAGGTTTGTTTGAAGTTTTTGTACACAAAAAAAACAGAAAAATAACATGTACATAAGTATTCATAGCCTTTGCTCAATACTTTGTTGAAGCACCTTTGGCACCAATTACAGCTTCAAGTCTTTTTGAATATCTTGTTATCTTGGCTGTGTGCTTAGGGTAGTTGTCCTGTTGGAAGATGAACCTTCACCCCAGTCAGAGGTCCAGAGTGCTCTGGAGTAGGTTTTTTTTATCAAGGATGTCACTGTGCTTTCAATGGACCTTCAATGCTGCAGAAATGTTTCTGTACCCTTCCGCACATCTGTGCCTCAATACAGATAAAGTCTCGGAGGTCTACAGACAATTCCTTGGACTTCACGGTTTGGTTTGTGCTCTGACGTGCACTGTTAACTGTGGGACCTTATATAGACAGGTGTGTGCCTTTCCAAATCATGCCCAATCTACTGAATTTACCACAGGTGGACTCCAAACACATTGTAGAAACATCTCAAGGATGATCAGTGGAAACAGGATGCACCTGAGCTCAATTTTGAGTGTCAAGGCAAACGCTGTGAATACTTCTGTACATGAGATCTATTTCATTTTTTATTTTTAATAAATTTGCAAAGATTTAAAACTTCTTTCACGTTGTCGTTATGGGGTATTGTATGTAGAATTTTGAGGAAAATAATTGAATCCATTTTGGAATAAGGCTGTAACATAACAAAATGTGGAAGAAGTGAAGTGATGTGAATACTTTCTGGACGCACTGTAATCTCCAGGAAAAGAAGTGAAGGCAAATCTATCCAATGGGACACAGAAAGGAAAAAAATAGTTATGGGGTTTTTACCCTTCCATACCCTATCCAAAACTAAAATGGCTATCCACACTCTGTAATTAATATAAACATTATTAATGGAAGAGCCTAAAAACATCCAAATTTGTAAAATTTTAAAATGCAAAAATTTCAGTTCTCACACATATGCCCTTTATGGACCAGAGAAGTGTTTGCATTTTAGCTAAGGCACCTATTGGTTTAACAATAACTTAATTATTTAAGATACTGATGTAATACACACATTTTTTGGGCAGACAAGGTATTCTGATTCAGTAATTCTCTTTGCATCTTTATTTTTAACCATGGTGCTCTTTATGCTGTGCTGAGCAGAGGAAACTATGGGGCATCACAGGCTACCCACTGCAGCCTTAAGAAATAGGTTGTAAAATGCAGGCCATGGTTTGGATTTGTACTTTTGAGGATTGTGTATCATGAGTGGCTAGCAATATGTCTATTATAAATAAGCCCCATATTGTAACCACCAGAATTTGGATAAAAAGTGGATGGGGACATGAGAAATCACATCATTTGTTTTCAACAAACATGGAAATCGGGTCCATTTTCTAAGTAGGACATCTAGTTCATTGTGATGACATTGAAAAGCTGTGATTGGACACTGAACTAAAGCGGCTTTGGAAGACTGGTCGCATGGAAAGGATGAAGCCTATGAGAATGAGCAACAATAAGTATATTATTGTATCCCTTTCCCCATAACCAAATGAGCAATTATCCTGTGCGGGGGGAGGGGGCGCGGAACCCCAGATGCCCAGACGTCACTTGAATGCATAAATTTAAAGGGGTTGTAAACTTTCATGTTTTTTCACCTTAATGCATCCTATGCATTAAGGTGAAAAAATCCTGGCAGTGACCGGCTCCCCAGCCCCCCTCTTTGACTTACCTGAGCCCTGGAACTTGATCCAGTGGGGACACGCTGTCTCACTGCCCGGGGTTCTCGGCTCTTGATTGGATAGATTGATCGCAGTGCAGCCATTGGCTCCCGCTGCTGTCAATAAAATCCAACGACGTGGGGGGGCAAGGTGGAAGCATACATTCGGTTATGGACGCCGAATGCTGGACTCGGGAGCACGCCCGTAAGGTAACCCCCTCGGGAGAGAGCTTCTCCCAGGGGTTTATCAGATGCGAGGAGGAGCCGCGAGAGCCGCTAGGGGACCTTAGAAGACGAGGTTCTGGGCCACTCTGTGCAAAACAAGCTGCACAGTGGAGGCAAGTATGATATGTTTGTTATTTAAAACCAAAAAAATTAACCCTTACAATCATTTTAAGAGCAGCCCTAAGTGGCTCTTTAACACTTGATCGTACTTACAAGTGATATAGTCAGTGACTTCCTTAGAGCCAGTGCAAAGGGGCCCATATAGCTTGCTTTTGTCATCAGATTGAGATGCCTCTGAGATCATTCTTCATTGATGGGTGCATTTGACCACTTCCTGACCTGCATTGAAAGCTGCTTTTTGACTTACCAAAGACTTGAATGTTGTATGAGGAAAGCAGTTCCGATGTAAAAAAAAAAGGCCTATTGACATAGACCCTTACAGTTGCTTTGATTCATTTCCTTTTATAGTATATACATGCTTTGCATATAGTAATACAGAACATCTATATTTTATTAACTCCCATTACACATTCCAATTGTTGAAGCGCAAGGAATTTCTCTGCTTGTGCATATCCATAAATCAATGTTTGCTTTGTCTATTCAACAACTTTTCTTGAATCCCCCCATCCCCACTGGCAGCTAAAAGAGGGTGGAGGAGCATGCAATGCATTCTAGGTAACACTGGGCAGGGAGTCCTTAAAGTGGTGGTCCACACACAAAAAAAAATATTTACAATTCCTAAAAAAATAAAAGCATTTGGAATTTTTTTTAACTCACCTCTAAATGCCTGTTGCTGGGGGGTCCCTCATAGTCTGCCTCCTTCAGTGCCTGGGCTCCTGATGTCACTTCCCCTTGGCGCAGGAAGAGCTCAGCTCCGTCCCCTCCCTCCTGTCAGTCATCTGGGACACTTGACAGGTCCCAGATGACTGCGCGGCCAATCACAGTGCGAGGCGCCGCTCCCGCATGCGGGGGCACACAGCCGGGTGCCCACAGTTGCAATGCCGGTGTCTTGTCAAATAGGGTCCTCCATCAGATGCTGTCCTCTGCGTACTGCGCATGCGCAGTACACAGGAGCACAGATTCCGAAAATTGCCGAGGACGAATGGCGCCTGCGCCGTGAGTCCAGGTTCTATCCCCACTATCCAAGTGGACATAGAGTTAGAATAAAAAAGAGCCGAGCGCAGCGAGGCCGAGCCCGAAGCGTGGCGAGCGAAGCTCACCCGCGAGGGGCCCTCTAAAATTCTAAACCCTATGTCCGCTTGGATAGTGGGGCTACCTCCTCCACTCACGGCGCAGGCGCCGTTCAGCTTCGGAGATTTTCCGAAGCTTCGTCTGCTCCGTACTGCGCATGCGCAGTACGGAGCGGACACATATGGATGGCCGGACTCTATTAGGCAGAACACCGGTGCTGCCAAGAGGAGAGGGGGACAAGCGGGGCTTTGTTCTCCTTTATCGCTGGACCCTGGGACAGGTAAGTGTCTGATTATTAAAAGTCAGCAGCTGCAGTATTTGTAGTTGCTGACTTTTAATTTTTTTTTTAAGGGGAACTCCACATTAAGGCGAGGTTCACACATATGCGTATTGGATGTGGGTTTCCCCGCATCCAATTCGCATAGCAGTAGATTGTGACTGGCTCTCTATGGAGCCGATTCACACATCTCCGCAGCGGCTCAGGTGCGAATTGTACAGGAGCCCTGTGCGTCTCTTGGTCCATTTCAGGTCCGAATTCAGCCCAAAATTTGAGCTGAAATCGGACCTGAAACCGTGAATGGAGACGCACCGCACAGGGTTGCCACATCATCCCTTTTATCCAGGACACTAATTAATTACACAGGTTCTGAGGCTGATTTAAAGATATGACACCAAGTGTGTTTAATTACTACCTTAATCAGCCACGGAAGCTGTGTAATTAATGTGTGTCCTGCTGTGAGACGGAGCAGCCACCAGTGTGAATGCAGCCTCAAAGCTATCTCCACCTTTTAGCAACATGTTACATGTTACACTCGTATTTAAGTTGTAACATATTGTTAAAGCTGAGCTCCACCCAAAAGGAGAAGTTCAGCTTTAAGTACTCCTCCCCTGACAAATTTAGCATGTCGTTATTTTGAGGGGGAGCAGGTACCTAGTTTTGACAGGTATCGCCTAAGCAATCCGAGTGGAAGTTCACCTCCCCCCTCCTTGCAGTCTTCTGGGACACATCACAGGTCCCAGAAGACTGCTGAATCATTTAGGAGGTGCAGCGTGACTCACGCATGCACAGTGGGCACCCGGCTGTGAAGCTGCAAGCTGTCACTGCCAGGTGCCCACAGTTGAAATGCTGGCGCTGGAGAGAGCAGTCAGAGAGAAGGGATGGCTTGGATGAGCAAATCGCTGGATCCTGGAACAGGTGAATGTGCGTTTATTATAAGTCAGTAGCTACAATTTTTGACTGGAACTCCTCTTTAGGCACCCCAAACCTCACCCTCTTAACCACTTAAGCCCCGGACCATTTTGCTGGCCAAAGACCAGTGCATTTTTTGCGTTTCGTCACTGCGTCGCTTTAACTGACAATTGTGCGGTCGTGCGACGTTGCTCCCAAACAAAATTGACAACTTTTTTTTCCCAACAAATAGAGCTTTCTTTTGGTGGTATTTTATCACCTCTGCCGTTTTTATTTTTTGCAATATAAACAAAAAAAGAGCGACGATTTTGAAAAAAAAAGCAATATTTTTTGCTATAATAAATATCCCCCCCAAAAATATATAAAACATTTTTTTTCCTCAGTTTTAGCCGATACGAATTCTTCTACATATTTTTGGTAAAAAAAAATAAAAAAATTACAGTAAGCGTTTGATTGGTTTGCGCAAAAGTTATAGCATCTACAAAATAGGGGATCGTTTTATGGCATTTTTATTAATATATATATTTTTTTACTAGTAATGGTGATGATCAGCGATTTTTATCGTGACAGCGACATTATGGCGGACACGTCGGATAATTTTGGTGTGATTTTGGGACCATTCACATTTGTACAGCAATCAGTTTGATTAAAATTCCATTGATTACTGTGTAAATGTGACTGGCAGTGAAGGGGTTAACACTAGGTGGCGATGTAGGGGTTAAGTGTGTCCTAGGGATGTGTTCTACCTGTAGGGGGATGGGCTAGCTGTGACACATCACTGATCATAGCTCCCGATCACAAGGAGCAGAGATGAGTGACAC
Source organism: Lithobates pipiens (assembly GCF_037356315.1). NCBI lineage: Eukaryota > Metazoa > Chordata > Amphibia > Anura > Ranidae > Lithobates > Lithobates pipiens. Next base: position 178,149,936 of record NW_027507785.1, read on the forward strand.
TGTCACTAGGCTGAACGGGAGATGGTTGTTTACATTAGCATCTGCCATTCTTCCTTTCAGTGAGACGTTCACGGGTATCTCCCTCACGGAGGTCCTGGCTGGCGCGCACATGTGATGGCACGGCGACAAATTCAAAGGGATGTACAGGTATGCCCATTTGCGCAGCCTTGCTGTTCTGCCAACGTACTTCGGTGTGCGCCGGTCGGGAAGCGGTTAACCCCCCTGTCACTTCTAAAATTGGCGCGCTGTCTATAGCTCCACCTGCAAATCTGCATTGTTAATTCACAGAGATCTGTGAATAATTAATAAACTACAAGCCCCATCAGCCACCATGGCAGACAGACTTGTAGTTCTCAATGGACTATAAGTTTGTTGATTAACGCACTTGTAGTCCATTGTTACTTCCTGCAGCTCCGTAACTGAAAGCAAGTACAGAGGTACAAACAGAGAGCTGAAAATGTCTGCAGGAGCCTGACACTGCACCTGCTATCCACTGATCCCAAAGTACAACACTGTGCAGGCTCCTGTGTAAAAAGTAATAGAAAATGCACATTTATATATTTTTTTTTACTGGCAAAAACCTGTATTCTTTTTTTCCTTAAAGAGGGATTCCACCAAAAAAAAAAAATATTAAAAGCCAGCAGCTATAAATACTACAGCTGCTGACTTTTAATAAATGGACACTCACCTGTCCCGGGTTCCAGCGATGCCGAGGCCGATCGATCGCTTGGCTCTCGGCTGCTGCCGCCACCATTCTAGGTGAGGGAATCAGGAAGTGAAGCGAATCGGCTTCACTTCCCGGTTCCCTACTGCGCATGCGCGAGTCGCGCAGCGCAATAGGAAATCTCCGTGCTGTCACTGGGACCCGTGTGTGTCCCAGCAGACAGCACGGCAGGGCAGGAAATGGCGTAGACTCCCACGGGAGTCTATGCCCGGAAGTGGGTGTAAATACCTGTCGTTGACAGGTATCTCCACCCCCCTCCCCCCTGAAAGGTGTCAATTGTGACATCGGAGGGGGGGGAGGGATCCGATCAGCGGAGGTTCCACTTTAGGGTGGAATCCCGCTTTAAGGTGAACTTGGCCTTTTAATTTTGTGTGAACTACAACTCTAGCAACTGAAAGCTGACACAGGGATTTCAATTTTACTTCCTGCAACTGAATGCAGTGGTTGGGAAGTAAAAAAGACAAGTATAGACATTTGTGGAGGTCTGTTGCTTTTCCCTGCATGGATTACGCAGATTTATTTTTAAAATATCGGAATAATCCACATTCACAATACTGCACATTCTGTGCAAGGTTTATTATAATTTGTTGGTTATGTTTTAATTATAAACAAAGTAAAAAGTCCTGCGCAAATGGTGCCACTAAAAAATAAATATATAAAGAAATATAAATGTATAAAAAAATATAATATAAAAAGTCAACAAATCAAGGTGAACACACCGATGTGTGAAAACAGTGAAAAATAGGAGAAAAGGCGGGACCAGCTGTTCCAAAATAGATAAATCCAGGCTCTCAGAACTCTCACCTCAAAGATGGAATAATCAGGCAAAGTAACATAACCCCAGAGGATTCTCCTTAATATTTCTCTATGTAATAACCAAGGAATTATAGATGAAGCCTGTAGTACATCTTTCTGCCACTAGAGGGCCATTTCCAATACTTGAATACAACACTGCAGCTTGTAATTCCGTGGTATAGAGCTTGAAAAAAAAACACAGAGGAGAGGGGGAGAGGGAGAAAGAGAGGGGACTCCAATAGTGTAGTAGTTGAATGAATGGACAAATTTATTAAAGCATAAAAAATGGACTCTCACATAAGCAAAAAAGGTAACACAGAGAAGATAAAAATGAAGACCTGGCGTTTTCAGCCAGTCTTACGCTGTTTCCGGTTGTCCTACGGCCACTCCCTACGCATTACGTCACGTCATGTGACTTCTTCAATGGGAATCTCCCATTGATCCCCATTGAAGAAGTCACATGACGTGACGTAACGCGTAGGGAGTGGCCGTAGGACAACCGGAAACAGCGTAAGACTGGCTGAAAACGCCAGGTCTTCATTTTTATCTTCTCTGTGTTACCTTTTTTGCTTATGTGAGAGTCCATTTTTTATGCTTTAATAAATTTGTCCATTCATTCAACTACTACACTATTGGAGTCCCCTCTCTTTCTCCCTCTCCCCCTCTCCTCTGTGTTTTTTTCAAGCTCTATACCACGGAATTACAAGCTGCAGTGTTGTATTCAAGTATTGGAAATGGCCCTCTAGTGGCAGAAGGATGTACTACAGGCTTCATCTATAATTCCTTGGTTATTACATAGAGAAATATTAAGGAGAATCCTCTGGGGTTATGTTACTTTGCCTGATTATTCCATCTTTGAGGTGAGAGTTCTGAGAGCCTGGATTTATCTATTTTGGAACAGCTGGTCCCGTCTTTTCTCCTATTTTTCACTGTTTTCACACATCGGTGTGTTCACCTTGATTTGTTGACTTTTTATATTATATTTTTTTATACATTTATATTTCTTTATATATTTATTTTTTAGTGGCACCATTTGCGCAGGACTTTTTACTTTGTTTATTCTTATGTGATAGTTGGTGTTAACTATTTTGTCCCGCTGCATTTTTTAGCAACACTTGCACTTTTGTATCACTTTCACTGTGGATTTTGTATTGCTATAATTTTTACTTTTCCATTTTTTGACACGTATTTAGTCATTTCTGCACGTTTGAGCACTTAATAGCGCGAGGGTCCATCTTTCACATGTTTTAATTATGCAACTTGCCCTGTATGTATTTGTTCTATAGTCTTTTAATAACTGATGCTACATAGCGTCCTTCTTTGGCTACAAAGGTAGTACTTTTTGGTTATATGTCAACTCTTCAATCATCTTGTTGGTAACATACTTGCAAAGTGTAGCATATGAGATATCTGTCATTAACCAGTTCCCGACTGGCGCACGCGATGTACGTTGGCAGAATGGCACGGGCAGGCATATTGGCGTACAGGTATGTCCATTTCTATATGCGGCGCGCTCGTATGCCGGTCGGAACCCCCGTGAGTCCGGTCGCGGGTCCCACGGACTCGATTGCTCACGGTCGTCTCACGGGGAAGCTGAACGGGGAGATGCCGTTGTAAACAGCATCTCCCTGTTCTGCCTAGCAACAAGTGATGCTGATCTCTGCTCCATGTGATTGGAGCAGAGTTCAGTGTTCACTAACACAAAGCCCAGCCCCCCACAGTTAGTAACACACCCCTAGGAACACTTAACCCCTACACTGCCACCCCCTGGTAAACCCCTTCACTGCCAGTGTCATTTACACAGGAATCAGAGCATTTGTATAGCACTGATTGCTGTATAAATGGCAATGGTCCCAAAAACGTGTCAAAAATGTCTGATGTGTCCGCCATAATGTTGCAGTCACAATAAAAATCGCTGATCGCCGCTATTACTAGTAAACAAAAAAATTATTAATAAAAATGCCATAAAACTATCCCCTATTTTGTAAACGCTATAACTTTTGTGCAAACGAATCAATAATCGCTTCTTGCAATTATTTTTTTTTTTAACTAAAAATATGTAGAAGAACACATATTGGCCTAAACTGAGGGAAAAAACTTTTTTTATATATTTTTGGGGGATATTTATTATAACAAAAAGTAAAAAATAATGCGTTTTTTTTTCAAAATTGACGCTATATGTTTGTTTATAGTGCAAAAAATAAAAACTACAGGGGTGATCAAATACCACCAAAAGAAAGCTCTATTTGTTTGGGAGCCACGTCGCACGACCGCGCAATTGTCAGTTAAAGCGAAGCAGTGCCGAATCGCAAAAAGTGGTCTGGTCTTAAGCCAGCAAAATGGTCCGGTCTGAAAGTGGTTAAAATAACTTGCATCTAAGCAAATATAGTTCAGCCTTTATTTCTAATTCTGGCTTGTAAAATACCAGAAATATGTCAGCTGACTCTTTGTAATAATTTCAGAAATCTCTGTCACTGGCATAGAACAGACATGGACTTTTATTGATAGGGTATTACATGCTATTACCAGTATGTTTATATTTACTGGGGTTTACTGTAACCAAAACTGATGCAAACGTTTGCCTGAATTAGGTGCAGTCAATTTTAGAGGCACCACCAGAAAATTGTCATAAATTTTTTATTGTATTTCCCGGAGAGCTTCACAGAGGACCTATTCTGACACTACTATATGCTGAGAACAAAACACAAAGGGAGTTATTTACGTTTTAATCCACTTTGCGCTACGTGCAAACCACAAGTGCAAAGTGCACTTGGAAGTACAGTCGCTGTAAATCTGAGGGGTAGATTTGATATGAGGGGAATTCTTCTGATTTTATTATCCAATCCTGTGCAAGCTAAAATGCTGTTTTTTATTTTCCTTGCATGTCCCCCTCGGATCTACAGCGACTGCACTGCCAAGTGCACTTTCAGTTTTATGTTATATAGAAAACTTTCCCTTGCAAGAAGCCATACAGTATTAAGGCCTGTTTTTGCTTTTAAAAGAGGTAGACTGCCTCTTGTATTTACACTAGCCTGAGAAGTCCTCTAAAGGAGAAGTATGGCCAAAGCCTTTTTGGCTATACTTCTCCTGTGGGTCCCAGGGGTGTAAGTAGTTCCTAGCTTTAACCACTTGCAGACCGGACCAATTTGCTGGTCAAAGACCAGACCCCTTTTTGCGATTCGGCACTGCGTCGCTTTAACTGACAATTGCGCGGTCGTGCGACCTGGCTCCCAAACAAAATTGACGTCCTTTTTTTCCCACAAATAGAGCTTTCTTTTGGTGGTATTTGATCACCCCTGCGGTTTTTATTTTTTGCGCTATAACCAAAAATAGAGCGTCAATTTTGAAAAAAACGCATTATTTTTTACTTTTTGTTATAATAGATATCCCCCAAAAATATATAAAAAAACATTTTTTTCCCTCATTTTAGGCCGATACGTATTCTTCTACATATTTTTGGTAAAAAAAATCGCAATAAGCGATTATTGATTGGTTTGCGCAAAAGTTATAGCGTTTACAAAATAGGGATAGTTTTATAGCATTTTTATTAATAATTTTTTATTATTTTTTTTTTTACTAGTAATGGCGGCGATCAGCGATTTTTATTGTGACTGCGACATTGTGCTATATAAATGCAGTGATTCCTGTGTAAATGACACTGGCAGTGAAAGGGTTAACCAGTGGGTGGCAGTGTAGGGGTTAAGTGTTCCTAGGGGTGTGTTACTAACTGTGGGGGGGTTGGGCTTTCATTTAGTGAACACTGATCTCTGCTCCAATCACATGGAGCAGAGATCAGCGTCACTAGTTGCTAGGCAGAATGGAGAAATGTTGTTTACACAGCATTTCCTCCATTCGGCCGCTCCGTGAGATGATCGCGGGGATGCCCACGGCGATCGAGTCCACGGGTCCCGCGACCGGACTCACGGGGGTCCCGACCAGCGTGGGAGCGCGCCGGCGGCGCGCCCCCAATGGCAGGGCGGCATTGAATATTGGACGTACCTGTACGCCAATATGCCTGCCCGTGCCATTCTGTCGACGTACATCGTCGTGCGCTGGTCGGGAAGTGGTTAAACACTAAGAGCCTGAGCCAGCCCAGCAATCGAGTGGATCAGGCTGAGGACCAAGAGCTGAGTGATCAGCAGTGTTTGATCGCTCAGTTCTTGGTCTTAGAAGCAGCAGAGAACAGCTTCAGCTGGAATCAGTGCAGCAGCCATCTAGGCGAGTCTTTTTTTTGTTTTTTTTGCGATTACCAAACTTCTTTTTTAAGATCATCCAAATAAGCAAAACCTTAGACACCTACTTGTTTAAAATCACACCTAAACCCAAAAACAACAGTATTTACAAAAGTATTAATTTCCTATGATCCTTAGTTCTAGTGGCCATAATGCAGTATTTTCCAAAACACTCCATTTTTTTATGAATGATTAACATTCAAGACGTAGAGGAACATTCGAGTTTTTGCCATTCGCAACCAAATTAGCATCAGTTTCACCTAGAAAAATTGCTATGTGATTTTTTTTTTTTTTTGGTTTTAGTTCTAATAAATAAACCGCTAAGTGATGCCCTTTATTGGCCAATTTAAGTTCATACAATTCCAAGCTTGTCCCTTCTTAAAGCGGACCTCCACCCTGAAGTGGAAGTTCCGCTCATCTGATCCCTCCCCCCCTCTGGTGCCACAATTGGCACCTTTCAGGGGGGAGGGGGGTGCAGATACCTGGATAATCCAGGTATCTGCACCCGCTTCCGGGACAAGCTAGCCGCAGATGCCCCGCCCCCCGTTGTGTTCTGGGAAACACATAGTTAACAGGACACAGCGGGGACCAGTGGAGATGCGCAGCGTGACTCGCGAATGCGCAGTAGGGAACCAGGCAGTGAAGCCGTAATGCTTCACTTCCCGATTCCCTGACAGAGGATGGCGCTGGACCCTGGGACAGGTAAGTGTCAATTTATTAAAAGTCAGCAGCTGCAATATTTGTAGCTGCTGGCTTTTAATATATTTTTTTTTAAAGGTGCAGCTCCTCTTTAAGACTTTATAAAGCCTAAAGGAAAGACTAAATGGACTTTGAAAGACTTAATCTTTAACCAGCTCTTGCACATGTATACCCCTAATAGAGCAGAGCACTTTTTACATTTCCACAATGGATATCTGCATGATTGTTCTGGGATCAGTGATGTAATAAGTATTAAAGGCTTAGACAGTCAGGCAAAAAGCATATTTGCAATAAGGTCGGCATTAGCAGCTTAAACTTTTATCTCCACATAGAGTTGTATTAAGGAAACCTGAAATGACAAATGTCAAGGCTTCAGTATCGTACTTCTTCTGAATATGCTAATTGCCTGGCACTCATGCTGCCCAATTTATTTTCATTGTCTTGGAATAAGTATGCAAATAAGGACTTCTGACTTTCTGAACAGCATACTTGACAATACATACTTGTCAATTTTTTAGAAAGTATTGAAGCCGAGGGGTCAGCATAGCAGCCAGGCAACTGTGATTTTTATATGACCATCAGCAATGGCAATAAAGAGTGATAGGTTTACTTTGAGATGTGTGATATTCCGGCCAGCTTGAGGAAACTGATCAATACTCATCCACCATACACATATATTGGTTGCCACAAATGCCAAGGGAAAACACATAGGTATAATTTTTGGTCAGAATAGAAGAGGGCAAACGCAATTCGCTAAGCTATAAAGATCTTTACTTCCATATATTCCTTTAAATTTGGTAATTTAATGAGAGCTAAAAATAATTCACATGGCTGGAAATAATCATTATAGGAAACAGATATGTTAAAGGTTAGAGAATAGAGCCCCGTATATGAAGAGACCAAAGAGAGATTTGGCATTAAAGGTTGGTGTGCTTCAATCGGCAACTATCATTACAGCTGAATAAAATTAACATCTCAGTTGTCTGTCTACATACTCATTCAGAACTAAAATAACTACATTCAATGGGAAATGTACAACTGACTGTAACAGATCACTTACATTTAATGTATATAACTCTGTATTCCGTCCCAGTGAAAAATAAGTAGAAAAAGTATTGCTTCTTTTTAAGAGCAAGTTGCACACAGTTGCTCCATTATTGTACACCAAAATTGTCTTAAAGAGGAACTGAACTCTCTGGAAGCTATGCCTACAAAAGGCAGGCAGAGGGAAAAGGAGTAGTCACCAGTATTGCATGTGGTCTTCCTGCAGTTGATCCTTTCTCCCATAGTGACTTACCATGCCCTGATCTATATGGAGCTTTTGTGTCAAGGTGGCCACCATGGTAGAGTCTGGGTTTTGCTTCTTCATGGCAGATTCTCCACTAAAGAGAACAGTGAGCAACAGTAGTGAAATCCCCAAATCTCACTCCAAATCCCTTGAAACTAAAGTCAGTACTTTGTATCTCACACTGCCGTTGTATATAGCTATGAGGATGTAGGAACATGAGTTCCTAGGCACACTCACATACCGAAAGGTATGCTTTTTTTCAGAAGGAATTCACAACAAAAGGTGCACTTTTCATGGTATTAGGCGTAATGAATCTTTCTCTATAATATTGTTATACTTCACTTTTAGAGTTCAGTTCCACTTTAAACACTTCACAAGGTTGTTGGCAAAAAAAAAACTAAAACTTTATTTGTTGTTTTTGTTTCAGGACAGCTTTATTTGATGTAATACTGGAGTTTCCATGCATGGATTATCTGTAGCATGCCAGACATTGTAATTTCCAAGAGTTGTTATGCAGCAGGTTGCTCAAACCTGGTTTAATTCACCAGCATGTCCATACCTCAGATTGACCTTTACCTCTGAGTGCCAAAACAATTCCATGAGCCGTGTATAAAATGGGTACTCTTGAAATTACTGGATAAGCAATCCAATTTGGAAATGCCAGCATGCACATCTAGATTTTCAAAAAAGGAAGGGAGAGACTCTTGTAGAATTGAAAACACTGGGATTTTAGTAGACACAATTTTTTAAAATTTTCTCTGCTGGTAAAAAAACCCTTTATATAAAGATATACAGGTGGCTAGTGTGGACCGCCAACCCTAATTGTCTACTAATTACTGTGTTTTGGAATGAAAATTGCTATTGATTTTTACCAGCATATTAGCTGATTATAAACAACTAAACTGAGTTTAATTGAAAATGCAGTTAGATGAGATCCATAGTAGGACAGTACTTGTGAAATTTACATACACCTGGAACACGGGTTACAACTAGTCACTATCAGCCTGATTGTGTAGACACAAACAACAAATTCATTAGGAAATCTATAATGGGGCCTACATCTATGACCAAGATAATGAGTTGGCACCGGTGGCCAATGGCTTGTTTCCAGCCTAAGCAGAATTGCTTAGTTTGCCTAACTATTCTGGTAGCATAAACTGTAATGTAATGTATGTAGAATGGGACCCAAAACTCTACACCTCATTGTTGATGTGGTTCTATAAGGTCATTCTAAAGCGGTAAAATTGTAATTGCTTTTTGTTTCTCTTACCTTTTTTAAAATACAACCCTTAAAATGTGCTATTGTTTGCATGAGCTGTCCGACACTGAGTGCTTGCTCCCTATGATAACAATTGAGGACTGTCTATGACACTTTTTTTTTTATTTGCATGAACATCCACATTTTCAGGCCAAGTTTTTGGGGTGTACCCCTTTCTTCAAGGTACAACTGGGATACCTCCTAAGATGAGGAGAAAAAGAGACCAAGGCCACGGGAGAGTTCCTTATGGTGTAGTAATTTGACAGATAATTGGATAAAATATATGATGAAAAAGATAAACTGTAATATTGTATTCACATCTGTGAGGTTGCTGAGTTCTCTAATCTGGGCTCAGACAACCTTGAGTAAAAGCCTGCAGGGAATAAGGCTGTCCCTGTGCAGTTGGGTGATCCAGGCAAGCCTACGCTCTGCGGTCTCAGGATTCCAGTGTGTTCACAGTAAGCCCTTGTACACACGGTCGGAGATTCCGACAACCAAATGCGTCGGATTTTGTCCAACGGATTTTGTCCAAAACTGTTGCATACACACGGTCGGACAAAGTTGTTGGAAAATCCAATGTGATTACGTTATTTCGTTACGACGGGACTACATTCACGCTAATAGCCAATAGCTTTGGTGTAGGAATTTGATCTGAGCATGCGTGGTACTTTGTCCGAGTTGGAAAACTTGGTCCGTCGGATACTCCGACGGAAACAGTCCGATGTAGACCACACACAGTCGGAATATCCGTCAAAACGGTCCGATAGGACACATTCCGTCGGAATCTCCGACCGCGTGTACAAGGGCTAAGAGTTTTTATGAGCCCAAAAAGATGGTAAAGTGGTGTCAGCAGAGGCATTCAAATGTAAAGGAGAAGCTGAGAAATGGATTGGCACACTCACAAACCGCACAAGAGACAGATCACAGCTGTTTAACACCTGAGGAAGTGGCCAGTGTAGTGGCACGAAATGCATTGATGGTGTTTTATACTATTCTGTAAGCAATACATATCGAATCAATGAAGAATCCATTTCTCAGCTTCTCCTTCACATTCGGGCGCCTCTGCTGACCACTATCCCATCTTTTGGGGTTCATAAACCTCCTTCTTCAAGGTACAATTAGTACTAAAGCCCCATACACACTATCAGATTTTCTGCTGAGTTTTTCCTTCAGATTTACCAAAACCATGTAGTAGAAGGGCCTGCCTGATTGCATACACATTGAATCTCCTAAGGTTTGACCTCATATTATAGGGTTTTGGTAAATCTGAAGGAAAAACTCAGCAGAAAATCTGATAGTGTGTATGGGGCCTAATACACAAAGTCTTAGCAGAATGTTATGTATGACAATTTTCTGACGGGGGAAAATATTTTTTTAATGTTTACTGCAAATAAAAAAGTATTATGGACAGTACTCAATTGTTTCTGTTGCAAGTGCATTGATATGGCTACAATCACCTAAAGCTGCCTACAAGAAAGTCTTTTTGTCTTGCACCCTCACCACACAAGGCATTCAATTTAGACAAGGAACAGGTGCTTTTTGCCCTGTTTCTTTTTTTTGTAGAATGTATTACACAAATACTTAGTAACACATGGAACCTGACAATATGCCAAATAAACGTGTTTGCAAAACATTTTGATAAAAAAGTAGAAACATGAAAAAACAGTCACTTCCAGTGCTAAAGGGTCTTCTAAAGGTCAACAGGGACATTGGTATCCCAAGACTGGGTGAATGCGGCCTTTCCCAGATGGGGTAATACGAGGGAAACTACAAAAAAAAATACTAAATGGAAGGTGCGCACCTAGTGCATTACCAATGACAATTTATTAAATGATAAAATCCATAAAAAGTGGGTACTCAATTGAGAGTTGCTTTTTGTGAATACCAACTTTTCATGGATTTTATCATTTAATAAATTGTCATTGGTAATGCACTAGGTGTGCGTGGCTTCCATTTTGTTTTTACAAAAAAATAAAAAAAAATACAATTATTTTATCGATTGAGGATCCATTCACACTTGAGCGTAGCAATTTACTGGCGTGTTTTTTTTTTTATGCGTATTTGCAGCTATTTACTAGTGTTTTAGAAGCGTATTACAAATGTTTTACAGCTTCAGGCATTTTTGCTTAGCCAATAGAAAGCAGTAGGGGAGGGAGAGGACATTAGGGGTGGAGAGCTGCTGTTAGAGCAGAAAACAAGACACAAAATGCTCAAGCCAGGCATTAGTCTATGGGACCAAAAACACCTGTAATCTGCCAAAAAAGAAGCTCACGTACTTTTTTGAGCAACAATGTTTTGCTTCAGGCGACAGAATGCTTAGATGTGAACAGGGGCCATAGAAATTAATGGGATTTGGCTTGTTGAGCGTTTTTAGACCTACAGACTTCAAGCAGAAAATTGCTCAGGTGTGAACGGGGCCTAACATTACTGAGAGAAAAGGCAATGTCATGTAAATTGCAATAAAGAAGGCCAGAAAAACGAACTAACTGGTGTTCAGTAGTGTTTCTATTGTGTTCAGCTGTGGCATAATGCGACCAATCCTCACTATGAACTAGGTGCATGCTTCTGCATTTATCTGCGATAGACACAAATTTCCATGTTTATTATTTACAGTGAATGTGTAATTTTACCAATGTAGGGAAAACCGGTTTAATGGGTTCATATAATTAGTGGCCAATTCAGCTGCTTATACTTACCTTGTCTTTGTTCCTTCACCAATCTATTTGGCCACCAAGATATAAGACAATTAGCACTGTGTAAGTTTGACCCTATGCCCGTAGTGGTTCTTTCACCAAACCTCTCATCATGATTGTTTCCTGTAGTGCATACAAGTCAGCAGAGAAAGCACTGAATGCAGTGTACACAGGAGATTGACATTCCCAGTAGAGTTGGGTTCTGCAGAGACTTTGGAGGACAGGTTCTCTTTCCTACTGCAGTGTTTAGCGACACAGCATCAAGAAAGTTAACCATTTTTTTTCTTCTTTGCATGTAAACCTTTTTTATTTTTTGGATAGAGTCAGGGGGGGTTATAACTCTGTCAGTTTTCTGTTCCAAATGGGAGATTTCTCCTGGGGTGTCACCAGGGCCACTAGAACTGTTATCTAGCCTATGCTCAGATTTCTGCCGTTTACTGTACAAATCAGTTTCATTGATCCCAGGTACTACACACCTACATTGCTCTTCTTTCAGCACTAAGACTGAGAGTTTGAGCTGTCATACAGTGAACAGATCCGGTCATTTACTATCCCTTTATCCTTGTATCCTCATAGAGTAAAGGGACATCATCCCTTCCCTGTTTGAGAGCTGGAACTCTCAAGTCAACGTGCTGTAAAAAGTATGTTGTAATATCCATCCCTAGTACTATGACTTGTACAGTAAAAAGCCTAGGATAGACATCATTAGAGGTAACTTATTTGCCTGATGGGGTGTCAAAAAAGTGTTTTCTTTCCCAGAGATTTACATCAACTACTATAGTTAAGTACGGTAATCCACCCTAAATGCCTCCCTGTTCCCAGCCTGTTACTGGACAATAAAAAAAAACAGTAGAATACTGATATGGTTTATGCCTCCCCTCTTTCCTTATATCAGCATGTTCCTTGTTAGAACATGTGCATGCAACAGAGTCTGACGATCAAATATTAACCCTTAACTTTCCAGTCAGAGTTCTACTGTGTAGACTTACAAGAAGCTTATATGAAGACAGACTTTGCTGCATTAAACAGCCTGGTGTTGTGTTTTTTTATCTATAGTCTTTAAGCAGAATACCTTTTTAGGGGGCTAGCTGTAGACAGGCTGCAAACAGGCTTTAGCAACTTAATCAATAACTGTATTTAAAAAAAAAAGATTCATGTGTCCCCTTCCTATTGCCGCCTCCCTCCCTAGATGCATACTTGCCTCAATCACAAGGCTTTAGCCATTTGTTAACATCTGGCTTCCCATAGCTTATGTAAGTGTCTCCAGCCTTTCAGAAGTCTCTACTCATTGCATAGAAGATTTTTATTTATACCTGAGGAGGATGGGGAAGGTAAGGTTAGGTGGGGCTCTTTGTTTGAAAGTGCTCTTAACCTTTAAATGAGAGGAAGGAAATTCAACCCTTCAACATCGTGACCAACATAAATAGATACCACCACTCACCACCTTTTTGTTTTCTGACCATCAGATTCTTGCTTATACAAGTATGTATTTGTCATCTTGTATATACATTCCTTTACTGTAATTAGGTAAAATATAGTATGCTTTTCGCGAAACAGCTATACTATATCTCATCTACTGATGTCAAACTTGGCAATGATCAGTTAGGCTTGGTATGGTCAGGTTTTAGGTAAGGTACACTGATAATGTGTTTTGTTTCAGAGAGACAACAGATGGCATCCCTTTATTTATATTTTTACTGATGTCAGCATTGGTTTGTAAATTCCAAGCTTCAGTTTTGTAGTTTTTTTTTTTTTAAATATTGCTACCATGCTACCGGTCTGGTGATTATAATCCTGTGTTTAATCATTCTAATACAGTTATGAAACTGTCTGCTATACTAATTAACTCCTTTTCAACTCAGTATGCAATCTCAATTGACAGTTTCTGTGGCTGAAAATGTTTTTGACTAGTCTGGATTTGTATTTTTCTTTGGTTGATAATGTCTTGTCTCTTGAGTTAAGAACAGTACAAGGGTTGCCTGTGTTTCATCAGATTAGACTACTCGTCAGAATGTGTAACGGAAGTGGCGTTTTGTCAACACCATCTTGGTACATCCCGCACTCCTCCACAGTAAGGATACACTGAGAAGGGGCAAGCGGACAACTTATTACACCCACTGGAGTTTTGTATTTTACAGTTATTTTTAACAGTAAATATATATATATATATATATATATATATATATATATATATATATATAGTTTATATAGTGAAATACAGTACTTAGAACTCTGTCTCACTGTTTAGATGTTAAATTGTAAAAGCAGCGGCAAGCCTGCTCTCATAGGTTTGCTAATCTGACAGAACTCTGTGTGAATGTTTAGATGTTGAATTTTAAAAGCAGCGAACTTCTAAGTACTGTATTTCACTATATAAACTCAGTATACTGTTAAAAAAAAAGTGTAAAATCCAAAACTTCGGCTGGTGTAACAAGATGTCTGCTTGCCCCCTTCTCAGTGTATCCTTACTGTGGAGAAGTGCGGGGTGTAGCAAGATGGCGGCGACAAAACGTCACTTCCATTACACATTCTGACAGGTCGCCTAATCTGGCGAAACACCTGCTCTACATTAAGACATAACAATAGACTGTGCAACTGTATGTAACTCATGGCAAGCTTACCATAGAAGAAATAAGTTAAAACAAAATCCACCGATTTAACTGTTTCCCAAAACCGTTACATTCAAGAAATGCCTTAAATGATAACTGTTATCATTACAAATGCTTAGGTTAGCTTTCAACCGAACTGTCACACCATCAAATGGCGGGTGTCATAGCTAATCACATGTGCAGCATCATAGCAATTACAGATCAAACGGAGGCTAAGATTGCAGCTTCCTTGGCTGTAAAAGGTTTATTTGTGCTTTAAGCTCTATACAGTACAAAACTGTGCAAGATATAAACATCTTTGTGTCCGTATGGTTTCTTATGGAAATTTGGAAAATAGTTAAAGGAGTTGTGATACTCCAGCTGTCACATGGCAGCTCTAAGACCAAGAACTGAGTGATCACATAACCATTGATCGCTCAGTTCACCATCTGCTCAGAGCACCATCAGTCACCCCTCTCTGCTCCTCCAGAGTTCACTGAAGCACCAGGCTGAAGAGAGGGCAGGCACAGCTCGCTTCGGCTCTCAGCCACGTGCAGAAAGCTGGAGCCAGCTGCGAACATTAAGTGCACTCGTGACCTAACAGACTAGTTGGGTAAGTGCAATAGATGTATGATGCCTTTTGGATACCTATACAAGAATACCGAAATATTACATTTTTTTGAGTCGGGAGAAATCAAGTTTTTGTCAGCTTGATTAAACTGACAATAATTCATACCAGCAGGGTTTACAGTGAGCTTGAACATAGCACTTTTTTGCCTTGCAAAATATGCGCCTACATTGCTCAGGAGCTTTTGGCCCTGGAAGTGAACCTTAGAGAAACTGGAACTTGCCCTAATCTGCAAAATATACAATCTGTGCACAATAATATTCTATAGAGAGGTTACCACATTCCATTGTGGCATGCAAGATGAGGTAATCCCAGCACTTTGACTTTTCTCCAGTCCAGTCCATTGTTTGGGTACATCATCCTAGTTTGGATCCTTAATGGCATGATGAACCTACTTTGTGAAGGTATACTTGTCAGCCAGTGGTGCCTGTTATAGAATCGTTGTGTCACTTAAAGCACAGGTTCAGTGTAATGAGCAATTGGGGTGAGTCTATTCTGCAAATATTTTTTTTGCTGATAGCAAAGATTTAGTTCAAATTTATAACTGTAAAATGAGCATAATAAAGGAAAATCTGAACATGACAAAATCTAAATGCATTGTAAATCGCCACTGTGATTTTTATTTTTTGGAATTCTACTAAGCTAATAAATAAGAGTATAAGTAATATGCGTGTGCAAACTGTGTTACTTAAAGTGAATCTTTCATGTGAAGCAAACTCAGAAGCCAGATCATGTTTTTTAGAACAGATATTGCAGAATTCACCAACAATAGAAAACAGAAGTGTCTGTGCCTTTATGTAAATCTGCAGCGGAAAAATTCACAGAAGCAGCTTAGTGTGAGAGCTCTTGCCATGGCAGATAATCAACATGTCTGCACACTATTGTAACAGTTATCTAGACTAACCATCCGGGCTTGGTGGATATGTTACTTTATCCAATTAGTGAATTGCTGCATGTTCAAGTTGTGACCAATTCCAAAAGCTGAAAAGAAAAATCTGTTAAAAAAAATAAAAAATCTGTTTCTGCTTTTATAAAGCGAATGTACTTGGCTGTCTATTTTTGTTCTAAAGAGATTAATTTAAAATAAAATGTATATCTTATGTGGAGTCATGTGTGTTACTTTGCAGAGAGCACTACGTTACACGTTCCTGTTCATTAGTCTGTGTTTGCTGACGTATCTTGCTTTGACTAAGACAAATACATATTCCTGTAATACATTTTTCTGCAGTAATTCATGCTAAAGAGGCCCAGACAAATTAATTAAAATATGCCTTACTATACCCAGCATTACTAAATAAAAGCCTTTTTATCTTTTCTTTTCACTGCAGAATTTTACATTTTTATTATCCGGACTAATGCTTAAAGAAAAGGTGTAAGGGCATAGATCTAAGTAATGTAACCTATTCATCCCTACTCACCTCTTAATGACTTCAGCCCATACATGTTGTTCTTTATGGACCCAAACAAGGTTAGCTGTTCAGCTATGGGTACATAAAACATTTGCTATTTAATTATACTGTACAATTGCCATGTCATCTAATTTAAGAAAAAAAACAGTAAAATAATATAGCCTCTTGGTAACCAACATGGTCTTGCACTTAAAGAATAACTAAAGGAAAAAGAGGAGATTTGACTTGCCTGTAAATTCCATATCTTGGAATAAAGTACAAGGCATAGGCAGGGAATTCGTATATCATGGATTATAGGCCTGTGCATTCAGGTGACTGGACACTGGCAAAGCTTTTGAGGACATGCCCCCGGGCACCTCCCCTATACCTTTTCCCCACTTCATGATTCCTGGGTTTTGTAGCAATCAATGCAGAGTAAACCAATGGAATGGAAGCAAGGGTGGTCTGTGTCTTGTACTGTACTCCAAGATATGTAATTTACAGGTAAGTCAGAATTCCTCTTATCTTAATTGTACAGTACAGGACACAGAGTATTCATACACCATGGGACATCCCCAAGCAATGAGTAGGAAGAGTGGGCAACAATAAGGCAAACAGACCTGTACCAACAGACTCAAGCTTGAGGAGCTGTTGCGAGACCATTGAGGTCAGAAGCTGCATCAGCAGAAGATTGGACGTGTGAAATATGAGGAAAGGCCCTTTACATGAAAGGGCTGCCAGAAACATGTAGGGCAGACACGATAAAGACCAAATAATCTACTTTACACAAGAGATCTTCTATGGGGATATCTCTGAGCAGTTGAAAGGGTGGTTTCTACAGGAGAGAGAGAATGAAGTTGAGATCCCAAAGAAGCACAGGGTGCTAGAGGGGCCTAATACAAGATACTCCTTGAAGAAAGATTTTTACAAAATCGAGTGAAGCCAGAGGCCTTTGAAAAAAAAAAACTGGATAAGGCCAAGACCTGACCTTTAAAAGTACTTGTGGCCAATTTTTGGTCAAGACCTGATTTTAGGTAAGCCAGAACATGGGATACAGAGTAATTTCTGGGACTGAAGTGTCTGTTTTCAAGGAAAAAAGGATTTCCGGGTGTAATCATTTATTTTTGTTCTTGGAAGAGGCTTTTAGCAAGGTGGAAATCAAATAATTAGAACACCCTAATTTCTTTAATATCTGTTTTTTATCAGGCATGATGTTTAAGCCAGAGACTGGGAAGCAGGATGGAATAGAGGGCCCTAAGATAGTAGACCTGAGAACCTAGTAAGAAGCCAGGGGTCATCTGCTAGAAGTCAGTACCTGTACCAGGTTGTTTTGGACCAGTTTGGTTTAATTAGAATCCCATATTTTCCTCTTTTGATCTGTATTCTTAAGCAGACAAGGTAGGATTTGTACTGGAGGGAAGAAATAAATTAGCCTGAACTGAGACCAGGGGATTATCAAGGCATATGAAGCTAGAGCTAAAGGATCCTTGGGTCTGGCAACAAGCAGAGGTAGTTTTGTTTTTGAATGTGGAGGTTAGGATGTGCACATCCAAAAATCATCATTTTTTGGCATATCATATTGAAGGCATGTGGATGAAGGGTTCATTCCCCTAGATCAGTGATGGTGAACCTTGGCACCCCAGATGTTTTGGAACTACATTTCCCATGATGCTCTTGCACTCTGCAGTGTAGCTGAGCATCATGGGAAATGTAGTTCCAAAACATCTGGGGTGCCAAGGTTCGCCATTACTGCCCTAGATCCTGGTGATGGTAGCTGAGATAATCCACTTTCCAGTTGTCCACTCCTAGATAATGGACCACAGAGATTGCTACACAGTGAGTTTCTGTCCAAGAGATGTTCTGGTTTGCTTCCTTTAAGGCAGCCAGACTCCTGGTACCCCCTTAATGGTTGATGTAGATCATCACTGTGGTATTATCTGACCAGACCCTGATTGGTGCCCCTTTAGATAGGTTGACCCTGCAGCACTGGACCCCCAACTGCTCTGAGTTCAAAAATGTTGAGCTTGGCTTCCCTCAGTGACTGTGTTCCTTGGAATGTTAGGGATTGCAACACACCTTCCATGTCCGAGAGCATCTGTTGTGATAACTTTCCCGTGATAAGGAAGGAAGGTGATAATGGCGGTGCTTTTTCCAGGTTACATAATGTAATGCTGAAGATTTCTTGAAAGGAATTGGGTGAATGGTACCACTTCGAAGGAGGCTAAGATTAGACCTATATCTCTGATGCATAAATGCCAATATGGGATGCCTTTTGAATCTCCATTCTTGAGCATGTGCATTTCGAGAAAAAGCTACCTTTTTGGGAGAAAAACATTTGCTTGCATCGTGACCAGGACCAGACCCAAGTATTCCAGGTGAAGGGAAGGCTGTGAGAGCAGATTGGTTGAAATTGATCACCCAACCAAAGGCCTGTAGCATCTGAATTGTTCTGTGGTCTTTTTATGATGACCACCTTCTGAAGAACTGATCTCTCTTCTGGCTATCTATCTAGCAGGGGAGGGTGTCCTGTACTGTACTCCAAGATGTGGGAGAGGGAAGAGGTAAGCTTATCTTAAATCATACAGTACAGGACACAGACTGAATATTCATAGATCCAGCGATGTCCCACAATGAATCAGAGGGGTGGGCAACAACAAACCAATCAGAACCATGCCAATAGGTCCAACAAAACTGATAAAGGTCAAGGACCCAATTCCGAATGTGACTGAATGAACTTTGTGGTTGAAAGCTGCATCCCCACCCAGATAGCAAGGATAACTTGCCACCAACTTGTGGCAGTGTTGAATTGTAAGTCTGTTAACTTGCTGCACATATTCACTGGCAAGTTGTACGTTTGCAGAGCACTTGAAGCACAAGTTCTAGTTGACACTTTTCCAATTTGTAGCAAGTTTGCATGGCAAGTCTCTAGCAAGAGCAAAGGTGATGAGTCTACAGCAAGAGCTCTGCAAGTCTACAGCATGCAAATTCAGCCTCAGTGACTGTGGCGGGATGACTATTGCACAATATAACTGAACCAGAACTTGCAGCAGACATGCACAATGTTTGCAAAGAAAGTTGATCTAGAGTCATGCAATGCGGACTTGCTGCAATTGTGCAACAAACTTGTGAAGCTTGACAAGTCCAGCAACAGCTTAGCAAGTCATTTTCAAACTTGCAGAACAATTGCTTGTTATCTGGGCAGATGCCTGGTCATCCACCCGATAGAACTTGGAGAATGTATGAACTGAATACTAGGTGATGATCTTACAAAGCTGAGCAATAGACACTTGTGTAACGATATCACGTCTGAGCCAGGATATATTATAACTAGTTGCCATTTTGTGTGGAACGCAGCCATGACAGTTTGGCTACCTTGTAAACTTACTTACATCTGTAAAAACTCCCCCCTCCCTTGTCTTAGGAATTCCAAATGTCTTAACATCTTCAAAAGGAAAGAAAGGTTATCAGAGAAAACAGAATCGGGCTAGGTCAATACACAAAGCTCAAGTTGCCTGGCAAGGTATTCCGGCCTGTCGTAAAACTGTCACCCTCTCCATGCAGAGAACTAACAGATCCCCGTCGTAAATACTTCCAACCAGATAGCGTGCAAACAGATTAGTAAAGTGTTGAAACTTTAACATTTTTTATAACTTTCAAAGCCCTCATAGCACAGCCATAATATGGATATATTTAGTTTCCTCGGATAATTTTTAACATTTCAAGTCCAAACACCCCTATGTCAGGTCATATGGGAAGCCACTGGGACCCCTTACTGCTCCTAGGTAACCCTGAAATGGGAAACCTGTCATGTGTGGACTCGTTTTGAAGCAAATATCATGCTGATCACTAAAATGGATATCTGCAGTCTATAAACAATAGAGAGGCAGAGATATGAATATGTATCACAAAGTGTACCTGGGACAGGGTCATGAGTGTAGACACCTCCCAGCAACCAACCCCTAAACAAGATGACCAGACGATTGGTCACTGGTCGCTGTCAACACCCCCTTTGATTTGACAGAAAAGAGGAGAGGCCAAGGCAATGGGCAGTTCTCCTTTTACCATCCAAGCAGGAACATCTGCCAAGTTTGAGAACCGATTACCTTTGCTCATTGATTGAACTCTGATCAACTCTTGGACATTAATTGCAAGTATACTTCCTTCCCAATTCTACCTTATTTCTTTGTGGCTGTATATTGTCTTTATTTTTTGAAACATCCTTTTTCTGTAAATGTTTTATTCGCACCAACCTTGACCTTTTCATAATAAATCCTTATGTTGAAAAGTGTTAACCTTGTCTTTAAAGCTCTTGATGCAAACTATAAACGAACCTGTCTCTTAAAAGGGCGCTACTGTGGTAGAGTAAGGCGCTGAGCAGACCTGTCTGTGGTGGCAGTGTGTGTTGCAGGCGCTTATTCTAAACTTATAATTGGTATTGCTTAAATTACGAGTCCCCCCGGCTCTGTCTTATAAACGGGGGTGGTGGCAGTTAAAGGGTTAATTGTGTAATTAGCCCAGTGACAATCGCTCTCAGGCTGCCCGCACCTAGATTGTAGTCCCGCAAGCTGGAAAATCTTTGTGCTGGGTGCAGCTGAGTGTGGCATTGTTACGTAAGTGACAGCGGGGTGTGAGGTTGGCCGGTCCTTTGTCGCCAGTTAGCGAGGAGGGCAGGAATCTGACACCCGCGTTCGTCACATATTGGCTGGCAGCGTAGCGGGATAGTTTCGCATTAAGAGCATTCAGTGCATTGTTAGGAATTAGCTCTGCACTGAAGGATTGTAACCTTTGTGGAAACAGTCTGTCACGACCACTCTGACGTTTCGGCCAAACACAGGAGTCTTACCCGTCGGAACCCATCGTGGAGAGTCCGTCGTTCCCCTTGGACGCGCGCTAAAGCGAACGAACGCTTTCGCGTCGACGCGAACGCGCACACACACGCACGCAGGTCACGAACGGGTGCACGTGTACGTGCAAGGGCGCGCTGACCCGTCGTACGTCCGTTTGGCGCCCTAAGGCCTTCTTTAGTCACTGGCTCCCTTCTACCCGTGCTGTCCAGTCTACAGCGTGTCCGTGATCTTGCTTCCAGTATCTGTACCCGTTACCTTGGTTCCTGATATCCGGCTTGTTCCTTGACCCTGATCCGTTGCTGCCTGCCTACGACCTCTGCTTGTCTGACCACGTCTCTACCTCATCCTCTGTACCTTGCTGACCGATTCCTGCTGACCCGGCCTGTACCCGACTCCGCTGTTCCTGTTGCCTGTCTGAGTTCCTGTGTTACCGGACGTCTGCTCTCCAGCCAGTCTCCGCACTTGTGCCTGCCCGCTACAGCCAAGCACCTCCTGCTCTGCCAACCTGCTGTCGGTGCCCAGCTGATTCTCCGGACCAGTACTACCTGCCAGGCACTTGTGCCCCCTGAGCTATTGAATACCTGTCTCCACCTCCAGGGGTTCTTTAACCAGGGGATACGAGGGGCCGCTCCCTGCATTCCAGGCTCAACTACTAGGTACGTGACAGTACTGGACAGCCATGTCCGAGCCTGCGCAGGGAGCCTCCCCCATGGACGAGCTCTGCCACCATCTGGCCGGCCTTACCCAGGCAGTTAAGAACCTTCAAGAGGGCTACGGTAGACTGGAGGAACAAATCCAGGCGCTATCCGCCTCTGCACCAGTGGCTCCTGGGGTCCATGCCCCACCGTCAGTCGTGATGCTCCCACCTGAGCCCAGGGTCCCAACTCCGGAACGATTCGCAGGAGACCGGAGCAAGTTCAGGGCGTTCCGCAACTCTTGCGAACTCTATTTCGCCCTACAACCCAGAACATTCTCTCTTGAAGCGACGAAAGTGGGATTTGTCATCTCCCTGCTAAGCAACGAACCCCAGGCCTGGGCACACCGTCTGTTGGAACGGAAGGACTCATCTTTAGACTCCATGGACATCTTCTTCCAGGCAATGTCCAGGCTCTATGAGGATCCCCAGTTAGCCGCAACTGCAGAAGCAGCCCTACATGCCCTGCAACAAGGTCGCAGACCTGTGGAGGACTACGTCTCAGAGTTCAGACGATGGAGTGCAGACACAGATTGGAACAACGCGGCCTTGCGGTACCAGTTCCGCACGGGTCTCTCCGAGGCTCTGAAGGACGAGCTGGCACGTGTGGGTGTTCCCGAGACCCTGGAGGCCCTGATAGACGCTTCTATCCAGATTGACAGGCGTTTGAGGGAGCGCCGCCAAGAACGATCTTCCGCAACTTCCCGTCCGATTTGGATGCTACCACGGGTGCCTAGTCACCCAACTCCGCCTGCTCCAGCCGCATCCACATTGGACACCCCGGAGCCCATGCAGCTGGGGCTACTCCGCCCATCTTTGACTCCAGAAGAACGCCAGCGTCGTCGGGTCAACAATCTCTGCCTATACTGTGGAGAACCAGGGCACTTTGTTCGTTCCTGCCCAGCCAAGACGCGTAAGTGCCTCCTTGTCCCACCTGTTCCCTCACCTGTGTTGCCTGATAACATCTCCCATCTAGCTGTTCCTGTTCTCTTACAGCTTCCAGGAAGGACTGTCTCAACCCACGCGGTTATTGATTCCGGGGCATGCAGTGGCTTTGTAGATTCGTCCTTCGCCCGAAAGAACAGGATCCCTCTTAGACCAAGGGAGAAGGGGCTCTCGGTATACCTGGCCGACGGGTCTACCTTGGAATCAGGACCAGTAACCCAGGAGACCAGTCCTCTACCCGTTGTCATCGCCGGGACTCACCAAGAACTCCTTTGCCTAGATGTCATCCAGTCTCCTCTGTTCCCCATCATCCTAGGCATGCCCTGGTTGAAGGCACACAACCCACGCATTGATTGGGCCACCGGAGTAATTGAATTTTCCTCGGACTACTGCCACCGGCATTGCTGCCCGACCCCCAACGGGGACTCTTCTGTCCTTCTCTGTTTGGATTCTGATGAGGAAACCCGACAAGCCGTGCCTGAGCAATACCACGCTTTTCTGGACGTCTTCAGTAAGAAGGGAGCAGAAACTCTCCCGCCTCATAGGCCTTATGATTGCCCTATTGAACTGCTTTCGGGGGCGGAAATCCCCTTCGGAAGGATCTTCCCCCTATCCGAATCCGAACTGAATACCCTAAAGACCTATTTGGACGATAATCTCGAAAAGGGGTTCATCCGACCTTCTACCTCTCCAGCCGGCGCTGGGATCTTCTTCGTGGAAAAGAAGGACCATTCTCTGCGCCCATGCGTGGATTATCGGGCGCTAAACAAGATCACCGTTAAAAATCGCTACCCTCTGCCATTAGTACCTGAACTTTTCCAGAGACTGGGTTCCGCTAAGCTGTTCACAAAACTGGATCTTCGGGGTGCCTACAACCTCGTCCGTATCAGAAAGGGCGACGAGTGGAAAACAGCCTTTCGTACCCGCTTCGGACACTACGAATACTTAGTGATGCCATTCGGGCTGTGTAACGCCCCGGCTACGTTCCAGCATTTTGTCAACGACATTTTTAGAGACTTTCTTGATTTGTTTGTGATTATTTACTTGGATGACATACTAATTTTTTCCTCCACTTTAGCCATCCACAGAGAACATGTCAAGAAGGTTCTGACCCGCCTCCGTTTCCACGGCCTGTACGCCAAGCCCGAAAAATGCGTTTTTGAAAAAGAGAGTATTCAGTTCCTCGGCCTGATTATCTCAGTTCGAGGGGTAGAGATGGATCCCCAGAAGATCTCTGCAATCCAGGACTGGCCTGCCCCCTCCGATAGGAAGGGAGTTCAGCGATTCGTGGGCTTCGCGAACTTTTATCGCAAGTTCATAAAAGGATTCTCCTCTATCATCGCCCCCATTACCGGGCTAACCAAGCAGGGCTCTAAGTTCCGCTGGACCCCTGAGGCACAAGAGGCCTTCAAGACCCTGAAGAAATTGTTCGTCTCTGCTTCAATCCTGAAGCACCCTGATCCCACTCTGCCGTATACCCTTGAAGTTGACGCTTCGGAAGTAGCAGTCGGAGCTATACTCTCCCAGAGGCAGGGACCCAAGTCCTTACTTCACCCAGTCGCCTTTTTTTCCCGCAAATTAGCTGAAGCCGAAAGAAATTACGACGTTGGTGATCGTGAGCTTTTAGCAATTAAGTCTGCACTTGAGGAGTGGCGCTATCTGCTAGAGGGGGCTATCCATCCAATTCTGGTCTACACGGACCACAAAAACTTAGAATACCTGAAGACAGCTAAAAGGTTGAAACCTCGTCAAGCCAGGTGGGCACTCTTTTTCTCGAGGTTCGTATTCCATATAACTTACCGTCCCGGATCCAAGAATACGAAGCCTGACGCGTTGTCTCGCATGTTTAGCCAGCCGGAAGATTCGTCTCCCATCGACACCATTCTCCCTGCTGGAAACTTTCTCTTACTCCAAGGAGATGTGATCTCTCAAGTCAAGCAAGCCTCCAGGGGCGCCTTACCTCCACCCGGCATTCCGCTGTCTTCCAACGATGACCTTATGTGGCATGGGAACAGGATCTTTATCCCCCAGGCAGTTCGGACCCTGGTTCTGGCCTCCTGTCATGACCATCCCATGGCTGGCCACTTCGGAATATTCAAGACACTAGAATTGCTCAGGCGCAATTTCTGGTGGCCGCGGATGAAGGAAGACTGCAAGAGTTACATACAGGCCTGCACTACCTGCATTCGGAGTAAGGGCGACAAGTCTAGAGCCTGGGGCTTACTAAGACCACTACCTGTTCCTGATAGACCATGGAGAATGATCTCCATGGATTTTATCGTTGAACTTCCCCCTTCAGAGAACCATACAACGATCTTTGTCGTAGTCGATAGGCTCACTAAAATGGCTCATTTCTTGCCCATGAAGGGCACCCCCTCAGCCACGGAGACAGCTAACGCTTTCATAAAGGAAATAGTAAGACTTCATGGCATCCCCGCCAACATCACATCTGATAGGGGGGTGCAGTTTACCTCCAGATTCTGGAAGGCACTCTGTGGAACTCTGAAGATCGACCTCTGCATGTCCTCGGCCTACCACCCGCAGACCAACAGTCAGACCGAGAGGACGAATCGGACCTTAGAACAGTATCTTCGCTGCTTCTCGTCCTTCTCACAAGACGATTGGGTCTCCCTGCTACCCATGGCCGAGTTCGCCTATAATAACACAGCCCATTCAGCTACCAAGCAGTCTCCTTTCTATGCGAACTTCGGGTACCACCCGTTGTTTTTGTCTGGCAATCTTCCCGAATGTTCGGTACCAGCGGTTCAGAAGAGGCTTAATTTCTTTGAAGAGAATAATAAGCTCTTACAGGAAACCTTGGCTAGGTCGCAAGAACATAACAAGGAAGTCTTCGACAGAAGGAGAAGAGGGGAGCTGGACCTTAAGGCCGGGGATCGGGTCTGGTTGTCCACCGTAAACCTCAGACTATCCTGTCCCTCCAAGAAATTGGGCCCAAGATTCCTGGGTCCCTTTCCGGTCAAAAGGAAGCTAAATGACGTGGCTTTTGAGCTAGAACTCCCTGAGTCCTTCCGAATTCATCCGGTCTTCCACGTATCGCTTCTCAAGCCTGCAGTCAAGGACCCCTTCTCTGACAGGATTTCCCGTCCTCCGGAACCTGTGTTGGTCGATGGGGAGATGGAGTTCGAAATCGAGGCCATCCTGGACTGTAGAAAGAGAAGAAACCAGGTCCAATTCTTAGTCAAGTGGAAGGGGTACGGACCCGAAGAGAATTCCTGGGAGCCAGAGGCTAATATCCATGCCAAGAGACTCATCCGTGCCTTCAAGAATTCCCACCCGGACAAGTGGGCTCGGTTGGGCATCCGGGGGCTGCCCCTTGGGGGGGGGCAATGTCACGACCACTCTGACGTTTCGGCCAAACACAGGAGTCTTACCCATCGGAACCCGTCGTGGAGAGTCTGTCGTTCCCCTTGGACGCGCGCTAAAGCGAACGAACGCTTTCGCGTCGACGCGAACGCGCACACACACGCACGCAGGTCACGAACGGGTGCACGTGTACGTGCAAGGGCGCGCTGACCCGTCGTACGTCCGTTTGGCGCCCTAAGGCCTTCTTTAGTCACTGGCTCCCTTCTACCCGTGCTGTCCAGTCTACAGCGTGTCCGTGATCTTGCTTCCAGTATCTGTACCCGTTACCTTGGTTCCTGATATCCGGCTTGTTCCTTGACCCTGATCCGTTGCTGCCTGCCTACGACCTCTGCTTGTCTGACCACGTCTCTGCCTCATCCTCTGTACCTTGCTGACCGATTCCTGCTGACCCGGCCTGTACCCGACTCCGCTGTTCCTGTTGCCTGTCTGAGTTCCTGTGTTACCGGACGTCTGCTCTCCAGCCAGTCTCCGCACTTGTGCCTGCCCGCTACAGCCAAGCACCTCCTGCTCTGCCAACCTGCTGTCGGTGCCCAGCTGATTCTCCGGACCAGTACTACCTGCCAGGCACTTGTGCCCCCTGAGCTATTGAATACCTGTCTCCACCTCCAGGGGTTCTTTAACCAGGGGATACGAGGGGCCGCTCCCTGCATTCCAGGCTCAACTACTAGGTACGTGACACAGTCCTTAGAGACAAGCTGGTGCACATTATTTTTTTTGTTTACTTTTTAAAAAAAAGAGATATACAGCAACAGCTCCTTTCTACACCTTCTTCCTATCTCTGCTTTCTGTTCTATCTTTTCTGCTTGCAACATGTCTGGGTTATCAGCATATAAAAAGATGAACAAAAATGATCTGACTGCTGAGTGCACAGAAAGAGGAATTGATGTCGGTGGCAAAAACCGTGATGGCTTGATACATGCCCTACATGAGTTTGATATCCGTGCAGACCAGAACCTGGGGGAAACTGGACCAGAAAGGGTTTCCGCTACTCCAGAGCCCAGTGGTTCAGAGGCGGCCTCACCAGATGGGCATGCAGAGACTGACACTGGACTACCACGGATTGTTACCTCCAAGCCATCGCCGGAGCAGGCCAGCATCAGATTGCCTGGAACCAGAATAGACTGTCCTCAAATGCAGGAAACACTACAACACCTCAGGGAGACGGATCCTGTGGCGTACCTGCAGTTTCTCGAGCACCAGGCTGAGAGAGAGGAACGCAGGGCTGAGCGAGAAGAACGCCAGGCTGAGAGGGAGGCTGATCGTCGGCACGAACTGGAGATGGCTAGGCTCCAGCAGCAGCGACAGACTCAGAACCTCGGATCCCTAGAGCACAGGGATGACTCTCTGCCAGTGACCCCGGCAGCCAAATTTCCAGTTATGGAAAAGGACAGTGACATTGACGTGTATCTACTGTCGTTTGAAAAAACTTGCCGTCAGTACCATCTGCCCCCAGCACAATGGGCCCGGTACCTGACGCCAGGGCTACGAGGCAAGGCCCTGGATGCTTATGTTGAACTGTCAGAAGAGCAAGGCGGTGATTATGAGGCCCTAAAGGCTGCAATCATCCAAAAGTTTCAGCTAACCCCGGAAGTGTACCGGAAGCGTTTTAGGTCCTTGCAAAAGGGGCCTGCGGACTCATACCTGGATGTGGTAAGTCGCTTACGCACCACATTCCGGCAGTGGACTAAAGGCTTGAAAGCCGATTCTTTTGAGTCCTTGGAAGATCTTATGATTGAAGATCAACTTTTGCACATCTGTCCTACAGACGTCAGACAGTTTGTGCTGGAGCGAAAGCCAAACTCTGCCAAAGCAGCAGCAGAACTGGCAGATACCTATATCCACTCTCGGGTATCTGACCATCGCAAGGCTCCTCCAAATGGCTGGAAAGGAGGGAAATCACACCTGGCAACCCCTCCTCTACCTACCAACCAAGTTCCTCAGCGTCCGGAACCTGCAGCTCCTGGAGCCAAAGCCTTTGTGACTGACAACCGCAAATGCTATAACTGTGGGAAAGGCGGACATCTCCGGACACAGTGCCCTGAGCAGAAGAAGACGACAACCCCTGGCCATCCGGCCAGCAACCCTTCTGCTGTGCTGCTCGTCGGTGGAAAACCTCCAGGAACCAATGCCAACTTGCAGCCAGTCATTGTAGGCCAACGAACTGTAACAGTGTTTCGTGACACTGGAGCCGAAGTCACTTTGGTCAGACCAGAGGTGATAGAAGAAACAGACATCATCCCAGAGAAGTACCTTACCCTGACTGGAGTTGGGGGAACCTGTTCCCATGTACCTCGTGCCTATGTTTTCCTGGATTGGGGTGCCGGAAGTGGGATGAGAGAGGTGGGTGTCTCGGAGGAGATCCCCACTGCTGTGTTGTTGGGTTCTGATTTAGGTACCCTTGTTTCTTACTATGCCCCTGCTAAGAGCACCCTGGATGCTCCCACGGAACCTTCTGGACCTACCAAGGTACTGTTTACAGATGTTGGGGTAATATCTGGGCAACCTGTGGATGGACAGAGGGAGGGGGAGGGTGGAGTTGAAGTGCAAGGTCCTCCTTCAGAGACGGGGGGGGGCCCCTTTCTAGTGAAGGTACCTGATGTATGTTCCAATGTTGCTGAACTGATAAAGGTTAAATGTGATGATGATGACAATGATGATGATGATGATGATGCATTGCCAGTATTGGTGGTCACTCGCAGTGCTGCAAAGGCAGCCGAGGTGCAGGCACTGATCGCAGAACAGCAGGAGGAGGTCTCGGGGCCCTCTCCCTGTTCTGACCCAGTGGACTCCACCTCTGTTGAGCCTCAGCAGCCGTCCTCGTTTGCCACAGGACTGCTGGCTGAGAGTTGTGGTCCCGCCTTTGAAACAGCACTGCAGACAGACCAAACACTAGCACAGCTCAGAAGTCTAGCTGATCGCCCCACTGCAGAGAATGACAAACAAAAGGTCTACTGGGACAAAGGGAAACTGTATAGAGAAAGTTTGCTTGCAGAGGGGAATGAGGCTGACATAGGTGACAGACAGCTAGTGGTACCCAGTCAATTTAGGGGACCGCTGCTAAAAGTGGCCCATGAGATTCCCCTTGCAGGGCACTTGGGGATCACTAAGACCCGAGGGCGGTTGGTACATAACTTTTATTGGCCCAGGATGCTTGCTGACATAGCTGACTACTGTCGGTCCTGTGTTACCTGCCAGCGAGTTGGCAAGGTAGGGGATGTCCACAAGGCTCCACTAAAACCTTTGCCTGTGATTGATGAACCTTTTAAGAGGGTGGCAGTGGATATCGTTGGTCCTTTGGCCATCCCTAGCAGTTCAGGCAAACGTTATATCCTTACAGTTGTCGACTATGCCACGCGTTATCCAGAGGCGGTGGCTCTCTCCTGCCTCCGGACAGACAAGGTCGCTGATGCTCTGCTGGGAATCTTCACAAGAGTGGGATTCCCAGCCGAGCTCATTAGCGATCAAGGCCCTCAGTTTGTGTCTGACTTGATGCAAGCTCTCTGTCAGCAAATACAGATGACGCATATCATGGCCAGTCCTTATCACCCACAAACAAACGGCTTGTGCGAGCGCTTCAATGGCACCTTGAAACAAATGTTGCTAACCTTTGTGCACTCCCAGGGCAAGGACTGGGAACGGTATCTGCCTCATCTGCTGTTTGCTTACAGAGAGGTGCCTCAGGAGTCCACAGGCTTTTCGCCATTTGAACTTCTGTATGGAAGGAGGGTAAGAGGGCCCCTGGACCTAATCCGTGAGACCTGGGAGGGCAAGATTGCCGACCCAGAGGTCTCTGTTGTGGATTACGTCCTAAAATTCAGGGATAAAATGGAGACGCTGGTGGAAATTGTGCGGGAAAATATGACCCAGGCCCAGACCAGGCAGAAAGAGTGGTATGACCGTAATGCTAGGGAGCGGACCTATGACATTGGTCAGAAGGTGTATGTTCTGCTTCCCCTGCGGCAGAACAAACTCCAAGCAGCATGGGAAGGCCCGTACACCATCACCCAGCATCTGAATGATGTCACCTACTTGGTCAGGTTGGGAGAAGGGAGTAGACGGCAGAAGGCCATTCATGTGAACATGATCAAAGCCCATCATGAACGCACGGCCTATGTCATGCCAGTCTGCAGCAGGCCAGAGCCTGAGGAGGCTGATCCACTTCTAGACCTGCTAGCTGACACCAGGGAGGTAGACTCTGAACTCCTGATAAACTCCAATCTTACCCCCAACCAGGTACCTGGACTGAAGCAAGTGCTTGCAGTGCATGGTAGCAGGTTTACGGGAAAACCTGGGAGGACGCATCTCGCTGTCCACCAGGTGGACACTGGGGCACATCCTCCCATTAAACAGTCAGCCTATCGCGTCTCCCTGGAGGTGCTGGCTGACATGAAAAGGGAGGTGGAGGAAATGCTACAGCTGGGGGTGATTCAGAAGTCCCACAGTGCCTGGGCGTCCCCAGTAGTCTTGGTCCCCAAAAAGGACCAGACGACCAGGTTCTGTGTGGACTACTGGAAACTGAATGCCATCACCACTGCAGATGCCTACCCCATGCCCCGGATTGATGAGTTGTTAGACAGGCTGGCGGCTGCCCACTATATCACAATCATGGATCTGAGCAGGGGGTAAATTCCTTTGGCCCCTGAGGCTCGAGAAAAGTCGGCTTTTATCACCCCATTCGGCTTGTTCGAATTTACCGTCATGCCGTTTGGGATGAAGAACGCCCCAGCTACCTTCCAGAGAGTCATGAATGACTTACTGGAGGGGCTGGATCCCTTTGCAGTAGCCTACCTGGATGACATCGCTGTGTTCAGCCCTACCTGGGAAGAACACCTGGTGCACCTGTCACAGGTCCTGGACCAACTGACAGCTGCCAATCTGACCATCAAACCCAGTAAGTGTCAGATTGCCATGACCGATGTGCAGTACTTGGGACACCGGGTAGGAGGGGGCACCCTGAAACCCGAGACAGGGAAGGTTGATGCCATCCTGGCATGGCCTACCCCCCAAACCAAAAAGCAGGTTATGTCTTTCTTGGGGACCGCTGGCTACTATAGGAAGTTTGTATGTAACTATAGTAGCCTGGCTAAACCTCTGACTGACCTAACCAAAAAGAAACTGCCCAAGGTGGTGTCTTGGACACCAGAATGTGAGCAGGCATTTCAGGCCTTGAAGGAGGCGCTGGCCCGCGCTCCTGTGCTACAGGCTCCAGACTTCACCCGCCGTTTCCTAGTGCAGACTGATGCCTCTGCCTCTGCCTATGGATTGGGTGCAGTCCTGAGCCAGGTGGATGATGCCGGAGAGGAGCATCCCATCCTCTACCTGAGCCGAAAGCTGCTTCCCAGGGAAGTAGCATACGCCACGATTGAAAAGGAGTGTCTTGCGATCGTGTGGGCTCTCCAGAAGTTACAAACGTACCTTTATGGACGGCACTTCACTGTGATCACAGATCACAATCCCTTGAGCTGGCTAAATCGTGTGGCTGGGGAGAATGGCAAACTACTTCGGTGGAGCTTATTTCTTCAGCAATACGATTTCACCATCCAGCATAAGAAAGGCAGCACCCATGGCAATGCTGATGGGCTGTCGCGACAAGCCGAGCCTGCAAGAGTCGGTTGCGTCAGGAGGGAAATTGTAGTTCCCTCCCATGCAACCACCTAAGGAGGGAGGTGTAACGATATCACGTCTGAGCCAGGATATATTATAACTAGTTGCCATTTTGTGTGGAACGCAGCCATGACAGTTTGGCTACCTTGTAAACTTACTTACATCTGTAAAAACTCCCACCTCCCTTGTCTTAGGAATTCCAAATGTCTTAACATCTTCAAAAGGAAAGAAAGGTTATCAGAGAAAACAGAATCGGGCTAGGTCAATACACAAAGTTCAAGTTGCCTGGCAAGGTATTCCGGCCTGTCGTAAAACTGTCACCCTCTCCATGCAGAGAACTAACAGATCCCCGTCGTAAATACTTCCAACCAGATAGCGTGCAAACAGATTAGTAAAGTGTTGAAACTTTAACATTTTTTATAACTTTCAAAGCCCTCATAGCACAGCCATAATATGGATATATTTAGTTTCCTCGGATAATTTTTAACATTTCAAGTCCAAACACCCCTATGTCAGGTCATATGGGAAGCCACTGGGACCCCTTACTGCTCCTAGGTAACCCTGAAATGGGAAACCTGTCATGTGTGGACTCGTTTTGAAGCAAATATCATGCAGATCACTAAAATGGATATCTGCAGTCTATAAACAATAGAGAGGCAGAGATATGAATATGTATCACAAAGTGTACCTGGGACAGGGTCATGAGTGTAGACACCTCCCAGCAACCAACCCCTAAACAAGATGACCAGACGATTGGTCACTGGTCGCTGTCAACACCCCCTTTGATTTGACAGAAAAGAGGAGAGGCCAAGGCAATGGGCAGTTCTCCTTTTACCATCCAAGCAGGAACATCTGCCAAGTTTGAGAACCGATTACCTTTGCTCATCGATTGAACTCTGATCAACTCTTGGACATTAATTGCAAGTATACTTCCTTCCCAATTCTACCTTATTTCTTTGTGGCTGTATATTGTCTTTATTTTTTGAAACATCCTTTTTCTGTAAATGTTTTATTCGCACCAACCTTGACCTTTTCATAATAAATCCTTATGTTGAAAAGTGTTAACCTTGTCTTTAAAGCTCTTGATGCAAACTATAAACGAACCTGTCTCTTAAAAGGGCGCTACTGTGGTAGAGTAAGGCGCTGAGCAGACCTGTCTGTGGTGGCAGTGTGTGTTGCAGGCGCTTATTCTAAACTTATAATTGGTATTGCTTAAATTACGAGTCCCCCCCCGGCTCTGTCTTATAAATGGGGGTGGTGGCAGTTAAAGGGTTAATTGTGTAATTAGCCCAGTGACAATCGCTCTCAGGCTGCCCGCACCTAGATTGTGGTCCCGCAAGCTGGAAAATCTTTGTGCTGGGTGCAGCTGAGTGTGGCATTGTTACGTAAGTGACAGCGGGGTGTGAGGTTGGCCGGTCCTTTGTCGCCAGTTAGCGAGGAGGGCAGGAATCTGACACCCGCGTTCTTCACAACTTGATGTCAGAGTGCTCAGGAAATCCCTACTGATCTGGCGGAGTGAGCATGTAAAGGTAACAGAGGTTCCTTATCTTTAATAGTGTAAGCTCTTACACTCAACTGTATTATCCATCTAGCAATAATGGACTTGGATGAAGGGTGTCCTTCAAAAACAGACTCTGTTCTGATAACAACTTGTTTTAAATAGACACTGTGGCTTTCAGATAGACTGACAGCTCTGACTATGTCCAACAATGGAAGGCAATTTCCTTGGGATGCTTCAGAGCAGAGCACAAGGAAGGAAGGAAGGAAGGACAATGTCTTCATTAAAGTGGAAGGTTGATACCACCTCAGGCAGAAAGGAAGGTCTTAAACGTCTTCCTTCCTAAATGTTTTCCTTCTAGATTGACTGAGCACACCCCTTGGACTCCCTTCCCACTCTTCACTCTTTTTGGGTATGTCTCTACCAGCTTTGCACAGCTGGAGAGTGACATTTTTGCCCATTATTTGCAAAATAGCTCAAGCTCTGTCAGATTGGATGGAAAGTGTCTAAAATTCTCAATTGGAGTTAGGTCTGGGCCATTCTAACACATGAATATGCTTTGAGGCAAACCATTCCATTGTAGCTCTGGCTGTATGTTTAGGGTCATTGTCCTGATGGAAGGTGAACCTCCGCCCCATTCTCAAGTCTTTTGCAGACTCTAACAGGTTTTCTTCTTATGCCGCGTACACACGATCGGAATTCCGGCCAGAAAAAGACAGATGAGAGCTTTTCATTGGAAAATGCGTCCGTGTGTATGCTCCATCGGAATTTAGCTCTCCAAATTCCCGATAGCAAAAATCAATTTTCCAGAAGGAAAAACTTTCTATCGGTAATTCAGATCGTGTGTATGCAATTCCGACACGCCTAAAGTCACACATGCTCAGATTCAACTACGAGACAGAAGCTATTCACTACTGGCTATTGAACTTCCTTTTTCTAGTTGTGTTGTACGTCACCACGTTATAAACGATCGGAAATTGGTGTGACCGTGTGTAGGCAAGACAGCTTGAGCCGAATTCCTTTGGGAAAACCATCAGAGCTTTTTCCGACGAGAATTCCGATCGTGTGTACGCGGCATAAGATTGCCCTGTATTTGGCTCCATCCATCTTCCCATCAACTGTGACCAGCTTCCCTGTCCCTGCTGAAGAAAAGCATCTTCACAACATGATGCTGCCATCGCTATGTTTCATGGTGGGAATGGTGTGTTCAGGGTGATGTGCAGTCTTAGTTTTTTGCCACACATAGCATTTTGCTTTTAGACCAAAAAGTTCACTTTTGGTCTCATCTGACCAGAGCACCTTCTTCCACATGTTGTCTGTGTCTCCTACATGGCTTCTCACAAACTGCTAATGGGATTTCTTTCAACAGTGGCATTTTCTTGCCACTCTTCCATAAAGGCCAGATTGGTGGAGTGCACTACTAATAGTTGTCCTATGTACAGATTCTCCCACCTGAGCTGGGGATCTCTGCAGCTCATTTAGAGTTACCATGGGCCACTTGGCTGCTTCTCTGAATAATGCTCTCCTTGCCCAAAGATTCTCTAACAACCCTCTAAAGGCTTTGCAGAACAGCTATATTTATACTGAGATTAAATTACACACATGTGGACTTTATTTACTAATAAGGTGACTTCTGAAGGCAATTCATTCCACTAGATTTTAGTTAGGGATATCAAAGTAAAGGGGGCTGAATACAAATGCACGCCACACTTTTCAGGTATTTTTATTTGGAAAACCATTATTTTCCTTCTACTTCACAATTATGTGTCACTTTGTGTTGGTCTATCACATAAAATTCCAATAAAATACATTTACATTTTTGGTTGTAACATGGCAAAATGTGAAAAATGTCAAGGATGTCATAGGAGGCATTAAGGTGAAGAAACACAAAGGTTTACAACCCCTTTAAGTTCAGCCTAAAACTAAAATCTCTAAATCTACTAGCAGGCACAATCTAAGACTCAATACATGAGTAGCACCCTCCTAGGTAGGTACAAGAAGAGAGTATAGCTTTTGAGTCTTTCTTCCTAACAGGAGGACCATTAGGTAAATATAGAATTCTCTGTGTTTACCAGGGAGCAGGATATATTAGTGAGGTCTGCTCAGGTGCAGCTTAGCTTGTCTGAATGTTTCACACTGGTCCAAGTGGGAGGCATATTGGACAGTGGAAGGAAACCTGACAAGTGAGAGCAAAGGCATTGTTACAACCCTGGCTATTGGCAGAGGAAAGTGCCTCATTGCATACTGGGTGACTGTATAAATGCCAAGGGAACATGTGCTTGGGGTCTTCGGCTGGCTAGCGGAGTCCCAGAGGGAGGGGCTTCCAGAGTTTCTGCCCCTCCTCTATAGAAGTTGCATTGTGGCCTTGGTTAGTCGACCTGAGAGAAAGTCAGAGAGAAGCTGAACCCAGAGGTCCTGCGGAGCTTACTGGAAGGGAGACACTAGGAAGGATCTGATTCTGCCTACTGTAAGTACAGATCTGTGTCATTGGGCCTGTCCTGTGAGAGCCATCCTTTTAGCTAGAGGAGTCAGTGGATGGGTGTCAGTCAAGAGGATGCTAGTGTCCTGAAGATAAAGTAGTTGCATCAAGTCTGCTGCTAGAGAGAGCAAAACTTAAAGGGGTTGAAAAGGTTAAATTTTTTTTTTTTTATAAATAACAACCATATCATACTCACCTCCACTGTGCAGTTCATTTTGCACAGAGTGGCCCCGCTCCTCATCTTCTGGGGTCCCTTGGTGGCAGGTCTCAGCCCCTCCCCGCAAGAGCTAACCACCCCTCTGGGAAGTGCTCTCCCAAGGGGGTTAGTTTACGGGTGCGCTCCCGTGTGATAAACTCGGCGGCTATAGCTGCCGAGTGTATCACTCGGCCCTGCCCCCCCCCCCCCCCCCAGCGAGCCGTGCCATTGATTTGATTG
The DNA here is from genome assembly GCF_037356315.1 of Lithobates pipiens. NCBI lineage: Eukaryota > Metazoa > Chordata > Amphibia > Anura > Ranidae > Lithobates > Lithobates pipiens. The sequence continues at coordinate 178,186,116 of NW_027507785.1, forward strand.
ACAGAAGCGGGAGCCAATGGCTGCACTGCTATCAATCATCCAATGAAGAGCCCACAAGAGCTGGGGGAAAGCAACGTGGGATTGCGCCCACAGAGATTCGGGGCTCAGGTAAGTAAAACGGAGGCTCGGGGGGGGGGCTAGGATGCATTAAGGTGAAAAAACACAAAGCTTTATGACCCCTTTAATTCTTCCATACAAGTAGCAGTATGGTAAAAGCAGTGTGTCTGCTTCCACAAGTACTCTAGTGAGGCCAAGTGAGAGTTGTCCTCATCTACTGTGAATAGTTCAGTTGGCGTATCCCACTATTCCCTTCTCCCATTTAGGTTCCACGATAAACATAAAAAAAAAGACAAAAAAATAAATACCCTGGACTGTTTATTGAGTAATGAGAAGACGGAAGTAAGGGGCTCTGTGAAAACCCCCCAGCAACTGTCTGCATATAATCAGAGGGAGATCTAAGAAGTCAACACACAGCAAGCCCTACGAGGGCAGTGCTACAATACCTTTTCTGAAGCCAGTCTGGCCCCGCACTGAGCTGTCAGTGGCGGCTTCTCTGTGTAGGTGTGTGCAGGAGAAGCAGCCCACAACGGAAGCTCCATAGTAACTCTATGGGTAACGTCACTTTCCAGCTGTTGTCGGCTGTCTCTAGTACAGAGTCTTTGGAGACCAGACCATAATGGCTTCAGAAAAGGTATGCATTGCGATTTTTGCTTTACAAGGCTAGATAGGTTAGGTTAGTCTTAGATGGTGGCTGCATGGAGATTTTAGTTTTAGGCTGAACTTCCACTTTAAAAACAGTAATAAACTCAAACCCAGCAATGTAAAAGATTACAGATTACCAATCATTAGATGTGGTAGCTGCATTTGTTTTCTTTTCTTAGCCTTTTTCCTCCTGTTTTCACCTGGTGATATGGCCAGTAACACATCTCCTGTATTAGAGTGCCTCCACTCTGGAAGAAAGACCACAGAAGCAGCACCTTTGGACGGCAACATTGTTAGTCTGTGGGAAGCAGAGTGTTAGATGTACTAGGAGATTTAAATACAATAAAAAATTACAGTAAACCCGTTGTTTGAGAGCATTTTGCAAGACAAGCAACATTTTAAAATACATTTTGACTTGATATACAAGCGATGTCTTGATATACAAGTAGTATCATGTCACAACTGAGTTTAAAAGAGAAGAGAGGTGCCTCTAAGTGTAGCAAAATGGTTACATTTATTGAAGGTACAACATTTAGCAACGCATATGGTTGATGATTAAAACAGGCCCATCTAAATTTAGCACCCTCTACCTAAAGGTTGGTGCTAGGGTTGTATTTTTTTTAGCTGCAGGACTCAAGTGCAGGTAACTTTAGTCAGGCCTGTGCTTTAGGTAATGCCTGGTTGTTCTTGATTTTGGGACTGGAAGTGTCTAGTGTAGTGTGGGGTGTGGCCACCTGTACTCTGGCTCAGAGATGCCTCCCCTGATTTCAGATGGATTGTTCTGGAAGAGAGGTTGGACTTGAGACCTGAGTGGCAGACAGCTCATGTGAGGAGCCCTGACCAATTATCTCTTGGTATTGGCAAGGAGCAGGCCTCTCATATAAGCTGGGGTCACATGCTTCCAGGAAGGAGTTCTGTGGAGCAGAAAGACAGAATGGAGGATTGAGGTGCTGTTCTGCGCATCCCCACATGGGGATGCGGCGGAGGAGGGATGAAGGAACTGCTGGGAAGGAGCTAAAGATAAAGATCTTCATCTCTAAGGAGACATCGGGATGCTGTGATGTAAAGAATGTCAAGCAGGGGACGTATCAGTCAAGCGGAGGAGAGCAGAGCAGCATTCTGTAACCGGGGACACAGAATGGCCCTTGGAAGAGGAGAAGGCCAGTGCAACAGAAAACAAGTAGAAGCTGGTCAGAGCAGTGTAGAATGCTGTTGTCGGGGAACACAGCTTTGTCAGTAACGGAACGGCTGAGAGCAGTAGTCCACTTATTGCCATGAGTCAAGTTATTGGGGGGAGATGCCGTGTCGTCTCTGGCCTGGTTAACGCACTGATAATATCTTCCAAAGACTGGGTGACTGTCAGTTTCATGGAGTCTGGAAGAGAGGGTGTGTAAGCCTCTGACTCATTGATTCATAAAGGCAATATCATTCTGGTCTACAAGTCAGAATTATTCACAGTGATTCCTCTTGTTCCATTGGAAGTGAAGTTAGTAACTCAGTAAAGGATTTGCAATAGAAAGAGAAGAAGGAACAATCAGTAGAGAAGTTAATGCACAGAAGTACAGAATTACAAGGCCAAGGTCACGAGTAATGTCATGAATGTGCTGTATGATGGGCATGGACAACCACAGAACTTTTTTCCAAGGGGGGGCATCGTTTTAAGGCCACTGATGCTCCGCCTCTTTTCGACAATCTCATGAAAATCTTTCCACTGGTAATACATATGTGTTATATAACAGATAATTCATCTTCACTTTGTATTGGAAGTTACTCTGGCGGCTGTGTTCCATTCCCATATAGCCTAGAGAATATACATCTTTTTACATTGCAATACATCTGTTGTGGCCATATTTTGATCTCATACTGTCACTCTATAGGCTGTTTTCATCAAGATAAAAATATGGCAACAACAGATGTATTCCAGTGTAAAAAGATGTACATTCTCTAGGCTATATGGGCATGGTACCCAGTAACCTTGCGGACGCCCATGCTTTCAAAAACCAGCCCTGGAAAAAATGTCATACCAGCCTCACAGCATTATTATACCAGCCCAACAGCATAACGTCAGTATTTTCTTGTTCATGAAAGGGAAAACCATACATTTTAAAGCACATTTGATGAAGAGAGTATTAGATATAGATATGAAATCACATAGGGCTTGCTTTATATATATATATATATTCAAATTCCAGTTAATAGTGGTAAGTGATCAATCATCAAGGGGGACCCCCAGAAACTCAGAACGTGGGGGGGGGGCACCTTCTGCAGAAAGAATACTCTAAGGTAAGGGGGGCGGGTTACTAATATAAGGAGGAAACCCTTTATATCAGTGCCCCTTACATTATTGTATTCACTCCCCCCTTTACGTCAGTGACTCCCCCCCCCCCCCCCCCCCCCGACTGGCCTGGCGGTGCTTTCACTGACCTCCTCTCAGGTGCACTGTGCAGGGCTCAGGCAGTCGGCTCCAGCTTGGTGGCTCTGGTTTTATCCTAGTCTCCTGTCCACAGTCCACACAAGTCTGACTTCTCCCATGACCCCCATCCCGGCGGTGCTCCCACTCTTGACTCCCTCAGAGACTGCAGACATGCTACAGGAGATGGTCAGAGACTGCAGACTTGATGGAAGAGCTCAATGCAGCCTCACTGTGTCCATCAAATGCAGCTTTACTGTGCCGTGAATGCAGTCTCACTGTGCCCATCATTGCAGCCCCTCCTGTGCCCCATGTCCCAGTCTGAAGTCCCTGTCTGTGGGAAGGTGTGTTGTTGATGCTCTGTACGGTACCTTGCATGCCAGCAGGATATCCAATGACGGCCAGCAGCAGGCAGGGTGTGTTCTCGTTTTGGATGGGGAAGGTGCTCCTTCCAGAGGATCTGTTTGCTGTGAGATGGAGTGGTTCCTGGCCACCTGCACCTTCAGCCGTCCTCATTTTGCGGCCCCAGTCAGCCTGCCCTCTGGTCTTGGGGAAGTGGAGAGCACTGGGTGGGAGTTGGAGAGAAGGGGGAGCAAAGAGTACTGTCGGGGTTGGAGAACACATGGGTGAGGGCAGAGAGCGAGGGGGAGCGGAGAGAGCGCCTGGGGGGGGGGGGACTTGAGAGCACGGGGGGCCAATAAGAACAGGGGTAGAGAGCACGGTAGGCTGAGAGCACTGGGGGGGCTAAGAGTGTGGGGTGGTGAAGAGGACTGGGGGGGGGCAGAAAAACAGGGGTGGAGAGCATGGGGGCTGGAGAGTACTGGGGGGGTACAAAGAGCAGGGGGGAGTGGAGAGCAATGGGGGGGAGCTTGAGAGCACCAGTGGGGGCCAGAAAGAACAGGGGTGGAAAGCACGGGGGACTGGAGAGCACTATGGGGGGTGGAGAGCACATGGGTGGGGGCAAAATGCAGGGGGAGTGGAGAGTACAGGGGTGGGGAGTGGAGAGTGCTGGGGGGAGCCAAAAAGAACAGGGGTGGAGAGCACGGAGGGTAGAGAGAACTGGGGGGGGCTGGATAGCACCAGGGGGGCAGAAAGAACAGGGGTGGGGAGAATGGGGGGCTGGAGAGTGATGGGGAGAGCTGAAGAGCATGGGGGGGAGAAAGAACAGGGGGGGAGAGCACTGGGGGGGAGAAAGAACAGGGGGGCACTGGAGGGAGAACAGGGGGAAGAGCTCTGGGGAGAACGGGGGGAGAGGACTGGGGGGAGTGGAGAGCACTGTGGGGGGGGGGGAGAACACTGGGCGGAGTGGAGAGCACTGGGGGGAGAGGGCACTGGGATGGTGGCTAGAGAAGGATGGGGAGAGCTGGAGAGCAGGGAGGGCAGCAAGAACAGGGGAGGAGAGAACTGTGGGGGGGGGGCAGGAGAGTGTGGTGGTGGAGAGCACGGGGGCAGGAGAGTGTGGTGGTGGTGGAGGAGAGCACTGGGGGGGGGCAGGAGAGTGTGGTGGTGGAGGAGAGCACTGGGGGGGCAGGAGAGTGTGGTGGTGGAGGAGAGCAGGAGTGTGTGGTGGTGGAGGAGAGCACTGCAGCCCCCCCCCATCCAGGCACTGTGGCACACAGGGCGGGCTGTACGCGCGCATCTACTCCTCTGGATCACAACGCTGGCTGGCTCTGTGTTCAGCGACCGCTCTGTAACGCGGTCCCGCCCCCCCCCCCCCCCAGACCGGCTCGTGTGATAGGCGGAACGTTGATTCTCTCTATCACACGAGCTGTTCTGGGGGGGCGGGACCATGTTACAGAGCGGCCGCCGAACACAGAGCTAGTAGCCAGCACTGTGATCCAGAGGAGAGAGCAGAGGATGCAGCCGCCAGTGGACAAAGTAAAAAAAAAAATGCAGCATGGCGGCGGCAACACCTTGGGGATTCCAGGGGGGGCACTTGACCCCCCTTGCCCCCTGCTGCGGACGCCCATGCTGATGGGCATCTCATATTCCTTCCAAGTTGTACCTCACAATAAAGCAACAAAACGGATCAAAGTGACTGTTCATTGTCTTTAAAATGGTGGATTGGGGTTGGCAGCAGGGTGATTGGCGGATTGCTAGTAACCAAATCAGCAGCCCTTACGGGGGTACTGCTACATAAGTATGCAGGCATCCGGGGTAAAGCTGTCCACATAGACCATCCCCCACACCCCCATCAACTTCATCCCTTCCACGCTACGCTCCACGGGTTCAAGCCTCGCATTTATATCACTCTATTGCAGGATAGTCTTCCCATCACAATGGCAGATTGACAGCCGTGAGAGTCGGCGGTGCGGGGGATGGTCGATGTGGGCATCTTTTAGTTATCGACCATGTGAGTTGCTAAATGTTGTACCTTCATTAAATGTAACCATATTGCTACACTTCGAGGCGCCTCTCTTCTCTTTTATACTCTGTAGCTCCTGCTGGATTTTGCTTCTAATCCCCTTGTGGAGGCTTCCATTTGTGGATGGGCATTTTTATGGTTACACAACCTATCACATTGCTATAATCTTTTTTTATATCTATAAACTGAAGGACTTATGAATAAATAGTTGCTGAACTAATCATTTGCGTGTCCATTATTTCTAATGGGAAAAGTTGCTTTGATATAAGGGTGCTTTGGATTACAAGCATGTTTCTGGAACAAATTATGCTCAAAATCCAAGATTTTACTGTATAGCCAAACTCCAGCTCACACATTATCCTTAAAAAGGGGGGAGAAAGGTTTTACACAGAAATAGATAAAACTGATCTTTTTCTGCATCACGGTCAGTGGTACTTGGTTTGTCTCATCCCTGTAACTGATACATCTGCAAGAGTGTGTGTTCTTTTGAAAAATAGACTTAATAGCTGGATCACCAGTTAAAAACAGAAGCAAGCCTAAAAAACAGAAAATTTCCTATCAAATACTTACCGTAATTTTCCTTTCCTGATACACTCCATGGCAGCATACATTTGGGTTAATCCCGCCTCCACTCCTCCCATCTAGGACCCCTCTCCCATAAACCTTTGCTCCAATCCAGTGGCCGTGTTCTATAACTTGCCTACTCCAGACATTTGGGAGGGAGCTACTGCTGATATGGAGTCTCCCCCCCCCCCCCCTCTGCTCTAAAGGGGCAGGCTTCTTTTTTTTTTTTAACTTTCTAGGTGTACATGTTCTTGCGGGTTTGTGGGAGGGACTATTTCTTGTGTTTCGGGTGGAAGGTCACCTCCGCGGCCGACCGCATTTCAGTGCTGGCTGAAGTCCCGGCCAGCCTTCCCTGGCGGAGGGATTTATCTCTCTCCACTCATTCATGGGGAATCTCCCGCTGTGTTATGGAGCTGGGGTCTGAACTGTTTGGTGACCACCCACTAACTGTAACAAAGCCCCACCTCTTAGACTGTGATAGATGGAACAGAACACTGATCCAATGCTGGGAAATTGGATCAGTGTTCTGTCTATCACAGTCTAAGAGGCAGGCTTTGTTACAATGAGTGGACAGTGAGTGGACGGCTGCATCAATGGCACTGATGAGGCTGCAGATGGGCACAGCGAGGCTGCATTGACAGCACTGAAAAGGCAGCAGATAGGCACAGTGAGGCTGCAGTGTTGTGCACTGATGTGACTGAAATGGGCAAAGTGAAGCTGCATTGATGGGCACTGGGCAGGCTGCATTGAGCTCTTGTATCATGTCCGCAGTCGCTGACCATCTCTTGTATCATCACAGTATTTCTTTTGGATAATCAAACTTCTAACTGGCTGGAGAAAGATAGATATAACTTGAAGACAAACTTGCACTGTCTCAAGCTGGGGTCTGGGGAGGGGCCAGGGTGGGGCTGAAGGGGGCCCCCATCAGGTAGAGTGTACGGGACCCTGTGATTTAGATCAGCGGAAGATAACTGAAGATAGGGCAGCTGGTTCAACACAGTAATGGGACATAAACATGTTCATAGATAACCAGGAAGCCACCCTGCAAATAACTTCCGGAGCTACATGATGCAAAGCTGGCCAAGATGTAGACCCTCTCCTGGTTGGGTGAGCAGACACTACCTCCAAAAGAAGCAAAGCCCTTGGCTCTGTGAGCCTGTTGGACGACTTAGGCAATCTGTTTTTGATGTGATGCAAGTAAAGACAGCACAAGCCATTACTGTACAGAGGCTATCTCCATTGAATAATAACCAGCAGGAACAGGTAACACCACACAGGAAGGGAGTACAACAGAGATGCACCATAAAGTTGCATTTAAAGAAACACAACATGCATGACAATTAATGCCACAGTTGCCCTAGCTGAGAGGCACATTTCTCTGTCTTTTCTGGCAAAAGAAGGAACAGGCATTCTGAAGCCTGAAGGAAGCGGTAGCTTGTAGATATGACTTTACAATATCTGAGGGATTCCTAAAATTGAAGGAAGGCACTGCTGGAAGTCAAATCAGGATTCCCTGTTTAATATACTTGCGTTTTAACCAACTAAGCACGCAAGTTAGAACTCTAAGGTTGTCAGAACAATTTCTTGGCTCACATGGAAATTGAGCCAAACATGGGTATCTGCACAAATCGACTGGAAAGAACGCAAGAAAGTTCTCCATGACCAGTGAACCCATCTCTAAGGCTTTTTATGCCAACGTGATAACCAGGCAAAGGTGAACTTGACAGAGAGGCTTCTAACAGAGACAGCCCTAGAACACCCCACTGCAATTCTCAAGGGGGCGGGGGGTTTGAGAACAAGAGGGAGACTCCATTGGAAAACCTCTGCTTACTCCAAGGTCTGAGCCTAACTGCTTCCTTGAAGAATTGTTGGACAGGAAAGATGCCTAGACTGGAAAACACCTGTGAAGGCCAATAAAGCTGACACTTGAACTGTGAGGGAGCTGACCGATAGAGCCAGAACTAAATGTGAATGGAGGAAGCCTGGAATATCTAAGACTTCAGCAGCAGACATGTATTGAACAACTTTTACCAGATTCTCCCGTCAACTTTGCATTCATTCTTCTAGTATTCAAGGGAACAGAGAGGACTCTAGAAGAGCAGCAGAGGACCTACAGTCTCGAGAACCAGACCATCAGACGCAACCGTGCCAGACATGGATGTAGAATTATACTCAGTGACAGAAGACCTGGCCTGAGGAGAAGGTGAACTGGGTTCCAGAAGCTGAACTGTGCTAACAAGGGGAACCATGACCGAAATGGCCACTAAGACATCAATTGCACTAACACCACAACCCCTGTTCGGAGTGTTCTTAGAAAACCTGAGGTTGACTGAAAAATGCTTAGGTCCTATTGCATTTCAAATAATCCATTAGGGCATCTGCACTTGAAAAGCTCCACATGTAGAGACCATTCGTTGTCATAAAAAAAAATTGTTAGAACATTTTGGACGCTGGGAACATACAACGCTGAGCTGTAGGCTCGATTCTTCTGAGCCCAAGACATAATTGGCTTCCTGTAATAGAGAACAGGCTGTGAGTCCCCAGGCTGTCTTTTAACTTAGGTTAGACAACACTACGGCGGACTCCTAAGAACACTGACGCTCTCTTTGTAATATGGTGAAAGGTGTGAAATCTGCTTCCTGGCTCCCATTACTGGAGAAACCCCATCCAGAAATGCTCCTTGTTTTGATAGACTATAACAACCAATAAGACCCTGAAAACACACAGGATGATGCTGAAAGCCCAAATGGCTGGAGCTGGAGATGGTCTTGACCTACAGTGAACCGAAGGAACTTGTGGAAGTCTTCTACAATGGGCACATGAAGGTAAGCAGACTTAAGTCTATTTGAAACAATCCAGTCACCTGGTTGGACCCTCTATGAATCAGAGACAATGTTTCCACCTTGAACTTCTCCTTTACTGAAAATTGGCTCAGGTATGCAAGGTCTAAAACCGGCCTCCGCAAGCTGTTCCTCTACTTAACTATAAGAGGGGCGAGCACCTGCCCTGAAATCTCTTGCATTCAGAGATTGGCACAGTAGTACTTTGCAACACCAGCCACTTATGTAAAGCGCGAGTATATGCCAGTGACGGTGAACCTTGGCACCGCAGATGTTTTGGAACTACATTTCCCATGATGCTCCACTACACTGCAGAGTTCATGAGCATCATGGGAAATGTAGTTCAAAAAGATCTGGGGTGCTGAGGTTCCCCATCACTGGTATATGCTTTTTTTACCTTAGCGTGAGGCAAAATCCATAGGAATGAATCAGAGAAGATGGAGGGCTTCTGATGGACCATCCATGTCCCAAAAGGACTATTTTGACGTCCCAATAGTCTGAAGCCCAACAAAGTAGCTTCTTGGATTCGGAGTTCAAGCTTTTAGCATACTTCTGAGGGGATATTAGGTCCCCTCACCAGCTCTTCCTAAAATCACGACCTGGTCTGTAAAAATGTGCAACCCTTGTACGCTCTGAACTTTGACTAGGCCAGAAGAGGACAGGCTAGAGAACAGTGCTTGTCCTGAGGTAGGACCTCGACTTGCAACTGTGGCGCAGGTTACAGTGCTATCCAGCTTGCCAAAAGATGAAGCTCCCTAAAAGGGAATACTACACTACACCTATTAGAGGTGGGAACAGCAAGCCCAGGCCCCAGCCATAGCACTCACTTTGCCATAATGAACGAGAGCATAACCCATGCTACTATGCGGCTGATGTCATTTGGAGCCTTATCATGGAAACCGACACCAGCTCCTGAACTACAGTTTCTGAAAACGCTCCTGAATACTGCGTCCACATTCTCCATCCACATTTCCGTGCGATTCAGAGTGCGACCCCGCTCTGACTGAGTGCAGCCTCAATCCAACATTACAATCTATGGATCAAAGTTGCATCAAAAGTCACATCAAAGTAGCAAATGAACTCCTCAAAGTCGCTGCAACTCTAAGTTGCATAGATTGGAACAGATGTCATTGAACTTAATGGGCAGTGACCCGCCCTGCAACACAAAGTCCCATGACAAGGCCCACTAGAGTAAACTGAGCACAAAAGGTGCTTACAGAACGTCCCCTTGCTTTGCAGGAGGCTGTTCCAGGTCATCCTAGTGGGAGAACATGCTGCAATGGCTGTTGGGCTTGGGGTGTAGCTTGTAAGAGATTCTTGCACCATGTGCCTCACTAGGGATTCCATTTGCTGGAAAACACCACAGGCTGGGCTTAGCATTACTCACACAGAGACTTGCCCTCTGGGACCAGAGTCCCACATTCCCAGCAGGCTCTATCCTTGAAGCAGCTGATATAGCGTGCGTAGAGGAGGAGTCAGAGCTTCTGCGATGAAGGCTGGACCTCGATGGTGACCTATGACAAAACACATCTGAAGAAAAATGTTGCGACCTATTGATGTCGTTACCATTTCGTACCATGTATTGTCAACCTGACCTGGAAAGACTCACAAAAGCAAAATAGGATAGAAAGGAAATGTGAAAGAACCCAAGAGTACCCAGGTCAGAAAGGAAAGGGTTAAACCCACCCTCATACCTGATACACCAGGGACGGCCAGGCGGGGTGGGGGGGTGTGATACATCCACAGTGTGAACCACAGCACAGAAAGACCGACAACCTGCACAGGTGATCAAATCATAGCAGAATCGCAGAGACAGCATACAAGAGTGTTACTGCACCATGTCTGTGATAATTGTATACAGCACTTTTGGAAACTGCTGCAAGCTGCCTACAGAGAAACCCTTACATCAACAGTACGGACCACCAATTGAATTTCTCCTCTGAAATAATGCCACCACCGACCGCAGCGTGCATGCGCCGGGCCCCTGGGCAGGAGCAATCCAGGGCAACCCGGCTAGAAGAGAAAGCAGCAGCTTGAAACGCGAATGCGCTCCAGCTGCCATAGACTGGAAGACACTAGAGGCGGAGAAGAAACAAACACAAACTGCTCCCATGGAATCTGTAATATAAACGTATACATCACCACACACAGCAACTTCCTTTTTCAACGATCAGATCAGGCAGGTTGATCACACCGCGCTTGGGGCAGATACGGCCACCCTCTAACAGCTGGGCTATCTGGCCATTGCACTGCTTGCATGCCAATGGCCAGACTTTACCTCTTCCAGGACCTCCTTCATTAGCCCACTCCATACCCTGCTAAGAGCCAAGGCTTATTGGAGTATATTCTGTTTAGCTCACTCCATACCCGGCTAATAGCCAGGGCTTATTGGAGGATCGCAACCTGTCTTCCCAATGAACGCCGCCAGCCAGTCTTGATCGCGGAGAGAAAAAAACTTCAGGCAGATGAATAAACAAAGAGGTCCTTAGGAGGAGAAAAGGAACACGGCCATTGGCTTGGAGCAAATATTTATGGGAGAAGGGTTAACCCACACGTATGGTGCCATGGAGTCTGTCAGGAAAAGAAAACCAATACAGCTATAACATCTAAGCATTGGTAAGCTGCAATATACAGTAATAAATGTTTGCTTTTGGGTTTGATACATTGTAAAAACACTGTAGAGCAATATTGCCAGAAGAAATCCTTGTTTGCTCCAATGCAAACAACAAGGATTACTTCAGTATCCTAAGCAATAAAGTTATTACAGAACGCATAGGCTTATAGCTAAAATAAAATAAAAAATAAAAAAAGTGCTTTGGTTCAAAATGAGGGAGTGTATGTTTAAGACTCCCATTCACACCTATGCAAATTAGATGTGGGGTTTCTCCACATCCAATTTGCATAGCAGGAGAATGTGACTGGCTCCCTATGGAGCCGGTTTACATATGCCAGTTGTGGAACGCACTGCACAAAAAGGATGTGTGTCTTTGGCTCAGTTTCAGGGCCGAATTCAGGCATAAAATCGGCCCTGAAACGGGTAACAGGAACGCACAGCGCTCGTGTGCAATCCGCAGCAGGTTATAGTGTGATTATACAAACAATAAAGAATTAAACACTGCGCTATCCAAATACAAAAAAAGCCGCTAACACACCCAAATGGATATTTTCTAGGTGCAATATATACAAACGTGTAGCGCTTAAAACAGAAAAAGTGCAAAAATTACATGTACTTTATATACTATCCCACGTGCTAGCCACCAACACTACCACAATGTTCCTATGTTCCTAGGTTATAGTGTGAACCCGGCCTGAAAGTTCAAAAACCTAGGTAATACAAATGCAGAAAAGCATTTGAAGCATTACCTAAACGTTAAACTCAAAGTAACCTGTTACATATACAGTTGAAATAAATATATTTATGGTTTTACCTGCCAAAGGATTTGTAGTTGTGTACACATTTTCCACGCTGCACAGCCAGACAGGTGACCAGTAGTTCTTGAGTAACTCTCACACTTATTTTTCATAAGTTAGAAAAATTATTTTAGGCTTGAAGATTCGTTAAACACCCCCCCCCCCCCCCGAACAATATATATTTTCGGAAAGCAGACACGCTGGATAATGGTGGTAGTTTTAGTTTTTCTATGTCACTCAATATTTGCGCAACAATTTATCAAGCACAAATTTTAAAAGAAGAGGTTCACCGACTAGATATGCAACATATAATGCGCCTACACATAACAACAAAAACAAATCCTATACAGTAATACCTTGGAGTGCGAGCATCATTCGTTCCAGAAACATGCTTGTAATCCAAAGCATGTGTATATCAATGCAAATTTCCCCATAGGAAATAATGGAGACACAAATGGTTCATTCCAAAACCATTTATTCATAAGTCCTTCAGTTTATAGTCCATATACAAATATTATAAAGGTTGTATAACCATAAAATGTCCTTCCACAAACGGAAGCCTCCACAAGGGGATTAGAAGCAAAATCTAGCAGGAGCTAGAGAGTATAACAGAGAAGAGAGGCGCTCCTAAGTGTAGCAATATGGTTACATTTAATGACGATACAACATTTATCAACTAACATTGTTGAGGATTAAGAGGCACATATAAGTATGCAGACATTCGGGGTAAAGCTGTCCAAAATTGTGACCGGGAAGATTATCCTGCAGTAGAGCGATCTGAAAGAGAGGCTTGAACCGCTCGTGGAGCTCAGCGTGGAAGGGACAGTGGTGGTGAGGAGGATGGTCTATGTGGACAGCATTACCCTGGATGCCTGCATACTTAGATGTGTCTGTTTTAATCAGCAACCATGCAAGTTTCTAAACATTGTACCTTCATTAAATGTAACTATATTGCTACACTTAGAGGCCTCTCATCTCTTTTATACTCAGTTGTGACATGACGCTACTTGTATATTAAGATATCGCTTGTATATCAAGTCAAAGTTTATAAAAAAAAAAGTTGCTCGTCTTGCAAAACACCCTCAAACCAAGGTTTTACTGCATCTTCCATAGGCAATAATTTTAGAGCAGCTACAAGTCATCACCTTGGAATTAACACTGAATATTGGTCCAGGAATTATTGTGCTCACTCCAACGTGTGCTGGCATAGTTCCAGGGGTCACAGAAAGCCAACAATCGGCTTGTGGAGTGTACACACACTGCCAGCTGCTGTAGCAGCCGAAGTGTGTAAAAAATCCCCTGCTGCCAGTAGGCTTAAAGCACATCTAAATGAAAAAAAAAAAAAAACTTATATATTGTAGCCTAAGTCCGTAGATGTGTGGCTGCATTCGTTTTATTTTTTTAGGCCTTTTCCCTTTTATTTTCTCCCAGGGATCTTGCCAGTAACACTTCCTGTTCTAAGTTATAAAAGTTCACCGGCTGTACCGTATCCATAGAAAGGCAGCACTGACATCCTTGGACAAGAAATGTTGGGGCTACAGAGTACCTCCTCCTCACATTGTCCCAGTAACATGGTGGGTGGGGGAATGCTGTAGTTCACACAGAGACAGCTGAGCAAAATGGAACTAATAAGCGTGACGCTCAGGCAAAGAGTAAGGGAAGTTACCAGCTTATAGGATAGAAAATTTCAAAAGGCATTTAATAGTACATTTAACATTCCAAATTCAAGACAATTAATGTTTATTGTTAGGGTTTAATTACAGTTTAGGAAAATTATCTTCCCTGTTCATAAATGTGGTTTTTATGTCACTTTTCCCATTTTCAACCTCCAATGAATCCTAGGAGGCAGTATTGCTATACCTGGAGAGCAGATATGTTCCTGACTAGCAGAAGTACGAGTATCACACGAATGGCTGGACATAATCAATTCTTTGAAAGGTAAACATCACAAATGGCACACTTCCAACATAAAATCAAATCTGGCAAATTTTGCAGAAAGTTATTAGTACCACATATTCATCTCTTCACAACACAAGGGCTGACATGTGCTCTATTGACCCCTCAAACCTTCTTCGTCCATTTGCAAATGTACACTGGGGGGGACAGGGTTTCTTGAATACTTCTTCTACTGGCTCAGTACAGAGGTGCTAATATGTTGATTGAGTGCAGAAGCTGATTGGCATGCAGGCTTTTGCCAAACCTCCGGCACTGGGCCATAGAACAAGGGTCATACCTCAGATCGGTTACGGATTCCAAAGCACATTATCTCCCCTCTGACATGTATACTATATTATCAAAAGTATTAGGACACACACATGAACTTTAATGGCATCCAAGTCTTAGCCTGTAGGGTTCAATACTGAGTTGGCCCACCCTTTGCAGCTATGACAGCTTCAACACTTCTGGGAAAGCTGTCCACAAGATTTAGGAGTGTAAACCATGGGAATGTTTGACCATTCTATTCCAGAAACGCATTTGTGAGGTCAGGCACTGATGTTGGACAAGAAAGCCTGGCTCGCAGTCTCCACTTTAATAAATCCCAAAAGGTGTTCTATCGGCCTGAGGTCAGGGCTCTGTGCAGGCCAGTCAAGTTGCTCTACCCCAAACTTACCAATTCAAGTCTTCATGGACCTTGTTTGTGCACAGTCATTTTGAAACAAGAAGGGGACATGCTCAAATTGTTCCCACAAAGTTGGCAGTATGAAATTGTCCAAAATGTCCTGGTATGCCGACACCTTAAGACAGTGATCCTCAAAGTACGGCCCTCCAGCTGTTGCGAAACTACACATCCCATGAGGCATTGTAAAACTCTGACATTCACAGACATGACTAGGAATGATGGGAATTGTAGTTCCTGAAGAACTGGAGAGCCATAGTTTGAAAACCCAGGCCTTAAGAGTTCCCTTCAATGGAACTAAGGGTCCAAGCCCAACCCTTGAAAAGTAACCCCACACCAAATGATTTGGACCAGTGCATAAAGCAAGGTCCAAAGGAGACATATATGAGTTTGGGGTGGAGGATCTTTACTGGCCCACACAGAGTCCTGACCTTAACCCAATAGAACACCTTTGGGATGAATTTGAGCGGAGACTGACAGCCAGGCCTTCTCATCCAACATTAGTGCCTGACCTTACAAATATGCTTCTGGAAGAATGGTCAAACATTTCCATAGACACACTCCTAAACCCTGTGGACAACCCTCCCAGAGGAGTTGAAGCGGTTATAGCTGCAAAAGGTGGGCCAACTCAATATTTAACCCTACGGACCAAGACTGGGATACCATTACATTTCATGTGCGTGTAAAGACAGGCATCCCAATACTTTTGACAATATACTATATGTCCTGCAGTTATGCCCATGGTTTGTGTGATCATCTTTAAAATTAGACTAAAAGTATCATTGTGAATCAGATAATTACAGAACACAACAGTTCACATACTTGCTGCATTTTTCTTATTCCTTTGGCATTCTTCTTTCTGTAGCCACTGTCAGATTTTGAAAGTTACGTGCCATCAGCAAATCCATCCAACTGTCATTTTAGTGGGCATACAACACTTCTATTCTATTTTTGTACAGCACTTAATGCAGATACAGATAACTACGAGGATTGAGGTCTACAATACAAACATTTAAGAACTTGAGTGAGGAATAGGATAGCAAAAGGTATTTCCAAGGCATGAAGTCTAGAATACAATGATATTTATTTAAGAGGTATGTGGGAGAGAAGGACCCAACAGGGAACTAAAATGTGATGTCAAAGGATGCTTTTCTTCAGAGTAATGTTAGCATTTTATGAGGCAGTGAAAAGATAAACATAAGTGATATGATACAACACAATACAAACAGTGGTTCCTTATTTCAGTATACATTACATTTTACAGATTTGAGATGCATATTCATGACTGCATGGTACAAAAACGTATGCCTGTATCAGGTTATGGTTACATAAAACCTGTGCTGAAAGAAATGCATACGTTGCCACTGATCAGTTCCTTCTGACAATGACGACTGCCAGTCATTCTGATCTACTGACTTGAATACCTTGCATCGCAACAGGTACATAAAGCCCACTGAACTGCTTACTTGCTTTAGACTAGTGACTCAGTATTAAAGCCAGAAAATTAGCATGACAGGCAACTAACATTTTCATTGGATGTCAGCACTGGAAAACACATCTGTCTGCATATATTTTCCTTGAATGATCCTGCAGTTTTTTACTTACTGTACAGAAATCCAGGAAGGAAGCGGCATTTGGCCAGAGGGAGAGAAACGAGAAAGTCCCTGCTACCTTACTGGCTGCACTGTGTTGCGATGGTAATGGCTTTCTTGGTAACCAAACTGTAAGGTGAATAAATGTCGGGAAAGGAAATGATACAGGGCTGAGTGCATCAGGAGGGAAGGAGTGGGTTCAGAGAGGTGGTGACCACAGGTTAGATTCTTCTAACTATAATTTGTAATAGGGGATGGTTATCTCCCTAAAAAAATAAAAATCTGTACCCTGATAATCATTGATTTCTTCAGTTCATGTAGATCTTCACCTCTCCAGGATTGCCTAGAGCAGTGGTCATAAACCCTATGCTCAGGGCCCACTAACAGACCAGGTTTTATGTACTACCTTGGGGAGATGCAGACTAGAATCCTGCAATCACTAAGCAGTAAATGATATCACCTGTGATGTATTTCAGTTATCTTGCAAACCTGGCCTGTTAGTGGGGCCTGGGGACAGGGTTGATGACCACTGATATAGAGCAAATACAGTTGATTTCCTACAGATATTTCATTATTAAAACAGTCCAACAGAAAGAAATGGCGCTAAAGAAAATGATCAAATACTTCACGTGTTAGTTCAACGTAACTAACAATTGTACTTAAAACAATAGCAGCTTGACAATTCACAATGATTTGTGCAATGATTTCAGATGTTGACTTAAAGAGGAACTGAACTCTGGATGCTGTGCCCAAAAAACACAGGCAGAGGGCAAATGATTAGTCACCAGTTCTGCACAGTTTCTATCTATTTTCATGACATATGCATGGTTTTGCACCCTTACGACAGAGCCTCCAAGCAAGGAGAACTGTGACCAACACAATAGTGACATCACCAAATCTCACTCTAAATTTCCTGAGATTAGCAGTTAGAAGCACAGTCTTAGTTCTAGCACTGCAGATATAAAGGTACGAGGCACAAGAGTGCCCAGGTCATCTCACATACCAGGAAGAGAAATGCTATTTTATCAGGAGGAATTCCATAATAATAATAAAAAAAAAAAAAAAAAAAGGGTACGCTTTTCAGGGTACTGCTTAGGCACAAGTAACATATCTATACGTTCCCTATAACAGAATAGCTTTACAGTTTTCAGTTCCACTTGAAGTGATGTTCTCAGTATAAGAATGTATACCCTAATGACACTGAACAAAATTTGAATTAATTCACAATCATTTACAAAATGTACTCAAGCACATTTTAAGCTTTAAAAGAAATACACATATCTATGTTTAAAAAAGGATCTAGAAAGTACTTTCCTTGATCAAAGTTCTGGCAAAATGTAAAAGGACCCTATGGTTTAACCTATTACAGAATCATTAGCAAGCAAGTATTGTACACCGTAGCCCTTTCCTTAAAATCTTGAAAAGGATAAATAAAAAAAGGATCAAAAAGAAAAAAGTGCTATAGACATTTACAAACAGGATTGTTTTGCCAAAAATATTATGCATAAGAGTCAGAATGTACCATCTCCTACTTTAGAACGGTCAATCTGATCCTTGTTTCTTGCCAGTGTCAGTTTCTTTTATGGTACAGTAGCGATTTCCTTCAAAAAGTTCTGACTTGACCTAATACTTTATTTGCAGCTGTTAAACCCAACATCTCACTACTTAACAGCAAATATTGCACAGTAAAACTTGAGTACCCTAGGAAAAACACAATGTAATAAATACATTCTGTTTACTGCTATATACCCTTGTTTCATTTTAGTATTCAGATGCGGTTTGCAGCACTATGAAGCTTTGAACTACTATGGCAGTTAGCAACATGAAGCTGCTGCTGTATGTTCTGGACAAAACTAGCTACTGCACCATATAACACAGTTCAATGCAACAGTGCAGCTTTCCTCATTTACAACTACAAATCTGCACTTGCTCGCTGGAGCTTTTTGGTAATTCTTATGACTGCCATTTCCGCAGCTCTTCATTATATAAAAAAAACAAAAACAACAAAAAAAAAACAAAAACAAATACTCATATTTGATATTATGAAAGTTTACTAGCAATTTTAACCTAGCCTGGGGTTCTCTCCTTTCCATTGATACTAGCTGGGGGTTAAAAGGTATTTCAAGAACCTGTATATTATTAAAAAAAAAAATAATAATAATAATAATCTTTTTCAAGTTTAAATAGTACACACTTTTTGTGAGATGGGAAATTAGAATGATATTTTTCACATTAATTTACACGGATGTAAAAATATGGCTTTAAATTAAAAAGAAAAAACAAAACAAAATAAAAAAAAATATACAAGACAGAAAGAAAGCATTATGGTCCCTATTGCCCATTCTGAGTATTGCTACCTTTGCCATTAGTTGTTAAAAAAAAAAAAAAAAAAAAAAAGAAGCATATAAATGTCATGGTTCAATCACAGTTACAAATCAATAAACAAAATTATATTTTGGTTATTGACCTATCACAAATTCCCTGAAGAATTCAGGATTTGAAGAAGTGCTGCGATTACTTCTTTTGCACAAGTGTCAAAACAATTTAATAAATAAACCTAACAATATACCCAAACCCAGTTCTCAATTTAAAACAAAAATGAGGATCGACGTCTTTCAAAAATGCTATAAGCATTCGCTTTCTTACTTTAACAAAGCACTTGGCAGGTCATAAAAATAGAACTTTGATCTTTTACATATAATTTATGAAGTGTTGAGAGTCAATGGATCCTTAAAAACATTTGGAACTGTCATGCCTTGGTGATTGTGGACCCAATAAAATCTCACAGAAGACAATGCTAGGTATGATCCTTCACGTACAATGTTAACAATAAGCCCTTTCCCTTAGGGAAGGCTTTGAATACCATTTCAATAGGAGTTCTAAATTCAGTTATTTTGGTCATAGTTCATCTTTCTCCATCAGTTCAAAAGCTTCAATATCTTCTTTCCAATCTGCCAATATGGATTCTATTGGCTGCACTTTTTTGTCCCATCTCTCAGATTTAGATTTTTCTGAATTGTGAATCTTATCTCCAGTGCTCTGTGTATCTTCAGGAAGAGCAGGTTTACTGTCTGGTGAGACATCTTCATTCTTAGGATGAAGAGAACTGTCAGTTTTATGGGGTTGGGAAGTTTCAGACTTTGATTCTGATACAATTTCCTCTTCAGATTTCTGGGTATCTGCTAAATTCTGCTGAGATAATGAAGTTTCTGTCTGAATATCTTTTCGAGAGTCGTTTTCTGTTGATTTCTGTGTACCACTCTCCTCTTCCAAATCTAAACAGAAGAAAAGATAGTTTAGTGCAAAAAAATTTCTCATATTATTTATTACACAAATACCATGAGGTCCAAAAGCAAGACCACTTAGCTTTATCACAAATCATTGGTTAAAAAAACAGATCTTACATAAAAAGTATATTTTAATCACTTCAGCCCCGGAAAGGCTTTACCCCCTTAATGACCATGCCATTTCTTTGCGATACGGCACTGCGGTACTTTAACTGATATTTGCGCGGATGTGCAAAGCTGTACCCAAATAAAACGGATGTACTTTTCTTTGAAATACATCACAGGACACAGAGCCATATTAGTTACTATGTGGGTTATAGGCCACCTTCAGGTGATGGACACTGGCACACCCTAAATTAAAAAGTTCACTCCCTATATAACCCCTCCCACTGGTGGGAGTACCTCAGTTTTTTAGATGGGGGTACTATGAATAGATTTGGCGCTATACCTATATATGAAAATATATGTTGCCAAAAACTTAATAGCGTACTAAATTAAAAGTGTTATATCAACCTGGTGTGTAAGTGCCAATGTGCAATAAATAATTCTAGTATTGAAATAAAAATAAAAATATATAAACTATAAGCGAAAAAGTTCAAAATGTGTGTGTATGGAATATTAGTCGCGTTGGTAAGTATTTGCCAGCGTGCTGGCTATAAAATGTAAGATTAGCTTGGGTGCAATAGAAAACCTGAAATAGTGATCACTTCTTAAACTCTAGAGCATATAAATACCTTAAACTTGTGAACTACTTAATGTATTAGTGATCAGTTAGATAAAAATTATACAAATAAAATATGAACCACAAAAAAATAACCCAGTAATTGGATTTAGAGTGCACAGATGTGACAATAAGGTCTATGCATGCAGTAATAAAATGTACAATAAATATGTGATAGATATCAGTACATCAAGTGAAACATGCCAAATATTGGGACTGAAAAAATAAAAATAGTTTTTCAAAAAATATAAAAATAAAAATAAAAATGAAAATAAAAATAAAAATAAAAAAATAAAAAATATAAATACAAATAAAAATAAAAATTAAATATTTGTCCCAGAAAATGTATACCAAGAAAAAGTCTAAAAATATAAAAGATAAAAAGTAAACAAGCAAGAAGTCTCTAGTGCAGTGCAATTAATGGGGGATTTCCCGTGGGTAAAGGAAGGGATGTGATGGATCCAAACTATTCTTCATGCATTGTGGACACTTCTAAGTTGTACTCTCACCAGAAAAATAACCCCATCCGGGGGTGGATCAGCCTCCACAGTATGAGCTACTGTGTCGCTCTCTGGCTTGCTTCAAATGGGCTGCTGAGGATCCCTCGTTATTTCCAGGTGGAGTGTGCCACAGTATATATATATTAAAAGAGAGGACCATCCATAGTGTGATACCGTATAAATCAATTTATTTAAGAAGATACTTAAAACTACTCACACTTTTGGTAGAAGTAATGGCATAAATGGATACAGTATAAAGGATGCAATGTGAAAGGTATGGAAGCTGCTGGGAGCGTTCCGTTCGGCTTCCACGCCGTCTGTAATGGAAGTGTGTATTCGATAGGCCACGCCCTACGCGTTTCGTCACTGGGACGTCATCCGGAGGCTCCGGATGACGTCCCAGTGACGAAACGCGTAGGGCGTGGCCTATCGAATACACACTTCCATTACAGACGGCGTGGAAGCCGAACGGAACGCTCCCAGCAGCTTCCATACCTTTCACATTGCATCCTTTATACTGTATCCATTTATGCCATTACTTCTACCAAAAGTGTGAGTAGTTTTAAGTATCTTCTTAAATAAATTGATTTATACGGTATCACACTATGGATGGTCCTCTCTTTTAATATATATATATACTGTGGCACACTCCACCTGGAAATAACGAGGGATCCTCAGCAGCCCATTTGAAGCAAGCCAGAGAGCGACACAGTAGCTCATACTGTGGAGGCTGATCCACCCCGGATGGGGTTATTTTTCTGGTGAGAGTACAACTTAGAAGTGTCCACAATGCATGAAGAATAGTTTGGATCCATCACATCCCTTCCTTTACCCACGGGAAATCCCCCATTAATTGCACTGCACTAGAGACTTCTTGCTTGTTTACTTTTTATCTTTTATATTTTTAGACTTTTTCTTGGTATACATTTTCTGGGACAAATATTTAATTTTTATTTTTATTTGTATTTATATTTTTTATTTTTATTTTCATTTTTATTTTTATATTTTTTGAAAAACTATTTTTATTTTTTCAGTCCCAATATTTGGCATGTTTCACTTGATGTACTGATATCTATCACATATTTATTGTACATTTTATTACTGCATGCATAGACCTTATTGTCACATCTGTGCACTCTAAATCCAATTACTGGGTTATTTTTTTGTGGTTCATATTTTATTTGTATAATTTTTATCTAACTGATCACTAATACATTAAGTAGTTCACAAGTTTAAGGTATTTATATGCTCTAGAGTTTAAGAAGTGATCACTATTTCAGGTTTTCTATTGCACCCAAGCTAATCTTACATTTTATAGCCAGCACGCTGGCAAATACTTACCAACGCGACTAATATTCCATACACACACATTTTGAACTTTTTCGCTTATAGTTTATATATTTATATTCTTATTTCAATACTAGAATTATTTATTGCACATTGGCACTTACACACCAGGTTGATATAACACTTTTAATTTAGTACGCTATTAAGTTTTTGGCAACATATATTTTCATATATAGGTATAGCGCCAAATCTATTCATAGTACCCCCCATCTATCATTTTCCACCCCACCAGGTGGATAGTAATAGAGGCAGCTCATACCTATTTTTTCCTTCCCCTATATTTTTTATCTACCCTATATTTTCTACATAAGTTCCATAGCGCAACCTACTACCTTTATTCTTTACCTCAGTTTTTTCCCCCAGTGTCGGTCACGAGTAAAGATGTGCTGTGCTGAGCTGCACTGGAGCAATCCTTGCTGGGGCTAGCCATGCAGCCGGATCCATTCATAGTGTCTTTTTGGCTGAATTGCATGGTACCCGGGCCTCATATCCGAAGAGATGAGGTCTTGCCTGTAACACTTCTCTTTTTAGAGAGCTGGACCCCGGGATCCAGTACTTTTTGGTATTAAGGCCATGAAGTTTTACTGGCGGAGGTGCCATTACAGGTCCAGGATTGTGGGTTTCCTCAAGGATCCCCAGCTCCTTGAAAGTTTAATGGAAGCCACCGTGAAGGGTGAAGATTGGGCCTGTTGGTTTACCAGAGAAAACCCTGTGGCGGGACAGGCAAGTGGAATTTTTCTAAGAAATTTAAAAAATTTTCTTATGAATGTCTCCTTTAATTAATAAATGTTGTCATGCCTATGTGTCACCACTGGGGGCTGTATAGAGCACTTAGGTCTCATGCTTCTCAGGGAGCCCACAATGTGTCCAGGAAACAGCAGCTTTCTCTTCCTCTGGCCGGCAGCAGACCTCCGGTAAGTCGGGGGGGGGGGGGGGGTTTGCCTCCACACCAGACTCCCCCCTGTGCTGTTTTTTCCTTCAGGGAAAGAGCGCTCAAAAAAAAAATAAAAAAAGTGCGAACGGCACGCCGCTCGGCGGCTTCCAAGCTCCCCCTTCCCCTCCATTTCTCTCTGTTGATCCTATAGGATCGGAGCCCGCGCTTACGCAAGAAAAGCTTTCTTCTGAAAGGAGAGCGGAAGGGCCGTAGCGACAGGGGGGCTTAGCATTGGCGTTCAATGCCCAGCGTGGGGAATGTGTGTTTTAAAGGCACCATTTTTGCGGTTTCAAGCTGCGGAGGGACACAAGAGCGAAGGTATATATGAGGCTTGGTGACACAAGCATTCCTTTGACAACTTTGCTACTGCATCAGGCTGAGCATTAATAGCAGCAGCAGAGCTGGACTATTGCTCAAGCAATGCATGCATTCCTTCTGGTAGTACCTCTGCTTTGTGCATTGGGTTATGCTCAGAAGAGGTTAAAATCACCTCAAAAAAAGGACACTAGAAAGACTATAGTCACTAGGGAGCCTAGACCCATCTCAAAAAAGAGGGCATCCTCTCCTAAGAGTAATATGGCTGGTCAGAACGAGCCATCAGGACGGGTAAGGGTTGCAGCTGCTGTTAGCATTACAGCCTCTGTATATACGACTAAGGAGGTTTTTTTCGCCAACCATTATAAGTTTGGACCAAAGAAAATGAAGCTTTAATCGCATCCCTGAGTGGGACTAAGCATAACAGGTCCCCATCCATTGCTCAGGGCCCTCATGCTGAGGAACAAGGGGAGAGAGATGATGAATTTCTCTCAAGGGGCCAGGAAGAGGTTGATGTCCGAAGAACCTAATACGAAAGGATCAGGTTCACAGGAAAGGTTGTTGGTACAGTCTCTCACTGAATTAGTCCATTCCACATTTTTACTGCCATTAAGCACAGTCATTCAATGAGTCCACTTCTGGTTTGGGTTCACTAAAACCTCCTCAATCTGTTCATGCTTTTCCTATTCATTCATGGCTAAAAAAAGCTTATATATTCTGAGTGGGAGAACCCAGATAAACATTTTTTTCCACCAACAAAGTTTTCAATAATTTATCCTATGGAGGAAAAGTTCTATAAGAATTGGGGATTTCCAGCAGTTGATGCTGCTATATCCTCTGTACCTGACTTGTCCAGTAGACAATGCTCATGTGCTAAAGAATCCAAAAGATAAGAAGTTGGAATTCCTTTTTAAAAGCTATATTTTGCTCGCAGGTTCAGCCTGCACTAGCAGCAATCAGAGTATCTCATTCCTTAAAGGACCAGTTTATGGAGGTACTCAAGATTATGCCTGATCAGCAGGCCCAAGATTTGGCTGGGATATCAGAAGCTTTGCGTTTTACAGTAGACACTATGAAAGATTCTATTCTCCAGGCCGTATTGCTCATGCTAGGGCTGGTACATGTGCATAGAATCCTATGGTAGAAAAATTGGTCAGCCAAAACGCCATGCAAAAGCTCTTGGCCAGTTTCACATTTCACGGTGAACAGTTATTTGGAGACAATCTGGATAGGTATAGCCAAAGAATTTCTAATGGGAAAAGTTCCCTTTTACCAGTTAAAAATACGTTTAAACATTTTTTTTTCTTTTAAAAACCGTGCTTCTTCTCCGGAGCCAGGGGCATCAGCCTCCAGGCAGTCATGACGGCCTCCACCGTCAGGTTCAAGAGGTAAACCTCAGGGTTAATCCCAGGGCCAAAAGAGGACATGGGGGAGAAAACCCACAAAACAAAATACTAAAGCCTCTTTATGAAGGGGCACCCCTGCTCGCTCGAGTGGGGTGTAGGTTTCTACAGTTTAAATGGTCTGGCATGAACAATGTCAAGACAGATGGATGGCTTCCTCAAATTTCTATAGGTTACAAACTAGAGTTCCGAGGGTTTCCATCTCCTTGTTTTCTCAGATAAAACGTTCCCAGAGATCAAGTCTTTCTTTCTAGCTTTGGATCATCCCTTGTAACAATTTTTTTTAATGTTCTGCTATAAAACACATAAAAAAAAAAATAAAAAAAATTAGGTCAATATGTATTCTGCTACATATTTTTTTTTTTTTTTTTTTTTTTTTTTTAACCAAAAATATGTAGCAGAATACATATTGACCTCTTTTTTTTTTTTTTTTTTTTTAACCAAAATCACAAAAAAAAAAAAAAAAAAAAAAAAAAAAATCACAAAAAGCGTAAATAGATTGGTCTGCACAAAAGTTAGTAATGGCAGTGATCAACGAGTTTGAGCAGGACTGTAACATTGTGGTGGACAAATCAGACACCTGACACTTTTTGTGAAATATGCACTGTTATTGTACTAATGACACTGGCAGGGGAGGGGTTAACATCAGGGGCGAGCAAAGGGTTAACCGTGTACCTAGCTGGTGCTTGATAACTGTGTGGGGGTTTCTCTGACTGGACGAAAACAGATTGGTGTTCCTGCTTAGCAGGAACACAAGATCTCCATCTTCTCACCTGTCAGAACGGCCTTGTTTACATAGGTAGATCGCCATTGTGCCTCTCTGGGGAACGATCATGGGCGGCAGGCAGACACTGGGTCTGCCGGACCCACTAATTGGCATCCAGCGGCATGTGCGTGCCCCCCAGTGTCTACTGCACTAAATGACATACATGTACATTCGAGCATTAGAGCCAACCTGCCACAGTACAATTACAGTAGGTGGTCGGCAAGTGGTTAATATGAGATTAAAGAAATAAAAGTTTCAGCCCCTTGACAGATTGTCATAGGAAATATAATGGTGGGGGATTTACTAACAGTGGAGAGTGCAAAATCTGGTGCAGCTCTGCAGAGAAACCAATCAGCTTCCTGTTTTGTTTTTTTGTCAGGGCTTAATTGAACGAGCTGGAGTTAGAAGCCGATTGGCTACCATGAACAGCTGCACCAGATTCCAAGTATTCCAGTTTTATGCCGGCTTCCCTGCCTCCAACAGCAGAGTGTGATCGGCTCTCAATGGAGCCGGATCACACAGCTCTGGGCGGCTGTGGTCTGCATTGAAGAAAGGTCCTGTGCATCTTCTGGTCAGGCAGATCTAAAGTGGCCACAGCACTTGTAGACCATATATGAAGCTAAATTAACTGAAAAACAAATTGCCTCTGTATTCAAGATTCAGATCCCACATAACAAAGGATGATCTATTCCAGTTTCAAAGGCAGGTCCATACATGATTCATTTTCTTTTGTTCAACCAACATTTTGAACAAATTAAAATGCATAGATTCGCCTTAAATGTGTGGATGGGGGAATCCTTCCTTCAGAGCTATTCTATTCTGACAGCAAAGACGCTTCACCGCTGTCAGAATGCACCCATCGGGTGAAAAAATTTCAGCAGGCTGGTTGTACAGAAGTCGTTCGATAGATCAACTTCTGTACAATCAGCTTTCCCATAGATGGACTGAAATTTGGCTGATGCCTGCTGAACCGGCCAAATTTTGATCTATGACCAGCTTAAGACATCATTCACATTTGCAAATCAGTGATAAGGCGTGGGAGACTCAGCAGGGCTTTCTAGCGATCAGCTGCAGGTGGGAAGCCCCACTGAAAACACCTATTTATAGCTGCTCGAGCAGTGATTTCCTTTAGAAAGATGGGGCCTGGAAACAGACCGCCCGAAACCAGGGTCAATCATTCACACATTTCAGATTTCTATGGAATCTTATGGGAGGCTCCAGCTGAATTATAGATAATAGAACAGAGCATAAAAAGCTACACTCAAACATGGCAATGGAACTATTCAGGTGTGTGAATGTTTTGCATTTTCTAGTATAGGCAACTTTCACAGAATATTCTGTAGAGAAATGCCACCTGATCTGAGTAAAGTGGACCTAGCATCAGGTACACAGGAGAAAAATGCTTCTTTCTGCTTGCAGCAGATTGATGGCATAATCTCAGCCCAGAAACAGTCACTTGCCCAGTTTCTCAAGGACTACTTTTACCAGGTATGTAGCAAGGAATGTATATAAATGCAGGCTTTCAGTTACTAAATGTACATTTTAAGAATGTGTGGAAAAGGATTTATTTTCTCTGCAGACAATTATATTAATCATGTAGGGAAATAGTTTCAGGCTTCCCTGGAACAAATAAAGAGCAGAGTTGCCATCCATATATGATAAGGCTCCATATCACCATACCATTGAGGAGGCTCCATAAAAAGCACTATAATAATATTTAAGGCTCTCCCACACAGCTGTAATTTAGGGCACATGGATGTACAGAGTAAAGTACGGCTGTAGTTGTGGTGCTCGGGGGCAACAGCTGCTGCATATTTTTGGTGGAATGAATTGCACAGGCGTATCATTTTAAAATGTAAAAGCTTACACTTTAAACAATACACCTATACACACATGCAAGAAAAACTCCATTGCCAGCGTATAAGCACGTATAGGTGCACATGTTATATTCTGTAATCCATTCTCCTGGACAATATTACGCTGCGGCTGTGGTTTCTTGGCAGCCACAACTACAGCTGTATTTTTCTCTGTATGCACACACACTGTAAATTATGTCTACAAAAAGAGGAGGCTGGTATGAGAGGTAGTGTCTCAGTCCCAAAAAGTATTGAACAACAACTTATTTAAAGCCCACGGGACCTTTTGAGTCACACATCAAACACCGGTAAATATACAAAAATGTATTTACATTCATTTAAAAACAGTAAGTCATATGTATAGCAAATATAGAAGTACATTCTAAATACTGTACACTTCAATTACTGACATTTCGGCATAGAACTTGTATGGTCTAGATTGATAGATGCCATCAGCCTGGAAAATCTGTGCTGGTAGATTAACCATTTCCATGCCGGGCCATTGTCATATGACATCCGCAGGAACACTCTGCCCCTCCGGGCGGTCATCATATGACGTCCTGGGCTCCTCACTGCTCCTGTGGGCCCATAGTGTGGCGATTGGGGAAGATGCGTGTCCCTCGGGATGCAGCCCATCCCAGATCAGTGTAAAGAGCCAATAAAAATCAGCTCTTTACCACGTGATTGGCGGTGTCCAATCACCGCCGGTCACATGCACTGTCCTTGTGCACGGCGCTCGTGACACAGCCCATCCTCGATCGTGGTAAAGAGCCAATGAAATTGGCTCTTTACCACATGATTGGCTGTGTCCAATCACAGTCGGTCACAGAATGTTAACAAACCACGGTAAGGAGCTGTTACCGGGCTCTCCTCGTCACACACTGATCTTGTGTGAAGAGGAGATTGTGGTAATAGCTAGTTACCGCCTACAGTATACACCAAACATACCGATTGCTCCCCCAATACCAAAGTACCTGTCACCAGCCCATCAGAGTACCAGAGTACCTATCTGCAGCCCATGCCTCATAGAATATACGTCTGGGTGTTTGCTTTACAAATAGAGTCATTTTTGTGGGCAATTCCACTGCCATGGTGCTCCAGGACCTTCAAAAGTGTGACAGGAAGAAATTAAATTATATGTGTAATTTATGCTCCTAGAACGCCTGAAGGTACTACTTCAATGGTGGACCTCTCTCTATGTCTGTAAAAGTCTCACACATGTGGTATTGCCATACTCAGGAGGAGTAGCAGAATTTATTTTGGGGTGTAATTTTTGCCATGTACATGCTATGTGTTAGAAATATATTATAAATTGACCACTTTCTGTAAAAAAAAAAAAATATATTCTTTCCACATTTTCTGAAGATTTGTGGAAAAAAGAACCCTTCAAAAAGGCTCATTATGCCTCATTGGGGCATTGGCTTTCCAAAATTGGGTCATTTTGTGGGTAATTTCATTGTCCTGGTGCTCCAGGGCCTTCAAAAGTGTGATAGGTCATTGGGAAATTTTATGTGCAATTTATGCTCCTAGAAAGCCTGATGGTGCTCCCTGCATGTTGGACCTCTCTATGTGGCCAGGCTGTGAAAAAGTCCCACACTTGTGGTATTGCCATACTCGAGAGGAGTAGCTGAATGTGGGGTGTAATTGAAAGTATGTATATGCTGTGTGTGAGAAACTTATGAACATTTTGTGTGAAAAAAAAAAAAAAAAAATTTATTTTCCCAAGAATTTTGGGGGAAAAAAAAAATCTACAACTTAAAAAAACACTCACTATGCCTCTTACTAAATACCTTGGATGGTCTACTTTCTAAAAAGGGGTAATTTGGGGGGTATTGCACCACAGCTTGTGGACTCTCACACAGACCAAATAATATACACGTATTTGAGTTATTTTTACCAAAGATATGTAGCAGTATAAATTTTGGCCCAAATTTATGAACAAAAATTACTTATTTGCTAAATTTTATTATAAAAACCCTTTTAAAAAAATCGTACTCGTCACGAAAGTCTCAAAAAATATAAAACCCAGTGGCGATTAAATACCACAAAAAACAAAGCTCTATTTGTGTGGGAAAAAAAGATAAAATTGTTGTTTGGGTACAGTGTTGCATGACTGAGTAATTACCATTCAAAGTGCGAGAGCGCTGAAAGCTGAAAATAGGTCTGGGCAGGAAGGGGTATAAGTGCCCTGTATTGAAGTGGTTAAACCTTATTTGCCGCATAATTGCCCAAACAGTCCATTCAGGTTTGCGTTAGCCCTTGTACACGCGGTCGGAGAATCCGTCGGAATGTGTCCTATCGGACCGTGTTGTCGGATAATCCGACTGTGTGTGGTATGCATCGGACTGATTCCGTCGGACCCAATTTTCCAACTTGTTGGAAATATTTTCCGACAAACTGGTTTGATCGGACATACTCCGATCATGTGTAGAGAATCTTGATCGGACCAAGTGCCACGCATGCTCAGATCAAATTCCTACATCAAAGCTATTGGCTACTAGCCTGAATGTAGTCCCATCGTAACGAAATTACGTCATCACGTTCTGAAAGATCGGATTTTTCCTACAACTTTGTCCGACTGTGTGTATGCAACAGTTTCGGACAAGATCCGACGGACAAAATCCGACGGATTTGGTTGTCGAAATCTCCGACCATGTGTACAGGGGCTTAGAGAAATTCCACTACACATTAGGAGCACATTACATTTTTGGCTGCAGAAATAGCTATATTTATTACATGCAGAGTTGTTCGAGTCAATTGCTGCATCTTCCATTCAAATGCATGCAGCTGCATTTGAATGGAAAAAAAGCATTTAAAGCGGGGTTCCATCCTAAAGTGGATCTTCTGCTGATCGGAACCCTCCCCCCCCTCCGGTGTCACAATTGGCACCTTTCAGGGGGGAGAGGGGTGGAGATACCTGTCAAAGACAGGTATTTACACCCACTTCCGGGCATAGACTCCCATGGGGGTCTATGTCTCTTCCTGTCCTGCCGCGCTGTCTGCTGGGACACACACGGGTCCCAGAGACAGCGCAGACAATTCCTATTGCGCTGCGCGACTCGCGCATGCGCAGTAGGGAACCGGGAAGTGAAGCCGATTCGCTTCACTTCCTGATTCCCTCACCTAGAATGGTGGCGGCCGCAGCCGAGAGCCGATCGATCGATCAGCCTCGGCTGCCGGCATCGCTGGACCCTGGGACAGGTGAGTGTCCATTTGTTAAAAGTCAGCAGCTGTAGTATTTATAGCTGCTGGCTTTTAATATTTTTTTTGTAGGTGGAATCCCTCTTTAAGGAGAAAAGGCTGTGCTTGATCTGTTTTGTCTGCAGTGTAAACAGCCCTTATAGGATAAGTTGTATCCAAAGAAACCCCATTGTTAAGCAGGTCAAATGCAGCATTTAAACTGCCATGTGCACTACTCAATATCAATGGGATTTTTTTCTAACCTGCGTTTGACATGTGCTCCAAAACATACTTCAAACATTGGAACACAATGTCAGTGGACAAAAGCCCTTAATATACTAAAATGCAACGTTGTTAGCCAAAAATACTTACTGCCATCAATAATGTAGTTTGGGACAATTTTACCTTTAAAAATGGTAGCTGAAATTCCAGGAGAAGCACAAGTAAAGAAGGGAAAACATGATAAACATAGATTTTCATTGTGCAGATTATTATATTTAAAACACATTAAGAAAAGTACACAGGTGAAATAGATCAGCATTTTTAAAATACATTGCAATTAAGGACAAATCGTAGTTTGCTTTTACAGAATGATCATTCATTTTCACATTACAGATTCTGAAGAAAAAGTGATATACTGTATATATAAATCTATATACAGTAAAGGAAGCTGTAATGTCTGGGATTCTAGAGCCAACCGGAGAAACAAGCTGAATGTTTAGTTAAAGGGGAAGTGTAGTCTTTTTTTTTTTTTGACAGAACAAATGGCTTTGTTTTTCTGTTATAGATGCTGCTACCTGCATGTCAACACTTCTTTTAGAGCATACTGAGCAGTGCATGCAGTAATGCATGCAGTCATTCTTGGCACGATTCTGTGCAGGGACACATCCCAACCTGGCCAATCAGGAGGCCAAAGACTCCAAATCCTGAAGAAGACTGAAGATGAAAGTGCCTGCCATGGAGGGGAGCTGTGATCACAACGCTGGAAGGCATCACTTTGCTGGCCGGGTATGCCATAATGTGCAAATATGTTATGCATACTCGCAAATATGGTAAAAAGCCCTGTGGCTTTGGCAGTTTACTTCTCCTTTAAAATTACAATTGGTCTACAGACAACTACTTTTCTTTTCACCTTGAAGTCTGTTACTAAATAAAAACATATCTGTAACTAGAAGTGTGACCAAAACCAGTCTACCAGCTTAGGTTGCACAATTCTAGCTAAAATGTTTTACAGCTTGCTGTGCTACCCCACCTCCAGCATTGCACTTGGCTGCATCCCTTCTCTACACCCTTCCACACACAGGGACTGAGGCAGCAGCGAGAGGAGCGGGGTATGGGGCTGTATCTAAGGAAAGCACACAGCTTAGCTCAAGATCGAGCTTGCACGCCCGCCCCCATAGCAAGCACATTGCTATGGGGATAAACGCAGAAGAGGAGGAGCAGAAAGCACCAGTGGGGACCTCAGAAGAGAAGGGTTGAGGTCTATCAATATAATTTCTTTGGAGTGAGGGATTTCTTGGAGTGTAGTATGTGACACAGGACAGCCCATTGGCACTGGGTTATATGCAGCTACTTTCAGGTGACTGGACACTGGCAACTTATGCCTTATACTGTATTCTAATAAAAAAATAAAATTACTGGCAAGTTAAAGATCCTATTTTCATAGTTGTACACTACAGAACACAGGCTCTGTAATCATTAGAACTGGTACATCCAAAAGCAGTTCAAGGGATGGACAACACAGGAAATAAAGTGCCAACTGTAAACAAAAGTCAAGAAAGGTTTGAAAAACAAAGTAGATGTAAACCAGAAAGCAGGAGAAAATATGTTTTTGTGGTTTTAACTATTCTTCAGGCCTAAAATGTGCCTTTTGCTCTGGCAGTGAATGGGTTAAAGGGCCCTGTGTTTCTAAATAAGAAAACTGCAAACAGGTGATTAAATTGCATGGTTGCAGAAGTTTAAAACTGCCTGGGTGTTATGGTGGCCATACACACATTGTTTTGTTCATCAATCTAAGCATAAATGATCTCAGCCATTCAACCTCACTTATTCAGGGAAGACTATCCTACACCCACCTAACAACCGTCCCTGAGTCACCCCCCATCAAATCATTCCTTGCATCTATTACTTTTTGTACCACCACCCCCTCCCTTTAGAAGGTAAGCTTTACAAGCAGGGCCCTCTTGTCCCTTCTGTATTGAACTGTACTGTAATTGTGCTGCCCCCTCCCTCTACAGCGCGGCTTAAACTGTTGACGCTATATAAATCGTGTATAATATTAAATATAATCATAATCTCAAAACAAGCGACTCATCTTCGATTACCATGTCAAATGATGCAACATACATAATTCAATTGAAAATACAAATCTTTCAGAAACCATCTTTGAGAAACTATGATTTATTTGTGCTTTGACTCACAGATATTTCCTCAACTGATCAGAAGCAATCAACACAATTCTGCCAGAGCATTGGAAGGGTCTGTGGTTAATAAATGCTTATTCAATTTGATCGCATCTAACGATCAACTGTATGATTATGTGTGGGGCCACTTTTAACTGGATCAAGGTGCCGATGATCAATTGTACTTAAATTATAACTAAAAAAGTAACTTTTTTTTGGTTTTGGATGGAAAGGGATTAGAACACCTGTCATGTTTTTACTGTATGGCTACATCAGGTAGATTCACCCTTTCGAATTGTCCCGATTACTGCCACAAGAACAGGAAGAGAGGGGAAATCTTCTAAATGGGGTCTAGTGAAACCAAGGATTCCCTCACTTGATTTTCTTTGACTTTTTTTTTTTTCTTTTAGGTGTAGGACAGGAAGTGAGGGTGAAAAAAATCCTGAATTTGGCAAAGGGCAAAAAAAATATGATAGGAGTTAAAATCCTTGAACCAAAATGAAAAAAATGAAGAAGAAGTTTTGCTTTTATTTCCAATATACTGTATTTATTGGTGTAAAACAAGCACTTTTACATCCTGAAAATTGGGTGCAAATAGTGTGTGCGTGGAGCCCCTGGCTACTACCAGGGCTATTAGAACTCTTCTTATCCCATTGCTGTTTTATGCCAAAAAGCGGATTATTCTCTCCTATAAGAGTTCCTCAGCCCCAACCTTGGAATCCTGGAAAGCATTGGTTAATAAGGCATTGCCATTTATTAAAGCCACTTATTTGAATAGGGGGCACCGACCAAATTTGACAAGGTGGGGGGTTGGATGGCATCGGTGGATACAGTATCAGACTAATTACAGATAACCTATAGTTATCGATATTGGTGTGCTAGGCCATAACGGGAGATGTACAGTGCCTTGCGAAAGTACTCGGCCCCCTTGAACTTTTCAACCTTTTGCCACATTTCAGGCTTCAAACATAAAGATATAAAATTTTTTGTGAAGAATCACCAACAAATGGGACACAATTGTGAAGTGGAACGAAATCTATTGGATAATTTAAACATTTTTAGCAAATAAAAAACTGAAAAGTGGTGCGTGCAAAATTATTCGGCCCCTTTACTTTCAGTGCAGCAAATTCACTCCAGAAGTTCAGCGAGGATCTCTGAATGATCCAATGTTGTCCTAAATGACTGATGGTGATAAATAGAATCCACCTGTGTGTAATCAAGTCTCTGTATAAATGCACCTGCTCTGCGATAGTCTCAGGGTTCTGTTGAAAGCGCAGAGAGCATCATGAAGACCAAGGAACACACCAGGCAGGTCCCTAATACTGTTGTGGAGAAGTTTAAAGCCGGATTTGGATACAAAAAGATTTCCCAAGCTTTAAACATCCCAAGGAGCACTGTGCAAGCGATCACTTTGAAATGGAAGGAGTATCAGACCACTGCAAATCTACCAAGACATGGCCGTCCCTCTAAACTTTCAGCTCAGACAAGGAGAAGACTGATCAGAGATGCAGCCAAGAGGCCTATGATCACTCTGGATGGACTGCAGAGAACTACAGCTGAGGTGGGAGAGTCTGTCCATAGGACAACAATCAGTCGTACACTGCATAAATCTGGCCTTTATGGAAGAGTGGCAAGAAGAAAGCCATTTCTCAAAGATATCCATAAAAAGTCTCGTCTAAAGTTTGCCACAAGCCACCTGGGAGACACACCAAACATGTGGAAGAAGGTGCTCTGGTCAGATGAAACCAAAATCGAACTTTTTGCCCACAATGCAAAACGATATGTTTGGTGTAAAAGCAACACAGCTCATCACCCTCAACACACCATCCCCACTGTCAAACATGGTGGTGGCAGCATCATGGTTTGGGCCTGCTTTTCTTCAGCAGGGACAGGGAAGATGGTTAAAATTGAGGGGAAGATGGATGCAGCCAAATACAGGACCATTCTGGATGAAAACCTGTTGGAGTCTGCAAAAGACCTGAAACTGGGACGGAGATTTATCTTCCAACAAGACAATGATCCCAAACATACAGCAAAATCTACAAAGGAATGGTTCACAAATAAACGTATCCAGGTGTTAGAATGGCCAAGTCAAAGTCCAGACCTGAAGCCAATCGAGAATCTGTGGAAAGAGCTGAAAACTGCTGTTCACAAACGCTCTCATCCAACCTCATTGAGCTCGAGCTGTTTTGCAAGGAAGAATGGGCAAGAATTTCAGTCTCTCGTTGTGCAAAACTGATAGAGACATACCCCAAGCGACTTGCAGCTGTAATCGCAGCAAAAGGTGGCTCTACAAAGTATTAACGCAAGGGGGCCGAATAATTTTGCACGCCCCACTTTTCATTTTTTTATTAGTTAAAAAAAGTTTCAAAAATCCAATAGATTTCATTCCACTTCACAATTGTGTCCCACTTGTTGGTGATTCTTCACAAAAAATAAAAATGTTATATCTTTAGGTTTGAAGCCTGAAATGTGGCAAAAGGTTGAAAAGTTCAAGGGGGGCGAATACTTTCGCAAGGCACTGTATATGACTGGCATACAGGAGAAATATTGATAATTCTGCATTAGGATAACTGGTCACTTGTAGGAGGGGCGAGTTATTTCTTCATATGAAATTATTGGTGCGGGAGGGAGGGAGCAGGGCCATGCTTTGGACTGTATTTAGCGTCACAACCCAAGATGTCGGGTAACGCCAGTGTGTTGTCAGCTAGTGCCTTCCTCCAGTTTGGAGGCCAACTCGGACGGTATATATCTAGCCAAAAGTTCTGAAGTTCTAAAGTGGCCTGTTATTTGTATGCTTAAAAACTGAATAAAAAAAGAATTTTCAAAAAAAATTGTGTGTGCGTGTTATAAGCTGATACTGCACTATGGGCTGCCTAGCAGGGAATAGAACAGGGAGGGGGGCGGGATGAGCGCCATCAAATGACATACAGAGAGAATCTCCTGTTTACTCAACAGCCTCTGTAATAGGTCCTGTCTCCTGGGCTGGCATAGGACCAGTGTTCTGTCTATCACAAAATCGAGTCCAGGGGGCGGGACTTTGTATTAAAGAGGCCTCTGAGTAAACAGGAGATTCTCACTGTACGTAATCTGACGGCGCTCGTCCCACCACCCTCCCTGTCCCCTCTGAGGCAGCAATAATCTGAGGTGAGGCTGCAGATGGCATTGATCAGGCTGCAGATGAGCAATGGTGAGGCTGCATTGATGGGCACTGAATTGTATTTTGCTTCAAATTTCTTTATTTAAAATGTAAGTTTTTTTCCTGAAACTTCCCTCCTAAAGTGAAGGCATTATATCCTTGTGTGTATTATATCCTGATAAATACGGTAATTACTGGCCTTTATGTGAAAAGATAACATTGTAATGGAGATTGACCAGAAACAGTATATATAGTTACAATAAAAGCAGATAATCTGCCCGAATGTAACCAGAGGTTATATTACA
Organism: Lithobates pipiens; assembly: GCF_037356315.1. NCBI lineage: Eukaryota > Metazoa > Chordata > Amphibia > Anura > Ranidae > Lithobates > Lithobates pipiens. The sequence goes on from NW_027507785.1 coordinate 178,222,772, forward strand.
GAACGCATAAAATAGCAAAGTTGTTCTTAAGTTCTCCATATCTAGTAAAGGATGGTAAATGCTTCACGTGAACATAGTAAGATTATTTTACCTCTATCTTTGGCCTTATCAGACAGAAGAACCTCCACTTCTTGGTATTCACGTATCGCATCAAGAATGATATTTCCCTCCTTGCTGAACAAAAACAGCATAGCAATTGTTATGTCATCAGTATTCTTCCCATCGCCAGCCATTTGAAACAGAGGAGCTGTGTCACTGCTGCTACCTTCATTGTCATCTGCAATACAAATATACAGATAAGCATACTTAGCTGGAAAAAACTAAAAATGTTATAGGTATTTTATAGACTAGACTGTGTAATGGTAAACAACCAAAGTAATACCAGGAAACAAAATTGGTGCATTGCTAATGCTAGCAAGAAAAAAACAAAAAAAAACAACAACAACAAAAACCAAGCGCAAACAAGGATCCCAAGGGAGTCTTATTTGAGGGACGATGATTACCAAAATATGGCTGCAGCTTCCAAACTCAACAGACCAAAGGAGAGAGAACATCTACATGAATGGGGAAGCGCTTATCCAAAGAATGACAAAAGCCCAGGTGCCAGGATGCAACTTCTAATCGTAATGGCGACCGGGCACCTAGGATTTGTCGAGCCCTGACATAAAGAATGTCGTTTGGAAGTAGAAAGCGACAGTGTCTTTTTAAGCGGAAAAAGTTTACTCTTGCCCACAGTTATGTTTATGTAGTAATCATCCACAGCAAGACCGAATAAATTATACCCTTGAAAAGGAAAGTACTTGACTGGTTTCTTTACAAAGTAGCTCTGCTGACCAACATTTCATCCATTAAAAGTTATGCATGTGCATCGTCAAGATGCCCAGCTGCGAGGTCTGCTGATTTAAGTCCATTAAAGTGTCCACCAAGAAACTAACAGCACAGGGAAAATCCTCCAGGTATCTGCCCAACTCCGACATCCAGTGAGCCCAGATCTTGAAGCTTTGACATAGTCTCACAAATTGCAGGTCATAACCGGAAAGGATTGTGGAAAGCTGGTGATATAACCCAGTAACAGCAGACAAGAATTCATCCATTGACACAAAAAAAGTGAAGTTTTTTGTCTTTGGAGCGTGGCAGGAAATCGGGGTACCTGGAGGAAACCCGCACAGGGAGAACATGCAAACACCAGGCAGGTAGACCTAGTGCTGCTAGGCTAAATACTTAGCCACTGTGCTGCTCTTTGTGCTGACTTTCTTCCACCAGTTTGAGATCTGTTTTAAAGGCACTGCACAAGGATGATACCAAGTCATACTTAGTTTATTGTACTGCCTGCATTTAAAAAAATATATTTGAGCAGACACATAACTGTCACATGTAGAAAAATTAACTACAGAAAACAAATAACTCAGGATGGGCAGGGCATCAAGCAAGGTAATAACAAAAATGCAGACTTGATGACCGTCACCTTTTCTTAGCACCTACCAATAACAATTCCTCCAATGGCTCCAGATTTCTGTACATTTCGAGCCTTCTCTGCAAACATGCACTGACCCCTATGCATAAGTGCAATTCTTCCTTTGATGTTTTCGGAGTTAGTTATTTCTGTGCACCCACTGTAAGGTTCAGCTTTGGCTACAAAGCCTCGGGTCTGTGGAAACAGAATGTTAATGAACAAATCAGAATCAAATAATTTTCTTGATAATTATACAAACTGCATTTAATGAAACATCTTTCCAAAATTCGGATCTGGATCAAAAATTCATCATAGCATAAAACTACAAAACAGGGTAAAGACTGGTACACACAGGCCGAATATCGTCCGGTTCAACAGAAACAGCCGGGCGAGGCTTCTGTCGGCGAAATACTGACAACTTTGTGTAAAAAAGTTAAAATTTCTTTCTGCATTTTCCCCCCAAAAACAATAGCAAAAAAAAAACTTTACACTTCTTAGAAAAAACCTTGGAGTTTTTTCTTTCCGAAATGTGGTCGTTTTATAAGTGTTCCCACTGTCCTGGTGCTTCAGGAAATTAGATGCATAATTTATGCCCGTAAAACAACTGAAGGTGCTTCTTGGATTTTGGGCTTCTCTACGTGGCTAGGCTGTGAAAAAGTCTCACAAATGTGGCATCCCCATATTCGGGAAAAGAAGCAGAATGTGTTTTGAGCTGCAATACCAAGTATGCCTATGCTGTGTGTTATTCTGACTGCTACAAAACTGAGGACTCATGGAGTGGGGAAGGTTTATAGGGGGATGCTCAGGGGTGTGGTCTCAAAAGTAAAAAAATAACTCAAAACTTTGTGTGAAAATGCATTGACAAATGGGAACTAATGACACTGAATTCCCATTTTCTGACGCTACCACCTGCATTCTGTAATCAAAAGATTAATTGGACCAAGGTGCATTTTTCCAGCTTTAGCGACGTACTTACTGTAGCATTAATTCCTGTTTTTAAGATGACAAGAGTTAAACTGACATGATCTGCTCTTGCTGTAGCCTATTCTCTTTAAAGGATCAACTTGCCGTGCACTCAGATATACCCTTCTGCACAACACTGCTTTAAAGAATGATTATTTGAGCAGTTGTGTCCTTCCTTGTCCGCTTGATAGGTTTTGCCATTTTCCACTGATTTTTAGCAAACTATTTTTGCAACCATATTTGTAAAATATAGAACAATGAGGGCCAATTAATTAGGCCTCAAGTGGGTCCTAACTAAAAGCCAGGCATATAAAAGCTAGAAGAGATTGCTGACAATACAGAAGATGATAAAAAAAAAAATATATATATGTGAATATGTGGTTAGAGATTGAGAACCACTTCAGAAGACAGAAGAAGGGATTCTTGCAAAAAAAAAAAATCAAATACTTACCTGTCCTGCTATGTTATTGAACTTGCTTTGTTGAATATCTAAGCTTGCTGACTTATTTATGAGTGTGTTGGATCCCTGCATCACCTGCTGTACTCTGTGGTTCCTTATACAGAACAATTCCTAGTTCACACAGTGCTAAGGGAAATTCTTGCAGTCCCTCTCAAAAAAGGTGAGCACCAGTGGCAATTGCCCATGCTCAATTTTGATGATCAGAGTGGTCAAAGATACAGTATAAACAGATTTCATGTGGTGTGGGGTTTTAGCGTTAAGCAGTTATTGGACCCCAAGTGACTTTTGGACAACCCCCCCCCCCCTTTTTTTTTAATGCCAGTGATTATTCCTAATCTAATCAAACCTAGAATTACATGTTTGTCCTCTTGAGCTATAAAGAAGCTCTGCGGGTTCTATACAAGAATTTTTTTTTTGCTTCTAGGAATTTTAACTGCACTTTTATCTGTTGATTTTATAATTTTTCTATCAATAAATGATTATATTTTAAGATTGTGTATATGGTGGTGCCTAAAAAAATCCATCTAGAGCTCACTTTTCCCAGTATATCTCCAATTAAGGATGTGGCAATGTTGATTATTGTCCTACATCCACAGTACCACCCTGTGGTAATACTTCCCTTTGAAAATCAATTTTAAAGCTTAGTATTAGCTGTGTGGGAGCAGCTGTTGTAAGCTCTAAAGTTCAGGACACATGGTTGATATTACAACAACATACAACCTGGGATGTAAGCTGGCACCTTTATACGATATGATTGGACACTGGCAAAACATTTGAGGACACACCCCTGAGCATCCCCCTATAACCCTTCCCCCCACTCCATGAGTCCTCAGTTTTGTAGCAATCAGAATAATACAGGGTAACACAGAACAGAGGGAAGGGTGACCTGTGTCATGTACCCTAAGATATAGAAATTACAGGCAAGCCAAGATTCCTTTTATGGAACTGTACAGTACAGGACACAGGCTTAATATTCGCAGACCCTGGGGCATCCATAAACAATTAATTATAAGGGTGGGCAACAACAAGGTTAACAGAACTGTGCCAACAGGCCCAAGCATAATGAAGGTCAAAAGACCCAACAGAGCTCTGCTGCAGGAACCCTGCGGCTGAAAGATGTATCCACAGAAGACTGGACGTCCAAGTTCCACCTGGTGGAACTTGGAAAAGATATGAACAGAAGACCAGGTTGTGGTAAACTCTTAAGATTAGTAATTTTATCCTATATATGCTGATCTTGAAGCAGGAGTTCCCTTGCAAAGTTCTGAGGGTAGGACAAAAAGCAGTGTGTCCTCCTGATACAAGCTATAGCTTTGATGTAGGTTCTGATGGATCTGACAGTGAAGGCCCTCCTCTGGGTGCTCTGAAGTAAGGCACAACAATGGAAGGAATATGTCTTAATCAAGGTGGAAAAAATAGACACCTCAGGAAGAAAGAAGGGTCTTTGATGCAAAACTACTTTGTCCCTGTGAAAACAAGAAATGGCTCCTTAAAAGAGAAAGCCGCTAGTTCAGACAGATGTGATAGCCACCAAGAAGGCTACTTTGCAGGAGGGACACTACAAGAAGACTTCCCTGTTGGGTTTAGCAGGTGGCTTCTGCAGGCCAGAGAGAAGCATCAACAGTCATGCTGTAAGCTTCTTTGAAGCCTCCCTGACAAGTTTTCTTCTCGACTTTTCATACATTTTGGAAGGACATCCAGTTCTTGGTAATGCCTCTGTTGTGCCATATTTTCTCCATTTGATGAGGACTGTCTTCACTGTGTTCCACAGTATATCTTATGCCTTGGAAATTCTTTTGTACCCTTCTCCTGACTGATACCTTTTAACAATGAGATCACTCTGATGTTTTGGAAGCTCTCTGCGAACCAGGTTGTGGTGGCGAGGTTTTAAATAAAATGGCCTAGAGGAGGCCACTGTGAGGCCTAGAACTCATACAGAATCTCACAGAGGGGTATCTCTTTGATCTCAAGTCCCAACAGCGAGTGCTGAGAGTGCAATTGGTTTTCTGGAAGGAAGACATTTGCTTGGGCTGGGTCTATGTTTGCAGATAGCTAGAAGTGAGAGGAGTCCTCCAGAAGATTAGTCTAGACAGCCTGAGACCTGGATGCCCAGAGTTTCTAAAAGGGAAAGAAGGGGTACAAGTACCTCTGTGACTGCTCCAAGAGAAGAGGATAGGCCAGTCTCTAAAACAAACTGGAAGTGCCTGTCTCCTACTGCAAAAAGAGCCGAGTGGAATATAAACATAGGTACGCTGGATGTCTACAGGTGCCAATTATTCCACTTGTCCCAAAGGCACAAACTGAGGGAGTACAGTTTGGAACTTTATCTTGTATCCCTTTTAAACCACAATTTGAACCTACAGGTATGAGACATCAGTGAATCACATAGATTCCTGCCCCTCCCCCCCACCCCCCCAACCATCCCCTCTCCACACTCCTTGGAGAAAGGGGATCCTATATTAGAGAGAAGGCTTGGGGGAAGACTGTGGATTTTGTGCTCTAAGTCTTGCGACAAAAGGGATTCATTTTGGCTTAGAATGCAAAGCACCTCAATTCTCTACACAGGTTTCAACTTCTGAAGTGGCAGAGGCCCTGGGGGAGGAGGGGCATGGAGCCTTCTGCTGTGTCAATTTGTCAAGTGCCTCACTGACCAGATGCCCATCTCCAAAGGGCATAAGACAGAGGTGTCTTTCACAAGTAAAGTTTAGCAGATCAGGCTTTAAAACATGATTCTGCGCATATGGATACAACATAGCCATTCTGGAGATCTGGGCCATAACTGGGTCTAAAGCATCAACACACGAAAAAAAAAAAAATATATATATGGCAGAAGACAAATTGCTGCAACTACTGAAAAAAACTGTTCTGGACTACCGGATTTTTCAGCTGTATATTGTCCTAGTGAGATTATCTGCAGTTTGGCAGACATAAATTGAAGCAATAGCTAGCTGTAGACCTGGGCCTGAGAGAGTAAAGACAGCCTTTAAAGAGTAAGTAAACGCTAGTTTTTTTCCCCCCTTCTTTGTCCCCTGCAAAGTAAAGGCATCCCATCACTTCAATGTGCGAGTTATTAAATTGTTAGAATTTGTGATCTGAATACCTTCCTGAGACAGGCATCAACTGAATTTAAAACCACAGCCATGCAACTGCGATTTTTAGAAGGTCACTAATGGTCACTCATGTTTTCAAGAAAGGATTCCAAGCAGCTGACAGGTCTTTTAAACATCAGTAATCACATACCCCTGCAATGTTCTTGGAGAGATCCATTCCAAACTGAGCAGGCCCTGCAGTCAATACCACTCTTCCATAAAATGGGTGAGAAACTATCTGAACGGCACGCGGTGGCAACTGCTGTTCCTTCTGCTGTTGACTGGAGAGTTCAATCATTTCTTGCATAAAACGCAAGCCATCTTCAGCATCTACAGAGGTGGCAGCCTAGAAAACAGAGCACAACATTTATATCAACCCAAGTTTTTCATGCTTCTTAGGAAAAGCTTATTTCATTTTTTAGCAGGAGGCATGAGACTTCAATGGGTGAAAAAAAAAAAAAAATCCAAGAACTATAATTGGGAGTTCTTTACAGTCCCTAAAGCCATATTAAACCCCAAAACAAAAATATATTAAATTGCAGCTTACCATTTTTTTTTAGATGTGGTGGTTGTATTAGTTTTCTTTTAGACTTATTTTCCTTTATTTTCAACTAGAGATTCAGCCAGTAAGTTTGTTATTTTTCACCTTATTTTAACAGACCAAGCTGTACAAAGTAGCACTTAGAGGGTTGAGACAAACCATTTAAACACTGACAGGGGTGCTTACAATGGTCACCATAAAATATATAAAACCATTATCCCAAAAGGAAAAACTGTTTGCTGTAGCTGCTTTTAAGGCATTAGCTGGATTTATTATTTAAAACTACTAACCCCCTTGACCTCCAGAAGATTTACCCCCCTACATGACCAAGCCATTTTTTGCAAAATGGTACTGGGTCACTTTAACTGGCAATTGCACAGTGAAGTGACACTGCACCCAAATAATATTTCTGTCCATTTTTTCCCACAAATGGAGCTTTTTTTTTTGGTGGTATTTGTTCACCTCTGCGGTTTTTATTTTTTGCGCTATAAACAAAAAAAAAAAAAAAAAAAGAAGACAGAATATTTTGATATATACTAGATACATATAATATATACAGTGCCTTGTGAAAGTATTCAGCCCCCTTGAACTTTTCAACCTTTTGCCACATTTCAGGCTTCAAACATAAAGATATAACATTTTTATTTTTTGTGAAGAATCACCAACAAGTGGGACACAATTGTGAAGTGGAATGAAATCTATTGGATATTTGAAACTTTTTTAACTAATAAAAAAATGAAAAGTGGGGCGTGCGAAATTATTCGGCCCCCTTGCGTTAATACTTTGTAGAGCCACCTTTTGCTGCGATTACAGCTGCAAGTCGCTTGGGGTATGTCTCTATCAGTTTTGCACATCGAGAGACTGAAATTCTTGCCCATTCTTCCTTGCAAAACAGCTCAAGCTCAGTGAGGTTAGATGGAGAGCGTTTGTGAACAGCAGTTTTCAGCTCTTTCCACAGATTCTCGATTGGATTCAGGTCTGGACTTTGACTTGGCCATTCTAACACCTGGATACATTTATTTGTGAACCATTCCTTTGTAGATTTTGCTGTATGTTTGGGATCATTGTCTTGTTGGAAGATAAACTTCCGTCCCAGTTTCAGGTCTTTTGCAGACTCCAACAGGTTTTCATCCAGAATGGTTCTGTATTTGGCTGCATCCATCTTCCCCTCAATTTTAACCATCTAAAGCAGGCCCAAACCATGATGCTGCCACCACCATGTTTGACAGTGGGGATGGTGTGTTGAGGGTAATGAGCTGTGTTGCTTTTACGCCAAACATATCATTTTGCATTGTGGGCAAAAAGTTGGATTTTGGTTTCATCTGACCAGAGCACCTTCTTCCACATGTTTGGTGTGTCTCCCAGGTGGCTTGTGGCAAACTTTAGACGAGACTGTTTATGGATATCTTTGAGAAATGGCTTTCTTCTTGCCACTCTTCCATAAAGGCCAGATTTGTGCAGTGTACGACTGATTGTTGTCCTATGGACAGACTCTCCCACCTCAGCTGTAGTTCTCTGCAGTTCATCCAGAGTGATCATGGGCCTCTTGGCTGCATCTCTGATCAGTCTTCTCCTTGTCTGAGCTGAAAGTTTAGAGGGACGGCCAGGTCTTGGTAGATTTGCAGTGGTCTGATACGCCTTCCATTTCAAAATGATCGCTTGCACAGTGCTCCTTTGGGATGTTTAAAGCTTGGGAAATCTTTTTGTATCCAAATCCGCCTTTAAACTTCTCCACAACAGTATTAGGGACCTGCCTGGTGTGTTCCTTGGTCTTCATGATGCTCTCTGCGCTTTCAACAGAACCCGAGACTATCACAGAGCAGGTGCATTTATACAGAGACTTGATTACACACAGGTGGATTCTATTTATCACCATCAGTCATTTAGGACAACATTGGATCATTCAGAGATCCTCGCTGAACTTCTGGAGTGAGTTTGCTGCACTGAAAGTAAAGGGGCCGAATAATTTTGCACACACCACTTTTCAGTTTTTTATTTGCTAAAAATGTTTAAATTATCCAATAGAATTCGTTCCACTTCACAATTGTGTCCCACTTGTTGGTGATTCTTCACAAAAAATAAAAATTTTATATCTTTATTTTTGAAGCCTAAAATGTGGCAAAAGGTTGAAAAGTTCAAGGGGGCCGAATACTTTCGCAAGGCACTGTATATATATATATATATACACACACATATACATATACACACACATACATACATACATACACACACACACACACACATATATATATATACATACATACACAAATGAATTTTTTTTACTTTCAACTATAAAACACACCCAATAAAAAAAAATTAAACAAATAAATCAGACACACAACTGAGACTTGTTGGGAACCAATGACACTAATATAATGATCAGTGCCAAAAATATGCACCGTCACTGTACTAAGGACACTGGCTGGGAAGGTGTTAACATCAAGGGGCAATAAAAGGGTTAACTGTGCGCCTAGCCTGTGCTTTCGCACTGTCTGGGAGGTGCTTTGACTAGGGGAAGGCATGGATCCATGTTGATACTCGACAGGAATACAAAATCAATACCTTCCCCTCTAACAGAACTGCAATCTGCCTTGTGTACTGTCTAATCGGTGGGTGCCGGCGGACATCGAGTCCATGGTACACGCTGCTGGGCTCTTGCTGTGTGTGATCCCAGCAAAAGCAGATCACCGGTGGCGCGTGCCCCAGAGCCCACAAGAGGCTAATCATTGCCCTCCCCAAAGAGTGACAAAGCTTCAGTCTGATGGTGTATATTTTACCACTTCATTCAGAATGAAGCCTACTACACATGAGCCGAATGTCAGATGGCATCGGCTAGTTCAACAGAAACCAGCTGTCTCCCTGCTGTGCTCTTGTGTTCTAAATATCAGATTGTTAGTACAGTGGCTCTGACCTGAACTGTCAGTTTTTTTTTTCATTCAACCCAAAAAAAAACTAGTAGTCTGTTAGAGGCTTAAAGGAGTGGTAAAGAAAGAATCTTTTTTTTATCTTAATGCATTCTACGCATTAAAAAAAAAAAAAAAAAAAAAAAAAAAAAAAAAAAGCTTTCTGTGTGCAGCAGCCTCCCCAACATCACCCAATACCCGAGCCCCATCTCTGTCCAGCGATGTCCACGATTCCGTCAGTTGTCCGGGACCCTCCTCCCAATTGGCTGAGACACCGCAGCGACGGTAAAAGTCAGTTAGCCAATCAGGAGAGAGCGGGAGCAGGGCCGAATGGCTTGGGTGCTCCCATAGCAAGCTGCTTGCTGTGAGGGCACTCAAAAGGAGGGAGGGGCCAGGAACAGTGAAGAGCGATTGCAGAAGAGGAGGATCCCGGCTGCCCTGTTTCAGATAGGATGCAAGTATTATGTTTTTTTATTTTTATTTATTTTTATTTTTTTTAAACAAGGCTATACAATCACTTTACCAGGTAAAAAATAAAATAAAAAATAAAAATAAAAATGGAGAAAAAAAAAGTCCTAAAAATTAAAAAAAAATGAATGCATCCATCACACAAGTACTGAAAAGCTGTAATATTTTACATTTTTGGTTTAATGCGGCTTTAAGCCTTACAACATTTTAGGATAAAAACGAGGCCAGTTTTTTTTTTATGTACATACAGTTTAATTTTGTGAACCTCTCAAATTAGACAACTATAACAGGTTAAAAATAAATTGTGTTATTTAGGCTTCTGGAGTCCTTTGTTTAGAAACCCAAAAGATGTCCTGTCAACATTACGGTTTTTGTAACGATTATTCTACATGTGTCAAAAATAATACTAAACCTGAAAGCACCAGTATTAAATATGCGCATAAAAAAAAATGGAAGCCCACTGGAATTTTCTGGATCTCTGACCGACTTCTAAAATGTGATTTTGTTTTACCTTTGTTTTAGAACTGCTTAAAATGTGGCTATATATGGAATAGGAAGCAAACTAAAACACAGAGGGAAAGGCATTACCAAATCTATTACTTGTGGAATATATTATGTTACCATATATGGCTTGTTACACTCATTCACTCTATAGTATGTCAGCTGTACTACTTTGCTCTTGGAGAATCAAGATTGGTGAAAATAAACATGTTGAGAAAAGCTGTAGATAACAGCATTCCAAAAGTCCTGATAAAGATCTGGATTGGCTTGAAGGTTTCGGAATTAAGGGTACTTATAATATATAGATCCTTAGAGGTCTATTTATACAAATATCTGCATAGCTATTCGTCTAGCTAAACTACATGTACATTCATTCTATGCGAATAAACTAAATGTAAGAAGGGGCAAAGAATCTTAAGGTATTTTGTGTTCTGGTTGAATTTTTTTCAGCTGTGAACAGCAATCCATGCACAGATGGGAATTCCCCCCGTACATTCCTCATTACCAGTGATATATACAAGGTCTGCAAAGTGTCCGATTTGTATTATGATTCAGCAAATTCACAAATCAGAACTTGGCACAACTTTAGCATAGTTCACAATTTATTTATACACCGAGTACGTGCTGCCCATCTAAACCAGGCATAGGCAACCTCGGCACTCCAGCTGTGGTGAAACTACAAATCCCATAATGCCTCTGCCTCTAGGAGTCATGCCTGTGATTGTCAGGTTCTTGCAATGCCTCATTTAGTTTCACCAGAGCTGGAAGCCCAAGGTTGCCTACCCCTGATCTAGACTATCCAAAGCATACTCATGGGAGTTATCTCAATTGACAGTGAGCAAGCGAATAAAAGTCCTGTATTTTCAAACACTGACGCCTGAAAAGAAAAAAAAGTGTTAGATGGAGTCCACACGTGACCTCAGTGTCAGTCCTCCCTTAAGAGATTTATTGTTACAAGTGTCCCGGTGTTATAATTGTGAAACCAGGATTTCCTTCAAAAGCATCTCCCTAAGGCAGTTAACAATATTAATTCTTTATGCAGCTCAATGATATCACGTAAAAGATGCGTTTAATTGACCCCACTGGTGATTGATGCTGAGCTGGATATAAAGCAATACAACCCCAATTCCAAGAAAGTTGGGACACCGTGTAAAATCTTCATCAACACAGAATACAATGATTTGCAAATCTCAAACCCATATTTTAATCACTACAGAAAATAGAAAACATCAAATATTTAAAAATTGAGAAAATGTACAATTTTAAGCAACATGTCTCAAAAAAGTTGAAACCGGGCAAAAAAAAAAAAAAAAAAAAAAAAAGCTGGCAAAGTAAATGGTACAAATAAGGAAAAGCTGAAAGAACAATTTGCAACTAGATTCATTGGCAACAAGTCAGTAAGATGATTGGGTATAAAAATGGCATCTAAGAAGTCTCTCAAGAGTAAGGATGGGCCGACGTCCTGTCAGGGGAGAGGAGACCAATCTTATGTTCCCAGTACAGAGGAACACTGATCGATCACCTCCCTTTGCGAGTCCCCTCCCCCTACAGTTAGAATCACTCTCTAGGAAACAGAGTTAAACCCTTAATTGCCCCCTAGTGTTAACTCCTTCCCTGCCAGTGACATTTATACAGTAATCAGTGCATTTTTATAGTACTGATTGCTGTATAAATGTGAATGGTCCCAAAATAGTGTCAAAAGTGTCCGATATGTCCGCCGCAATGTTACAGTCACGATAAAAATCATAGATCGTCGCTATTACTAGTAAAACAAAAAAAAAATTATAAAAATGCCTTTAACCACTTAAGGACCGCCGCATGTAAATATACGTCGGCACAATGGCACCAACAGGCACAAGCTTGCCTTCCAGCTGGTGGGGGGTCCGATCGGACCCCCTCCCGCTGGCTGCGGCGGTCCGTTTCGCTTCAGGAGCGATCCGGGATGAGGGGATGGCCGTTTCTGGCCATCCCCTCTCGATCGCTCCTGGCGAATGAGAAGCTTCCCCTGCCTGTGTAGTGTAAACACAGGCAGGGAGGAAGTGATGTCACTCTCCTCGGGGTGGTCTTTTTGACCGGACTGTGAGGAGAACACATAGTAAGTGTGCACCAACACTACACTGACACGTAGGTACACATAGGCACACAAATCACCCCCCGATCACCCCCCCCCCCCAGTCACAGTGTCACTGATTGCAGTAATCATTTATTTACTGATCACTGCATTTAGTGTCAGTTGTGACAGTAAAAAGTGTCAGGGCAGTTAGTGTTAGGTCCAGGGTAGCCCCCTACGCCCCTAATAAAGATTTAACCCCCTGATTGCCCCTAGAGTTAACCCTTTCACCCCCTTTTGCCAGTGTCACTAAGCAATCGTTTTTCTGATCGCTGCATTAGTGTCACTGGTGCCGCTAGGTAGCTAGTTATTTTTTTAGGTTCACCGCCAGGTTTTTATAGCATTAGGTACCCCCATATACTACCCAATAAAGGTTTTAACCCCCTGATTGCCCCTAGAGTTAACCATTTCCCCAGCGATCACTGTATGAGTTTCACTGGTGATGGTGGATAGCCAGTTAGTCATTTAGTTATTTATGTTCCCCCCGTCAGGTTTTTATATAGCGTCCGTGACCCCCATATACTACCTAATAAAGGTTTTAACCCCCTGATTGCCCCCAGGTAACGCTTTCACCCCCTTTTGCCAGTGTCACTAAGCGATCGTTTTTCTGATCGCTGCATTAGTGTCACTGGTGCCGCTAGGTAGCTAGTTATTTTTTATGTTCACCGCCAGGTTTTTATAGCGTTATGTACCCCCATATACTACCTAATAAAGATTTTAACCCCGATTGCCCCTAGAGTTAACCCTTTCACCAGTGATCACTGTATAAGTGTCACTGGTGACGCTGGTTAGTTAGTTTGCTTTTTATAGCATCAGGGCACCCACCATTTATTACCCGGCGGGTGATATCAATTAGGTTTTAGGGTCAGGGTCTGTGTTGCCCCAGGCAGCAATAGGTTAGTGCCAGTACCGTTAACACCCACGCGCAAAGCATACACCTCCCCTAGTGGTATAGTATCTGAACAGATCAATATCTGATCAGATCTATACTAGCGTCCCCAGCAGTTTAGGGTTCCAAAAAAAACGCATTGTTAGCGGGATCAGTCCAGATACCTGCCAACACCTGCATTTTGCCCCTCCGCACAGCCCACCCAAGTGCAGTATCGATTGATCACTGTCACTTACGAAACACTAAACACATAACTGCAGCGTTCGCAGAGTCAGGCCTGATCCCTGCGATCGTTAACAGTTTTTTTGGTACCGCTTTAGATTTAAATCCTGAAGGCGGTGCTTGGTTTTCGGGGTCCCGTACGCGGCTAGGCTCCCAAAAAGTCCCCCACATGTGGTATCCCCATACTCAGGAGAAGCAGCAGAATTTATTTTGGGGTGTAATTTCACTTATGCCCATAGCATGTGTGAGCAATATATCATTTAGTGACAACTTTGTGCAAAAAAAAAGTTTGTAATATTCCCGCAACTTGTGGCAAAATATAAAATATTTCATGGACTCAACATGCCCCTCAGCAATTTCATTGGGGTGCCTACTTTCCAAAATGGGGGGGGGGGGGGTTGTGCTATTTTGGCATTTTATGGCCTTCAAAACTGTGATAGTTAGTGAGGAGTGAAATCAAAAATTTGCACCCTTAGAAATCCTGAAGGCAGTGATTGGTTTTCGGGGTGCTGTACGCGGCTAGACTCCCAAAAAGTCCCACATATGTGGTATCCCCGTACTCAGGAGAAGTAGCAGAATATATTTTGGGGTGCAATTCCACATATAACTATGGCATGTGTGAGCAATATATCATTTAGTGACAACTTTTTGTAAACTTTTATTTTTTTGTGTCATTATTCAATCACTTGGGACAAAAAAAAAAAAAAACTTCAATGGGCTCAACATGCCACTCACCAATTTTCTTGGGGTGTCTACTTTCCAAAATGGGGTCATGGGGGGGGGGGGGGGGTTGTACTGCCCTGCCATTTTAGCACCTCAAGAAATTAGATAGGCAGTCATAAATTAAAAGCTGTGTAAATTCCAGAAAATGTACTCTAGTTTGTGGACGCTATAACTTTTGCGCAAACCAATAAATATACGCTTATTGACAAAAAACCGTTATACTAAAGACATGTGGCTGAATACATTTTGGCCTAAATGTATGACTAAAATTTAGTTTATTCGATTTTTCTTATAACAAAAAGAAGAAAACATTTTTTTTTCAAAATTTTCAGTCGTTTTCCTTTTATATCGTAAAAAATAAAAATCGCAGAGGCAATCAAATACCATCAAAAGAAAGCTCTATCTGTGGCAAGAAAAGGACGCAAATTTTGTTTGGGTACAACATTGCATGACCGCGCAATTACCAGTTAAAGCAGTGCAGTGCAAAATTGTAAAAAGACCTCTGGTCCTTTGGCTGACAATTGGTCCGGGGCTTAAGTGGTTAAACTATCCCCTATTTTGTAGACATTATATTTTTTGCGCAAACCAATCAATATATGCTTATTGCAATTTTTTTCTACCAAAAATACGTAGAAGAATACATATCGGCCTAAACTGAGGAATTTTTTTTTTTTTTTTCAACTGGGATATTTATTATAGCAAAAAGTAAAAAAATTGTGTTTTTTTTTTTTACACTCTTCTTTTGTTTATGGCGCAAGAACTAAAAACCGTAGAGGTGATCAAATGCCACCAAAAGAAAGCTCTATTTGTGGGGAAAAAAAAATTATAAAAATTTCATTTGGGTACAGTGTTGCATGACTTTGCAATTGTCATTCAAATTCGACAGCGCTGAAAACTGAAAATTGTCCTGGGCAGGAACGGGGTGAAAATGCCCTGAATTGAAGTGGTTAAATCATTGTGCAGTACACATATGGTGATGCAAAATGTTAATTGTGTATATTAACTAAAACCAATCACATTTTTAAGAGTCACGAACACAGAAATGCAGAAAATTCTTAAAATCTAGTAACTTCTCTACCACTATACTGTATATTAATACTGAAGGGAGTTTATTTCAACTGCCTCCAACAGTGCTTTTAAAATGTAAAGTGCTTTATCATTTTTACAAATGAATATGTACCATTCATGTTTACTAATGTGCAGGATGTAGAAAAATAATAAAAAGCTACAATTTGCTTACTTGATTGGCATGTTGGACTAGTTGAACCCTTCCATCCTTCAGGTGAATAAGACTGACACCCATTTTCTTCAGGATAGCCAAATGCTCAGGGTTGCTGGCCATGAAATCTCTAGCACGCAGTGGTGGTCTGTTTCTATTGCCTGAAAGCTCATCCCTACAACAGAGTTAAATAGTGTAAGCCACACAATACAGCATCCTGCTATTCATGTGTGTGTTATACACACACACACACACACACACACACACACACACAGTTAGGTCCATACATATTTGGACACAGGCAGAATTTTTATACTTTTGGCTCTGTATGCCACCAGAATAAAATTAAAAACTAAACTAATTTGAAGTGCAGATTTTCAGCTTTAATTCGAGGGGTTGAACATAAATATCAAAGTACAAATTTTAGAAACTGTAACCATTTTTTTTTTTTTATACACAGTCCTTCCATTTTCAGGGGCTCAAATGCAATTGGACAAATGAATAGAATCATAAATAAAATGTTAATTTTTAATATTTTTTTGAGAACCCTTTACTGGCAATGACTGCCTGAAGTCTGGAACCTATGGACAATACCAAAGACTGGGTTTCCTATTTTCTGATGCTTTGCCAGTCTCTAACTGCAGCAGTCTTCAGTTTTGTTTGTGGGTCTGTCTGTCTTTAGTTTTGCCTTCAGCAAGTGAAATGCATGCGCAATTGGGTTGATATCAGGTGACTGACTCAGCTATTGCAGAACATTCCACTTTTCCTTAAAAAGCTCCTGGGTTGCTTTTGCAGTGCGTTTTGGATCATTGTCCATCTGTACTGTGAAGCGCCGTCCAATCAACTTTGCTGCATTTGGCTGAAGCTGGGCCGACATTAAGATCCCATTCACACCTGAGCGTTTTGTAGCTTGAAGCCTGAAGCTACAAAACGCTAGAGGGGAAAAAAACTATTATTCTCAATGGAGATGGTTCACATCTCCACTCCATGTCGCCTGAAGCCGAACGCCTGAAGCTCAAACAAGTTCCCGGACTCTTTTTTGTCGCTTGAATCAGGCAGATTTCAGTGCCATAGAGCGGGTGGGGATAAAACCAGACTGGTCAGCATAAACCATGAAGTGGGCGGCACAGTGGTGTAGACGGTAGCACTCTCACCTAGGCGTAAGAAGGGTTGCTGGTTCAAATCCCAACTACGACACTACCTGCCTGGAGTTTGCATGTTCTCCCTGTGCCTGCGTGGGTTTCCTCCGGGTACTCCAGTTTCCTCACACAATCCAAAGACATGCAGGTAGGTTAATTGGCCTCTGCCCAAAATTGGCCCTCATATATGAATGGGGACCTTGGATTGTGGGCTCCTTGAGGGTAGGGACCGATGTGAGTGTGCAATGTACAGGGATAGGAACAATTGAAGACACTCACTCAGGTTGAATTGGATGGACTGGTGTCTTTATTCAACCTTAGCAACTATGAAACTATGAAACCAGGTCCGCCACAACTCCCAACAATCTAGTGGCCAGTAACCTAGCCAGTAATTTCCCATCTGTATTAAGAAGTGAAATAGGTCTGTATGAGTCAGGTAGTAACAGATCTTTACCGGGCTTTGGGATGACTACTACAGGGAGACCGCCTACCTGGAGGGCATCATTCAGGGTTGTTAGTAGGGTGGGTAAAAGGACATCGCCATAGCAAGGCCATATTGCGATAACTGGGGGATAGAGCACTGGTCCAAAAATTGGTCCAGCTCCTCTTTCGTGGAGTGTACCTTAGACATGTACAAATCTTAAAAAAATAAAAAATAAAAAATCACAGAATACACCAGGGATACAAGTCTGATCAGTAACCGTGTCACCTGCTGCGTTCTGGATAGCATCAATGTGTGTAGTATCCAGTTGGGCCCTAGCTATGACGGGAAGTAAATGACCTGCATTTTCCCCTCGTTAGAGAATTTTGCTGAAGAAAAAAGCATTTTCCGCAGCATTAATGGAAACCTGCTGGTACAGGGCCTGTGCCTCCTGCCATTTACGTTCTGACTCAGAACTAGGGGCAGAGATATGCCTTTCCTCAGCCTTGGCAGCCTCACTCATCACTAAGTTCTCCCATTCTTTAGTTTTGATGGATTTAATCTGTGTAATAATTAAACCCCTTAAGTGGGCCTTCATAAAGTCCCAAATCACTGCAGGGCTTTGGGAGAAGGGTCAGACTCTGGGAAAACTGTGAAGCAAAAAGTATTTACCTTCCAAAGACTGCACCTGGGACTGGGGTCAGTAACGACCTTAACACATAGGGGAGAGTGGTCTGAAAGGTTACGTGGTGCATACACCACAGAAGTAGTGAGTGAGTGCGCCAGGCTATTTCCCAGACATAGATCAATTTGTGATAAACATACGATACCAAGTAACAGGAATAAGATTGGACCGTGGGATTCAGGTCCCTCCACACACCTCGTAGGCCAATTTCTACAAGGGCTCTAGCAAAGGGGGGTAGGGCCCCCCAGAGTGGGACTGCCGCTAGCTCCAGATTTAAATTTGTGCATTTGTTTATCCACTACGTTATTGTAGTCACCCAACACCCAAACAAGGGTGTTAGAGTGGAGTGCTATAAATTGTGCCAACCATTTCAGGCTATCAAAAGGAGAAGGGTGGAGGGATGTATACATTAGCAATACTACACGTCAGATCTGCCAATTTACATAAAACAAGAAAATGTACCTTCCCTGGTCATCAAATCAGGGACTGCAGCAACTGAAAAGAGACATTTCGTGAGATAAGTGTGCTGACTCCCCTGGAGTAGGCTGTGTGGGTGGAGTGAAACTGAGTGGAATAGCTACGACTTAAGTGTGGGTATAGATGCAGCCTGTAGGTGAGTTTCTTGTAAAAACACACCACTGAGGGCTTGTGAGCTTTTACCATTGAAAAAAATGCTACCCTTTTCACCCCATCTCCCAGCCCTCCAGGACACTAAAGTACATTCAGTAGACATCTATTAACAAGTTGGCATGTAGCTGCCAGGAGCCTATACAGGTATATGGGCATGTCAAGAGATTCTCCACATCCCCATATAGTGTGACTATGAAATCCGTTTTTCCAGTTCAGACTCAGGCATAGGATGGGGGTTCGCCTAATCCACATTTCTCCATGAAATTTACCAGCAGACAAGAGAGAAAAAAACCATATCCCCATGCAACAAACAGGGGTCAGATTAGAGAGTATGACCACAACATGAAGTAACCAAAAAAAATTTAAAAAAAGTTTGTATCCTGGTGACAGTTAATTAGCTCAACTATAGTGAGCATTGCCACGCAGGACTGTTATGGGGGGTTCAACTCAGTTCAACAGATTCAGTGGGACTTGCAAGTCCAAGTCATTGGTGAAGTATAGTGCAAACAAAAAGGTACATCTCTCCGCCTTACAGGAAGAAATAGGGAATGTAAAGGTTTCCTTGGTTCTGCGTCCAGGAGGAGCGTGGCCAGCCGGAACAACAATACGTAGAACACAATCAGTCCATAGGTGCTGTAGCCTTCTTAAGGGTATGTTCCGCTCTATCCAACCAGTGAGATGCGTTTGCAGGATCAAAAAATTGTGTTTCACCGCGTGCTGCCATTCTAAGCTTGGCTGGATATAGCATAGCATATGCGACATCATATTTTTGGAGGTGCTTTTTTACGTCGGTAAACTCAGCCCTCCTGCGTTGTATCGCAGCAGAGAAATCTGGGTAGAATGATATGCTGGTGTTATAAATTTTCATGAGGTTTCCTTTTGGTTCTGGCCTAGGTGGCATTCCGGTCCTTGTAGCTCAGCATCTTAAACAAGAACGGCCTGGGTGGTTCCCCAGGTTTAGGTGGCCTGGGTGGGACTCTGAGCCCTCTCCACCGCAAACATGGGGGAGAAGGCATCCTTGCCAAATGTATTGATTAGCCAGTTCTCTAAAAATGCCACAGGGTTCTTTCCCTCTGCCCTTTCAGGTATGCCTACTGCACAGACATTATTGTGTTTTTGCCTGTTCTCCATTTCCTCTAAACGGGCTGAATGACCTGTAATGATTGATTGTGTATGGCATACTTCTCTCTGCAGTGGTACAACATCATCCTCCACATTGCTTAATCTGTCTTCCAGGGCACCGGTGCGGTCCTGCAACTTCTGCATGTCCTGTCTGACTAGATTCAGCTCCAGTTTAACCCCTTTTAAATGTCAGTAGTTAGGGTAGTAAGAGACATGTTGCAGGAGGTAACTGCTGCAAAGATATCCCTGAGAGTTGGTTCGGGGCAGGGGACTTCTGGTCTGGCATAGCTGCGGTGCTATTATCGGGGCCTAGTGTACTCATTGTGTCCCATGTGAGGGGTTTGAAGTCCTCCGACCAGGCACGTTCCTGTGCTTCAGGGTTGGCGTCTTGCTCCGCAGGGCTCAAAAAAAGGCGGAAGGTGGTCTGGAAGGGGTACCTTTCCCCTGAACGCCGCCAAACATCCTCATGGCTGTTTCTTTAGCAGAGCGCTGGGATCGGGCACCATCTTGCCCTCCATGCTCTGCTGCGGCAGAGAGTGAAAATAGCACCGCTTTATCAGGGACTGTGTAGGGGTCCCTCCGGTACGAGTTAGGAGCTGATTGGGTACAACAGGGTGTCTGGATCAGGATAATTGCCCGGAGTTTCGGCGGAGCTCCCACACCACACTGCTTACTCCATCAGCCGCAAGCCACGTGCCCCCTCCCCCCCTATTTCTTTAACAGAAACTGTATTAAGTATATTAAATAAGGGTTTGGGTTTTTGCCGTAAGGAATGTATGAACAATTTTTTTTTGTGACAAGACATGTACCGATTCTATAGACAAAATCAAACAAAGCATTTATTTCCTTGACACCTACCACAGACTAATGTGTTACCTCTATCTGTGAAATGTTTAGATCTATAGATAAGGGTTGAGAACCAAACTGTAACCTGTACATCATCCTCAGCGGTTGAGGTTTACATTAATAAAGTTGACAACGACATTAAATTATTTCAGTAAGATCGTTCGAGGGTTGACCATACACCAAACAAACAATCTAACATTGAATTGAATGCAGTATCCGCCTTGTCAGCTCGGCGTGACACCGTGATCAAACCAGCCAACAAGGGGGGTGCTATAGTGGTAAGGGATATGAAGACATAGGAGCAAGACATTTTGAAACAGTTGGCAGATAGATGTATATGCCCCTGAATTCTAGTCCCATTTTTAGGGTACAAAATAGAATACAAAATGTGGTAACTCAGGCAGTTAAAAAGGGGATTATTGACAATGATACATCTTATTTATTTGATGATTGATTATCCGAGTACACCTGTAATTTAGATCTTACCTAAAATTCACAAAGAAGCCCAATTGTCTCTGGGATGGAGTTGGTCACAGCCCCTCTAGCACAATATATGGATAAGTGCTTGACACTGCTGGTGGTACAAACCAGGTCCTATATTCGAGATACAGGAGATTTTCTAAATCAGGTCAAGGATGGTTGTGCCCGATTCCATCCTAGTGATATGGAATTTATCTAGCTTGTATACGGTCATCCCTCACAAACTGGGTATTGAAGCATGTCACTGGTTATTAATTGGAGAATTCCTTGTGTGTCTTAGTTCCATCCTTTTTCTTTTCAAATATACAGTATAAATCAGAAACCACTGGTCTATACTCAGAGAAAATTATCCAAATATCTCTGAATTTCATGCAACCCCCCTTCCTTCATAGATGGGTAAACCTTTACGAGACAGACTAGCGAGGTCTGATCAATACTGTTCATATACTACCCCCTAAACATTTTTGGGACCACGTAATAATGGTTCATTCCCTTGATTGAATTGCATTCAATGCAACTATGACAACATTTTTCTCTCACCCACATAGAGGATATAGGATAGATATCAAAGGACATTATACATGTCAATCGTCATTTGTTGTTTATGTGATCAAGTGACCATGTGGGCGAAACTACACAAAGTAAAAGATTGCATTGCATGTCATAAGTACTCCACAAGAGATAAATTAACACAATTACTGTTGGCTAGACACTTTGTTGAGAAAGGGCATGAAATCTCACAATTAAAGTTTATTGTCATAGATGGGGTTAATCTTAACAGAAGAGGAGGTAAATCGTGAATTGATTTTAAAGTGGTTGTATACCTAATTCTTACCTATAGGTAAGCCTATAAGGCTTACCTGTAGGTAAAATTAATATCTCCAAAACCTGTACGGTTTAGGAGATATTCACCTTACACGCAGCCGCTGACGTCAGGGGCGCAAGCGCTCTGAAGGTCCGGCAGATGCTGCAGGACCTTGCCAGAAAGAAGACTCCCAAAGTCATCGAGGCTCCAGCCACTCACAGCGCCAGAGCTGCCTCGTTTGAAGGTAAGTACTTCATAACGAGCTAGTATGCGGTGCATACTGGCTCATTACGCCTCTGCCTTACAGTTTTTTGTTTTGTTTTTTGTTTTTGTGCGGGTATACAACCGCTTTAAGGAGGTACAGTGGATAATTATTTTTAGATACATTAAATCCTAAGGGATTAATCTCAGCTATGGATTTGCACCTGTTTGTGTGAATTAATCTCCTTCTATATACATGAAGGTTTAATTTGTTTTTTTATATATACCATTTTTGTAGTTTTTATAGAAGTCTAGATAGATCGAATTATGGGTATTAACAATAACATTGTTATAATGATTCACTGATCTTTATATGCAGGTTTTTATTGGAATTCTGGTATTTTTGGCGACAATGATTGTATCCAGCTTACAGCCATTTCCTTGTCTGATTTAATGAAGATTGTATTCAGATGTAATCCTGAATGATTATCTAATTAACTGAATCGATTCCAAGTGTGTATGTATGCATGCATGTATGTATATACATACACCATTATGTTTGTCATACCATGATGTGTTCCCGTTTGAGGAAGGGCTGTCTCTAAAACAGGCCGAAACTGTAACTACTATGGAATACTGCTAATTTTTGTATGTTTTTCCATTGCAATTAAAGGTTTGTGCAGCAATCCTGTGAATTATATAATATCTCTATCTCTCTATATATACACACATACACACAAACGAGGTTCTAAAGTTCATCATGTTATTCATGTTATAAAGGTTCATTATTACACATTTGGACATTAAAATAACGTGACTCACATTCCTGCAGTAGTACGAGGACAATTCTTGTCAACCACATTTTTAAAGGGCTCACGGATACTCTGAGCATACAAAGGGTCATTGCGAAAAAGGATTTGTGTATTTGGACAAGACCAATCAAAGTTGCTGTCATCAAGCTCTGTATACTGTGTAGTCTGCAAGCAATTATGGTAATCATTCAGTTAAAACAAGCTTTACTTTCAGAGAGTTATAACATGACTATTTATGTTATTACCAATCAAGTGAAATAAAACCTAAGAAAAATATAAACTTAGATTCGTATTTGTAACCACATTCTTATTGCGTCTACTCATTTGAGTAAATACAGCTCATCATTGAAATTCTTAAATGTTAAATGGTTTTATTTGCCACAAAAATGAAATTCTGTACAGCCAAAGTCTTGCAACTCGAACACATTTCTAAAAGGCGGTTTAAAGTGGTTGTAAAGTCAGAAGGTTTTTCTTTATCCTCATGCATTCTATGCAGAAAAAGCCTTCTGTGTGCAGCAGACCCCCCCACTTAGGGTTGAGGTCCCTCTCTGTCCAGCGATGTCCACAAGTGCCTCAGCTGTCAGATCCCCCCCGATTGGTTAGGACACAGCATCGGTGCCATTAGCTGTCACTGCTGTCAAAGTCAGCTAGCCAATCAAGGTAAAGAGGGGGCAGGACCAAGGCCCAGTGTCTGAATGAACACCGGGAGCTGCGACTCTGCTTGGGTTGCCCCATAGCAAGTGGCTTGCTGTGGGGGCACTCAACAGGAGGGAGGGACCAAGAGCACAGAAGAGGGACCCAAAAAGAGCAGAATCTGGGCTGCTCTATGCAAATCCACTGCAACAGAGCAGGTAAGTATAACATGTTTGTTATTTGTATAGGAAAAAACATGAGACGTTACAATCACGTTAAGCTAAAGTTAAGTATATTTTTTGTGTGATGAGGGAATCCCATTACCTGCAGGCTGCTAATTCTGCACAAAATTTTCTCTGCTGTGCCTCTTCAGAGCTGCTAGATGCAGTCCTGAGCCATTGTCTTCCGAAGCTGTGGAAGTTAACTGCAGCTACACAGAAAAGTTGCCCCCTTCCGCAATTCACACAACTCTTATTACTACACTCCCACGATGCATTGAATTCTATATATGGGTGGGGGAGCCGTTGGAATGACAGAATTAAATTACACATTTACAGAACAATGTCTAGCAGTTGTGAGAAGGCACAGCAGGGAAGCCAGCAGGTAATAAAATATACACTATTACACATAACTAATGTGTATAGTGCTGTATCAGCCATCAAAAAACTAAAAAACACAATAAAAACCTTGTCATCTTTAATGATGCAACTTTAATTATCAAAACAAACCATCTTCTCCATAAAAAGAAATGTCCAAAATATGGATAATCACCTCCCAATCCCAGCTACCTCTGTCACCTGTTGATCGATGGTCAACAAAAGGAATCATCTTATTGTTGCTCAATATCAAAAGAGCATGCAGGGAAAAGGAGGCTGCAAATCTGAAATAGAGATGCCTTTGGACGGTGGCTATGTGAGGCTGAAGTTATGTAAATTACAAGACTAAGGCAAACTACAAATCCTGTGGCAAGTAGAACACACAGACCTTGACGTTCCTCTATAAAGGTTAACCTAAATAACCACTGGGCAAGGTGAAGGTCGTGATGACACAGCCCCACCTCTCTTTCTCATTAAAGAAAAAAAAAAATTCTCTTAATAGCATTGGTGCAGTGCGGCCAACCTCTTGTGTTCACAATGCAGCTGCTCAGCATGGGAACCCGAAGCAAGTGGAGATCAATGAAGTAGTGGTGCCTACTTTAGTGATCTCCAGCATCCATGAGTTTGGCTAGATATGGTATATGCATATATACATTGGTTCACGTTGAACCAACATAACTATCTAAAAATATCCATACTTGGAATTCTTGTTTAAATTGTGAAATATACAAGTACCCCTTTGATTAAATGTAGAACTATTTAGGTAAAATTTTAAACTGGCCTCAGGCCACAAAAGGTGTAACATGTGGCTCAAAAGCACAGCGTAGTATTCACGGTGAGAATTACTGTCGAGGGAAGAAAAAAAAAAAAAAAGGAACGCAGTAACATTTGTTTTAGAGATTAAGCTTCTTTAACCCTAAATCTTAACGTAAAGCAGTTGTATACCTGCATTTTTTTTTCCTGACCTGCAAAGGAAAAGGCATAATGAGCTAGTATGCACCGCATACTAGCTCATTATGAAATACTTACCTTAGAATGAGGCCCCGACATCTGGCCCGATCCACGCCGAGGGAGGTGACATGTTCCATCGGCGTTTCTTCCGGGTATCGCGGCTCCGGCACTGTGAGTGGCCGGAGCCGCGATATCGTCACTCCCGTGCATGCGCGCAGGAGATTTCTTTCCGGCAGGGTCCGGCGTCTGCCAGACTTTCAGCAGAGAATCCCCTGTGCACATGCGCCGCTGCAGTCAGCTGCGCAAATATCTCCTAAACCGCATCTTATTAAAGGCTTTCCTGTAGGTAAAAGTCATAAAAAAAAAGGACTATACAACCACTTTAAGTGTTAAGGGATCGCTTTAAATTGTTAGAGGGATAGCGTGTGTAAGGTTAAGGAAAGTACTTTAGTATAGGGATAAAACAACGGCCCGCTACCCTGTTTACACTGAATCTCTGTGCCAAAAGCCTTGCTAGTGACAGGCTTGGTGTCGAGGACAAATATATCACCTGATAGTCAGGGCCGGATTAACATAGGGGCTATTGGAGCTGCAGCTCCAGGCCCCTTTCTCAAAATAGGCCCATTTGCCCAAAAAAAAAAAAAAAAAAAAAAATCAAAAAAAAAAAAAAAAAAGATCGACTTCAATGATTGTAGCTCGGAGATCAGGAGTCACAGAGACCCCATATTTGGTGGGTATGTAGCTAAATACCCACCCCAGCACTGGTTAAAATATGGGGCTGCCATCATCTATGGTTCCGGAGATACGGGGCTCCTTGCACAGCCTGTCAGAAGCTACATACAGAGCGGCAGTATAAATACAAGCTGGAACACTCTGCAGCAGACTGAGAGGATGAACTCACAGAGCTTATAATAATTATTTGTATATTACTTATGATAATTAACCCCTTGCCACCCAGGCCCATTCTGAGACTTCTCTCCTACATGTAAAAATCATCATTTTTTTATGCTAGAAAATTACTCAGAACCCTCAAGCATTATATATTGTTTTAGCCGACACCCTATGGAATAAAATGGTGGTATTTGCAACTTTTTATGTTGGAAAGAAACTGTTTCATTCATAAAAAAAAAACACTAAAGTTATCACGATTTTTTGTTGTGTACTAAGCGATGCTTTACATTTTTTTACAGGTTACATGTTTAGAGTTACAGAGGAGGTCTAGTGCTAGAATTATTGCTCTCGCTCTAATGATCTTGGCGTATGTAACCTGTGTGTATCTGGCTCTGATACTAACCAGTGCCTACCCAGGGACTGACTAGTATCTCTCCCCAGCCTGTCCCCACACACCCTCTCACCTGCTGACCTGTGAATGGGGCAATCACTCCCGCAGTGTTATTGTGTTCTGCCAGTGAATACAATGATTAGTGTTGCTAACTATAGCTGGCAGCACTGATTGTTTTGGGGAAAACCTGACAGGCTGGTTGCACTCAAGTCGCTTAATAGGTTGACTTGTGTAAAACCAGCTAGCCCATGCATAGATCGACTATGGCTGGTCTCTGCTTAATTGGTGTAATTTCAATCCATGTATGGCCCGCTTAACCACTACGCAGTCCCTAAACATCCTTCCACAAACCTTTACATTTTTCCTTCCCAGATTACTTCATCCTCCTCTCCTATATATAGTGCACACTGTCATACTCTCCACACTTCTCTCCTATACATAGTGCCCACTGTCATACTTTCCACACTTCTCTCCTATACATAGTGCCCACTGCCATACCTCCAACACTTTTCTCCTATACATAGTGCCCACTGTCATACCCTCCACACTCCTCTCCTGTACATACTACTTACTATCATACCCTCCATACTCCTCTCATATACATAGTGCCCACTGTCATACACTTCTCTCCTGTACATAGTGTCCACCGCCATACCCTCCATACTCCTCTCCTATACATAGTGCCCACCGCTATACCCTCCATACTCCTCTCCTGTACATACTACTCACTGTCATACCCTCCACACTCCTCTCCTATACATAGTGCCCACTGTCATACCTCCAACACTTCTCTCCTATACATAGTGCCCACTGCCATACCTCCAACACTTCTCTCCTATACATAGTGCCCACTGTCATACCCTCCACTCCTGTACATACTACTAACTTTCATACCCTCCATACTCCTCTCCTATACATAGTGCCCACCGTCTTACCCTCCCTCCACACTCCTCTCCTGTAATTACTGCTTACTGTCCTACTCTCCTGTACATAGTGCCCACTGTCATACCCTCCACACTCTTCTCTTATACATAGTGCCCAATTTCATACCCTCTACACTCCTCTGCTGTGCATACTGCCCACTGTCTTACCCTTCACACTCCTCTCCTGTACATAGTGCCTTCTGCCATACCCTCTGCACTCCTCTCATGTACATAGTGCCCACTGTTAGACCCTCCACATTCCTCTCCCTCACCTGCACATACTTCACACTTTTATACCATCCACACTCCTCCCCTATGCCTCTTACCCACAAAAAACTGTTCTTTAAAATTATATGTTAAAATTATATGTTCCTCAATGTTACCAGCTCTAGAATGGGCACTTTTGTCAGTTCAACTAAAGGAAATCTCACAGTCCTCATATTTGTTCTGCCCCATTATTAGTACTTATTTTATTTTGTAATTACTATTGTGATGTATAGAGGAACACGCGGGATGTCAGCTACTCTAAATATAGCACTTGTAAAAAAAGCATCCCTAAAATATTTTTTAAATGTTGACAACTACCGTATATACTCGAGTATAAGCCGAGATTTTCAGCCTCTTTTTTGAGGCTGAAAGTGCCCCCCTCGGCTTATACTCGAGTCATCGCTGTCTGCCCGCTCGATCAGCGTGTCGAGCAGACAGACAGCGGCCATTCTATGATTCAAAAGCCGCGCCTCCGGCTCCGCCTTCGCCTGTGATAGGCGGAACACTGAATTTCCCAGCAGCCTGTGTTCCGCCTATCACGGGCATCGTCTCATCCTCGTACTACGGACGAGGATGATACGACGTCCGTGATAGGCGGAACACAGGCTGCTGGGAAATTCAGTGTTCCGCCTATCACAGGCGAAGGAGGAGGCGCGGCTTTTGAATTTTACAATGGCCGCCGACGAAGAGGGCACGGGACGGAGGCAAGGCAAGGCACGGCACGGGACAGGACGGGACGGGACGGGACGAAGGCAAGGCACGACACGGGACGGAGGCTCGGGACAAAGGCTCGGGACACAGGTAGGCTGGACACACACACACACACACACACACACACACACACACACACACACACACACACGGATGGAGACACACACACACGGATGGATGGATGGATGGAGACACACACACACAGGGATGGATGGATACACACACACACAGGGATGGATGGATGGATGGAGACACACACACACAGGGATGGATGGATGGATGGATGGAGACACACACACACAGGGATGGATGGATGGAGACACACACACACAGGGATGGATGGATGGATGGACACACACACACACAGGGATGGATGGACGGACACACAGGGATGGACGGACACACAGGGATGGACGGACACACAGGGATGGACGGACACACACACAGGGATGGACAGGCATGTCTCACCCTCGGCTTATACACGAGTCAATAAGTTTGCCAGTTTTTTTGGGGGTAAATTGGGGGCCTCGGCTTATATTCGGGTCGGCCTATACTCGAGTATATACGGTATGTACTTAGGCACTGCCCAAGGGCCACAGGGTCAGTAGGGGCCCCATGAGAGGCTCCGGTGATAGTAAAGCGGTAGTAAACTTTTCTAACATTACTACTTTTTAGAGGCCCTTGGGGAGGTTATGCCATAATGTACAAGTGTGCCCAGCATATTAGCACATTAGGGTACACTTACCTGTCAGACCTCCAGTGCTGTGCTGTGATCAGTCCGGCGGGGCCCTGGCACTTACATCTTCACCCGGTCTTCCTTCTGGGTTCTGTGCCTTCCGTCATTTGCCTTGGCCAAGCTGCGTTGATGTAATTCCCTCTTTCTCCCATCCCCCCCTTTCTCTCTCATCCTCCCTCCCTTACCCCTCACACCTCTTTCATCCCCTTTCTCTCTCTCTCTCTTCCTCCCTCTCTCTCTTTAATTTAATTTGTTATAACAAAAAATAGTTAGCATTTTTATTTATTTATTGTTTATAAAAGGCCCCATCAAAATCCTCTGCACCAGGCCCACGATGTTCTTAATCTGGCCCTGCTGATAGTACAGTAAGCTCAGAATCTCAAATATCTGTGAACCAGAGAATTCTCACTATGCCCCATCCTGCTGGGATTTGTAATTTCCCAAAGGGCTACACATTAGTTCTCAGTATACCATTGTGGCACCAAGTAAAAATTCTTAAGCTCCTCAAATGTACACACTTGTAAATTGCCTCTGGTACTAAAGCACCTCTAATGCTTAGCCTGCTGCACCTGCAACTGAACCCTAATCTGCCAACCTAAACCCTAGGGCAGGGGTGCCCAACCTTTTGAAGAGCGAGGGCCACTTAAGCGAATTGGTAACTGGTCGTGGGCCACAATGAGCGGAGTGGGAGGGTGACAGGTCCGTGTCCACCGACACAGCTCACTCTACTCTATGGGCCCTCTGATCCAGTCCGATTTGCCCAGATGGAAGGGGCAGATCCCTTTCTATTTTTTTAGGTAGGCAAGTGTAAACAGACACAAGTCCGTTTTACATCTGCTGCTTCATAGAGGTGAATAGTAAGTCCGATTGGGTCGGACCAATCATGTGAAAGGGACCTAAGGCTGCTTTCACACTGATGCGCTGCGATTTGTCCAAACCGCGGTCCAGCGCAGTGAACCTGTGGATTTTCTGCAGGTTAGCTGCACTTTGCCGTAAACTTCTATTATATCCTGCAGGTTTGGCGCACTTTCTGAAGACGCAACAAACCCACAGGTAATAAACAGAAGTCTATGGCTCAATGCAGGTAACACGCAACTGCACTGCTCCTGCGGATCAGTTTGAAAGCAGCCCAGTAACCACTGAACAACAGATATATCCATATATACTGTGAATTTAGTAGTAAACTTACCTTTTATAACCAACTGTCTTCCATTCTGGTATCGCTGGTTGTTGCTGTCCTAGGCGGAGTGCATTTGGTATCACTCCGCCTGTGACAGGAGCGGGCACTATACAGGAAGCATTGGCTTATGTGGCTCTGCTCCGCAGCCACTTGCACTACCAGCGGCTTCATTCACAAAACTGCTGCTTTGGGATGGTGGGTCGGCAACCTGTGATCTGGGCTTGCCAACCTGTCATCTTAGAGCAGCAGGTCGAGGGCTACATCAGAGGGCTCTGCGGGGCACTGGTTGGGCACCCCTGCCCTAGGGTAATGCCTCAGCTCTTACACTCCTCCTAACACTTAAAAGTCACTGTAAACCTTAACCTTCCCTCAGCATACCCTTAATCCTATGTCCCATTAAAGCAGGGTATACATGTACTGAAAGCTGTCTGGTTCAGCAGAAACTGGACGACTTTGGGTATGTGTGGACTTTTCTCTGTTGAACAGAAGCTGGTCTAACGATCGGATTCTGTAGAACAGTCATGCTGGAAAACCAGCATTCAATCAGCACTGGCTGCAAATGCTGATCAGTGTATTCTGGCATAGAGGGGGGAAGTCTCCCGTCACAATATATCAGTGATACAGGGATCTACCAGTTTTTTCTTTTTTTTGTTCAATCAACTATGCGTGCATTCCCAGCTTTAATTTAACATCCATTATGGATCCCAAACAAACCTTTTGTCAACTTGTTTATTAGAAATTTTAAATTTTTACAAAAATAGTAAAAATGCAACAAAAAATGACACTCAAAAGTAAAGTCAGACACGAATTAGCCTTCCAGCTTGCATTTTTTGAACAAATACAGCAAAGCATCACCTTCTTATTCATATTGCAAACACAGTAAATCACTCCAATCCAGTGGTTTCAGGTACGCATGTGAAAGACTTTGACAAAAAACTGCCATATGTCATAGAGGAACCTTTTAGTTATACAGAAAAAGAAAAAAAAAAAGTCTGCTTTCACCCAATACTCTATCAGGTCAATTAGTGGTAATGCTCCACTCTCATCCCATTACAAGGGTCCAATAATGAAAGCCGATCCTGTGTCTTAATAGAATAGCAATAACTGTTTAGGTCAACACTGTAGTAACCTAACTGAGACTAAGGAGAGGAGGGCTAAACCCAGTAGAGCAAGCAAGGGCTCTCAGTTTAAGAAATGTGCCTGGAGTGGGTATTTTAATACCCAAACAAACATTAAGCCCAACACCAACTTTTTTTTTCATATTTACACAAGGACTTGATTTGTCAATGAATAAAAAATAAATACATACCGTGTTTTTCTTTTGTTTTGAGTGATTTGCAGTGGACAGCCACAGAGGCAAAAGATGTGCTTCTGTAGTAAAAATGTAATCTTCTATATCAAATATAAGATCCTCCCTCTCAGAGAACAGCAAATAAAGATATTTAAACATCTCTGCCAGGAAAAAGGAATCCATCCTTCAAACAAAAAGTTGTAGTAAAATTATCTAGTGGTCATGTCTGAAATTTTTATGCCTTTACACAAAAAAAAAAGAAAATAGCAAGTAAAGCAGCAGACAAATGCGTAAAATGCAGTAACAAACATCACCCAGATAAAATGTATTATTCACCGATATAATACCACAAACTGAAAACATATTTCTTGCCAAAGGATTTACTTATTCGTACTTTTGCATAGCTTCACAAGAAAGCCCCCAAAAATCACTATAACAAGTGAGCAGCAAGTGCCATACTCCTTTTTTAACCCAAAAAATATATATTATTGATGCACAACAATATTGTTTAGAAAATGTTTTTATTCTGGCTTTTAATATGAAACAATTAAAATATCCATAAATTATCCATGGTCCCAGAATAATAAATATGATGATCATTACTGCATTATCCTCACACAAATGTTATAATAATGTCTGATGTAAAAAAATAAAAATAAAAAAAACAAAAAAAAATAAAAAAACCCACAACACACACACAGGGACTGGATTCCCAATGCTAGGTAGGACACAGGGGAAGGTATGATGTGCCTAATATACAAAGTAAACAAATAAATCTACATGCTTACACACCTTCATGTTCTGGATACTAGCAGCCTATGAACTTTCTGCGTACGAATTTATCAATGTTCTTGACAATATCCTCCATTTGTTTAGGATGGTTTGCCTACACATGCCTGATATAGTGATACCATTTGTCATGTATTTTATTGTAAATGCTTTAAGGAAAAAATAAGTACAGCATACCTGTCCTCATGACTTCCTGTACGTACATCTTTAACAGCTGCAAAGCCGCATGGAACGCGAGCATACTTATTCAAATTTTCAATAATTGTTCTTCCCACTTCCAAATAGTATGGATCCCCAGTCGCCTGCAACAGTTTAAGCAAACAGGACATCAGTTTTGTTGGCAAGACAAATGTCACAGCAACCACAAAGATTCAAGAAAAATTATAAATGTAGTAAAACATCTTACTTTATACAAGAAATATGTACTCTCTGCAAATTCAGGTCTTAATGGATGCTGTGCCCAGTGTACTCTGAAATCAGTTGTAAAGGCCTGAAAGAATTATACATTCAAATTGAACATAGTGAATCAGTGAACACTTGCTACATTAATACTTAGGATTAAATATTTGCACAATGCAAGAGCAACAACAAATCCCATTATTTACATTCATTTCATTGAACAGCAAGTCTCCATTCACACTTATGAAACTAAGGCCGCGTACACACGGGCGGACTGTCTGGCCAACTAAGTCCATCAGACAATCCGACAGACAGTCCGTCCTACTTTTGAATGAACGGACTTGACCACACACGATGAACAGACAGTCCGCCGAAAGCTTGCGCGATGACGTGTACAGCACGTACGACGGGACTAGAAATACGACGTCCAATACACTGCAATGCAACCTTCGGCTGTGTAAATCCTTTCTGAGCATGCGCCATACTTAGTCCGTCCAACTTGCCTACTCACGAGCGGACTGTCCGCTGAAACCAAAGTTGGACGGACAATATTACGGAAATTCCGAAAGACTTAGTCCGCCAGACTGTCCGCTGAAAAAGTCCGCTGAAGCCCACACACGAGCGGACCAAGTCCGTCAGACAGTCCGCCCGTGTGTACGCGGCCTAACATTACACAAATTTGGCTTGCCACTTTGATGCAATTTTGAAGCAACTTTGGATGGGTGCGACTTTCATGCAACTTTTGAGGGTTGACATTGCAGGTTATGGCATTCAAGGTCACATGAAAGTCTGACCAAAGTAGTGCAGGAAACTTTTTTAAAGTCTCTGCTACTTTATGTTGCACATATTTGAATGGTTTTAATTGAAAAACATGGGGTGTGACTTTGCTGTCTAAATTCACATGACAAGTCGCAGAAGCGTGAATGGAGCCCAACTCATGACAAATGTACAAATCAACACATAGGCTAGGTGAACTACTGCTACAACAATAGGTTGGGCAACTACATGTATTCATTTTTTCCCCCAAAATTCCCATTCCTTCCTCCCTCCCTTAAATAATTATCCATCTGCAGGTCTTGAGTCCTCTAAACCCCCCCCCCCCACCCCTCAAATCTTGGTTGAGGTTACGGTCAATAAAATCCAGTGTGGGGAGGGGGGGGGGGGGCTGAGCCGTGCCGAGTGTGTCTATGGATGTACAGTACACAGCCCAGATCTGTAGAGTGCTCACAGTGTGTCTTCATAGGAAATGGCTTCCTATGGTGGCATGCAGAGAAGAGTCAAGGTGGACACAGTCAGCAGGGGACCTCAGAAGGAGAATGTTTGGGGCCAAAAAGGAAGTATTTTTATTTTTATTTTAAGGAAGAAAAAAAAAGATAGAGAGAATACTTTACAAGATCTTTAACCAATTGCTGACCGGCTCACGCCGATATACGACGGCAAAGTGGCATGCCTGTATGTCGCCGACATCAGTGGGTCCCGGGGACTCAATGTCAGCCAGTGGCCCGCGAACATGACACGGAGAGGCAGAACGGGGAGATGCCTATGTAAACAAGGCATTTCCCTGATCTGCCTAGTAACATGACAGGGATCTACTGCTCCCAGTGATCAGCAGCAGTGATCTTTGCCATCCCCCCTACAGTTAGAACATGCCCAGTGAACACATTTAAACCCTTGATCGCTCATTCATGTTACCCCCCTTCCCTGCCAGTGCCATTTACACAGAAATCAGTGCATTTTTATAGCACTGATCGCTTTACAAATACCAATGGTCTCAAAATAGTGTCAAAAGTGTCCAATCTGTCCACTGCAATGTCGCAGTCACGAACAAAATCGCAGAAGATGGTTGCCATTACTAATAAATATGCCATAAATCTATCCCCCATTTTTGTATACGCGATAACTTGCTTATCAATATAAGTTTATTGTGAAAAATATAGAATACATATCTGCCTAAACTGAGCAAGAAATTATTTTTATTTATTCTTTTGGGGATATTTATTATAGCAAAAAGTAAAAAATATAGCTTTTTTCCCCCAAAATGTTTGCTTTGTTTATAGTGCAAAAAAAAATAAAAAATAGGATTTTTGACTTAACGTAAAATCCATTTCTCAAGAGTTCGACAGACACAGCCTTCTTTATTTAGAACTATAGGGTTATATCGCCTCTGCAGGAGTAGGACTAGGCAGAACAAAAAAAATAAAAAATCAACACCTGGCTACAACCACGGGCTGTTCTCAGTCAGTATATAACCCCCCTCCCTGCTCTAGGTTGTCAGTTTAGTAGTAAGCAGTAATAGAAGTATAAAAAAAAACTCCATTGAGGGGTGGGTGCTGTGTCTGTCAATGAACTCAAAAGAATGGATTTTGCGGTAAGTCAAAAATCCTATTTTCTCATTCATTCATCGATAGACACATCCTTCTTTATTCAGAACCATAGGGAGGTCCCAAAGCAGTGCCCAACATGAGGGGCAATCTGGAACCCACCTGAACAATACCCCTTCAAGAGGGAATAGACCCTTTATTAAAACAGCAGCCTGCAAAAAACTTGGGGCCAAAAAAAAAAGGAAGAGGCATCCGCATACGCCAACCCATTTACTTCGTAGAACTCGTGAAAACGTACACAGACGACCAGTGGTCGCCTTGCAAACTTGCGCAACGGATGCCTGATAATGGAAGGCCCAAGAAGCACTAAGTGCCCGAGAAGAATGAGCCGCAACAGGGAAAGGAGGGACCCGATCCAGAACAGAACAGTCATCTGTTGGATCCATCCAGAAAACAGGTTGCAGGAGCAGACAGCCCCTTTCCTTGGCCCGTCCGTGAACACAGTGAGCCTGACCTCCAAACAGACTCAGTGGCTGCCAAATACATATCCAGGGCAGAGAAGGCAAATTCCTTGGGATGCGCTGACCAGGGACACAAGATAGATAACACAATGTTCTTATTCAAGTGGAAATCCAAGGATGGAACTATGTAAAAAGGGTAAAGCACCACCTTAACCTGGGTAAGGTGAACGATCAGAGAAATAAAAAACAGACGTTTAACCCCTTGAACAAAAAAAGGTACGCACCAGGGAGTGCGAGACCAGGGGACACTGAAGACGACCACCCAGGCTGACACCTGGCCCTGGATGGTACTGGAGGCCTACTCCTGTTGACACCCCCACCCCCGTAAATGGAGGTCAGAATTGGAGCCAGCTAGAACGAACGAGGATGAATGCCTGGTGACTCATACCAGGATATATGCACTTTCCGCAAACAGGGGTAAAACCTACTAGAACAGGGATATGCAATTAGCGGACCTCTAACTGTTGCAAAACTACAAGTCCCATCATGCCTCTGCCTCTGGGTGTCATGCTTGTGGTTGTCAGAGTCTTGCTATGCCTCATGGGACTTGTAGTTCTGCAACAGCTGGAGGTCCGCTAATTGCCTATCCCTGTACTAGAAGGTAGACTCCCTAATCATCAGAAGTGTTGAAACTGCAGCACCAGGCTCATTACAGCCAGACCGTTAAAACCAACGACTCTAAAACAGGATGGAAGAGCGGCCCTTGGGACCTCCCTGAGAGGCAGTCACCAAAGAACGTTGGCGACCAGGCGCACCCAGACCGACAGGACCCATCCGGAGCCAATAGAATGACCGGAATACCCGCAGCCGTGATCCTGCGCAAAAAGCCACAATGGAAGTTGGAGAGGAGGAAAAGGCGCAGAGCAAACGTCACCGGTCCCATTGGCCACCCGAAGATCCCATGGCCTAGCCAGAAAATTTAAGCCAGGACGCAAACAGATCTACCTCAGGAGAGCCCCAGCTGAGACAAATCTGATGAAACACTGCCTAGTGAAGGGCCAACCCCATGGACAGTATTCCATTCATGGAATGCGTACATCGGAAAGGGCCGAAACGAGATATTCTGCCCACCAGAGGATACTGGCAACAGCCAGGGTCGCCAACAGCCTTTTTGGCCCACCCTGGTGATGGACATAAGCCAGCACCGTTGCCTTTTCTGGCTGGATCTGTATCGAGAGCCCCCAAATTCGAACAGTCCATGATCCAGACCTAGCCTGATCGATTGGAGTTCCAGGATATGACCCAGTAGTCCAGATTCCACCAACGTCCAATGACCCTGAGCTCAGTCCCAGGACATCTCCCCACCCAGACAGACTGGCATTGGTGGTCACCCTGTTCAATACAAGGGGAGAAAGGATTTTCCCCGCCAAAGAACCGGAAAGCGAAGCCACCAAACTGGGAAACTTTTGGTTTCCTGACTCAGCCGAATCCAATTGTTCAGAGACCTTGGGCATTTGTCCCATTATGCCAGGATCTTCCCGAAGGGAGCTTGTATGGAACTGTGCAAATAGAAATCGCCTTTAAAAAAAAAAAAAATAGGATTTTGTACTCACCGTAAAATCCTTCTCTCTGAAGTTCATTGACGGACACAGCTCCTTTAAATCTTGACTGTAGGGTTATCACGCCACCTTCAGGAGAGGACTAGGCAGAACATGTACCATCAAGGGACAGATGTCAGCCCTGTCTTTTTCTAACGCCCCTTGGCGTCTCACTCATTGGTAAGCACCTTTGTGCAAGGGGTTAGACATGTAGTCCCTTCAGTCTGACCACCCCTACCTCCGTGGGATCTGAACCTGGTGCTATCGGCGCTTCAGAAACTGCAATTTGAGAACATCAGGGAGATTCCCTTGTTGACTCTTTCCCAGAAAGTTGTCTTTCTAGTGGCTATTACATCTGCCAGGAGGGTTTCTGAGTTGGCGGCCTTGTCTTGCAAGTCGCCCTATCTGGTTATCCATAAGGATAAGGCGGTGCTACGTCCTCAACCCTGTTTTGGTGGTTTTGGCTTTCCATCTCAATGAGGACATTGTATTACCATCCCTTTGTCCTAAGCCGAAACATCCAAAAGAAGTTGCCCTACATTCCCTGGACGTGGTCGGGGCTCTGAGGGTTTATCTGTCTGTTACGGCTCCCTTCTGGAAGTCTGAGTCTGTTTCTGTGACTGGTCCGAAAAAAGGTCTGGCGGTCTCGTCGACCACCATTTCCCGGTGGATCAGATAGTGGTCCAGACTGACGTCTTGAAGGGGCAGGTGCCCCCCTTTTCTGTCACGGCCCATTCCACCAGGGCAATTGGGACCTCCTGGGCTTTCCGACATCAAGTGTCCATCTCCCAGGTGCTTAAGGCGGCGAATTGGTCCTCTGTTCACACTTTCGCAAAATTCTACAAAGTTGATGTAAGCGCATCTTCGGATGCTTGCCTTGCAGTTTTGCAGGCGGCTGTGTGAAGTTGCAATTTACATTTTTTTTTTTAGTTTTTAAGAAAAAGTTAAAATTTTGTTGTAAACGTAAATTTGATGCATACGTTGGCCGCAAGTTCTGGTGCGGCCGTTTCAGATGGCAACTCCTTTGTTGAGGCGTTCCTCTGGTTGTGGGTGAAGTTATATTTTTCTGTTTCCACCCCTTGTTTTGACAGTGCTTGGGGACGTCGCTACGGTAAAGATTTAAAGGAGCTGTGTCAGTCAATGAACAAAAGAGCAAATAGGATTTTTGTGCTCGTCGTAAAATACTTTTCTCTTAAGTTCATTGACGGACACAGCACCCACCCCTCCTATTTTACGTTGTGCTGCGTGTTGACGTACTGAGCTGCAGGAAGCAGGCTGAGGGGGGTTATAGCCAGAGGGACCGCCCCCTGGGTGGAGTTATGCAGTCTTGCTGTTTTTACATGTTCTGCCTAGTCCTCTCCTGATGGTGGTGTGATAACCCTACGGTCAAGATTTAAAGGAGCTGTGTCCATCAATAAACTAAAGAGAAAAGGTAGATACCATCAGACCCAACAACTAAAAGCAGATCAGGCAGAGGAGCTCCCCTGCTGGACAGTAAATGAAAAAAACAAACATGCAACTTCTGGAGTTTGTCCAGGGGAAGATAAAACGCTGGCCAGAGCTGAAGCCCGGTCAGGCTCAGATAATCCAAAGTTCGGGCAGGGCCAAAGCAGACTTCCGATAGTATAGATGCCAACTGAAATCAGTGAATGTCTATAGGAACTACGTTGCTCCTCGGGGTAATCGAGAAGTCGGAGAAGATCGTCCAGGCAGCCCAGGACCACCAACCCCCACTGACGTAACCATGCCAGATCCGGAAGCCAACACCTCATGAACACCCGAGGAGTGGCGGCCAGATCAAAGGGCAACACCACACGCTGAAAATGCTCCACACCCACAGCAAAAACGGAGGATGTGCTGGAGTCGGGCACATAACAAAAATGCGCAAGTAACCATTCGTGATGTTGCAGAAGTCAGAAAGTTCTCATGATGGAGTGCTACCGCCGTGCAGACGGACTCCATCCTAACCTTCTGTACCTACACAAGCCAGGTCAGGGCCTTAAGGTCCAGAATTAGATGCACCATGCCCTCCATCTTTTAGACTGTGAACCCGTTTTCACACTCTGCAGCAACAGGCTGCAGCACAACCCCCCCCCCCCCGTGGAGAACAGCAAGCAGTCTGGCGAGACGCCCACTGAAAGCAAAAAAACTAACTTTTTGGAGCAGCACAGCCGGAAAAATATCTTGTAACCGGACAAACTCAAGTCGAGACATAAATGTCATTCAGGGTAGCCCCCCAAAATACATGTCTAAGCACCACTGAGGAAGCAGCGACTCAGCAACCAGGGGAACTGCCGCCAAGAGGCATAGCGCACAAACTGCAGCGCCTACACCAATAGGTCCGCCAATGCATCAAAGGCAGGGGGGATTCTGCTCCCCCTCCAGTTATGTCCACTGGACCCTTAGAAGCCAGAGATTACTCTATTGGAGCCATGGTTGCCTTGAGCAGCCTACTACTAGTGGAACAGTCCCCTTCTGAAAGAGGGACTCCCCAAAGGGATACATTATAGCAAGCGTTTTTGGAAACACAAAAGGCACTTTGGACACTACCAGTCTTCATGGACAAATTTGTCAAAATAGGAGGGAGAAGGGAAGGCTTTTGCCTTGCAGGACGGTTTATCCAAAGGGGTACTGGCCCCCCGGCCGCAGTCACCGCTGCATCCCCCCCCCCCCCATCTTGAAAGGTTCCTGCACAGATGTACCAAGTGTGACAACCAGTACCCCTTTGTGCGCTTCTACAGTCATCCTCATTCCCCGACAGGATAGGGAGCATGGTCACCACCCCACAAGGTGGGCTACGTCCGTGGCAGCAGAGCCAGACAGGATTGTTCGACAAAGGAGGTAGGGGAGGGCAGAGGTGCCATATACTAGGTGCTATGCCTAAATGCCTAAGCACTACCATCAAAAACTCGGAGGGGGTGGGGGGGTGGCCTTATGTCACGGCCAACCTAGCACGTAGCTGTAGTCTGCATGCACTCGCTGGCCAGACTGGGGTGACCACTGGATCAAGTGTCCAGCCGGGCGCCCAGCCCAGCAGTTGATTGTAGCTCACACTAGAAAAAAAAAATCCAGGAAAAGAGAAAACAAACAACAACAAAAATTCCCAGGACTAGAGATCCCAGCAGGGAACTAGGTCCTTGCTTCTGACTAGGCAGAAAAAACAAAAAAAACAAAACAAAAGAAGGCTGTGTCCATCAATGAACGAATGAGAAATAAAAACCACAGGAGGTGATCAAATACCAAAGAAAGTTAGGGTACAAACGTCGCACGACGGAAAAATTGTCAGTTAAAGCGAAGCAGTGCTGTAAAAAAGGGCTTGGTCAGGAAGGGGGTAAAGTGGTTAAACCTAAGCTTATCAAGGAAGAAAAACGGTTGAGTGCATCACTATACTGTACATGTAGAACTCCCTATAGTAAAAATAAATATATTTATTATTTTTTACTATAGGGAATATTTTTTTTTTTTATATTTGGTGCTTACACTGACAGCACAATTGCACACGACCATACAGGTCTTGTGTACTCTGACGCTGTCATTGGCTAATTGCACAGAATTGGCTAGCTGTAGGTATTGATATCAGGTGCAGCACTGTCTGCCACTTGTTCATCTGTTTGTATAAAAGACGGAGCATAGCATTGTTGGGCCACGCCCTCAGAGGAAGTCATAATGACGAAACTAGTCAGGCTTAATGACCGGAAATTATGCGTGCGTTCCACGATACACAGGAAGACACACCAGGAAGTGAGCACTGAACGTTGCTTCATTGTCTCCCGATTATTAAAAGTAACACACTTTTATACACCAAGGATTGCTTGATGATTTTAATATGTGAAGCTGTATGGAGAAACTTTACATAAAGAGGCAAAAAAACGAATTTACACTATGCGAAGTCTCTTTTCTTGCCCTGAGAACCAGTGGACCGTGCTTCAATACCAGCTACCCTACTAAGATCTGTGGTTTATCTATCCATGCATGATTTTGCCATCTGTTTGGAAAGTTTGAACCCTGAAGGGGAGCATGATACACAGACTGCAGTGGGGTTCTTACACTTCCTTATTATTTTTACTTCATGTGTATTTTATTTCACATGAAAGCTATTCATAAAGTTTTGTGACTGTAGCGCCGCTTTATTAATAATTTAAGGCACTGGTTCCGAGTCGTGCTATTTTATTATTCGTAACTATTTTATATGCTTTTGCATTTTAAGCGGCTGCTTTTTTATTAATATTTTTTATTACTACTGCTTTTATTGAGGTTATTCGGTTTTAACAATTTTTGTTATAATTGCTACTGATATCTGAAGCCTGATATATATCCTAGCACTGAGTAAGTGGAGGGAGACCAAGGAAGTCACTGAGTAATGATATATATATATATATATATATATATATATATATATATATATATATATATATATATATATATATACATATACATATACATATACATATACATATACATATACATATACATATACATATACATATACATATATATATATATATACATATACACACACACACACACACACACACACACATTATATACATACACATATTATTTACACACACACATACATATATATAATGTGTGTGTAAATAATATGTGTATATATATATATATACACACACACACACAGGCAGCACTATACACTCCAATAATACAGTACAAATTATATATATATATATATATATATAAAAAAAGGTAGAAGGTTGAACTTCTTTCTGGACAGTCTCATGGATTTAATATAGAATCTAGCTGCAATATATTATGGACCTCATATATATTATGGGGTGATTTACTAAAGCTGTGCACCAACGGTACCACGGTGCATCAAAAGTAGATGTGCACGACGAAGCGCAAAGCACATTTCCGTATTTAAGACATGGTGCGCCTGTAACAAAGCTCAAATCCCCAATTCACTATAGCGATCTCGGTATTTTTCCCAGAAATATTTTTGATGTTGTCAATATGTCATTTGTAGGTTGTTAGTTTCACTTTTATTTAATTGTCTGTGCTGCATTATTTTGCAAAATCTTCATCAAGATGTTGTAAGAGACTGTCAGTTTGTGGGTACAGTCCTTTTAACGCTGCAAAATGGTCAGACCTCAAAACCATATTTCGGTAATGTCTCAAATGACATACATGTGTTTTTTGCGTTCCTTGCTCTTTTCCAAGTCCTGTTTTGTTGACCAATAAAACTTGCAGCAAAATTTTTATTTTAATAGTTTTAATAGTTTGATTGAGCATGCTTCTGCAAAACAAAGTAATGCATTTTACACTCCCACCTAAACAATTTTCATGGAACAGTTTTCCACTGCAGCTTAACTAGGCTGATTGGCATTGCAAAAAAAAAATGGGCGTGGCTTGTCTAAAAGCTACTTTCGTGGTGCCTTCATGGTAACATATGCATGGATTGTGTGTATGCTGCCATGGATAGGCACCAGGAAAGAAAAATTACAGAGGGGTAAGTATTCAATTTTCGTGCAGTGGTTCTCAGCCTTAGTCCTCAAGTACCGCCAACAGGACATGTTTTGGGAATTTATCTTAGCCAAAATAGCTGTCCAAAATATCAAGCCATTGAGTTATTTAAAGCACCTGTACAAGACGAATGAAAACCTGCAAACATGGCCTGTTGGGAGTACCTGAGGATAGGCTTGAGAACCACTGATTTAGAGCACTGAGCTAAAATCTAGCTCAAGACAATCCTATTCTAATTGGGGGCATTTGAAGGAAACCAAGTGAGTGTTAGAACCTCTGCTTGTCTTTTTTAGGTTGGGCTTTGTGTCCCTTTTCTGAAATTTGGCTTCACTTCCTGTCACATAGCCAAACAGGAAGTGAGGGTAAAACCCTACCAATGTCTTTCCTTAGGGACACATAGGTCAAGCTAGTGTCCCCATTTGGCAAATTGCACTCTAGAACTTTGCTGTGTACACCCCAGATTATTAGGTATTTTGGGGTTTATTAAAAGTAAATCCACTCTGCACTACAAGTGTACTTGCTGTAAATCTGAGGGGAAGCGGCTGATTTTATCATCCAATCATGTAGAAGCAAAGATGCTGTTTTTTTTTTTTTATTTCCCTTGCATGTCCACCTCGGATCTACAGTGACTGCACTTCCAAGTGTACTAGTAGTACAAAGTGGATTTGCCTTTAGTAAATAAACCCAAAGTCAAAAATACCTAATAATTTGGGGTGTACATAGCAAAGTGCTAGAGTGCAATTTACCTAATGGGGACACCATTTAGACTGACCTGTGTCCCTAAGCAAAGACATTGGTAGAGTTTTACCCTTACTTCCTGTTTGGCTATGTGACAGGAAGTGAATAAATTTAAAGGAGAAACTGGCAAAACTTGTGAGGTGTATTAGCCCCCAAAAACTGCCAAGAGTTCAAATCCCTCTGCACTCTATCCCCAAGCAAAAATAAGAAAGGATTTCATTTAGTTTAGCTTTGCAAAGACACATTCCTAAGTTCAACTGTGATGCATGTCAACGGTCCATTTAGAGCTTATTTAATAGAAAACACCAGTTGCCTTTCACTAGAAACATTTGTTAGTCCAGTCCTGGAAATCTGCATCTGCTTTCCTATTATTCGCCAATAAAGTTATGGGCCTACACCTAGATGCATGTCCCTGTGGTGCATATTTGGTTCCTGGAAGCAGTGGCCAGCACACAGGAATGACATCACGCACCTCCTCGAAGTTGCTTATACTGCTGCCAATTTCTTCCCACCACCATGCCCCACTCACTGTTCTCTGAGGAAGAGATGATCCTAAAGCCTCGTACACACGGTATGATTGTTGGCCAACCGAGCATATGATTTTT
The DNA here is from genome assembly GCF_037356315.1 of Lithobates pipiens. Taxonomy (NCBI): domain Eukaryota; kingdom Metazoa; phylum Chordata; class Amphibia; order Anura; family Ranidae; genus Lithobates; species Lithobates pipiens. The sequence goes on from NW_027507785.1 coordinate 178,266,416, forward strand.
GTCAAAAGGGCGTGTGCCAGGATCTCGTCTTGCATACTAACGGTACACAATTGTCGTGCCACAAACGTAGTGACGTACTACAAGGAATTTCAGCTCTTGAGCGCCACTCTTTGGGCCCCTTCTGCCAATTTCGTGGCAAGCATTGATTCCGAGCATGCACGTTTGTACTTTCGACTTTTGTGTGACGGATTTGTATGTACACAAACACTTGTGTCCACCAACAGAGAGAAGTTGGGTAGATTCCACACACTCAATTCTGGAGGCTTAATAATGGTCTAGCACAGGGGTCTTCAAACTACAGCCCTCTAGTTGTTCAGGAACTACAATTCCAATCATGCCTAGTCATGTCTGAATGTCAGGAGTTTCACAATGCCTCATGGGATGTGTAGTTCCGCAACAGCTGGAGAGCCGTATTTTGAAGATTCCTGATCACTCTAGCACAGTGATGGCAAACCTTGGCACCCGAGATGTTTCCCATGATGCTCAGCTACACTGCAGAGTTCATGAGTATCATGGGAAATGTAGTTCCAAAACATTTGGGGTGCAAAGGTTCACCATCACTACTCTAGCATGCCTTGGAAAAAAAAGCTTTATTCTCATGTGCCTTGTATAATGCCCAAGAAATATAGTTTGGAAAATACAAGTGAGTCATGGCACATCTACATTCCAAAATTTGGCACTTAAGATGGTCCTGCACTATGCAATCTAATTGGCCAATCTCTGTAAACTCGATATTTCGGCAAAAGAGGTAAAAAGGTAAGACGCACTTGAACAATTAATTCAAATTATAGGAAAACAAAGGCTCTTGCACCAAAATGAATTTAACATCTAACTGATTGCAGTGTATGGTCACCTTTAAAGATCAAGATCTGAAAACATTAATTTATTTGGTTTAGAAATGCTTCTCTGTAATGTATTGAAATATTTGGATAACAAAAAAAAAAAAAAAAACACACACACATTTCAAAGATATATTATAAGTAATAGCAATGAGATTAGCAACACCCAATTAGATGAGATTAACCAATTGTATTGGGCGTGCGCCATTATCAACGAGAAAACCGCAGTTATCCTAGCGGCAATTGCAGTTTACGTATGCGGGTATTGTCGCTATTTGCACCTCAATGTGCGTCGGTTTGCACGTTCGATTAATGACTTTTCCAGTGCACCAATTCATGTATGGACTGGTGCAGTGCCTTCTTCTTAGTGAATGACCCTCTCTTTTATGTATAATATTGCACTGTATGGATAAGTCCAGACTGTACATCAGTCCTAGGAGAAAGATGGATGGAGACCTAGCCCTGTGTGCCACCTGGGATTATATGCATGTTGTCATTAACTTTGTAGTCAGTCATCCCTAATCAGAGGGCAGGGCCACATTATATGTATAAACAAGCCAAATTCAGTTTGGCACATGGGACAGAGGGCGCCAGAGGTGCGCTAGATGGCAGAGAGTCTAAGTGGGTCGTAGTGTTCCCTATGTAGCAGTTTGAGCTGTATATATGCATTTGTACAGGAAAAAAACAAATAGTTTTACTGATATCCAGTGGTAAAAGGTCCATAAAATATGAAAAAGATAGAATGTTTGATCAATGTCACATATTGAGAAAAAAAAAAATACTTTGTTAACTAAACACAGTAATCATGGTCATTGAGATCTAATAAAGGTTTATGTGCAAAACTCCTGGATTCTTTAAAATATCAAACATGTTATAAAGTAAAAAAGAAAAAGCACCAGGGGGGTGCATCTTCTGTTTGCCCTTGCTTGGAGTTCTTGTAAAAAAAAAAAAAAAAAAAAGAAGTGTATAAGCATGCACAGCCCCATGGTTGCACCCAGTACATAGCCAAGGATGCAACAGATGGCAGGTTGTCTCCATCATATGCATAAGCTATGCCATTGAAGAAAGTAACACACAGACAGTGCAGACTTGTTTTAGAGGCACAAGCTACAGGGTTGTATTCAATACTTACACAGTAACAGCCTTAGAGCAAGCATGTGTGTGTCAGTTGTTCCAACAACTAATAAACCACAAGTTTGATCTAGGTCAGTGCTATTCAAATTGTAAAGGAAGGATGAAGACGGCGGCCTGGGTGCATGTACTTTCCAAAGCATATCAGCAATGGAAGCTCCCAAAACACTATTCCACAAGGCTCCTTATAAAAGTGTTATTACTTTTGAATGCCTAGCTCAGAAGACCCCACCCTTTACCAATCAGCCCTTAATATTGAACACATCATCAGTCATTGGTAGTTTTGGAAGAGCAAAGAGTAGTGAAAATGGATGTGAGCAATACAGAGAAGAGTACCAGCTCTTAGTTTTCTCACAGCTGGTCCCCCAATGTCCCAACCTTGTCACATAGTACATTAGTCAGAGTGATTCATGGGGAGAAAAAAAAAAAAAAAAGTACTTTTTTTTTAAAATTATAATGTGGCTGGATACTTTACATGTCAGAAAATGCATGCAGTCTTGAAGAGTTGCAATTTACTTTTTAAGCATAGGAAAAAAAATTATTAACACCTGTTCACTTTAAAACACAAAATATGCATAGACATGCACAAAAAATTCCTTACCTCTGGTAAAAAATTGTGTTTTTTGGTGACTTGATATAACATTTCGTGAGTTTCTATAGCGGGTCTTATATCTCCTTTTAATACCTAACAAACAATATAAATACATGAATGCAAAATTTGCTTAACCAACTACTAAAAATTAGAAAAATAAAAATCATCATGTTGTTCACAGACATTTTCAAATCTCAAATTTACAAAAAATAATGCATGCATTCTGTTAACAGTTTACAATGAAGGCATTGCTAACCCTTTATCACTGAAACAAACAACAAAATAGGATTTTTATTACAGCTTACCTGCAAAATCCTTTTCTTGGAGTACATCATGGGACAAAGCGCCTTAAGTAATTACATAATGGGTTATAGGCCACCTTCAGGTGTGGACCCTGGTTATACCCAATCAAGGAAGTTCACTCCCTATATAACCCCTCCTCCTTCCAGGAGCACATCAGTTTTTGTAGCAAAGCAATATACTTAATCCCAAAAGAGGGGCCAGACCCACAGGCTTGAGGATTTATACTGCTGCCTGCAGCACACTGCGCCCGAAGGCAATATTTTCATATTGCCTTACATCCACCCGATAAAATCTTGATTGTATGCACTGAAGACCAAGTTGCGGCCTTACAGATCTGAGCCATGGAGGCCTGGTGACGCACTGCCCAATAAGCACTAAGCGACCTGGTAGAGTGCGCATTAACTTGAAAACGGAGGAAATTTACCCCTTAAATCTTAAGTTTGAATTATCACTTAATGAATCCACTTAGCGACAGTGGATTTCAGCACTGCCTGTACTTTCTTAGGACCCTCTGGCAGAACAAAGACGACAGTCTTACGAATCTGAGCAGTTGCCTTAAAATAGATTTTTACTGCTATCACCACATTAAGACAATGTAGTGACTCTTCTTCCCTGGAACATTTTTTTCCCCCCCAAAAATAACAATGGCAGGACAATATCTTGGCTCAGGTGAAACCTGAAATCACTTTTGATGAAAAAAAAAAAAAGTCTGGATGAGGGCGCAACACCACTCTGTCCCCATGACAAAATCAAATATGGCTCTTTACAAGAAAGAGCAGCAAATTCCGAAAACCTCCTTGCTGAGGATATAGCAACCATAAATTACCAACTTCCATGTCAGAAAGGACTATGGGAATATGTCGTTTTGGTTCAAATGGATGTTTTTTGTAACACAGACAAAACAAAGTTGAAGTTCCAAGGGTTCAAGGGAGGTTTGACGGGTGGAATAAGCCACGTCACCCCTTGTATAAAACCCCGGACTAAAGAATGAGTAGCAAGTGGTCTTTTGAAATAAGACCAATAAAGCCGAGACTTGGCCTTTAATAGTACTCAAGGCCAATTTCATTTCTACTCCCAGCTGTAAAAAGGCAAGAATTCTGCCTAAGATATATCTCCGAGGGTGCCAACCCTTGGATTCACACCAGGAAACCTAAGCCTATAACTATAATATATAGTTCTGGAAGCTGGCTTCCTTGCATTAAATCAGGGTAGAGATAACTGACCCAGAAAGCTCATGTTTCTTCAGAATGTGGGTTTCAATAGCCAAGCCGTTAAATTTATAGACCGTAAGTTGGGATGGAATATCGGTCCCTGTGAGAGCAGATCTGGCCATAGTGGGAAGGACCATGGGCCCTCCACTGCCATCTTTAAGATTTCTGCATACCATAACCTTCTGGGCCATGCTGATGACACCAGAATAGGGGGGAATCCATAGATCAGCAAGAACTGATCCCATGGGGTCACAAACGCATCCGTTCCGCATTTGAATGGATCCCTTGTTCTGGCCACAAAGTTGACTAACTTCATGTTGAACTTGGATGCTAGAAGATCTACGTATGGAGTCCGCCATCTTTGGCAAACAGCCCGAAACGTGTTGGGGTGAAGAGACCATTCCGCTGGGAATAACAGCTAGCGACAGAAGCAGTCCACCTGCCAATAGGCACGGAACATTCCTTTCTGCCCAAGTTAGAATATGGTTCACCTCTCTCTGCGCGACTTTCGTTGCTCTCTTGGTGATTGATATAGGCCACAGCTGTGGCATTGTCGGATTGAATCCTGACAGGACAATCCCGTAATCTGAAAGTCCAGGTCTTTAGAGCCAAACGTACTGCCCGAATCTCTAGGATATTGAAGGACAAGGTTCTTTTCAGTTCTTGACCACTGTCCCTGGACAGTTGTCTTTTCTAGTACTGCTCCCCAGCCTGAAAGGCTGGCATCTGTTGTTACCACTTTCCAGATGACTGGTCTGAAGGATTTTCCTTTCAGCAGATTCTGGGTTAGTAACCACTAAGTGAGGCTTTGGGACACTCTTGGGGACAGCTGCATTGGCAACTCTAAAGCTTGAATTGTTGTTTCAACCAGACAGGATACTGTTTTGCAACAGTCTTAAATGAAACTGGGCATAGAGAACTGCTTCGAATGAAGCCACCATGGTTCCCAGCAACCTAATGCAAAGGTGAATGGAGGGATTGCCATTTGACCTGACCATTTACACCAGCTCTCTTATGGAGCTGATCTTTGCCTGAAGCAACACCACCTTTTCCTGGGCTGTTTCTATGATTAGACCCAAGTACTCCAGCTTTTTTAGCAGTATTAAGGAAGATTTCTCTAGGTTGAGAATCCAACCCAACTGTTCAGATAGTTGGTTGTATTGTATTGTGCATGCTTTGCTCCAAATGAGCCACCAACTGATCTATTAGTAATAGATCGTCTAGGTACGTTACAACTTTTATGCCCTGTGCCCTTAACCTGGCTAGAGGTGGGGTCAGCACTTTGGTGAACACTCGGGGTGCTGTGGCTAACCCGAAGAGCAGGGCTACAAACTGGAAATGCTGCTGTTCTAACTCGAACCGCAGAAACATTTGATTGAGCAGGAAATATAGGGACGTGCAGATATGCATCCTTGATGTCGATTGATGCCAGAAGTTCTCCTAGAAGGATAGAACTACTGACCTGATCGTCTCCATGTGAAAGGAGCAGATCTTCAGGAACCGATTTCGATTTCTTAGATCTAGAACGGGTCTGACATCACGATTTGGTTTTGGCACCATAAAAAAGTTTGAATAAAACCCCCAAACCTTGCTCATTTGTGGGGATCTGTATAATCACCCCTTGAGATATTAAATCAGTCTTATGCCTGAAACAGAGATGGTCTTTTCTCTGGATCTTTTGGAACGCTTGACCTCATGAAGCGAGACAGTGGAAAGTCCCGAAATTCCAGCTTTTACCTCAGCGTTACTGTGGAGATGACACATCTGTTCTGAATTTCTTCTTTTCAGACTTCTGAAAATTGCAGAAGTCTCCCCCCCCCACCTTGGTGAGGGGTGTTGCCTCTACATAATGAGGCTTTAGGATTCTGGCTTGCAGGTTTCCGACCCCAGGACTTCTTTTGAGCCTGGGTCTGACTCAGAGATCTTCCTTTAGCACAAACATAAGCGTAAGGCGGGACACCAGCTGAATAGAATCTTTAATAGCATCTAAGGCAAAGCATAATGCTTTTGGTAGTTCAGCCAAATCCCAAGCTTGTTGTAGAGGAAGCTCTCTAAGGGCCTGTTTAAATTGGTCCTTTATGGATTCACAGACACTTATTGCAGTGACTGCAGGCTGAGTATTGGCACCTGCAATAGAAAAAGTAGCTCTTAACAGTGATTCAAACTCCTTATCTGTTGGATCCTTAAGCATCTGCGTGTTGTCTACTGGACAAGTTAGGCTTTTATTCACATTGGAAATCACAGCATCAACTGCTGGTATTTTCCATCTTTTGGAGATTTTCTCCTCCAGAGGAAAGAAATTTGCAATTCTCTAAGGAAGGAGAAAATGCTTATCCGGATTATCCCATTCAGCAAAAATAAGCTGTTCTAGTAATGCATTTGCAGGAAACGCATGCAAAGGTTGAGAGGGTTTTAAGGAACCCAAGCAAGAAACCCGAACTTTCAGGAGACTGCATTAGGGGTAGCATGAAAGTAGAACGAACCATCTCTGTAAGAGATTGTATCAGCAATTTCTCAGATTTGTGAAACTCTATCGTTGTTTCTTCCACAGAGGAATCATCATCGCTTTGTTTTTCCTCCTGATCGACTGAGGGCAACACCTCATCCTTCCTGTGCCCAATGTTCCCCTTGCAAAGGTTCTGAAGTGGGGGATCTAGCACGCTTCCTATCCATCTAAATAGAGGATGCGATTAAAGCCACTAATCTTTCTTCCAGACCCGGCAGGGAGGAGGAAAGGACATCTTCAGTCACATATACAGGGGCTGAGATGTAAGAAGCAGTTGCACCATCAATTTGTTCCAATGGCTCACCCTGGCTTGCCATAACTGGTAATTCACATGAGGATGACAGCATTAAAATGTGACTCTTTACCTTTTTGGTGTCTTTTTTTGGTAGGCATAGTCCTAAGTACAAAAACAGATGCACTATACAAATTGCACTTAATCACTGAAAATAGTCATAACATTTAAAGCAGCTATAAAATTCAGACTAGTGCTGGGAAAAAAAAAAAAGTGTTGTTCCTGTATCAGAAATGCCAGTTTGCAACCCTCACATGTCCCACAGCTCGTGTCCTTGTGTTGCAGGCTGCTTGTTTTCTCCTCGTCAGCCAAGGAGAGACTGTCACAGCTGTGTTGTATTTGTTTTTAGCCTGCCGTGTATCCTTGTGGACTGTCACAGCATCGCGCTTGGGCCTTCCCCCCCTCCGACCCATCCAGCAGCAGGCACAAACAGTGAAATCAGCCACAGTTAAAAAGCAATTAGCGGTATTAGCTGGACCTCCGCATCCCCCCCCCTCATGTGGGGCGATCGGGGAGGTAAAGCTCTGCTGTCCCCCTAACCCTCTGGTCCCATCAGGGGGTGAAAGAAAACATCTTTCACCAGATTACCTTTACCTTGAAAGTCTCCCGCCACGCGCTGCTGCAACCAGACACAGACTGAGCTGTACAGTGAAGACAACAGATTAAAAGGTATGTGTATAGACTCCCTCTAGTGGAGATTTAAAGCATGACAAAATGTTTTCCCTAATGGAAGAATTACAGAGGTGTTTTTAATACCCAAGTTTCTTCCCTTACCTTATCCCCTGCCACAGGATTTGCAGAATTAACAGACAAACCAGCCTTCACCCACCACAGCGGGCTGCGTTTAGCAAACCTTCAAGGACCGGGCCCCTAAAAAAACGAGATTCCAACTCCCTAGGACCTGGAAAACACCCCATCAGCAAGCTTTAGGTAATGTAGCAAAACCTAAGCCCTGGGTTCCTGTCCTACAAAAATAGGGGTTACAGGCAAAACCTTGTGCTTCAGATACGAGGCCCCAGATACCATCCTTTTAGGCCTTAGTGGCACTTTGGATGGATCTGGCCTTTATGGAGGCTATTTAAATCCAGCATGGATCACTCCAGTGGAGCTCCTCAGAGCACATCTTCACTCATGACCAACACCTTAGACACTGGCGAAAAAAACTGATGTACTCCTGGAAGGAGGAGGGGTTATATAGGGAGTGAACTTCCTAGATTGGGTATAACCAGTGTCAAACCTTGAAGGTGGCCTATAACCCATTAATTACTTAAGGCTCTGTGTCCCATGATGTAAGTAAGATAAAGAAAAATGATTTCTAAAAATAGTTTGAAAGGGAATATAAAATGGGTAATTCTCTCTGAAGTGGTGCATGATCTCCCTTCTGTGCCAAAATGTCAGGAAGTCATGTTTCTGGAACACCACCATTTAACTGAATGGGCTGCCCTTTGCTCCAAAAACATGCTAAAGACATTGGAATGTTTTTGGACAGGGTGATTTAGCGAGCAAAAAAAAAAAAAAGAAAGAAAAATGTTTCGGGTGACATTAAGAATAAAAGGCATCCAAAAGCAATTTACTGGGTTTTCATCACAATCCCGGATTCTAGGCAGAATCATGCAATTGATACGCCAAGGTGTGAACAGGGTCTAACTGTCCATCTGGGAGCTTTCGGTGTTTACATTGCCTCTGCTTGTTTCACCACTTCCTGTTGCATGCTTTCAAATATAAAACATGACATTCCCACCTCACACCCCACCAATCACAGAAAGATTTACATGTAAAAAACAGATCACACCTGGAATTCATCTTTAAAGGGGTTGTATTGTCCGCTTGGTCATTTTAACCTACATGAAATCCTATAAGGCGGCTTACCTGTAGGTAAAATTAATATCTCCTAAACCTGTACGGTTTAGGAGATATTCACCTTGCATGCAGCCGCTGACATCAGCGGCACATTGCCCTGTGAAGGTCTGTCGTGCCGAAACAGCGGGGGCCCCTCGCATGCGCGGGAGTGTCGTCATCACGGCTCCGGCCACTCACAGTACCAAAGCCACGAACTCGGAAGAATCGTCGAGGGAACATTTCAGCTTCCTCAGCTGTGACTGGGCAGCCCTGTGGGAGCTTTGTTCTAAGTTAAGTACTGGCTCATCATGCCAGGGTTTTTTTTTTTTGTTTTTTTTGGGCATCCAACCACTTGAAGTACACTTTATTTTATTTTTTTTAAAGGGGGAGTTTGGGGTAGATATAAAAAAATAAAATAAAAAAATCTATACACACTCGACTCCATGCTGCAGCATTGGTGTGATGCTGCCATTGTCTTCAGTTAGGTCTAAGAGCTGAGTGATCACATGACCTCTAATCACACCAGTTCTCAGTCAGCTCAATGCCCAGAGCAGCAACTGTCAGTAAGCTCTGCCTCTCCTGCACTAACTGGATTGCCGGGCTAGTGAGGGGGGGTGTGCATAGTTGGCTTTGGCTCTCAGTTGTACACCAAGAGCTGAAATCAATCAGACATCTGGGTAGATCTTGACAATATGGTTATGATCTTCCAGAGTGCGAGACCCAGAACAGAAGTATGGTGAAAAAAGGCTTTGGTCATATTTCTCTTCAAGATAAAGTTTAACTTGTCAATCACTATAACATATAATCTATGGTAAAGAATTTGCGGTTTCATACCTGGAGACCAGGAAAAAATGCAAGGAGAGAATCCATCCAGGTTCGAGCCGTAAGCATTGGCTTGTGAATGTGCACATCAAGTAGAAGTGGGGGCTGGCTGATGTATCGCATAATGGCATCATAATGCTATATAATGAAAGAGCAAAAACAGCAAGAGTAAAAAATAAACACGCCTGTCAATTAGATTCTAGAAGTAATCACCTAAACTAGTCATTCAGCAATATATTTGGCTGAAAACTGTAAAAATATGAAGAGCTATGAACAAAACATCGCAGAGCTAGGTCTGAAATGTTAAATATTGGTACTCAACATAAATACATGGAACCGTTATGCTGTGCCAATAAGCCATAAGTTGACTAACAAACCAGCACGTCAGATCAAATAAGTTTAAAAACAGCAATAATTCTACAGAAAAGGAAAAATAAAAATGATAGAGACAATAGACATCAATAGACCCAAGACGCTAGCTTACATTATCTAACCTACACCAAAAAAAAAAAAAAGAGCATCTCTGTAACTGGCTACTATAAGAGTCACATGCACTTTATTTTAATCTAGCTGTGGCCATTAACACCACATGCCTCTTTATTAAAAGAATAAAACAGTGCTTATAATTGCATACAGACCAAACCAAGCTTTCCTGGATATGTACAATATATTGCACATACATGTGGACAAGACTACATGCTTATTTTAGTGGAAGAGATAGTGTACAGCTATCCTCAGCAGTAACCCAATACTGAACAATGCCTGACTAAAAGCAAATGTGAGTCTTGCTGTAGAATACTGTCCATTTGCACGATGTACACTGACAAGATAAAATGATGATTATCTTTTACCCTTCAGCAATTACACACAAATGTCAACATTAAATATCTACACTTATTTTTATCAGATCAAATTAGTGTTCAAAATTGATCAGATATGCGACTCAGATGCCTGCCCATAGAAGGCAATAAGCCTGGAATTTGCATCTGAAATCGCAACCACAGTGCTCAGAAAATGCACAAGACACTTAAAATTCACACTGCCACTGCATATATGTGAACCGGCTCCATAAAAAGCCGGTTTAATTTGGCATGACATGCCAATCGGATGCGATTCAAGACACATCCAAATCCCATATATTTTAACAGAGCCTTATGCAAATTGTGAGTTGCGGCTTCTTATTTCCTGATCTGCATGCTTGCAACCAGGAAATTAGTTTGAGGCAGTGAACAGCCTTCATATTTCTCCCAGTACAGGCTTCCTTTAAACCTTATGTGCTACCTATGAATAGATAGGCTTAAAAAACAATTAAAGGCCAAACTTTAATGAGAGTAAATATATACAAATTAAAAGGAAATTCCTAGTGTCCCCATTGGAAGATTTTGCCTCTGCTACTTTTCTGCTCACAACCCAAAAATGTGCAATTTTATTTTACTTTCATGTTCAAATATTATATATATATATATATATATATATATATATATATATATAATTTTTTTTTTTAGATTTTTATTTTGTATGTTTATTTATATTTTGGATGAAGATTGATAGCACCATCACTCGTGGTGTGTAGCCAAAATAGGTGATGTGTGAACACCATGACTTTTGCCCCATGTCAAAGCTGTTCTATTTCCTGTAGGTAGGAGCAACATGTAATACATCTTAATTTTAAAGAAAAGCCAATGGGTTTTGGATCAGTTTTAGTTTTGTTTTTTTATTTCTAAACACAAAATAAAATAAATATATTTTTTTTAGTATCTCACAAAAGTGAGTACACCCATCACAGTTTTGTAAATATTTATTATATCTTTTCATATGACAACGCTGAAGAAATGACACTGCTACAATAATACTATATATAATAACTCAATGCACAGCCATTAATGTCTAAACCGCTGGCAACAAAAGTAAGTACACCCCTAAGTGAAAATGTCCAAATTGGGCCCAATTAGCCATTTTCCCTCCCTCGTGTCATGTGACTCGTTAATGTTACAAGGTCTCATGTGTGAATTGGGGAACAGGTGTGTTAAATTTTACATAATAAGTTATCGCTCTCACTCTCTTATACTGGTCACTGAAAGTTCAAAATGGTACCTCATGGCAAAGAACTCTGAGTATCTAAAAAAAAAAAAAGAACTGTTCTACATAAAAATGGCATAGGCTATAAGAAGATTGCCAAGACCCTGAAACTGAGCCACAGCACGGTGGCCAAGACCATACAGCAGTTTATCAGGACAGGTTCCACTCAGAACAGGCCTTCGCCATGGTCGACCAAAGAAGTGGAGTGCACATGCTCAGCGTCATATAAAGAGGTTGTCTTTTAGATATAGACGTATGAGTGCTGCCAGCATTGCTGCAGATGTTTTAGGTCAGCCCGTCAGTGTTCAGACCATATGCCATACATTGCATCAAATTGGTCTGCATGGCTGTCGTCCCAAAAGGAAGCCTCTTCTGAAGATGATGCAGAAGAAAACCCGCAAACATTTTTCTGAAGACAAGCAGACTAAGGACATGGATTATTGGAACCATGTCCCGTGGTCTGATGAGACCAAGATAAACTTATTTGGTTCAGATTGTGTCAAGCGTGTGTGGTGGCAACCAGGTGAGGAATACAAAGACAAGCTTGTCTTGCCTACAGTGAAGCATATTGGTGGGAGTGTCATGGTCTGGGGCTGCATGAGTGCTACCCGCACTGGGGAGCTACAGTTCATTGAGGGAACCATGAATGCCAACATGTACTGTGACATATTGAAGCAGAGCATGATCCCCTCCCTTTGGAGACTGGGCAGGAGGGCAAAAGTGATGACAGATCAAGCATGTCTCCTATTGCCCATCTGTAGGGCATCCTCAGATGGAGGGTGGAGGAGCGCAAGGTCTCCAACATCCACCAGCTCTGTGAAGTCATGAAGGAGTGTAAGAGGACTCCAGTGGGAACCTGTGAAGCTCTGGTGAACTCCATGCCCAATAGGGTTAAGGCAGTGCTGGAAAATAATGGTGGCCACACAAAATATTGACACTTTGGGCCCAATTTGGACATTTTCACTTAGTGGTGTACTCACTTTTGTTGCCAGAGGTTTAGACACTGTTGGCTGTGTTTTGAGGGGACAGCAAATTTACTCTGTTATACAAAGTTGTACACGCACTACTTTACACTGTAGCAAAGCGTAAATTCTTCAGTGTTGCAACATGAAATGATATAATAAAATATTTACAAAAATGTGAGCGGTGCACTCACATTTGTGAGATACTGTGTGTAATATATACATATAGGATTGAACAAACTATACTGGGTCATTTTAAATCTAAGCCACATGTGGTTACCTGCGGAGTCCCCCAAGGGTCAGTGCTTGGCCCGATTCTGTTCATTCTAGATCTTATTCCCTTGGGCCATATTATCAATCGCTATAATATTTCATTTCATTGATATGCTGACGATACACAGCTTTATGTAAAAGCTGCAGCTGAAACTCCTTCTGTGCAGTCACCCCTGTCAGTCCTTACCGCCTGTTTGGAGGAGATAAAGGAGTGGATGGAGCAACATTTCTTGCAACTAAATAGCTCCAAAACGGAGTTTATTATGATTGGAACGTCTCACCAGATTAAATCATCGCTGATAACTAGTATTGCCTTTTCAGGCTCTAAAATTCCAGTTTCGTCCGTAGTCACTAATCTTGGTGTAAAAATGGATTCCCAACTCACCATTGAAGCATATATAAATCAAGTATGCAAGACCTCTTTCTACCACCTTTGTAATATCTCTAAACTTCGTTCTATTCTTTCCTTTTCCGATGCTGAAAGGTTGGTTCATGCCTTTGTCTCCTCTAGGCTGGATTATTGCAATGCACTTCTCATTGGGATTCCGCAAAAGAGCTTTCAGAGGTTACAGTACATTCAAAACTCTGCAGCGAGGATCCTAATGAGAGTGTGGAAGCATGAGCATATCACTCCAATTCTTAAATCTCTTCATTGGCTCCCGGTTTCTGCTAGGATTGAGTAGAAGGTCTCTCTTCTTGCCCATCAACGCATATATGGACATGCTCCACCTTATCTTAAGGAACTTCTTAGATTGCAAAATTTACCTCGTTCCCTTCGTTCAACTAATTTGAATTGTCTAGAGATTCCAAAAACTAGATTGAAAACCAAGGGAGATGGGGCTTTTTGTGCTGCGGCCCCACGTTTGTGGAATGCTTTGCCTGATAGTTCGAGGGTTTCTCAGTCTACTGAAAATTTTAAAAAGGGATTGAAGACTTTTCTTTTTAGCAAATTTTTTTGAATTATGTTATTTGTTTGTTTTTATTGTAATTATGTAGCACTTTGAGGTCTTTTGATGGAAAGTGCATTATAATATATATATATATATATATATATATATATAGATAGATAGATAGATAGATAGATAGATAGATAGATAGATAGATATAGACACACACACACTTCAAAGAAAATGAAAGAAGCACTTTTTAATCATAATATAGCACATAAAGTCAATTAAACTCCTGGGGTATTGATCTGGTCAGTAGTGGAGGGGGCTGTTAATAAATGTTATTAACACCAAAGCAGCTGAAACTTAACAGGTGCACTAGATGAGCAACAATGAGACAACCTCCAAAAAAAACAGGATGGTTTTACAAGTGGAGGCCACTGACATTTTGTTCCCTACTCATCTTTTCTGATGGGTTTGCACTAGTTTTGCATTTGGCTAATGTCAGTGTCACTACTGGTAGCATTAGGAGATATCCAGAACCTAAAGAGGTTGCAAAGGCAGTCCAACTCCATGATGCATTTCTGCGTCTCCCAGCACAGTCTCAAGAGCATGGAAGAGATTGCAGGAGACAGGCAGTTACTGTAGGAGAGCTGGACATGGCTGTAAAGGGTCCTTTATAAAAAAAAAAAAAAAAAAACACAGCATAATCGTTATCTGCTACTTTGTGCAAGGGAAGTATAGGAGCACTGCCAGAGCCCTGCAAAATGACCTTCAGCGGGCCACAGGTGTGAATGCCTCTGACCAATCAGAAACAGAATTCATGAGGGTGGATTGAATGCCTGACCTCCTCTAGTAGGCTTTGTGCTCACTGCCCAGCACTGTGAAGCTCAATTGCCATTGAACACCAGAATTGGCAGGTCTGTTAACTGCGCCCTGTGCTTTTCGCAGATGAGGGCAAGTTCACCCTCAGCACATTTGATAGATGTAAAAGGGTTTGGGAGAAGCCACGGAGAACATTATGCTTCCTGCAACAATGTTCAGCATGGCCGGTTTGGTGGTGGGTCAGTGGTGGTCTGGGCAGGCATATACATGGAGGAATACACACATCTCTACAGGCCAGACAATGGAATCCTTGGACCCATGGTCAGATCCTAAGCTGGTGCAGTGGGTCCTGGGTTCCTCCTAGTGCACGACAATGCCTTGCCTCATGTGGCGAGAGTATGCAGCCAGTTCCTGGAGGATGAAGGAATTGATAGCATTAAATGGCCCCCACACTTGCCTGACCTAAATCCAATACAACAACTCTGGGACAGTCTGTTCAGGGAGCAAATACCCCAGGACACCATCCATCACCCCTTTAGGAACATGTCAGGATGTTGTCATGCATACATACATACATAACATACATACAAGCACCTGGGGGCCAAACTACTGATCACCATTTTGAGTTGCTGCAATGATAGTTCTGCAAATGGACTAGCCTGCTGCATAAATTTTTTTACTTTGACTTTCGGCATGTCTTTGAATTCAGTTCTCCGTCGGTTGCATTCCATCAAACAATGTGGCATCCTTTCATTCCCAACACATTATCCAGTTCATATCAGTATGGATATCCAGCATGATACTTTTCCCCTTTGAGATCTGATGTGTTTTCAAAGTGTTCCTTAATTTTTTTTGTGCAGTATATTTTACTAAATAGTTAGACGTACACTGGAGAAACTTAGGAGATCCTACAATATTCAAAATTTCAAGTTCACAGTTTATTCCTATTTGAAATGATCTAAACAGGAGTAAAAGAGCAGTTTTGTTAAAGGAGAAGTCTAGCCTGATTTCATTTGGCTGGGCTTCTATGGGTCACAGGAGTGCAATTAGTTTTGCACTCTTGTGACCTGTTTTCAGCAGAGAGTAGTCTGAAGGCACTGGAATCATCACGACAATAAAATCTGGATCCGCCAGGTGCCTGGACTGATGCTCGTCTCAGCCTCTCAGCGAGCCCCTGAGAGCTGGGCAGCAGGTTGTCCAGATGAAGGCCAAAGGGATGACCCTTTTATGCCATAGCGAGAGAAGCATGTCCTTCCAAATCTGTGATTTCTAGAATATTGCATCTTTACAACGTCACAAACTCATTCAAGAAGTCCACAAAAGACGAATGCAACAGAGAATAGGATAATGTGGAGAATCTCAATGGGCAATCGGTATAACACTGCAGCTGCGATTGCTCGCCAGTTCCGCTCTAAACAGAGAAAGGATCTATCTAGTCATACAGTGTCTTGCCATTTAAGTGAATTTGGACTGAAAGCGCTCTCGCAAGCGATCAAACCTCATTCCCAGAAAGATTTAAAAGGCTAGACTAACTGTTCCTGAGGAGCATGTCGTGTGGACAGAGGAGAATTGGTCCAAAGTTGACTTTAGTGATGAACGAAAGTTTAAAATTTGGGTCCGATGGGAAACATGTTTGGGTTCAGTCCTTCCCCAGTTTGAAGACAAAGTGTGTAAAGAAGTCAGTGAAAGGTGGAGGGGGATGAGTCATGGTTTAGGGGATGTTTTCTGCAGCAGGAGTTGGGAATCTTATACAGCTACATGACAGAGTGAACGCAAATGTTTATTGGAGCCTTCTTCGACAACATGCGGGTTCCTTCCCTGCGTTTATCACCCAATCAGCCAGCAATTTTCACACACGCTAATGCCTCCTGTCACACAGAAAAACGGGTAAAGTAGTTCCTTGAAGCTGAAAACACTGAAATGGCCAGCCCAGAGTCCTGATCTAAACTCAATAGAAAACCTCTGGAAAATCTTTGGCGAAAAAGTTACCCACTAAAGTCATCGAACTGTGGAACAGACTGGAACAAAATCACACCAGAGCAATGAGAGAGACAAGTGTTATCCTTCGGCCGCAGATGTGCTGAAGGTATTCAAAGCAAGAGCCTGTACACTTCTAATTGTTTATTGTTGTAACCTTCAGAAATGTTAGTTGTTATCTTTCTCCATGCTACAGTCATTGATGGTCTCTATTTTTTATCATTGCGTTTTCAGCAAAATAAAGTTTTTTTTTTTGTTGAAGTGCCTTGGATATTTCTATTAGCATGGTATAGCCACAACATTCCATCAAATTTTAAGCAATGAATATTACATTATTTATGAAGAAATCAAGTGTTCATAAATTGTTCTCCAGTGTATAAAGAGGAGGGAGGAAAAACAAACACAGAACTGTTCTCGGATTAAAACTAAAAAAAATTGAGATATGGTTGACTTTGATGACAATTTTTTTTTTTTTTGCGTTTGTAGTAGGAGCAAAGAAATCTTGTGAGTCAATAGCAGAAGTTAAGTAGGTAGGGCTGACACCAAGTGATTGCAGAACCAAGTTATTTCAAAAAGCAAGCAATACAAAATTTCTGGCACATTAATTATTTTTCTGCACTTGCAACATGATTAAAAGATAAAATAAATAGAAATGTGCATGTATTCCAAAGATGTACAGCATGTCATTTTCTTTAAGTCTTAACATGGGCTTTAACCTTTTACTCCACTTGGACATGTCTAGTTTGTCCAGAGCTTGAAGAGATTATACTGATTGTAAAAAAACTTTTTTATTTTTTTTTCTAAAATAATAAACATGACATACAGTGAGGGAAAAAGTATTTGATCCCCTGTCGATTTTGTACATTTGCCCACTGACAAAGAAATGATCAGTCTATAATTTGCAAAGCAACAAAATGTGATTTTAAGGGGGGGGGGGGGGTATTCCTTACTATACCCACTCTACAAATGTACATTTAAGGTGCACACATGTATGCAAGTGTTTGCGCAACACATTAGGTATCGCCATGTTCACTGGAAAAGGAGAAAAAAAAATGATAAGTCCCTCACTTACAGTTCTCTAAAGTGATGAGCTGTAAAGGCATTGAAATGCATCCCCTATTCATAAATTTGGGTCCTGTTTCTTTCCATTTTGCAGGCATAAGCAGTTTTGGGGCTTGACATATTTGGTATCTATGTACTCATTGCTACTTCATCTTTTATTCTGTAAAGAATGTGGGGCTAAATTGTGTTTATGTGCACCAAAATTAAAATGCTAGTGTTGTTTTTCTTGAAATTAGACATTAAAAAAAAAAACAACATAAAAAATTTCAACTACAAATTTTTTCATTTTACAGATCTTTACATTGAGAAAATATATAACATTCTGCATGTTTTAAGGTAGTTGATAACTAAAATAAATCAGATTTTAATGTGTGCAAAAAAAAAAAAAAAAAAATTGCTCCAGGGGGAAGTGATTATGCTATTGAGCCGTGTGAACAATGCATTCCTTTCAGAAGATATTAAAAAAAATAAAAAAAATAAAAATAAAAGATAGTTCCTGGCTATGTCTGTGCTCAATACTTGTGAGTAAACAGGCCTAGAACAAGCTTTTAGTACACGAGTGCCAGGAAAATGGCAGAATTCCTTACCACTCTACTTGTTCTAGATGAGCCACCCAAATAATTCAAAAAAATATTCAAGCCACACATTAGAAAGACAGACAGGTGAAAAAACTCTCAAGGGGCCACAAATGCACAAGTACATAACTGAGAGACTAAATAAGAGTAAGGAACTTTGTGTCTGTGCAACATTGAAAAGTTTATGAGATGTGGCGCAGTATTTAATTTGGACTAAGCAATCTAGCTACATTTACAGTGGGAGCAAACAAGAAGCGTACACAACACTTTATCAACCCCTTCCTCCTAACGCCTGCCGACCCTTTAAGAAGATCTAAATGCCGCAAGGCGAAAAGGGGGACATTTCCATCATGTGACCACTGTGGTTGGCTGTCACAGTGGTCACATGACTGGAAGCACTTGATCCTAAGTAAGCACCAGGGGCTTTCCATGATCCTTTAGTTACTGTGCTGGGAGCACCCAGTAAGCCGTTTGCTATGGACACGTATGTGGACGCTTGGCATTAGACCCCACCAATCTGACAGCCACATATATGCGTACGGCCAGCAGGAGGTGGTTAAGGTATCTTTGACTGCAAAAGCCTAATATTTGGAAATCCTTGTTGAAGTCCTGGCCTTTTCATTAATTGGGCTAAAATGGCTTGATTACTTTTTTAAGAGACAAGAAAACATTATTATACAGTATCTCACAAAAGTGAGTACACCCCTCACATTTTTGTAAATATTTTATTATAACTTTCCATGTAAAAACACTGAAGAAATGACATTTTGCTACAATGTAAAAGTAGTGACTGTACAGCTTGCATAACAGTGTAAATTTGCTGTCCCCTCAAAATAACTCAACACAGCCATTAAAGTGGTTGTAAACCCTGGTTAAAAAAAATAAAAAAAAATTAAAAAAACACACCCCTGCAAGACAAAGGCATAATTAGCTCATTATGAATTACTTGCCCGAGAACATCTCTCCCGGGGGTTACTTCTGGGTATCGTGGCTCCGGTACTGTGATTGGCTGGAGCCAAGATGACGTCACTCCAGCAAATGCGCACCGGAGCCACCGGTAACAGCACACAGACTGAAGCAACGGCACATATGTGCCGTTGCTTCAGTTTGCCCCAGTGCGCATGCGTCGTTGTCATTGGCACATGCAGGGGACAGGGGATATCTCCTAAACTGTGCAGGTTTAGGAGAGAATATGGGTAGCTACAGGTAAGCCTTATTATAGGCTTACCTGTAGCATAAAGTTGTTGTAATGGGTTTACAACCACTTTAATGTCTAAACCACTGGCAACAAGAGTGGGTACACCCCTAAGTGAAAATTTCCAAAATGGGCCCAATTAGCCATTTTCCCTCCCCGGTATCATGTGACTCAGTGTTACAAGGTCTCAGGTGTGAATGGGGAGCAGGTGTGTTAAATTTGGGGTCATCACTCTCACTCTCTCGTACTGGTCACTGGATGTCCAACATAGCACCTCCATGGCCAAGAAGTCTCTGGGGGATCTGAAAAAAAGAATTGTTGCTCTACATAAAGATGGCCTAGGCCAGTGATGGCGAACGTTGGCACCCCAGATGTTTTGGAACTACATTTCCCATGATGCTCCACTACACTGCAGAGTGCATGAGCATCATGGGAAATGTAGTTCCAAAACATCTGGGGTGCCAAGGTTCGCCATCACTGGCCTAGGCTATCAGAAGATTGCCAAGACCCTGAAACTGAGCTGTAGCTTGGTGGCCAAGACCTTACAGCGGTTTAACAGGACAGGTTCCTCTCAGAACAGGCCTCGCCATGGTCGACCAAAGAAGCTGAGTGCACATGCTCAGCGTCATATCCAGAGGTTGTCTTTGGGAAATAGACATAGGAGTGCTGCCAGTATTCCTGCAGAGGTTGCAAATTGGTCTGCATGGCTGTTGTCTCAGAAGGAAGCCTCTTCTAAAGATGATGCACGAGAAAGCCTGCGAAAAAGTTTGCTGAAGACAAGTTGACTAAGGACATGGATTACTGGAACCACATCCTGTGCTCTAATGAGACCAAGATAAAACTTATTTGGTTCAGATGGTATCAAGTGTGTGTGGCAGCAACCAGGTGAGGACAAAGAAAAGCGTGACCCCCAAACACACCTCCAAGACGACAACTGCCTTGCTAAAGAAGCTGAGGGTAAAGGTTATGGACTGACCAAGCATGTCTCCAGACCTATTGAGCATCTGTGGGGCATCCTCAAATGGAAGGCGGAGGAGCACAAGGTCTCTAACATCCACCAGCTCTGTGATGTCATCATGGAGGAGTGGAAGAGGACTCCAGTGGTAACCTGTGAAGCTCTGATGAACTCCATGGCCAAGAGTGTTAAGGCAGTGCTGGAAAATAATGGCGGCCACACAAAATATTTACACTTTGGGCGCAATTTGGACATTTTTACTTAGGGGTGTACTTTTGTAGCCACCAATTTAGACATTAAAGCGGAGGTCCACCCTAAAGTGGACCTTCCGCTCATCGGAACCCTCCCCCCCTCCGGCGCCACAATTGGCACCTTTCAGGGGGGAGGGGGGTGCAGATACCTGTACAGTACAGGTATCTGCACCCACTACCGGGATAGCTCTCTGCGGAAAGGGGCGTAGATTACGCCCCTTTCCGAAAGTCCCCCCGCTGCCTGCTGGGAAACATACAGATCCCAGAGGCAGCAGGTCCATCCTTATTGCGCAGCGCGACTCGTGCATGTGCAGTAGGGAACCGGGAAATGAAGCCGAAAGGCTCCACTTCCTGATTCCCATACCCAAGATGGAGGCGGCAGCACCCGAGAGACGATCGAGAGATCGGCTTCGGGTGCCGATATCGCGGGCGCGCTGGACAGGTAAGTGTCACTATTTTAAAAGTCAGCAGCTGCAGTATTTGTAGCTGCTGGCTTTTAAAAAAAAAAAAAAAAACGCGGAGTCCCGGCGGACTCCTGCTTTAATGACTGTATGCCGAGTTATTTTGAGGGACAGCAAATTTACACTGTTATACAAGCTGTACACTCACTACTTTACATTGTAGCAAAGTGTAATTTCTTCAGTGTTACATGAAAAGATATAATAAAATATTTACAAAAATGTGAGAGGTATACTCACTTTTGTGAGATATTGTATATGCAGTTTGCTGGATTGCCATGTTACACAATGAAGCATTAAAATTGGTCTTCCACCTACTGTATTAAATCTTTCCAAATAGCTGTCATCACCCAGCAGTACGTAGGCCTTCAGTAAATATTCATAGTAAGAATCTATTCCTGCACCCACACCGCTGTCTTAAAAGAGAAAATAATTTTTTTTATAAAACATTTACAAGAAAATATGGTGTAGACAACAGGTGATAAACAATTTAACCATCTATGCAGAACTTTTGCTTAATCTAATGTCAGTTTTTTAGAAGACAAACTAGAGGGCCTGTATGTACAAATACAAGACTTAACATTTGGTTTAAATAAAACATGTCATTTCATATTTAAATATATATCTGTACTTAAGCATGTATGATTATTTTGAAGACAGGTTTGACATTTTTATGATAGTAAGCATTAAAGGTTATTTTGCAAAAACGTATAGTAATGTATAGAAAAATGTATTGTGGGGGGAAAAAAAAATAAAAAATTAAGTAACAAATTACAAGTTTGGGGTAGAATGGAGGGGAACCACCATACCACATCTATACTCAGCTCTTATGATGCAGCATTCATTTGGTGCTGCAGCTGTCTCTTGTTGGCTCTAGGCCTAAGAACTGAGTGATCACAAGACTGTTCATTACTCAGTTCTTGGTCCTTTTGTAACAGAGAGCTGCCTTCTGCTCCTCCAGCACCTGGGCTGGAGAGGGGGCAGGCAAATCATGTTTTGGCTCTCAGCAAGAGCCAGCTGTCAATCAGGCAGCTGGGTGAATCCTGACAATATGGTCGGGGCCCTTCCAGAGCCTGGAGTCGTTCTGCGACATCAGCGGATAGCAGGCTTTAATAAGCTTTGGCCATACTTCTCTATTAGACCCCTTTCACACTGGGGTGCTTTGCGGGCGGTATAATGCTAAAACTAGCACCTGCAAAGCGCCCTGAAAGAGCCGCTGCTGTCTCTCCAATTGGAAAGCCCCAAGGGCTTTCACACTGGAGCGGTGCACTGGCAGGACGTTAAAAAAAAGTCCTGCTAGCAGCATCTTTGGAGTGGTGTATTCACTGCTCCTGCCCATTGAAATCAATGGGGCAGTGTGGCTATAACGCTGGCAAAGCGCTGCTGCAGCAACGCATTGCAGTGGTTTTAACCCTCTCTCGGCCGCTAGCGGGGGGATAAAAGCGCCCTATCGGCCGAATAATGCCGCAAAATTGACGGTAAAGCGCAGCTAAAAATAGCAGTGCTTTACCGCTGACACACACCCACTGCGAAAGGGGTCTTAAAGCAGTTTTATACCCCACTTGCACATTTTTACCTATAGGTGATCCCATAATAAGGCTTACCTGTAGGTAAAATTAATATCACCTGTACGGTTTAGGAGATATTGGCCTTGCATGCAGACGTCACCAGCGCATGCTGCTGGACCTTTCCTATATGGAGGACCCCAGCGCGCGCGGCAGTGATGTCATCGTGGCTCTGGCCACTCACAGCGCCGGAACCACGAACCCAGAAGAAACGCAGAGGGAACATCTCAGCTCCCTCAGCGGTGACCGAGACGCGGTGAGGGCGCTTCATTCGAAGGGAAGTATTTCATATGCTAGTATGCGGTGCATACATATTGTGCCTTTGCTTACAGGTTTTTTTTTTATTTATTTTTTGTCAGCGCATACAACCGCTTTAAATTCCTTGGAATTAGCTCATGTGCACAACATATGAAAAAAGTGTGCAGTGGGAAGTCCTTTGTAGTCTATAAAAAACATTCCTGCATCCAAGGTGTAAAAATATGAAACAAGGATCCTGACTGGTTGCTAAAAGGAAACTGGAAAAGTTTCTGCTATCACAACACACCTATTTATACATCAGTGACTGGTATGCAACTGGCATAAAAAAAGAAAAAAAGAAAAATATTATTACAAAAAAAAATAAAAGTAAAAAAAAAGCGGAGCAGGAAGAAGTGTTCAAAAAATTATACAATTTTATTTTGGTGAAAGCTTCAGAGTGTATGTTTTCCTATAAAAGCAACACCGGTCTAAAGTTTGGTGCCAAATTAAAAGTTTTACTTACCTTTGCGTACCCAATCTCCTGTATGAATATTTATTGTTACGCCAACTAAATTGCTACTACGTTGCCTTTTTTCCCAAAGAAAATCTAGCGCCTTTCGTGCATGTTCCTGTACAGGAAAAAAAATAAAAAAATTTAAGCAAATCATTCTAAAGTTCCTCATAAATGAAATAATCTTGAAAAATAAGGCTGGCTTAGACTTATCTTTACTTAGAGGTAACACAAACCAGTTGCTAAGTAGCAGCTAGCCATAAAAAAAGTGATGGAATTTACACCAATGCAGAATAATATTCTCTAATTTCTTCTGTTTCTCATAATAGACCTTTCAACAGGTGTTTACTACAGTCTACTTAGAGTAATGTCATATTTTGTATTTAGCCTACGTTTCCACTAGTGCAACGTCAATGTCGCATGATTTAGAGTGCACCTTTGATCCAAATTGACACTCACTGGATCAAAGTTGCATCAAAATTTGAATCACAGTAGTGCAAGCATCTTTTCAGAGTCGCCGCAGCTTTAACCACTTCAGGTTAAAAGAAAAAAGGGAAAGAAACTGCACTACGGTATGCACACCCACGGTGGCCAAAATAAAAAAGGTATAGGTCTTCTAAGAGGACCTATTGAAAGCTGCAACTCTACTGCAAAACATACAGTGAAAAATAAATAGAAAATAAAAGAATTGCGCTAACCTAACTCAAGCCCGTTGATTTTTTTCCATAAAATAAATAAAAATAAATAAATAACATTTTTCTTTTATGGAAAAATATCAACGGGCTTGAGTCTATTGGAGGTGGATTGAGGAGTGTGGGATCATCAGACTTCTGGAGATTGCCTATCGGGGGACACTTACAGGAAGGTCTGAGGTCTAGAAGTGACATTTTCAGCAAAGCTTTCTGTGGCATCCTGTAAGGGGATGCTAATCGCGGGTGGCCGGCGGTGGCCACTGGACCCGCGGGCGAACTCCCGCAGCGAGCACCAACAAAAGAAAGTGCCCAAACCAACGAACCAGTACGTTGATTCGTGCAGCTAAGCCACTTTGCCGCAGTGTAACTGTGGCGGGTAGGTGGCAACTGGTTAAGTCGCATAGATTGGAATGGATGCCATTGAAATCAATGGGCTGTGACTTATTATGCAACTGTGTCTAACGTCGCACTAGTGGAAATTGAGCCTTATTATAACACTTACCTTGTGGAACTATGAGAAAAAAAAAATGACACATGAAAAGCAGTCTGTAACTAGCATAAACCAGGTTTTTAAAAACAGACATGCTTATATAACTAGATTTTTTTTTTCCACCTTTAGCACGCATGGGTAGTTGAAATACGTACAGATGCATTATCCCCCATATCCTACAAAAATTATTCTTGCATTGTGGCACAAAACTGGTACTGAACAGATCTGCCAATATGGTGCCTACTACGACCATTGCTATTATATTATACCAACATTGGTATTCTCATCAACAACTGATATAGGTCTCTGTTTTTTGACCCAATTCTCCCATCCACACATTCGAGTAGTTCATTCATACACAGAACTCTGTGAGTGAATGAATGTATGAATGGCCATATGGGCGGAGCCGCGCACTGCTGCGCCGTTTTCAAAAAGTGACATCTGGAAACTTCTCCCTGTACTACTGTCATAGGGAGAGAGAGCAGTTTAGCGCAGCTGCAGCAATGAGAACATGTTACATGTTCCACCCTAAGAATGGGTGTAAAATGCTCCCAATGGTGAACTTAACCATTTACACTGCAGCATAGATTAAAAGATAAATATGCATGGTTGGCTTTACTAGTAATGGAAAAAAAAAAAAAAAGAGACAGATTAATTACTCTGAAAAACAAATCAAAACAAAATAGAATTGAAAAATTTTAAACAGCATACCTCAAACACTGGTATTCCAGTAAAGCGACTGAGTGCAGCAAATTCAAGGATGAGGGTTCCTGCGCATGCAGTACATGTGTCAGTTTCTGTGCCCGTCCGTGCCTCTGGTCTTCTAACGCCAAACTTCAAATTCACCTTGCAGGAATGAGAGCACATTAAAAAACAACAAAGTAAGGGAAATAATTAAATTCTAGTACCTTCATAATTGAAGGAAAGATTCTCTCCCCAAACCCCCCCCCCTCTTTAGGGCCAGACCACATTTTGCAGGGTTTTTTTTTTTTTTTTTTTTTTTAAAGCAGCTCTGCTCACAAAGCGTGTCTCCAAATTTGTATATGCTTTTTTTCAAGATACACAGATTAATATTTGATAAAAGGTTTCATGAAACTATGTGTGTCTTATTAGCAAGAGAAGACACATTGACAAAACATATATAAAAATGTAGGTTATTTATTGTAAAGCTTTCTAAAAATCAATATCATAGCATATATACCGTATATACTCGAGTATAGGCCGACCCGAATATAAGCCGAGGCCCCCAATTTACCCCCAAAAAAACTGGCAAACTTATTGACTCGTGTATAAGCCGAGGGTGAGACATGCCTGTCCATCCCTGTGTGTGTGTCCGTCCATCCCTGTGTGTCCGTCCATCCCTGTGTGTCCGTCCATCCATCCCTGTGTGTGTGTGTGTCCATCCATCCCTGTGTGTGTGTGTCTCCATCCATCCATCCATCCCTGTGTGTCTCCATCCATCCATCCCTGTGTGTGTCTCCATCCATCCACCCATCCCTGTGTGTGTGTGTGTGTGTGTGTGTGTGTGTGTGTGTGTGTGTGTGTGTGTGTGTGTGTGTGTGTGTGTGTGTGTGTGTGTGTGTGTGTGTCCAGCCTACCTTTGTCCCGAGCCTCCGTCCCGTGCCTTGCCTCCTTGCCTCCGTTCCGTCCCGTGCCTTGCCGTCGTGTCGTGCCTTGCCTCCGTTCCGTCCCGTCTCGTGCCGTGCCTTGCCTTGCCTTGCCTCCGTCCCGTGCCCTCTTCGTCGGCGCCTCGGCGGCCATTGTAAAATTCAAAAGCCGCGCCTCCTCCTTCGCCTGTGATAGGCGGAACACTGAATTTCCCAGCAGCCTGTGTTCCGCCTATCACGGACATCCTATCATCCTCGTCCGTAGTACGAGGATGATACGATGTCCGTGATAGGCGGAACACAGGCTGCTGGGAAATTCAGTGTTCCGCCTATCACAGGCGAAGGCGGAGCCGGAGGCGCGGCTTTTGAATTGTAGAATGGCCGCTGTCTGTCTGCTCGACACGCTGATCGAGCGGGCAGACAGCGATGACTCGAGTATAAGCCGAGGGGGGCACTTTCAGCCTCAAAAAAGAGGCTGAAAATCTCGGCTTATACTCGAGTATATACGGTATATATATATATATATATATATATATATATATATATATATATATATATATATATATATATATATATATATATATATATATATATATATATATATATATATCTATATATATATATATATATATATATCACACACACACACACACACACAGTGCCTTGCGAAAGTATTCGGCCCCCTTGAACTTTTCAACCTTTTGCCACATTTCAGGCTTCAAACATAAAGATATAACATTTTTATTTTTTGTGAAGAATCACCAACAAGTGGGACACAATTGTGAAGTTGAACGAAATCTATTGGATAATTTAAACTTTTTTAGCAAATAAAAAAACTGAAAAGTGGTGCGTGCAAAATTATTCGGCCCCTTTACTTTCAGTGCAGCAAGCTCACTCCAGAAGTTCAGCGAGGATCTCTGAATGATCCAATGTTGTCCTAAATGACTGATGGTGATAAATAGAATCCACCTGTGTGTAATCAAGTCTCTGTATAAGTGCACCTGCTCTGTGATAGTCTCAGGGTTCTGTTGAAAGCGCAGAGAGCATCATGAAGACCAAGGAACACACCAGGCAGGTCCGTAATACTGTTGTGGAGAAGTTTAAAGCCGGATTTTGGATACAAAAAGATTTCCCAAGCTTTAAACATCCCAAGGAGCACTGTGCAAGCGATAATTTTGAAATGGAAGGAGTATCAGACCACTGTAAATCTACCAAGACCTGGCCGTCCCTCTAAACTTTCAGCTCAGACAAGGAGAAGACTGATCAGAGATGCAGCCAAGAGGCCCATGATGACTCTGGATGAACTGCAGAGAACTACAGCTGAGGTGAGAGAGTCTGTCCATAGGACAACAATCAGTCGTACACTGCACAAATCTGGCCTTTATGGAAGAGTGGCAAGAAGAAAGCCATTTCTCAAAGATATCCATAAAAAGTCTCGTCTAAAGTTTGCCACAAGCCACCTGGGAGACACACCAAACATGTGGAAGAAGGTGCTCTGGTCAGATGAAACCAAAATCGAACTTTTTGCCCACAATGCAAAATGATATGTTTGGCGTAAAAGCAACACAGCTCATCACCCTCAACACACCATCCCCACTGTCAAACATGGTGGTGGCAGCATCATGGTTTGTATAAAAGGGGCTCCTGCGCTCTATGACAAAAAAGTGGAAGATAGCAAAAGGAATGTTCTAGCAGGAGCAGCAAGCACTCTATAAGTGAACTCTCAATATTAAAGAAAAAGGGGAAAGGGTGTGTTGCGCTTCCTAAATACCAACAAAAACGATTACAATAACTATAAATCACATAGTATTAAAAAAACTTGTAAATAATTCTTAAAGTGTTCTGTGAGCAGCACTTAAAACTTAAAAGGGTGTATTACATTGAACATCTAATGTATAGTGTTCTTATGTATTATTCCTGTGTTTTAGAAAATAAGCAAAACAGTGCTTGAGACCATAGAGTGCATAGATTAAATAAACATCTGTGATATCACTGCAACAAAGTAATAAAAAGAAGTATATGTGATAATCTAAGTGATCAAAATCGTATAAAAAAACTATAAACACATAAAATCGGTGATCTAAAACGTGTAGAGAAAACAGAGGAATGTCCCAATTACATTCCTTAATGAAAAAAGCAAAATAGCAGCAAAAACGTGAATTTCAATAAAGTGTCCCATACACAGTTCAATCATGCAACTTTCAGATGTGATTTCACAACCGCAAAAAAAGGTGCAATGTGCCAGGGCAACTCTCCTCCAATGGTGTTCATGGTTTGGGCCGGCTTTTCTTCAGCAGGGACAGGGAAGATGGTTAAAATTGAGGGGGGAAGATGGATGCAGCCAAATACAGGACCATTCTGGATGAAAACCTGTTGGAGTCTGCAAAAGACCTGAAACTGGGACGGATATTTATCTTCCAACAAGACAATGATCCCAAACATACAGCAAAATCTACAAAGGAATGGTTCACAAATAAACCTATCCAGGTGTTAGAATGGCCAAGTCAAAGTCCAGACCTGAATCCAATTGAGAATCTGTGGAAAGAGTTGAAAACTGCTGTTCACAAACGCTCCCCATCCAACCTCACTGAGCTCCAGCTGTTTTGCAAGGAAGAATGGGCAAGAATTTCAGTCTCTCGATGTGCAAAACTGATAGAGACATACCCCAAGCGACTTGCAGCTGTAATCGCAGCAAAAGGTGGCTCTACAAAGTATTAACGCAAGGGGGCCGAATAATTTTGCATGCCCCACTTTTCATTTTTTTATTAGTTAAAAAAAGTTTCAAAAATCCAATAGATTTCGTTCCACTTCACAATTGTGTCCCACTTGTTGGTGATTCTTCACAAAAAATAAAATTTTTATATCTTTATGTTTGAAGCCTGAAAATGTGGCAAAAGGTTGAAAAGTTCAAGGGGGCCGAATACTTTCGCAAGGCACTGTGAGATAGATAGATATATATATTATATCTATCTATCTATTATACACATACATATTTATTAAATATATAAAAATGTGGACTTATTTTAACCAATGCACATGGATTAGCTATTATACAGTTTTCTGAACACTTAGACATACTCTTGGATAAGGAAGACCACTTGTAGTGTTGAAAGCTGGAAGGAGTTTGTAGCCAAGCTCTTTAGCCATATGCAGGAGTTCATCATTGTACCAAGTCATTTGTTCTTTTTCTTTCAGCATCAGAGCAACAGAGTGTCCACCAAGGAGACCACTGAAACATAGGAATAAATACTGATCGGGTGCAACAACAAACAAAAAAAATTTCACCCACATACAAAATCTACACCATCACACACACACACCATTTAGGTGGCATTGAAATGAATGAATCTGAAATTATCAAATGACAAATTGCACAGTGCAAGAGTATTTATAAATAGTGGGCAGAATTGCTTCGATTCTACCCGCAATTCTGAACAATGAGGTGTAAACGGAGCCATAATAAGCTCCCGTTCAGGCGAGTGTGACTTCTCATGTAATATGACAGTTCCAAATACTATGACAAGTCGCACCCCATTGTTTAAAAAAAAAAGTTGCAAGCCGCA
This sequence comes from Lithobates pipiens, assembly GCF_037356315.1. Classification (NCBI taxonomy): domain Eukaryota; kingdom Metazoa; phylum Chordata; class Amphibia; order Anura; family Ranidae; genus Lithobates; species Lithobates pipiens. Next base: position 178,296,115 of record NW_027507785.1, read on the forward strand.
ATGAAATTGCGATTCTCGCAACATAAAATCTTTCACATTATACAAAAAAAACTTACACACGAAGTCTATTTCATTGACAAATTGTTACAATGCTTAAACTTTGTTCCACTGCTAAAGAATGTTGTGATTCTTGGCAGACTGCCTAGTTTTTCTCTTCCTTTCTTTTGACGGCTGTGGCTTCAGAAGAGCAAAGAGAATTCTTTGCATAGCAAGAATCCTGAAACACTTTCATCAAGATCGTGGGAAAACAGGGAAAAAAATTGTGATGACGATTAATCGTTCAGCTCTATGATAAAGTGGAACAAAGTGAAGTGAAATTGTGTAAAAGCAACCAACTTCCATTTTTTTTTCTATTTGTTAGATAAAACATAAAGCAGCATTCACATACCCGTGTTCCTGCTCACATGTTTTGGGCATTTCCACTTGGCGCATTTAGGGCAGCCTATTCACTTTAGTGGGTTTCCCTACAAAGGCCAAAGAACCTTTCTGAGTGTGGAGCATTTTTTCACCGTATGCTTGCTACGTGATAAAATGCACATTTGCAAACCATGCTTGGGGTGCAATAAACAACTAATGGCATTGCAAGTGCGACAAACATTTGTAGTACATTTCGGAAACACGGAACCTAAGTGGTGGAAAATAACGTGGATCTCAGTTAGCCTGCTGTGTGTGCATGCTGTTTAATGTACAGGAATTATTTCAAAACTAAAAGCCCAAGTAAGCCAAAATGATATTTTGATTATAGATCCTAATACTAATCCTCTTCAATAGCTTTACAAAATTGTAGCACCAAAAATTTCCTGCCACACTTCCAGAGCAGCTTGGAGGTTGTTCCCATGCATGCTGCATTCACGATAATATAAATTACATCAAATACTTACCCCAAAACTCGAATGTTTGTTTCAAATACAGAAACCACAATATCATTATCCAAGTTAACATCATGAATTACTTTTCGGACAGCATCTTCAAATTCTTGGGTTTTGTTTAGCACCTAAAAAAAAAAAAAAAAAAAAAAAAAAAAAGTTATGCTACTGAGAAATTGTGATATGCACATATGGTCAGTAGCTCTGAAATTTGACAAAAGCATCACCCATACAACAGATACAGAAAAAAAAAAAAAAAAAAAAAAAAAAAAAAAAAGAAAATCAGGACGTATTCTATCTGGAAACAGACCAAGTTACAGACACATTGTAAACTTACCACTAGAGTATCCAAAGTATCAATTAAAGTAAGAGAAAATCTGCAAAAAGAAAGAAGAAGCCATTTATAAGGGCAATATAAAAAAAAATAATAATAATTAAAACAAAAAAAAAATAAAATTAAAAAAAAAAAAAAAAAAAAAAACACACAAATGCAAGCTTGTCTGTTCAATTTTGGAAACAATAAGGGAGCAGTTCAGCTGATATTGCTAGAGAATTGCATGAAATAAGGGAAGATTAACTAAATCCCAGCAGAGACTAAAACAGCTTTTGTCTGCAGACCTATTGAAGACATAAACATAACACTCAGAATAACGTATAGATAGCGATATTTGTAAAGCCAGCACGATAACATAGTGAAGGTTTAAGACCCCATTCAAATCTGAGCAATTTGAAGCACATTTCCCAAAGATTCAACGTCACAATTCACATTATATTCAATTGTGCGTGTTCAGAGCATTGTCTTGCCTTGAAGCTTGTCACTAAAAAATGTACACGAGTCCAACATTTATGGGCCCTATAAACTTCAATAGGAATGCTAGAAAGTTCACATTGTGCATTTTTCCTGGAATTTATTGTTTCTGCGCTGCCTAGTAATTGGCTTCCCATTGGCTAAAATGGAAAAAAAAAAAAAAAAAGCTGAATTCTGAAAATACTCAAAAATAAATAAAATTACACACCACACACACACCCATCTAAAATGGCCTGAACACTCTCAGACTCAAGTGTGAATGGAGGCCAAGAAGAAAGAGAGAAAAAAAAAAAAAAAAAAACACACAAACAAATTTTATGGTTCTGTTAGATAAAACTAAAGTGTTGTTGCAGCACCTGTAAAAAAGCAATTTGCAGGAGGATCACTTTTCAGGCATTTGACAAGTGGGGAGGAGTTAGGTTTCCTCCTCACTGCCTGTTTTAACTCTGTAAAGGCCAAAACACTGTGGTGTAGATACATTTGCTTGAATGGGTCACGACTGGTGGCAGTGTTGCCCACCGAATGTGTAATGCCGCGTACACACGATTGGAATTCCAGCCAGAAAAAAAAAAAAAATGACAGATGAGAGCTTTTCATCGGAAAATGCGACCGTGTGTATGCTCCATCGGAAATTTAGCTGTCCGAATTTCCACCAGCCAAAAATCGATAGCATGTTCTCAATTTTCCTGACGGAAAAACTTTCTATCGGTAATTCCGATCGTGTGTATGCAATTCTGACACGCCAAAAATCACGCGTGCTCAGATTCAACTACGAGACAGAAGCTATTGGCTACTGGCTATTGAACTTCCTTTTTCTAGTCCCGTCGTACGTCACCGCGCAATAAATGATCGGAATTTGATGTGAGCGTGTGTAAGCAAGACAGTTTGAGCCGAATTCCATCGGAATTCCGTCAGGAAAACCATCAGAGCTTTTTCGGACAAGAATTCCGATCGTGTGTACGCGGCATTAGAGGGAATTATTTTTACATGTTTACACCCCGGTCTGGCTACCTGTGCAGCTTAACAGGGGGTGGTAAAAGTGTGACTACTGCCTGGTTTTACCACCCTCAAACCACACGTCTAAACAAGCCCTTTACATTGAATTTAGTCATTATATATATATATACACATACATACATATACATATATATATATATATATATATATATATATATATATATATATAAATAAAAGTACACTGCTTATTGGAGCTGCCCACTAATCACCCCATATTGGACCACGGTCCAACAGCTACTGGCCCACCTTCTTGAGATACCGGTCTCAGTGACCCCCAACATTTTTCCTACTAGGCCTGTCACCACTAAAGCTCCCCACACCCTATAAAAAAAAATTAGTGTGTCATGTCCTCACAGCAGCATGCTGTGTCAAACCTAAAAACTGTTAACTTCGTGCCCCCCTTCCCTTGAGGCCCTTTTCTCCAGAGTTAAGGATGTTGAATTGATGGAGAAAAATGAGAGTTAAGATGCAAGACAGACTGGAGGCTCATAATAAGGTCTAGGAGCAGTGGCACCTTCGGGAGGACCCACCATGATCAGGTAAAAAAAAAAAAAAAAAAAGAAAAGAAAAAAAGCTGCTTCGATGATTTCCTTTCCCCCTCCTTCCCTTCATATAGAGTATTCTTGTGACTCCAACAGCCACATAAAAGCTGTTACAGTTTATTAAATGAATCAGCGATGCATATTTGACAAAATGATAACGCTAGATAAATAATTACCACTGTCCTTTAAGCATAGCATTAGAACTCATGAGTAATTATCTGAAAGTAGTGATGCATACTACGATCTGTACCTTCGAAATTGTGTACTTCTTTATTTTCCATCGCAAACACAAAACTAATAAAATGTTATTTGGAAGGAAAAAAAAAAAAAAGTACACTGCTTTCTAGGACACAAGGGTAAATCAGGATGATCATGTACAGTAGGAAAATTAAAGTAAAAGAATTTAGAGGGAATGTTAGGGACTCACAGAAAAAGGTCAGTCCTGTGTCTGAGCACCCAAACAAAATTTACCAAGTTGGGCGAGGATGTGTGGGTGGCAAACAAAAAGGCAGCAGCCCTAAATGTCGCTACTACTGCTAAAAGCCCAGAGAGTAGCCCATCCAGTTGGGGTGATGAGGGTATTTCAGGGCAGTCTAGGCAGTTGGTGGTAAACGGGGATGCTAGATTTAGAAGAACCGATAGTTTGTGACCAGGATCGCCTCAGTCCAAAGGTTTGCCGTGTCACTGGTGCCAGGGTTTGGCAAGTGAGGGACTGGGTTGATAAATTGGAGAGGGACTGGTTATGGCACAGCTGTCTTGGCCCAATGACAGAATAAATGAAAGGAGGAGAATCCATAAATTCCATTAAAAGAACTAAACTGAAGGTTGAAAAAGAAAAAAATACCAAAAAAAGGTAAAAAAAATTAAAAAAATAAAATAGTGAAGAGGAGGGTCGGCAAAGATAAACCTGGTTGTAAATACGTTTAAAAAAAAAACAAACAAACAAAAAAAAAAAAAACACCACACAACAATTAGGGCCAGTTCACACTGCAGGCGAGGCGAGGCGACACCGACTTGCCTCGCCGCGACCTCAGCGGCAACTTGCAGATGACTTCTGTATAGAAGTCAATGCAAGTCGCCCCGAGGTCGCCCAGAAGTAGTACAGGAACCTTTTTTCTGAGTCGGAGCGACTCGAGTCGCTCCTCTCAGAACGGTTCCATTGTACAGAACGGGGGCGACTTGTCACACTGCGGCGAGGCGAGTCGTGTCGCCTCGCATCGCCCGCAGTGTGAACCGGCCCTTACTTTAACTGGAGTAATGGCACTACTGGAACAATAATAGGGTGAAAAACTATAAACCTATTAAAAGACAATTTTAATGGCACATATTATAGAAGTCCCAACTATAAATGATGTTCTGCTGAACCTGTTGATCTAAAACATTGAGGAGCATATTACAAATTTTCATATAAACCAACATCTGGGTAGCAGTGACTAGCATATGATCTCATTCAACGTCATGTAAACAACAAGCACACACTGAAAAGATAGAAACACTTCAAAGTTGATAAATTTTAACCTCCTCGCGCCTGCCCTATAGCCGAATGACGGCCGTAGAGCAGGCGCATTCGTCCGGGCGGTCGTCCCTGGACGGCCTGATGTTTACTTCCGCAATGCGCGCCGCCGCGGGCGCGCATCGCGGAAGTTCTGTGTTTGCCGTGTCCCCCGGGGACAGGCAACCACAGATCGCTGTAAACGGCCAATCACAGCGGCCGTTTACAGCGTGATCGGCGTGTCCAATGGGAGATGATCTCATATGTAAACATATGAGATCATCTCTCAGCGCCGCTCTCCTTCCTCGCACAGACAGTGCGAGAGGGGAGAGATGAACGGCTGCAGCGGCAGCCGTTCTGCCTGTGAAAAAAAAAAAAGTAAAAAAATAAAATAAAAGTGCCATCCTCCCCTAGCAGTGCCATCTGCCCCAGTGCCATCTGCCCCAGTGCCACCTGCCCCCAGTGCCACATGTCGTCAGTGCCACATAGTGCCATCTGTCATCAGTGCCACGTATCAGTGCCATTTGTCATCAGTGCCACCTGTCAGTGTCACGTGCCATCTGTTGTCAGTGTCGCGTGTCATCAATGCCACTTATCAGTGCCATCTGTCATCAGTGTCACACGTCATCGGTGTCATATATTAGTGCCATCTGTCATCGGTGGCACATATTAGTGCCACGTGTCTTCAGTGCCACGTATTAGTGCCACGTATCAGTGCCACGTATAAGTGCCACGCGTCATCAGTGCCACATATTAGTGCCATCTGTCATCAGTGCCACATATTAGTGCCATCTGTCATCAGTGCCACCTGTCATCAGTGCCACGTATAAGTGTCATCATTGCCACGTATCAGTGCCATCTGTCATCAGTGTCACGTGTCATTGTCCTGGTGCTTCAAAAGTGTAATAAATAGTCAACAAGTTAGATGTGTAATTTATGTTCCTAGAACACATGATGGCGCTACCTGCATGTTGGGCCTCTCTATGTGGCCAGGCTGTGAAAAAGTCACACACATGTGGTATTGTAATACTCAGGAGGAGTAGCAGAATTTTTTGGGGGGTGTCATTTGTGGTATACACATGCCACGTGAGAGAAATAACCTATTACAATGACAATTTTGTGGAGAAAAAAAAAAAAATGAAAAATCTTAATTTTGCAAAGAATTGTGGGAAAAAAATGACAACATCAAAAACCTCACCATGCCTCTTACTAAATACCTTGGAATGTCTACTTTCCAAAAAGGGGTCATTTGGGGGCTATTTGTACTTTCCTGACTTGTTCGGGTCACAAGAAGCGAGATAGGCCACCAGTACATCAGATGTGATCAATTTTGTGCGATTCACACCACAGCTTGTAGACGCTCTAACTTTCACAAAGACCAAATAATATCCACTAATTTGGGTTATTTTTACCAAAGACATGTAGCAGTATAAATTGTGACCAAAATTTATGAAGAAACATTAATAATTTGCATAATTCTGTCACAGAAACAAAGAAATATGCGTTTTTTTTCTAAATTTTCGGTCTTTTTTCATTTATAGCGCAAAAAATAAAAACCCCAGAGGTGATCAAATACCACCAAAAGAAAGCTCTATTTGTGGGAAAAAAAAGGACAAAAAATTCATTTGGGTACAGTGTTGCATGACTGAGTAATTGTCATTCAAATTGTGAGAGCACCGAAAGCTGAAAATTGGTCTGGGCAGAATGGTGTTTAAGTGCCCAGTAAGCAAGTTTAATAAAGCTAATTTTCCAGGGCTGAGGGCTGCTGTCCAAGATTTCGACTGGGAGAGAATGTTGTCATTAACCACTTGCCAACCAGCTGCTGCAATAGCACTGCGGCAGAATGGCACAGCTGGGAGAAACATTATCCCCCTGTTCGCCCACAAAGCCGATGCAAATGCTGGTGGTTGCGATCAGAGAACCAGGATCTGTGTGTGTAAAACACACAGTTACCGGTTCTCTGAGGGGAGAAGTGACAGGTCGTCTGATCATACAGAGTATGAACAGCGATGTGTCATCTCCTCTACACAGTCCCCCCCCCCCCCGCTTCAGTTAGAACACACACTAGGACACACTTAACCCCTTGATCAGCCCCTAGTGTTAACCACTTCCCTGTCAGTGACATTATTACAGTAATCAATGCATTTTTATAGCATTGATCGCTTTAAAAATGCCAATGATCACAAAAATGTGTTAAAATTATCCGACATGTGCGCCATAATGTTGCAGTCCTGATTAAAAATTGCCAATGGCCGCAACTACTAATAAAAATGAATAATAAAATTGCCATAAAGCTATCCCCTATTTTGCAGACGCTATAACTTTTGCGCAAACCAATATACACTTCTTGCAAATGTTTTTATCAAAAATATGTAGAAGACCACATATCGGCCTAAACTGGGATTAAAAGAACCATTTCAGTGTTTACAGATGATCCAAAGCTAAGCAGTGGAAGAACGTTCTTACAGGATGTCTCAAACTTACAAGCCAACCTCAATGCTCTGTTTAATTGGGTAATTACCGTATGTGGCAAATGAGGATTCAGGTTGATAAATGTAATGTTGTGATTTTGGGGACTAAAAAACATGCATCATACTTTAATTATAGGAGGAGAACTGCTGGGGGAGTCAATGGTAGAGAGGTCTAGGTGTTCGGCATTATTTTTATCAAACACGATACTGCACTGTGCAAATGGAATTGCATAGAGTGGCCCTGACATTCCTCGTGTCCCTCGTTGGCGCTCCTGGCTTCTCCACTGCTCAGTGTGTCACCATAAGGAGGAGTTTCTTATAATGGCATACCTGCGGGCTCGGGCCCCACAGCTAGATGTTGAATCGTTTTTTATATTAAACTACTGTAATGTAAAAGGGAGAAGGCCAGCAGTGTTAGCCAAAAAGCCTCAAGTACATTACATATGGCTGCCAATCTCACAGTGTGAGCTTATAGGCAGGAGAGGAGTCATAAGGAATCATCGTCCCTTGTCCAGTCAACAGACTGGGGGGGGCTGCAACACAATGACCAGACAATATTGTTTAAATGGAATTGAGAAAAGTGAGGTTGTGGACCTGGCTCTGCTGCTTTTATCAAAAGGTCACTTAAACAGTATCTCTAGGTAGGTAAACAGTTCATACACACTATACTGTCAAAAGTATTGGGGTGCCTTCCTTTACACGCACATGAACTTTAATGGCATTCCAGTCTTAGTCCGAAGGGTTACATATGGAGTTGGCCCACCCCTTGCAGCTACAACAGCTTCAACTCTTCTGAAAATGCTGTCCACAAGGTTAAGGCGTGTCTATGCGAATGTTTGACCATTCTTCCAGAAGTGCATTTGTGAAGTCAGGCACTGATGTTGGACGAGAAGGCCTGGCTCGCATTCTCCACTCTAATTCATCCCAAAAGTGTTCTATCGGGTTGAGGTCAGGACTTTATGAACCTTGCAGGCCTGCACAGAGTACTGACCTCAACCGGATAGAACACCTTTGGGATGAATTAGAGTGGAGACTGAGAGCCAGGGTGGGCCAACTTAATATTGAACCCTAGGGACCAAGACTGGAATGCCATTAAAGATCATGTGCATGGAAAGTAGTGTTAATTTTGTCGACTAAAACATTTCATTAAAACTATAACAATTGAGATAACTAAAACACTGGCCTGTAATGCATGTTCACACCTGAATATCATATTCAATTTTTCATGCCAGCAGTATATAATGAGTGTGGAAATTGTAAAGAAATGCTTAAATAATGCATTACAATTTAACGAAACCATTCGATTTTAGGACGACTAAAACAATTGCAGAAGACTAAAATGGGACGAAAACGCCATTTTAGTCAAAAGACTAAATCAAAAATTTTCTGCCAAAATTAAAGCTGGCGTAAAGACAAGCTTCCCAATACTTTTGCCAATATAGTGTTATATGTATTTCAATTGTGTATTAGGTTGTCTGACTTATTCTTGTTTCCCCAAGAATAAGGATATGGTAAGAAGACTGGATTGCTTTAAAATGTAAACCATTAAACTGGAACAGCAAGCTTTCTTGCCCTTTAAAGTTTCATTCCAGACAGATGCTGAAAGGAAAAAAAAAAAAATGCAAGCCACAGTTTATTATAGTTATGCATGCAGGGAAAATGTTAAAATATTAAAGGAGTCTTACTTTCCCAACGCATCATCTACATCTCCTCTGCTTGGTTCTTGCCCACGTATTCGGCCACGGCACGTCAAAGGCATCAGTTCATCAGCAGGATATGCATGTTGCTAGTTAGTAAGCAGAACATATTGTTAAAAAAAACCTTGGAAAAAAAAAAAAAAGAAGGAGGCAAGAGACAGTTATGACTGTCTAGCCACAAGGGGGGGGGGGGTCTAAGTCTTACAGAATATTGCATTTACTACCATCTTTTGAAAGGACTAAAAAAATATTATATTATATTATCTTTTCATGTGACAATGTAAAGTAGAGAGTATAAAGTTTTTCTAACAGTAAATTTGCTGTCTCTTCAAAATAACTCACACAGCCATTAATGTCTAAACCACTGGCAACAAAAGTGAGTACACCCCTAAGTGAAAATGTCCAAACTGGGACCAAAGTGTCAATATTTTGTGTGGCCACCATTACTTTCCAGCACTGCCTTAACCCTCTTGGGCATGGAGTTCACCAGAGCTTCACAGGTTGCCACTGGAGTCCTCTTCCACTCCTCCATGATGACATCACAGAGCAGGTGGATGTTAGAGACCCGGTGCTCCTCCACCTTCCATTTGAGAATGCCCCACAGATGCTCAATAGGGTTTAGGTCTGCAGACATGCTTGGCCAGTCCATCACCTTTACCTTCAGCTTCTTTAGCAAGACAGTGGTCCTCTTGGAGGTGTGTTTGGAGTTGTTATGTTGGAATACTGCCCTGCAGCCCAGTAACTGAAGGGAGGGGATCATGCTCTGCTTCAGTATGTCACAGTACATGTCAGCATTCATGGTTCCCTCAATGAACTGCAACTCCCTAATGCCAGCACCTCTCATGCAGCCCCAGACCATGACACTCCCACCACCATGCTTGACTGTAGGCAAGACACATTTGTCTTTGTACTCCTCACCTGGTTGCCGCCACACACGCTTAACACCATCTGAACCAAATAAGTTTAACTTGGTCTCATCAGACCACAGGACATCGTTCCAGTAATCCATGTCCTTAGTCTGTATGTATTCGGCAAACTGCAGACGTATGGTCTGAGCACTGACAGGCTAACCTTTTCCATCCCTTCAACCTCTGAAGCAGTGCTGGCAGCACTCATATGTCTATTTCCCAAAGACCAAATCTGGATAGGGAGATGAGCACGTGCACTCAACTTCTTTGGTCGATCATGGCGAGGCCTGTTCTGAGTGGACCCTGTCCTGTTAAACTGCTGTATGGTCTTGGCCAACGTGCTGCAACTCAGTTTCAGGTTCTTGGCAATCTTCTTATAGCCTAGGCCATCTTTATGTAGAGCAACAATTCTTTTTTTCAGATCCTCAGATAGTTCTTTGCCACAAGGTGCCATGTTGAACTTCCACTGACCAGTACAAGAGAGATGACACCAAATTTAAAACACACCTGCTCCCCATTCACACCAGAGACCTTGTAACACTAATGAGTCACATGACACCAGGGAGGGAAAATGGCTAATTGGGCCCAATTTGGACATTTTCACTTAGGGGTGTACTCACGCTTGTTTGCAGAGGTTTAGACGTTAATGGCTGTGTGTTGAGTTATTTATAGGTGACATCAAATTTACACAGCGTCATTTCTTAGAGTTATCACATGAAAACATACCGTATATACTCGAGTATAAGCCGAGATTTTCAGCCTCTTTTTTGAGGCTGAAAGTGCCCCCCTCGGCTTATACTCGAGTCATCGCTGTCTGCCCGCTCGATCAGCGTGTCGAGCAGACAGACAGCGGCCATTCTGATTCAAAAGCCGCGCCTCCGGCTCCCCCTTCGCCTGTGATAGGCGGAACACTGAATTTCCCAGCAGCCTGTGTTCCGCCTATCACGGACTTCGTATCATCCTCGTACTACGGACGAGGATGATACGACGTCTGTGATAGGCGGAACACAGGCTGCTGGGAAATTCAGTGTTCCGCCTATCACAGGCGAAGGCGGCGGCGCAGCTTTTGAATTTTACAATGGCCGCCGACGAACGAAGAGGGCACGGGACGGAGGCAAGGCACAGGACGGCACGGCACGGGACGGGACGGGACGGGACCGGAGGCAAGGCACGGCGGCGAGGCACGGCGGCGAGGCACGGCGGCGAGGCACGGAGGCAAGGAGGCTCGGCACGGGACGGAGGCTCGGGACAAAGGCTCAGGACACAGGTAGGCTGGACACACACACACACACACACACACACACACACACACACACACACACACACACACACACACACACGGATACACACACACACACAGGGATGGATGGATGGATGGAGACACACACACACAGGGATGGACGGACACACAGGGATGGACGGACACACAGGGATGGACGGACACACAGGGATGGACGGACACACACACAGGGATGGACAGGCATGTCTTACCCTCGGCTTATACACGAGTCAATAAGTTTGCCAGTTTTTTTGGGGGTAAATTGGGGGCCTCGGCTTATATTCGGGTCGGCCTATACTCGAGTATATACGGTAATAAAATATTAACAAAAATGTGAGGGGTGTACTCAATTTTGTGAGATACTGTATACATCAAGGGCTTGGTCGGAATACAATTTTAAAAGGTGGTCCTATTTTTCACAAGAACTACTATTCACATCTAACATATGCTCTTTCTCCTTTAAATAAATATTGCAGGAAATGTGCTACATCAATTTTCCAAAATAACAATAAATTTTCATGTGACTAGTGCTAGGCTGAATGTGACTAATTACTGCAGCTCCTATAACAGGTTATCAGAAGAATTGTGATGCTGCATCCGATCAGTTATAAAGTTAGTATTTAACATAATGCATTTTTAACATTGTAAAAATTAACATTTTTAAATGTCCTAAAAATAACACATGCTAAAATACATGCTACAGGGACAGAACTGTGTGTGGAACAACTTTGAGGACCAGCCAAGAGCAGAATGCTTCAGAGCCGCCGGTCAGCGGCTCTCTGCTCTGCCCCTCCAGCACTCACTGGAGTGCTGGGCTGTGGAGATGGAGGTGGTGGAAGGGGGTGGCTCAAGCTCTCAACAGATAACTTAAGAGGCTGAACCAGCTGCTGGTCCAGGCTTCCAAGTGGATCCCAAAGCATATGGTCGGGCCCGAGTGACAGACAATAGCGGACGTTCACCTGCTGTTGGCTGAAAAAGGATCACAGGAATGCAGAACAAAATGCAGTCCTGTGACCTACAGGAAAAGTATTGCCAACATAGCTTTGGCTATACTTCTCCTTTAAAAGCAGAACTACACTGTATCTGAGCGCCACAAACCAAAAATGCCATTTAATTCATTCTTATAGCAGACTTTCAGTCATTTTTCAATCTATTAAATTTTCTGCCCTGCTAGTTTTAAAGTGGTTTTAAAGTGGGGGGCGGCAATAAAGGCATAATGAGCTAGTATGCATAGCATTAATTACTTACCCGTGAACGAAGCCCCCGCAGCAGTCCTCATCTCGCCCTCTGGCCGGCGACATCCATCCGGAGGTTACTTCCAGAGCCGCAATAACGCCACTCCTGCGCGTGCACGGGAGCCGCCAGGAATGGCACAGTACAACTGAAGCAACGGCACGTACTTGCTTCAGTTGGATTAAGTGTGCATGTGCCGCATGACGTCAGCACATGCAACTACAGGGATATCTCCTAAACCGTGCAGGTTTAGGAGATATACAGTGCAGCTACAGGTAAGCCTAATTATAGGCTTGCCTGTAGTTTAAAGTGGTTGTGAGGGGTTTACAACCACTTTAACTTTGGATAGTAAAATATTTTTTTTATCTGCCAGTAAATCCCTTATACAGCCCACTTCCAGTTTCTTGTCTAGTAAAAATCCTAGGCTTACAACATCATGCACAGCGCAAAAAAGGTTGATAACAAAAAGTTAAAATTGATTTGCTTCCATTGTTTAAATTGGGGAAAAAAATAAATAAAATTAGTGTATGTAGATAGATAGATACACACAATTTTTTTTTTTTTTTTTTTTTTTTAAGAACTGTCTTGAGTTCAGCTTTAAAATCAAAAGACAATGCCAATAATTAACTATAGGTGGTCCAGTATTAGTTAAATACTGCCTGATGAGATACTGTGGTGTTTAATAAGCAGACACTTTATGATTTTCCAGAGGATGTGTACTGAAAAGGAGAGCAGGCGAGTTTTCTGATAAATAAGGAGCAAGAGAACAGAAAAATTGCATGAATACATTAGTCATTTATAAAGCCAAACGGGTTTTTAAGTTGGAAAATGACATTAAATACACAGGAGCAGCTAATATTTGCATTGTTCTGCTACTGCAAGCAACACCTCAAAAATAAATACATGAAGTCAGTGCTTGATGTCGATACGATATGGTGACGTTTCAAACTTTTCTAAAAGCATTGTTTGAACCAAAAGCACTGCATGCAGTAACAGCAATGTTAGCGAGGAATGCACCCCAAGGGGCAACGTACATGATTGCTGAGAGATCACAGGAAGAGGCGGCATTACATTAAATATTACCTCCTCTCCATTAGAAATACAATTTTTACACATGCTCAGCCTCTACTTTTTTTATTGCATTCCAAAAGGTAGAGTTTGGCTTGAACTATGATAGCCTTTAAAGAGATTGTAAAGGCCTTTTTTCTTTTAACCGCTTCAGCCCCAGAAGATTTTTACCCCTTCCTGACCAGAGCACTTTTTTGCGCTTCGACACTGCATCATTTTAGCTGACAATTGCGCAGTTGTGCGATGTTGCACCCAAACAAAATTGAGTTTTATTTTTTTAGGAGCTGAAAGTGGCATAGGCGTTTTTAATGCTAGAGTTGTTAAAAAAATTAATAAATGCCAAACGCTGGTAAAAGGTTTTCAAACGCAATTTAACGAGGCTTAACACTGCATACACAGCGTTAAGCCTTGTCCGGCGTTTCTTTGCCTCTATTCCAAAATCAATGGTTCCCTATGGGAGCCCATTGATTAGAATAGAAGTCGCACGGGAAGTCGGATCAAGATGATCAGACTTGCGGCGTGACTTGTGTGCCGAGAATCTTGAAAGGGAACCCTCGCCTAAATGGAAAAAAAAAAAAAAAAAAAAAGTATTAAATAATTTGCGTGAGGTGTCCCCCACCCCCCAAGACGATCCCAGACCCTTTGGTCTGGTATGGATCTTAAAGGGTACCCCCCCCCCCATGTCCAAAAAAATGGTGTGGGGGTGTCCGAGCACGCAGCCCCTAAGGTCAGGAAAGGGGAGGGAGCGAGTCCCCCCCCCCCCAAAGGGATTGCTTGTGCCTTCAGCCAATCAAGTGACGGGTATTAGTCCCACGCCTCCCAAATGGCTGAGAGGTGGTTCAGTGATAGAAAAGCGAATATTCATTCCCTTTTCTAAACACACCTGGGTGGAAGGCGAGCACAATGCTTTGAGCTCCAAGGCCACCTTTTTTTAAGCCCATTATTCCTATGGCTCTAATCAGGCACTCCTCTCCTCTTTTTTTGCTCGAATATTACTCAGAACTCCCAAACATTATATTTTTTTTGATTTTATTTTTTTAGCAGACACCCTAGGGAATAAAATGGCGGTTGTTGCAACTTTTTATCTTGCACAGTATTTGTGCAACAATTTTTCAAACGTGTGCCCTCCCATTGCCTGTAAGAACGATCAAGCGGCACCCATCATTCAGATATTCCCACTGAAAGTCAAAAGACGTCATATGATGTTCTTGGGCAGGAAGTGGTTAATGAATGCACCGCCACTGCATATCAGTGAACATTAACTTGTGATCTGCCCGACTTTTTCTGCTTATCAGCTATCCTTACTTTTAGTGTATATTATGTGTATACATTGGAAGACAATTGTCTTCCAATGTGGCCCTGGAAGGGCAAAAGGTTGGACATCCCACTTTAAAACGTCACCTGTTTTCGTTTGATGCTCTCTTACTCTCAATGTACCTTGGGGACATATAATGACCTAAAAGTAGGTCCTCATCTTGTAACCATCAAAATAAAAATAAAAAATTCAGAAAAGGCAAGCACTTTAAAGTGGAACTAAACTTTCCCAATCAACATTATTTTTATCCCTAAGGGTCCATTTACACATCAGCACTTTCAATCACGGGCAAATTTGCGCAAATCTGCCAGGGATTTTAACCAATTAATTTGAATGACACCTCAAATCGCGGCACTGGTCAGCCAAGACGGTCATACGATAAATTGCGCTGCGATTGCGGGAAGGATGTCGCCAAAAAAAGTTCAGGAGCTACTTTTGGGCGATATGCTTCCCGTTTTACATGTTGCCACGAATGCAGCCCAAATTTATCACACGACAACCACGGCAGACCCACGTTGCGATCAAATGAATGGCATCTGAAATGCAAGTCTTGCAATTTGTCATTCACACATCAGTGCTTTCAAATCGTGGGCATATACGCAGCAAACCTGCTCGCCATTCAAAACACTGAAGTATGAATGTAGCCTTATGCTGCTAGCATTAGTAAATGGATAGGAAAGTAGATTATGTTTACTTGTTTTTTTTTTCAACACTTCTACAGTTACTTCCTGGTTTCTTTCTTAGGCAAATGTCATCATGCATCAGAGGAGAATTCAGGAAGGGGAGGGGGGGTATTCTAAAGCTAAGCACATTCCTCTGTATGCATGTTAGAATTAAGGGCAGATGGATTCCAGGAATGAAATGCTACTTTAATCATTTGCCCTTACTCAAGATGGCCAGGAATGCTAGGCGGGGTTCAAAGTGATTTCTCAACCAATAAAGCATGGGGACATGGATGGATGGGAGAGTTTGCTTTGTATTTAAAAAAAGAATTAAAAATAGTGTCAAATAGTAATGTCTCCTGCACAGCCGTTATGGGTTGACTGCGGCAAGAGAGAAGAGGGGTATGTTGGACCTCATAACTATGGTTAAAAAACACAAGACAAATACTGCAGGTATTTTTTAGTTAAAATAAATGTGCGCATCTCAAAAATAGTCAATTCACTAAAAAACATGGTTTACCAAACGTATAAAATATTTTGCAGTTGTGTTTTGCACTGTAATGTAAGGTTGGCAATTTACGATGCAAAATCTTAAATAAAATAATTTTAGTGCCTAAAATTTGCGTTAGGCCCCTTCCACACGAGACGGATCCGTAATGATCCGCCCCGCGATGATCCGCTTGCTCAGCAGGGATCGCTCCTTTTATCCCCGCTGAGCCAGTGGATGACAGGGCGGTCCCGGCACACTGTGCTGGGACCGCCCTGTCAGATTTCCGCTTTCCTTTATGGGGGAATCGGATGAACACAGACCGCCTGTCCGTGTTCATCCGATCCGCTCTGCAGACGGATAGAAAAAAAAATAGGATTTTCCTCAGTCTGCAGAATCAGACCATAGTGGAGACGGACGATATCGAGCGTCTGCGGATGTTCATCCACAGACACCCGCTATCCCATAGGAATGCATGTATGTCCGTATTTCATAGGCAAACGGATGGATGAAATACAGACATACGGTCCGCATGTGTGAAAGGGGCCTTATATTTGGCTTTTTTTTTTTTTTTTTTTTTTTTACTGGCTAACACTTCAACAGAAGGCACACAATACTGTGAAGGTGTGAAAACATTCCAGAGTGCTGTCATTCATAGACAATAGTCTCCCTCTGATGAAATGTTTATTTTCATTCCCGAACTCAGGAGCTGAACATTTTCACACTGATACATTGTAAACTTTTCATTTCTTAGCTAGTGCAGGGTTCTTCCAATTGTTATTTTGTACATTTCTAAAATACAGCAAACACAAGGTGATAAATAAGGATGAGCTCCGGCGTGTTCGCAAACAGCACATGCAGAACCCGCCAGAAAGTCGGCACTGCGGAGCGCTAATCACAAGCAGTGAGACATTTCCGATCTCTGCAGCCGAGCATCGGGACAATGTCTCCCTGCTTGTGATTAGCGCTCCGCAGTGCCAACTTCCTGGCGGGCTCTGCACATGCTGTTTGCGAACACGCCCGAGTTCAGCCTTAGTAATAAATATGTTTTTTAGTGAATTGACTAATGATTTAGCTCAAGTTTTTTGTGGTATGTATTTCACTATTTTAACAAAATGTGCACCATTTACCTCACATTCGATATTTTATTTTGATGAATTGACTATTCTCTAATGCGATATTGCTGAAAAATTAGTAATCTCTAGTGAATTGACCCCAAAGTACTAAAATGTATTTTGTCCCACAAAGAACAGATCAAAAAATATAGATTATATTTTTTCCCTCTGTTTTGTATTTGTTTTATGGTTTGTTTCATAAATGTCTTTACCCTTAAATATTCAGTTACTTTTTTTTTTTTTTTTTTTTTATTTTTTTACTAGAAAAAATTACTCACAACCTCTAAACATATTTTTTTAGCAAACACCCTAGAGAATAAAATGGCAGTCGTTGCAACTTTTTACGTCACACGGTATTTGCGCAACAATTTTCCAAAGAGTTTTTTTTTTTTTTTCAAAAAAAGTTTAATAAATCAAAAAACTAAAAAATAACAAAAAAAATAAAAAAAACAAAACAGTAAAACTAGCCCAATTGTCTTGTATAACGTGAAAGATAATGTCCGCCTGAAAGGACGGTCAAACAGCTAAGCTGCCGCTATGATTATTCTTACGGTGCACAGAATTGTCGGCTTTAAAAGATGATATCTGAATGATGCCTGCAGCTTCAGGCATCATTCAGATATCCCCACTAAAAGCTTAAGATGACATGACGTCCTTGGGCTGGAAGTGGTTAAGCTCTTTTTTCATAGAATGTGGGCACGTTTACACTGCAGCAACTCTTGCTGCTTCCTAAAAAGTGATCATGGCTTGCTTTTTAGATGGCAGTTGACTGGCAGCTAGGAGGTGGCGACTAGGGGTGTGCATCTTCACTGGTCTCACGATTTGATTGTGATTATCTGGTCAATGAAGCGATTCGAATACTGACATGCTCCCACTAACACTTGGGCCACCTAGCCGCCATTCCTCTCTGCAATCTTCTGGGACACATCACAGGTCACAGAAGATTGCCCGGCTGTGCAGGATAGCGCAGCGAGACGTGCGCACCCAGCTGTGAAGCCGCAAGATGTCACAACCAGATGCCCACAGTAGTATTGCCAGCGCCATGGACAGGCAGGGGAGAGAATGGAGGGTTTGGGTGGCCTCAATCGCTGGATTGTGGGACAGGTGATCGTCTTTTTATTAAAAGTCAGAAGATACACTTTTTTGTAGCTGCTGACTTTTAATAAACAAAAACAAATTACTAAGAGGCCCCTCTGTGCCAGCGGTCTTCGGGGACCATTGGCTAGCCAATGGCAGAGCGCACCCAGCCCTAAAGCCGTAAGCTGTCACGGGCCGGTGTCACTGCCCACAGTAGATATGATGGTGCTAAGGAAAGGAGGGGGAGAGGAGCGAAACTTCGTGCGGCCACATCAATGGACCATGGGACAGGTGAATGTCTGATTATTAAAAGTCAGCAGCTACACTTTGTAGCTGCTGGCTTTAAATAAACAAAGAAACTTATGGAACTCCGCGCACACACACACCTGGCTGCTGGAAGATCAGGAGAGATTAGAATCCAACAAACAGCCCTGTGAAGTTCCCTGTACTGTCTCTGTGATGACATTTCTCTGCCCCCCCCCCCCCCCCCGTCCCGTTTGCACCTTCCAGCACACTAGGAGTTAACACGAAGGAATATGCAAATGGGGGAGGTAAATGTCATCACAGAGCACATGTAGGAGCCAGTTTAAAGCGGTAGTAAACCCGCAAATTTTTATTTTTATTTTTTAAACCTGCAAAGCAAAAGTCATAATGAGCTAGTATGCACCGCATACTAGCTCATTATGAAATACCTTCAAACGAGGCCCCGACATCTGGCCCGATCCACGCCGAGGGAGCTGACATGCTCCCTCTGCGTTTCTTCCGGGTATCGCGGCTCCGGCGCTGTGAGTGGCCGGAGCCGCGATATCGTCACTCCCGCGCATGCGCGCGGGAGATTTCATTCCGGCCGGTCGGCCACTGCCGGATTTTCAGGCCGAGAATCCCCTTGTGCGCATGCGCCGCTGCAGTCAGCGGCGCATACCGAGGGGAATATCTCCTAAACCGTACAGGTTTAGGAGATATTTTTTTTATCTACAGGTAAGCCTTATTATAGGCTTTCCTGTAGGTAAAAGTTAAAAAATTGAGTTTACAACCACTTTAAGTAGAGTACAAACACATTTGCTGCTAAAAATTGGGTATTCTGAAAGCCAGCACTAGTGGCTGTCAGAATATAAGAGCCCACCAAGGGGTAGGTGTGCAAAATGCAATATGTTTATCCGTTTCCTTCTCTATTTGCTGTATAGTTGTAATTTTAAGTAAAGATTCTATGGAGTGTTCCTATGGAAATGTCAGCGGTCGCACATGAGGCCCTTTATATTTAAATCGGGTTGAACATCACCACCTCTCCAGCCCATCTCACGAGCAAGCTCCTACATACAGGGATACCATGGATAAAGAATGTAGCTACCCTCTAATGATCACAACAGCAAAACAAAAAAATTATTTGGAGATCCAGAGGTAGAAAGTTATTTTAGTTAAAAGGATAAGTTCACCTTTTAGGAAATAAAAACTGCACATATTTTTGCAGAAAAGAAAAGAACAGTTATTTTTTCCTGCAGGAGCCTGGAAGGCAATGCACCCATTATCAGTGATCAGGGATGCAATGCCAGGCTTCTGCAGACAAGCCGTGCAGCTTTCAGACTGAACCTCCATATGGGCTGTCAGTTACAAAGTGACAGGGCTTGTGAAAAAGGTTTACAAGGGCTCTGATCATTTAGCACTAGGGATAAGCTCAGGCGTGTTCACATGGAACACGTGCAGAGCCCCCCAGGAAGTCGGTGCAGCGCTGCGCTAATCACAGGCAGTGAGACATTGCCCCGATTTGCGACTGCAGAGATAGGGCAATGTCTCACTGACTGATTAGCGCAGCGCTGCACCGACTTCCTGGCGAGCTCTGCACGTGTTCCATGTGAACACGCCTGAGCTCATCCCTATTCAGCACCCTCACAGTCCATTCAGGACTGCAAGCCATGATCTGTGGCGGCGGACGGTATTTCTCTACACGTGTGAAAGGGGCCTTCTTTAACTAAAATTTTAGCATGCACTGGATAAAGCTTTTTATAGGTATTATTTTCTACAAATGATTGCATAGTATTTCTATACTGTTTTACATTTTAGTGCAGATATTAATACCAACATATCATTTTGTTTACTGAAGTCAGTCCAGTACAAGATTCTGACAGCTTACTATAGGTAATGCACTACACATTTTTTACAGAATTAAAACAGATCACTAAAAATGAAATTACATTTTCTGCCATATCTGGGAGCAACAAGCTCATGATTATATACCAAGGCAAACACTGATTGGCTGACCAGTGCCAAAGAAACTGTCTGACTAGTTAAATTTCCACTGTCCCACCTTCATATGAGTGACATTTTACCACTCCTGTTTCCTCCTCTACTATATGGTAATGCACAGGAAATATAAAATTATCTACTGAGCCTGACTTTAAAGCGGACCTTCATTTTTTCAACTTTCTATAATTTAAATCTTCTGCCCTTGTTGTTTTAACTTTGGATAGTAAAACTTTTTTCTGCCAGTAAATACCTTATACAGCCAACTTCCTGTTTCTTGTCTGGTCATTAGCCTAGGCTTATAACATCATGCACAGCTCTCTCCCTCACTCAGAGCTTGCCAGGAAGGGAGGGGGGGGGGGTGAGTCTTAGGAGGGCCAATCAGAGCTGCAGAGCTGGAGGTGTGCCTCTGTGTAAATCCAGGAAGTGAACAGGCAGCAGCTTGAGCAGCCCACCATTAAAATGGTTGAAGCCAGCCTCGATGGAGAAAGATTTTTGCAACATATTTGGCAAGTATAGAATCACAGTATATATAAAATATGCAAAAGTGGTTGGAGGGAAGCTTCAGAATGGCAAAGATGTTTTTATTACAAATTACATGAGCAGACTGCAGTTCTTGTTTAAAGTGGTTGTAAACCCTTACAACCAACTTTGACCTACAGGTAAGCCTAGATTAAGGCTTACCTGTAGGTCCAAGAAATATCTCCTAAACCTATACGGTTTAGGAGATATTTACCCGAAGACGGGCACCGCTGTCTACGGCGCATGTGCCATAGACAGCGGCGCGCAGACGCACTGGGCAGGCCACAGATCGCTGCAATATGCCACGAGTGTCGGCTCCCGTGCGCATACGTGAGACCCGGAAGTCGCTCCAGGATACATGGCAGCGGCGAAGAGGAAGACGGAGGACCGCTTCGGGGGCTTCATTCTCAGGTAAGTTATTCATAATGAGCTAGTATGCTATACACAGGGTGTATTTTTTATTTTTGTATTTACTTCCTCTTTAAGTGTCTACTGGTAGATTGTTTTGGCCAGAGGTCAATCTGCAGTAGACCGGCCTGCAAGTCTATATACGGGCAACCAAAAGCCTATTTAGCTCCTATTTCTCCCAATTGTGACATGAAGGGAAGTTCCAGTTGCACAGGTTCTAGGTGACATAGATCTAAAGTTTAAACAAGCCAAGGAACTCAGAGATGACCTTCATTATTGTTTAACAGGTGGTGTATTTCACACTGTAAAATCACTAATTTACTGATAATGAGCAATACAGACCAATGGTTTGGCTGGAATCAAGGTGATCTTGTATACATACCATATAATTGCCATATGCATGATCAAACATTTCCAGCACTTGAGCCCTGAAACAAAATGCAAAAAAATAACTCGGATGCAAAAACTTGTACAAAACAGAATTATGCAATTGCATGCTTAACGTTACTGTAAATAAAACTTAAGTAGGATTCGAGAAATATTCAACTTTGAAAACCACGTGAATTACAGAATTGATAAAATCAAAATTTTTTACAACACCTCAAAAACAATTTTAAAAGTAAAAATAAATCCACATTTAAATGAAGAATATCCCAAGTGTCCAGGCTGCAGCATTATGTACAACTTTGTCTTTCACTCGACGCCGTATAGTGCAGTCAGAAGCAATCATTTGCGACGAAGAGTTCCAGCTGGAGTACTAAGGGCACCATGGGTGGTTCGCACGCCAGCGTCTGCATTCCATAAACATTTACCATTC
This sequence comes from Lithobates pipiens, assembly GCF_037356315.1. Classification (NCBI taxonomy): domain Eukaryota; kingdom Metazoa; phylum Chordata; class Amphibia; order Anura; family Ranidae; genus Lithobates; species Lithobates pipiens. The sequence goes on from NW_027507785.1 coordinate 178,318,137, forward strand.
TTTTCAATGGATGCTACACGCTCTGATTGGAGGAAAAATGGTGACAATCGTCAAGCCATCCTAATCATCGAGTGCATTTTACCTGGTCAAATACACAGTAATACTAGAGGAGATACTTCAATCTACAGCGATTTGCTACGTAAAAGCTGAACACCAGAACGTATATCTAAAGCCAAAAACAACGTTTGGATAAAGCAGAAAATGGTTAAAAACCAACAACCGCACACTGACCTTTGATCAATACACGTTGTTGGAAATATTTCTCTCATCTCCATCTTGTCCCTACCATTCATCAATCTACAGTATTGTTCTGCTGTCAGCACTTCCCGTATCGAAGTCAGTAACTGCACCTCAGTATATTCTACTTAAATTGGACCTTGTAATAGGTAGTCTAGGAGGTTGATTTACTAAAGGCAAATATACTGTGTGCAGTTGCTCTAGATCTGAGGGGAAGCTCTGCTGATCTCTATCATCCAATCATGTGCAAACAAAAATACTTTTTTTTTTTCCCCTTGCATATTCCCCTCAGAACTAGAGCAACTGCACTTATGGGTACACTTGCAGTGCACAGAATATAGAACGGTAGTAAATCAACCCCTATGCCTTTTATTGCATGGTCCCCGCCACCATATTCAATTACTGCATTAAAGCAGAAAAGAAAAAAAAAAAAAAAGTGGAGAGGAAAAATATCATTTTCTTGCACCTGACTCTCACATCACAATTCTTCCAGCAGAAACCTGGGAATGCCGAGCGTTGTAAATGTCATACGATAATATTCCAGCTTATTATCAGGCGAGTGTCTCCTTACAAAATGAGCTCCCCTATCTGCCATGCTGGAGAGCCTGCATTGCCTTTATAGACAGTCAATGACCCACCGCCCAATGTGTTAAAGTTTATCTATAGTCAAAATGTAAAATACATTCATTTTCACTTCGTATTTCAATTTTTTTCTAGCCTACTCCTAATTATCTGAACAATCTTAAAGTTTGTAAATTTTAAGATCTGCACGCATTTACTTCCTTTAATTATGTGACACATATTCACTATGCCCTGTGACTATACACTGCGGTGTCACAGGAATTCACAGAGCAGCCGATAGGTGGACTTTCAGGAGGCGGAGTCAGCTGGAATCACTTGGAAGATGCCTGGGGTGTGTTTTTTAGTTATGAAGAGAAGGGACTAAAGAAATGAAAAACGAAATCTCTCAAACTGAATCAGGACATAGCACAGCAAATCCTTTCTAGAATAGAAGGTATTTACAGGTCATGTGACAATAAGTGGAGCCATGACAATTTTTTCCTTTACACCCCAAACATCCAAATGCACATCAGGGACCACAAATGTGTACAGCGGAAGTACTATTATAGAACCATTGATTTCAAACTATATACAGCAGAATACCAAGTTATTATGTACTCCTAGAAACAAGCTATAAAACGGAAGAAAGTCTCATACTATTTCTATAGCTTATTAACAGTCTGTTCCGCAAAAATGACAACGGCTTTGGCCAGAAAACCTCCTGGAGCCTTATCCTCCTGAACTTTCACAAACATCAGTGTGGGAGTCTCACGCATGCGCAATGTAAGATTTGACAGTTGTGCTGAGGAAACACAAATGATGTAAAGACGGCACATTGCTATGCAGATAGACAGAACTCTGTGTGCCATGAATGGTGCTTACAATGCCCATGTGCGAGTGACATCATGGACAGATGAAGACAGCAATATCTCCTAAATGGCAGGTCTTAAAAAGGTTTTAGAGACACCAAATAGTAAGCTACTCAATACTGTTTGAACCGGAGCTGAGCTATCCTCAAGTTTACTATCACTTTAATGGTTTTACTTGGTCATTGAGTCACAAGCCCTACGCCATGGACACGCAATATGGAACAAATGGCTTCATAATAGCAGGCTATTTTTGCACTATACGCCAACAGTTCTAGATTGACCAATTAGACACTAGTTATAAAGGAATGATTTGCATGGCTCCACCTTCTGTCAAACTTTTCATTTTTGGGATAGGTGATTGAACGAGACATAAATACTATCTAGCCATACACTAATAGAATCATTTCATTCAATTTATTTCCTACACAAACAATGTGGATGGAAGACTCCACCCAGCCGGGCAATATGCATTGGGGTGCAATTAACTTTACACTACAACACATATATAGTGTGTTACCATTGAGAGTTTCAGCGCTACCAAAAACTAAGTGATTCTCACAAAAAAAAAAAAAAAACACAACATTTTCTTCCCAATTCATACCATTTTTAACCCAGCACTAGTGATGTACAACTTTCAAAGCTGCTGGTCCCTCCTCCTCTCTCAGTGCGCAGTTGAGCAACAGGGGACAGTGCAGTCTCTAGTCAGTCAGCTAGCATGGTAAAGATGGGGCAGGAGAGGGGGAAGGGGCATGCAAGGGAGTGCTTTACCATCTTAGGCTATAGGGCTGTGTGTTTCTATTGATGAACACAACGTAGGGAAGACAGCTCTAGTTCCTACATGCAAGGCTGGCTACATAGGATGCTGTGAGGGAAAGGAGCTACCCGGAAAACAGGAAAACTACAGCAGTGATCATGGCACAAGCTTCTACAATAACATTCGGTAAGTGATTAAATCACCAGCAAAAAGTGCCTAAAAACAGAGGGTTTAAAACCGCTTTAGGAATAGTGAAGTGAAGGAAGCTCTGGGAATGTGTTTTTTTTACAATTTCATAGCATATGGCTGATAGGCAGATGATGGGGTATGAAGTGGAGACAACAATTTTATGGCGGGAGAGAGAAGCACAAATCAACACTACTGAAAACAAGAACCTTTGTTCAGGCAAGAATTCTAATGGGGGGCTTTGGAAATAGTGTGCTTGGGGACAGATATTTTGTTTACAATTTCTCAAAAATACTTTGCAATACAGACTGTTTTTGCATAGGGCTAGATTCAACCCCCATTGTGACAATGCTCAAACCTGGAGATACAGTATGCCCCTGAGAAGGGAGCTTTATTTGCCCCATACCTGGAAGTTCTGGGGGGGGGGCTCTAGCTGGACATTGTTTAGCTCATCAGTGCAACAGAGTGGCCTGCTAACTATATGAGGCCTTCACACAATGATCTGGGATTCATCAGAAGAGAAATCCAACTTCAGAAAATAAAAAATGATTTATAATATATATATACACACACATTTCTCTCACACATAAATTGGCTTGGAGTGGAAATAAAAAATAAAAAAAAATCATTACTTGAATGTCTGAAAAGTAATAGTAATGCATTATCTGCTCATCAGCCCAGCAGCCAAATGCCTGATAAGGTTGGCAGCTACTGCTGCAAGAAAAATGTGACAGGAGAACAAAGAACCTCAACAATGGCAAAATACAGTGAATTATATGACATGTTCACATGAAGGCTATGGCCGGCAAAAGAAGGGACTGAAGGGTGTGGTGGGACACCGACTGAAATAACAAAGAGCTCCAAGCCATTTTTTTCAAATTAAAACGTGCTGTGTAACAAATGTATTGATGAAGTTATATGTCACCGCTTTACGATTTACACAAGCCAGAGAGTATAGCTCACAATACACTTCCAGAGATGTCACCCTCATACACAGAAGCTGTATATCATTTAGCCGCCCCTCCTCTCCCCTTGTCCATTCACAGACTGCCTTATATTTTCAATACTGGTACATTATGCACCTCACAGGGAAGCATCACTGGTGAATGCCTCCTCTGATGTGCAGCAGGTACAAGACTGCCATCAGTACAGGTGCCTGATTCACATGAATGGGGACAGGAAGACGACAGGGCATTTTCCCCTCATACTGACCACCGACGCCAGGGCATTTTCTTCTCCTAGTGATTATTGATGCTGCGGCATTTTCCCCTCATAGAAACACCAAGGCATTTTTCTCTTGTAGTGAAACCGGAGCATTTTCCCCTTCTAGTGACCACTGACACCGGAGCATTTTACAGGTTGAAAAAAAAAAAAAAAAAAAAAAGGCAAAAGTCCCTGTAGTTTAACCAATAAAAAAAAAAATTAAGATAATTATAATAATACAATATACACAATCCTATACCCACAGTTGATTCAGAGGATGGCGAAAAACCCCAGCAATTTATGATCCAATTTGCTACAGCAAAGGAAAAAATTCCTTCCGGATCCCTAAGAGGCAATCGGATATTCCAAGGATCAACTTTACCTGCAAGATCCCTTTGACACTGGAGGCGTTTTTCAGGTGTTTTAGCTCTAAAAATAGCACTTGAAAAACATCTCTCAATGCTCCCCAGTGTGAACGCCAGAGTGCTTTCACACTGGGGCGCTGGTAGGGCATTAACAAAAGTCCTGCAAGCAGCGTCTTTGGGGCGGTGGGAGGAGCGCCGCCGAAGCACTCACAAATTGCTTCGGCAGTGGCGCTACAAACTCTTTCTTTGGCTGCTAGCTGGGGTTAAAAGCACCCCACTAGCGGCCGAAGAGTGCTGCTAAAACTACGGTAAAGCTCCACTAAAACTAGTGGCACTTTACTGCTAACGCGGCAGGCCGGTCAGTGTGAAAGGGCTCTAAATGTTAGTAACCAGTTATGTTATGTACACAGCAATGAATCCAGGTCATTCTTAAAGCAATCTATGGAGCTGACTGGAACACAAAAGGTATCTATTCCACATTTTCACAGCTCTTACTGTGAAGAAACCTTTCTGTATTTGGAAAGGAACTCTCTTTTTCTCCAGACATAAAGAGTTCCCCTTGCCTTCTGTGTTGACCTTAAAGTGAATACCTCAGTAATAACTCAGTATTCGTACATGTTGATCATATCCCACCTTAATCTCATCAAGAGAAAATAAATTCAGTTCCTCCCATCTATCCTCATAGCTGAGCTCCTCCATGCCTCTTATCAGTTTGGTTTCCCTTCTCCAGTTTCCCGATATCCTTTTTGAGAACTGGTGCCCAAAACTGAACTGCATGTTCCAGATGCGGTCTTACTAATGATTTGTACAGGGGCAAAATTATCTCTATCTCTCTGGAGTCCATACTTGGCATTGCATGTTATTAAGCGTATTATCTACCAGAACACCCAGATCCTTCTCCACCATTGATTCCCCCAGTTGTACTCCCCCTAGTATGTATGATGCATATTCTTAGCCACAAAGTGCATAACTTTACATTTATCAACATTAAACCTCATTTGCCACATAGTTGTCCAATTAAACAGTGCACTGAGGTCGGCTTGTAAATTGGAGACATCCTGTAAGGACGTTATTACACTGCATAGCTTGGTGTCATCTGCAAAGACTGAAATGGTACTTTTAATCCCAGACCCAATATCATTTATAAAAGGTGTTAAAAAGTAAGGGTTCTAACAGTGGCAGGAGCTCCATTAGGGGCGCCACCCCCCTTTTCCATCCGCCCAGCCCCTAATCTAATTAGGTTTTTTTTATTTTTTGAAGCACATGATTAGAGCCCGAGGCTCCAATTGGCTTAAAAAAAGGGTGGGCTCTGGCCGCAGAGTATTGTGCCCTGAGCCCACCCAGTTGTGTGACATTAGCAAATTATTTGCTAATATCTTGTTGCTTCTCCTCCCGGCCAATCAGGAAGTCTTCAGACTCCAGGCCAATTGCTTCTCAGGACCCACTTCCTGTTGTTTGGCTGGGAGGAGAAGCAACGGCCCGGCTCTTCCCTCGGGAAGCTGCAGCAGATCGAGGGGCAGCTTCCAGGAGCCCTACCCTGAATACAGCACCACTTCCTAAGGTAAGGACATGGATGGCCACCCTCATGTCTGACACCTGTCTAGGCGGGGGACAGCTTCCAGGAGCCAGCACCACCTCTGAACATGGCCCACTGTCCAATCCTCGCCTCCTCATCCATCTCCCACTGGGGGAGGGGGGGTGCAGGTGAGGGGGCATGTTTGTTGGCCACCTCCAAAAAATATTGAGCACCAGATGCCTCTGGGCCCAATCTTGGGGTACACCACCGACAACCTTAGGCCATTCAGAGATTAACCACTACTCTCTGAATTCGGTTTTTTAGCCAGTTTTCTATTTACAAACTGATCTTTCTAAGCCTGTAGACTTTACCTAACACATTAGCCATGTGTGGGGGGAAATGTGCCAAACGCTTTTTTTTTCTTTTTAATCCAAGTATACAATTTTCCCCTCCTAGTGATTAGGAGGGGGAAATTATCCCAGTGTCTGTAATCACTAGGAGGGCAAAATTGTCCCAGTGTCTGTAGTGATTACAGACACTGGGACAATTTTGCCTTCCTAGTGATTACAGACACTGGGACAATTTTGCCTTCTTAGTGATTACAGACACTGGGACAATTTTGCCTTCTTAGTGATTACAGGCACTGGGACAATTTTGCCTTCTTAGTGATTACAGGCACTGGGACAATTTTGCCTTCTTAGTGATTACAGGCACTGGGACAATTTTGCCTTCTTAGTGATTACAGGCACTGGGACAATTTTGCCTTCCTAGTGATTACAGACACTGGGACAATTTTGCCTTCCTAGTGATTACAGACACTGGGACAATTTTGCCTTCCTAGTGATTACAGACACTGGGATAATTTTGCCTTCCTAGTGATTACAGACACTGGGACAATTTTGCCTTCCTAGTGATTACAGACACTGGGATAATTTTGCCTTCCTAGTGATTACAGACACTGGGACAATTTTGCCTTCCTAGTGATTACAGACACTGGGACAATTTTGCCTTCCTAGTGATTACAGACACTGGGACAATTTTGCCTTCCTAGTGATTACAGACACTGGGACAATTTTGCCTTCCTAGTGATTACAGACACTGGGACAATTTTCCCCTCATAGAGACATGGGGGCATTTTCTCCTCCTAGTGACCACTGACGCCAGCGTATCCCACCCTGCCCCCATACAGACGCTGGGACATTTCCCCTTCTAGTGACCCCAGAACATTTCTCCCCTAATACTGACCACGAGGACATTTGTTCCTCATATTGATGTCAGACTAGTTCCCCTCCTTTTGATCCCAGGCCATACTCATACTTGATCACCGACACTGGAGGCATTTTCCCTCCCACTGAGCCCCAACCATGCTCATCACAACCCCCCACTGAAAACACCATGTGTTTCCTGTATAAAACCACAAGAAAGTTTCCAGCCAGCGATCATAGATGGGGAGGCAAGTGTCTGTGAGGTACCCGGAAGCTGCTCCTGGTAATGATGAAATCCACTACAGATCTGATCTGTCCCTCCAATAACAATCCCACCTCCAGACTGGCACACACCGGCATTACTCCCCATTCTCTCACCTGAGCTGTGACTTCTCCTCCTTGGTCATAGCAGCATGACCCGTCCTCACCAACACCTGGCACATGAGGTAAAGGAGCAGATGTCTCCACACGGTGCCCCATGCCCGGGGCTCTTCGGCTGAGGAGCTCATACTGGAGTCCAGGCTACCCGTGTCTGCTAGGCCCGGGGTGAACACATTGTTCAGAGAGGAGGTGCCCGAGTGTCTCCAAGGCCTCTATATCCAGGGCCTTGCCAGCCGAGTATCGCCCAGCCTCAGGTGTCACTCTATGCCACCAGCTGCCCGCTGCTTCCGCCTTTCAGCAGCTCTCATGACGTGCGGGGACGGGACAAGCGTGGTCCAATCAGCGAGCTCCGTCCTGCCTGGTTTCAGAGATGTGACGTGGAGCCGGAGATCCGGTGGGCGGGGACACAAGGAAGTCAGGATTCTTATTGGATCAGGAGTATGTTTATTCCTAGACAGTGTGTGGGCGGTCCTGGGATGGATGTGCAGGGATCAGAGGGCAGTCTACTTGGATCTATAGGTTACAGTGTGACTGTATATAGTGACAGCTGGGCGGCCTGGCTTCTGGGACTTATGGCTGACTTCTAGTGTAGGATCTGTTGTATTTAGCAGAGGACACCAATACTCTCTCTGGGGGGATCTGTGATGGGTTCCCCTGGTGTGTATTTGGAGGACCTACCTAATCCATTGCTCCAAACCAGGGACAGTTGGGCGCTATGTCCCTCATACCTCCTCATTTGTCCCTCATTTTGGTCTGATCTCTATAGTTGTATATTCAATGCCCAAAAGGTTTCCCAAACCTTTCATCCAAAATCTAAATTGCTGCATTTATAAATTCCGAAAGCCAACATAAAGGAATAGTAGTGGTAAAAAAAAAACTTTTGGGTTTAACTAATCTTTTTTTATGTTAATTCTCCTTTTAAGGGGGTGTGCCCATGCTTTTACTAGTAGGTTAGGAGGTATGCTAATCTATCCAATCACTTTGTAGGTGACTGTGCAGGCTCTTTTACTACATAGTCGTTGGAGATTGTACAATCAGATTGTAATGTGTGTAGTGAGCTTGAGGGCTGGTTCACACTATGAAGGGACTTGCATGTTCCCCAGTACTGAGGGTCACAATTTAGGGCAGCCATTTGATTTCATTGGACTGCCCTATTCACAAGAAACACGTAAACAGGGTGCAGGCACGATTTGGTATTGTAGTACCATGCATTTTGGTGGGCTCATATGTATGCACATTGGCTGGAAGCATTGGGTTGACATTAAGAATAAATGGAACACAGAAGGCGGAGCATTTTCCTGCAGTGTGGGAAAACGTGATTGCACGCCCATTGCTGCACCACACCTGGTGTGAACAAGCCCTAAAAGTAAAACCAAACTCGCCAATTTAAAGCAGAGTTATGCCTAAAAAAAAAAAATTAAGTCAGCAGCTACTGACTTTTAAAATAAGGACCCTTACCTGTCCAGGGGGTCTGCAATGTCCTCACCCGAAGCCGATACATCCCTCGGCTCTGGGTGGAGGCGCCGGCATCTTAAAGCGGAGATCCACCCAAAAATGGAACTTCTGCTGATTGGAGCCGCCCCCCCCCCGTGTCACATTTGGCACCTTTGAGGCAGGAGGGGAGAGCATATACCTGTATGAGCCAGGTATTTACTCCCACTTCCGGCATAGATCACCTGAGGCTCTGCGGTGATCTACGCCATGTCCTTCCCCTCCTTTGTTCCCCTCGCTGGCTTCTGGGAGACACACAGGTCCCAGAAGACAGCAGGGACCACTCAGGACACACAGCGCGACTCGCGCTTGCGCAGTAGGGAACCAGGCTGTGAAGCCGCAAGGCTTCACTTGCTGATTCCCTTACCGAAGATGGCTGCGTCTCCAGCCAATGGACATATCGGGTGAGGACATTGTGGGCACCCTGGACAGGTAAGTGTCCATATTGTAAAAGTCAGCAGCTGCAGTATTTGTAGCTGCTGACTTAAAAAAAAAAAATGGGCAGAACTCCGCTTTAAGTAAGGGAATCAGGAAGCAAAGCCTCGCAGCTTCACGGCCTTGTTCCCTACTGCGCATGCGCGAGTCGCGCTGCGTGTCCTGAGTGATCCCTGCTGTCTTCTGGGATCTGTGTGTCTCCCAGAAGACGTGGAGAGGAGGGGCCGGACATGGCTTAGATCGCCTCGGATACTGCGGTGGTATTTCACTGGAAGTAGGAGCAAATACTTGTATTAGACAGGTATCTCCGCCCCCCTGAAAGGTTCCAAATGTCACACCAGAGGGGGGGGGGGAATCTGGACTGCAGAAGTTCCATTTTTGTCTGGAACTCCACTTTAAAGTGGAAATACCCTCCCCCCCCCCCCTATCTTTTATAGCCAAGGAAGCTGGCATCCAAGTTTCTGTTTGATCTACTGTTTTTATGGTGTTGCACATGTGATCAGACATGACACCAGCCTTTTGGTGGTTTCACTGTTCTGTTGAGAATATAGGTAAATGTGACAGTAATCATTCACTCATAATCATGACCTGAATGTAATTGTTTTGGGAAACAGTTAAAGTGGAAGTAAATCCTCCTATCATTTTCAGCCAAGGAAGCTGCCATCTTGGCCTCTGTTTGATCTTCAACTGCCATGATGCTACACATGTGATCAGTTATGAGCATTGAATGCTTTGACAGTTTGGTTGAGAGCACAGATACAGATACATTCCCGACATGCAGGAAATGCTAACTGTTTTTTGAAACAAATAAATCGAGATGGTTTACTTCCGCTTTAAATCAGTGGGTGTAGTTCAGCTGTAACTGTTTCCGAAAACAATTAAAAGAAGAACTAAAAAAAAAAAAAGAAGAAGAACTAAACCAATTGATTTAAATACTTTAAAAAAACAGTTACATTCCTGGAATGCCAGGATTGCTAACTTCACATTTGCTTGTGTCCTCAGCCAAACTGTCAAACCATCAAAATGGCTGGTGTCATAACTGATCATGTGCAGCACCATGGCAGCTGCAGATTTAACAGAGACTAATGCTGGCCATACACTATACGAAAAATTGGCCAAAATTTCGGTCATTTGGCCAGTTCATTGTTTCTTTGACCAGTTAATATGGCCACAAAATCAGTAATTGCTGGGACGTTTTTGAGACGAAAAAATGAAGGACACGTTTGGAAATTTTCTGCCGAACGAACAATAAATTGAAAGGTTAATGTGTTTCCCATCCAAACTGTTTGCTCTAGGTAAATAAAAAAATAAAAAAAATAGATTCATTTATATCCACTGAATGATTTATCGGCCATTACATGATGGCATTATCGTTTGCTCTCAGGGCCGAATGTTTGTTTTTCAGCCGATTTGGCCAGCATAAGATGGCAGCTTCCTTGGCTAAAAAGGATAGGAGGGTTTAGGTTCACTTTAACGTGTTTGTTTACATTTACCAAAAAACGGCCTATGCAGGTACGGGCCTGTAGATGAAAACAAATTGGGCAGATTTGACTTAAAACTGGACTTTAGTTTACCTATAAATACTTGATGAAAAATAATGTTCTTTCACAGGGAACATATATTCCACATTAATAATTATGCTACCAACATTGGTGTGTGCCGTGAATTGATTGCCTCCAGCATTGCTCCTGTTTCTTGTTGCTGAAGCCCAGATCCCCGGAATAGAACTAAATCATAAAGTGGAACTAAACCTAAGGATTTAACAGTTTAAGAAAACCGTTACATTCCTGGAATGCTGGGATTGCTAATTGTCACATTTGCATGTATCCAGGCTGAGAAGGATAGGAGGCTTTAATTCTGCTTTAAAGCTGTCAGCAGATCGGCCTCTACAAATTCAGCAGTGCCTAAAGATAGAGGGCAACTGTGCATGTGCAGAGCAGGGTGAGACAGTATATTACTGGATTTTAAACAGTATAACCACATTTTTAATGTTTTACATAGCTATACCTGCAAAATGGGCCAGCCTGAAGTGTTCTAACAGGACTTAATTTTCTGATTAAAGTTTCACTTTAAGTTGAATAATGCTCTTGCTATAGATGTAGGCCGTTTACAGTATCTCACAAAAGTGAGTACACCCCTCACATTTTTGTAAATATATTATTATATCTTTTTATGTGACAACACTAAAGAAATGACTCTTTGCTACAATGTAAAGTAGTAGCTTGTATAACAGTGTACATTTGTTGTCCCCTTAAAATAACTCAACACACAGTCATTAATGTCTAAACCACTGGCAACAAAAGTGAGTACACCCCTAAGTGAAAATGTCCAAATTGGGCCGAAAGTGTCAAAATTGTTTGGCTACCATTATTTTCCAGCACTGCCTTAACCCTCTTGGGCATGGAGTTCACCAGAGCTTCACAGGTTACCACTGGAGTCCTCTTCCACTCCTCCATGAGGACATCACGGAGCTGGTGGATGTTAGAGACCTTGCATTTCTCGACCTTCCATTGGAGGATGCCCCACAGATGCTCAATAGAATTTTTAGGTCTGGAGACATGCTTGGCCAGTCCATCATCTTTACCTTCAGCTTCTTTAGCAAGGGAGTGGTCGTCTTGGAGGTGTGTTTGGGGTATTTATCATGTTGGGATACTGCCCTGCAGCCCAGTGTCCAAAGAGAGGGGATTATGCTCTGCTTCAGTGTGTCACAGTAAATGTTGACATTCATGGTTCCCTCAATGAACTGTAGTTCCCCGGTGCTGTCAGCACTCATGCAGCCCCAGAACATGACACTACCACCAGCATACTTGACTGTAGGCAAGACAGATTTGTTTTTGTACTCCTCACCTGGTTGCTGCCACCCACACTTGACACCATCTGAACCAAATCAGTTTACCTTGGTCTCATCAGACCACAGGACATGGTTCCAATAATCCATGTTCTTAGTCTGGTTGTCTTCAGCAAACTTTGCAGGCTTTCTTGTGCATCATCTTTAGAAAAGGCTTCCTTCTGGGATGACAGCCATGCAGACTAATTTGATGCAGTGTGTGTCGTAGCAATTTGGCTGCTATGCTATGCACACAGCCCCACTACCTACTTTGTGCTTCCAATAAGCACCCATTTCCGTCTTAATGATATAATGCTTTCAGGTTACCTTCCAACACATTCATCCCAATGAACAGACTCAACCATCCTTCTACGTTCTCAGTTCCATGCTTCTGCCAGCCCGAGCGAGCCCTTGACCAAGCTTTTTATTTACTTTTTCCCACTGGAAGCCACGCCCTGGAGGGTTTGCCTCCAACAGCTGAACACCTCCCACAAAGGATGTGACCTCACAGCAGTAACAGGATGTTAATGCCCATATAAGGACAATACAATACAATACCATACAAACCCAATGAACGATGATTATAATTCCGTTGATAGAAATCCTTAATATATACATTGTTCCAGAGAACAATGTATACTTGGATAATTCTTCATCTCTTGTGAATGGAAAGCTATCTACAGATGTGCACCGCCTATCTCCATGTGCTGATCAGACACAGCAGAGACGACGTGCACACATCCGCACACAACCAATGCCCGCAGAGCCAGCATATGTCCCCAGACGATCGTCTGTACAAACATCTTTCTTTCCAACCCCAAGATATTATCCACTACCTAACGGATCTCAACCAGCGTCAGTCTGCCCCAGTCAGCTCTAAAAGAGCGGGCTGGGGGAGAATGAACACAGGAGGACTCTTATGACAATATATATAACAAATACATCTAAAATTTCCACAACATGTGTCGTGTATGGTCTGAGCACTGACAGTCTGGCCCCCCACCCCTTCAACCTCTGCAGCAATGCTGGCAGCACTCATACGTCTATTTCCCAAAGACAACCTCTGGATATGATGCTGAGCATGTGCACCTTAACTTCTTTGGTCAACCATGGAGAAGCCTGTTATGAGTGGACCTTGTCCTGTTAAACTACTGTATGGTCTTGGCCACCGTGCTGCAGCTCAGTTTCAGGTTTTGACATTCTTCTTAGTGTGCTTGCCATCTTTATGTAGGGCAACAATATATATTTTTTAGATACTCAGAGGGTTCCAGTGACCAGTATGAGAGAGTGAAAGCAATTAACACCAAATTTAACACACCTGCTCCCCATTCACACCTGAGACCTTGTAACACTAATGAGTCACATGACATCGGGGAGGCAAAATGGCTATTTGGGCCCAATTTGGACATTTTCAATTAAGGGTGTACTCCCTTTTGTTGCCAGGGGTTTACACATTAATGGCTGTGTGTTGAGTTATTTTGAGGGGACAGGAAATTTACACTGTTATACAAGCTGTACACTCACTACTTTACGTTGTAGCAAAGTGTAATTTCTTCAGTGTTGTCACATGAAAATATATAATAAAATATTTACAAAAATGTGAGGGGTGTACTCACTTTTGTGAGACACTATGTGGCCTACATCTATAGCAAGAGCATTATTCAACTTAACTGGTTCCGGGCCAACCGCTGCAGTTATACTGTGGTTGTACTGAGTGTTGTAGTTATACGCCGTGCACGTGGTCGGCTGGGGGGATGCGCGCGCTCGCCCCCTGCCGGCCACAACCATCGGATTCGATCAGGAATCGATAAATCCACAGGCCCAAGCCAATGATATCTGGTCAGGTACAGATGATCAGTCCTGACGAATTAGATCCTTCCCCTGTCGTGTAACTGTAAACACTGAAAGGGGAAGTGATGTCCTCTCTCTCCTCGTGTCGGTCTTTTCCGTTCCAGACTAAGGAGAGATAACATCTAAAAGTGAGTTGCACAACACTACACTGACACCAGATCAAGTAGGCACACAATTCAACCCCTCCAGTTAACCCCTTCACCACCTGTCGCTGTGTCACCCACTACAGCAAGCAGATTTTTTTTTGATCGCTGTACTGGTGTCATTAGTGACAAAAATCAGCATTAGAGCAATTAGTATTAGCCCCAGATAGGTCTAGGGACCCCCTAACCCCCCCCCAATAAAGGTTTAACCCCTTGATTACCCCCCCCTGTCTCCTGTGATCACTGTATAAGTGTCATGTGTGACACAGTTTAGCTAGATTATTTTTATAGTGTCAGGTTACCCGCCATATTTTACCCAATAAAGGTTTATGCCCCTGATCACCTGGCAGGTGATCAAAGTTAGGTTTTAGCGTCAAATAGGGTCTGCGTTGCCCCAGGCAGCGTCAGATCAATGCCAGTAGTGCTAACACCCTCACACACACCATACACCTCCCCTTAGTAGTATAGTGTCTGAACGGATCGATATCTGATCTGATCAGATCTATACTAGCATCCCCAGCAGTTTAGGGTTCCCAAAAATGCAGTGTTAGGGTGATCAGCCCAGATACCTGCTAGCACCTGCATTTAGCCCCTCCACCCAGCCCAGCCCACCCAAGTGCAGTATCAATCGATCACTGTCACTTACAAAACACTAAACACATAACTACAGCATTTGCAGAGTCAGGCCTGATCCCTGCGAATGCAAACAGTTTTTTTGGTAGCATTTGAATCATTTGCTAACAGTCAGGAGCTTTTTACCTATGAGTTTCACTAGTGTACCAGTAAATTTAGAGACCAAAATGTCAAATTGAAGGTACAGTAGTGAAGAGGCCTACATGTTTCTGAACAAGATAGATAGTGAAGAGTAGTGATGGCCGAACGGTTCGCCCGGCGGTCGTTTCGCGGCGAATTTCCGACTTTCGCCGTCCGCGGGTTCGAACGCCTTTTTCCGTCGTTCGCCCCGGCGGACTTACGTGTTTAATGTATACAAGAACTTTAACCTTTCGTGACACGTTTATCATGTGTTACAGGACAACCAATTGAGACATGACAGCTCATGGACACTTGGACATTCCCCCTAACCTATAAATACACCCGATCCGGTGGCCATTTTACATTCTTTCTTCTGTCACTGTAGGGAAAGGATCCTGTGTGGAGTAGGGACAGAGAAAACGCTAGCTATTTGGTACACAAAAGTTCTTTTCAGGACTGGTATAGGTGTTAGGTCAGCAGCCTGAGTTTCTTTTGTCAGTTTAGATAAAGGGACAGAGCGCTGTATGCTGCTATTTTAGGGACAGCTCAGCCAGATTAGTCTTTCTTCATCATCATCATCATCATCATCATTAGCTGTTACTATCAGGTCCACAAAAGAGCTGTTCCAGCTAATCGTTCCAGCCTACTCTTTTTTGCCAATTTGTATAGGGACAGGCAGGAAGCAGTGTGTCAGGCAGTGAGGATAATTTTAAAGACTTGCTGTTACTATTAGTTCCACAAAGGTTCTTTTCAGGACTGGTATCAGTGGTACGGTAATAGGCTTGTACACGTATAATATTCTTTCTTCCAAATATAGAAAGAATATTATACTTGACTGCTGCCCTTCTGCTGCAGTCTGCTAATCATTCACAACTCACTTGTTCCACAAAGCTCTTTATCAGGACTGGTAACTTGGTCTGTCTAGGGTGCTACGGTACATAGGCTTGGGTGCGGTACAGTCTGCTGTTCTGTAAGGACCGCTATCGGTCCACAATACATAGGGTTGCCGTGCACTACTGCTGACCGCTGCCCTATACTGCAGCAGTCCTTCATTGGTATAGGGACTGACGTACAGTCTGCTAATCACTAACACACAACCTGCTTGGTCCACAAAAGTTCTTATAAGGACTGGTAACTTGGTATAGGGTGCTACGGTACATAGGCCTGAGTGCGTTACAGTCTGCTGTTCTGTAAGGACCGCTATCGGTCCACAATACATAGGGTTGCCGTGCACTACTGCTGACCGCTGCCCTATACTGCAGCAGTCCTTCAGCGGTATAGGGACTGACGCACAGTCTGCTAAACACTAACACACAACCTGCTTGGTCCACAAAAGTTTTTATAAGGACTGGTAACTTGGTATAGGGTGCTACGGTACATAGGCCTGAGTGCAGTACAGTCTGCTGTTCTGTAAGGACCGCTATCGGTCCACAATACATAGGGTTGCCGTGCACTACTGCTGACCGCTGCCCTATACTGCAGCAGTCCTTCATTGGTATAGGGACTGACGTACAGTCTGCTAATCACTAACACACAACCTGCTTGGTCCACAAAAGTTCTTATAAGGACTGGTAACTTGGTATAGGGTGCTACGGTACATAGGCCTGAGTGCGTTACAGTCTGCTGTTCTGTAAGGACCGCTATCGGTCCACAATACATAGGGTTGCCGTGCACTACTGCTGACCGCTGCCCTATACTGCAGCAGTCCTTCATTGGTATAGGGACTGACGTACAGTCTGCTAATCACTAACACACAACCTGCTTGTTCCACAAAAGTTCTTATAAGGACTGGTAACTTGGTATAGGGTGCTACGGTACATAGGCCTGAGTGCGTTACAGTCTGCTGTTCTGTAAGGACCGCTATCGGTCCACAATACATAGGGTTGCCGTGCACTACTGCTGACCGCTGCCCTATACTGCAGCAGTCCTTCATTGGTATAGGGACTGACGTACAGTCTGCTAATCACTAACACACAACCTGCTTGGTCCACAAAAGTTCTTATAAGGACTGGTAACTTGGTATAGGGTGCTACGGTACATAGGCCTGAGTGCGTTACAGTCTGCTGTTCTGTAAGGACCGCTATCGGTCCACAATACATAGGGTTGCCGTGCACTACTGCTGACCGCTGCCCTATACTGCAGCAGTCCTTCAGCGGTATAGGGACTGACGCACAGTCTGCTAAACACTAACACACAACCTGCTTGGTCCACAAAAGTTTTTATAAGGACTGGTAACTTGGTATAGGGTGCTACGGTACATAGGCCTGAGTGCGTTACAGTCTGCTGTTCTGTAAGGACCGCTATCGGTCCACAATACATAGGGTTGCCGTGCACTACTGCTGACCGCTGCCCTATACTGCAGCAGTCCTTCATTGGTATAGGGACTGACGTACAGTCTGCTAATCACTAACACACAACCTGCTTGGTCCACAAAAGTTCTTATAAGGACTGGTAACTTGGTATAGGGTGCTACGGTACATAGGCCTGAGTGCGTTACAGTCTGCTGTTCTGTAAGGACCGCTATCGGTCCACAATACATAGGGTTGCCGTGCACTACTGCTGACCGCTGCCCTATACTGCAGCAGTCCTTCAGCGGTATAGGGACTGACGCACAGTCTGCTAAACACTAACACACAACCTGCTTGGTCCACAAAAGTTCTTATAAGGACTGGTAACTTGGTATAGGGTGCTACGGTACATAGGCCTGAGTGCAGTACAGTCTGCTGTTCTGTAAGGACCGCTATCGGTCCACAATACATAGGGTTGCCGTGCACTACTGCTGACCGCTGCCCTATACTGCAGCAGTCCTTCATTGGTATAGGGACTGACGTACAGTCTGCTAATCACTAACACACAACCTGCTTGGTCCACAAAAGTTCTTATAAGGACTGGTAACTTGGTATAGGGTGCTACGGTACATAGGCCTGAGTGCGTTACAGTCTGCTGTTCTGTAAGGACCGCTATCGGTCCACAATACATAGGGTTGCCGTGCACTACTGCTGACCGCTGCCCTATACTGCAGCAGTCCTTCATTGGTATAGGGACTGACGTACAGTCTGCTAATCACTAACACACAACCTGCTTGTTCCACAAAAGTTCTTATAAGGACTGGTAACTTGGTATAGGGTGCTACGGTACATAGGCCTGAGTGCGTTACAGTCTGCTGTTCTGTAAGGACCGCTATCGGTCCACAATACATAGGGTTGCCGTGCACTACTGCTGACCGCTGCCCTATACTGCAGCAGTCCTTCATTGGTATAGGGACTGACGTACAGTCTGCTAATCACTAACACACAACCTGCTTGTTCCACAAAAGTTCTTATAAGGACTGGTAACTTGGTATAGGGTGCTACGGTACATAGGCTTGAGTGCGGTACAGTCTGCTGTTCTGTAAGGACCGCTATCGGTCCACAATAGATAGGGTTGACGTGCACCACTGCTGACCGCTGCCCTATACTGCAGCAGTCCTTCAGCGGTATAGGGACTGACGTACAGTCTGCTAAACACTAATACACAACCTGCTTGGTCCACAAAAGTTCTTATAAGGACTGGTAACTTGGTATAGGGTGCTACGGTACATAGGCTTGAGTGCGGTACAGTCTGCTGTTCTGTAAGGACCGCTATCGGTCCACAATAGATAGGGTTGACGTGCACCACTGCTGACCGCTGCCCTATACTGCAGCAGTCCTTCAGCGGTATAGGGACTGACGCACAGTCTGCTAAACACTAACACACAACCTGCTTGGTCCACAAAAGTTTTTATAAGGACTGGTAACTTGGTATAGGGTGCTACGGTACATAGGCCTGAGTGCGTTACAGTCTGCTGTTCTGTAAGGACCGCTATCGGTCCACAATACATAGGGTTGCCGTGCACTACTGCTGACCGCTGCCCTATACTGCAGCAGTCCTTCATTGGTATAGGGACTGACGTACAGTCTGCTAATCACTAACACACAACCTGCTTGGTCCACAAAAGTTCTTATAAGGACTGGTAACTTGGTATAGGGTGCTACGGTACATAGGCCTGAGTGCGTTACAGTCTGCTGTTCTGTAAGGACCGCTATCGGTCCACAATACATAGGGTTGCCGTGCACTACTGCTGACCGCTGCCCTATACTGCAGCAGTCCTTCAGCGGTATAGGGACTGACGCACAGTCTGCTAAACACTAACACACAACCTGCTTGGTCCACAAAAGTTTTTATAAGGACTGGTAACTTGGTATAGGGTGCTACGGTACATAGGCCTGAGTGCAGTACAGTCTGCTGTTCTGTAAGGACCGCTATCGGTCCACAATACATAGGGTTGCCGTGCACTACTGCTGACCGCTGCCCTATACTGCAGCAGTCCTTCATTGGTATAGGGACTGACGTACAGTCTGCTAATCACTAACACACAACCTGCTTGTTCCACAAAAGTTCTTATAAGGACTGGTAACTTGGTATAGGGTGCTACGGTACATAGGCTTGAGTGCGGTACAGTCTGCTGTTCTGTAAGGACCGCTATCGGTCCACAATAGATAGGGTTGACGTGCACCACTGCTGACCGCTGCCCTATACTGCAGCAGTCCTTCAGCGGTATAGGGACTGACGTACAGTCTGCTAAACACTAATACACAACCTGCTTGGTCCACAAAAGTTCTTATAAGGACTGGTAACTTGGTATAGGGTGCTACGGTACATAGGCTTGAGTGCGGTACAGTCTGCTGTTCTGTAAGGACCGCTATCGGTCCACAATAGATAGGGTTGACGTGCACCACTGCTGACCGCTGCCCTATACTGCAGCAGTCCTTCAGCGGTATAGGGACTGACGCACAGTCTGCTAAACACTAACACACAACCTGCTTGGTCCACAAAAGTTTTTATAAGGACTGGTAACTTGGTATAGGGTGCTACGGTACATAGGCCTGAGTGCGTTACAGTCTGCTGTTCTGTAAGGACCGCTATCGGTCCACAATACATAGGGTTGCCGTGCACTACTGCTGACCGCTGCCCTATACTGCAGCAGTCCTTCATTGGTATAGGGACTGACGTACAGTCTGCTAATCACTAACACACAACCTGCTTGGTCCACAAAAGTTCTTATAAGGACTGGTAACTTGGTATAGGGTGCTACGGTACATAGGCCTGAGTGCGTTACAGTCTGCTGTTCTGTAAGGACCGCTATCGGTCCACAATACATAGGGTTGCCGTGCACTACTGCTGACCGCTGCCCTATACTGCAGCAGTCCTTCAGCGGTATAGGGACTGACGCACAGTCTGCTAAACACTAACACACAACCTGCTTGGTCCACAAAAGTTCTTATAAGGACTGGTAACTTGGTATAGGGTGCTACGGTACATAGGCTTGAGTGCGGTACAGTCTGCTGTTCTGTAAGGACCGCTATCGGTCCACAATAGATAGGGTTGACGTGCACCACTGCTGACCGCTGCCCTATACTGCAGCAGTCCTTCAGCGGTATAGGGACTGACGTACAGTCTGCTAAACACTAATACACAACCTGCTTGGTCCACAAAAGTTCTTATAAGGACTGGTAACTTGGTATAGGGTGCTACGGTACATAGGCTTGAGTGCGGTACAGTCTGCTGTTCTGTAAGGACCGCTATAGGTCCACAATAGATAGGGTTGACGTGCACCACTGCTGACCGCTCACCTATACTGCAGCAGTCCTTCAGCGGTATAGGGACTAAGAGTTTTGTCACAGGGTCATTTAAAAAATGACATGCAGAGGAAGAGGCAGGCCCTTCCGCAGGGGTGGTAGGGGTAGGGCAGGAGCAACAGGCTTGAGCCAAAGTGGGAAGTTGCAGAAGGTGCGTTCAATTACTTTAAAGGATGCACCAGACTTGGTTGAGTGGCTCGCTCAGCCTTACTCTTCTGCACCCTCCTCATCCTCTCGATCTGCACCCTCTTCTTCACTCTCTGCTATGTGCACCCCCAAAGACACTACCACCAACAACACGACCACCACCACCACCACCACATACCTTCCGCTTGAGTCACTGGAATTATTTTCCGATCCATATCAAGAGGACATTTCTGATGCGCAGCCACTCTTGGTATTGGATCAGGAAGAGGAGGTAGCAACAAGCGCTACTCAGCAGTCTGACGCCAGTACCCAGATCAGCCCAAGGAGGAGGTTGGTCCCCGGTGTTGCTGCCTACTCTACTTATAGCGGTGGGGAAGGTGACGTTGATGATGACGTGTCTAGTGATGTCACGTGGGTGCCCACAAGAGAGGAAGAGGAGGGGAGTTCAGAGGGAGATATGGACCAGCAGATAGGGAGGAGAAGCAGCAATGACTTACATTGCACAGCAGGGACAAAGCAGACTGCAAATGTATCAGGAGCGAGTCATCGACCATGTACGGTCACATCTGGCGCTCCCAGGACACCGGCACATGGCTCCGCAGTGTGGGCTTTTTTTAACGTGTCCGCTGCTGACAATAGCGTTGCCATCTGCAATCTTTGCAGTCAACGCGTTAGTCGCGGTAAGCCCAATACTCACCTAGGGACGACCGCCTTAAGAAGGCACATGAGCAGCCATCACCGAGCCCAGTGGGAGCAACGGAACACACAAAGCCACACTGCAGGCTCTCACCGTCCAGCCTCGTCTTCTACTTCTCCTTCTCCTCTCTCCTCACAATTGTCCTCCACTCCACCTTCCATCACGCCAAGCTCACATTTTTCTGCAAAAAGGCAGGCTTCCGTGGGCCTAATGTTTGAGCGTAAAAAAATGATGACGCCGGATAACCCTCTTGCCCAACGGTTGGCGGCTGGCTTGTCAGAACTCATAGCCCGCCAACTACTGCCATATAAACTGGTGGACTCGGAGGCCTTTCGCAAATTTGTGGCCATTGGAACACCACAATGGAAGGTCCCAGGAAGGAAGTATTTCTCAGAGAAGGGCATCCCAGAGCTATATGGCCATGTTCAGCGGCAAGTGAATGTATCTCTGGCACACAGTGTCGGTGCCAAGATACATCTGACCACAGACACGTGGTCTAGCAAACACGGGCAGGGAAGGTATATCAGTTTTACTGCCCACTGGGTGAACCTTCTGACGGCCGTCAAGCATGTAACCCGTGGCACCCGTGTAGATTTGGTTTTACCGCCACGGATTGCATGCAGGCCTGACTCTTCTTCTCCTCCTCCTACTCCATCCTCCTCCCTCTCCTCCTCAGCTGCCTCCTCCTTTTCCGCTGCTAGCGTCTCTTCCACTGCACCGCCCAAGCTCCCCAGAACCTATTCCACATGCCAGGTGAGACGTTGCCATGCCGTGCTGCGTCTGTTGTGCCTGGAAGCAAAGAGCCACACTGGCCCGGCACTCCTTTCAGCTTTGCGTTCACAGGCAGATGAGTGGCTAACACCGCTCAATTTGACAGTTGGTAAAGTGGTGTGTGACAACGGTGCCAATCTGCTTAGCGCATTGAAACAGGGCAAAATCACGCACGTGCCGTGCATGGCACACGTCTTAAACTTGGTCGTGCAGCGATTCCTTGTCAAATACCCTGGGGTCCAGGACATCTTGCGGCAGGCAAGGAAAATCTCGGCCCATTTCAGAAGATCTTACACGGCCATGGCTCGCCTTGCTGACATTCAGCGGCGACACCATCTGCCGGTCAGACGTCTTATTTGCGATTGCCCGACGCGATGGAACTCAACCTTCTATATGCTTGATAGGCTGCTCCAGCAGAAACGTGCAGTTAACGTCTACCTGTATGAACTCTGCGAAAGAAACGGTTCTGGGGAGCTGGGTTTTTTTTCACCGCGCCAGTGGCTGCTCATGCGCGACACATGCAGACTTCTGCGGCCATTTGAGGAGATCACCAAACTGGTCAGTCGCAGCCATGGCGCCATCAGTGACATGGTACCTTATGCCTTCTTTCTGGAGCGTGCATTGCGTCGTGTCATTGATCAGGCTGTGGAGGAGCAGGAGCGGGAAGATGAGGAAGTCGCAATGCTGGATGAATTCCCAGGGGGGGCTACTCTATCTGAGACAAGTCAACAACAGGAGTCTGATGAGGAGTCAGAGGAGGATGGTGCCGGGGCGGATGAGCAGGAGCAAGAAGAGCATGCTTTAAACCTTTCTGGGATCCCTGTTGTGCGAGGATGGGGAGAGGAGAATGAAGAGGACGACATTATCCTGGATGATGAGCAGGAGCCAGGCCACCACACCGCTTCCACTTTAGTGCAAATGGGGGCCTTCATGCTCCAGTGTTTTAATAGGGACCCCCGTATAAAAAGCATGAGGGTCAAGGACCAGTACTGGGTGGCAACGTACTTAGACCCCCGGTACAAACACAAAATGGCGGAAATGTTACCGCCGTCGCAGAGGGCTGTCAGAATGCAGCACTTCCAGGCCTTGCTTCGAGAAATGCTGCATTCTGCTTTTGCGTGCGCTGGCAGAGGAGCAATTCCCACTCCCAGAGAAGGATTTGCGGGTACCAATCCAACAGCGCCTGCAAGAAGAGGCCGGTTTGAAGATGTGTTGGTGACTTCGGATATGAGGTCATTCTTTCAGCCGACCCATCGACAGGTGTCATCCGGATCCAGCATCAGGGAACGCCTAGACCGTCAGGTGTCCGACTACATTGGGTTAACGGCCGATGTGGACGCTCTGAGGAGTGATGAACCCCTAGACTACTGGGTGGGCAGGCTTGACCTCTGGCCAGAGCTTGCCCAATTTGCAATCGAACTGTTGGCTTGCCCCTCATCCAGTGTCCTGTCCGAAAGGACGTTCAGCGCAGCAGGGGGGATTGTGACCGATAAGCGTACTCGCCTAGCTCACCACAGTGTTAACTACCTCACATTTCTAAAAATGAATGAGGCATGGATCTCGGAGGAATTCAACACATGTGATCAGTAGACCATGTATATGTCTATAAACAATTTTTGGAATCAAGCACACAGACCTTCTTAATTCATTTGGCTCACTTCCCTGACCCAAAAAAGCACACCGTACTATATGCCCCTACCCTCCTCTTTGAAGAGGTTGAGCGGTGTCATATTTCTACTGGGGCTGCTTATTATGAGGGGTTCCCACCATCCCTGTGCTGTGCTGACTTCCTCCTGGGTGTTCTTATTATGAGGGGCTCCCACCATCCCTGTGCTGTGCTGACTTCCTCCTGGGGGTTCTTATTATGAGGGGATCACACCATCCCTGTGCTGTGCTGACTTCCTCCTGGGGCTGCTTACGGTGCTGCTGTCAGCGCTGTATGTCACGGAGCTGCTGTCAGCGCTGTATGTCACGGAGCTGCTGTCAGCGCTGTATGTCACGGAGCTGCTGTCAGCGCTGTATGTCACGGAGCTGCTGTCAGCGCTGTATGTCACGGAGCTGCTGTCAGCGCTGTATGTCACGGAGCTGCTGTCAGCGCTGTATGTCACGGAGCTGCTGTCAGCGCTGTATGTCACGGAGCTGCTGTCAGCGCTGTATGTCACGGAGCTGCTGTCAGCGCTGTATGTCACGGAGCTGCTGTCAGCGCTGTATGTCACGGTGCTGCTGTCAGCGCTGTATGTCACGGAGCTGCTGTCAGCGCTGTATGTCACGGAGCTGCTGTCAGTGCTGTATGTCACGGAGCTGCTGTCAGCGCTGTATGTCACGGAGCTGCTGTCAGCGCTGTATGTCACGGAGCTGCTGTCAGCGCTGTATGTCACGGTGCTGCTGTCAGCGCTGTATGTCACGGAGCTGCTGTCAGCGCTGTATGTCACGGAGCTGCTGTCAGCGCTGTATGTCACGGAGCTGCTGTCAGCGCTGTATGTCACGGAGCTGCTGTCAGCGCTGTATGTCACGGAGCTGCTGTCAGCGCTGTATGTCACGGTGCTGATGTCAGTGCTCTGTATTACGGTGCTGCTGTCAGTGCTCTGTATCTCCTGCACCCTCTTGTTTGCCTACCCTGGTCCCTGACCTTCCCTCTCCTCCATTGCCTTCATTAGCTCCATAGTCCTGAATTGTCAGAACAATTTCCCAAATAAAAAAAAAATGCTTGTAGTTATCGATCCCAAATTCACCTCATACATGTATTATGCTATTGTCCAGGTGGTGGGACTACGTGCTACCCCCTAATAATTACCCCGTGGCCGCAAATTCGACCTAAAGGTTTGCGAAATTCGCCTCCCATTGAAGTCAATGGAGCCCGCGGCGAACGGTCGTTTTCGCGAACGTTTGTGTCCGTTCGCGTTTCGCGTTCGCGAAACGTCCCGTCGGAAGTTCGTCCATCACTAGTGAAGAGGAAGTCACTCATCTGTCAGATTCAGGCTCAGAATACAAACCTGTAGACAGCAGCAGCACCCTGACAGATAGCTCTGACGACGGAGTTGTGGGCCCTGCTAGGGATGAGTCGAACACCCCCCGGTTCGGTTCGCACCAGAACTTGCGAACGACCCCCGCGTTTGGTACGAACGTTAGAACCCCATTGAAGTCTATGGGACTCGAACGTTCGAAATGGAAAGTGCTAATTTTAACGGCTAATATGCAAGATAGTGTCCTAAAAAGGGTTTGGGGACCTGCCTCCTGCCTCAGGGGACATGGGTCACTGCAAAAAAAAGTTTTAAAAACTGCCGTTTTGGCGGGAGCACTGATTTTAATGACGATTAAAGTGAAAAAAAAAAAGTGAAATATTCCTTTAAATATGGTGCCTGGGGGGTGTCTGTAGTATGCCTGTGAAGTGCCACGTGTTTCCCGTGTTTAGAACAGTCCCTGCACAAAATCACATTAAACGGAAATAACACCATTTAAAACTGCTTGCGGTTTTAATGTTATATCTGGTTCCTGCAATATGGTTGAAAATCATTGAGAAACATGGCATGGGTAGCCCTCCCTGCCCATTACCAGCCTATTTGGGTCTTGTACGCATATTAAGGGGAACCCCGTACCCATATTAAAAAAAGGAAATGCGTGTGGCCCCCAGGCCCTATATACTCAGAACAGCAGTATACAGGCGGTGCAAATAAGACAGGGACTGTGTAGGTTTGTTGTGTTAAGTTGAATCTGTTTGTCATTTTCAACCGGTACATTTTTAAAGTGTAGCTCCAGTCAAAAAAACTATTTTTAAGCTTTTTGGAAAACATAGGGAAGGGTTATCCCCCTGTATAATTTGTTTTGTCGTCCATCTTTTTTCATCTCACTTGCTGCTGTCTCCTTGCGTTTGCAAGTAGGAGATGTTTGTAAGTTGGATGTTTGAAAGTAGGGGCCTGCCCTATATTATAGCGGTATGTACTGGGTACAGAGCACGCAGACAGCACGCACTATCTCCTAACACTACTGACTGCAAGCTCTTTTTACTGGTTACATGTTTTGAGTTGCAGAGGAGGTCTAGGACTAGAATTATTGCTCTCGCTCTAACATTCTCGGCGATACCTCACATGTGTGGCACATGTGAGCACATGGGGACATGGGCGCTTTAATTTTTATTTTATTTTTTTATTGTTCATTTTACTTTATTTATTTTAGTTTGACATTTTTTTCCCCAAAAATATATTTTTGATCACTTTTATTCCTATTACAAGAAATGTAAACATCCCTTGTAATAGGAATATGGGGTGACAGGTCCTCTTTACAGTGAAATCTGGGGGGTCAATATGACCCCACATCTCACCTCTAGGCTGGGAAGCCTGAAATAAAAAATAAAAAAAAGATTCTGGCTTTGATCGTACTGGCGAGTTGGTAGAAGCACCGGAGGGCGGTGAGGGGTGGGGGGCGTCTATGGCTGGGTATTTCAGGGTATCACCGAGTATGGCTGGGTATCTCTGAGTATGGCTGGGTATGGCAATTTATGGCAGGGTATTACAGAGTATTGGCGGGGTACTACAGAGTAATAGCAGGGTACTGCAGAGTATTGGGGGGTACTACAGAGTAATGGCAGGGTACTGCAGAGTAATGGCGGGTACTGCAGAGTAATGGCGGGTACTGCAGAGTATTGGGGGGTACTGCAGAGTAATGGGGGTTACTGCAGAGTAATGGGGGTTACTGCAGAGTAATGGCAGGGTACTGCAGAGTATGCACTGGTATTGCAGAGTATTGGCAGGGAATTGAGGGGTTAAATTCGGTGAGCAGCAATGTGGGCACTGCAGATGCAGCCCACATCGCTGCTGACACCGATCTCTTTCCCCTCCGCTGTACCGATCGGTACAGAGAGGGGAGGGAGGAACCGGCGTCATAACATGACGCCGGTTTGTTTCCAAGTGATCACTCCGTCATTTGACGGAGCAATCACGTGGTAAACGGCCGCTATGAGCGGCCGTTTACCGTTTACCGTGATGCGGCGGTCACGGATGCTCTCGAGTGCGCGCACCTCGGGGCACGCGAGAGCAGAATTCTGGGAGGCCGTTAATTAACGGCCTCTCAGAGTTAAACAACCGCCCTGAAGCCGTTAATCGGCAATGGGCAGTTAAGTGGTTAAAGCTAGATCACTAGCTATATAGGTGAGGTGAATATAGTGGTGTATACTGCAGTCAGGGCACAGACAACAACCACTACACAGCAGCAAGATAGGAAATCAGCCAAAAACGATTGGTGTGTACTGTGTTGAAGGTACACAGAACACCCACTGCTTCAGATGCTAAGTAACACACTACAGGAGGCCGCCTCAAAGGCGGCCTTATATAGTGTGGGGCGTGCACTACACAGCCTGAGCTATGATTGGCCACAGGCAGGATGCCTGTGGCCAATCATGGCTCTCCTCGCTGCCGGCGCTGCGATTGGCCAAGCATGCGGGGTCACAGTGCATGCTTGGCCAATCATGGGGCAGCAATGCACTGCGCCACCGCAGTGCATTGTGGTCCGCGCGCGCGTCACTTGAATTTTGACGCGAACGGCCAAAACGTTCGGAATTCGCCGAACGGCCGAACAGCCAATGTTCGAGTCGAACGTACGCTCGACTCGAACACGAAGCTCATCCGTAGTCCCTGCCAAGGTCAGGTGTACCAGACCCCATTCTTCTGCTGTCATTGAGGTGCAAGAACTACAGGTCCCTCGTATGGAGCAGAGATCCCGTACTAGTGCCGCTCATCTTTCAGGTGAACTGGCAAGCACCAGCGGCCTAGTACATCCTGGTCGTACAATCCAGCACTGCAGTAACACTTGGGGACGTGGCGACTCCCATAAATGCAGTTCAAACTGGCGAGGTAGCAAGCACGAGTATTGTCCCGCTGCCACCAAGAAGAAGACAAACACAGGCCTGTCGAGTCCATAGTGCCCTTCCTGCTGCATTCGCCAATCCTAATTGGGAGCCCACCACTTCTGCAGCACCCGTACTTACCTCATTCACTGGCCAACCTGGAATTCAGGTGGAAACAGTTGATTTTACGTCACTTGATTTTTATTAGCTGTTTTTTTACCGAAGATCTCTATAGATCTATTGTAGACCAAAACAATTTGTATGCGGGTCAATTCATTGCCTCTAATCCCCAGCTGACCCTTGCTAGAGTTTGGAAACCAATTACGGTTTCCAAATTTAAGACCCTTCTGGGCCTATCCCTCCTCATGGGCATAACTAAAAAGAGTGTGTTACGGTCATATTGGTCCACTGACCCAATTCATCACATGCCCTTGTTCTCTGCCTCCATGACCAGGACACAATACGAGCAGATCTTGCGGTTCATACACTTCAATGACAATGAACTCTGTCGTCTGCTGGGTGACCCTGGTTACGTTTTCTGGCCGCTTGTCTATCAAACAGTATCTTCCCAGCAAGCGTGCCAGATATGGGGTCAAGATGTATAAGCTCTGAAACAGGCTGTATATATAGTTTTATGGTTTACGAGTGAAAAGATAGTCACGTAGAGCTGGAGAACGGCCCAGACTACATAGAGAGCGCTGGTAAGATAGTGTGGGACTTGGTGTCAACCTTATTCGGAAAGGGGTACCACTTGTACGTGGACAATTATTACATGAGGGTGCCACTGGACAATTATTACACAAGCGTGCCACTTTTTAGTCACCTTTTTGATTATGGAATTGTGGTGCCATGCGATCTAATCGCTGGGGCTTCCCCCAATAGCTTGTAGAATCCAGACTTAGACGGGGGGGAGAGAGCCTGCTTAAAGTGTAAAAATTTGTTTGCAGTGAAGTGGAGGGATTCACAGAATTTTTTCGTCCTGTCCTCGCTTCACGCAGACACGACCTGTCCAAATTCCTACGGTGACTGGTGTTGTGGAGAAACCCCTCTGTGTCCACGAATACAACCTTAACATAGGATGGGTGGACCTCAACGACCAGTTGTTGGCACCCTACCTATTTGCCCATAAGACCAGACACTGGTACAAAGAAAATTATTTTTATTTATGTCAATTGGCTTTGCATAACGCTTTTGTTCTATACAAAGCTTCAGGACGGACTGGATCCTTCCTTAAATTCCAGGAAGAGATTGTCAGAGCCCTTCTGTTTCCAAATGTTGCTCTTGCTTTCCCAACGCAAATGCAGTGAGCCAGCTGCATGAGAGGCATTTTCCTTATGTCCTCCCTGGTACCCCTACCCAAAGAATATCCCAAAGATGTCGTGTCTGCAGTAAATGCGGATTTAGGCGTGACACCTTCTTTTATTGTCCCTCCTGTCCTGACCAACCTGGTCTCTGCATTGGTGAAGGTTTCAAACGCTACCACACACTAGTTGAGTATTAGCTTAGGTTACAGCACCACACAGTCCTAGGCACACTAACACAGGGTCTCGAAAGATATAATGGCCATCATAATTCCTATTGGGAAAACCGTTCGTCTGTATCCTGGTCCGACGGACCAAATACGACGCAAGGGAAGCTATTGGCTACTGGCTATTGAACTTCCTTTTTTAGTCCCGTCTTGCGTCATCACGTTCAAAACAAACGGACTTTCGAACGGACTTAGCCCTTGTACACACGGTCAGAGAATCCGTCGGAATGTGTCCTATCGGACCGTGTTGTCGGATAATCCGGCTGTGTGTGGTATGCATCGGACTGATTCCGTCAGAATATTCCTCGGACCCAATTTTCCAACTTGTTGGAAATATTTTCCGACAAACTGGTCCGATCGGACATACTCCGATCATGTGTAGAGAATTCCGATCGGACAAAGTGCCACGCATGCTCAGATCAAATTCCTACACCAAAGCTATTGGCTACTAGCCTGAATGTAGTCCCGTCGTAACAAAATAAAGTCACCACGTTCTGAACGATCGGATTTTCCGACAACTTGGTCCGACCGTGTGTATGCAACAGTTTCGGACACAATCCGTCGGACAAAATCCGTCGGACAAAATCCAACGGATTTGGTTGGCAGAATGTCCGACCGTGTGTACAGGGGCTTAGGCCGTTCATGTGTGGCCAACTCCGTTAGTTCGGAAAGTCCGTCAGAACGCCGCCGAAAGTCCGTTCCTGAAGACCATCGGACTTAGTCTGCCAGAAAGTCCGGTCGTGTGTACACGGCATTAGGTTTCGCCGGATCTAAACAGCACCATTGGGAAATTGGCAAAGCATTTTATCACACCAATCTTGTTGTGGTCAGATGCTTTGAGGGCAGAGAAGAGATCCAGGGTCTAATAGACCCCAATTTTTTTTTAAAAAGAGTACCTGTCACTACCTATTCCTATCATAGGGGATATATACATTCCCTGAGATAACAATAAAAATGATAAACAAAAAAAAAATGAAAGGAACAGTTTAAAAATATAATAAAAAAGCAAACTAAATCATTAAAAAAAAAATGCACCCCTGTCCAGCGTCGGTCTGTTGTCGTATCTAAACAGCAATTCCACCATGCATGTGAGGTATCACCGCGAAGGTCAGATCGAGGGCAGTAATTTTAGCAGTAAACCTCCTCTGTAAATCTAAAATGGTAACCTATAAAGACTTTTAAAGGCTTTTAAAAATGTATGTAGTTTGTCGCTGCTGCATGTTTGTGCGCAAATTTAAAGCATGTCATGTTTGGTATCCATGTACTCGGAATAAGATCATCTTTTTTATTTCATCAAACATTTGGGCAATATAGTGTGTTTTAGTGCATTAAAATCAAAAAAAGTGTGTTTTTTCCAAAAAAATTGCGTTTGAAAAACAGCTGCGCAAATACTGTGTGAAAATAAAATTGCAACACCCACCATTTTAATTTGTAAACCCTTTGCATTAAAAAGTATATAATGTTTGGGGGTTCAACATTTTTTTTTTTCATATAAACAAAAAGTCAGAAAGGGCTTTGTCTTCAAGTGGTTAGAAGAGTGGTGATGTGTGATGTGGTGATGTGTGACTGCCAGGACAGTTCATTCTGCTACTTCTCCTGAGTATGGTGATACAAGACCCCAAAAACCAATCACTGCCTTCAGGATTTCAAAGGGTGTAAATGTTTGATTTCACTCCTCACTACCTATCACTAAGGATGAGCTCAGGCGTGTTCGAATGGTCCACGTGCAGAGCCCGCCAGGAAGTCGGTGCAGCGCTGCGCTAATCACAAGCAGTGAGACATTGCCTGATGCGCAGCTGCCGAGATCGGGTAATGTCTCACTGCCTGTGATTAGCCCAGCGCTGCGCTGACTTCCTGGCGGGTTCTGCACGTGGACCATGCGAACACGCGTGAGCTTATCCCTACCTATCACAGTTTTGAAGGCCATAAAATGCCAATATAGCACAACCCCCCCCCCCCCCCCAAATGACCCCATTTTGGAAAGCAGACACCCCAAGCTATTTGATGAGAGGCATGTTGAGTCCATGGAATATTTTATATTTTGCCACAAGTTTCCGTTTTACCACACGTACTGGACCCCAAAAACCAAGCACCGCCTTCAGGCTTTCTAAAGACGTAAAATTGTGATTTCACTCCTCATTACCTCTCACAGTTACGGAGGCCCTGAAATGTCCAGATAGCACAAAACCCCCTCCCCCCCCCCCCAAATGACCCCATTTTGGAAAGTAGACACCCCAAGGTGTTTGCTAAGAGGCATGGAGAGTATTTTGCAGATCATTTGCTAAGAGGCATGGTGAGTAATTTGCAGATCTCATTTATTTTTGAAAATTTTAAGAAAGAAAAGAACATTTTTCTCTTATATTCACCGACCGACACAGCTCCTGTCTGTAACAAAATGGGTTGTTAGCCCTATCACTGGAGATTACTAGGCAAAGTTGTAATACAACACTTCAGATCTTTAGTTCCGCCCAAGAGGGTGGTTCCTTAGGCTACAATCCCCACACTCTGCCCTAGCAGCCTCAGTTTTATTTTGCCTAGTGAGGAGATATACCTAGGAACCCTGCGGGCCCATAGTTTTATTTTTTATTTTATTTTTTTTATGCAGAAGCCTGGCTTTTTGCCTAAAATGAATGATCCTGTGATCTTCTATCAATAGCCGGCTGGGTGAGTGGCTATTGATAGAAGATCACAGGCTGGTTCACTTATCCTTGTAGTCTCCCCAGTCCGGCCATCGAGCGTGTACAGGTCACAGCTATAGCTCGGCAGGCCAAGACATACCTCAGCTCCAGAGGTGGTCAGTGAGCTTTTATGCTCCGGGGCACACATATGACCAGGATACTGATGTCTGCGTCACAGTATGCCGGGCCACTAGTATATCCAGGTTAATTAAATAAAGTAACCACGATCCCGGTTAAGGGGACTCCTGCATTCAAGGATCCCACGGACAGGAAGGCCGAGGCGGTGGCTCGTTCCTTGTTTACGGTCGTGGGGTCAGCCGTGCGACCTGTACTGGCATCCGAACATAGTGGGCAAAACTTTTGCACTGCGAATTGGGAGAGCACCAGGCTTCCCCTGTCTGCGTGGAACTAGCAGACCAACTAGTGCAAGGCCTTAAGTACATCTGTGACGCGGCCCTGGATACTCTCCCTCTGTTATCCAGGGCTTCAGTGGTTTACATCTGCCTGGAGCTTCGACTAAACATCCCCAGCCCGACAGGACACCCATGGACGGTCAGAAACGTCCCTGGAATCGAAGCCTAACAAGTCTGAGAATGAAAGTGCTACCGCATGAAGGTTTGCCCCACCCTTGTCTCGGGAGGGGGGTCGCCTTTGGGAGTTTGCAGCCCGGTGGTCCTCCCGGTTATCCAACCAATGGGTCTGCGATCTGATTTCCACAGGCTACAAGATAGAGTGTCAGGTCACCTGAGAACAGGTGACATATGCACTCCGTAGGAGTCGGAAATGCACCGCTAGGTAGTGGACCTTAGGACTGACTGCTGCGGATTGTACCCAGGAAGATTCAGGACACAGGTCTACAGGATCCCTAACACAGATCCCAATGGGAGCTGGAGCATAGACTCCCCAGGGCGTGGAGTCTAAGAGCCAGCAGGTGTTTGCCAGAGCCTACAGTGGTGAGGATGGACTTCGCTGCAGTCTGGCTCCAGGTTGCGGCCCCTAGGATCTCACAGCTCACGCTCACAGTAGACTACAGGAGAAGGAAGCAGCAGGCTGGAACGACAAGAATAGTAAGGGGATACGGCAGAGGTCAGAGGTCAGGGCAAAGGTTCAGGGTCACAGGCAGACAGGGCGGCCTTGTCCTGCAAGTCGCCCTATCTGGTCCGCAACCTTCTTTTCTACCGAAGGTGGTCTAGGCTTTTCATATCAATGAGGACATTGTATTACCATCGCTGTGTCCTAAGCCGAAGCACCCTAAAGAGGTGGCCCTTCACGCTTTGGACGTGGTTAGGGCTCTGAAGGTGTATTTGTCTGGCACGGCTCCCTTTCGGAAGTCAGGCTCACTGTTTGTTTCGGTAGCTGGTCCCAAGAAAGGCATGGCGGTCTCGTCGGCCACCATTTCCAGGTGGATTAGACAGATTGTAGTACAAGCCTACGCCTTGAAGGGGCAGGTGCCCCCCTTTCTGGTCACAGCCCACTCCACAAGGGCAAATGGAATGTCTTGGGCCTTCCAACACCAAGCGTCGGTCACTCAGGTGTGTAAGGCGGCAACCTGGCCATCTGTCCATACGTTTACCAAGTTTTACAAGGTAGACGTCAGGCTGATGCCTGTTTTGACCG
This sequence comes from Lithobates pipiens, assembly GCF_037356315.1. Lineage (NCBI taxonomy): Eukaryota > Metazoa > Chordata > Amphibia > Anura > Ranidae > Lithobates > Lithobates pipiens. Next base: position 178,351,848 of record NW_027507785.1, read on the forward strand.
CAAAGTTTTGCAGGCGGCCGTGTAGTTGCACTTGAATATGCAACCGATATTTTTTCCTGTTTTTTTGAAAAAATGCAGAACTGTTATGTTAATGCACTGGTGCTATCTTGTCATTTCATGGCCTCCGAAACTGTGATAGGTAGTGAGGAAGTGAAATCACCATTTCTCATTTGTTTATTGACAGACACAGCCTTCTTTATTCAGAGCGGTAAGGTTTATATCACCTCCGCAGGTGTAGGACTAGGCAGAACAAAAAAACAACCCCTGGCTATGCCCATGAGCTGTCCTCCATCAGTATATAACCCCATCTCTGCTCTAGGTATTCAGTTTTTTTTCTGCCTAGTCAGGAGTAAGGACCTAGTTCCCTGCTGGGATCTCTAGTCCTGGGAATTTTTTTGTTGTTTTATTTTCTCTTTTTCCTGGATTTTTTACGGTGAGATCTCCAATCAACTGATGGGCTGGGCGATGGGCTGGACGCTTGATCCAGTGGTCACCCCAGTTCTGGCCAGCGAACGCGTGCAGACCACAGCTACGTGCTAAGTCCGGCCGCGACATAGCCCCACTGGACAGGGACTGGCCCTGCAAATTAAAAGTCTTGCGAGGTTGCATATGACTGGGTCTCGGCTTGTGTCGCAGCGTTCCTCATGGCCGACAGCCCCCCTATTTCGGTGGCAAGGAGTATCTGTCTGGGAGCGTTACCCATGCTTTTAGCTGGAGAGATAAGTAAGGAGTCACCTCCTCTCCTTCCCTGGAATGGTGTGGGGTGCGGGTACTCCCTGGGGTGGTTGGTCCCTCCGGGTTCTCCTCCTTTCTCCCTTCCTCCTCCCCCTCCCCATCCCGGTTGAGATCCAGGCTTCTGGCCTAGGGGCTTTGGGACATGGTTCCCCTTTTCCACTTTTGGGTGGTTAATTAGGGGGGGCATCTAGGGTGGGGCCTGGGAGGTGAGTAGTTGGTGTCATATAGGCCGCGGCTTTGTGGGCTACTAGTAGGGGGGCGCCCTCATGGCTGGCGATGAAAATTTAGGGCGTGGCTTTGTGGGCTACCATACTAATGACTGGCGGTGGAAAATTTAGGCCGTGGCCAAAAATTTAGGGCGCGGCTTTGTGGCCTACCGCACCCACAGCCGGTGTCCGAAAATTTAGGCCGTGGCTTTTCGGCCTACCGGCTTAGAGGTCTGAAAGTTTAGCCCGCCGCTTTTGCGAGAGCCGATACCTCATAAGCCGTCTTGCGTGGTCAAAGCGCTCCCTTTTCCCTCTTGACAACATTGTCCTTGAAGACTGGGAGGGTCTAGAGTGCATTTGTGTTTCTAAAAAAAAAATAAATAAAAAAAAAATAAATAAAAAAAAACCCCTTGCTGTGAGGTACCCATTTGGGAGGTTCCCTGCCTTTGCTGCATTGCCGGACTTATAGTCTAGGCACTGCAGTATGTCAGCTACGCCTCTTGGCCGTAGTTACCCTGGTTGCTAAGATTCTAAGGTTTCCTCAGTGGTGCTTAGACATGTATTTTGGGGGCTACCCTGGATGTCAATACTTCCAATGGGCGTCTACTGCCGGACCTCTTGCTGTTCTCTGCGGGGGGGATGGGCAAGCTCCGTTGCTTTAGAGCAGCCTTTCTCAACCTTTTCAACACAGAGGAACCCTTGAAATAGTTCTCCAATCTCGGGGAACCCCTGCTAAAAATGAGAAATCTCCAACTCATGATACATTAGTGTGACGGTCAGTGGGAAGAGTGGTCCTTACACTTGTGGTCGTTGGGAAGAATTACCTCCTTACAGAGAGCTAAAAAGATCAATGGTGTTGGTGGGAACTTATCCGAGAGGCAGAAATGGCCCAATGCTGAAGGAACCCCTAGCAACCTCTGGAGGAACCCTAGGGTTCCACTGAACCCTGTTTGAGAATCACTGCTTTAGAGTGTGGCAGGGTTCCCATGTCGGGAACAGTTTAAGGCCCTGACCTGCCTTGGGTGGGTACACAAGGTCAGGATGGAGTCCGATAGCACGGCGGTAGCACCCCTTCATCATGGGGGGCCTTCTGATTTCTATTGACATCACGAATGCTTGTTTATGCATTCTCTTATGTGCCCGACTTCAGCATTTCCTCCGTTTTGCTGTGGGTGTGGCTCATGATCAGCGCATAGTCTGGCCACCACTCCTCAGGTATTCGCAAGGTGTTGGCCCCGGATCGGGCGTGGTTGTATCTGTGGGGGTTTGCCATCCTGGCTGCCTGTTCGATCTTCTTCTGCCACTCCTCAGCTAACCCGAGGGGCAATGTAGTTTCTTTACAGACCTTGACTAATTTCAGTAGGCATCTATACTATCTGAAGTCTACTTGGGCTCTTCCAGAATGTCAGATTATCTAAGCCCGAGCTTCAGCTCTGGCCAGCTTGTTCTCTTGGACAAACTCCAGAAGTTGCATGCTGCCTTTTTTTATTTTTCTGTTCGGCAGGTAGGCCCTCTGCAGATCTGCGTCTAGGTGTTGGGTCTGAGAGTTTTACCTTTCTGAAACGATTCCATCTGCGCAAATTCCATACAAGCTCCCTTCGGGAAGATCCTGGCGTGAGACAAATGCCCAAGGTCTCAGGACAATCGGATTCGGCTGAATTAGGAAACCAGGGTTCCCTGGTTTGGTGGCTTACACTCCGGTTCTTTCGGCGGGATGAATCCTTTCTCCCCTTTTATTAAACAGGGCGACCACCAATGCCAGTCGGTCCGGGTAGGATGTCCTGGGACTGAGCTCTGCTCAGGGTCATTGTAAGCTGGTGGAATGAGAACTACTAAATAAAATCCTGAAACTTTGAGTGATCAGACTAAGGCTGGATCATGAACGGATCAACTTTGGGGGCTCCCGGTACGGTTCTAGTCAGACAAGGCAACCACAATGGCTTATGCCCTTGGCCAGGGCGGGTCAAATAGGCTGTGGCGGCCCTGGCTGTTGCCAGTATTCCCTGGTGGGCAGTCAGTTCCGTCTGGCCCTTTTCCGGTGCATGCATTCCAGGAGTGGAATGCTGACAGGCGGATACCTCAGTTGGCGAGAGTTGGACCACGGATGGGCCATGTTTCTTCGGGTTTGTTCCCGCTGGGACACTCATGAGGTGGTTCTCTTGGTGTCCTAGTTCAACTGGACGGTACCAAGGTTTCTGGTAAGGTCACGGGTTGCTCTGGCAGCTCTGGTGTCCCATGAGGCCAGTGACGTTTTCCCTATGCCTTTCCTCCTCTCCAGCTTCAGTTGTGGCTTTATGCGGGATCATGGCTGCGGGGGTTCTGGTCATTCTGTTATCCCCGGATGGGTCCAGTCGGTCTTGGTATGCTGACCGGGTGCGCCTGGTTACCGGCGTTCCTTGTCGATTGACTCTCAGGAAGGATCTATGGTCCCAGGTCTGTTTTTCCACAATGCCTTAGAGTCACTGGTTTTAACAGCCTGGCTGTGTTGAGCCTGGTGCGGCAGTTCTGACACTGTTGATGGCTAGGGAGTCCATCTTTTAGGAGGTTTTAACCTCCAGGTGTAGGGAGCGCATATATCCTGCTGTGAATCACCGGGCATTCATCCTTGTTCTTTCTAGGTGGCTCCAATTCAGACCCCAATTTACGGGGGTTTCGCAGGAATGCACCTCGAGTACCGTCGAGGGCCAGGTGTCAGCCTGGGTGGACGTCTTCAGCATCCCCTGGTCTTGAGCTCCCTGGTGTGTCCCTTTTTATTCAAGGGGTTAGATGTCTGTTTCCACTGGTGCGTTTTTTTTTTGTTTTTGTTTTCTACCACCGTGGGATCTGAACTTGGTGTTTTTGGAGGAGCTGCTCTCTCTCTTTCTCTCTCAAAATATCGGGAGATTCCCCTGCTTACTCTGTCTCAGAAGGTGGCCCCCTGGTGGCTTTCACCTCTGCTCACAGAGTTTCAAAAAGGGTTGCGTTTTTCTCGTTCACCTTACCCAGGTTTAGGCGGTGCTTTGCCCTTTTCTATAGTTCCAACCCTGGGTTTCCATTTGAACAAGGACATTGTGTTTCCTTTCTTGTGTCCCTGGCAACACATCCCAAGGAATTTGCCTTGTCTGCCCCCTATATGATTTGGGGGATTCGGTTGTATTTGCCATTGAGTCTTTTGGAGGTCAGGCTCTCTGTACTCTCGGAGAGGCCAAGAAAGGGGCTGTCTGCTTCTTCTACGACCTTCTTCTGGATGGATCAGACAGATGATGACTCTGGGCTAATCTGTCAGGAATCGGGTTCCTGCTTTCCCTGTTATGGTGCATTCTTCTCGGGTGCCTAGTGCGTCTTGGACCTTCTGTCTTCAGGCATTTCGTGGTGCATGGCTTGGCTTCTGCGGGTGCCTTTTTTGGCCGCAAGCTTTTTGCAGGCTGCTGGTAAGAGGGTCTAATCCCTCTTGAAGGGGTATCGTTCAGGTTGGGTTCCAGCTTGTCCTGTGTGAAGCTACTGTTACCTGGTTGGCTTTTGTGTTAGCCTTGGGATTTTTCGCTGTCAGACCCCTCATGTACAGCACTGCTTTGAGACGTCCCTACCATTCTGAATAAAGAAGGATGTGTCTGTCAATGAACGAATGAGGAAATAGGATTTTTTACTTAACGTAAATTTAAAAATGTAATTGACAGACATAGCACCCACCCCTCTATGGAGTTTTTTGATACTTCTATTACTGCTTACTACTAAACTGAATACCTAGAGCAGGAAGAGGGTTATATACTGATGGAGGACAGCCCATGGGTGTAGCCAGGGGTTGTTTTTTTGTTTTTTTGTTCTGCCTAGTCCTACTCCTGCGGAGATGATATAGCCCTACCGTTCTATATAAAGAAGGCTGTGTCTGTCAATGAACTCAGAGAAACGGATTTTACGGTAAGTAAAAAATCCTATTTTTACGTCCTTAGAAAGCCTGAAGGCGGTACTTGGTTTTTGGGGGGCCTGTACACGGCTAGGCTCCCAAAAAGTCTCACATATGTGGTATCCCTGTACTCAGGGGAAGCAGCAGAATGTATTTTGGGGTGTAATTTCACATATGCCCATGGCATGTGTGAGCAATATATCATTTAGTGTCAACTTTGTGTAATTTATTTATTTTTTTGTCATTTTTCAATCACTTGTGACAAAAAAATAACATATTCAATGGGCTCAACATGCCTCTTATAAGTTTCCTTGAGGTGTCAGAGAAGACAACAGGATACATCACACCAATAGAGAAAACCTGTTGAAACCTGAGACATACTACAATTATGCCATCTTTTCTTAGACACTCTTATAGGGAGCATATGGTCTCCCTATCATTTTTTTTTGACGGACCTGATCAGATGCTCCATTCAGCCCTATGGAGCCATGAATGTCAGCAATGACATGTCTGCTGACATCCGGCGATGCTCGATCCTGTGTGCGAAATCCAGACGGATGGAGACCCCATTTTCCATCTGCCTGGGATCGGATGAAAGCAGACAGGTGGTTCATTTTCATCCGATCTCCCCATAGAGGAGAGCAGGGCTTTGACAGGTTTGTCTCTGCACAGTGAGTAGAGACGGACCTGTCATCTGCCTGCTCAGTGGGGATCAGCAGATTGATCCCCCACTGACCAAAGCGGAGTCTGCCGGGCGGATCGCCTGTGTGAAAGGACCCTTACTCAGATTTCTATAATTGTCTCTCAATGGATGGTACTTCCTTAGGGTGTGTACTGATTCACACTCTACCCCCACACACAATACATTTTTGACTCTATAGAGAAAATACGGTATTAATGTAATGTACTTAATAACAACTTTACCCCTTCACGCCGAGCATATGCAAATAAGTGGCCCCACTGGACTGGGCTTTTTTCTGTGGGGCCTTATATTTGTGTCTGTATTTGTGCTGGGAGCGCATGTGTAGAAAAAAAAAGTGTGTAAAAAAAAAAATAATAATAATAGTAATAATAATAATATATATATATAGATATAGATATAGATAGATATATATTAGGGCTGTGGAAATTAAAGATTAATTCCTCGATTAATCAACTAATCTTTTTGATCGATCAAAATTCTTTTGATCGGTACTCACCTCTCCACCGGCTTCTGGGTCTTCAGGGAGTTCCGTCGGAGATCCAGTGACGTCACGGACATCGACATCACTGGACTCCCCCCCCCCCCCCCTCCCCAAGTGCCTCCGTCTGCTAACGAAGGGAAGGTGGGAGGAGTTCAGTGACGTCGAAGTTCTGATTGACCGTAATGCGTACAGGGAAGGAGCTACGCATGACGGCTGCCCTATGGAACTAACACGATTGTCGGCTTTACGTGCTGTGTTTTTATCATCTTTATGTGAGTAGTTTGTGTTTTAAACATAAATCTTATACTTAAGCGGTGAGCACAGATCTGATCTTTCTACCCATGACCTGGCATCCTTGCTGAGATCTAAGGAGACGTGAGAGAAGTTCATGGTCTGTATTAACCCTTTTGATACCCGTTTGCATGCCCAGCTTTTTGCACAGGGGTCCATGCCATAAGGTGAGAGTGATTAGTTAGACCGGAGGTGGAGGGATTGTCACGCTACTGTGGAAAAAAAATTACTTACCTCAGTGCTATAGTTTGAATTTAACATTTATTTGTGTGAACTGTGAAGTTAAGTCATGGATTGTGGAAACTAACTAGTGTCAGGTGATTGTATATAATGTATACCACATTTACCACTGACTAGGATGCAGAGTTGCAATGCAAGGATTTTTTTTTTAAATTGGTATCAGTGTCAGTGTGTTTTAGGTAGGGAAAAAAAGCATAATGCGCACTATTGTTTTGGGCTGTACTACGGGTACAAACAACTAACATATGTGGTAACAGGTACAAACAACAACTAACATATGTGGTATTGCTGTGATTGTCAGGACCAGGAGAATTTATTTTCGGTGGAAGGTTATAGTAGTAGCAAGAAATATACAGCTAAATTTAATTATTTTATTTTTTTTACTACTTTTGGGCCAAAAAAAACAGGATATATCCATTACATTTACCAACAAATGAAAGCCTGATTTGTCCTGAAAAAAATGTGGTATAATCCACCTGGATGCACAAAGTGGTTGTCATGATATGTAAGGTTTTACTAATGCCGCGTACACGCAACCAGACTTACCCGCAGACTAGGTCCGACGGAATCAGTCCGTTGGATAATTCGATCGTGTGGGCTAATCCAATTGTTTTTCATTTAAAAAATCTAACAGACCTAGAAATAGAACATGTTTCAAATCTGTCTGAGGGACTCCATTCCTATCTGGAAAACGTCGTCTGTATGCTGGTCCGACGGACCAAATACGACGCAAGGGAAGCTATTGGCTACTGGCTATTGAACTTCCTTTTTTAGTCCCATCTTACGTCATCACGTTCAAAACAAATGGACTTTAGAACGGACTTAGTCCTTTCGCGTGTGGCCAAGTCCGTTCATTCGGAAAGTCCGTCTGACCTAGTCTATCGGAAAGTCCGGTCGTGTGTACGTGGCATTACACATGTCAAAGTTGCAAAATTACACTTAGGTATTAAGATTTGTTTTACCCTTAGGCGCAAAGGGGTTAAAGTACATAAACCATAGACATCAGGTTCACATTTCAGTTTGTCTCTTAAAAGCTAATCTTCTATCAGCTGTCATCTTGTAAAATATTTTGTGCAACCTAAGTACCTGTAATGTAGTGTAGTGATGGTCATCTCTAGGGATGAGCTTCGTGTTCGAGTCGAACGTACGTTCGACTCGAACATTGGCCGTTCGGCCGTTCGGCGAATTCCGAACGTTTTGGCCGTTCGCGTCAAAATTCGAGTGACGCGTGCGCGGACCACAATGCACTGCGTTGGCGCAGTGCATTGCTGCCCGATGATTGGCCAAGCATGCACTGTGACCCCGCATGCTTGGCCAATCGCAGCGCCGGCAGCGAGGAGAGCCATGATTGGCCACAGGCATCCTGCCTGTGGCCAATCATAGCTCAGGCTGTGTAGTGCACGCCCCACACTATATAAGGCCGCCTTTAAGGCGGCCTCCTGTAGTGTGTTACTTTGCATCTGAAGCAGTGGGTGTTCTGTGTACCTTCAACACAGTACACACCAATCGTTTTTGGCTGATTTCCTATCTTGCTGCTGTGTAGTGGTTGTTGTCTGTGCCCTGACTGCAGTATACACCACTATATTCACCTCACCTATATAGCTAGTGATCTAGCTTTAACCACTTAACAACTGCCCATTGCCGATTAACGGCTTCAGGGCGGTTGTTTAACTCAGAGAGGCTGTTAATTAACGGCCTCCCAGAATTCTGCTCTCGCGTGCCCCGAGGTGTGCGCACTCGAGAGCATCCGTGACCGCCGGGTCCATAGGACCCGGCGCATCACGGTAAACGGCCGCTCATAGCGGCCGTTTACCACGTGATTGCTCCGTCAAATGACGGAGTGATCACTTGGAAACAAACCGGCGTCATGTTATGACGCCTGTTCCTACCTCCCCTTTCTGTACCGATCGGTACAGCGGAGGGGAAAGAGATCGGTGTCAGCAGCGATGTGGGCTGCATCTGCAGTGCCCACATCGCTGCTCACCGAATTTAACCCCTCAATTCCCTGCCAATACTCTGCAATACCAGTGCATACTCTGCAGTACCCTGCCATTACTCTGCAGTACCCCGCCATTACTCTGCAGTACCCCGCCATTACTCTGCAGTGCAGTACCCTGCCATTACTCTGCAGTGCAGTACCCTGCCATTACTCTGCAGTGCAGTACCCTGCCATTACTCTGCAGTGCAGTACCCCGCCATTACTCTGCAGTGCAGTACCCTGCCATTACTCTGCAGTACCCCGCCATTACTCTGCAGTGCAGTACCCCGCCATTACTCTGCAGTGCAGTACCCTGCCATTACTCTGCAGTGCAGTACCCTGCCATTACTCTGCAGTGCAGTACCCCGCCATTACTCTGCAGTGCAGTACCCCGCCATTACTCTGCAGTGCAGTACCCCGCCATTACTCTGCAGTACCCCGCCATTACTCTGCAGTGCAGTACCCCGCCATTACTCTGCAGTGCAGTACCCCGCCATTACTCTGCAGTGCAGTACCCTGCCATTACTCTGCAGTGCAGTACCCTGCTATTACTCTGTAGTACCCCGCCAATACCCCGCCAATACTCTGTAATACCCTGCCATAAATTGCCATACCCAGCCATACTCAGAGATACCCAGCCATACTCGGTGATACCCTGAAATACCCAGCCATAGACGCCCCCCACCCCTCACCGCCCTCCGGTGCTTCTACCAACTCGCCAGTACGATCAAAGCCAGAATCTTTTTTTTATTTTTTATTTCAGGCTTCCCAGCCTAGAGGTGAGATGTGGGGTCATATTGACCCCCCAGATTTCACTGTAAAGAGGACCTGTCACCCCATATTCCTATTACAAGGGATGTTTACATTTCTTGTAATAGGAATAAAAGTGATCAAAAATATATTTTTGGGAAAAAAAATGTCAAACTAAAATAAAGTAAAATGAACAATAAAAAAATAAAATAAAAATTAAAGCGCCCATGTCCCCATGTGCTCGCATGTGCCACACATGTGAGGTATCGCCGAGAATGTTAGAGCGAGAGCAATAATTCTAGTCCTAGACCTCCTCTGCAACTCAAAACATGTAACCAGTAAAAAAATATTTAAAGCGTCGCCTATGGGGATTTTTTAAGTAGCGACGTTTGGCGCCATTCCACGGGCATGTGCAATTTTGAAGAGTGACATGTTTGATATCTATTTACTCAGCATAACTTCATCTTTCACTTTATGCAAACATTGGGCTAACAAGTGGTTAATAATAGAGCTTGCAGTCAGTAGTGTTAGGAGTGCGTGCTGTCTGCGTGCTCTGTACCCAGTACATACCGCTATAATATAGGGCAGGCCCCTACTTTCAAACATCCAACTTACAAACATCTCCTACTTGCAAACGCAAGGAGACAGCAGCAAGTGAGATGAAAAAAGATGGACGACAAAACAAATTATACAGGGGTGATAACCCTTCCCTATGTTTTCCAAAAAGCTTAAAGATAGTTTTTTTGACTGGAGCTACACTTTAAAAATGTACCGGTTGAAAATGACAAACAGATTCAACTTAACACAACAAACCTACACAGTCCCTGTCTTGTTTGCACCGCCTGTATACTGCTGTTCTGAGTATATAGGGCCTGGGGGCCACACGCATTTCCTTTTTTTAATATGGGTACGGGGTTCCCCTTAATATGCGTACAAGACCCAAATAGGCTGGTAATGGGCAGGGAGGGCTACCCATGCCATGTTTCTCAATGATTTTCAACCATATTGCAGGAACCAGATATAACATTAAAACCGCAAGCAGTTTTAAATGGTGTTATTTCCGTTTAATGTCATTTTGTGCAGGGACTGTTCTAAACACGGGAAACACGTGGCACTTCACAGGCATACTACAGACACCCCGCAGGCACCATATTTAAAGGAATATTTCACTTTTTTTTTTCACTTTAATCGTCATTAAAATCAGTGCTCCCGCCAAAACGGTAGTTTTTAAAACTTTTTTTTGCAGTGACCCATGTCCCCTGAGGCAGGAGGCAGGTCGCCAAACCCTTTTTAGGACACTATCTTGCATATTAGCCGTTAAAATGAGCACTTTCCAATTCGAACGTTCGAGTCCCATAGACTTCAATGGGGTTCTAACGTTCGTACCGAACGCGGGGGTCGTTCGCAAGTTCTGGTGCGAACCGAACCGGGGGGTGTTCGGCTCATCCCTAGTCATCTCCATCTAGTAGCTGATGTGCACACTACTTAGTTCATTGTTATTCCTTGAGCAGTGGTTCTCAACCTTGTGCTCAAGTACCCCCAACAGGCCATGTATGCAGGTTTTCATTTATAAGGTTGCTGGCATGGAGATGCAAGCAACATCTGTGCATCCCTTTGCTGGTAAAATACAGCCCTGCATGGACAGCTATTTTATCTAAGAATAATTCCCAAAACATGGCCTGTTGGGAGTACTCGAGGACAGGGTTGAGAACCACTGCTCTAGAGCATACATACAAGAAAGCTTCAGAAACCTGTGGGGAGGGAGGGCATGGTTTTGACTGCCTAGGGGCCTTCACAGAGTTTAATCCAGCAGTGGGACTCTTTCACACCACACAGCTGCACTAAACATAAGGTTGCTGGTGTGCATTTGCAGGACCACACTGTATGTCTTATTTTTTTTGGGCTGAACGTGATTAAAATGATAAAATTATGCGCTGCCGTAATTTATGTGACAACTCACTGCCCTCCTCCCAACAAAAATACAGCAACACAGTGGTGTGAACTGACACCACAGGAAACAAGGCTTATTGCCTTGTCTTGTGGTGTGCAAAGGCTCCCCATTGCATTCCCAGCGAGCTGGTGTGAATGACCCCTTACAATACAGAATAGCAGTATTGTGATGGTATTAACCTGCAAGTGGCTAATGCAATCAAACATAGTATTACTGTATGTAAGCCTTTGTCCACATGGGCAGCTAGGAAGCGGTAAAACCAGGTGGTTTTATGGGCATGCAGTTGTTCAGGGCTGTACACATTGCAAGGCCACGATAATGTGCTTTATGTCTGCAGCACGTGATTGGTGTGGTGTGGTAGTGTGGCATTTACAGGGTTAAATCGGGCATTGAGGAGGCAACATAATGGGGATTATTTACTAAAGGCAAATCCACTTTGCACTACAAGTGCACTTGAAAGTGCAGCCACTGTAGATCCGAGGGGAACATGCAAGAAAAATAAAAAACAGCATTTTAGCTTGTACATGATTGGATGATAAAATCAGTAGAGCGTCTACTCATTTCAGATCTACCTCTCAGATCTACAGCGACTGCACTTCCAAGTGCACTTGTAGTACAAAGTGGATTTGCCTTTAGCAAATCAACCCAAATGACTCCTCACAGCCCGTCAAATGCCCTTTGAAGAGCAATCCAAGGTGTCTTGTCCTTCAAAGGGCACTGCACGTGTGAATGATCCCTAAGGCCTTATTCACACAGCCCTTTTAATCTTTGACCCATGCACGGCAGTCGTGTAGATGTGACATTGGGAAACGTCTGTGTCCTTGCAGCTGTTGCATCCCAATAGACACAAATAGGGTTGCTGGCATGGAGATGCAAGCAACATTTGTGCATCCCTTTGCTGGTAAAATACAGCCCTGCATGGGCATGGATTAAAACGCCCCATATGATTGAGGCCTAATATACATTTATAAGATTGACACATTGTAATATTCCTAATCTAACAGAGTTTTTTCTGGTATTCCAAGCTCCATCTAGTGGTAAACAAATTATAATTTTATTGCTGTTGCAGTTGCACATCCCAAGATGTATTTTCTGGCATCTCAATTACAACAATTCGCTGGTTGGGATTAGGAGGGTAATTCAGACCCCATAGTACAATTGGCATCTATGTCAAACCCTACATTAACAGGTAGTTCCCATTTGGAGATGGATATAGCGAGAATACCACCTTCCTCCGCGACAGCCATCCTTTTCAGGAGAGTGTGGCAGGCATCTAAAGGGGCACTGTCTATTAAGTGTGGGATAATTGTTTTCCTTATCCTTTAAACAATTCTATAAATATCCTCAACTCCGACATGCAATACAGATTCAAAAGCTGACACTTTACTTTACTTTAACTGTATCCAGTGTTTTTTTTAATCTCAGAAAATAGGTGCAGGAATTCAAACACAACCCCTGCAAACCGCCAATGCAAACACCCTCCAAACCGCATAAAATATTGCGCGTGGTCAAATTTCCCTAACAAAGGGCAGATCTTAAAGGGGCACTAAGTACCAGGAGTGCATTATATACCAAGTTCAGAGTTGGGGGGGGGGGGGGGGTTTACACAGTAGTGTAGAGTTCAGGGGTGCTTTATTAAACTGAAGCACCCACCTGGCTCTAGTACCTCCCCTCACACTGTAGTACTTCCCCTCACACCGTCTTTCTCACTTGCAGGGAGTTCATCTAATAGGGGTGTAGGCATCCTCACTGCACCCTGGGCACCTGCATCTTTTTTCTCCCCATCCTGCATTCAATGGGAACCATTCAGGAGATCAGATCTGTGGGAGTGTTGGGAGACAAGCTGTCATTGTAAACACAGAAGCCGGTCTTTTGTGTTTACAAGGGATAGTGGTAAGCAGGGAGCAGAGGGCCTGAGCCAAAGGTGGTGGAACTGAGTTACACCAAATTCCAGCTGAAAAAAAGCCCTGACTGCAACCATCTCTCCCTTACTGGTGGAGGCCCTCCAAGCTGCTGCTTAACCACTAGAGATCCGCGCTATAGCCGAATGACGGCTACAGCGTGGACCTGCTTTGCCGGGACTACGTCTATTGAAGTCGTCCCGTGCACGAGCGGCCTGCGCGCCCCCGGAGGGCGGCGCGCTCTGTGATCAGCGAGTCTGAGACTCGCCTGATCACGGATCGAAGCAAGGGGTTGATCCCGACCCCTTACCACGTGATCAGCTGTCAGCCAATGAGAGCTGATCATGTGATCACAACAGAGCCGGTAATCGGCTATTTTCCTCTTTGCGCTGACAGCGCGAGGAGAAAAAAAAAAGCCGATCACCGGCGGCCGTGAGAGGGACTTCAGTCCCAATCACGGCCAAGTCATCAGTGCCCACCTGCCAGTGCAACATACATATAGTAAAAGTGCCACCCATCAGTACCACCCCTTAGTGCCCATAGTGCCACCCATCAGTGCCCATAGTGCCACCTATCAGTGCCCACAGTGCCACCTATCAGTGCCCACAATCTGCCTCAACAGTGCTGCACCTCATATGCCACATATCCGTGCCCATCAGTGTCATCTACCAGTGCCCGTCAGTGCCCAGCAGTGCCACCTATAAGAGCCACCTATCAGTGCCCATCAGTCCCATCTATCAGTGGTACCTATCCGTGCCACCCATCCGTGCCATCTTATCTGTGCCCATCAGTGCTGTCTTATCTGTGCCTATCAGTACTGCCTTATCTGTGCCTATTGGTGCCACCTTAACCATGCCTATCGGTGCCACCTTAACCATGCCTATTAGTGCCTACCAGTGCAGCCTATCAGTGCCCACCAGTGCAGCCTATCAGTGCCCACCAGTGCCACCTCATCAGCGCATTTTAATGAAGGAGAAAAATGACCTGTTTGCAAAATTTTATAACAAACTATTAAACATGATTTTTTTATTTTTTTTATTTTGCTTGTTTGTTTAGCAAAAAATAAAACTCCCAGCTGTAATTAAATACCCCCAAAAGAAAGCTCTATTTGTGGGGAAAAAAATGATAAAAATTTCATTTGGGTACAGTGTTGTATGGCCGCGCAAATGTCATTCAAAGTGCATCAGCGCTGAAAGCTAAAAATTGGTCTGGGCAGGAAGGTGGTTTAAGTGCCCAGTAAGCAAGTGGTTAAAAAGGTCTGATATCACATGTGTATTCTGTATTATTATCTTCTGTCCAAGACCACGCTTCACTAAAATGCAGGGCTCATTGGATTATTGATATTGGAGATATTGATGGTGACCAATGGGATATGGCGTTAGTATCTATTCATACTGTATCTACTGTATATCAGCCTCCCATAGGCTCTCACAATGGTTTAATCTTCATAGAGCTTATCAGACTCCTGATAGACTTTGTGCATAGGGCTGGAGAGATTCACCCCTATGTCCAAAGTGTAAAATGCATCAGGGAGATTTTATACATATGATCTGGCGCTGCCAAAAACTTAAACGTTACTGGGCCAAAGTTTTACAAGCTAGGTGCAATTGATGCTGAAATGTATCAAAATGGTACCTATATTATGATAACTAGGCTATTGTACTTAGCTAGAAAGCTTATTGCCTAACACTGGATTAGGGATGAGCTTCGAGTTCGAGTCGAACTCATGTTCGACTCGAACATTGCCTGTTCGCCTGTTCAGCGAACAGTGAACAATTTGGGCTGTTCGCAGCAAATTCGAAAAGCCGGAACACCCTATACAAGTCTATGGGAGAAATCTAAAGTGCTCATTTTAAAGGGTAATATGCAGGTTACTGTCCTAAAAAGTGTTTGGGGACCCGGGTCTTGCCCCAGGGGACATGGATCAATGCAAAAAAAAGTTTTAAAAACGGCCGTTTTTTTCAGGAGCAGTGATTTTAATAATGATTAAAGTGAAACAATAAAAGTGTAATATTCCTTTTAAATTTCGTACCTGGGGGGTATCTATAGTATGCCTGTGAAGGGGCGCATGTTTCTGGTGCTTAGAACTGTCCCTGCACAAAGTGTCATTTATGCAGGAAAAAAAGTCTTTTAAAATCACTTGCGGCTAAATTGTCAGCTCTCCGTAATACAGAGAACACTCAATGAGTGTTCTCTGTATTAGCCGACAATTCATTGATTCATTGATAAAAAATAAAAAAAAAGCGTGGGGGTTCCCCTAAATTCAATTACCAGGCCCTTCAGGTCTGACATGGATATTAAGGGGAACCCCGTGTCAAATTTTAAAAAAAATTGACGTGGGGGTCCCCCTAAATATCCATACCAGACCCTTCAGGTCTGATATGGATATTAAGGGGAACCCCGCATCAAATAAAAAAAAAAAATTTGACGTGGGGTCCCCCCTAAAAATCCATACCAGACCCTTTATCCGAGCACGCAACCTGGCAGGCCGCAGGAAAAGAGGGGGGACGAGAGAGCGCCCCCCCCTCCCTCCTGAACCGTACCAGGCCACATAACCTCAACATTGGGAGGATGCTTTGGGGGTCTGTGACCCCTCAAAGCACCTTGTCCCCATGTTGATGAGGACAAGGGCCTCATCCTCACAACCCTGGCCGGTGGTTGTGAGGGTCTGCGGGCGGGGGGCTTATCAGAATCTGGAAGCCCCCTTTAACAAGGGGACCCCCAGATCCCGCCCCCCCCGTTTGAAATGGTAAGGGGGTAAAAAAGTACCCCTACCTTTTCACAAAGAAAGTGTCAAAATGGTTAAATAAGACAAACACACTTTTGAAAAATTCCTTTATTAAAAATAAAAAAAATAAAAAAAAGATTCCAGCGGTGCTAATCCACTCTTGCTATCCAGCGACGCGATGGATGATCATATCCAGCAACGGTGGATCTCTTCAGTCCAGCGCTGTCCATACATCCTTCTTCTGTCTCCACTGCGGAGACTGCGGAGATCCCAGCGCTGACGTTTCTTATATTAGGAGGGCGGGGCCACCCGTCACCTGACCCCGCCCCTCTGACGCTGGAGATGGAAGCCAGGGGTTCCCCAGTGACGTGTGGGTGACCCCGCCCCCCTCTGATGTAACGCAGGTTTCCGTTACATCAGAGGGGGCGGGGTCACCCATACGTCACTGGGGAACCCCTGGCTCCCTTCACCAGCGTCAGAGGGGGCAGGGTCAGGTGACGAGTGGCCCCGCCCTCCTACTATAAGAAACATCAGCGCTGGGATCTCCGCAGTGTCTCCGCAATGGAGACAGAAGAAGGATGTATGGACAGCGCTGGACTGAGAGATCCCCCGTCGCTGGATATGATCATCCATCGCTGGACCCTGGAGATTTGTCGCTGGATAGCAAGAGTGGATTAGCACCGCTGGAATCTTTTAAAAAAATAATTATTTTTAATAAAGGAATTTTTCAAAAGTGTGTTTGTCTTATTTAACCATTTTGACACTTTCTTTGTGAAATGGTAGGGGTACTTTTGTACCCCCTTACCATTTCAAACAGGGGGGGCCGGGATCTGTGGGTCCCCTTGTTAAAGGGGGCTTCCAGATTCTGATAAGCCCCCCGCCCGCATACCCTCACAACCACCGGCCAGGGTTGTGAGGATGAGGCCCTTGTCCTCATCAACATGGGGACAAGGTGCTTTGAGGGGTCACAGACCCCCAAAGCATCCTCCCAATGTTAAGGGTATGTGGCCTGGTACAGTTCAGGAGGGAGGGGGGTCGCTCTCTTGTCCCCCCTCTTTTCCTGCGGCCTGCCAGGTTGCGTGCTCGGATAAAGGGTCTGTTATGGATTTTTAGGGGGACCCCCACATCAATTTTTTTTTTTTAATTTGATGCGGGGTTCCCCTTAATATCCATATCAGACCTGAAGGGTCTGGTATGGATATTTAGGGGGACCCCCACGTCAACTTTGGGGTGTAATTTGACTTATGCCCATAGCATATGTGAGCAATATATCATTTAGTGACAACTTTGTGCAAAAAAAAATAATTGTAATATTCCTGCAACTTGCCTCTCAGTAAACAGCTTGGGGTGTCTACTTTCCAAAATGGGGTCATTTGGGGGGGTTTTGTGCTATTTTGGCATTTTATGGCCTTCGAAACTGTAATAGGTAGTGAGGAGTGAAATCAAAAATTTGCACCCTTAGAAATCCTGAAGGCAGTGATTGGTTTTTGGGGTGCCGTACGCGGCTAGACTCCCAAAAAGTCCCACATATATGGTATCCCCGTACTCAGGAGAAACAGCAGAATATATTTTGGGGTGAAATTCCACATATAACTATGGCATGTGTGAGCAATATATCATTTAGTGACAACTTTTTGTAAACTTTTTTTTTTGTGTCATTATTCAATCAATCAAAAGAAATATTCAATGCGCTCAACATGCCCCTCAGCAATTTCCTTGGGGTGTCTACTTTCCAAAATGGGGTCATTTGGGGGGGGGTTGTGTTATTTTGGCATTTTATGGCCTTCGAAACTGTGATAGGTAGTGAGGAGTGAAATCAAAAATCTGCACCCTTAACCCGCGTACACACGGGCGGATTGTATGGCCTACTTAGTCCGTCATACAATCCGACGGACAGTCCGTCATACTTTCGAATGAACGGACTTGACCACACACACCACTTTTTGAGCGGACTAATACGGCGTACTAAGTCCGCCATACTATCCGCCCTACTTTTGAAATGAACGGACTCGCCCACACACGCGGAGGAAAGTCTGCTCATTTCGAGCGCGTCTCCAGGTAGGCAGGGCCCGCGAAGGAGACGTCGCTGGCCCCGCCGCCTGGTATGGACTTAAAGGGGAACCCCAACGCTGAAAAAAATCGGCGTGGGGGTCCCCCCCAAGTCCACAACAGACCCTTGTCCGAGCACGCTACCCGGCCGGCCAGGAAAGGGGGGCGAGCGAGCGCCCCCCCTCCTAAACCGTACCAGGCCGCGTGCCCTCAACATGGGGGGGTGCCTTGGGGAAGGGGGGGCCGCGCGGCCCCCCCACCCCAAAGCACCTTGTCCCCATGTTGATGAGGACAAGGGCCTCTTCCCGACAACCCTGGCCGTTGGTTGTCGGGGTCTGCGGGCGGGGCGCTTATCGGAATCCGGGAGACCCCTTTTAATAAGGGGGCCCCCGGATACCGGCCCCCCACCCTATGTGAATGAGTATGGGGTACAATGTACCCCTACCCATTCACCTGTAAAATAAAAGTACAAAAAAAAACACAACACATGAGATAAAATACTTTATTGCACAGCTCCGGGGGTCTTCCGTCTTCGGGGGTCTTCTCGCCGGACTCCTCCGCTATCTTCTTGTAGCTCTTTTGCTAGCGTAGGAGTCCGGCTTTCTTCCTCACCGCCGGCCTCTTCTCCCGACTTCGGGGGTCTTGTCCCCCTCTTCGGTTCTTCTGCCGGGCCACCGCGCCTTCTTATAGCTCTTTTACAGGCGGTGGCCCGGTCTTCTGTCGCCGCCGCTGCCGCCTTCCGTTCTTCTTCTCCAGGAGAAGTTGCCTCAACGATCTCTCCGGCCGGAATGCCAGGGACGCACTGCGTGGCCACTTATATAGGGACAAGGGGCGGTGTCACATGGCTTTATGTCACATGGGTTGGTCACATGGGTTGATGTCACATGGGGACTATGACATCGTAAGGGGGCGGGGTCACCATGTGACACCAACCCATGTGACATAAAGCCATGTGACACCGCCCCATTGTCCCTATATAAGTGGCCGCGCAGTGCGTCCCTGGCATTCCGGCCGGAGAGATCGTCGAGGCAACATCTCCTGGAGAAGAAGAAGAAGAAGAAGAAGAACGGAAGGCGGCGGCGACAGAAGACCGGGCCACCGCCTGTAAAAGAGCTATAGGTAGGCGCGGTGGCCCGGCAGAAGAACCGAAGAGGGGGACAAGACCCCCGAAGTCGGGAGAAGAGGCCGGCGGTGAGGAAGAAAGCCGGACTCCTACGCTAGCAAAAGAGCTACAAGAAGATAGCGGAGGAGTCCGGCGAGAAGACCCCCGAAGACGGAAGACCCCCGGAGCTGTGCAATAAAGTATTTTATCTCGTGTGTTGTGTTTTTTTTTTGTACTTTTATTTTACAGGTGAATGGGTAGGGGTACATTGTACCTCATACTCATTCACATAGGGTGGGGGGCCGGTATCCAGGGGCCCCCTTATTAAAGGGGTCTCCCGGATTCCGATAAGCCCCCCGCCCGCAGACCCCGACAACCCTGGCCGTTGGTTGTCGGGGTCTGCGGGCGGGGGGCCCTTGTCCTCATCAACATGGGGACAAGGTGCTTTGGGGTGGGGGGGCCGCGCGGCCCCCCCTTCCCCAAGGCACCCCCCCATGTTGAGGGCACGCGGCCTGGTACGGCTCAGGAGGGGGGGGGGGGGGGCGCTCGCTGGCCCCCCTTTCCTGGCCGGCCGGGTAGCGTGCTCGGACAAGGGTCTGTTGTGGACTTGGGGGGGGCCCCCACGCCGATTTTTTTCGGCGTTGGGGTTCCCCTTTAAGTCCATACCAGGCGGCGGGGCCAGCGACGTCTCCTTCGCGGGCCCCGCCTACCTGGATACCCGCTCGAAATGAGCGGACTTTTCTCCGGGCGGGAAAAGTCCGCTCATTTCAAAAGTACGGCGGACTGGCATACACACGGGCGGACTGTCCGCCGAAATGCGAGTACGACGGACAGTATTTTGAAAAATCCAAAATACTTAGTACGCCGGACTGCACGCTGAAAAAGTCAGCTGAAGCCCACCCACGAGCGAACTGTCCGCTGAAATGTGTTTCGGCGGACTAAGTAGGCCATACAGTCCACCCGTGTGTATGCGGCATTAGAAATCCTGAAGGCAGTGATTGGTTTTCGGGGTACTGTACGTGGCTAGACTCCCAAAAAGTCCCACATATGTGGTATCCCCGTACTCAGGAGAAGCAGCAGAATATATTTTGGGGTGCAATTCCACATATAACTATGGCATGTGTGAGCAATATATCATTTAGTGACAACTTTTTGTAAACTTTTTTTTTTTTTTGTGCCATTATTCAATCACTTGGGACAAAAAAAAAAAATATTCAATGGGCTCAACATGCCCCTCAGCAATTTCCTTGGGGTGTCTACTTTCCAAAATGGGGTCATTTGGGGGGGGGGGGGGTTTGTACTGCCCTGCCATTTTAGCACCTCAAGAAATGAGATAGGCAGTCGTAAATTAAAAGCTGTGTAAATTCCAGAAAATGTACTCTAGTTTGTAGACGCTATAAGTTTTGTGTCAACCAATAAATATACGCTTATTGACATTTTTTTTACTAAAGACATGTGGCTGAATACATTTTGCCCTAAATGTATGACTAAAATTGAGTTTATTCGATTTTTCTTATAACAAAAAGTAGAAAATATATTTTTTTCTCAAAATTTTCGGTCTTTTTCTATTTAAATTAAATTTATATTGCAAAAAATAAAAATCGCAGAGGCAATCAAATACTATCAAAAGAAAGCTCTATTTGTTGGAAGAAAAGGACGCAAATTTTGTTTGGGTACAACATTGCATGACCACGCAATTACCAGTAAAGCAGTGCAGTGCGAAATTGTAAAAAGACCTCTGGTCCTTAGGCTGAAAATTGGTCCGGGGCTGAAGTGGTTAAGACAGTGCAGGAAAATAATGGCGGCCACACAAACTATTGACACTTTTGACCCAATTTGGACATTTCCCTATGGGGTGTACTAATTTTTGCTGCCAGCAGTTTAGATATTAATGACTGTGTGTTTGAGTTATTTTGAAGGGACAGCAAATTTACACTGTTATATAAGCTATGCACTAACTACTTTACATTGCAGCAAAGTGTAATTTCTTAAGTGTTGTCACATGAAAGGATATAATAAAATATTTACAAAAATGTGAGGGGTGTACTCACTTTTTTGAGATATTGTACATCTGACATACTGGCTCAGTCGGGCAAGAAAAAAAACATATTTTCTAGTTCAGAAGCTTTTTTATGTCCTATCTTCACCTCCCAGCCTGCTCAAAGGCCAGTGGATCATCTTCATAACTTCTGTCCAATTAGCAAGCAAGTGATTTAGAAGTAGATGAACTAGAAAGCATTAAAGCGGGGTTCCACCCTAAAGTGGAACCTCCGCTGATCAGATCCCTCCCCCCCTCCGGTGTCACAATTGGCACCTTTCAGGGGGGAGGGGGGTGGAGATACCTGTCAAAGACAGGTATTTACACCCACTTGCGGGCATAGACTCCCGTGGGAGTCTACGCCATTTCCTGCCCTGCCGCGCTGTCTGCTGGGACACACACGGGTCTCAGAGACAGCGCAGAGAATTCCTGCGTGACTCGTGCATGCGCAGTAGGGAATCGGTAAGTGAAGCCGATTCGCTTCACTTCCTGATTCCCTCACCTAGAATGGTGGCGGCAGCAGCCGAGGGCCGAGCGATCGATCGGCCTCGGCTGCCGGCATCGCTGGAACCCGGGACAGGTGAGTGTCCATTTATTAAAAGTCAGCAGCTGTAGTATTTATAGCTGCTGGCTTTTAATATTTTTTTGGGTGGAATCCCTCTTTAAGGTTAGGTCCACTCTAGCAAATGATCTGAAAAGCAATCCTCAGGGAGCCACTTTTCAGTGTAGCTAAGCAGCCTCTGTCAGGCATTTAGGAGACAATCACACCATTTGTGTTGGGTTGTGTTGGGTTTAGGGTGACCACATTTCCAAACTGACATCTAGCTACGCCCCCCCCCCCCCTTCCCCCCAAAAAATTGGCGGGTGTAGTCTCAGGGTTAATGGCTGGTGTTAGCACTTAAAGAGGAGGGCCGGTTTAAAAAAATTTAAAAGTCAGCAGCTGCAAACACTGTAGCTGCTGACTTTTAATAAGCACACTTACCTGCCCACGATGTCCGCTGCCTGAGGCTGACCCGTCCCTCGGTCCCGGCGCTGCCATTTTGGCTAAGGGAAACAGGCAGTGGAGCCTTGCGGCTTCACTGCCCGTTTCCTACTGCGCATGCGCGAGCCGCGCAGCGCTTTGTCAATGGGGCGCGCTGTGTTCTGGGACACACAGTTCCCATTACCCAGAAGACGCCACATGGAGGAGAGAAGACCAGAAGATCTCCGTGGAGGAGGAAGAGGCAGATTAGGATGATGTGCCTAGCAACAGGCATTTCTGATAAGTTAAAAAGTTTTTTTTTCAGGGTGGCCCTCCACTTTAAGTCATCCTGGCACCATGCTTAATATGGTATCAGGATGATCAAATTACATTATTTATTTTTATCAAAAAAATTAAAGGAACACTTTAAAAACAGATCAGATATTAATGGGCAAAAATGTCATGCTGGATATCTATACTGATATGGACTAGGTAATGTGTTAGGAACGAAAGGATGCTGACGGGAATGAAAATTATCAACCTACAGGGTGCTGAATTGAAAGAAACCCCGAAAATCAAAGCGAAACAATTTAGCAGCAAGCTAGTCCATTTTGCTGAAATTTCACTGCAGCAACTCAAAATGGTACCCACATGCTTGTATGCATTCCTTACAACATCAGGGCATGCTCCCAATGAGACGACAGATGGTTTTCTGGGGTATTTGCTCCCAGATCTGCACCAGGGCATCGCCGAGCTCCTGAACAGAATGAGGTGCAACCTGGCAGCATCAGATGGACCGAAATCTTAATGTCCCAGAGGTGTTCTATTGGATTTAGGTCAGATGAGTGTGGGAGCCATTCAATGGTATCAATTCCTTCATCCTCCAGGAACTGGCTGTATGCTCTCGCCACATGAGGCTGGGTATTGTCGTGCACCAGGAGGAACCCAGGACCCACTGAACCAGCGTATGGTCTGACAATGGGTCCAAGGATTTCATCCCAATATCTAATGGCAGTCAGGGTGCTATTGTCTAGCCTGTAGAGGTGTCAGGGCTGGCTTAGCCCTTCCTTCTCTGGGCTGGCCGCTCAGCTTTCGTCTTATTGCCAGCTCTCTTCTCTCTCCACAGTTACCAGCTGTTCCTGATGATGCTCGTCTGACCTGCCTACTTAAAGCCTTCCAGCCCACTTCACCTCTGCCTTTGCCTTGGCCACATCACTAGAAACCATCTCCTGCAGTTTGTTTAAAGACTGGCTTGCTGACATCCCTTCTGACTCCTTATCCTTCTTGCTGTTGCTCTACTTGAATCCCTGACTTCTGGCCTGGCTGACTACCCGATCTGGTTACTGGACTCTGGCTATGCTTGACTACGCTTTTTCTATTTACCTTTTTCTATTTAATAAACAAGTGTGATTTAATTGTACTTCTGTCTCAGTCTGATTTATGGTTTCTGACAAGAGGTCTGTGTGTCCCTCCATGGATATGCCTCCCCAGACCATCACTGATTGTTAGGTTTCCTGGTGATGAGCCCGACTTGATGGAAGAAGACTTCTCTTACAGCTCTGGTTCAGGGACCACTGGAATGGAGACAGTGGCCCCGTGAGCGCAGCGGGGTAGGAGTGTCTGACTGGAAGCAGCGGCTGGTTACTTCTGGATGCTGGAACTGCAGAGAAGTTGGTAGACAGGCAGGCAGCGATCAGCAGGCAAGGCAGTGGCAGCAAGGACTGGGTGCAGCACACTTGAACAGCAGAAGAATAGTCAGGCGGGCCGGGTCACAATGGATAAGCAGACAGGTAAGTACAGCAGGCAGAAGAGAAGTGAAGGCAGGCAGAGGTTCGGCAACAAAGGTACAGTCCAAAGCAAGGTCAGGCAGGCCGGGGTCAGAGCAGGAGAGGTCAGCGAGGTCAGACGGTAGCCGGGTCAGATATCACAACAGCAGGCAGATAGCAGGTAGTTCGGGTACAGAGCTGCAGACAAACAGCACCGAGTAGATGCAGCAGCCTTCTTTAAATAGGCCCACTGGCGCCAAACCGCGCTACCGCGCGCCGTGCACGCGAACGTTGCGATCGCGTACGCGAACACCGCGCGCGCGTACGCTGTTAGAAAAGTTTTAAATGTTTATTGTGTGACTATTAGAAAAACAATAGTCCTGAGACTGATTTGTTAAAAAGCTTACTTCTGAGCACATTATTGTATTAACTCATTGTATTGTTTTGTCCTAATTAACTCCATAGTAAGTAGGATGATTAGATTTAACTAAATATGATAGCCTAAGAATGTACAGGAAACATGGATAGCTAATAAAGGTATCAGTTCGTACCATGACAACGTTATTTATGTTCCCTCAGCCAATAGAAGCATAGAGATGTTATTCTTGTGGGTATGTGAAGGCGGGACACTTTCTTTTGTTGGGACTTTTTTCCTGCAGCTTGTCCTGTAAGCATGACTCCCTGTTGTGGGCCACATCAGAAATAAATTGTTTGCTTCTCAAGAACACCCAGAGTTTTTACTGATCACAAGGGAAATTCCTAACATTTTTGGTCTTTCGAGCCGGAAGCACCACGCTGGTTTTCAGATCAGACGGCCTGACAAAACTTTGGTGAGTATTGGACTTTGAAGCTCACCGAACGCTTACAAGTCCCCCCAATCAATGTTATTGGTGAAAAAGGGGCGGGGCCACAGATCTGAATTCCACTGTCTGTTTCCGAACCTTGTGTGATCCAGTCCAGGTGTTTGAGAGGTAAGATAATTTAAATTATTCTTAATTCTTTCTAAGAGTCTTTTCTTCTCTTTCTCTTTGTTTCTGGTTTAATGTGTTGTAATTGCCGACATTGGTATTGATCGTATAATATCTAGATGATCCAGTGCTCGTAGACAGAGACACTTGGGGACTTGTCTAAGGTAAAAAATTACGTCGCCCGCTGTCCGGACAGATAACAAAAAGATTTGAGGTATACCGAATGTCAGAGGTTGAATGCCTGACTATTTAAGCGCTGTTTAGTTAAGTGATCTACAAAGATCACAAGGCTAACTTTCTTCTGTGTGTGTTTACTTTATCTTTGTTCATGTTTAACCCTTTTTGATTCTCTCGATAGTGTGTGGAGTGCTGATGTTTTTTCTCTTGTATTGCTGCTTTATTCGTTTACATGTTTTTTGTGCTGGTATTTCTCAGAAGATAAGAAGCCAAATTCACTGAACTCTCTCCCCCTCCCCCTCCCCTCATGTAAGGATTTCTCCTGCTCGTGCAAGAAGTTGTAAATGTTAACCCTTGATTAGCTATGATCATACAGAAGGGTTATATTGTAAATATTGAAACTTAGCATAAAAGAAAAAGAAGGTAGATTGCACTTTGGAGTAAAAAGAATGTGTAGAATTATTATCAGGTGGCTTGATGAATGTGAAAAGAAAAGAAAAAAAAAAGGCTGAGAATGTTTTCATTGCTATGAAGGTCAAGAAGCTGTTTCTCAGAAACAAGAAAATGCAGATTGCCTGACAGAGGTTAATTTGTGCATCTGTGAAAATATTAGGACTTTTGGTGGGAAAGAGTCTGAATAATAGTCTTAAAGTAAATATTTATATTGGATTGGAGTTGATGATGCAATGCTGTTTATATTTGGGTACATTTATAAAGTCAAAAGGCTAAGTTCAAAAAAGGTATGGGTTGGAAATGGCGGAGTATTGGCTTCAGCATGCTAGAATTAGGGTAGAAGGAAAAAGAACAAAGAAAAAATGCCAAGCCCAATTGCCCCTAGTGGACAAAGAGGATGATCTCATCTGCTATACTCAGAGACCACCTCCCTATAATGGTCCTCCCCCTCAGGTGCAAGTAACTGCCCAGAGTAACACCTTCCCTGTGACATCCACCCCTGTCAAAGGAACCGCCTCTGAACAAAACCCCAACTCCACTTCCTCAATCTCTCCAGACAGTAGTTCAGTCCTGGAGATGAACAGATCGATCCTTGAAACATTAAATGACGCCATAACTCATGTACTAGGTGCCCCAGCAGGAGCCAAGAGACTAGGTAAACCTCCTATTGGGTATGGTGTGGAGGACGGTGAGGAATACCCCTGCGCCCCAGAAAATGCACAGGGACGGGGGGATCCATTGCCTCCAGAAAGCCCAGACTTAGGGAACAGGTTGACTGCTTTATTGAACAGATGCCAGCTTAGATGGGTACAACGGACTGATTGGCAAAAAATAAATATGACAGTACAAGAAGATAAAGAAAGTGTCAGTGACTACCTAAATAAATTACGAGAGATTTTTAGAGTGTTCTCCGGGCTCCCCGAAGCTGAGGATGTGAATAGTGCATATCAGCAACAGCTAAAGATTGCTTTTTTTAAAGGATTGAAACAGGATCATAAGGATTACATTGTTAAAAACATGGTTACTTACCGAACTGCATCAGTTTTAGATGTTTTACAATATGCTAAGCATTCTGAGAAGTATTTAAAAGCAAAAAAGAATGTGAAAGTAAAGGTTTTTGTGCAAGGTGATGGAGAGGAGGATGCAGAAGAGTACACTGCTGAGGCAAAACCAGAGGGGTCTCATAGAGGAAGAGGCACAGGTAGTTTTAGAGGAAGGATTACTTTACAGAAATAGACAGTGCAACGAGAGTACTTCCACCCTGTGTACAAGCACTGGTAGCATCAGCGGTGTAGTGGTTAGCACTCTCGCCTAGCAGTGAAGGGGGTCACTGGTTCGAATCCCAATCATGGTGCTGCCTGCCTGGAGTTTGCATGTACTCCCTGTGCCTGCGTGGATTTCCTCCGGGTGCTCTGGTTTCCTCCCGCACTCCGGGGACATGCAGGTGGGTTGATTGGCTTCTGTCCCGGTTTGGCCCTGGTATATGAATGGGGACGTTGGATCCTTGGGGGTGGAGAACGATGTGGGTGTACAGGGGTAGAGGCTAGACACTCACTCAGGCTGAACCGGATGGACTGGTGTCTTTATTCAACTTTACTAACTGAAAAGGTACCACATGCAGTGTTTGTTATCCTGTTACAGCAAAAGATATCACATTTGAGCCCAGCACGACACCTTTCCTGCATGACAATACTCTTGACACAACCTCACTTAACAATACAGAGGTGTACTACATTAAAACCATCCACACTACTACTACTTCCTACTGACGGGTATAAACATGACTGCACTGCTGCCATCACTGAAAAGGTACTGCCACGAAGTGATCTGAAAGATGTACCGTTATCTAACCCTGACATGATACTTTTTGTTGATGGTTCTAGTAAGAAAAATCCAGATGGCACAAATGCAACAGGATATGCAGTAGTGACACAGGATGAGATTTTGGAAGCAGGGCCACTACCAAAACATTATTCAGCACAAGTTGCAGAACTTGTAGCACTGACAAGAGCATGTATACTGTCAGAAGGAAAATCTGTAACTATATACACTGACAGTCAATATGCCTTTTCAACAGTACATGTTTTTGCACAACAATGGAAAAACAGGGGGATGGTCACCTCCAGTGGTAAACCAATTTCACATACGGACTTCATTTTAGAACTCCTAGATGCAATACAGTTACCAAAAAAGCTTGCAATCTGTAAATGTCAAGCACACACAAAATATACGGACCCCATCTCAAAGGGAAATAAAAGGGCAGATGAAGCTGCACATAAAATAATGACGAGAAATCATAGTGATAGGCCGCGTACACACGCGCGGACTGTTCGCCCAACTTTGTCCGTCCAACAGTTTCAGCAAACAGTCCGCTCAAAATTAGCATGGACGGACATGCCCACACACGACGAACGAACAGTTTGCTGAAACCGTGCGCGATGACGTGAACAGCACGTACGACGGGACGAAAAATACGACGTCCTATACACTGCATTATAGCTTTCGGCGTGAAAATCCTTTCTGAGCATGCGCGCAACTTTGTTTGACGAACAAGCCTACACACGAGCGGGCTGTTCGCTGAAACAAGGTTTCAGCGGACAGTTTTTCGGAATTTCCGAAAAACCTTGTCCGTCCAACTGTCCGCTGAAACTGTCCGCTGAAAGCCCACACACGAGCGGACTGTCCGCCCAAACACTGTTCAGCGGACAAAGTTGGGCGAACAGTCCGCCCGTGTGTACGCGGCCATAGATCATACAGTCCTTACTAATATGCAGCAAAATGCCCCCCCCCCCTGGGGAAAAACAATATTGGAAAACAAAGGGTTGCACAATAATTGATGATATTTACACATCACCTGAAGGGAAACCGGTATTACCAAAATCTTTATTTAGGTATGCAGCAGTATTGACACATGGAGTAACGCATGTGTCAAACAGGGGGGTGACTGAGATGTTAAATAAAGTATGTACAGCCTATGGATTCACAAATTACTCAAAAAACTTTTTGCTCTCAATGTCTTATATGTGCAAGACACAATGCTCAGGGAGGTATAAGACCACAGAAAGGGAAGTTCCCTATACCACAATATCCATTCCAACACATTTGCATGGATTTTATTGAATTAGACAAATGTGAAAGGAAGAAATATTGTTTGGTACCCAGGCACCCTGACCAAATGGGTGGAGATATTCCCGACAGGAAGTGCAGATGCACAGACTGTAGCCAAAGCATTACTAAGAGATATTATTCCTAGATTTGGAATCCCTGAAAGGATTTACAGTGATAATGGACCCCATTTTGTAATTAAAAAATATACAACATTTGATAGAAGTGATGAGAATTAAAGGGAAATACCATTGTGCCTATCATTCCCAATCAGCTGGATTGGTAGAAAGACATAATGGCATTCTAAAAAGCAAACTGAGAAAAGCTATGGAAGAAATAGGTAAAAATAATTGGATGTATTGCCTACTAGTAGCTGTGACCAGTATGTATATCACACCCACAAAAGAAGATGAAAAAGGTGCATGTGGGAGATTGGGGTCTCAATAAAAGTAATAAGAAAAAAGCAGTGGTACTCCCCAAGGTGGGATGGTCTTTTCAAAGTCCTTTTAACTACCCTTACTGTGATAAGGATTGCAGAGAGGTCTACCTGGATTCACCAGTCCCATTGTAAAAACGTTTTACAGGCAGAGTAGGGCCAGTTGGCTACAAGAGGTCCAGAAAATCCGGCTACAAAGGGAGGTCTCACACAAGGTGGGACTTGTCTCAAACCGGTGAAGTCTCCCTCCCCTTCCAACTCCCCTATCCTATCCGCTGGAACTCTGTAGCTGGTTAGGATGAAAGGGACAGTAATTATCCTTGGGTTACTGGTGACTCTAGGAGAGGTATCCATAAGAGGGGGTAGGCGCTATGGAAGAGTAGAGGAACCTTTGAATTAGGAAAGAACAGGAAAAGCATTAAATCTAACCTTTATAGAGGGAATAACTAGCACTATAATGGTAGACTTCTGTCAGATTGCAGATTGTGGGGATACAACTGGGGCTAGAGGACTTCTATGGGCAGATAAATATATCTGCTGGGTCTGGAATAAGGCAGGATGTCAAGCATGGGATCAGGCCCTGTGGACTACAGTGCATCAAGATTGGGGGTATAATCAACCAGGGGCTAAAAAGAGTGGTATAAAGGAGAGACTCATAATCACAAAAGCGGCCAACTCCCCCTGCACAAATAGTAACAACTGTAACCAACTATTAATAACATTAAAGGAGCCGAGGAAGGAAGATCAGCGGTTGTATTCTATGGGAGCATGGGTGTCAGGAACTGATCCCTCAGGAACATTTTTCCTTGAGGTATTACTACCAAATAAAACTAGACAACAGGAAAAGGTAGACTCAGAAGGGAAAGAAGAAGGCCATACTAAAATAGAAGTTCTGAGTATAACTATAAGATTCACTAACGTAACAATAGAAGATGCCATAGCTTTGGAGACGGACTACCAAGGAAAAAAATTAGTGGTTAGAATGGTTGAGGTACACGGTTAGAACTCTGAAAAAGAAAAACTGTTTAGTTTGTGCCGGAGCCAGACCACATTTAGCAACAGTTCCTTTTCCTCTAGATCACAATACAGATCCAGAAGGTTTAAAATGTATGTTGCAATTGTATAATAAGAGCTATAAACCTGAAGCAAATTCTACTTGTCACACATTGAGTTTGTTGTTTCCCCCAGTACAGAGACCTCAGATACCTCCAGCGGTTACCGCTTATCCGGGCAACTTTACTTGTTTTGCACTCCCAGGGACCCGTAGCGCGGTGGATCTTGGGTCATTACCTGATGACTACTGTGTGGAGAGGATTAACACGGACAACGGTGACTGGGTTGAACATGACATTCAGAGAGCTGATGTCTGGTGGATGTGTGGGGATAAGAAACTGCGAGCTAGACTACCAGCCAATGCCCAAGGGGATTGCGCTATGGTCCAGCTGGCTATGCCCCTGAGAATCCTGTCAGAATACCCGTGGACTAAGAGTCACCGACAGTATCGTAGGGACACCTCTCCCTTGGGGTCATTTGACTCTCAGATCTACATAGATGAGATTGGGGTTCCTCACGGGGTGCCGGACGAGTTTAAAGCCAGGAATCAGGTGACAGCTGGGTTTGAGTCTCTTCTCTGGTGGGTGACTATAAATAAAAATGTTGACTGGATTAATTATATATATTATAACCAACAACGATTTGTAAACTATACTAGGGATGCTGTGAAGGGCCTAGCAGAACAGTTGGCCCCCACATCTCTAATGGCCTGGCAGAACCGAATGGCTTTAGATATGGTCTTAGCTGAAAGAGGAGGGGTATGCAAAATGTTTGGTAGCATGTGTTGTACCTTTAACCCTACAATACAGCTCCTGGAGGGACCGTGACCAGAGCCTTGGAAGGACTGACTGCGCTATCGAATGAATTGGCGGAAAACTCAGGTATTAATGATCCATTCACAACTTGGCTTGAAGGATGGTTCGGTAAATGGACTGGATTTATCACATCATGTTTGATCTCAATCGCTGTGGCTTTGGCTGTTTTGGTCACTTGCGGATGCTGCTGCATTCCCTGTATTCGAGGACTTTCACAAAAACTCATTGAAACTGCAGTCTCAAGAACAATGTATCAAACCCTCTCTACCTCTG
Source organism: Lithobates pipiens (assembly GCF_037356315.1). Taxonomy (NCBI): domain Eukaryota; kingdom Metazoa; phylum Chordata; class Amphibia; order Anura; family Ranidae; genus Lithobates; species Lithobates pipiens. The sequence continues at coordinate 178,382,891 of NW_027507785.1, forward strand.
AGGAGACCTATGTGGACATTGAAGCCCAACTTAATGACATACAGTCCGAAAGTGTATAACACAGGGACTTTCATCAAAATGTGTTGAGATAAAATAGTCACACAAAGAGGAGGGAATGTTAGAAAAGTTTTAAATGTTTATTGTGTGACTATTAGAAAAACAATAGTCCTGAGACTGATTTGTTAAAAAGCTTACTTCTGAGCACATTATTGTATTAACTCATTGTATTGTTTTGTCCTAATTAACTCCATAGTAAGTAGGATGATTAGATTTAACTAAATATGATAGCCTAAGAATGTACAGGAAACATGGATAGCTAATAAAGGTATCAGTTCGTACCATGACAACGTTATTTATGTTCCCTCAGCCAATAGAAGCATAGAGATGTTATTCTTGTGGGTATGTGAAGGCGGGACACTTTCTTTTGTTGGGACTTTTTTCCTGCAGCTTGTCCTGTAAGCATGACTCCCTGTTGTGGGCCACATCAGAAATAAATTGTTTGCTTCTCAAGAACACCCGGAGTTTTTACTGATCACAAGGGAAATTCCTAACAACGCGCATCCGCCCGTTCCGTGCAGGAGAAACCCTGACACTGACCCACCACCGAACCGGTCATGCTGGACGATGTTACAGGCAGCATAATGTGTTCCATGTCCTCTCCAGACCCTTTCATGTCTGTCCCATGTGCTTAGGGTGAACCTGCTCTCATCTGTGAAAAGCAGAGGGCGCAAGTGGTGGACCTGTCAATTCTGGTGCTCAGTGGCAAATGCCAATCAAATGGTGCCGGGCAGGGAGCACAGGGCCCACTAGAGGATGTCAGGCCCTCAGGCCACCCTCATGAAGTCTGTTCTGATTGTTTGGTCAGAGACATTCACACCAGTGGCCCTCCGGGTCATTTTGTAGGGCTTTGGCAGTGCTCATACTGTTCCTCCTTGCACAAAGGAGCAGATACTGGCCCTGCTGATAGGTTAAGGATCTTCTATGGCCCTGTCCAGCTCCCCCAGAGTATTGCCTGTCTCCTGGAATCTCCTCAATGCTCTTGAGCCTGTGCTGGGAGACACAGCAAAACTTCTGGCAATGGCACATATTGATGTGCCATACTGGAGCAGTAGGACTGCCTGTGTAACCTCTATAGGGTCCAGGTATCGACTCATGCTACAAGTAGTGACACTGACCCTAGCCAAATGCAAAACTAGTGAAAAAAATGGTACAAATCGTAAACGTAGTCAAAACATAGACAGGGTTCAGTAATCAAATCGGGAATTCAGCGCAAGCCAGTAAATCAGAAAGCCAGAGATCAGCATAGTCGGAGACCGCAAACAGGATCAGGACCCAGAAGGGACGTCAGCCAGGCAAGTCGTTAACAGGACCACAGCAAACTATCTTCAGATATGTTGACCAAAGGAAAGGCATTGGAGAAATGAGCCAGGCAGTTTTAATAGCCAGAAAGGGCTGGCTGACGAGCAGGAAATGATCACCAGGTGAGGCACTGTTAAACAATGAGTGCTGGCAATTAACCGACAGCTGAGCACTGAGAAGGGAGGGCTGAGCCCAGCCCTGAGAGAATCCTAAGCTTTTCACTTGCTACCAGATGCAGCATGCCACCGTCGCCTGCCAGCAGGTGTAGTTTGTTGCCTACCATCAGATGCAATGGGCCACCGTCATCTGCCACCATATGCAGCGTGCCACCATCGTCTGCCACCAGATGTAGTTTGTTGTCTGCCACCAGATGCAATGTGCCACGTGCCACCCATAGCTTGCCACCAGATGCAGTGTGCCACTTCCCACCCATAGCCTGCCACCAGATGCAGTGTGCCACTTGCCACCCATAGCCTGCCACCAGATGCAGTATCACTTGCACCCATAGCCTGCCACCAGATGCAGTGTGCCACTTGCCACCAGATGCAGTGTGCCACTTGCCATCATTTCCTGCCACCAGATGCAGTGTCACTTGGCACCCATAGCCTGCCACCAGATGCAATGTGCTACTTGCCACCCATAGCCTGCCACCAGATGCAGCGTGTCACTTGCCATCCATAGCCTGCCACCAGATGCAGTGTACCACTTGCCATCCATAGCCTTCCACCAGATACAGTATACCTCTTGCCACCCATAGCCTTCCACCAGATGCAGTGTGCCTCTTGCCACCCATAGCCTGCAACCAGGTGCAGTGAGCCACTTGCCACCCATAGCCTGCCACCAGATGCAATGTGCCACTTTCACCATTCGTCTGCCACCAGATGCAGTGCATCACTTGCCACCTATAGTCTGCCACCAGATGCAGTTCCACTTGCCACCCATAGCCTGCCACCAGATGCAGCGCACCGCTTGCCACCCATAGCCTGCCACCAGATGCTATGTGCCACTTGCCATTGTTGCCTGCCACCAGATGCAGTGTGCCACTTGCCATCCATAGCCAGCCACCAGATGCAGTATGTCACTTGCCACCCAAAGCCTGCCACCAGATGCAGTGTGCCACTTGCCACCCATAGCCTGCCACCAGATGCAGTGTGCCACTTGCCACCCACAGCCTGTCACCAGATGCAGTGTGACACTTGCCACCGGATGCAGTGTGCCACTTGCCACCAGATGCCATGTGTCACTTGCCACCAATGTTCCCCTGTGTCACCTTCCCCTTACTGACTTCACTTGTCCACTTCATTACTGTCCAGTGTGACTGCCACCTTCTTCTTCATTACTTTTTCCCTCATCTTCCAAGTTCCAATACCCCCTCTGGTGACTTTCAGTGGTCCCTCAGACAGTGAGTCAGGCTCTGCCCATCAGTGTACACCTTAACACATTCTGCCCATTAATGTGCACCTTAACAGATTATGCCCCACATAAATTGAGGGCATGAGAGAGCACATTCGACAGGCTGCAGGGGGGCGGAAGCTTCAAGATATATCTTGCATGAGAGCCAGAAGCAGGAAGGCAGGAGCAGAAGGGGGTGGGGCGCACTCCTGATGTCACGCCTGGCTGGGAGTGAGATCGAGAGCCGCAGTGAGGAGCTGGAGGCAGGACACACACACACAACCTCATCGGTTGCTGGGAAACCCGCAGTCCCAGCAAACCAGTGACTGATACTACACTGGCAGCCTGGCAGTCCAGGCAGATGCGTCCCACGGCCCATGCCCGGACCACAGGCCACCATTTAAAGTGGTTGTAAACCCTTACAAACCACTTTGACCTACAGGTAAGCCTAGATTAAGGCTTACCTGTAGGTCCAAGCAATATCTCCTAAACCTATATGGTTTAGGAGATATTTGCCCGAAAACGGGCACCGCTGTCTACGGCGCATGCGCCGTAGACAGCGTCGTGCAGGCGCACTGAGCGCGGCATTTCCAAGATTGGAGCTGCCGCGCGTGTCGACTCCCGCGCGCATGCGCGGGAGTGACGTCATCGCGGCTTCGCCGAATGACAGGGGCGGAGCTGCGAGACGCCACCAGCAAGATGGATGCGGCGGACTACAGGGGACAGCGGCGACTTCGCTGGCTCCTGTGTCAGGTAAGTGACACATAATGGGCTACTATGCGATGCATAGTAGTCCATTATGCTTTGCCTTTGCAGGGAATGAAAGAGGAAGTAAACCCATCAGGGTTTACTTCCTCTTTAATGACGGCTTCTCCAGGGCCTCTGTTTAAAAAAACATATAATTTTTGGGGTTCTAAGTAATTTTCTAGCCAAAAAAATTGATTATTGATGGGGACAAGGGCCTCAACCCCACAACCCTTGGCTTATCGGAATATGGAAGTCCCCTTTAACAAGGGGGCCCCCAGAGCCAACCCATATGTTAATGGGTATGGAGTACATTGTACATTAGACTGCAGTCAGCGGGGCGCCTCCCATGGAGGAGGATTATTATTATATATTTTTTTTTTTGTCCTTTTTTTATTTCTCGGGACCATCAGCGCTGTGATTGACGATGGTTTTACATCACAGGACACTTTTTTTTTGCTTTTTTAACTAAAGGAATTGTCAAAAACTGTCTCCTGTCGATTTTAATTTTTTGGTCATTTTGGTGAATGGGTAGGGGTACAATGTACTCGATACCCATTCACATGGGGGGGGTGGGATCTGGGGGCCCCCTTGTCAAAGGGAGCTTTTAGATTCCAATAAGCCCCCCATCCACAGACCCCCCACAACCACCGGGCAAAGGTACCCCAAAGCACCCTCTCCATGTTGAGGGCATGTGGTCTGGTATGGTTCAGGAGAGGGGGAGCGATCTCTAATCTCCCCCCTTTTCCTGCAGTCTGCCAGGTCGCATGCTCAGATAAGGGTCTGGTATGGATTTTGGGGGGACCCTCTCGCCTTTTTTTTTGTGGTGCAGGATTCCCCTTAAAATCCATACCAGACTTGAAGTGTTATTGGATTTTTCCACTGTTGTTATTGATTTGATTTGACAGATTTGATTTAATATTTTAGCCACTTTCAGGCCAGACCATTTTGCTGGCTTAAGACCAGACCACTTTTTGCGATTGGGCACAGAGTCGCTTTAACTGACAATTGCGTGGTCATGCGACATGGCTCCCAAACAAAATTGACGTCCTTTTTTTCCCACAAATAAAGCTTTCTTTTGGTGATATTTGATCACCCCTGCGGTTTTTATTTTTTGAGCTATAAACAAAAATAGAGATACAATTTTGAAAAAAAACGCATTATTTTTTACTTTTTGCTTTAATAAATATCCCCCAAAAATATATAAAAAACATTTTTTTTCCTCAGTTTAGGCGATACGTATTCTTCTACATATTTTTGGTTAAAAAAAATCTCAATAAGCGATTATTGATAGTTTTGCGCAAAATTTATAGCGTTTACAAAATAGGGGATAGTTTTATGGCATTTTTATTAATATTTTTTTTTTACTAGTAATGGCGGCGATCAGCGATTTTTATTATGACTGCGACATTATGGCGGACACATCAGACATTTTTGACACATTTTTGGGACCATTGTCCTTTATACAGCAATCAGTGCTATACAAATGCACTGATTCCTGTGTAAATGACACTGGCAGTGAAGGGGTTAACCAGGGGTGGTAGTGTAGGGGTTAAGTGTGTCCTAGGGGCATGTTACTAATTGTGGGGGGCTGGGCTGTGTGTTAGTGAACACTGATCTCTGCTCCAATCACATGGAGCAGAGATCAGTGTCACTTGTTGCTAGGCAGAATGGGGAGATGCTGTTTACATCAGCATCTACCTGTTCAGCCTCCCTGTGAGACAATCGCGGGTGTCCCCGCGGCGATCGAGTCCTCGGGACCCGCGACCGGACTCACGGGGATCCTGACCGGCACGCGCGCGCTGATGGATGTACAAATGGATGTACCTGTACGCCAATTTGTCTGCCCGTGCCATTTTGCCGACGTACATTGTTGTGCGCCGGTCGGGAAGTGGTTAAAGGGATTTGTGCACCTTTTTCTTTGTTTAGTATTTGCCTGTATTTTTGTAGGTGCAGCAGTCATTGATTGTCCTAAACTAAGCACAAGGTTTTTTAAAATTATTTAAGCTTCATAAATTCAGCAATTGTAAGGGTTTACAATCATTTTAAGCTTTGACAATAAAACCTGGAAGCTGATTGGTTTCTGTCCAGAGCTGCAATAGATATTGCACACTCCAGTTTTAGTAACCCCCCCAATGTTTCCACAGATTCACCTCAGCTGCCAGATTTCTGGATTTCTGATGTTTGCTGCAGGGTGATGAATGCTATTTTGTGTAGTTTGCAGCCTATTCCAGTACCCAGGCTCTGTAAAGTTGCCACACAATGTTTCAACTCCTAGACCCCTGCTAGCAAATTTAAAAAAATCCTGTGTCATGCATCAAAGTTTGTGGCCTATTCTAGTGCTCTGGCACTCACATATAATTGTAGTTCTTGTCTCTAAAGCACCATACACAACTATCAGTTTTTCTGCTGAGTTTTTCCTTCAGATTTACCAAAACCATATAATATGAGGTCAAACCTTAGGAGTTTCAATTTGTATGCAATCAGGCAGGCCCTTGCACTACATGGTTTTGGTAAATCTGAAGGAAAACAATCAGCAGAAAATCTTATAGTGTGTATGGGGCATTAGACAATACAAGGGACGTCCCCCCTCCTGCTGCCTTCCACGGTTTGCTTGGGCTCTCCCATCCCACCAGGGAAAAAAAAACAAACAAAGCCCAGATCGGCTCTCCACTACGATATTTGCCAAAAGACAGGCACGGCTGTCTACAGCACATGCGGCGTAGACAGCGGCGCGCAAGCACACTGAGCGCGCCGCTGTTAACGGCGATGTGCCGGGAGTGGCGGCTCCCGTGTGCATGCGCGGGAGTGACGTCATCGCGGCTCCGTCGAATGACAGCGCCGGAGCAGCGAGACCCACCAAGAATATGGAGGCTCCGTACACAAGGGGACAGCGGTGACTTCGCTGGCTCCTGTGTCAGGTAAGTGACATATAATGGACTACTATGCGATGCATAGTAGTCCATTATGTTTTAACTTTGCAGACAATCAAAGAGGAAGTAAACCCATCAGGGTTTACTTCCTCTTTAAAGCAGGCATGTCCAAAGTCTAGCCACTATTGGCCCGCGGTCCAGTTTTGAACGGCCCGCCTGGCTATCAGGGCTGTCAGATGAGCCCGATCCCCTGCCAAGCTGTATGTTAGAAGCTTGTCAGCCTCAAAAGTGAAAGTAAAGTACAGGGGAGTGTGCTGTGCTCTCTGCTTCCCCTTACAGTGCTGTACCTGGCTAAATGAGGAAGCTGGAAAGGTAAAATACTGTGCTACAAGCTAGATTCGTTTTAAAAGTGCTTTATTCATGTGTCTGTGTCTGTATATGCATGTTACATAGTTACATAGTTAGTAAGGTTGAATAAAGACACCAGTCCATCCAGTTCAACCTGAGTGAGTGTGTGCGTGTCTACAATTGTCCCTATCCCTGTACATTGCACACTCACATCGGTCCCTACCCTCAAGAAGCCCATGATCCAAGGTCCCCATTCATATACTAGGGCCAATTTTGGACAGAAGCCAATCAACCTACCTGCATGTCTTTGGATTGTGGGAGGAAACCGGAGTACCCAGAGGAAATCCACGCAGGCACAGGGAGAACATGCAAGCTCCAGGCAAGTAGTGTCGTGGTTGGGATTTGATCCAGCTAGGCGAGAGTGTTAACCACTACACCACTGTGCTGCCCATGTGTCTGTGTGTGTATGCATGTGCATGTGTCTGTATATATGTCTGTATGTATGTGTATGCATGTGTCTGTATGTATGTATGTACTAATCATGAGTGACATTACAGCTTGGGGGGGGCGGGCAGATTACACAGCACATGCACTGTGCTGTTTAATCTGCTTTTAGGAACCAGGATCTCTATTTTTTTTAAGGTTAACAAACACTAATGTCAACGGCACCATTTAAAAAACTCTAAAGCATTTGAAAATACAGATCTTGGTGTTTTTAATGCTTTAAGGGCAGAGGAGGGATTTGGGGTCCCCAGATCTCTCCATAAAGAGTACCTGTCACATGCCTATTGCTGTCACAAGGGTGTTTACATTCCTTGTGACAACAATAAAAGTGATCCAAAAAAAATAAACAAAAATTAAAGCAAGTGTAAAAATAAAATAAATTAATAATAATAAAAAATAAAAATGAAATTGCCAATGTTCCCCCGTGCAAAGGTGAACATGCGTCAATACTGCACTGACTGCCTAGGGGCTTCCACAGAGTTTAATCCAGCACTGGGGCTCAGTCAACCAGACAGCTGCACTGAACGTGCTGCTGCTGGTGTGCACTGGCAGGAACAGTGCACCACAGGGTTTGTCATTGCATTCCCAATGGGCGAACAGTATGGTGGTATGGTGATGGTATTAATCAACAAGTGGTTAATGCAATCAAACATAGTATTCTTGTAAGTCTTTACATGTGCAGCTAGAGAGCAGTAAAACCAGGTGGTTTACTCACTGTTTTAGTGCTCCCAACTGCCCTCTTGAACCTGGGCATGCAGTTGCTCAGGGCTGTATACACTGCATGGCCACGATGCTGTGCGTTGTTAACGCAGCACATGATTGATTTGTGGTAGTGTGGCATTTACAGGGTTAAATCAGGCAGTGAGGAGGCTGTCACATTTGTTTGTGTTCTCAGCCAAACTGTCAAATCATCAAATGGCTAGTGTCATAAATGATCACATGTGCACCACCATGGCAGTTGCAGATCAAACTGAAGTAGCTTCCTTGGCTGTAAAGAATAGAAGGGTTTAACCACTTGCTGACCAATCACATACCTGGTACGCCATCGGTCTTCAAGTGGTTGAACCAGAATGATGCAGGCATCATCCCAGTATTTCTTGTAATAGCAATCAGAGCAGCTAACTAGCCACTTGATCGCTTTTATAACAGCGGTTCTCAACCCGGGGGTCAATTGCTGACTCTGTACACATAATAATGTCGGGTCTGTCTCAACCAGTGAAATGTCACTTCCGGGAGAGGAGAGACCACGGGAAGTAACGTTCCGTCGTCGCCATCTTGGTAAACTTGTCTGCTCCGCAGTAAGGCTACAGTTAGAAGTCGGCAAGCAAACATCTTTTTACACCCACCAAAGACTTTAAAGTCTATATTACACTTATTTTTACCAGTAAACCAAGCTTATATACTATATAAGCCTTATATAGCATATAAGCTCAGTTTACTGGTTAAAATAAGTGTAAAATGCAAGATTTCAGTGGGTGTAAAAAGATGTCCGCTTGCCAACTTCTAACTGTAGCCTTACTGTGGATGAGTGTACCAAGATGGCAGCGACTGAATGTCACTTCCCTTTCCACATTAAATGCGTTGCTGAGTCTGATGGAACACCTGAGTAACTGGCAAGTCAGAAACAAATTAATAAAAACATATAAGTACTGTGTGTCACCAGCTCTATCAATGAATAGATTGTGAATAAATTAGTCCAACATGACCTGACTGTGCAAGAAAAAAATTATTATGGAACAAAACATATAATTTATATATAAACGTCCCAATTGGTTCCTCAAAAGTGGTTATTCCGTGCCAGTGCTAGATATACAAAGTGTATAGCACCCAAAAACCCGTGATGCACCACCACATTCTGAATTGTGCACTCACCAGAATATGGTATAATAAGGGCCTGATCAGAACATGGGTCTTTCAATCATTTGTACTTGTTACTCCAAAGATGCCTCTGCGGGTCCAGCGGTATGTATTCTCCAGCCATATACTCATGCAAGATAAAGAGCCATCATTGCGCAAAATTCCAAAAAAGATAATTTATTTTGCTTAAAACATGCAGACCAGCACTAAGTCTATCCAGCAATCCGACATACAGTTTGTATACGCCGCTCCGTGCTTTGAAGCTGGCATGCTTTCCAAGCCTCAATTTCGGTGCGGGTCAGAGGCCGGATGTGACATCATCATCACTCCACTAGCCTCAACGTGTTTTGCATAAAATATACATCATCAGGACGCATGGAGGCTACTGGAGCAACGCTGATGTCACATGCGGCCCCGCACCAAAAATGAGGCTTGGAACGCACACAGGCTTCCAAGCACAGAGCGGCGTGTTCGAATCCCAACCACTACACCACCTGCCTGGAGTTTGTATGTTCTAACCGGGCCTGCATGCCCGGGTAGTCCGATTTCCTCACACACTCCAAAAGGCATGCTGGTAGGTTAATTGGATCCTGTCTAAATTGGCCCTACTATGTATGAATGTGAGTTAAAGCGGGAGTCTGCCGGGAGTTCCGCCGTTTTTTTTTTTTAAAAGCCAGCAGCTACAAATACTGCAGCTGCTGACTTTTAAAATAATGACACTTACCCGCCCAGCGTGCCCGCGATGTCGGCACCCGAAGCCGATCTCTTGATCGTCTCTCGGGTGCTGCCGCCGCCATCTTGGGTATGGAAATCAGGAAGTGGAGCCTTTCGGCTTCATTTCCCGGTTCCCTACTGCACATGCGCGAGTCGCGCTGCGCAATAAGGATGGTCTCGCTGCCTCTGGGATCTGTGTGTTTCCCAGCAGGCAGCGGGGGACTTTCGGAAAGGGGCGTAGATCTATGCCCCTTTCCGAAGATAGCTATGCCGGAAGTGGGTGCAGATACCTGTACTGTACAGGTACCTGCACCCCCCTTCCCCCTGAAAGGTGCCAATTGTGGCGCCGGAGCGGGGGAGGATTCCAATGAGCGGAAGGTCCACTTTAGGGTGGACCTCCGCTTTAATATATAGTGTATAATATATATATATGTAAAACGCTGCGTAAATTTATGGCGCAATACAAGTACCTGAAATAATAATAACAATAATAATAATACAAACTTTATGTTGGATTGCTGGATAGACTTAGTGCCAGTCTAACAACACCCTATCATGTAAGTGTACATCTGTTCACGTTTTAAGCTAAATAAATGATATTTTTTTGAAATATTGTGCAATGATGGCTCCTGCATATCAGATATTTATATTTCCATTCATAACAGTAACAAAATTACAGCAATGAAGGAGCAAGGAAAATAATTTTACTGTTAGGGGTCCCCACAACTTGGGAAATGTTATCAAGGGGTCACGGTGTTCAGGCAAATACCGTCCGGGCATCGGATACTGTCCGCCCCATACTGCGCAGGCGCAGCGCTTGTGCAGTACGGAGCAGAAGGAGCTTCGGAAAATTTCCCAAGATGAACGGCACCTGCGCCATGAGTGGAGGTGATAGCCCCACCATCCAAGTGGACATAGGGCGCGGCCTCGCTGCACCCGGCTCTTTTTAGTCTAACTCTATGTCCACATGGATGGTGGGGCTAGAACCTGGACTCACGGTGCAGGCGCCGTTCATCTTCGGCTATTTTCGGAATCTGTGTGTGCTGTGTACTGCGCATGCGCAGTACACAGCGGACACTATCCGATGGGGGACACAATATGATAGGACAACGGCACTAGAAAGGTTGAGAATCTCTGTATTATAAGCAGCCCTTCCGCGGCTTGTTTGGGCTCTCCCGTCCCACCAAGAGACCCAAGCAACCAGCTGGTGCTTCTGCCAGCTGGCCAGAAAGATCGGCTTTGATTGTAACCCGGAAGCAATGACCTGACATCACGTCTGGTTTACCCAGATGTCAACGGTGCCATTTTTTAAAAATTGAAAGCATTAAAAAATACCGATATCTGTGTTTTTAATGCTTTTAAGGGCAGAGGAGGAATTCAGGGTCTTATAGACCCCAGATCTCTCACATGCCTATTGCTGTCACAAGGATGTTTACATTGCTTGTGAAAGTGATCCAAAAAAAATAAAATAAATTAAAGCAAGTGTAAAAAAAAAATCTAATAATAATAATAAAAAAAAAGAAAGTGCCCCTGTCCAAAGGCAAACTTGCGACAATACCGCACTCACGCAAACGGCATTCGTCTCACACATGTGAGGTATTACCACGAACGTCAGATCATGGGCAGTAATTCTAGCACTAGACCTCCTCTGTACATTCAAAGTGGTAACCTGAAAGACCCCTTTCACAGTGATCTGCGGCCGTGTTAGTGCCAAAGCACTGCTCGTTTTAGCGGCACTTTTCAGCTGCTAACGGGGCGCATTTAATCGCAAATAAGGGGTTAAAAACGCCCGTTTTGTGGCAAAGTGCCTTTCCTGGCGCTTTGGAAGTGCTGCCCGCTCATTTTAATGGGAAGGGTGTTTTGGGAATGCTGTATACAGCTCTCCCAATCCGCTCCAAAGATGCTGCTCGCAGGACTTTTCCTAACGTCCCGCCAGCGCACCGCCGCAGTGTGAAAAGACACACTAAAATGAATGGGGAGGTGGTTTTCAGGCGCTATTTAGAGGCTATTTCTACCGCTAAAATGCCTGAAAACCACCTCAGTGTGAAAGGGGTCTACTGCTTATAAATCACTGCCTATGTAGTACAATTCCCGTCTTTTGTCTCCATTGCACGCAGATTTTTGCTGTTTTAAAGTAAGACATGTTTGGTATCTATTTACTTTGCAAAATATCATCTTTTGAGTTTTGCAAACATGTTTAGGAGCATCCAGCTCTTCATTATTTCCATCGGCCAGAACGATAATGTATTCTGGCTATTGAAATAAACGAACACCCGTGCAATTAACGCGTCTAGCGCGTTTAGATATGTTAACCATTTTCTGATGCTGAAACGCACCTCTCCTGAACGCGTTGGCCCGGGGTTGGGGGTTCTGACTGTAAACACCTATATGGACACATAGACTAACATGGAAGGCAGGGGAAAAAAAGCAAATTGCCTCAAAAAGCCGTTATTTTAACGCCCTGAGGCCTTATACAGCATATAAATGATCTCTTCCTACTGAGGTGTGGGGGGAATCTATAACATGATTCCTAACGGATCACACAACATCATGATGGAGAGGAGCTCCAGGGGAAGAAGGACGATTCCCATTCTATGGTCTGTTCCTACTTCAGAATAAAGTCCTCACAAAACAAAGGAGCAGCTCCATTCCCTTCACCATCTTCCCAAATTACAGGCTCCATGGCCCAGCCCACAGCTCTCCCTCCTCTGGCAGGGATTGTACATCCCAGCAGGCGGAGAGGAGCCCCCACCTCATCGTCACAGGCCTCAGCTCCTTTCCTCCTCCCTCACACCCCCCACAACATCACTGCAGAGGCTGCCTGACCCCAGCCGTGCTGACTGAGGAGCCCTGAACCAGAGGACTTCACCTTCCCCCTCCCTCAGGACACGGCGTGTGAGTATGGGAGACCCTGCTTCTCTATTCCGGGGAATAATACAGCGGGGGGCTTCCACCTTCCTACTGGAGAGCCTGCGTATTGAGAGGAGAGCCTGTGTATGGAGGGGAGCCTGTGTACAGAGAGGGAGAAGGGCTGTGTGCACTCTATGAGCTCCTCTCCTCCAGATCTGGGCCCTCTATGTACATACACTGAGCACAAAGAGCCTGACAGGGATCAGCACACACAATACAGAGCATGGGGAGGGGGGCATCCATCCTCTGTCACCCCACACCTTCATCTTCTCCTGCACTCCTCTCAGCTCTGTGCTCATCTCTATCATTAGGGACAATAGACATCCAGGGTGTCACAGATGCAAATCCTCAGCCAGTATGTAAAGGGGAATATATTGATTTCCAGTCATTGACACCAGATTTTATTCCCTCTTATAGATGTCTTCATAGACAGACACTATATATATATATATATATATATATATATATATATATTAGATCCAGTATCTGTGCTAGTCCTGATTTACTATAGCTGAACAGGCGCGGGATGTGTTTCTGTGATCTGCAGGCTGACATGTCTGCACCAATGTACAACGCATAGAGATTTACTAACACTGGAGCGTGCAAAATGTGGTGCAGCTGTGCATAGAAACCAATCAGCTTCCAGGTTTTATTGTCAAAGCTTAATCTTAGTACACATCATGAGATTATCGGACGAATGATCGGCTGTTTTTTTTTTGCATGCTAGTCTTCATATCGAAAATGAATAGGTTACTAAAGTACGAAAATTCTCATACAACAGAAGTGATGCCATGTGTTGTAGTGTATTTGTATTGTATTTTTAGAGGAAAATTGTACTGAAATCATACGATCTGGTATCGTACGAGAAACATTTTCGTGTTTGTTTTGTCCCGTTGGATAATTTCGGATGAAAGCTGTGTACTAACGATCAGATTATCGTACGATCGATTCAAAGTGATGTCATGTGTTGTAGTGCATTTGTATTGTATTTTCGGACTGTACTAATTAAACAAAAATCATACCATCTGGTATCGTCTGAGAAACATTTTCGTGTTTGTTTCGTCCTGTTGGATAATTTCAGATGAAAGCTGTGTACTAACGATCAGATTATCGTAAGATCACCTCCAAAGCGGTATTTTTTTGGACGATATTCTAAATGTGTGTAGGGGCCACTCATTGAACAAGCTGAAGTTAGTATCTGATTGTCTTTCATGCATAACTGCACCAGATTCTGAGTGCTCCAGTTTTAGTAAATCTCCCCCAGTGATTCCTAGCAAATCACATGTTCATCTTCCAATGTTTCCGGTGTGATCCTAGAGTGCAGTGCTTTTTACACATCTAAGCAATGCTGCCTCTGTGTTTTCTCTATATTATTATTATTATTATTACAGAAATTGGCCTATGCTGAAGGAACCCCTAGCAACCTCTGGAGGAACCCTGGTTGAGAATCACTGCTATAGAGGATTTATATAGTGGCAACAATTTGCACAGTGCTTTATAGGCCCCATCCACACGGACGCACTATTCCATACACCCACACATGTTGTTCTGCGCAGGCAACCTGTTCAAATTAATGACAGGGGGGTGGCTGCACAGATCTCCAAGCGCATCCGCAAGTGTACATCTGTGCAGGACCGATGCATGGATCAGAACACCGTCTGTCTGCATTCTGATCAATGAATTACTCCGCACAGATGTACACGACGGAAGGTGATTGGAGATCCATGCAGCTGTTTACCTGTCATTGATTTTACCAGGTTGCCTGCACAAAACACCATGCCTCCTATGCAGGTAAACACAGCCCTCTGAACAGTATCAGCCCTGCACAAACTGTTGCCACTATATAAATCCTGTAAAGTAATAATAATTATTATAATATAATATAATATAAATCCTGTATTATAATCATACAAACCGAGAAGGCACAGAGGCAAGGTTGTTTAGATGTGTAACAAGCTCTGCAATCTAGGATCACACCATAGACATTGAAGATTAAAATGCGATGTGCTAGAAATCCCTATGTGTTGTACATTGGTGTGGTCATGTCAGACTGTAGTGCCAGTGTACCAGAGCGAAATAACATGTTCATTTCCATGCATCCGCATGCTAGCTGCCTGTTAAACATCAGTGATTGGTGGATGGCTGTGCAGATTTCCAAGCACATCTCGCTGTATAAATCCATGCAGTACCAATACACGAATGTACAGTCAGGGGATTCAGATCTGTGTAGTCACCCCCCTGTAATTGATTTTACAGACTGCCTGCACAGTACACCATGTCTCCCATATGAGTAAACACTAAAAGGGGTTGTAAAGTCTCAACGTTTTCACCTTAAAGAATCACTAAAGATAATAAAAAAAAAAAAAATAACTAACATGTTATACTTTCCTCCACTGTGCAGCTCGTTTTGCACAGAGTGGCCCCGAACCTGGTCTTCTGGGGTCCCTCGGCGGCTGTCTCGGCTCCCCCTGGCAAGGACTCAACACCTTCATTCAAGCTCCCTCGCATGGTGTGGAGTGCTTGCGGGCGCGTTCCCATGATACAGCCGGTGGCCATAGCCGCTCACTGTTTCACTCGGCCCCGCCTCCTGGCGCACCACGTCATTGGATATGATTGAAAGTCAATCCATCCACTTTAACCAATGAACGGCCAGGCTGAGCGGCGAAGAGGATGTCGGGGGTGAGCTTGGGACTTTCGAGGGGTCAGGTAAGTAAAACTGGGGTGGGGGGGCTGGAGGGGCCCCGATATTGTCAGGTGTTTTTTCACCTTAATGCATAGAATGCATTAAGGTGAAAAAACACGTACCTCTACAGCCCCTTTAATGCATTAAGGCAAAAAACCTTCTTTGCTGCAGTGACCCCCCAGACCCTCATTTTTCTTGCCTGTGCCCATTCATTCCACCGCCGTGCAGGAGCCCAGCGGCTCCAGCCACTGGCTGTCACGTCATTGGACAGACTGATTGCAGCAGAAGCCATTGACTCCTGCTGTTGTCAATCAAATCCAGTGACACATAGGCTGGGCGAGACCGAGTCCCGCTGTCTGTGTCAATGGACACAGCATCAGGACTCAGGAGAGCGCCCACACGAGTGCCACCATGGAAAGCGGCTCTCCATGGGGACACCGAGGAGGGGGAGGAGCCAGCAGCAGGCAGGGTCTGGCTTAAAAATCATGTTGTTTTCCTGCACCAGGGGAGCTGCACATGTCGCAAACGGGCACCTATAGATGTTAATGGCTGCACAGGCTTATACCCACATAAGTGCTGATGTTTTCATGTGCATATGACATATTCCCCAAATGCACAAGTTTCACATTCATGAAATACATTATACGCTAATGCACGGGTTAACAAAGCTGCAAAAAAGCATTGGTGTTTACAGGAATATAAGTGCAGCTGTTCACCTCAATGGACAGCTATATGCTCCACCTTTGGCTCCTCAGTCGCCAGAAAAAGCCAAGATTTTTACACCCAATCCTGCCCGCTCCTCTTACCATCTGGGTAAATGAGGTCTTATTCACACAGAACATTATTGCCAACTGTGGCAACAATCCAGTATATTCTTGCAGCTGGCTTCACAGATGGATGCGGATAGTTGCAGCCGCTCAGCTTGTATAAAGCAATGACAGGCTGACAGTCTGCGGGTGTTCACATGTAGTCGCTCATGGAGCGATTACCTGCAGTCAGGGACAGGTGACTGCCTCTGGGTGCAAGATGCCTTGTGAACGATGCCCAAAATTGTATTTCCACTTTTACAGCCAAATTCATGACACCCCCCCCCCCCCACCCCTTTATGGATACTATGTATTCTTATTCACATAGCATACCTAAAGATAATTAAAAACATATACTGTATTTTTTACCTTTCCAGCGCTTTCTACTACTTTCTTTGGAGCAGACTTATACATAGTTATACATAGGACTCCAAAGCCAGCTTGTATTGTTCAGAATGAAGAAAAAACAGAAAAGCGCCTCTAAGTGCAATATTTATTGTATAAAAGCAAGTCAAAGTAACAATAAAACACTCACATAAGGTAAAGAAAGATAAACTATCTGGGAGGAGGAACCCACGGGAACTGTCCTCAATGCCTCCGGTCTGGGGGTACGCCTGCCGCAATTACCGCATTGAATCAGGAACAATCGGTTCTCCCCTCACCCCGGTGACATCACACGCCCACTGGCACTGCGCTCCAAGCTGGTTCCATCAGGCTTACCTGGAACAACTCAGGACTTGCTGGCTTCTTCCTGATTCACCACGGTAATCACGGCAGGCGTACCCCCAGACCGGAGGCGTTGAGGACTGTTCCCCATGGGTTCCTTCTCCCAGGTGAGAATCTTTTCTTTGCCTTATGTGAGTGTTTTATTGCTACTTGCTATTGTACAATAAATATTGCACTTAGAGGTGCTTTTTTTGTTTTCTCTTCATGTTGCATCCCAGAGTTGGCTTCACTCCAGAGAAAAGCTGTGCCCTCAGTTTGTGCCTTCCACTCAAGATTCATCATTAAAGCGGGAGTCCACCGGGACTCCGCGTTTTTTTTTTTTTTAAAAAAAGCCAGCAGCTACAAATACTGCAGCTGCTGACTTTTAAAATAGTGACACTTACCTGTCCAGCGCGCCCACGATGTCGGCACCCGAAGCCGATCTCTAGATCGTCTCGAGTGCTGCCGCTGCCATCTTGGGTATGGGAATCAGGAAATGGAGCCTTTCGGCTTCATTTCCCGGTTCCCTACTGCGCATGCGCGAGTCGCGCTGTGCAATAAGGACGGTCCCCGTCTGCCACTTTAGGGTGGACCTCCGCTTTAAGACAATTTATCCATTTCTTCATCTACTTTTTAATTCTTTCCTTTCCTGATCTATCATCCCATGCACAGAGAAACCCTGATGCTCCTCTTCTGTGGTTCCCCACTGGCACTCTTGCTCCCCCCCCCCCCCACTGAGTGCCCTATAAAAGCTGTTTATGGGGGCACTGCTTTAGAGTCGGTCTGTATGCGTCTATTCAGACACACCTGTACTTGCCAGGAGAGAGGAGAAGAGTGAAATGTAAACCTGAATTTTTTTTTTAATGAAGACCTCTACCTGGTACAGTAGAGGATATCAAGTCATCTGTGCCCAGTCTTGCCACGGAGAGTTAATCCAGCTCTGAGCAATCCTTTTGTCATTTATTAGTAAGATAAAAAAAATACATGCAGATAAGTCCAGCTCTCCCAGTATTGGCGGCTCCACACCTCAGCATGATTGGGCATGCTGAAGTCACGTGGTGCCTTTCCTAAATTTTGACTGGATATTATTCAGAACTCAGGAGTAGGAGAGTGTAGAGCTGGGCGGCGACGATCTGGTCCTCTCTCTTCTGAGGCATGGAGGGAGAGAGGGAAAGATGACCTCCACTCGGCTCCATGTCATTGGATGACGGAAGCGACATCAAACATCTTAAAGGGGAAATATTTTTTTATTGAACAAAAGAGTCTTTTTGGCCCCAGATCTCACATTAAAGAGGTCCTGTCATGCTTTTTTTCTATTACAAGGGATGTTTACATCCCTTGTAATAGGAATAAAAGTGACCCAAAAATTTTGTAAAAATAAAAAGTAAAATAAATAATATTTCCCGCTGAGCTCGCGCGCAGAAGCGAACACATATGTATGTAAGCGACACATGCGCATATGAAAACTCTTTTTTTTTTCCCCCCTTCTTTTTTGACCCTTCCACCTTTCTCTCTTCTTTCTCTTTTAGCCCTTGTACACACGGTCGGAGATTCCGATGGAATGTGTCCGATCAGACCGTTTTGTCGGATAATCCGACTGTGTGTGGTCTGCATCGGACTGTGGTCTGCAACTTGTCGGTAAAATTTTCCGACAACATGATCCGATCGGACCTTGTCCGATCATGTGTAGAGAATTCCGATCGGACAAAGTGCCACGCATGCTCAGATCAAATTCCTACACCAAAGCTATTGGCTACTAACCTGAACGTAGTCCCGTCGTAACGAAATAACGTCATCACGTTCTGAACGATCGGATTTTCCGACAACTTTGTCCGACCATGTTTATGCAACAGTTTCTGCCAAAATCCGTCGGATTTGGTTGTCGGAATGTCCAACCGTGTGTACAAGGGCTTACACTTCAGTTTCCGCCCTACTACAATTATTTTTTTAATATAAAATGGTTACAACGCACCAGTTACAACGTACAGCACCATTAATCGCTTCCCGTCCAACCGCCGCAGTTATGCTCCCCTGCGCGAGCCACCGTAGCTATACGTCGGCTCGCGGGGTCGGGATAGCAGGCCACGAGCGATCGTGAGCAGGAGAGACAGAACAGGGACGAGTGTGAGTAGACACACACTTCCCTGTTCTGTTCTGACAGGAGTGACAGATCGTGTGTTCCTATTAGCTAGGAACCACGATCGGTCACTTCCTCCAGTCAGTCCTCTCCCCCTTCAGTTAGAATCTCCTGCCAGGGAACTCAGTTAACCCCTTGATCGCCCTCTATTGTTAACCCCTTCACTGTGAGTGACATTTTTACAGTAATCAATGCAATTTTAGAGCATCAATCGTTGTATTAATGCCAAGGGTCCCATAAATGCGTCAAAATTGTCCAATGTGTCCGCCATAATGTCGCGGTCACGATAAAAATAGCAGATCGCCACCATTACTAGTAAAAAAAAAAAATTAATAATAAAAATGCTAGAAATCTTTCTCCTATTTTGTAGATGCTATAACTTTTGCACAAACCAATCAATACATGCTTGTTGCGATTTTTATTTTACCAAAAATATGTAGAAGAATACATATCGGCCTAAACTGAGGGAAAAAAAACTTTTATATATTTTTGAGGATATTTATTATAGCAAAAAGTAAAAAATAATGCGTTTTTTCAAAATTGACACTTTTTTTTTGTTTATAGCGCAAAAAAAATAAAAAGCGCAGAGGCAATCAAATACCACCAAAAGAAAGCTCTATTTGTGGGGAAAAAAGGACGTCAATTTTGTTTGGGTACAACGTCACACGACCGTGCAATTGTCAGTTAAAGCGACACAGTGCCGAATCGGAAAAAGTGCTCTGGCCAGGAAAGAGGTAAATTCTTCTGGGGCTGAAGTGGTTAATGTACAGTATATTTGCATATATAGGCAGTCTCTCTTTTTCGATTAAACTGTTTTGTACTTTGCTTGATCATTTGATGCGCCTAAGCCTTATTTCACCATACATCGCAATCTGGCGCACTGAGTGCTCCGCCTCGAGGACTTCAACTAATATTACATTATTTTGGTGACGTTTCGAATATTCCAATTGTATCCCTTCATTGGGATCCTTTTCTTTATGCTATGTTTTATGTAACCATCTAATTGTCAACGTAATCTGTTGAATTTATTTTTCTACGAATAAAATACTTTGCAAAAGAAAACGGTGTTCAAACCACACATGTGAGGTATCGCATAGAGTGAGAACAATAATTCTAGCCCACCTCTATAACGCAAAACTGGTAACCTGTAGACATTTTTAAACGTCGCATATGGAGATTTTTAAGGGTCAAAGTTTATCGCCGTTCCACGAGCGGGCGTAATTTTGACGCATAACATGCTGGGTATCAATTTACTCAGCGTAACTTTAGACTTTACTAATGTCTTATTTTTATCATTTAAAAAAGTGTCTTTTTATTCAAAAAAATTGTGCTTGCAAGACCATTGCGCAAATACAGTGTGACATAAAGTATTGCAACGACCGCCATTTTATTCGCTAGGGTTTCTCAAAAAAAATAAAAATGATATATATATATATATATATATCTATATATATATATATATATATAAAATCTTTGGGTGGTCTAAGTAATTTTTTAACAAAGGAAAACAGATTTTACCTTGTAAACAACCTGTTTGAAAAATAGGCCTGGTCCTTAAAGCGGGGTTCCACCCTAAAGTGGAACTTACGCTCATCGGAACCCTCTCCCCCTCTGTTGTCACAGTTGGCAGGTATTTGCACCCACTTCTGGGCATAGACTCCCACAGGAGTCTATGCCTCTTCCTGTCCTGGTCCGCTGTCTGCTGGGACACACACGGGTCCCAGAGACAGCGCGGACCATTCCAATTGCGCTGCACGACTCGCGCAAGCGCTGTAGGGAACTGGGAAGTGAAGCCGCAACGCTTCACTTCCTGATTCCCTCACCTAGAATGGTGGCGGCAGCAGCCGCGAGTCGAGTGATCGATCCGCCTTGGCTACCGACATCGCTGGATCCTGGGACAGGTGAGTGTCCATTTATTAAAAGTCAGCAGCTGTAATATTTATAGCTGCTGGATTTTTATAATTTTTTTTCCAGTGAAATCCCTCTTTAAGTGGTAATACTGTACCATTAGTTTATACTGGGTGAGTGGTGGGTTTACATTCACTTTAAGGTAAAAAAAAACTTTTAAATTTACGATCACTTTAAGGACTTGTTCTCATTTAGGGCAGTGACCTGCATTTTTAACCACTTACAGTGATTGAAAAATGACAAAAAATATAAGAAATTACACAAAGTTGTCACTAAATTATATATTGCTCACACTTGCCATGGTTATATGTGGAATTACACCCCAAAATACATTTTACTGCTTCTCCTGAGTATGGGGATACCTCATGTGTGAGACTTTTTGGAAGTCTAGCCACATACAGGACCCCGAAAACCAAGCATCGCCTTCAGGATTTCTAATGGCATAAAATGGTGATTTCACTTCCTCACTACTATTACAGTTTTGGAGGCCATGAAATGTGATAAAACTTTGGGCAATCAGGTGGTCCCTCTCCACATGGTCACAGAGGCTGCAGGGGCATCCGGTCAGGATCCAGTCGGACAACGCCACAGCTGTGGCGTATGTCAACCATCAAGGAGGAACAAGGAGCGCGGCTGCAGCACTGGAGGTCGCTCACATCCTGCGGTGGGCAGAGCAGCGAGTGCCGCCTCTGTCGGCCATGTACATTCCGGGTGTAGAAAACTGGCAAGCGAACTACCTAAATCGTCAGATGCTGGACCAAGGGGAATGGTCGCTATAACCGGATGTATTTCGGCTCCTTTGCCTAAGGTGGGGCATGCCAGATGTGGATCTCCTGGCTTCTCTACTGAATCGGAAGGTACAGAGGTTTGTGGCCAAGTCAAAGGATCCCTGGGCGGACACAGCAGATGCGTTGGTGGCTCCATGGGGGCATTATCGGCTAATTTATGCTTTTCCCCCACTTCAAACTTCTACCCCCTCTGCTTTGCAGAGTGGAGGCCGAAGGGATTCCGGTAATTCTGATTGCCCCAGATTGGCCTCGGCATCCGTGGTACACCGACATAGTACGAATGGTGGCAGATGTTCCTTGGCGACTGCTGATGCGAGAGGACCTTCTGTTGAAAGCCAGGTGCTAAGGGACCGAGGTCTGTCGGATTCTGTAATATCCACTATGCTGAGGGCATGAAAGTCATTTTCTCTGAAGATTTATCATCGCACGTGGAAGATCACCATGTGTGAGGAGATGGGGTGGTGTCCGCGCACATACTCGATTTCCAGGATCCTGCTGTTTTTGCAGCGAGGAGTGGATTGGAAACTTGCCTTAAAGAGGAAGTAAACCCTGATGAGTTTACTTCCTCTTTGATTCCCTGCAAAGGTAAAGCATAATGGACTACTATGCATCGCATAGTAGTCCATTATGTGTCACTTACCTGACACAGGAGTCAGCTAAGTCACCGCTGTCCCCTGTAGTCAGGAGCATCCATCTTCTCGGTGGGTCTCGCTGCTCCGCTGCTGTCATTCGGCGAAGCCGCTAAGACGTCACTCCCGCGCATGCGCACGGGAGTCACCACTCGTGGCATATCGCCGTTGACAGCGGCGCGCCGCTGTCTATGGCACATGCGCCATAGACAGCGTGCCTGTTTTTCGGCAAATATCTCCTAAACCGTGTAGGTTTAGGAGATATTTCTTGGACCTACAGGTAAGCCTAGATTAAGGTCAAAGTGGTTTGTAAGGGTTTAAAACCACTTTAAGCACCATCAAAGGGCAGATCTCAGCTTTGGCTATCTTTTTTTCAGCGAAAAACTTGGTGACTCATTCATTGGTGAGTACGTTTGTTCAGGGGGTTTGACATGTGGCCCCTCCGACCACCTCTACCTCCTTGGGATTTGAATCTCATGCTCTTGGTGCTTCAGAAACCACCGATTGAAAACATTCTCCCTACTTGATCCTTCACAAGGATAAAACAGTGCTGCGTCCGCAGCCTTAGTTTCTGCCAAAGATTGTTTCGGCCTTTCATCTAAATGAGGCATTGTGCTTCCGTCCTTATGTCCTCAGTCATCACACCCCAAAGAGGTGGCTTTGCATTCCTTGAACGTGGTACGGGCTCTGCAGGTGTATCTGTCTGCTACGGCTCCTTTTCAGGAAGTCGGAAAAAAAAAATGCTGTTTGTATCGGTGGCTGATATGAAGAAGGGACTGGCGGTCTCATTGGTCACCATTTCTCGGTGGATCAGACAGATTGTGCTTCAGGCTTATGCCATAAGGGGACGGGTGCCTCCCTTTCCTGTCACGGCACATTCTACCAGGGCAATTGGTCTGTTTCCCAGGTGTGTAAGGTGGCGACCTGGTCGTCCGTTCACACTTTCACAAAATTTTACAAGGTTTTGCAGGCGGCTGTTTAAGATTGCAATTCCTCCATTGAGGAGCTCTTGTTGTTATGGGCGGAGTTATTTTCTTGCTGTTCCCACCCCTCGTTTCTTTGACACCGCTTGGGGACATCCCTAAGGTCAAGATGAAGATGCTGTGTCCATCAATGAACGAAAGAGAAAATAGGATTTTTGTACTCATCGTAAAATCCTTTTCTCTGGGGTTCATTGACAGACACAGCACCCACCCCTCCTATTTATGTTTGTACTGATGCAGTGTGATGGGTTATAGCCAGTAGGACCACCCCCTGGGCGGTACAGTGCAAGTGTGGCTGTTTTTAACACTTTCTGCCTAGTCCTCTCCTAAAGGGGTGATATAACTCTACGGTCAAGATGAAGATGCTGTGTCCATCAATGAACTTCAGTGAAAAGGATTTTACGGTGAGTACAAAAATCCTATTTTGCTTTTTTGTTTTATTTTTAAACTGTTCCTTTCATATTTTTTTAATCATTTTATTGTCATCTCAGGGAATATACATATCCCCTATGATAGCAATAGGTAGTGACAGGTACTCTTTTAAAAAAAATTGGGGTCTATTAGACCCTAGATCTCTCCACTGTCCTCAAAGCTTCTGACCACACCAAGATCGGTGTGATAAAAGGCTTTCCCAATGGTGCTGTTTATATCTGGCAGAAATCATGAAATGCACATAGCTTCCAGTTTCTCAGGCTATAGAGATCATAAGAGCCGTTCTGGTGTCTGATCAGCTCTATGGTCAGCTGGCGGAACCGCCGGATGAATTATTGGGTTCCCTGTTGGGACAGGGGAGCCAGAGAAAACCATGGAAGACGGTGGGGGGGGGGGGCGGTGGGTGACATTCCCTCCCACTGCTTGTATAAGCAGTCTAGGGGCTAGCTAGCTAGGATTGCTTTTACATGAAAGCCGACCACTGGCTGAAAAGAATGATACCAAGATGATATCTAAACCTGCAGGCATCATTCTGGTATAACCACTCATAACAGTACGTTGCTGGTCCTTGTTGGGCATGTATTGTAATGTTCTTTTTTTCATGCAGCATGTGGGCTGAATGAAAAAAAAAAAAAAGAGATTGATCGGCGTATGCCCACTTCTAATGATGGGCTACATGCACCATTTTTTTTATTTTTATTAACTGGTGGTGAAATCACCTCCTACAGCGCTGGAGTTGCTGATTTTTGTATCGTGAGAGCAAACACTGTTGCTGTCAAGATAAATAAATCAGTGCTGCATCTAAATGGCATACCTGAAAAGCAAGCAATGGTAGCGATAAAACATTAACTTAATAAAACATGATTTCTTGACGCAAACTGTGCCTAAAAAATATATGCCAAAGCATAGGGGCAATCCGCACCTAATGTTAGGAGCAAATCGCTCCTCCACCCCTGCCCCCATGCTTTGACATATATTCTCTTTTTATTAACTGTGGTGGTGAAATTGCTTCCTACAGTGCTGGAGTCACGGCTTTACATATTGTGGGAGCAAAAGCTGTTGCTGTCAGAATAAATAAACCTGTGCTGCAGCTGAATGCCATACCTGCTAAGCAAATTATGGTTAACAATAAAACAAAGTACAGTAAAACATACCATACCTGCAAAGCAAATACAATGAAACATAGTAAAAATAAAACATTACACAGTTCTAAAATACAGTAACAATAGAGAGAGAACAATAGATATAGAACAATAGAGAGTGGACAATGGAGAGCGAACATAAGAGAGAGAAGAAAAATAAAACCACAACTATTTTTGGCTTTTTTATTTTTTTTATGTTTTCGTGTGTTTATTTTATAATTTTTTTTTACTTTTATGTAAACTGTAAATGTTTCAGATTAGGGTCTCTCAAAATGTAATGGCCATCTCATCTTTCGAGACCCTGTGTAAGTGTGCCTAGGACTGTGCAATGCTGTACTCCACTAGTGTGTGGTAGTGTTCGAAACAGTCACCAATGCAAAGACCAGGTTGGTCAGGACAGGAGAGACAATAAAAGCGTGTGTCACACCTATATCCGCGCTTTCTACAGACATGCCATCTTCTTTGGGTAGGGGTACCAGGGAGGACATGCGGTAAATGCCTCTCATGCAGCCGGCTTGCTGCATTTGGTTTGGGAAGTTGGGCCACAGCACCGTCTGGAAACAGAAGGGCTGTGATGATCTCTTCCTGGAATTTAAGGAAGAATCCAGTTCGTCCTGAGGCTTTGTACGGCGCCAACAACTGGTCGTTGAGATCCACCCCCTCCCATATTAAGGTTATATTGGTGGACACAGAAGGGTGTCTCCACAGCACCAGTCATCGTAGGAATTTGGACCGTCGTCTCTGCGTAAAGGGAGGACAGAAGGAAAAATTCTTCTTATTATCCCTCCACTTCACATCAAGCAAATTATTACGTCTCAAGCGGCTCTCTCGACCCAGCCTAAAATAGGAATCTACAAGCCACTGGGGTAAGCCCCGGCGATTAGATCGTATGGTGCCATATGCGCCAATTCCATGATCAGACAAGTGACTAAAAAGTGGCATGCTTGTGAAATAATTGTCCACATACAAGTGGTCCCCCTTTCCGAATAAGGGAGTCACCAAGTCCAAAACTATTTTACCAGTGCTCCCTATGTAGTCTGGGCAGTTCTCCAGCTCTAGGTAACTATCTCTTCCCTTGTAAACCATAAAACTATATATATAGCCTGTTGCTCTGTCACAGAGCTTATACAGCTTGACCTCATATCTAGGAAGATACTGTTTGAATGACAAGCAGCCAGAAAACGTAATCAGGGACTCATCAATGCAGACAACTTGATCGGGAGTAAACAAGGCTGCAAACTACTGGTTGAAGTGGTTTACGAGGTACCCAATTTTGTTGAGCCGATCGTATTCAGGGTCACCCCAAGGACAACAAGTTCATTGTCATTGAAATGCATGACCCGCAAGATCTGCTCGCATCGTGTCCTGGTCATGGAGGCAGAGAATACGGGCATATGGTGAATTGGGTCAGTGGACCAATATGACCGCAACTCACTTTTTTAGTTATGCCCATGAGGAAGGATCAGCCCAGGAGGGTCTTAAATTCAGAGACCGTAATAGGTTTCCAATCTCTGGTAAGGGTCAGCTGGAGATTAGCGGCAATGAATTGACCAGCATACATATTGCTTTGGTCCATAATGGATCTTCTCTGAAAAACAGCAAATAAAAATCAAGTGACGTAAAATCAACTGTTTCCACCTGAATTCTGTGTTGGCCAGTGAATGGGGGCTACAGAAGTGGTGGGCTCCCAATTTGGATTGGCTAATGCAGCAGGAAGGGCACTATGGGCTCGACGGGCCTATCTTTGTCTTCTTGGTGGCTGCGGGACTAGTTGTGCTAGCCACCTCACCAACTTGAACGGCACTTATGGGACTCGCCACATCACCACGTGATACTGCAGTGCTGGATGTACGACCAGGATGTACTTGGCCGCTGGTGCTTGCCAGTTCATTAGAAGGATGAGCTGCACTAGTACTGGCTCTCTGCTCCATACGAGAGCCCTGCTGTTCTTTCACCTCAACAGCAGAAGAACGGGGTTGGGTACGCTGACCTTAGCAGGGACCACTACTCCATCCTCAGAGCTATCTGTCAGGGTGCTGCTGCTGTCTACGAGTTCGTATTCTGAGCCTGAATCTGACAGATGGGTGAGTTCCTCTTCACTCTCATCTTGTCATGCTCCGAAACGTGTAGCCCTCTTCACTAGTGTACCTTCGATTGGACATTTTTGCCTCTAAATTTACTGGTACACTAGTGAGAATCACAGGAAAAAAAAGAGCACCTAACTGTCAGCGACTGCTTCCAACGCTACCAAAAAACCTTAGCGTTCGCAGGGATGAGTCGTGACTCTGCGAATGCTGCAGTTATGTGTGTTGTGTTTTGTAAGTGACAGTAATCGATTGATACTGAACTTGGGTGGGCTGGGCTGGGCTAGGCTGGGTGGAGAGGCTAAATGCAGGTGCGTTTTTGGCAACCCTAAACTACTGGGGTTGCTAGTATAGATCTGATCAGATATTGATCCATTAAGACACTATACTACTAAGGGAGGGGTATGGTGTGTGCGTGGGTGTTAGCAAAACTGGCACTAATCTGACGCTGCCTGGAGCGACAGAGACCCTAATTGACGCTAAAACCAAATCAGGGGGTTAAACCTTTTATTAGGTAATATACGGCGGGTGCCCTGATGCTATAAAAAATTATCTAACTGACCAGCGCCACCCGTGACACTAATACGGTGATCATTGGTGACGGGGGGGGGGGTCCCTAGACCTATCTGGGGTTACTACTAAGTGCCCAAATGCCGATTAGTGTCACAAATGACACCAGTACAGTGATCTTTAAAAGAACAGTGTAAAAATAAAAGGTAAAATAAATAAGAAAAAATCATTATTTTTTAACCAGTTCCTGACCGGCGCACGGTGATGTACGTCGGCAGAATGGCACGGGCAGGCAAACTGGCGTACAGGTATGTCCAGTTGAATTTGCCGCCCTGCCACCACATGTGCGCCGCCGGTGGCACGCGCACGTGCCAGTTGGGACCCCCCTGAGTCCGGTCGCGTTAACAGCTTCTCCCCGTTCTGCCTAGCAACAAGTAACACTGATCTCTGCTTCCTGTGATTGGAGCAGTAATCAGTGTTCACTAACACACAGCCCAGCCCCCCACAGATAGTAACATGCCCCTAGGACACACTTAACTCCTACTCTGCCACCCCCTGGTTAACCCCTTCACTGCCAGTGTCATTCACACAGGAATCAGTGCATTTGTATAGCACTGATTGCTGTATAAATGACAATGGTCCCAAAAATTTGTCAAAAATGTCCGATGTGTCCGCCATAATGTCGCAGTCACAATAAAAATCGCTGATCGCCGCCATTACTAGTAAAAAAAAAAATATTAATAAAAATGCCATAAAACTATCCCCTATTTTGTAAACGCTATAAATTTTGCGCAAACCAATCAATAATCGCTTATTGCAATTTTTTTAATCAAAAATATGTAGAAGAATACGTATCGGCCTAAACTGAGGAAAAAAAATTTTTTTTTATATATTTTTGGGGGATATTTATTATAGCAAAAAGTAAAAAAATAATGCATTTTTTTCAAAATTGGCGCAAAAAATAAAAACCGCAGGGGTGATCAGATACCACCAAAAGAAAGCTCTATTTGTGGGAAAAAAAGGACGTCAATTTTGTTTGGGAGCCACGTCGCAATTGTCAGTTAAAGCGACGCAGTGCCGAATCGCAAAAAGTGGTCTGGTCATTGGCCTGCAAAATGATCCGGTCTGAAAGTGGTTAAGCGCGCCCCATTCTGCTGAGCTCGCATTCAGAAGCGAACGCATATGTGAGCAGTGCCCACCTATGAAAACGGTGTTCAAAGCACACATGTGAGGTATCGCCCGTGATCAATAGAGCGAGAGCGATAATTCTAGACCTCCTCTATAACTCAAAACATTCAACCTGTAGAATTTTTTAAACGTTGCCTATGGAGATTTTTAAGGGTAAAAGTTTGTAGCCATTCCACGAGCAGGAAAAAAAATTGGGCTAACGTTTAATGTCTTATTTTTTAATTCAAAAAAGTGTATTTTTTTCCAAAAAAAAAAAAGACTGGTGTGCAAATACGGTGTAACAGAAAGTATTGCAATGACCGCCATTTTATTCTCTAGGGTGTTAGAAAAAAAATATTTAGTGTTTGGGGGTTCTAAGTAATTTCTAGCAAAAAAAAAAGGAAAATTTATATCAAATACTTACCGTAATTTTCCTTTCCTGATGGACTCCATGGCAGCCTACGTATGGGTTAATCCCCGCCTCTCATACCTCATAGGACCCCACTCCCATAAATCTTTGCTTCTGAACAGAGACTGTGTTCCGTAAGTTAGCCTACTCCAGCAAAAGGGAGGGAACTCCTGCTGCCATGGAGTCCATCAGGAAAGGAAAATTACGGTAAGTATTTGATATAAATTTTCCTTTTTCCTGACAGACTCCATGGCAGCTTACGTATGGGAAATAACTAGCCATACACACCCGGGTGGGAAATTGCTGGTTAACAGAAAAAGGTTTAATTGGCACCGTCAACAGATAAGACATGCAAACCAAAATTAACCGACGATAAAGAAGCCGGCTCAACACAATAATGTGTCATAAAGGTATTAATTGATGACCATGAGGCCGCTTTACAGATTACTTCTGGAGAAACATGACGAGCAGCCGCCCATGATGTTGAAACGCTCCTGGTAGAATGAGCCGTCACCGCCTCTGGAGGAGCCAAACCCTTAGCTTTATAAGCCCCTTGAATAGCCTGAACAATCCAAGCTGCGATGGTTCTTGAAGAAGCATGTGATCCCTTATTCCTTCCATTGAAGTAAACAAAGAGGGTCAGAAGTCCGAAAAGGAGCTGTGGATTCCAAGTACTGTTTTAGAACTTCTCCAACATCTAAAGGATGAATGTTAGAATCTCCGGAAGTCCGAAAAGTAGGAAGAACAATCTCCTGGTTCTCATGAAATACAGATGTGACCTTAGGATTTGACCCTAACATGGGAACCAAGACCACACGATCCGGGAAAAATGTCAGAAAAGGTTCTTTGCAACCCAGAGAGCTGATCTCGGAGACCCTCTTGGCCGATGCTATAGCCACCAGAAAGGCGGCTTTGAGAGAAAGAGCCTTGATAGATGATTGAACCATATGCTCAGGTCTTTCCTCTGAAAAAGGAATCCAGGACAAAAGGAAGATCCTATTTGGAGAATCTTGTTTTTTTTTTTTTTCTGGGGTCTGAGTCTTATTGCTCCCCTGAAAAACTGTCTGACAAAACGGTGTTTGGCCCAGGAAACGCCAGTAAATGCTGAAATTGTCGAAAATTTGAACTCGTAAGGAACTCACTGATAGTGACAGGTCTAGTCCCGTCTGTAGGAAACCCAAAATGTCTTGAATCTTCAGGTCACTACAGGAACTGCCAACAGAAGAAGTATAGTCAGCAAACTTCGCCCAAATTCTTTGATAGACTTTATTAGTACCTGGCCTTCTAGCATTCAGTAGAGTAGCGATGGCAGTACTTGGACACCCTAATGCTTCCAACCTTCCCCTTTCAAGAACCAAACCATCAGATGAAGATGGGCCGGGCATGGGTGAAGAGATGTTCCCTGTAGCAGGAGATCTGCCCTGGAAGGGAGAGGAACTGGATCCCGAAAACTCAGCTGCATTAGGAGCGGAAACCACGGCCTGTTGGGCCAAAATGGAGCAACCGTCACCACCATAACTTTCTCCCACCTGAGTCTTGAAAGGAATCGCAGGATGCCCGGGACTGGGGGAAAGGCATAAGCCGTGCGAAACCTCCACTGATCCGTCAGTGCATCCATACCGAAAGCCTGAGGACAACGACACCTCGTATAATATTTCTCCGGATTGAAATTGCACGGGGAGGCAAACAGGTCCACTTCTGGCAGGATCCCCAGAGACAGAATCCATGTGAATATCTCGGGATGGAAAGACCACTCGTTGTCCAGGGAGAACCTTAATAGGAAGTCCGCCTGGACATTCTGAATTCCGGGGAGATAAACCGCCATCAGATTTGACAAGTTCATCTGAGCCCAAGACATGATCGGGCTCACTTCCCTCGGCAGAGAGAGACTGCGGGTGCCTCCTTGTCTCTTGATATAAGACACTGCTGTTGTGTTGTCCATCCTTAGGAGAACCGAGGTCCCTGAAATCAGGTGAGAAAAGGCTTGAAGAGCACGGAGAGCAGCACAAAGCTCTAGAACATTGGATACTACCTCTTGGGCTGGAAATTCCCACACGCCCTGGGCTATTTCTGACAGACACAGGGCGCCCCAGCCCATGTTGCTGGCGTCCGTCGTTACTGTGATCCAAGAGACGGAAGCTATGGAATGGCAATTGAGGAGGTTCTTTCGTTGGAGCCACCAGAAGAGACTCTCCCGCATGGAGGGGGTTATCCTGACCAGATGGTCTCGAGACCCCTGGTCCCATTGTAGAAGAAAACCCTTCTGAAAGGGACACATCCTCCATTATGCCCACTTTATCATGGGGCTGTGGATACCATAGTGCCAATTATCTTGAGGCACTGTGAGGCCCTGAGAAGAAGAGAATGCAATGCAGGCCGAATCCTGTCTCGGATCACCAGAATTTTCTCCACCGGAAGGGAGATGGTACATTCGACCGTGTTGAACTGGGCTCCGAGAAAAATCAAAGACTGAGTTGGGTCCAGATGACTTTTTTTTCTCCCGGTTCAACAGTCAACCGAATTCCGTGAGTGTCGAGATGACTTGAGTTCGATGTAACAGTAGCCGTTCTCTGTCTTGGGAAAGCAATAGTAGATCGTCTAGGTAATGGTGTAATCGAATACCTTTGATCATGATTAGTGCTACCACAGCCAGTAAGAGCTTCGAAAACACTCGAGGCGATGTAAGCCCGAACGGGAGACATACAAATTGAAGATGTAATTGAAGGAATTCAGATGCGTTAGGTCGATAACTGGTCTCCAGGAGCCATTCTTTTGAGGACCATAAAGAGGGGGGAGTAGACCCCTTGAAATCTCTCTCTGGTTGGGACCGGAATGGCAGCGCCTTGAGCCAACAGGGAATCTGTGTAAGACAGGAGTACCTCTTTTTTTTTTTTTTTTCCACAAGTGGTAGGATTGTACCTTGATGTAGTTGACTTAGAGGATTTTTGGCTTGAAGACTGAGCCCTTCTCCAATTCTTCCTAAATTCCCGACCAGGCCTGTAACGGCGAGCATCTCTAGCACGCTCTTGTTCTTGTCTGGGCTGAACTTTCCTCTGACCCAAGAGGCGACGATCCTGGGGTAAGAACACTGATTTACCCCCAGTAGCACTGGAAATGGCAGAATCAAGTTTGTTCCCAAAGAGGGAGGGTCCCTCACAGGGAATCTTACACCATGCCTGTTTAGGGGCAGGATCTGCAACCCACGGACGAAGCCACAGAGCGCGCTTCGCAGTAACTGAGGAGAGCATGACACGTGCCACTAGGCGGATAATATCAAGGGATGCTTCCCCCAAAAGACTGATGCTAACTTCAGTTCATGTACTGGTGAATTCCGGATAAGTTCTTCCGAAACGCTTCCCAAAGCCACACCAACATCATCCGTCCAAGACTCCATGGCTTTAGATAATGCTGCAAGAGCCAGAGCTGGCTTACAAGCCATGCCTGCGGTGATATAAATGCGCTTCAGGTCGGTGTCAATCTTCCTCTTTAAACCATCCTTGAACGAAACGGAATCTTCAAGAGGGAGTGTAACATGTCTGACTAGACGCATTAGAGCCGCATCAATAAGAGGGGCTGAATCCAGATATTTAACTTCCTCGCTTTTAAACGGGTACATTTTGGCAATCTTGGAAATTAAGGAGTTCTTCCTCTCCACTTTTCCCCATTCGTCTGAAATAATCTCACCGAGCTCACCCAAGAAGGGGAAATTCGGGCGGTCCTTCTTAAGGTGTTTAAAGTACTTCCTCTGTTTAGAGGGTGCTTCAACTGGCCCTTCCCATTTTAGAGCGTCCTTGACTGCTCTGACTAACTGCGGGACAAGAGAAAAATCAAAACCTGCAGTTGAATCATCAATCTCACTGTCTGAAGATTCACTTGGAGAGACACTGTGTCTGGAGGGACCCGGAATTACGGGGTCTGCATCTACATCGACAGGAGCTGTAACGGAAGGAGGGTTAAACATCCGATCAGACTCTGCCTTGTTCAGAGATTCTTGAACCACCTTCCTGACCAATGCATCCACTTGCTGGTCTCCGGCTCCCCTTTCCTTCATAGCTCTGGAATAACAAGACTCACAGAGAGATTTACCCTCTGGAACGTGAGATTTACAACCCCAGCAGGCTTTCTCTAAGCGGCTGGAACGGTGGGTTGAATGACGACCAGATCCAGATCTTGATCTATGGTGTCTGGAGGGTGATCTAGAGCGTCTAGAACTTGACGTAGACTGACGATGATGTAACCTAGACTGGTCAGTATCTTTGCGTGCCGATAAATGACGTTCAGACCTAGAAGGGCTAAATAGAAAGAAAAAACTACAGCAAGAAAACCAAAAGTAATTACCGAAAACAACCCAGCAGAAGGAAATAATATTCCTACCTGCAGCGTAAGGGTTGGCCACTGGGGGGCGATGATACGTCCATAATGAGAAAGTCTGTATGCTGGAGAGATTTGAAAACACCATAAGCACCTGACAGGAATCAAATAATAGAGCTTCCTGGCGAACAGAACATACCTCCAAGCAAGACACACAGCACACTCTCGCAGAGCGATCCCAACCATAGCTGTATCTGACAGCTATTTAAAAGTTGGCGCCGATGGTGACGTCACCATGCCCCCCTGGCGTCGGTCAGCGGAGTTCGTGCGCATGCACGATCCCCGCCGTCTTCCGAAAACTGCGCACGTTCGGACCAAGCCTCGATCCGAACGAGGCACGCGCCTACGCAGAACGAACGGAAGAGGCGGCGGATTGGAACGCAAATGCGCTCCAGCCGCCATACATACCAGGAAATGGAAAGAAGGAGATGACAAACAACACACATAAACAGGCTGCCATAATGATAATGATTAAAATCAATACGATACCGCCACGGCACGATCCCGATCCATCCTGACTGGGGGTACTCCACCCACTGCACGAACGGGACATCAAAACAGAGGCCTCCTGCTAATAGCAAAGGATGTATGGCCAAATTGCCGCTTGCCTGCCAATGGCAGGTTAGTAAGCTCTTCATGGCATTGCATATATCGCCCGTTTCCACCCGGCTAATAGCTGGGACTGCTGGAATCACAATCACCCTCAGGATCTTCGTGCAAACAGGACTGGACCGGAACTCTTCGTAAGATAAGCAAACACCTTGGTCCTAGGAGGAGGACAAAAAAGGAACACAGTCTCTGTTCAGAAGCAAAGATTTATGGGAGTGGGGTCCTATGAGGTATGAGAGGCGGGGATTAACCCATACGTAGGCTGCCATGGAGTCTGTCAGGAAAACATTTTTTAACTTGTAAATACCAAATCTCAGAAAGAGGCTCGGTCCTTAGGTGGTTAAACACAGCTCACCACTAGGGCACATAGAAAATAATTGTTTTCTATGTCACCCATTTAAACACACAGCAACACTGGTATGATGAATAGTACAGTTTTTGAAAAATGCAGTATTTATTATGCTACGTCCAGCCATGTTTTTTTTTTCTAGTTTTGGATAGAATGGGGGAGAATCAGAAATCTTCTCTGGGTTTTACTACTATCTGAGGTTCCATTAGTTAAATTTAAATTGGTTGTAAGGCCACTTTGTCATGATCATACATTCTCATCTGTTAGATAATGATATTTGCCCCACTATATGTGTTGTATAAAAAATATGTAGCTTTCTACATTATTTCAGAGTGCCTCCTGGCGCTCACGGGACTGCTACCTGCTCTCCTCTCCCAGTTTGACAGCTACAGCGGGAGGGGCCTAGAATTCCTGCTGACATCAGTCGGGAGGAGAGCGACAGGTAGACATGTGAGTGCCGGGAGGCACTCTGAAATAAGGTAGAAATCTGCATTTCTATGGTCTCTATGGTCGTGATGTTGCCAGAGCCTGGACCTACTCTGTGACATAAGCAGACAGCGGAGTTCAGCCCACTCTCTGCTAAAATAGGTCACAGGATTGTAAAACAGACTGCACTCCTGTTATCCACAGGAGAACTACAGCCAAATGAGCTTTAGGGCTAGTTCACACCACATGCAATCCAGTGTGTTCTTTTTCTGCATCAAAAATGCATAGAAAGTAGGTTATATGGTTTTCAATGGCATAGTTCACACCAGTGCTGGCAGTGCCAGTGCGTTTCAGTTCCAGAAAAAAAAGTAGAACTTGTTGCATTTTTCCTGCACTGGACTGTACTGGAACGCTGTAAAAAGCATCAAAAACTCATGTAAATGCACCAAAAATGCACTGGAATGCCCATGTTCTTATTTAAGGTTAAGGAAAAAAGGGGAGGGGAATGCACTGGACTGGATCAAAAATACACTGCAAAAAATCATCTGGAGCGCATCCGTTTCTATGGTGTGAACTGGCCCTTAAAGTGGAACTTTAGTCAGAAAATTAAGTCCTGCTAGACTTTCTCCTTTTGCAGGTATAGCTATGTAAAATCTAAAATAAATATATGCCTATGCTGTTTTAAACCCAGTAATGCACTGTTTCACCCTGCTCTGCACATGCTCAGTTGCCCTCTATTTTTAGGCATTGTGCCAAATTTGTAGAGGCCGATCTGCTGACAGCCTAAAGATTTACTGCTGCTCATGGTCTCTGGGCTTAAAACTGCAGTCCCAACTAAATAGTTTTGAGAGTATGCAAATTGAAGCACATTTAGCAATGGATATGTTAATGGCAGGTTTGCCTGGAGTGAGCCAATTCCTCCGTAAAGGTACAGGAACACTCTGGATGCCCAGCAAGAGCACAATGGCAGCTGAAAGCATTCAGCGTGTCTTCACCAAATGTAGCCGACAAGCTGTGCAAACAAGTGGTAACTGCCCCAATCCAAAGCCTTTGTAGTAAGGTGCACATGATAGGGCAACACAGATCACAAACAACAATTTCCACTTATTCCTCTCGTAAGTGAGAAAGACATTGCACTCAGCATGCACCCCCTCCACCTGTAGCCTCCTGGGATCACATCATACATCCCAGAAGGTTACAGGACAGGTCTCTCAACAGTCATGAGCCAGCAGAGTCACCAATAAGTAACAGCCGGCATTTGAATCCCGGATGGCAGGAACCTAAAGCCGCGTACACACGTAGCCGTCTGTCCGACGTACTTAGTCTGGCGGACTTCCCGCCAGACTGTCCGTCGGACTTTCCGAACGGGCTACTTGCCCACACACGGCACTTTTTCAGCGGACTAATACAGCGTACTAAGTCCGCCGTACTATCCACCCTACTTTTGAAATGAACGGACTCGCCCACACACGCGGAGGAAAGTCCGCTCATTTCGAGCGCGTCTCCAGGTATGCGGGGCCCGCGAAGGAGACGTCGCTGGCCCCGCCGCCTGGTATGGACTTAAAGGGGAACCCCAACGCCGAAAAAAATCGGCGTGGGGTCCCCCCAAAGTCCACAACAGACCCTTGTCCGAGCACGCTACCCGGCCGGCCAGGAAAGGAGGGGCGAGCGAGCGCCCCCCCTCCTGAGCCGTATCCGGCCGCGTGACCTCAACATGGGGGGTGCCTTGGGGAAGCACCTTGTCCCCATGTTGATGAGGACAAGGGCCTCTTCCCGACAACCCTGGCCGTTGGTTGTCGGGGTCTGCGGGCGGGGGGCTTATCGGAATCTGGGAGCCCCCTTTAATAAGGGGGCCCCCGGATACCGGCCCCCCACCCTATGTGAATGAGTATGGGGTACAATGTACCCCTACCCATTCACCTGTAAAATAAAGTACAAAAAAAAAACACAACACACAAGATAAAATAATTTATTGCACAGCTCCGGGGTCTTCCGTCTTCGGGGGTCTTCTCGCCGGACTCCTCCGCTATCTTCTTGTAGCTCTTTTACTAGCGGAGGAGCCCGGCATTCTTCTTCGTCGCCGCGGCCTCTTCTTCCAACTTCGGGGGTCTTGTCCCCCTCTTCGGTTCTTCTGCCGGGCCACCGCGCCTTCTTTTAGCTCTTTTACAGGCGGTGGCCCGGTCTTCTGTTGCCGCCACCTTCCGTTCTTCTGTTCTTCTCTTCTTCTTCTCCTGGAGATGTTGACTCGACGTTCTCTCTGGCCGCAATGCCAGGGATGCGCTGCGCAGCGACTTATATAGGGACAAGGGGCGATGTCACATGGGTTGATGTCACATGGGTTGGTCACATGGGTTGATGTCACATGGCGACAGTCCCAGCATCCTCCGGGACTGTGACATCGTAAGGGGGCGGGGTCACCATGTGACACCAACCCATGTGACATCAACCCATGTGACACCGCCCCTTGTCCCTATATAAGTCGCAGAGCAGCGCGTCCCTGGCATTGCGGCCGGAGAGAACGT
The DNA here is from genome assembly GCF_037356315.1 of Lithobates pipiens. Taxonomy (NCBI): domain Eukaryota; kingdom Metazoa; phylum Chordata; class Amphibia; order Anura; family Ranidae; genus Lithobates; species Lithobates pipiens. The sequence continues at coordinate 178,420,252 of NW_027507785.1, forward strand.
TGAGTCAACATCTCCAGGAGAAGAAGAAGAGAAGAACAGAAGAACGGAAGGCGGCGGCGACAGAAGACCGGAAGAGGGGGACAAGACCCCCGAAGTCGGAAGAAGAGGCCGCGGCGACGAAGAAGAATGCCGGGCTCCTCTGCTAGTAAAAGAGCTACAAGAAGATAGCGGAGGAGTCCGGCGAGAAGACCCCCGAAGACGGAAGACCCCCGGAGCTGTGCAATAAATTATTTTATCTTGTGTGTTGTGTTTTTTTTTGTACTTTATTTTACAGGTGAATGGGTAGGGGTACATTGTACCCCATACTCATTCACATAGGGTGGGGGGCTGGTATCCGGGGGCCCCCTTATTAAAGGGGGCTCCCGGATTCCGATAAGCCCCCCACCCACAGACCCCGACAACCAACGGCCAGGGTTGTCGGGAAGAGGCCCTTGTCCTCATCAACATGGGGACAAGGTGCTTTGGGGTGGCGGGCCGCGCGGCCCCCCCTTCCCCAAGGCACCCCCCATGTTGAGGGCACGCGGCCTGGTATGGCTCAGGAGGGGGGGCGCTCGCTCGCCCCTCCTTTCCTGGCCGGCCGGGTAGCGTGCTCGGACAAGGGTCTGTTGTGGACTTTGGGAGGACCCCCACGCCGATTTTTTTCGGCGTTGGGGTTCCCCTTTAAGTCCATACCAGGCGGCGGGGCCAGCGACGTCTCCTTCGCGGGCCCCGCCTACCTGGAGACCCGCTCGAAATGAGCGGACTTTTCTCCGGGCGGGAAAAGTCCGTTAATTTCAAAAGTACGGCGGACTGGCATGCACACGGCCGGATTGTCCGCCGAAATGCGAGTCCGGCGGGAAGATTGGAGTGTAAAACTACATTCTAAGTCCGCCGTACTTTCGGGTCAAAAAAGTATGCCGGAGGCTACACACGGGGGGATTGTTTGGCGGACTTCAATTTGCCGGACTTTTCCACCCGCTTGTTTGATCGTGTGTACGCGGCATAATGAGCAGCAAAGATTTCTGGTGCTAAGGGGGCAGCACTGAACCTCATGAACTTGTAAGTATGTGGTTGATAAAAGTTAGCATCTTCAGTACCATATACCTGTTGACTTTTATTTTTGAAAATATAAGTGAAGGTCCTCTTTATTGCCAATACCACCAAATTTTGGGTAATTAGAAAAGACTTTCCCATATTTTTATAAAAACAAAATGCGTGTGCTCTAACAGTCTCTTACAATCATCCATGATTGAATTTACCGAACATTTCACCCACCTTCATGGGAAAATGGTCTTTGTTCCAAGGCCTTTCACCCTTATGTCATAAGACTAGACAAACCTGGAATTAATAAAATGGGTTTAACAAAATGAATGAAGTTTTGATACACATTTATCAATCATGTGTATTTAATCTTTTTAGCACTTTAGGCTTATAAATACAATTAAAGTGTTTGTTTTCTTAAAATTGATATTTCAGATTTTTGGACATACTGTAGATTTAAAAAGAACAGGTTCTCTTGAAAGCTTTCCCCTCCATCCACTGAGGGCCCTTTCACACGGACATGTCCGTGCACGAGCTCCGCTTTGCTCAGCAGGGGAACGCTCCGTCGATCCCCGCTGAGCAGGCAGATGACAGGTCTGTCTCTGCACACTGTTCAGGGACCGACCTGTCAGAGCGCCGCTCTCCTCTATGGGGGATCGGATGAAGACAGACCGTAGAGTCCGTTTTCATGCGATCCGATCTGCAGACGGATGGTAAAGTAGGGTTTTCCTCCGTCATCAGAAACGGAGCATAGCGGAGACTGGTGTCAGCGGATGTTCATCTGCTGACATCCGCTATAGGGATACAGGTATGTCCGTTTTTCATCCGGTTGGATGAAAAACGGACATATGGTCCGTCCATGTGAAAAGGGCCTTAACTTAATTTTACCACTTTCTCTTGCTACTTCATTTGTCTTTCAGGGCTGTGGGACTCTGTGACTGTATACAAAATCTTCTGGAACCTGTGACATGTCCCAGAAGATTGCCGAAAGGGAGGGGCCACCTAGGGGGAGAGGAGGAGTCGCCTAAATGGCCCGTAGTTGGAAGTGGGACAGGAAGTCCCACTCAAAACTAAACATACATCATCATGGTCAGTGTCAGAGCTTACACTAGATTAATGACCTGCTCTTCTCCCCTACATGGAAGCATTCAGACCTAGTGATTGACTAGGTCGTCCGACTCTGAAGCCACCCCACACATCGCAACCTCAGCGCGGCCTGCAACCAACTTCCTTAATAGAAGTTAATGCAAGCCACTCCAAAGTCACCCCAAAGTAGTGCGGGAAACGTTTTATAAGTCGGAGCGACTTGAGTGGCTCCTATTAGAACGGTTCCATTGGACTACACGAAGAGCAACTTGTCAGGCGGCTTTTGTCGCCTGACAGGTTGCCTCTGTTTCAACTGGCAGTTACAGCAGAGTTCCTGGCTTTTTTTGGTTTATTAAAAGTCAGCAGCTACAAAAGGTGTAGCTACTGACTTTTAATAAACAGACACTCACCTGTCAAAAGGTCCAGCGATGCAGCTGCATGGAGCCTCACTCCTCTCCCCCTCCTCTCCGCGGCGCCTCCATTGAAACTGTGGCCACCCAACCGTGACAGCTTGCGGGCCTCACGGCCGGGTGTGCACTGCGCATACACAAGTCACGCTGCAGGGGCGAGGAGTGCTTAAAGCGGAAGTTCCACTTTTGGGCTTGGAGTAAACTTTATTTTCATGTTGTGGTCAATATAGGACTTTGTTTTTACAGGTTCACCATTATGCTGCTCACACATTAGGCAATTTTTACTTACTTTTTATTAGAAATATAAAAGGACACATAGAAAAAGAGCAAAGATTGTCACACACATCTGAGCACAGAAAATATACCAGTGACCTGGCCTTTTAAGGATAAACAGAGCCAAATATAGCCCATCGCCATAGTCACAAAATACTGTCCAAAAACATAATGTAAAGCGATATACCTAAGCCCTAACTTCAAAACTTGTTTGTATTTCTAAAGAGACAATAAAAGCTGTGCCATCTCTCAAGGCTATGAAGATAGAAAGGTGAGACTAAGACCCCTTTCACACTGGAGCGTTTTGCAGGCACTATATCGTTAAAAATAGCGCTTGCAAAACGCCCTGAAACAGCAGCTCCATGCATCCCAGTGTGAAAGCCCAGCCAATAATCTCTTGCAAAATCCAACATGCTGGTTGTACCCAAGTTGATTAATTGATCAACTTGGGTACAATCAGCCTGCCCGTACAGTTAAGTTGTGTTCAAAATAATAACAGTCAAACATCCCTAAGCAGACAAATTACAGTTTTTGGTATAAATTATATTTCTATAATTTACTAGTAGGTATAGTAGAGTAATAGAAAACCAAGAGACCCAACAATAATGGCATGCATCCTGCTGATTCTGTGTAATTGAATCATTAATTTAATGGGACGTGTTCAAAATATTAGCAGTGTGGAGTTCAATTAGTGAGGTCATTCAGTCTGTGAAAAAACAGGTTTCAAACAGGTGGCCCTTATTTAAAGTGTTTGTTACCTCAACATTTCATATTCCTGATATGTACCTGCTGTACCATGTACTTGTATAAGAAAGTACCCCGTTCTCTTTGTATTGCTTCCTTTAAGTGAAATACCTGGAATTCCTGCTAGTGCCCCTCAGTTTCCTATTGAAAACTGACCATACTAAGGGGAACACACTGGTCAGTTCTTTTTAGCTATACTGGGAACACAGCCTGCTCTCCTCCAATGATTAGGCACGTCTTGACACATCCTCCTGTCACTGGGAAGCTCAATGTACAGTTGAGTCTCCTCCTCCCAGCTCTCATGCAGATGAGAACAGGTGAAATGTGATCACTTATAAAAAAAGGGGGAAAAAAAGGTATTTATAATGTTTTTTTATATCTAGGCAAAAGTGTTTTGCCTGTCATTTCTATTTTAAACGGAATGGGTTGTTTTACAAGGTGATTATTTACAATCACTTTAAGGATGAAGGCAGCAAATGTTGTACATGCTGGGTATAGCGCATGTCTCTCGGAAAGTCTGAGTAAAATCGGTCGTTTCAGACATTGTTTAGAAGAACAGCATACTTTAATTAAAAAGTTGATTAAACTTAATTAAAAAGTTGATTGGAGAGGGAAAAATGTTTTAAAATGGCAACCAAAACCAGAAAGATATGGAAGAAAATGGAAAACTACCATTCAAATGGATCGAAGAATAGCCAAAATGGCAAAGACTCAGCCAATGTTCAGCTCCATGGTGACCAAAGAAGGTCTAAAGTTACCTGTAAGTACAGTAACAATTAGTAGATACCTTTGTAAAGCCAAGCTAGCGGCAAGAAGCCCCTGCAAAGTCCCATTGTTGAAAAAAACTACGTGCTGAAGAGGTTACAATATGCCAAAGAACATATTGACTGGCCTAAAGAGAAATGGTGCAACATTTTGTAGACTGATGGAAGCAAGATTGTTCTTTTTGGGTCTAGGGGCTACAGACATTTTGTCAGACAACACCCAAACACTGAATTCAAGATACAGTACACTGTGAAGACAGGAAGCATGGTGGCGCAAGCATTATGATATGGGGATGTTTCTCATACTATAGTGTTGGGCTTATTTATCGCATACCAGGGATCATGGATCAGTTTGAATATATCAAAATACTTGAAGATGTCATGTTGCCTTATGCCGAAGAGGAAACGTCCTTGAAGTTTCAAAAAGACAACGACCCCAAACACAGCAGTAAGTGAGCATCTTGGTTCCAGACCAACAAGATTAGTGTTATGGAGTGGCCAGCCCAACCCCCGGACCTTAATCCAATGGAAAACTTGTGGGGTGAGATCAAAAATGCTGTTTCTAAAGGTGAAACCAAGAACTGCAAAGGAATTGTGGAATGTAGTGCAATCGTTCTAGGCTGGAGAATACCTGTTCACAGGTGCCAGGTGTTGGCCAATTCCGTGCAACACAGATGTGAAGCAGAAACAGTGGTTATACAAATAAATATTAGCTCTGTGATTCGCAGGAAAGCTAAATCTTCAAGCATTTTTCAGTTTATACAGTAAATGTTTGAGTTTGTAAAGAAAAATTGCATACACATGCTATTTTATTGGAAAAGCCCAATGTTCCTTTTTCTTTACTCTCCTTACTTTCTTTAAAGTAATAACACATTCGAAACCTTGTTCTTTATGTTTTGATCTGGAATAGACTGTGCAGTATTCCCAATGCATTTGTGTGTATGGAAATAAAAGCTTTAAGGATTTTGAGCTTTACTCACTTTTAAACACACTGCTATTATTGTTAACACAACTGTACATGGTTCAAATCTCAGCCGGTCCCTACTGAACATGCTGAAATTCTAACCATCTATGGCCACCTTTAGAAAAGCAGAATTGAATACCAAGAAAGAGAAAAGTAAGAATGAGGCAGGGGGAATCCCAAGGACGATATTAGTCAACAGATTGGTAACCCATGAATCCATAATACTCATAAGTAAGGCTCCATGCACGCTGGGTTTAAAAACTGTTCTCTTGGGAGTAAAAAATGCTTATATAGAGCATTTTTTTATACAAAGTCTAAAACGAGTTTAGGAGAGTTTGATGTTTTTTTTTCTGCCAGTAAGGTGCAATCAGAAACGCAAACCAGAAGGGTTTTTTTTTCCTGCCTCTAAACATTTGAGCTCAGAATATGCCTCTAATCATTCCAATGTGCATTGACACATAGGATAACATTGAGCTGCTTCTACAGGCAAAACACAAAACTCCTGTAGAAGCAATTTTTTTTATGCCAGTATGTATGGAGCCTTAGACCCCTTTCACACTGGGGCGTTTTTCAGGCGCTTTAGCGTTAAAAAAAGCGCCTGTAAAGCGCTTGAAAGAAGCCTCATCTGCAGTCCCAATGTGAAAGCCCAAGTGCTTTAAGAGCCCTTTCACAATGTCAGTGCCCGAAAAACGCTCGTAAAGCGCCGCTTAAACTAGCAGCGCTTTACCAGCGTTTTTCAAGCGTTATTGGGGAGCTTTTAACCCCTGCTAGTGGCCAAATAAAGGGTTAAAAGCGCCCACAAAACGCTGCTGCCAATATCGTTTTTCAGGCGTTTTACAGGCGCTTCCCATTGATTTCAATGGGAAGGGGCGCTTTAGGAGCGTTGTATTCACCGCTCCAAAAGCGCTGCAAAGAAGCTGCTTGCAGGACTTTTTTTGACGCCCTGCCAGCGGAGTGCCTCAGTGTGAAAGCACTCGGGCTTTTACATTGGGATTGCAGTTGCAGCTTTTTTAACGCTAAAGCACCTGAAAAACGCCCGAAAAACGCCCCAGTGTGAAAGGGGTCTTAATGCGGAGGTAACAAGCTCAAAGACTCCAGACTTTCTCAAATCGTGTTTTGAGAGTCCTTAATAATGCTAGCCATTTTTTTATGGATCATGATCCATGAGACCTTTTGTATTACCTGGAATATTGGGACTGAGGTCTTCTACTAGTACCTAGCAATGGTGAGCTTGGCAGCCAAAAGAATAAATAATGCCACTCTCTGGGTAGCTTTATAAGCACTGCACTGTCAATGAGTTCATTCAACAGTGCTATGTCTGGAGATTCCAGTCGTTTGTCTCAGGAAGGCAAACACCTTATTCCAAAAGCCACATAATCGAGGGCATTCCCACCAAACATGTAACAATGTACCCAGCATGTGACATCCCCTAAAGCACAGTGGTGAAAAGTTTGGGTATAGTTTTGACAGACAAGTCAGGACCACATGCCACCTAGTTAGTACTTTAACATTAGCCTCAAGCATTGACACATTCAGAATGCCCTTGTACCCCTCTGGAAACAGGAATGCCATGGTTCCATCCCCTTGTCATTATCTAAATCAGCATCCCAGTCCTTTATATATGGCAGCTTAGCAGATGTATTGAGCAAGAGGCCATGTATAGTGGCTATTCCCAGGAACCTTTTCCCTATGTCTTACGCAGTTACAGCAGCCCATCCAAATGAATAGGCTGCTGTGCCTGCGCAAATGTGAGCTGTGAACAGCTACAGTGTGAACCTAGGGAATGTTCCAACATTTTTAACATTCAATAGAATATTTATAATTGTACAAGCTAAGGCTTTAGGTTTACTGCACTGGGAACTTTAGCTTTTGTGAATTTTTTTTTATCTAAAAGGAAAGTGGAGTGTTTTATTACAACTCTGTGCAGATTATTTAATCACAGCAGGTCATCACAACTGCATAAAGACAGGAAAGCCAGAGCTAGGAAATGTTTTTATCCAATTTGCTTGAATACATCTGCAATAACACTTGCTGTATCCCTACAGTGTACTGTATATATATGAGCTCATATGAATAGAATTGTTTTTACTTTTACCCAACATATTGTATCTGGAGTTTCAATTAAAGAAATACTTTCTACTGAAAAAGTAGAAAAACACCATGTGATTTATAATAGAATTTTTTTTATTATTTATCATGACTTTCTTTTCTATTTTCTAGGGTTATTTAAGCTCCAGTTCACCAGCATAAATTAAGGTAAGTGCAACAATAGAGGTAAGGTCCCAGTATGTTACTGGCTAGTCCTGTACCGCACTGTGGGGATACACATTACATTTTTTACCTTACATCAGGAATCTAGTAGTTCAAATCACTAAAGAAGGAATTATCAGAGGAAAGCTCACAGGCACCGCATCCTATCAATTAGTAATAGGACACAGAAAGATCGGTGGGGAGACTGGGGCACAGACGTGGTTACAAACAACAGCACCTGCAGAGGTTCTGTCCTCCACTAAAATTCAAATTGATCGAGCAGGCTTATAGGGGATTGATCTCTTGGTTGAAGCCTTATAACACTTTGGCAGTGGCAATGGATCTTATTTATCCTCTCCTGCAGCCAGCACATGAATGCCCCATCTCATAACCACTTGTTGTGTGTTTCCCTTTATGCTTGCTGAATGTTTATACATGGGTCTTTGGATAAATGCGCTTGACAATGTTGATGAGTGGTGTGATAATTAATAACCACTGAAGAAGCTGAACTTATCCAAAATCCCAGCTCCTGACGGGAGCATATCTTCCTGTGTCATAGTATTTGAAATGTTTTTATTTATGTCTGACATGGAATTTTATAGATAGGCAACTCCTATCCTCATATTGATTAGTGGTTCCAAATTAATAACAACTACTGCAGTAGGAAACAGACACAAAAGGTACACTCCACATCTTTCCAAATAACTGTTCTGCTTTATTATGATGCAATTGAAGGTTTTTAAACACATGATTATGTGTGTATCACATTAATATTACAATTGTACTTTTATGATAACAAGGGGCGTAACATAGGCACGCTAATTCTAATCAGGACTTGAAAGAATGCAAACATGTAATGAAAACATTATTAATGCCATGTGCACAGTGAGTGCAGTGTGAAATACATACAAAATTGAATACACTTATATACAGAACTTACAAATTTCCTTTACAATCTCCCCTCTTTTTATCCATATTTTGATCACTAACCATACCTGCTATCCTCTTTAACCTGGAACCTCTACACGCTTAGGTGGAGGTAGTTCTGGCCAAAGAGGCAAAACTCCATTGTGGAGAATATAATAGCTGAGCGGCTTTTTCATTACAAAATTACTTTTCATTGTGAAAAACAAATGATTGATAAGACATATTTACAGAGTATTGACTGTACACTGTTGTGCCCATAATGGCATTCTAGCTTAATTATTGACATGCTGACTTATCCACATATGTAAACACAGACAATGCTACATAAAATGGCAGACAAACAAAAGACAATTATAACTTCTACTTGGCTGAACTACTTTTCAAATCACAATATATTTATATACCGGATTTATCGGTGTATAACATGCACTTTTTTCCCCTTAAAATCAGAGGAAAACCGCGGGTGCATGTTATATGCCCCACTGATCTCCCACTGATTGTAAGGAAACATGCGAGTAGAGCAGAGATACACAAAGCTCACAGTCAGCGGAAATGCTGAAAAGAGACTGGCAAGGCTGCAAAGGTACTGGGCAAGGCTTCAGATGAACACTGGGCAAGGCTACAATGATGGACAAGGCTGCAGATGGACACTGGGCTAGGCTACAATGATGGACAAAGCTACAGATGGACACTGGGCTAGGCTACAATGATGGACAAGGCTGCAGATGGACACTGACAAGGCTGCATTGATGGGCATATTAATGTAAGTTTTTTTCCTTAAAATTCCATCCTAAACTTGGGGTGCGTGTTGTATGCCGGTGCGTGTTATACGCCGATAAATACAGTGTATATATATATATATATATATATATATATATATATATATATATATCTCCCTTACAATTCAAGCATCTGAATAAATAGTACCCTAGTCTGTGATTCCAAGAGAGAAAAAAAAAATCAAACACTTTTCATTCAAGTTTAGCAAAACTGTACATGAAATAGACACTGTATTTAGTCACCAAACATTTCATATACACACATACATATATATACACACACACACAGTGCCTTGCAAAAGTGTTCACCTCCCTTGGCTTTTTACGTATTGTGTTACATTATATCCTTTAGTTCAATGTTTTTTTTAATCTAAATTATATGTGATGGATCACAACACAATAGTCTAAGATGGTGAAGTAAAATTATAAAAATATATAGATAAAACAATTTTTCTGAAATAAAAAACGGATAATTGACACGTGCGTATGTATTCACTCCCCTTTGTTATGAAGCCCATAAAAAGCTCTGATGCAACCAATTACCTTCAGAAGTCGCATAATTAGTGAAATTATGTTCACATGTATGCAATCTAAGTGTTACGTGATCTGTTATTACATATACACAAACCTTTTTTGAAAGGCCCCAGAGGCTGCAACACCTAAGCAAGTGGTACCACTAACCAAGCACTGCCATGAAGACCAAGGAACTCTCCAAACAAGTAAGGGACAATGCTGTTGAGAAGTACAGGTCAGGGTTAAGTTATGAAAAAATATCCAAATCTTTAATGATCCCTAGGAGCACTATCAAATCTATCATAACCAAATGGAAAGAACATGGCACAACAGCAAACCTGCCAAGAGACGGCCGCACACTAAAACTGAAGGACTGGGCAAGGAGAGCATTAATCAGAGAGGCAGCACAGAGACCTAAGGTAACCTTGGAGGAGCTGCAGAGTTCCACAGCAGAGACTGGAGTATCTGTACATAGGACGACAAAAAGCTGCACGCTCCATAGAGTTGGGCTTTATGGCAGAGTGGTCAGAAGAAAGCCATTACTTTCAGCAAAAAACAAAATGGCACGTTTTGAGTTTGTGAAAAGGCGAGACTCCCAAAATGTATGGAGGAAGGTGCTCTGGTCTGATGAGACTAAAATGGAACTTTTTGACCATCAAAGAAAATGCTATGTCTAGCGCAAACCCAATACATCACATCATCCAAAGAACACCATCCCCACAGTGAAACATGGTGGTGGCAGCATAATGCTGTGGGGATGTTTTTCAGCAGTCGGGATTGGGAAACTGGTCAGAGTTGAGGGAAAGATGGATGGTGCTAAATACAGGGATATTCTTGAGCAAAACCTATATCACTCTGTGTGTGGTTGGAGGCTAGGACAGAGGTTCACCTTCCAGCAGGACAATGACCCCAAACACACTGCTAAAACAACACTTGAGTGGTTTTAGGGGAAACATGTATTGGTAATCAATCAGCTTCTAACTTTAGCTTGTTCAAATAAGCTTTGACAATAAAACCTGAAAGCTGGTTTCTATGCAGAGCTGCACCAGATTTTGCACCATAAGTAAAACAGACCCAGTGTGCTGTACCTATGACAAGGCAAAGGATGAAAACTAACCACGTTAACACAGATCAGCTTCTGTGCTTTGCGTGGTTAGTTTAGAACAAGGAAGAAGGGTGACTGGCAGGATCAACTAGGTACATAAACTTTGTTCTGAGCAAAAAACAAAGCTTGATGTTCTTGGATCGGAATCCACCTGGTTCCTGTCTTACTATACAGTATCCCACAAAAGTGAGTACACCCCTCACATTTTTGTAAATATTTTATTATATCTTTTCATGTGACAATACTGAAGAAATTAAACTTTTCTATAATGTAATGTAGTGTACAGATTGTATAACAGTGTAAATTTGTTGTCCCCTCAAAATAACTCAACACAACGCCATTAATGTCTAAACTGCTGGCAACAAAAGTGAGTATACCCCTATGTGAAAATGTCCAAATTGCCGGCAGCACTCATGCAGCCCCAGACCATGACAGTCCCACCACCATGCTTGACTGTGGGCAAGACACACTTGTCTTTGTACTCCTCACTTGGTTTCCACCACACACGCTTGACACCATCTGAACCAAATAAGTTTATCTTGGTCTCATCAGACCACAGGACATGGTTCCAGTAATCCGTGTCCTTAGTCTGCTTCTCTTCAGCAAATTGTTTGCGGGCTTTCTTGTGCATCATCTTTAGAAGAGGCTTCCTTCTGGGAAGACAGCCATGCAGACAAATTTTATGCAGTGTGCAACGTATGGTCTGAGCACTGACAGGCTCCCCCCCCCCCCCACCCCTCAACCTCTGCAGCAATGCTGGCAGCACTCATATGGTCTATTTCCCAAAGACAACCTCTGGATATGACGCTGAGCACGTGCAATCAACTTCTTTGGTCAACCATGGTGAGGCCTGTTCTGAGTGGAACCTGTCCTGTTAAACTGCTGTGTGGTCTTGGCCACTGTGCTACAACTCATTTTCGGGGTCTTGGCAATATTCTTATATATGAAATATGTGGACTGCGCCAACCTTACCAGAAAATGTTATTATATTCCTCACCTCTGCTGTGAATCAATGTATTTTAACACCCCTTCTCAATCAAACTAGCTAATCCACACTAGTCGTGATACACCTTTTGCAATATAATTATTATTTCAAATATGTGATCATAACAAGGGTGCAAATACGCTAAATACCACCAGTGAGTTGACAAACACTAAATATGTTAATACATTATTTTTTTACAGTAAATTATTAACAATAGATTATAAAATTAATCAAAATTACTCATCACTCTCTGCGAGGGCACAATTCATGAATAAATCAACTTAAAATGTGACCTATTAATAGTGACAATCCATCTTCAAAAAAAAAGAAAAAGTGAAAGAAAATCCCCTGAATACAGTCCCAAATAAATATCGTATGGTTACCTTTACTTTTGGCACGTGGATCATAAGTGGTATGTGCTTTAAGATGTGCTGTTCTTGATTTATGGTTGAATATAGGTAATCTTCAAAAAGTTATTTATTTCAGTAATTCAATTCAAAATGTGAAACTCATATATTTTATATAGATGTGTTACACACAGAGTGATATATTTCAAGCATTTCTTTCTTTTCATTTTGATATATACAGTATGGCCTACAGCTAGTGGAAAACCCAAACTTAACCACTTCAGTTCCGGACCAATAAACACCTTAAGGACCAGAGGTCTTTTTGCAATTTCGCACTGCGCTGCTTTAACTGGTAATTGCGCGGTCATGCAATATTGCACCCAAACGAAATTTGCGTCCTTTTCTTCCCACAAATAGAGCTTTCTTTTGATGGTATTTGATTGCCTCTGCGATTTTTTTTTTTTGCGATATAAATGAAAAAAGAGCGAAAATTTTGAAAAAAAAAGATATTTTCTTCTTTTTGTTATAAGAAAAATCGAATAAACTAAATTTTAGTCATACATTGAGGGCAAAATTTATTCAGCCACATGTCTTTAGTAAAAAAAATGTCAATAAGCGTATATTTTTTGGTTTGCGCAAAAGTTATAGCGTCTACAAACTAGAGTACATTTTCTGGAATTTACACAGCTTTTAATTTATGACTGCCGATCTCATTTCTTGAGGTGCTAAAATGGCAGGGCAGTACAAATCCCCCCCAAATGACCCCATTTTGGAAAGTAGACACCCCAAGGAAATTGCTGATGGGTATGTTGAGCCCATTGAATATTTATTTTTTTTGTCCTAAGGGATTGAATAATGACAAAAAAAAAAATAAAAATTTTTTTTTACAAAAAGTTGTCACTAAATGATATATTGCTCACACATGCCATGGTTATATGTGAAATGACACCCCAAAATACATTCTGCTGCTTCTCCCGAGTACGGGGATACCACATGTGTGGGACTTTTTGGGAGTCTAGTCGCGCACGGCACCCCGAAAACCAATCACCACCTTCAGGATTTCTAAGGGTGCAAATTTTTGATTTAACTCCTCACTACCTATCACAGTTTCGAAGGCCATAAAATGCCAAAATAGCACAAAACCCCCCCAAATGACCCCATTTTGGAAAGTAGACACCCCAAGCTATTTACTGAGAGGCATGTTGAGTCCATGGAATATTTTATATTTTGCCAAAAGTTGCGGGAATATTACAAACTTTTTTTTTTTTGCACAAAGTTGTCACTAAATGATATATTGCTCACACATGCTATGGGCAGAAGTCAAATTACACCCCAAAATAAATTCTGCTGCTTCTCCCGAGTACGGGGATACCACATGTGGGGGACTTTTTGGGAGCCTAGTTAACTAGCTACCTAGCGACACTAGCGACACTGATGCAGCGTTCAGAAAAATTATCGCTTAGTGACACTGGCAAAAGGGGGTGAAAGGGTTAACTAGCGGAAATCAGGGGGTTAAAACCATTATTGGGTAGTATATCGGGGTACCTAGCGCTATAAAAACCTGGCGGTGAACCTAAAAAAATAACTAGCTACCTAGCGACTGTAGCGACACTAATGCAGCGATCAGAAAAACGATCGCTTAGTGACACTGGCAAAAGGGGGTGAAAGGGTTAACTAGCGGCAATCAGGGGGTTAAAAACATTATTGGGTAGTATATCGGGGTACCTAGCGATATAAAAACCTGGCGGTGAACCTAAAAAAATAACTAGCTACCTAGCGACACATGCAGCGATCAGAAAAATGATCGCTTAGTGACACTGGCAAAAGGGGGTGAAAGGGTTAACTAGCGGCAATCAGGGGGTTAAAAACATTATTGGGTAGTATATCGGGGTACCTAGCGCTATAAAAACCTGGCGGTGAACCTAAAAAAATAACTAGCTACCTAGCGACTGTAGCGACACTAATGCAGCGATCAGAAAAACGATCGCTTAGTGACACTGGCAAAAGGGGGTGAAAGGGTTAACTAGCGGCAATCAGGGGGTTAAAAACATTATTGGGTAGTATATCGGGGTACCTAGCGATATAAAAACCTGGCGGTGAACCTAAAAAAATAACTAGCTACCTAGCGACACTAGCGACACATGCAGCGATCAGAAAAATGATCGCTTAGTGACACTGGCAAAAGGGGGTGAAAGGGTTAACTCTAGGGGCAATCAGGGGGTTAAATCTTTATTGGGGGGTGATAGGGGGCTACCCTGGACCTAACACTAACTGTCCTGACAGTTTTTACTGTCACAACTGACACTGAATGCATTGATCAGTAAAGAAATGATCAATGCAATCAGTGACACTGTGACTGGGGGGGGAGGGGGGGCGGGGGGGGATCGGGGGGGGATCGGGGGGGGTTTGTGTGCCTGTGTGTACCTACATGTCAGTGTAGTGTTCGTGCAGACTTACTTTTACTCTTCTCCTCGTAGTCCGGTCAAAAAGACCGCCCCGAGGAGAATGACATCACTTCCTCCTTCCTGTGTAAACAATACACAGGGGAGGAAGCTTCTCATTGGCCAGGAGCGATCCAGAGGGGGTGGCCGAAAACGAACGGCCATCCCCTCATCACGGAGCGCTCCTGGACCGAATCGGACCGCCGTAACCAGCGGGAGGGGGTCCGATGGGACCCCCCACCCGCTGGAAGGCAATCACGTAGATGTACGTGATTCTGCCTGCCTGTGCCATTGTGCTGACGTACAATGGCAATACGGCGGTCCTGAAGTGGTTAAGTATAAATCATCCCCAACTCATCACTGACTGTGGAAACTTCATGCTGGACCTCATGCAACTTGGATTGTGTACCTCTCCACTTTTCTTCCAGACTCTGGGACATTCATTTCCAAATGAAATGCCATCTGCTGGTGTTGGTCCACTGCATTTTATCAAGTCCAAAGTCAGCGCAGCCCTCAGAAAATTCTAGAGCACTTCATGCTTCTCTCTGCTGATCAGCTTTATGGAGATGCTGATTTCAGTTTCCAGCAGGGCTTGGCATCTGCCCACACTGCCAGAAGTACCTGGTTTTATGATCATGCTATCATTGTGCTTGATTGGCCAGCAAACTCGCCTGACCTAAACCCTATAGAGAATCTGTGGGGTTTTGTCAAGGGGAAGATGAGAAACACCAGACCCAACAATGCAGATGAGCTGAAAGCAACTATCAAAGAAACCTGGGCATCCATAAAACCTCAGTAGTGCCACAGGCTGTTTGCCTCCATGCCACGTGCATTGATGCAGTATCTCATGCAAAATGAGTTCCAGCAAAGTATTGAGTGCATACTATACTGTACATGGACATACTTTTCAATAAGCCAACATTTCTGTATTAAAAAATACTTTTTTTATTGGTCTTATGTAATATTCAAGTTTCTGAGATACTGAATTTTGGGTTTTCACTATCTGTAAGCCATAATCATCAAAATTTAAAGAAAGAAATGCTTGAAATATATCACTCTGTGTGTAACGCACCTATATAAAATATGAGGTTCACTTTTTGAATTGAATTACTGAAATAAATTCTCTTTTTGATGATATTCAAATTTTATGAGATGCACATTTTATATGGAATATTTGGGACTACCAGTAAATCAGCTTTATATCTGAATTTCAGGAATTATGTCTCAGACAATACAAGCCAATGGAGCTCAGCCGCTCAGCAAAACATGGGAGCTAAGTTTATATGAACTGCAGAGAACACCACAGGTAAAGACTTTCGATTTAATCTGTTTGGAAGTGGAGCTTTTACTGTAGGCTATGGGTTTGTAATAATAATCATATTTTGATTAATTAATGTTTTGACAGGAAGCAATTACAGATGGGCTAGAAATTGTAGTATCACCTAGAAGCTTGCACAGTGAACTTATGTGTCCAATTTGCCTTGACATGCTGAAGAACACAATGACAACTAAAGAATGTCTGCACAGGTTTTGTGCTGACTGCATAATAACTGCTCTAAGAAGTGGGTAAGTATAGCTTGTTTGTAGTTGGTATTTTGTCCAGGGCTGGCAGCAGAGGCTCTACCTGACAAAGTATTTCTTCTTTCCAATAAAAGCTTCTTCGTTTTTTTTTTTTATTTAATGTAAAATTTATATAAAGTTCCAGCTGAACTTACCACCTCTCCCTTTGTTACCACCTTGTCCTTTGTGAATGCAGCAGAAAGTTGTAGTTCATTTGACCTGGTTCCACAAACAAGTGGATATTTTAAACAGGAAAAATTTTCAAATATAATAATAAAAGCTATCCGAGCAATGGAATTCAGAAAGCATAAGTTACTTTTTCAGTCTGACAGTTATCTGTCTCATTTGTTCCAATACTCCAGTGTTGCCCTTTTAACCAATTCAGCTTTGGAAGGTTTTACCCTCTTCATGACCAGGCCATTTTTTCCTATTTAGTGCTTTAACTGGTAATTGTGCGTTCATACAGTGCTGTACCCAAACAAAATTTATGTAATTTTTTTTTCACACAAATGGATCTTTCCTTTGGCATTTTGATCAACACTAGGGCTTTAGAACCTCTTTAAATGTGTGAGTGTATTGTATGTGCTGATTTTTACTAAATGTCTTTGATTCTTATCCCTGCTTTGGAATAAGAAACAAAGAAGGAAAAAAAGAATGGCTGCACACCACAGGAACGTTCCAACGATTTTTTTCCAAAAATAGCAAATGACAGCCAACAAAGACAGAGTGTCCGAACCCAGGAGGTGACGCGTGCGCTTCACACTGACCTCAGTGCTTCTTTAAATCCTGAGGTCATTGTGAAATGCACGCGTCACCTCCTGAGTTTGGACACTCTGTCTTTGTTGGCTGTCATTTGCTATTTTTGGAATAAAATCGTTGGAATATTTCTGTGGTGTGCAGCCGTTCTTTTCTTGCGCTGGGTGCGGGCCGTGGCTTGCACTCAGCGCTTTCAGACTGTAGTGACTGCTCGCCTGGAGCGGCGTCTTCTTTGTTTGAATAAAAAAAAAGAGATCATTCCCTCTGTACAAAGCCCTGTTTGGATTGACAACACAAGGCTCTGAGCTGTGATTGGACACAGGTGATTAGCAGGTCCTGGCAATGTATAATTGGCCGGGACTTGCTGACAGACTCCCGTTGTGTACAATCACAATAGGAGGGGCATTTTGCCTGCACGGGCCGCCAGTCCACAATATATTGTGGGCGGGCGGTCCACAAGAGGTTAAACATGAATTGCTTATGTTTTTTTATATTGGTCTTTCTTAATTTGCCCCAATGTTGGAGAATGTAGACATTTAAATATTAACCCAACTTAACATAACATTTAAATATCAACTATAAATTGTACAGTACAAGATGCCTGAATTTTACGTTGTACAGCCCCAGGCAAAACTTATAGCTCACAATTTTTTTTTAAAATACTTTTAATGCTTGGGTACATAAAATGTACAGAAATAAAAGTAATAGGTCATTGCATGTAAGGAATAATAGAGCTCAGTATGCGCAAAGAAAAAATCCTGGAGTTACATCCTTTATCCTTTGTTCTCCACAGAAATAAAGAATGTCCAACATGCCGTAAAAAATTGGTCTCCAAAAGATCATTACGCCCAGATCCAAACTTTGATGCCCTCATCAGTAAGATCTACCCAAGCCGAGATGAATATGAAGCTCATCAGGAAAGAGTACTGGCCCGGATTAGCAAACATAACAATCAACAAGCACTGAGCCACAGTATTGAAGAAGGTCTTAAGATACAAGCAATGAACAGGTAAAACTCTAGGTAACAAATTATATAAGGTGGATACATAGCAGTATGTACAGCAGGGGTCTCAAACTCAAATTACCTGAGGGCCACAGGACAAGTTTTCATATGCCATGGGGGCCACATGCAAAAGTTGTCAGTGGACACACTTTTAACCCCCAGCATTTGTATAAGCGGATACACTATTAACCCCCAGCATTGGTATAAGCGGATACACTATTAACCCCCAGCATTGGTGTTAGCGGACGCACTATTACCCCCCCAGCATTGGTGTCAGCGGATGCATTATTAACCCCCAGCACTGGTGTCAGTGGACGCATTATTAACCTCCAGCACTGGTGTCAGCGGATGCATTGTAAACCCCCATCACTGGTGTCAGCTGACGCATTATTACCCCCTCACTGGTGTCAGCGGAAGCACTATTATCCCCCAGCACTGGTGTCAGCGGAAGCACTATTATCCCCCAACACTGGTGTCAGCGGACAGACTATTAATCCCAGCACTGGTGTCAGCAGACCTATTATTAACCCCCAGCATTGGTCTCAGCAGACGCACTATTATCCCCCAGTACTGATGTCAGCGAATGCACTATTAACCCCCATCACTGGTGTCAGCGGATGCATTGTAAACTCCCATCACTGGTTTCAGCTGATGCACTATTAACCCCCATCACTGGTGTCAGCTGACACATTATTACCCCCCGCACTAGTGTCAGTGGAAGCACTATTATCCCCCAGCACTGGTGTCAGCGGAAGCACTATTATCCCCCAGCACTGGTGTCAGCGGACAGACTATTAACCCCCAGCACTGGTCTCAGCAGATGGATTATTAACCCGCAGCATTACCCCCCACACTCCATAAATACTCCACAAATACCCCCCCACTACACTCCACAAATACTCCCCACACTTCACAAATACCCCCTCTTCACAAATTTCAACCCCAGTCACCCAACTAAGGACTTTGCTCAGCCCCGGTGAAATGGCTCACTTACCTCTTCTCCTGGCAGTCAGCTGGTGGCCTGATCTTCTGCCTCCTGAGTCCTCTTCTCCTGTCAGGTTCTAGCTTCATCACAGGCTTAGTGGCAGGGCATACACATACAATCTCCTGCCCTGAGGTGGCAGCAGGACCCTGGATCCGGGGTCGGGCAAAGCCTGCGAGGTCGATCATACCTAGGTGGGTGGATCCTCCCTCTGCTCTTTCTCGTCTCCTGTGCTGTCTGTTTTTCTATGATGTGCGTGCTGGGCTGCAGCAGCATATGGGGGAGAAGACACAGGAGATGGAGAGAGAAAGCTCCCCCACGATGCTACATGTGACACAAACAGGGCAAGGTATAAACTAGGGGAGGGGGAATCATTCCCTCCCAGAGACACCACTTCACCTGACATTACAGTCACCTCTGTGCTCCCCTCCTCTGCGGCGCCTGAGTGCTGTGCATCCCGTGCACCCGCCCAGGGTCGGCCATGCCTGCGGGCCATTTGTAACCAGTCCGTAGGCCGGTACTTTGAGAACCCTGATGTACAGTAACTGTTTTATCTACATTTGTAAAAAGCATAGAAGAAAAGTAGAGAAAACACCAAAACCTGTGGTCTATTCATGTCCTTACAACATTTGCTGGAGGTGTTTCCAGCACATCTGGTTTATAAAACTTTTCTCTCAGTATTTTTATCCACAAATTTATATATCATTGACATTTATTTGGGTGAGTAAAAACACAAAATTTTTTTGTGGCATATACTAAAATACATTTAAGGCAAAGGGATTGGGCTGCCCTAGTTTAGGGGGACCTGTATTCACTTTCTTCAGGCCAGAAAAAAGCTGATGCTACAAAAAAAGTTTACTGAAATCTTTGCATTATATACTGTAAGTCCACCAGAAGGGGATTGTTCTTTTAAGTAGTGTTCATAATTTGAGGCATCAGCTGGTTTATAGCAATTGAATCTAATTTAGGACTGAGCCAAATTTTAATTCATGTAAAACTTTCAACAGATATAGCTATTATGCAGTATTGAAAGTTTTAAAGGTGTCTACTGTAGGTTTAGTGTCAAAATTCTGCCAGAAGTTGAAATTGAGGTTGGTAAATAATCTGCATATGTTTGTTTTTTTGGTATACTCTATATACCTTTCCTGAATAAAGTGCTGCTGTGGGCACCATCCACTGCTGGACACATGGCCAAATACCTAGATTATGATCTTTGCTGAAGAGAGTAACCAGCCAGCCTAAACTTGTTCCACTCCCTCAGTAGAAATCTCTTGACCAAATTCTTTGCCTTTGTGTTATGTTGGCAGCACTGACAAATACCTGGAACAGTATTTTCATTAGCAAAGCTTACTGCTTTTTTGTTATCCTTTTACCTGTATCAGCAAGTCTGTTAACAATTTAATGTACAGCTCCTAACTTGTATTGTGATCAACCACAAAGCAGATATAAAAGATTAGCTTTTTGTTTCCCGATAATCAAAAGGCCATGAATAAATTGTCTTTATTCTGGCCTTCCATAGGTTTTCTAGCTAAACAATTTCTTCAGTAGAATCTAATGAATTGGGTACTTTTTCCATAATCCCTAGGTGGCTGGCTGTATGGACTACTGTACATAATACTACTACATTTATTTTCTGAAGCTGCCCATAGCTGCTTAGTTATTGATTTCTCAGTGTAGCATTTGATCCTTATAAGATTTATCTGTCTTCCTCTTACTTAAAGTGGTAGTTAACCGCAGCATTAATCGCATGCAAGCACATTATGAAATACTTACTTTAGAACAAAGCCCTCCAGCGGTGCGCTGTCATTGCTGACAGGGCTTCCATCTTCACCTGGTCTTCCTTCCGAGTTCGTGGGCTCTGACTGTATGAGTGGCCGGAGCCACGATGATGTCACTTGGCCTCAGTCTGTGCCCTGGCTCTGGCACAGAGCTCTGAAGGTCCGGCAGCATCCAGTATGATTATCTTCTAAACACCACAAGTTTAGGAGATATTCAGTGTACCTACAGGTTATTATTATCACTTTAAAAACTCAGTAACTCTAAGCCCTTGTACACACGGTCGGAAAATCCGTCAGAATGTGTCCTATCGGACCGTGTCGTCGGATAATCCGACTGTGTGTGGTATGCATCGGATTGATTCCGTCGGACCCAATTTTCCAACATGTTGGAAATATTTCCCGACCAACTGGGCCGGTCGGACATACTCCGATCATGTGTAGAGAATTTTGATCAGACCAAGTGCCACGCATGCTCAGATCAAATTCCTACATCAAAGCTATTGGCTACTAGCCTGAATGTAGTCCAATCGTAACTAAATGACGTCATCACGTTCTGAAAGATCGGATTTTTCAAACAACTTAGTCCGACCGTGTGTATGCAACAGTTTCGGACACAATCCGTCGGACTAAATCCGACAGATTTGGTTGGCAGAATCTCCGACCGTGTGTACGTGGGCTAAGACCCCTTTCAGAATTGGGGCGTTTTTCAGGCGCTTTAGCATTAAAAAAAAGCGCCTGTGGTTTAAGAATAAGGATGCACAATCGAAAGATATTATAAGTAAAGATAAAATGTGTACGTTTCAGGAACGAATGATCAAAAAAGAGGTGTTAGCCCTTGTACACATGGTCGGACATTCTGATAGACAATGTCTGATAGGACTGTGTTGTCGGATAATTCGACAGTGTGTGGGCTCCATCAGACTGTTTCTGTCGGAGTATCCGACGGACCAAGTTTTCCATCTGGGCTATAAAATTTTCCGACAACATGATCCGATCAGACTTTGTCCGATCATGTATAGAGAATTCCGATCTGACAAAGTGCCACGCATGCTCAGATCAAATTCCTAGACCAAAGCTATTGACTACTAGCCTGAACGTAGTCCCGTCCTAACGAAATAACGTCATCACGTTAAGCACGATCGGATTTTCTGATAACTTTGTCCGACTGTGTGTATGCAACAGTTTCGGACAAAATCCGTCAGACAAAATCCGACGGATTTGGTTGTCGGAATGTCCGACCGTGTGTACAAGGGCTTAGATATAAATTGGTGAAGGTATGCACAGTTGAAACACACTGTGGAATCCCTCCCCCATCCGATCAGGTCGGCAGACAGCTTGCGTCCATTAGAGCGGCTGTGTGTGGCAACTGACAGAAGGAGAGGAAACTCGAAGATATATAATATCTTGAATGGCTTAAAAATATCGGAGCACCCCCCCCCCCCATATATTAAAAATGGGACGAAGAGATTGGGACAGGTAGTACGGAGGCAGAAGTGTATACAATATTAAGGATCACCGGACTGTAGTTTACTGGAAATGAACTACAGATGTATGGCTTGGTGGTATATAACCCCAGATAGATTACACCAATTTCAAATGCTGGCGGGGATGTTTAGAAATAGGATCTATGATCCACATTTGGTGGACATGCCCTAAAATCAAAGTATTCTGGAAAGAGATACCATTAACAATTGAGGAAAATTACGGGTTTAAAAATACCAGAAGAGCCAAGGGTGTGCCTGCTTCATGGGGCTACGTTGTCCATCAAACAATATAGGAAAACACTGACACCTTGACTACTAAATGCAGCAAAGAGTTTAATTCCCAGTCTGGAAAAACCCAAAGAGCCCCTCTTTGAAAAGTTGGTTTTGTAAAATCAATAAAATGTACAATCTAGAGCACTTAACATTTAGTGGAGAAATAGGAGAAGCGGGGTTTGAAAAGAGATGGAAAGATTGGGAAAAATATAAGCAATCATCGAGATACGCCGAAAGGATGGCTGTAGTAGTATAACATGACTCAGGGCCGAATAGGTAGGACTTTAGATATTTGAAGAGACCTAGGGTGGGATGCAGGTGGGGGGAATTGGATTGGGCGGGATAACATTTTGTAAACATATGTATACTGGGAGAAGACTTGTTTGCAGCCCAAGGGGTAAATGGAAAATAGGGGGAAAAAAACACATTCAAGTAATATGCTAAATGATATTTGCTACTATGATGTAGAAACGAGTTGAGACTACGATGAAAGGTAGAGTTGATTCAAGTCTCTCTAAAGGGTTCACTGATGTGGCAAAAAGAAAAAAAAAAGCGCCTGAAAGAAGCCTCATCTGCAATCCCAATGTGAAAGCCTGAGTGCTTTCACACTGAGGCGCTGCGCTGGCAGGGCGTCAAAAAAAGTCTTAAGTCTTAACCCCCGCTAGCGGCCGAAAAAGGTTATAACGCAAGCACTTGGGCTTTCACATTGGGATTGCAGATGAGGCTTCTTTCAGGCGCTTTACATGCGCTTTTTTTAATGCTAAAGCGCCTGAAAGAAGCCTCATCTGCAGTCCCAATGTGAAAGCCCCAGTGCTTTCACACTGAGGCGCTGCGCTGGGAGTGCGTCAAAAAAAGTCCCGCAAGCAGCTTCTTTGTATCGCTGCAGTGGCGATTTGCGGGTGGTCATAACCCTTTTTCTGCCGGTAGCGGGGGTTAAAACCACCCCACTAGTGGCCGAATACTGCCGATAAAACAACGGTAAAGTGGTGCTAAAAATATCGCTGTTTTACCGCCGACGCTGCTCCGGCCCCAGTGTGAAAGGGGCCTTAGTGTTGTGGGAATAGTCATTGACATCAATGAGGAACATTGGGGGTTATTTGCTAAAGGCAAATCCACTTTGCACTACAAGTGCATTATGCTAATGTTATTATGCAAACTAGACATGTGCAATTTGTTTAGTTCCAAATTAGTTTTTTTTATAAATTTTGTCAAATTCGTTAATTCTGAAATTCACGAATTTTCGATTTTCTGAATTTTCGGAAATTGCAAAATTCTAAATTTAGGAAATTTGGAAAATTCTACATTTTGGAAATTTGAAAAATTCTAGATTTAAAAAATTGGAAGTTTCGGAAATTCTAAATTAGGAAATTCTAAAAATAAGAATGAAAATCTGAGGATTCAAAAGAATGAAAATTCGGAAATCTAAAATAATAACTATTAAATTAGGTACTGGAATTTCCTTTCAAATTTGGCTGTTTGTGAACGGAACGAGTATGAATTTATCCGAAGTTACGCATTATCTAAAATAATGAATGGACAGTAATGATCTAATAATAATAAATAATAATAATACCTTTTTATTATTATTATTTATTATTAGTTTGTTCGAATTTTCAAATTTCCGAAAAAAAACAAATGAAACGAAAACAAACAATTTTTTTGTCAGTGCACACATGTCTAATGCAAACCTCAGATTTTAGAACACGGATATTTTTCATTTACTGGTACAACTACAGAGGACTTTTCAGGCAATCTTGTTCCCTAAAAGAAACCTGTAATGAGACACATAGGGACTGGGATGGCTGAGCTTTCCCTCTTAAGGTACTAGTTGCCTGGCTGTCATGCTTATCGACTGACTTCTTTGCTTTGAGTCACTGACTTGGAAAACACATGCAAACAGGTAATGGAAACTCTAGTGCCCCTTTTGACTTCTGTTCCATCCTCTCCCTGCATTCCTTGTTTATGTGCAATCTTTTTGTTTTCCTTTGCTTTTGTATTTCGTAAGCCTAAAGCAAAAAAATTCTGCTAGGGTTGGTTTGTTTTGAGGAATAGTTTTTTTTTTCCGAAGGAACTCAATATTCTACATGCAATTCCATGGAACACCATTGCAAAAAAAAAAAAAAAAAAAAAAGAAGGAGAGTCTATTACACTTAAAGCTCTAAAGTCAAATTAAAATGTCCTAAAACTTCACGTACATAGGTACTGTTGGTGCCTAATGCCTGGTGAATACTGTATATCCTAAATGATCATCAAGTGTATAACTTTCATTCACCTCCAAAGGGAACATACTATTACATACACACGATAGGGGTCATTAACCTGTGTGAGGGTTGTGCCCACCAAACTTTGCATCTGTCAACAGATATTAAAGTGGTATTAAACCCAAAACAAGAATGTATTATATTACAGCTTACCAATCATTGGATGTGGTGGCTGCATTCATTTTGTTTTCTTTGGCTTTTTTCCCCTGTATTCTCACCTGGTGATCTGGTCAGTAACACACCTCCTGTATTAGTGAGACACAGCTCTGGAATAATGAGAATGAGTACAGGGGGGCAGAGCAGACAGCAGCATTGTCAGTCTGGAGAAAGGGGGGGGGGGTCAGTGTTGTATCAGCAGGATTAGAATCGCTAACAATTTGCAGCACACTTTACAAGCAGCTAAAGCAAACAGTTTTTTTTCCTTTTTGGATTAAGGTTTAGCATAAATAAATAAAAGCTGATAACTTTATTAATCACCCCTGCCAGTGTTAGTGGTTTGTCTCATCCATGTAAACTGATACATTGTGCTGGAGAACTTGTGCTTTTGCAAAACAGCAGACTTACTGGCTGGTTCACCAATAGAAGAAAGAAAACCTAAAAATGGAAACTGATGCAGTCATCACATCTAAGAATTGGTAAGCTGCAGTATAATAAATGTTTGCTTTTGGGTTTAATACTGCTTAAATCAGATGTACTGGGCAGTGTGCTTCATCCATTTGATAGCCTTGTACATATAACCTTACAGAGATACCTGAGTAGATTATGGTACGTATTTAACAAGTGAACATATTTTGGGACTGCATTTGTTACAAGTGTCTCTCTTATAACATATCGCTTAAAGTGTTGGTAGAAATCTATGTTCCATAAAATATTTAGTGATAGTGTGAGTCACAATTTTCTGATAATATTAAAGGACTTCTACTGACATTGCTAAGTGCCAAACACTTGGCAGCACCCTGGCAGTACAAACTATCCGCGTAAAAAAACTCGGGGCCTGCTGAGTTTTATAATTGGTAACATAATTGTTAGAAAAGCTCATCCCAAATAGATCATTGTGTTAGCCAGCATGTTTACAATGAATGTTAAATATATGTATATATTTAATTACTGTCAGAGAGAGAACAACTTTGAATGTTCGCTATCGCCCTTTAACCACTTCAGCCACGGAAGATTTGTCCGCTCAATGACCAGGCCATTTTTTGCGATACGGCACTGTGTCGCTTTAACTGACAATTGCTCGGTCATGCGACGCTGTACCCAAACAAAATTGACATCCTTTTTTTCCCACAAATAGAGCTTTCTTTTGTTGGTATTTGATCTGCTCTGCGGTCTTTATTTTTTGCACTATAAACAAAAAAAAAGCGACAATTTTGAAAAAAACACAATATTTGTACTTTTTGCTATAACGAATATCCCTCAATTTTTTTTTTAAAGTTAATTTTTTTCTCAGTTTAGGCCGATATGTATTCTTCTACATATTTTTGGTAATAAAAATCAAAATAAGCGTATATTGATTGGTTGTCTACAATTTAGGGGATAGATTTATGGCATTTTTTATTATTATTGTTTTTTTTTTACTAGTAATGGCGGCGATCTGCGATTTTTATCGTAATTGCAACATTATGGCAGACACATCGGACACTTTTGACACATTTTTTGGGACAATTGACAATTACACAGCGATCAGTGCTATAAAAATGCACTGATTACTGTATAAATGTCACTGGCAGGGAAGGGGTTAACGCTAGGGGGCGATCAAGGGGTTAACTGTGTTCCCTGATTGTGTGTTCTAACTGTAGAGGGAGGGGGCTAACTGGAGGGGATGACAGATCAGGGTTCCTAGCTATTTCCAGCTATTCCTAGCTATCTCCTCTCAGAACAGAACAGAGATTTGTGTGTTTACACACACGTGTCTCTGTTCTGCCTTTCGTGCCCGCGATCGCTCATGGCCGGCGGTCCCACTTAAAGGAGCTGACGTACAGCTACGACAGCTTGCGGGATCGTGCCAACCTGCCGCAGTATAATGATGGCGGCTGGTCGGGAAGTGGTTAAATACCCCTCTTTCTAAAATCCTTTCTCATTTATTTTTATTTCTGGTCCTTGCTATGACATCACTTAATGATGCTGGGTTATACACACATTACACACATCATTATTTTCATGTTTTGAGTTTTAATTGTTTTATAGAATTAAATGTTCATGAAACGGTACCTTATCTATATATACGTGCACACCCCTCTTGTTCAGCATTCTGCACATTATTTGATTTGTTTTGTTTTTGATTTGTTGCT
The DNA here is from genome assembly GCF_037356315.1 of Lithobates pipiens. Lineage (NCBI taxonomy): Eukaryota > Metazoa > Chordata > Amphibia > Anura > Ranidae > Lithobates > Lithobates pipiens. The sequence continues at coordinate 178,447,248 of NW_027507785.1, forward strand.
TTTAAACAACATAAAATCAAATAAATGATTTTCTCAACAAATTTAATTAATGGCGTTGCATATATCATATCCTAGTTAAGAGTTAATGTACGGGTAATTATTTTAGGTATCTTCTGTTTTGTGCTGTGTACAGGGAAAGGAGAACATTCTAATCTGCTTACCAGTTTCTTCTTCTGGAAAATAAACAAAACCGCAGGAGAAGAACAAAATGGTAAGCCAATTTAGAATTTTCTCTTTTTTAATATAAAAACATTTTTGGAAAACGTAAACCATCAGTATTTTTCTCTGATCTACACGTAATGATTGGAGATAGTGTGTGGGCACCTATTGTAAGGAAGTGTAAATGTGTAGAATTGACTGCTTTACTGTATGAACAATATACATAATGGGGGTTATTTACGAAAGGCAAATCCACTTTGCGCTACAAGTGTACTTGGAAGTGCAGTTGCTGTAAATCCGATGGGGGCATGCAAGGAAAAAAAAAAGCATTTTAGCTAAAATCAGCAGCGCTTCCCCTCATTTTAGACCTACAAGGACTGCACTTCCAAGTGAACGTGTAGTGCAGAGTGGATTTGCCTTTAGTAAATCAACCCCAGTCTGTATTTTTTTGTAATAATTTGTCTGGTCAATTTAAAATACTTGTCCAAATATGAACACATTTGAGCTGAAAATGAATACGGAGAGAGCCTTTTTAGTTACCCAAGGCCACCTCCTTCATTTAACCTGCTTTATCCTTGACCCTTTAATAGAAGAACACGAAATTTGAATATTTGCTATTTTTTGATTGTGTATTGCAAAAGTAAATTGTCTTAAGTCTTATTCATCTTCTGTTGTCACTAATGTCAGTGCTCATTCTGTTATAGAGTTGCATTTGCTTGTTGCAGATCTTGGAAAGGGACTAGCCCACATGTTCCTTTCGTGATGGCTTCCAAAACACTAAATGTTTATGTTTTGTCATGGAACATACATTGATGGATACAATACTGCTAGATTTGTGACAGAATAAATATTGCATTACAGATTACAAAGGGGAAAGAAGCAACAAGTGGAGAATGGAAGTGGAGCTGAAGATAATGCAGATAGTTCCCACTGCAGTAATGCTTCTGTACACAGCAATCAAGAAGCTGGGCCCAGCAATAAGAGGACAAAAACATCTGATGATTCTGGTTTGGAGCTGGATGCAAATAATGAGACTGTAACAATGGATCCTGTGTTGGATGGATCCAATGAGATAGAGCTGGTCTTTAGGCCTCACCCAACACTAATGGAGAAAGATGATAATGCTCAGACACGGTAAAAGAATGTCATCTGTAATTTGATCACTATACATGTATAATTTCAAGCAAAACTGTATTGAGGTCACAATCACTGAAAACATGTTAAGAGCCCATTTGAAGGCTAAGGCCACGTACACACGCGGGGACTGTTCGCTCAACTTTGTTTGTCAAACAGTTTCAGCGGACAGTCCGCTCAAACTTAGCATGGACGGACTTGCCCACACACGGTGAACGAACAGTCTGCTGAAACCGTGCGCGATGACGTGAACGGCACGTACGACAGGACTAGAAAACGACGTCCTATACACTGCAATGCAACCTTCGGCGTGTAAATCCTTTCTGAGCATGCGCAGAACTTAGTTTGACGAACAAGCCTACACACGAGGGGACTGTTTGCTGAAACAAAGTTTCAGCGGACAGTTTTTCGGAAATTCCGAAAAACTTTGTTCAGCAGACTGTTCGCTGAAACTGTCCGCTGAAAGCCCACACACGAGCGGACTGTCCGCTGAAACACTGTTCAGAGGACAAAGTTGAGCGAACAGTCCCTGCGTGTGTACGCGGCCTTACACTCTTGTTGTTTTTATTGTACTATAGTTATAAGTCATGATTTTTAAAGGAGAGGTATAGCCAAAGCTATTTTGGCTATACTTCTCCTATGGATCACAAGAGTGCAGTTTGTTCTGCAGTTCTGTGACCTGTTTTTAGCCAACAAAGAGGTAAAGCCTGCCATCGGCTGACGCCACTCAATTAGGCCAGGGTCGGGGAAAAATCCTGTCTTTACAGTCAGGGTCCACCCAGATGCCTGGACCGGCAGCTGGCTCAGCCTCTCAGCGTGCCGTTGGGAGACTGAGCGAGCTGTACCCCATTCCCCCCTCATTTTTTTTAATGCATACTTCTTTTAACTGATTTTCCCTCCGTGAAAATGCAAAATTAAAAAAAAAAATCATACTTTCAAAGGGGATGGGGGGGGGGGGTTGAAAGCTTTCATTTTCTATGTCTTTTATATCTGCCTGGAGTTCAGCTTTAAACACACTAAGGTAGAACTGAAACTATGACAATTAAGAGTATTTTTACTATCAAACTGAATGTCTATTTCTATAACTTCAGATGGGCTTTCAATAATTCAATAATATAATATTATTGAACTCACAATTCTGCTCAAATTGCTCAGGTGTAATTCTGTTGTCTCAAATACAGTATATTTAAATTAACAACACCATCACAGGAAGACTTGTGATGCTTCCTTAGCTGTGGGTCATCTTGTTTTGTGAGCAGTCTTAGTAGTTATATAACACATAGACATCACTTTCCCATTGTCTTATCTTGAAGGTTCATAAAGACTTCTGGAAATGCTACAGTTGATCACTTATCTAAATACCTTGCTGTGAGATTGGCTCTTGAAGAATTTCGGAGTAAAGGAGAGACTAACCAGATGAGTCTGAATGCTGCCAGTGAAAAGCAGTATACTATATACATTGCTACAGCCAATGGACAATTTACAGTGAGTATTTTGTTTTCTGTGTTTACCTGCATTGATATTGTTTAGTGGTATTCAAAGTGTTGTTATTCCCCACCACCATTATTAGAGATGAGCATGCTAATCTGGGAATTTGGACCCAACCTAGATCACCAAAGTCCTAATGCAAACCGAAAAAACTGAGCAGTGAATACTCCTAGGCTGTAAACCTATATCATACTAATTCACTTGAAATGGATATTATCAACCCTTTCTTTTTTTCCACCATATTTCAGTGTTATTTCTGCTTCCTAATGACAGTCAGTCATATGATGTCCAGAAGGATAAGCCGCGATCGCACGCCTGCGTGGGCATGCAGTGCGGTGATCGTTGGTGTGGTGTGTCAGTCTGACACACCGCATTACTGATCTGGTTAAAGAGCCTCTGACATAGGCTCTTTACCATGTGATCAGCTATGTCCAATCACAGCTGATCACAGCGTAAACAGGATATCACTCACGCTGACAGACACGAGTAGAGGAGAGCCAACCAGCTACTCTCCTGGCGGGGGGGGGGGGGGGGGTCTGCGCTGATTGATTATCTGAGGATGCCCACCTCAGCTTACTGGGGATGCCCACCAGGGATACCCACCAAGGACCACCAGGTATGCTCACCCATGACCATCAGGGTTGCCAATCAGTGCCCATTAGAGGTGCCTGCCAGTGCCTCCTCATCAGTGCTGCCTATCAATGCCCATCAGTGTCACCTAACATGCCCATTAGTTCGCCTAACAGTGCTGCCTATCAATGCCCATCAGTGCTGCATATTGGTGCCTCAGCATCAGTGCCAACTTTGGCAGATTGGATGGCGTGCCTTACGGACCCCCTATAGACAGCTTAAGGCATGGCAAACAGTATTTCAATATATTGTCATCACCGATGCAGGACCCTGACCAAAGTCTTATTTGACCCCCCCCCGGTGAGATTGCCAGATGGGCTTTAAGCCTTTGTTCCCAGCTGCACATCCCCTTGTCCGAAGGACCACTGACACATTACTTTCCTATGGGCTGTGATACTTCAAATCTGTAGGTTGAACTAGACCACCACATACGCCATCCACTGACATTGCTAACTTTAGCCTTGCCTGAATACTGTGTGTTTGATTGCGGTGCCATTTACCATTTCTCACTTTTTTTTGTATCAAATGTTTTTATTAAGAGAATACACTTGTTTTCCATTATTAAATAAAAATGTTTTAACATTTTACAAACTAGCAGGTGACCGAAAGAATAAAAAACAGCAACCGCATTCTCTATTTATCCCTCCACCTCACTCCCTTCCCTCCCCTTTCCCCATCCTATCTACACAATCTCTCTCCTCATTCACCCTACATACTCCAGCCTTCCTTCCTTCCCACCCACCCCCTTCACATCCATTGTTCAGTCACTGGGTTATTCTGCTTCCAACCATTGTTTCCACATTCTATAACATTTCTTATCATTACTCCTCTTCATATATATATATATATATATATATATATATATATATATATATATATATATATTCATTTCTCCTTCCCAATCATATCCTTTATCTCTTTCAACCATTCTATTACCGTCGGGGGGTCTTTTGATTGCCATTTCCGTGCAATTCGTTTTTTCCCTTGAAACAAACATCTAATAATTGCTTTCTGTGTATTTCCTGGCATAATGTTCTCCTCCATCAGGCCTAGAAGGCAGATCCTGGCCTCCGTATCGAACAATGTCCCAAAAACAGAGTTTATTTTGTCCGTAATTTCCTTCCAATACCTATGCAACCTGGGACATTGCCAGATCATATGTACCAGGTCACCCCTCCTGTCCCTGCACCTTTGGCAGTCTGCATCTAACCTCCTTCCAAACATAAACAACTTCAAAGGCGTGTAATATGACCTATGTATCAAATGCAAATGTGATACAATCTGTGAAGGGGCGAGCAAAATGCCAGTGCCAAAACGTAATTCCATTGCTGCTCCGTTATTGGCCCCACGTCTCTCTCCCATTTACTCTAGTTTTTGGGTTCTACCTCTCCTTCCTGTTCTGCTTTATTTACGCACACATACATGTCAGAGATTACCCCCTTAGATATTCTAGCATCAACCAGTTTCCTGAGAGCAGCATTTCAGTCCATTCTGGCTCTTTCCCTCTAAATTGTACATCCAAGGCATGCCTGACTTGCAAACACCTATAGAATGACCAATTTTGTAACTGCAAATTCTTCCCTTATCTCCTGGAAGGATTTCAATCTGCCTGCCCTATACAATTGTGAAAGGCAGTGGATACCCCTCCGGTCCCATTCCTCTATTTTCCCCATCACTTTAAGCTCTTTTAAATTTTTATTATCCCATAAAAGGGAAAACTCAGAGAATCCGCCACAACCTAAGATGGTCCTAACAGATTCCCAACCTTTTACCATTAACTGGACTGTAGGACGTCTGGAACTGAAGGAGTCCGCCTCAACTTCCTCCACGACCGTATCATGGCTAGTGTCAGTCAACAACCCTTGATAAAGTCACGTGACATGTGACGCGTCAGGAGGAGCCAGTGATGTAATCCGAGGTCTCTCTGTGTAACACAGCGGACACTGTGTGAGGATCGCTTTGAGCAGCTGATGGTTCTAAAGCGCTGGGCATTGTGTAATCATATGTGATTGGATATGCTCGTGATTTTTAAAGTATATATAAAGATCATTGCACAATGATTGTTTTCTTATTTTTTATGAAATCTATGCAAACGGATACGCTATTGAAAGACCAGAGAAATCTATGTAAACGCTGAAGCCTGAAGGAGGAGTGGGTCTGGTTAGCCGAAGTATTGTGGATACCATGTATACCCACTGGGAAGGTACTTCCTTGTGGAAGCACATTGAGGAACTGGTTTCTCTCTTTCTCTCTCTTTTTTATATTAACCCTATATAGTGCAGCAACCGGGGACTAGTGAGAACTCGTCTTGAATTTGTTGTGCCTGTGTAGGGGTGCGCTTATGCCTCATTTCTGATGATTTATAGACACGTTTTCATACTATACACATTAGTGACTATTTTTTTGGCATGATTAGTTTACAGCACACAGCACTTTATATATTGTATTTTTAATTTTATACGTTGTACCTTATTATTATTATCACCATTTTATTAGATCTGTGCACTTTAAATAGGAAGTTGATTTGATTTGGGGTGTCAGAACACTACGAGAATGGCTGAAGCTTAATCATTAAGGTTTTTTTCTATTTTTACACTATTATTTATTATCACATCAGCGTGTGGATACACACCTACTTATCATTCAACAATAGGTTACTTCCTGCCCCCCTTTCTGCTGGTAAATTACTTCCTCTCATATACTGTATTTGTGCCGCCAGGAAGTAATGTCTTGGGTTTGGCAGTGCTAGGCCCCCCACCTCTCTCGGCCGCTGCAGCACCTGCAAGCAGATCCTTGCCGCTCCGTTTTTCCACATTAATTCTCTGAACACTCTGTCCAGTTTTTTAAACCAGTATTTTAGGATCCACACTGGGAAGTTGTGTATTACATATAATATTTGTGGCATCCATACCATCTTGATTAAATTACACCTCCCAGCCACAGAGAGAGGGAGATGGCTCCACACCCAACATTTCACCCAACATTTCTGTTTTAATTTTGTCATAAGTGGAACTACATTATGCGGGGGTTCTATGAGGGGGTCTATTGGCAAAAGTACGGATTTTTCCCAGTTAATTACTAATCCAGAGAAATATCCAGAATCTTTGACTATTCCCATGGCTACCCTCAGGGAGGACTGTGTGTCCCCCAAGAACAGCAGAACATCATCTGCGTACATAGCCATCTTCTCCTCCCCCCTCTTTCTTTTGAATCCCTGTACCCTGTAAGTTCTTAATACGATAGCCAGTGCCTCCATTGCGAGGGCGAAGAGCAGGGGCGACAACGGGCACCCCTGTCTCATCCCCCTCTCCAACTGGATCCAGTCAGAGCACTCACCATTTATTCTCACCTTGGCCCTAGATCTCTCGTACAGTATTCTTATCCACTGGACGAAATTAGGGCCAAACTGAAATTCTGCTAGTACCTTCCACAGGTAGTGCCATTCAAGGCCATCAAAAGCTTTAGCCACGTCTAATGATAGAACAGCTCTATTCCCTCCATTTTCTATTGGCAACTGCATGTTTAAGTGTACTTGCCTTATATTCACGCTTTTAGATCTATCCGGCATAAAACCGGTTTGATCTGGGTGTACCACCTTAGAAATTATGCTGCCAACGCTTTTGCCAAAATTTTTACATCCAAACACAGAAGTGATATAGGCCTTTACGAAGCTGCCTCTAGCGGGATTTTCTCCTTTTTTGGTAATAAAATTATTGTAGCTTCTGTCATAGATATGGGTGGCTTCCTTGGCGGCTCTGTTAAAAACCTCCAAGGGTTTAGGGAGTAATACGTTCCCATACCTCTTGTAGATTTCTATTGGTAGTTCATCCAGCCCGGGGCTTTCTGATTCGCCACGCCTGTCGTTGCCTTTTGTAACTCTTCCAGTATCAATGGGGCTTCCAGTTCCTACCTGTCTTCTTTTGACAGAGAGGGAATTTTCAGCCTTTCAAAGAAATGCCACATTTGCCTTCTACAAAATAATTTGTGACGTACTATACAGGTTTTCATCATTTTGTGTTCTTTTGATCTTTCTTTCTTTATCCCATATTGCTGGTATAGTGGCTGGGGGTCTGTTTGCCTTCGCTATCAGGGCCAGTATTCTTCCAACTCGTTCTTCCTCCCCAACAAAAAATCTATCTCTGAAACATTCTTTTATTTTCAGCTTTCTCCAACACTAGTTTCCTATATTACACTAACACTAGTTATATTACACAAAACACTAGTTTTTTATATTACTCCCAATGAAGCTGACCCTAAATTTAGGTTTATAAATTCCTCTAGGCTGGCTGCAATTCCCCCTTCATCTTCTATTATTTGAAGCCAAAAGGGATTTACTTTCCAGTCTCCTCTGCTGTAACTTGTCCCAGCTTTTATTGAAAAGACTACAGGTGAGTTGTCTGAAATCCCCCTTGGTTCGTAATCCACTTCCTTCATTATGTTCAAAACTTCCTCATTACAAAGCACAAAATCAATTCTGGACAGGGTGGCGTGTGTCCCAGAGTAACAGGAATACTGTTTTTCCCTCGGATGCTTCCTCCTCCAGACATCCACCAACCCTATCTCCTCACAAAATTGGAAGAGCGGGCCACTGGATGCCCCCCCCGGGAGCAACCCTCGGTGGAAACCTATCTATGCTTTGATTCATACTCATATTAAAGTCCCCTGCCACTATAACTTCCCCCCCCCCCCCTGGGTTTATCTGCGATGAACCTCATTAAGTCACACATAGATTTTGTTTCGTTAGCTAACACACACACTGTCTGTTTTCGATTACACAGAAAAGAAAAACTTACCGCCCGTTTTCATCCACCTTTCTTTGCCTACAGGAGAAGACCAATCTGGCATCTATCAGTGTACTCACACCCCTTGGATATGAGGTATGAGTAGAATGGTATTGCAACTGGTAATTCCTGTGACCTAACACACCAGTTGTTCCTTTCTCAAGGTGTGTCTCCTGTAGGCAAAGTATTTTACATCCACTTGTACCAGCCATAGAAAAGATTACCTGTCTTTTGGACATATCGCTCACCCCCCACACATTCCAAGAACATATCTTAACTTTTCTAGTGTGATTTGGGGTTTTTCCTCTTCCCTCCCTAATACCTGTCATTCTCCTGTCCTTTTCCCAATCTCCATTCAGGATACCTCTTAACCTCACCCCTTACTCCTTTGTGTCTAAATTTCTGGGGTACTTTGACCCTAGTTTCTGTGTTCCCCTTTAGTGATTTTCTTTCCAGTGCTAAGTTAATACTTATTCCATAGTGTTTCTTACTTCCCTTCTTCCCATCACACCCCCTCATTCTCTCTCCCCCCACTCTCTTTCTCCCTTATCATACCAAAACCTATACCTTCCACCCTCATACTCACATTTATCCATATACACACCCCGCTCTCTCCACTCCACTTCCTCTCCACTTCTCCCTCCTCCTTCCTTCCCCCACCCCCCTTCCCACTTTCCCCCTGCCCAATTTTGGGCCCATACCCAGGGCTTCTAAAGTGACCGTGTCTTCCCCCCAAGGTGATATTTCTCAACCTTTTGTTACCTTTTACTATGTGCATTACTACCCAGACCTGGTAAGAGGAGGACCATCCTCAATGTGTTCATAAATATTTTCTCCCCCTCTCTACCCCCTCTCTTACATCTATATGTATATACACATAACTATATATATATATGTCCTGAGATGGGAAAAAAGAGAAAAAACTGAACATCCCAAAGTCTCAAAAAAAGAACATTTTCTCATATTCCTTCACCTCGCTGTATCCTTCCTTTGTTCTTTTCCAGCCATAATGTTACTTCTTCAGGCAAATTAAATAACCTGACTTCCCCAAATACTGTTATTCGTAAGTGTGCCGGATAAAGTAATGCATATTTGATTTTAAGCTGTTGCAATCTACACATACATTTTACAAACTTCGCTCTCTGTCTCTGTAATTCAGGGGAGAAGTCTGGGTATATTGAGATCCTTACACCCTTATACTGTATATTTTTCATCTCTCTTGCTTTCTGGAGAATAGTGACCTTATCCTTATAATACAAGAGTTTGATAATGAGGGCTCTTGGATACCCCCTGAAGATGGTGTCCTAGAGGAGACTCTATGCGCACGTTCAATTGCTAAAAATCTTGATAAAGCATCTTTACCAAACATTTCCTGAAGCCAGGCTTCCATATATTCTGTGGGATTATTGCCTACACTTCTCTCAGGGAGACCAAGAACTCTTTTTTTCTATTTTTTTTACTATTTTTCCTGCGTATTCTATTCTCCATATCGTCCATTTTATGCATACCCATATTTAATTGTTCCTTCATCAGCTGTACCTCTCGTCTCATCTGGTTCACATCGTCTTCTAGCTAAGTCTCCCCTCCAGAGCAGTTGCCCATGTACATACCTCTTGCACATCATGTTTTAAGGATAATAGGTCTTCTCTAATACATTTAACCTGATCAGATAGTTCAGATAATGATAAATTACAGTTATTAATTGCTAGAAGGATGTCTTTCAGGGATGGCTCTTTCTCTGTTACTACAGCTGGTACAGAAAGTCCTTCTGCTATTTTCTTATTTAATCCATGCTCACCCCCCAGGACCACAGATCACACAGGTGCTGCCAATGATGGTGCTTCTACTGCTGGGCCTTGGCTTCTCCTCCCTACAGGGTGGGCGGCCTGAGGAACCTTGATATTGTGTCCCCCCTGCCTGTCCACCTTTCTTGGGTGTCTGATTTGGTGTGTGGGTGAATGGTTCCAGCTTTGCAGAAGCCTAGCTGGCTTTTCCTTTAAGCCCGCATTGCATTTAGGTTCCGGCTCCATCCTGCATGGCCACCTCCTCCGTCCCCCATCTCCTGGTCATCCTGGAGGAAGCGTCTGCTCAGGGTTCACAGGTCTCACGAATGGTCTCTTTATCCCCTGTATGTGCCTCCTCCCCTCTCCTCACGTTCGTTGGAACGTACTGCGGGAAAGTCACTGAAGAGCATGCCTTCAACACGCCGCCCGACTACGAGGACCGCCACACCAATCCACTGCTCTGTTTCCCCAGCGTCTCCTTACACACACTGCTTCTCTGCACCAGACATATATTAGGTTGCTTCGGGCATGGGAGCAGGCGCGAGGTCCGGGCTCACAGCGCCCTCTCACCTCAGCATCCGGTCACCACCCCTGTATGAGGAAAAGGTATCAAACATGCTCTTCCCTTAATCTTACATACCCCATGCCTCTTATAATCCTTCCCCCATCCCTTCCCTAACCCCACCATTTCTTGAATTTAAATTCTATATAAATACCCCCGATGAAAGGACTTTGAACCTGAAACGCATTGGGTACCGGAAAACATTTCCTGGAGGTTGGCTACCGGAAAGTGTTCTTGGCTACTGGAGAGAGACTACTTTATATACATACTCTTTGTATTCTATTGCAAGATATTACATTATGTATGTCCGTGTCTGATGTTTGTTTTATCGATCATCGTGTGATGATTTTTTAGCTCATATTTGTAATAAAATTACTTTTTACATATTCCATTAGTGTTGTTGCCAATTTAAAGTCCCAATTGGGGTTATCCAATTTTCTATATATATACAGGAATGTGGCAAAATCACAAATTCTTCTGATATGGTAAAAACATTTATCCATTATCAGTCCCACCTCATCAGTGCTTCCTTATTAGTGCCCGTCAGTGCCGCCTCAAGAGTGCCCATCAGTGAAGTAGAAAACGTACTTATTTACAAAATTTTATAACAAACAATGCAAAATTGTATTTTTTTTCTAAATTTTCGGTAAATTTTTATTGGTTTTGAAAAACAAGAAAACCCCAGTGGTGACTGTTTGAAAGCCAGGTCCTCAGGATAGGTTTCTTGTCTCCTATTCAAAATTACAAAAACACTGCGCTATCTCTAGCAAGCCAGCCGCTGACACACTAAAAGTGGAAATCTTAGTAAAATCAATTGTAAAAAAAAAGTGCTGCGCTAAATAAAATAAAATAAAGAAAAATGTGCAAACAAAGACTTCTACACAAAATATTACAAACTAGTATGCAAATATTGGGTGACCCCTATGTCACTTAAATATGTGTCCATACATGTGAAATGAGAAGGTTGTAGACAAAAACTTCTACACAAATTATTACAAACTATTATGCAAATTTTGGGTGACCCCTATACCAATTAAATATGTATATATACGGTATACATGCAAAAACAACGCAAAAATTAGTTTGACAGAGTCCTTCTGATAGGGATTAGTGCAATGTCTATATAGTAGATGAACAGCAGTCCCCCACTTTCATGTGAAAAATGAATGCCGAAGGTGTTTCAGAAGATCCAAAAAGTGCACAGTACACCCTTGTGTGAATGCCACCACCTGAAATGAATTCAAGGCTTACCAGATGCCTCTGACCCAAGCGGACATATGTCCGGAGGATCAAAAACAGCTTTGATATAACTCGATTAGATGGTCTCTGAGGAACCGTGAGGTATGGGACCAGTTGATATGGAAACTCCGTCGAAGCCAAACACGATACAAATTATCCTCCAATTAAAGAAACAGATCGTATTCCACCAAAACGATCATACAGGAAAGAAGAATGGAACTCTTATGTGCAGGTTCTGGGGAAAGGGCAGAGACCACGAGAAAAAAACCTCAGGATCAGATCATGCAACTCTCCTACTGCAATTCAACATGATGGTCTCCTATTGTCATCCTTTTTTTTACTTTTACCCCGAAGGTCATCTTTTTGTTGGTTATCTCTAAAGCTGGTCATACATTATACTATGTACTTATTCAATTTCTTTCAGATTTACTTTTAACAATTTAAAATGTTCATATGGTTTTGGTAAGTCTAAAGGAAAATTGTACAAGAAAATTGTATAGTGCATAGCCAGCCTTAGGCTCAAACAGTCTCTTACAAACCTCCTTATCTGGTCTTACATAAGGACAATTCATGCTTTGCCCAAGGCCAGCATAATATCCTAAGGTGGGATCTTCCTTTCATCTAAGAAGAGATTGTCTCCCCAGCTATCCTAAACCAGTTCCTCATGGGAGTTCTCCATTGCATAAACGTGGTCTAGACAGCTTATGTTTTTTACATGCTACAGCCACTTTCCAGAAGGCGAATTCCCACTTTGTGGTCATTGTTGGGTTACAGAGAGGCTTGATGGCCTTTGAGGCCACCATTTCTTGTTGGATTCATTAGACATTAGTTCAGGCTTTTTCCCATCTACACCTGAATCCTCAATTTCCAGTTACAACTCATTCTGCTAGGGCAGCAAGTGCCTTGTCAGCTTTTCACCACCAGGCATCAGATTCATAGGTTTTCAGACAACTATCTGGTCTTCTACTCATACCTTTACCAAATTGTACAAGATCGATGTTGTATCCTCAGATGCTAATTTTGGACACAAGGTTCTGCAGGTAGCGGTGTAACTTTTTTGCCTTGAGGAAGGGTTCCCTGTTGCAAGTTTTTGCTATTGCCCTTTGCTTCATTAGCACTGCATTTGATGCCCCATTTGTGAGAATAGAGAAAACTATGTCCATCAATGAATGGAAGGGAAAATATTTTTTTGTACTCGCTGTAAAATCTTTTTCTGTGAGTTAATTGATGGAGATAGCACTCCCCTCTCTGCTGTTACTCCATATATGTTGGAGTGTTGTTTCCTCTTTTTACTGCTGGTTCACTTCAGCAGAGGCCACGCCTAGGCTGAACTTGATTCGTCTTATACCTAGTGTCTTTGTCCCACAGTTGGCAGTATAACCCAGTTGCGGAAAATAGAGAGAAAGCTATGGTCATCAATGAAGTCAGTAAATATAAATATATAAAATCTGCTCATTACACTCTAAATTAAAGAAGGTTTCCTCTAAGATCCCCCCCCCCCCCCCAAACTGTACGTAACTTACGTATGTACATTAACTTTTACAGAACTACCAACTCTTTCCTCAGCTCTGCTTGCCCAACTGTAGCCTATTTAATGTATACAGTGGGTATAAAAAAAATAATCACCCCCACCCAAAATGTTGTTGCTTTGCAGCCTGGAATGAAGACAGAAACAGTTTGTTTTATCCAGCTGTATTTACTGTATCTATAACATCCAAGTGAAAGATATAACACCAACATGTCAGAAAACTGCATGTGGTCTTTTTGAGTGGCGTTTTTCTTGCAGCCCTCCCATACAAGCAACATTTGTGGAGAATTTGTGATATTGTTGGTCACAATGACCACTCTTCGTCATAATTTCCTGCCGCTGCTTCACAGTTGCTGTAGGCCTCTTGTTAGCCTCTCTAACCAGTTTCCTTCTGGCCCTTTCATCCAGTTTGGAGCAATGTCCTGATCCAGTGAGGGTCTGTTTTGTACCAAATACCTTTCACTTCTTAATAATAGATTTCACTGTGCTTCCAGGCATTGGCAAAGCCTTTTTATTTTATTTTTGTGTCCATCTCCTAACTTGTGCCTGTCCACACCTTTATTCCAGAGATCTTTTGACAGTGCTCTACTACCCATATTTGATTGCTTCATTTGTACTATCGGGGACTGAAATGCTCCGGGAAATCTCTTTTTATGCTGAGCTAATCAAAATGACCACAGCTAATCACAGTTGAAAATGAAATGGCTTTGTGTGTCATTGAGAAGGTGATTAGCTACACCTAATTGAGTTTTAAGGGGGGGGGGGGTTGCTCCTTTTTCCAATTCAGTGATTCTGTTTCTTTTTTTTTTTTTTTTTTTTTGTCTTGACATGTTGGTGTTATATATTTCACTTGGATGTTATAAGTTGCACTGAGTAAATACAGCTGGATAAAACAAAAACCGTTTGTCTTCATTTTTTAGGCTGAAGAGCAACAAAATGTGATTGTTTTAAGGGGGGGGGGTAATTCTTTTTTATACCTACTGTATAGAGCCAGTGATATTGCAGTGACATTACAGTACATATATGCTTATTGTTTTACCTGTAAAGATATTTGGTGCTGGCTGTAGTCATCAAATAGCTTAAAAAAATGTATTAATCCAACTGTCTGCAGTGGCCACAGGCATGTCTCCAACCCAAAAAATGAATAAGCAAGGGGGGGGGGGGGGTAATTCTTTTTTATACCTACTGTATAGAGCCAGTGATATTGCAGTGACATTACAGTACATATATGCTTATTGTTTTACCTGTAAAGATATTTGGTGCTGACTGTAGTCATCAAATAGCTTAAAAAAATGTATTAATCCAACTGTCTGCAGTAGCCACAGGCATGTCTCCAACCCAAAAAGTGAATAAGCAAGCAAACGTGCCAGCATCAGATATTCTTCATCAATCATATCGACAAAGAAAGACATTAACCACCTCACGCCCGCCCTATAGCCGAATGACGGCCGTAGAGCAGGCGCGTTCGTCCGGGAGGCCATCCCTGGACGTCCTAATGTTTACTTCCGCAATGCGCGCCGCCGCGGGCGCGCATCGCGGAAGTTCTGTGTTCGCCGGGGACAGGCAAACACAGATCGCTGTAAACGGCCAATCACAGCGGCTGTTTACAGCGCGATCGGCGTGTCCAATGGGAGATGATCTCATATGTAAACATATGAGATCATCTCTCAGCGCCGCTCTCCCTCCTCACACAGACAGAGTGTGAGAGGGGAGAGATGAACGCCTGCAGCGGCAGCCATTCTGCTTTTCTTTGTTTTGATAAAAAAAAAGTAAAAAAAAAGTGCCATCCTCCCCCAGCAGTGCCATCCATCCTCCCCCAGCAGTGCCATCCATCCTCCCCCAGCAGTGCCATCCGCCCCAGTGCCATCCGCCCCAGTGCCATCCGCCCCAGTGCCATCCAGCCCAGTGCTACCTGCCCCCAGTGCCACCTGCCCCCAGTGCTACCTGCCCCCAGTGCCACCTGTTGTCAGTGCCATTTGTCCCCAGTGCCATCTGTCATTAGTGCCACGTGTCATCAGTGCCACATAGTGCCATCTGTCATCAGTGCCACGTATTAGTGCCATCTGTCATCAGTGCCACGTATCAGTGCCATTTGTCATCAGTGCCACCTGTCAGTGTCACGTGCCATCTGTTGTCAGTGTCACGTCATCAATGCCACTTATCAGTGCCATCTGTCATCAGTGTCACGCGTTATCGGTGCCATGTATTAGTGCCATCTGTCATCGGTGGCATGTATTAGTGCCACGTATTAGTGCCATCTGTCATCAGTGCCACGTATTAGTGCCACGTGTCTTCAGTGCCACGTATTAGTGCCATCTGTCATCAGTGCCACATATTAGTGCCATCTGTCATCAGTGCCACATATTAGTGCCATCTGTCATCAGTGCCACGTGTCATCAGTGCCACGTATAAGTGTCATCATTGCCACGTATCAGTGCCATCTGTCATCAGTGTCACGTGTCATTGCCCTGGTGCTTCAAAAGTGTAATAAATAGTCAACAAGTTAGATGTGTAATTTATGTTGCTAGAACACATGATGGCGCTACCTGCATGTTGGGCCTCTCTATGTGGCCAGGCTGTGAAAAAGTCCCACACATGTGGTATTGTAATACTCAGGAGGAGTAGCAGAATTTTTTGGGGGGTGTCATTTGTGGTATACACATGCCATGTGAGAGAAATAACCTATTACAATGACAATTTTGTGGAGAAAAAAAATGAAAAATCTTAATTTTTCAGAGAATTGTGGGAAAAAAATGACAACATCAAAAAGCTCACTATGCCTCTTACTAAATACCTTGGAATGTCTACTTTCCAAAAAGGGGTCATTTGGGGGGTATTTGTACTTTCCTGACTTGTTCGGGTCACAAGAAGCGAGATAGTCCACCAGTACATCAGATGTGATCAATTTTGTGTGATTCGCACCACAGCTTGTAGACTCTCTAACTTTCACAAAGACCAAATAATATCCACTAATTTGGGTTATTTTTACCAAAGATATGTAGCAGTATAAATTGTGGCCAAAATTTATGAAGAAAAATTAATAATTTGCATAATTCTGTCACAGAAACAAAGAAATATGCGTTTTTTTTTCAAAATTTTCGGTCTTTTTTCATTTATAGCGCAAAAAATAAAAACCCCAGAGGTGATCAAATACCACCAAAAGAAAGCTCTATCTGTGGGAAAAAAAGGACAGAAAATTAATTTGGGTACAGTGTTGCATGACTGAGTAATTGCCATTCAAAGTGTGAGAGCACCGAAAGCTGAAAATTGGTCTGGGTAGGAAGGGCGTTTAAGTGCCCAGTAAGCAAGTGGTTAACAAAAAACATTTATCGGTAAAACACTAACATTATATACTATAAAGAGTATTATCCTAAGGTGGAAGAGCTGAGTTTACTATCAATGGGACTAGGTACTGTACACAATATAGACTATACATCATAGAGGCTACACCAACATGTAATTGCCTCTAGATGGCAACAGATATCCAGTCAAAGAACAGAATACCATCTAGTACCAATCAAATGTTGAGTTGTTAGTAGCATCATAGATTTATGTGTTATTTTGTATTTAATGTGAATGTAATACATTTGATTCTTTATATTGTAAATTTTGTTTATAGTTGTTGAATGTACAAATCATTTTCAACAATGATATTGTGACTCTCTTTACTGTTCAGTTGCCTAATACAGTATACTATTTTTATGGTGCTGTTGTATATGACCATCTTAAAAATTGCATAAAACATTACTGGAAAGAAAATTGCAGACTTTGATAACAAATTCAAATAACCATGAAATGTTTCTTTTTAGGTTTTAAATGGCTCATTTTCCTTGGAACTGGTCAGTGAAAAGTACTGGAAGGTAAATAAACCCATGGAACTCTACTATGCACCTACTAAGGAGCACAAATAATTTGGGACTTCTCTTTTCAAAAGGAGCTTTTTTCTTATCCTAAAGACAAACTATGTACACTTCATACTCAAGTGGCATCTCCAATGTTTCCTAAAGGATATCTGTGAATTTATTCACAAAAACATGTTGATGGTGTTTTTGAAGACAGCCCTTTACAGCTTTTTGGAACTAAAGGATCTGTGTAATCCTGGAAGCTGAGGACTATGGTTTTACGTATTATGGATATTCTTATTTATTTATTTTTTTGTCCTAATTGGTGGCTGTGGATTTGTTCAGAAACAAATGTAGCACTAAACAAGTTGAAAATGATTGGTATGTAAAGCTAGTGGTATCATAAAGATGTTACGGTACCCATAGATATTAGAAGCTCTTTATCCTTTGCCTAGAATATATGAAATCTACAAAATCTGACCTTGGTAATCCTCTATCAGAGAGAAGAGCTCCTGGACAAGATGTACAGTTTTTTACTTAACTGCACCAACATAAGGAAAAAAGGGTTATTATCAGTACAGTTCTATGGCTTATAATAAAGGCTGAAGTATATAAACACGTAAGTATGTTGTCATAAAGCACTCCTTCACTTACTGTATCCCACTTAGCTCAACTCTCCACCTCTGGTGCTAAATCCTGTGCTGTATCTCAGACCTGTCCTCCACCTCTGGTGCTAAACCCAATTCCATAACCATACCTGCTCCTGTATTTACATGGGAAATAGTGTGGTGTTACAGTTTTTGCTTCACTACAGTGTTGGCCAGTATGCACAGGAAACCATGGTATCTTACACCATAAAGGCTCATTCTAGAGGGTGCTGCCTGAACAAATATTTTCTCCTTTTGATTGTGGTAGAAACTGTCAAATATGTATCTGGTGTGGGAGAAAGAAGATCTGTTAAAGTGTATCCAATAATAGTATAGTATCGGTGAAGCATGATGAGCATTAGGAAAAAAAACAGTCCATATAAGTGAGTCCATATGTAAAAATAGGTTCCATCCAAAGGCTCCAACCCTGGAACCAGACTTCTCTGTAGGACTGGAGAGCAGCAAAGTCTCTGGGGAAATTCTACTTGATTTAAAAAGTGGGTGGTCTGTCTACTTTTCATAGATTGCGCCATATATATAGAGATCCCCCCATCCTGCATACCCAGCTTGACAAAGGACATACTACTCTCAGCGCGCATGCTCAGAAATGCATTGCAAACATGCATAGTGACGTCATCATGCTTGATGCTGCGCTCCATGAGCGTTACACACACACTTTTAGAGTTTTTTTTAAAGTCTACACTTAGAGGGGCTTCTGTTTATCCCTTCTTTAAAGTGTATCCAAACCTAAGAGCAAAAAAAGAATATATTACAGCTTACAAGACCCTAGATGTGGCGGCTGAATTTGGAGGAGGGGGCTGAATTTCCAAGGGACAGCACCGTCTCCCGGGAGTGGGGACAGGTACCTGTCCCCCCCCCCCCCAAAAGGTGCCGGAGGAGGAGTGGGAGTCAGTTAAGTGGAGGTTCCGCTTTTGGGTGGAACTCCACTTTAAGTTTGTGTTTAAAGTGGAAGGAAAGGCTACCCAGTCACGTACCTGTAAAATGATGCTTTGCCCTTGCTCTGATCCTCTCTGCCTACATTTTGCGTTAAATCATTTTCTGAATATATATTTTTTTTACATTTTTCTATGCGGTCACGTTACTGCAAAGTTTCAGCACTTATCTGTACTGTGGAGGGTCCGACAACCATGCTGAATTCCCTGTAGTCATGACATCATATAGCTGCCATTCATAGTTCCCAGGGCTGTTGAGGCAATGTCAGCTGGTATAAGAGTTTCTGCCCTCTAGCTGAAGAGAGAGAGAGGGTATTGAGCTAGCACGGATAAGTTTTGCAGTCACGTGACCGCATAAGCAAAGTTAAAAGAATAGCATTCAAAAAGTGGTTTATTACAAAATGAAGGCAGAGAGGATCATAGTAAAGGTAAGACAAAATTTAACAGGTAAGTGATTGGGTAGCCTTTTCTTCCATTTTAAGAGCAATGAATATAACATGAGCACATTAAAGGATCATTGCAGAAACATATTCAAGCACAATATACATACAAAGTGGAAAGTACTGACGTTGTTATTCAGTTGTTTTTTCTAAAGCAGTTCAAATCTGTTTTTGCTTTACTTACTTCCCTGTATTGCAGCCATGAATCAATGAAGTATTGTTAAAAAAAGACTTGTATTGTGTCTTAATATTATTGATAATGATCACATGGGGAATACACTGCTAAAAACAAAAAAGAGCATTTTTACAGTGCCATTTGTAGTCGAAGTCTTGGAAGTTTCTACTGGCATGTAAATGTTTGTCTCTATATTTATGTTTGGCTTTGCCAAATATACTTGTTTTAACAAGTCTATTATAATCAGTATAACGTGCACACTATTTGAGATATTTCAATTGTAAATAAAGTATTTTTCATTTACAAATTAAATAAGGACCCTGGACTAAATAAAAAGCATGATAACATTTATTTAGTGTTTAACTGGTTAACATTCTGCTTAGCTTGGAATGAGACAAGGGGGTTATTTACGAAAGGCAAATCCACTTTGCACCGCAAATGCACTTGAAAGTGCAGTCGCTCTAATCTCAGTGGTAGATCTGAAATGATTGGAAGCACTGCTGATTTTATAATCCAATGATGTGCAAGCTAAAATGCATTTTTTTATTTTCCTTGCATGTCCCCCTCGGATCTACAGCGACTGCACTTCCAAGTGCACTTTCAAGTGCACTTGCAGTGCAAAGTGGATTTTCCTTAAGTAAATAACCCCCAAAGGCTAATTTGCATTCTAGTCCCCGACACCATTAAATACTTTGGGGGTCATTTACTAAAGGAAAATCCACTTTGCACTGCAAGTGCATTTGGAAGTAAAGTCGCTGTAGATCCGAGGGGGGCATGAAAGAAAAAAAAAAGCATTTCTCTTATATTCACCGACTGGCACAGCTCCTCTCTTAGCCATTGGGTCGTTAAGCCATCTTTAGGAGAAGACTAGGCATAACATGTTATGAAAAACACAGAACTTTAAGTTCCGTGTGTCATTCGCAGGGGCACTCCGGGGGGGCTCTCACCTGGAGGGGCTGCGCTGGCTGACTGTGCCCTGATGTGTGTTTTTTTCTCTCCCTGGGGGTGTCTGATGAGGCTGTGTCTGTGATTCCTGCAGTGCTGTTCACCTCCATTCTCTGTCACTGTCCCTCAAGGGATTTCAGTGTTCAGTGGCCATCTTGGATGAGGGCAAGGAGCAGCATTCTCTCCTGTAGCTTGGCGGCCATTTTCCCTGTGTTTTTGTCCTTTATACTGGACACTCGGCGGCCATTTTCTTGAAGCCTGAGCAAATTTTTTTGTTAGTCTCTAGGAGCAGCATGCTTTCCTGTAGTCCGGTGGCCATTTTCCCTGTGTTTTATGTCCTTATACTGGGCACTCGGCGGCCATTTTCTTTAAGCCTGAACACATTGTAGATCGGTTTCAGCGCCATAAGCAGCAGCTCTGAATGACACAGTGTGATCTCCTATGCACCTGGGAGCTGACAAGGAACACAGGCACTACTAGCTGGACAGCGCAGAACCAGTCAGGGTGGTGAGTCCTGTGGGAAAGAGCCCCTCAGCCAGCAGCAGTTAGGAGGGTGGGACCATCACTGTCCTAAGTCCCCATCAGGTGGCAGACAGGGTAGGGTCAGCATGGCTTCAGAAACTGGTGTTTCTTCCCCCGAAATCAAGGCAATTGCAACCGGTTCGCCTGCAGAATGTGCAGTGCCCCTGGACGCTTTGACGGTCCTCAATTAGTTTGTCGCCAAGATGGAGGCAGTGCGTGGGAAGAAAGGTGCTAAAAAGTGGCCCCTGCCCCCCCCCCCCTCCTGTGGGGAGAGCTCTGACGCAGACTCGGGCCCTGCTGAGGCTGGTGACCCCTGCTCTGTCGTTTCAGATGACACTGACCAGGACCGTTCGGACAGTGAGGATGAGTCCCGTCCGGGTCTGTGCGCTACAAAGTGCTTGTTGGAGCACTTATCACAGCTGTGCTTGATAACCTGAAGATTCAGGAGCCAGCAGATCCCTCTGCTGATGTAGAGGTCCCTTTTGGGTCCCGTAGCCAGCCCGTTCACCTAAGGTTTTCCCGTATCTGAATTATTTTGATAAGTTAATTTACAAGAAATGGAGTCGACCGCAACGGACCTTTTCAGTCCCCAAATACATGGCGGTGCGTTACCCCTTTGAGGAGAGCCTTCTTAAAAAAATGGTCGGCTCCTCCGGTCGTGGACCCCCCAGTATCCAGGTTAAACAAAGTAACCACGATCCCGGTAGAGGGGACTCCTGCATTTAAGGACCCCATGGACAGGGAGCCGAAGGCAGTGGCTCGTTCCTTGTTTATGGTTGTGGGGTCAATCATGCGACCAGTACTGGCATCCGCACTTGTGTTGCAGACACTAACTGAGTGGGCAAAACTGTTTTACCGCAAACTGGGAGAACAACAGGCTTCCCCTGTCTGCGTGGAACTAGCAGACCAACTAGTGCAAGGCCTTAAGTACTTTTGTGACGCGGCCCTGGATACTCTCCCCCTGTTATCCAGGGCTTCAGTGTCAGTGATGCTGAGGCGCCTGATTTGTTTAAAATGCTGGTCTGCTGACCAGGCATCCAAAAAAGCCCTGACAGATCTTCCCTTCCTTGGCGACCGGCTCTTTGGAGCCTCTTTGGATGATATTATTAAAAATTCCACAGGTGGTAAGAGTACTCTACTCCCACAGGCCAGGAAGGCTAAGGAGCCACGCCATAGGCAAGGGCCCTCATTTTCCGCTCACAAGCAGCTTTTTCGTCCACCCGGAGCTTCAACCAAACGCCCCCAGCCCAACAGGACGATCACTGAAGGACCAAAGCATCCCTGGAACCGCAAGCCTGCGAGCAAAAGTGCTACCGCATGAAGGTTAAGGAAGGGGTCACCTTCGGGAGTTTGCAGCCTGGTGGGCCTCTCGGCTGTCCGACCAATGGGTCTGCGATCTGATTTCCTCCGGCTACAAGATAGAGTTCCTCTCTTGGCCGCAAAACAGATTCTTCCCCTCCAGCATACCCGTACTCCTGGCTCGCCGGGAGGTCCTCTCAGGGCGGTAAGGGACCTGCTGAGTCAAACCTGTTTGTAGTCCCCAAGAAGGAAGGAGTATGTCCAATCTTAGATCTAAAAGCCCTCAATTACTTTGTGAAAGTACAGAGGTTCAGAATGGAATCAGTTTGCTCGCTCAGTAGTCACTGCACTCCATCAAGGGGACTCCCTGGCATCCTTAGACATCCAGGATGCATATCTGCACATACCCATATGCCTCCGGGATCAGAAGTTTCTGCGATTTGCAGTCGGGGAAGCCCACTACCAGTTTGTGGCTCTCCCTTTAGGTTTGGCATCAGCCCCCTGAGTCTTTACCAAGGTATTGGCTCCTGTTTTGGCATTGCTACGGCAACGTGGGATCACGATCGTGGGATACCTAGGCGATCTCCTCCTGAGAGCATCTTCCGCCTCAGAGTTAGAGGAGGATGTGGCAATCATCATGCAAACCCTGCAGGAATTTGGGTTATTGTTTCTCGTTCAAAATTTTTTATTTTATGTTAAAATAAATTACATGTACAGAATATAAGACAAATTATGTGATACTAGAAATAAAAAGTAGACATATTGAAGTACGGATGATACAAAGCAAAGAAGAATTTCAAGATATTCTCGTGGGAATGACAATAAATGGCCTTATATATTTTAGAATTTGAAAACATTCTTATAGCTGAGTTTTAAACATTTTAATCCCAAGAAAATATAAATATGTCTAAAAGAAAATATATGATTTTAAAGTTCAATCAAAAAATTTTGTAATTATCAGAAAGATCTTTTTCCAAAATGATTGTACAATTGGGCAATGCCACCAGGTATGTATATAGGTACCTTTTTCTGGACAGCCACGAAAGCAGAGGCCAGTGTTGTCTGTTGAGAATTTGGCGATTCTCGCAGGAACCAAATACCAGCGTGTGAGAACTTTATATGATGATTCAGACGCCAATACATTTATAGAGGAAGATTTTGTGAAAGACCATATGTTGGACCAAGACCTAGAATCGATCGTACAATCCAAATCTTTTTCCCACTTGGCCACATATTTAGGTATAACAGTATTAGAATTAGATATCAGTTGTGTATACAATGATGTAATACGACCTTTTAGCATGTGGTTCCTTGAGACAAAATCTTTCAAATTGAGAAATATTATGTAAGTTTACATTTAAATTGAGAAGAGGAGTATAAAAATCTTTGATTTGGAGATATCTGAATATTTCTGATTGTGGAAGCTTATATAATTCACATAGATCTGTAAAAGATTTTATTGATGTAGTTGAAGTTAAATTATATAGACAAGTGATACCAGCCTTAGACCAAGCTTTAAAGGTTTTGGGATATTTCCAGGCTGGGTAAAAAGTCGGATTCTTGTGGAAAGATAATAGCGGATTTTGTGGAGATTGCAGACCATGTGAATTTCTATACCTATCCCATATAGATAGAGAGTGCTTAGAAATGGGGTTATTTATAGACTTACGATCCGCAGGTTGTAACCATAATATATTGTTTATAGGAAGAGGATCACAGTCTACAGCTTCAATGAGGACCCATAAAGGAATCTCTGTAGAAGAGTGATATTTTGTTAATTGAGATAATTGAGCTGCCTTATAATATATGTTAAAGTCTGGGAATCCCAAACCACCCAAAGCTTTGGGGAGAACAAGTGTTTTTTTGTGAAGTCTGGGTTTGATTTTCCCCCAAGTAAATTTTGTTACTTTTTGTTGAATCAGCCTAAGAAAATATGCAGGAATATGAATCGGGAGAGTTCTGAATAAATATAAAAATTTCGGAAGAACAGACATTTTTATGATATTGATTTTCCCAAACCATGATATCGGCATTGATGACCAATTAGATAACGACCTTGTAATATTTTTTAATAGAGCTGGGTAATTAGCTGCAAATAAATCGGAGGGGTTAGGAGTAAACTGCACACCCAGATATGGGAGGCTATGATCTACCCACTTAAAGGGTAGTGAATTTTTTAAAGATTGTTTATCTTTTTCGACAAGTGAAATGTTTAATGCTGAAGATTTTTGAATATTGACCTTAAGGCCCAAAATAAATGAGAATTCTTGTAGTACAACCATAAGATTTGGGGCCGAAACGTGGAGAAGATAGAAAAAGGAGAATATCGTCTGCGAATAAACAGAGCTTATGATGAAAGCCACCCATTTCAATACCTGTTATAGTGGGTTCCATCCTAATTCTTTGTGCTAAAGGTGTCAGGCTAGGTGCAGATAACAAGTAACAGTTCAGGTGTGCTGATTATACAAAGAGTTCAAAGCACATACCATGAGCAGGTCTAGGCAGAGCAGGTCAGCTGGGACTTGTAGTACACCGCTGCAGACGAAGGTAGATGATTGCTGGACCTTGTAGTTCACTGCTGTAGGTGAGGATAGATGATTGCTGGACCTTGTAGTTCACTGCTGTAGATGAGGATAGATGATTGCTGGACCTTGTAGTTCACCGCTGCAGATGAGGGTACTAGTAGAATCAGGAAAAGCGTAGTCTAGGCAAGCTGGGTCATACACAGGCAGATCAGAATCCAAACGGTACAGAATCAGAAGCGAGTAAGAAGGGTCAAACAAGCCGGGTCAAACACGAAAGTCACAGAGCAAATATCAGCTGGATCAAACACGAGTGAACTCTAACACGAGCACTGACTGAATGCTGATACAGGTGATTTAAACGTGAGCTGGCCAATCACTGTTGTTTCCCAGACACAGGCTGTGTCAGGTGAGTTGTGCTGGGTCCTAAAGGGATTCTAGTACTGACAAAAGGTTCAATGAGTAAAGCAAATAATAATGGCGAAAGTGGACATCCTTGACGAGTCCCCCTCAGTATATTAAACTCGTCCGATTTGTACCCTGCATATCTAAAATAAGCTTTGGGATCTTGATACAAACTAGAGATCCATCGTAAAAAATGAGGGCCGAATCCCCATTTGGAAAGGGTATAGTTCATATATGACCAAGATACTGTGTCAAAAGCTTTCAGAATATCTAAAGAAAGAAAACAAGTGGGAATACGTCTATTTTTAGCGGCATGTGACAGGAGTGTTGCACGTCTAATATTATCTCCTGCTTGACGTAATGGAATGAAGCCCACTTGATCACGATGTATTAGATTGCCCATAATAGTATTTAATCTGTTAGCTAGAATTTTGGCTAAAATTTTTATGTCCAAATTTAATAACGAAATAGGGCGATAATTAGACCATATTGAATCGTCTGTGTGAGGTTTAGGGAGCATACAGATAATTGCAGTTAGGGTTTCTCTTCTAAAAGAATGACCTTCCAAAAGGGAATTAAAAGTGTTTGTCAAGACTGGAGATAGGGTGTCTACAAACGTTTTGTAATACAGCGCAGAAAAACCATCAGGACCTGGCCTTTTATTTAGTTTCAGATTTTTGATAACTTCAGATACATCTATAATTGACACTGGTTCCTCCATCATTTCCATTTGTGTTTTAGATAGTGTCGGTAGAGATATATGAGAGAAAAAATCATTTGCTCTAGAAGGGTCCAACTCATTATTAGAAGAGTATAAGTTTTTCAATTGTGTTTTGAATTTTTGTAATATTTTTAAAGGATTATTTGTGTATACCCCCCTAGAGATTTTCAGACGTATCGGTTTCGTTGGGTTCTGGCAGGATTTTAATGCCCTGGCTAATAGTGTGTGAGGTTTATTCGCATTGATATAGAAATTGTGTTGTGATCTCTTGATGGTTTTATCCGCTGCTTCAGTAAGGAATAGATCAAATTCCAATTTAGCTTTGTCAAGATTTATTTTAGATAAAGAAGAAGGGTTATTTTGGAATGCTGTGTGACATTTATTGAAATTTGTTTCTAAAGTCTGACAAAGGATTTTCTGCTCTCTGTTGAATATGTTTGCTTGCTGTAGACATATGCCACGGAGAACAGGTTTGTGTGCTTCCCATAATGTAGTCGGAGAGACGTCAGGTGTGGAGTTATATTTTATATAATCTTTGAGCGCAATTTCAATATTATTTTTATGAGCTGGATTTTTGAGTAGGAAATCTCTTAATATCCATGTTGGATCTTTTTTTTTTTTTGGAATTATAGAGGCAACAGTAATGTAGCCTGCACTATGATCGGACCATGGGATGGGAATAATTTTTGTAGATATTATTTCTGGAATTAGCCCTATGGACATAAATATATGGTCTATCCTAGAGAATGAGCGATGAGGGAACGAGTAATGTGTGTATTGTCTCTTGGTTGGATTCAATGCTCTCCAAGTATCTACTAGGTTATGTTTTGTAATTAGTTTTGATAAGAGTTGTTTGTCTGCTGTATGTGACTGTGGGATTGGTGATTTATCCAAAAATGGGAATATGGTCTGATTAGAATCTCCACATAGAATTGTAGTACCTATTTTGTGGTGTTCTATAGTTTGAAATAAATGAGAAAGAAAAGAAATAGGATTTTTGTTAGGAGCGTAGTATGATGTAATGGTGATAGCGGTATCAAGTAGGTGTCCTTTAAGAATCAAGTAACGACCTTCTGGATCCTTGATTTCCTTCATTAGTGAAAATGGTGTATTGCGATGGAAAGCTATAAGCACGCCTCGTTTTTTAGAGGCGGCCGAAGCTGTGTATACTTGGGGGTAGTCTTTACTGAAAAATTTGGGAGTGGATTGTGACGCAAAATGAGTCTCTTGGAGGCAAACTATATGTGCTTTCTTGGATGAAAATGTGTGGAAGGCTTTAGTGTGTTTGTGTGGAACGTTTAGTCCCTGAGTATTTAATGATATGATGTTTAATGGGGCCATGGAGTTGGGAAAAGTAAATATGTGTTGGTGTTTATGTTAGAACGTGTGTCATATAAGAAATTATTTGTCTCCAGAGTATAGGGGTGGAGGGAAAGGAGATAATGACTGAAAAAGAAAATACAATTAATATACAATATTGAAATATATCTTAACATATCTATGTTCTTAATGTGTCCGTTGGGAGGAGAAAATCTCTCCCTCCAAGGGTACATGAGCCACTCTCAACTGCCCGGTGTACACCGAGCTGCTGAGGGTAGCAAGAGAGGGTGCAAGGAACTTCCCTGCAGGACACCAAGAGCCAATCATATAATTTCATTTTTTAAGCAAAAAATAAAAATGTAAGATTAAGGCAACCTCAGAGACAAAGAAGAGAAGAGAGAGAAAAAAAAGTTATAATAAGGTGCCTAAATTATTAGGAACATTTCTTAAATAAGATTATGATAAAAATAATGATTGGAAGTCAGAGAAACTCGGCAGTAGCCATTCTGTTGAAAAGGCAAGATAGTAGCCTCAGTACAAGTGTTTATCAGTCCATAGTGTCAGCCAGATCTGGAGGTGGAGATTGTATGCGACTTCTTTTCTGTGGATTGTAGTCTTCTTCTCTTCTGGAAGCAGAGGAGGGATTATCAGCATATGAGGATGATTTTTGGCGAGTGTCCGCAGCACCTCTTGATGTGTTTATCATCCCTAGTTTCTGTAAAGTAGTTTGCAGGTCCTTAGCTGTTCGGCACATATATTTGCGACTTTGGAAAGTAAAACGCACTGAGAAAGGAAAGCCCCATTGGTAGATTATGTCATTTCGCTGTAATATTTGCAGTAGTGGTTTCAGGGTTCTTCTTTTGTTGACTGTAATCTGTGAGAGGTTTGTGAATAATTGATATTTATGACCCTGGAAAATTAGGGGATCTTTATTTCTAGCTGTATTTAGCAGTAGTTCCTTAGTGCGGCAGAAATGCAATTTTGCGATAATGTCACGGGGAGGACCATCTATTTTCTTTGGTGCTAGGGCTCTATGAACCCGGTCCATTTCAAGACGCTCTAGTGGGATAGCTGGTTGTAATTCTTGAAAAAGTGCAGTAATAGCACCGCTTAAATCAGTCACAGATTCGGGTATTCCTCTAATACGTATATTGGAGCGTCTTGCACGATTTTCGAAATCCTCCAATTTGGATTGTAATATGTCATTTTCCTCTTTAAGAAAATCTATTTCTGAGGCAATGTTAGATGTATAATTTTCCAGATCGTCTGCTCTAATTTCCAGTGCTGATGTACGCTGACCAAGTATTCTAATTTCTTTGGTAAGGTTTGTGGTGATGATATCTGCAGTGGTTTTTAGTGATTTTTGAAGCAGATTTTCTATTTGTTTCAGCGTTACAGGAGGGGATAAGTCTTTTTGTGTGGAAAGTTCTAAATTCTCCAGAACTGACATATTTTTCTCAGGTATTTGGTTAGAGAGACTATGTGCTTTTAATGAGAGAACATCTTTATGTAAAGCAGCAGAAGGGGCTGTCTGTTCGTTCTCCTCACTGTGTCTCCCCTCAGAGGGGGAGGGTTTCAGTGCCATACTGCTGTGTGTGTGAGGCGGCACTTTCTTGTTAATTATCTGCCTCATGAGTCTCCTCTGACCCCCCCGAATGTCACCAATGTAAGGTAGGGATATTTATCTACCGTTTGGTATGATATATATGCGGAGGGTCAAGTTACCTCCGCCGTTATATGGCTCTGTTGTCCTGCTGAGAATGGAGCTCTAAGCCAGCATTACCTCTCGGCTAGGCTCCGCCTTGTCCCCCCAAGGGTTAGGGTTATTGTTTAGGATTAAGGGTTGGATTAGGGTTACATGATGTTATCTTTATAAACGCAAATGCGTCTAAACGCGGCATGCAAACGCGGCAAAACGCGCATTTCTAAACGCGCGTTTCAGCTTTTTTTGAGCAGAGTTTTCACCTGCGTCTCGTGTGCATGAGGCCTAAGGGTGTATTTGTCTGCCACGGCTCCCTTCCGGAAGTCAGACTCTTTGTTTCGGTGGCTGGTCCAAAGAAAGGCATGGCGGTCTCGTCGGCCACGATTTCCAGGTGGATCCGACAGATTGTAGTACAAGCCTACGCCTTGAAGGGGCAGGTGCCCCCCTTTCCGGTCACGGTCCACTCCACGAGGGCAATCAGAACGTCTTGGGCCTTCCAACATCAAGCGTCTGTCGCTCAAGTGTGTAAAGGGGGACCTGGTCGTCTGTTCATACCTTCACAAAATTCTACAAGGTAGATGTCAGTTCATCGGCTGATGCCTGTTTTGGCCGCAAAGTTTTGCAGGCAGCTGTATAGTTGCAATTGCATATACAATTTTTCCCTTTTTCCTGTTTCTTTAGGTAAAAACGCAGTACCTTTAAGTTAATGCACTGTTACATTTGTTACCGCTGTTTTGCTGCTGTTTGAGGGTAGTGTCTCTCTGTTGAGGTGCACCCTGTGTTTGTGGTGGTTTTTCCACACACTGTCGTTTTTGTGGGTAAAGCTTATACTAGTTCCCACTTGCTATGGTGGATGAAGTTTTTATGCTGTATGTTTTCCCACCCCTCGTTCTGGCACTGCTTGGGGACGTCCCAATGGCTAAGAGAGGAGCTGTTTCATTCGTTAAATATAAGAGAAAATAGGATTTTTTGTACTCAACGTAAAATCCTTTTCTCTGTAATTCACAAAGGCAAACATTTTAACGTTTTAACATAATACACCATAAAAGAAAAGTAATTTTGGTTTGCAGAAATGATTGTAAGTATGGCAATGGAGTTTTTATTTAATCTGCTATTTCTTAGCATTTCATATGAATGCAGTGGGCATCATAAATATGTGTTTATAAAAAAAAATGCAAACAGATTTATTGCCCAGAACATCCATCCAGTTCTTATATGAAATTTCTACAGCATGGGTGATGATTAGTTGCTGTTGGCAACAGGGGACGGTTGTATTTTAGGCACCTAAATTCACAAGGCCATCTGGATTCTCTGTAAAGTAAAATATAGCAGGTTCAACTTCACGTTAATATCTAAAATGCCACACAAGCAATTTATACTTTCACAATCAGAAGATCATAAAGCACTGGGGTGGCAGATATTTGATCAATGAAATAAATTTATAACAATTGTATGTTATGTTCAGTTGACTGAATTCAATTGACTACACCCAAGCTATTAAAACTGTCTTTCACATATATGTACAATATATATGTATTGTGGGGGTTAACTCAATGGGGATCACCTTCCCTGGGAAAAAGGGTAGTCCAAACGACAGGTTTTCTTTAAATCTGGCTTATATCCAGTCTTATTTTTAAAAGCATGAAAATGAAATAAAGTATCATATCCAGAGGTTGTCTTTGGGAATTAGACGTATGAGTGCTGCCAGCATTGTTTCATAGGTCGAAGGGGGGGGGGGGGGTTGTCAATACTCAGACCGCACAACACACACTGCATCAAATTGGTCTGCATGGCTGTCATCCAGGAGGAAGCCTCTTCTAAAGATGATTCACAAGAAAGCCTGCAAACAGTTTGCTGAAGACAAGCAGACTAAGGACATGGATTACTGGAACCATGTCCTGCGGTCTGATGAGACCAAGGTAAACTTATTTGGGTCAGATGGTGTCAAGCCTGTGGGGCGGCAACCAGGTGAGGAGTACAAAGACAATTGTGTCTTGCCTACAGTCAAGCATGGTGGTGGGAGTGTCATGGTCTAGGGCTGCATGAGTGCTCCCGGGACTGGGGAACAACAGTTCATTGAGGGAACCATGAATGCCAACATGTACTGTGACATACTGAAGCAGAGCATGATCCCCTCCCTTCGGAGACTGGGTCGCAGGGCTGTATTAAAACATAAAATCAAGTCGTACCGGCGCTCAACCTACCCCCTTCTATGCTTAAGGGTCCGCTGCAATCCCAATCCTAGTACCCCACCCGGAGGATCAGGGTAAGTAAATGATGTGTGTATATCTTAGGGGATTGCGCCTCCCACTCACTACTTCACCCACCCCCTTCTAAATAAATTTTACTAAATAATACCTATAATCACTAACTGGTCACTGTGCCCGCATAATATCCAAAATTTATACACAAAATATTAATTTATGTTTGCAAAAATTACGTCCTTCTTGTGCAATGGTTAATTCGACCACTCCAACTGTGCCGTCTTAATCACCATTCACCTAATCAAAAGTCCACTTGTGTCAACTAAAAAAAACAGATCTGTGCCACCGTCAGCAAGCAAAATGGCCACTCACCAGATGCCACCAACCAGTAAGCCTTCGGTTCATTCAACGGATAACCAATCCACAGTGCACTCCTCCTGTTAGCAATTCCTCAATGTCCGTATATTCATACAAAATTAAATAGAACCAATATAGTGTAAAACCGTTTCAACTTTAATGGAAAATCAATAAAAACATATTGCACTCACATTTCAATGTGTCTATTGGCCGACACCAAGCCTTTCCAGCAATGAGAAAACCGTTTAAAATCGGGCAAGCCAATGATGTTCCGCAGGTGGTGATAGTCTCCCTCCACTGGACCGACCTGTTCCTGGCTTGTATTCAAGGGTAGTATGTCTCCCACAATTCCAACGCGTTTGGCATTTGAGCGTCGTCAGGAGGCTGTATTAAAACATAACAACCCCAAACACCTCCAAGACGACCATTGCCTTGCTAAAGAAGCTAGAGGTAAAGATGATGGACTGGCCAAGCATGTCCCCATACCTAAACCCTATTGAGCATCTGTGGGGCATCCTCAAATGGAAAGTGGAGGAGCGCAAGGTGTCTAACATCCACCAGCTCCGTGATGTCATCATGAAGGAGTGGAAGAGGACTCCAATGACAACCTGTGAAGCTCTTGTGAACTCCATGCTCAAGAGGGTTAGGGCAGTGCTGGAAAATAATGTGGCCACACAAAAAATTGACACTTTGGGGTGAACTCACATTTGTTGCCAGCGGCTTAGACATTAATGGCTGCGTGTTGAGTTATTTTGAGGGGACAACAAATTTACACTGTTATACAAGCTGTACACTCACTAATTTACATTGTAGCAAATTGTAATTTCTTCAGTGTTGTTATATGAAAAGGTATAGTAAAATATTTACAAAAAGGTGTGGGGTGTACTCACTTTTGTGAGATACTGTATATACACACACATAGATACACCAATCAGCTATAACATTCAGAGGACCCACCATAACCCATCAAGGCATGGACTACACTAGACCTCTCAAAGTACCTGGCACCAAGATGATCCTTTAATTCCTGCAAGTTGTGAGGTGCAACCTCCAGGACTCAGACTTGTTTTTCCAGCACATCCCACAAATGCTCAATTAGATAGAGACCTGGAGCACTTCTAGGCTAATTCAACACCTCAAACTCATTGTTGTTCTCCTCAAATCATGGGACAGCAGGCTGGAATTTTATTTAATAGCTTTTGAAATAAGACAAGCAGACAGGTGTTTGGATAATAATGGCCGCGGTTGTTTATTATTGGTTTCAAAATGTTGTACATAACTCATCAAAACTCATCCAATAAACTTAAAGCTAGCCCAGTCACTACGGCCCAGGCAGCAACACAAAATACCCAAAAGGGCATGTTGTACATATCTCAACAAAACTCATCCAATAAACTTAAAGCTAGCCCAGTCAATACGGCTCAGGCAGCAAATACTTGAACACTTCAATTAAAAAGCCATAATAACTTGTCCCCCTTTGCTGTTACAATTCTATTATTATTTATTTATTTATTTTTTTTGAAAAGGTGACTTACCACATAACAACAACCGCGACAAAAATAAATTAACATAACCATACAGAATTAAAATACATTTAAATACAAATTTATTTTATAGGGAGGGAGGGAGGGGAGAGAACACCACAGCTCTTCTTCTGAGGCGAATGAGCCCCCTCAGCGGAACCCCCTTTTTATAACCCCACAAACCGCAAGAAAAATGGTTTAAACCAGTTCTTCCCGGGCTTTTTCACATGTCATGAAGAGGGGTCACCTGTACCCCTCCTCAAAAACATGTGACTAACAGCTGTTTCCCCGCTGGCCACAGGCTCAGCGGGGGAACTTGAAACAGCTGATCCAGCTGCTCTCCCATGAGGAAAAGGGGGGGGCAAGAAACTGCCCTCTCCCTTTTCCTGTCATGGGACAGCAGGCTGGAATTTTATTCAGTAGCTTTTGAAATAAGACAAGCAGACAGGTGTTTGGATAATAATGGCCGCGGTTGTTTATTATTGGTTTCAAAATGTTGTACATAACTCATCAAAACTCATCCAATAAACTTAAAGCTAGCCCAGTCACTACGGCTCAGGCAGCAACACAAAATACCCAAAAGGGCAGGAGGACCTAAGGCCAACTGCCCACAGAACCCCAACCCGCGGCCATCTCAACACAGTAACTTAAATCTACATTGAAAATATCCAAACCAATATCAGACAGGTGGATGCCATCCTGCCTGAAAAGGCCACGGATACCCCCTTTCAGCTCTGTGTGCCTAAAGTATAGGATTCCCAATCTTGATAGCAACTTGGATACAGCCCTATTCACTCTCTTCCTGATTTTTTCAAAAGGACGTACAGAAGGATAGGAAAGCCAACCTATCCTCTGCACAATTTCCGAAAAAAACACTACTGAATTGGGAAATGATAACTGTATCTTCTGTAGATCATCCCTAATCCGAAAAATAAGGTCTAAAGTTTTATAGTAACCAATATCATTACCACCTAGATGAATAATTAAGATATCCGGAGAGGGAAAATGAAGAAGAAGCTGTGAAATAAAAGAATGTAGGTCTGACCATAACATTCCCCTCTTTCCACACCAAAAAATCTTAAATTTAGAAGCATCCAATCCTAAATTGCAAGTATAAACTCGTTGCTGAGCTCTCAAATTCACCCAATAGATGAAGGAGTGTCCAATCATCCACACAATGCGAGTGTTACCTAAAATAAATCATAGTATTGCATTAGGACGAATATAAAGCAAGTACCTATCCGACTTCCATCTACCAATCTGCTTAATAGATCTAACATCAAAACCCAGTCTAGCGGCATCTGTTGCTGCTCCAATCCAAAAAGAATGCGACGATAAATGTTCTTGATCTAAATTTAAGGCCTTTAAACATCTCCTGAAAATGCATAAGAACTGGTATTTAGTAAGGGGTAACCCTGATTCATGAATAAAAAACTTGGAAAATCCCAAAGGCCTAAGTGAAGAATATTGACGTATTAGAGCCACCGGGCAAATGCTAGTACTCATACACATATCTAATGTTAACCAATTACCTTTACCTACCTGATCCGTTTTGGATCTGCTAATTAAAATTTTTAATGAATTTTCAAAAATAACAACTTCAGACATGTGTATGTGAACCAGCTCAGATACCCTAAGCGCCGCAAAAAACATGACTGAAAAAGATGCCCGAAAAAGAACCGATTCAAAACGAGAAAAACTAATTTTATCCGTCACGGAGCAAAGCTGACCCAGTACTAGAGGAGTGATGGACTTCCTTGAATCAGGCCTAAAATTATTCCTTTTGTAACCTTTTAAAGCTTGTTTTATAGAGAAATACTGCATACAAGACGGCATGTTATTTAGTTTCAAGAAAAAAGAAATTCCCGACAAGGTTTTATGTATCCTAACCTGTTTAAAAATTCTTGATACATAAACCAAGCAGACTGATATCCCGCCCAAGTAGAAGGTGCCAAAGAATTGATAATATAGACAGAAATGGGCCTTAGACCAGGTCCCATAAATTGATTGGACAGGAGTGTCCCACTCGATCCGCCTCTGGAAATAGCTTGAAAAAACGCTCCATCTGTGAACGAGACAATGCATCCGCCAAATCATTGCCCTTACCTGGTACATGTACAGCCTTCAACCATATGTTCAAACTTAAGCATTTAAATATCAGGTATCTCAAAAGGACAATGACTGGTGGAGACTTAGATGTTAAACAATTAATAGCATACATTACTCCTTTATTATCTGTACGTATCAAAATTCTTTTATTTTGGAAGAAAGCACCCCAAATTTCAAGTGCAACAATGATAGGAAATAGTTCCAAAAAGACTATGTTTTTAGTGTAACCCTTCATTACCCAAGAGACATGCCAGCGTTCAGCGCACCAATGCTTCTGCCAAATTGCGGCAAAGCCATGCGACCCTGCGGCATCAGTAAAGAGAAGGAAATCAGAATCTAGAATGAAATCCTTCTGCCACAATGCCCTGCCATTGAAATGAGAAAGAAACTGCAACCAAACTAGCAAGTCCTCTTTCATATCACTGGATAAACGCACATGAGAAAAGGCGGACTTTAAACCAGAAATGGCGAGGTAAAGTCTCCTGGAAAATACCCTGCCCACTGACCCTTGAAGCAAACGCCAGAAGGCCCAAAAGAGACTGTATCTCTTTCAAGCAGGCTTTTTTCTTCCTGACCAGTTTTAGCAAAAAAGAGCTAATCTTCTCAATTTTTTCTTCCGGTAACCTAAACTCCATTAACTCAGTATCAATAATAATACCAAGAAATTCCAGACAAGTGGAAGGCCAAATAGTCTTCTCATGAGCCAAGGATACCAAAATGGTTGCAAACCTCAAAAAATGTCTGTAATAAGTTAGCGCAAATAAAAGAATTCTGAGGGCCTAAAAAGAAAAAATCATCTAGATAATTAATTAACAATTGTGACCCGGAAACGGCAGAAACTACCCACTCTAAAAATGAAGAGAAAGACTCAAAATAAAAACAGGACAAGGAACAACCCATAGGTAAATATTTATCAAAATAAAAGAATTAAAAGATGAAGGATTAATGGGAAGTAAGCAAAAAGCTGACTTGACATCTGCCTCAGCTAAAATAGCTCCCTTCCCCAACATTCACAATTTTACTAAAGCATCTTCAAAAGAAGCATATGAAACAGATGACATACTTTCATCAATTTGGTCATTAAGGGAATCTCCTTTAGGAAAAGATAAGTGATGAATTAATCTAAAAGAATTCTTTTCCTTTTTTGGCACTACACCTAAAGGGGAAATCCTGACATTTTTAAACGGAGGGAAAGAAAAGGGGCCCGCCACCCTTCCTTCTGAGATTTCAAAATTAATCTTATCTAATACTACTTGGGGAAATTTAGATAGCGATTTCAAATTCTTAACTAAAGTACAAACCTGACCTTGAAATAAAGGCAATAAAAAACCATCCCTAAAACCTTCAATGAGAAGATTTGCCTTCAACTTGTCTGGATATACCTGAAGCCACGGGAGCATTTTTGCTAAAATCACTGGTGTGTGTGCTTTTTGAAAAATTTCCAGCTTGCAAATTTGTTGCTGACATTTTCTGGGAACATTTTGAAACTGAGTGCGCTCCAGCACAAAAGGCACATTCATGCCTGTATTTACATGAATTGGGCCATTTACACTGACTATCGTTGAAGTTAAAACAAATTCCTCTTTTGTAACCTGACATGTGTTGAACTGGTGGTGCTGAAATTGTCTTTGCCACTGTTGGCCTCTGGGGCAGAAAATTCAGCCAAAGGCCCACATCCTTAGCTCCCCAGTGCAATCTGGGATGAACAGATAATTTCTGAGCGCCATTAGCAGTAACGCCACTAGGTGGCGACCAAACTCCCATAGCTGAAACATCAAAAGCTAAAACATTATTAATAGCTGGCTGACAAATTGATTTCTGACTAGCTAATTCCTTAGAAACCTTTGTTAATAAATCCACAACACTATTCAATAGAACATTAACAGAAGGATCAGTCATACCTGTATTACCTTGTTGTAAAGCAGGCTCACTATCAGGCCCTGCTTCACTGATATTCAGCATTGACGGTTGCCTAGGAGATGCTTGACGCTGTGGAGAGGGAGACCACTCCCTCAGAGAGGTTGCTCCGCCTCCCGTACCGCCTTCGACTCATTCAATGGAGCTCTTCCGCTCAGCTGGCCGCTCCGCCTACCCGCTCCAAGTCTTCCCCCGACCGCCTGCCCTCTGCTATGGTCCTGAGAAGGACCAGCTCTTTTATGTACAGTCGGGGCAGGAGAATAGCTCCGGTGGGGGTTTCGCTTTCTCTTCGCCGCCCGATTCGACCGACCTGGGGTGGCGCTTCCTTGTTGACGCGACGGCTCCTCCTCCACACCTTCGGCATCCTCTTCATCCCGCAGCGACATCTCCCTGGCTTCCACCGCTGGCCGCTCTCTTCCTCTCTCCTCCGGACCAGGATAGCTGACAGGCGGTGTAGCTCCCACCGGAGCCTCTTGACATGCCGCGCGGGGTAATTCTAAGCACTGGTGAATCCAGGCTTCTCCGCCATCCTCTCCAGCCCGCTCTATCAGTCGCCGAAGAAGGCGCATCTTCTGGCCACAGAAGAGGCTGTTTGTTCAGGGAAAATTCCCAGAGAGAACACCACAACTCTTCTTCTGAGGCGAATGAGCCCCCTCAGCGGAACCCCCTTTTTGGTTTAAACCAGTTCTTTTTCACATGTCATGAAGAGGGGTCACCTGTACCCCTCCTCAAAAACATGTGACTAACAGCTGTTTCCCCGCTGGCCACAGACTCAGCGGGGGAACTTGAAACAGCTGGTCCAGCTGCTCTCCCATGAGGAAAAGGGGGGACAAGAAACTGCCCTCTCCCTTTTCCTGTCATTCTTGAATTGATCAGACATGACCACTTTCTTCCATTGCTCCCTGGTCCAGTTTTTTTTTATGTTCTTTATACATTTTTTTAGAGAGACAGACAGACTGGTGCAACAGTACCAATTACAACAATACAAAGAGTGGGGCAATCCTTTACAACATAATAGATGTGGTAAGAACTGTCTATATATAGATAAGAAGTATCTATTTCACACACAAAAGTCGAAAATAAATGTTGTTACTGTCTGAATATTTCCAAAATAAGCACAAACAATAAACAAGAGGAGTCCCAGGTCAGTAGAAAAAAAAAAAATAAGAGCAAGAGAGAGAGCTGTAAAAAAAATAGAGTGGGGCAGGGGAGGAGAATAAAATGGAATCTTAATCCTTCTCCGCTCTACTCCCTGAAACATGTGAAGAGTCCAGTAAAATCACTTGCATTTTTATTTCTCCTCTTTGCCATTCAATGAGGCTGTAATATTTTCCATAGAATTAATTTAATCTATTTTGGCAAACCACAACAAAGATGTAGGAGGGGATTCCTGCTTCCAAAGTGCTGGTATACGAGCCCTTGCAGCATTTACCAACATCAAACCCTTTTATCTGTTTTGGGGGGGGGGGGGGGGGTCAGGGTGGTGCAGCAAGTATTACCCACATCAAAGTCAACAAGCTGTGTAATGGTCTCATGTATGTGAGACAAGAAACATTGAGCTTCTTACAGGTCCAGAAGACATGGAGAATAGTGCCATCTACCTCTTTGCATCTACAACATGTATTCACTGCGTCAGAAATTTGTTTTCTTAGTAATGTAGGGATATATCAGTGAATGAGAATCTTGTACCCCAATTTCTGATATTAACTTGCAAAAGACGAGTAGTGGGCAAAGTGTAAAACATGTTCGCTTTGTTCAGGTGAGAACATTAGTCCCAGATCTCTTTCCAACTTCATGAAGAGATGTACAAAGGACTCAGAAGGCTAGAGCAGAAACTTGTAAGCAGCCTAGACCATGCTCTAGACAGAGGTCTACAAAAAGGTTATTGGTACTTGATGAAACAAGGAAGCAAACTGGTAAGGTAGTTAGTTGTCAAAGCCACCATGCATCCAGCAAGGGATCAGACAATGATCGCAAATCAGAAACAGGCCTGAGGCCCGGACCAGAAATTAAATTTTGAAGTCAGAATGTACCTCATTGGAGATGTCTGAACTGCCCAGCTATGTGGCCAGGAGGGAATGCTGGGATACAAGTCACCGGGAACAATCAAGTCAGTTCAGCGTTTGAAGTGGGGGGGGGGGGTTGTTTAGGCAGTACCTTAAGAGTTGTGCCAATAGGGGAGTGACTCTTGAGAGTGCCCAGGTAATTAAATTCTATCCAGGGTTAGGCATTGCAGAATAATATCGGTACATGATTGTTCAATCTCAAGCCACTGTTTGTAGCCGAAGTCTCTATACCAGGCAATCGCCCTAGAAAGATGGACCGCTGAAAAATGTTTGAGAGGATCCGGAACCCCCCATGCACCTTCCGTATGGCCAGATAGGAATGAGACAAGTGGGGGCAGACAAAGTGCATGAAAAAGAAATGAGAGATGGAGATGAGCAAGGCCTGGGAAAAGGTATAAGAGTCTGGGCATGATATTTATCCTGAGAATGGCATTCCTACCCATCCAGGTGTAGGAATTAGTGTGCCACTTACCATATTTATCGGGCGTTTAACACGCACTGGTGTATAACACGCGCCCCAAGTTTAGGAGGGAATTTTAAGGAAAAAACTTTTGGGAGGGAAGTTTAAGGAAAAAAAACTTACATTTAAATGCCCATCAATGCAGCCTTATCATTGTCCATCTGCATCCTTGTCCACCATTGCAGCCTTGTCAGTGTCATATGCAGCCTTGTCCACCATTGCAGCCTTGTCAGGGTCATATGCAGCCTTGTCCACCATTACAGCCGTGTCAGTGTCAAATGCAGCCTTGTCCACCATTGCAGCCTTGTCAGTGTCATATGCAGCCTTGTCCACCATTGCAGCCTTGTCAGTCAGCCTTGTCCACCATTGCAGCCTTGTCAGTCAGCCTTGTCCACCATTGCAGCCTTGTCAGTCAGCCTTGTCCACCATTGCAGCCTTGTCAGTCAGCCTTGTCCACCATTGCAGCCTTGTCAGTCAGCCTTGTCCACCATTGCAGCCTTGTCAGTTTTTCTTTTTTTTTTAAATGCCGCCGCCGAGATACAGAGCCGGATGTCCTGTGTATCTCGGCGGTGCGCGGTAGTTCTTGGGGGCCTCCGGCCGCCTTCGGCTCTTCTCGGCAGCTTTCGGCTGTCTTTGGGCGTTCTCTGCACCTTTTGGTCGTTCTCGGCAGCTTTCGGCCGCCGAGAACGGCCGGAAGCTGCCGAGAACGGCCGAAGGCGGCTGAAATATGACGAGAATGGCCGAAAGCCTCCGAGAAGAGCCGAAGGCGGCTGAAAGCCGCCCAGAGGCTCAGAATTGCGAGGGGTCGGCGTATAACACGCACCCGCGATTTTCCCCTGCTTTTAAGGGGGAAAAATGCGTGTTATACGCCTATAAATACGGTATGTAAATCTTCAGTGATTTACACAAGTTATAGATGTACAATTGGCCGCAAAGATCCTGTCTACAGTGG
Source organism: Lithobates pipiens (assembly GCF_037356315.1). NCBI lineage: Eukaryota > Metazoa > Chordata > Amphibia > Anura > Ranidae > Lithobates > Lithobates pipiens. Next base: position 178,487,634 of record NW_027507785.1, read on the forward strand.
AAGTTATTCAAACCCCTAGGTAAATTAGGCGAGAAGTCACCCGCGAATGAGGTAAAGACAATTATGCCCTGTACACACGATCAGACTTTCCAACAACAAAACCGTGGAATTTTGTTCGAAGGTTGAAAGTTGGTTGCTCCAACTTGTCTTGCATACACACGGTCACACAAATGTTGACCAACAATTACAAACATGGTGACGTACAAGACGTATGACGAGCCAAGAAAAATCAAGTTTAATAGCCAGTGCGGCTCCTTCTGCTTGATTCCGAGCATGCGTGAACTTTTGTGCGTTGGACTTGTGTACACACGATCGTAAATTCCGACAACAAATTTTGTTTACGGAAAATTTGAGAGCCTGCTAGCCAACATTTGTTGGTAGAAAGTCCAGCAACAATTGTTCGATGGAGAATACACACGGTCGGACTTTCAGCCAGAAAGCTCACATCCAACATTTGTTGTTGAAAAATCCAATCATGTGTACGGGGCATTACAGAGTATTGGCTTGTTTGCAGGGCCATGTAACATTCAGCATCTCAAACTTTTGCAAACTGATCTTGAATTTAGATAGGTCTCTATATTTAAAAAATGTACTCAAGAGGTTGGGTAGGGTAACTTTTGAAGACGTGACAAAACATAACAAGTACTCTGCAAAAGCCATTGCCTTCTGCTCTGCTGTATCCACCTGGAAGCCCCTAATAATTGGGCGTTTGTCATGTGTGGTGCAGGAAGGGCTATAGTGTCAGGAAAAGGGTTGGAGTGAAAAGGGCCACTCCTCTCATGTACCTTTGGCCAGTGGAAAATAGGCTGAGGTTCCTCTGTTTGCCCTGACTACTTCTGCAGGGGAGGAGTAAACTTGAAATGTGATTGCAGAATCGTGCATGAAAATGTTCAATAAAAATTATTATGAGAAAAATGCAAACACCACATAGTTTTGTGGATTGAGATGTGTTGTGGCCCATTCATTTTGAAAGCACTGCCTTACACATCGTACTGCAATTCACACTGATCGTGAAAACACAGCAGCGCACTGCTTTGTGTTGTTAAAAGGCCCTGACAGTAGTACTGGAATAAACATACTACTTACAGGTGTGTTTGTCTTTTTAGCTGCACAGATCCCCAGATTCAATACAAGTGTGTGCAACCATCCAAAAATGTTTTGGAGAAGAGGCAAGCTTCCCATCCTCAGGGAAGAAAAATTGAAAGTCATGTAGACATAAAGTATAATCAGATCAGGTCCCAGAACTAGTCATGATCGTTGTTGTTTGTAGATTCTGCTCTAAGTGCTTAGAATAAAGTAAACATTCTTTGTTAGGAATGGGTGTGTATTTTATTTGCGGAACATGCGTCTGTATTGTACCATCTGTTGTTATTTTTTTATTTTTTAGAATCAATGGGTTCTTTGTTTAAAAACTCATTTTAAATATTGAGATCTCAGCAGTGTGCTTTATGCAGCAGTCCTTGGGATGAACATGACTGGTAAATTTGCTTCCAGAAATTACACTTCATATAACTGGTGAGTACAGATCATGCTTACCACTGCTTAACAAAGCATAACTGGGTAAATAAAGACTATGGAATCATTGGGGACATATATCACTTATGACATATGGGGGGTTATTTACTAAAGGAAAATCTACTTTTCACTGCAAGTGCACTTGCAAGTAAAGTTGCTTTAGATCCGAGGGGGACATGCAAGGAAAATACAAAACAGCATTTTAGCTTGCACATGATTGGATGATTTCAGATATACCCCTTAGATTTAGAGTGACTGCACTTCCAAGTGCACTTTCAAGTGCAATAAAAATCATAGTCCCTGGACTAGTTTAATGGCAAATCTATTTTAGATCTTTGCTAAACAATCATAGATGAGCACAAGAACACAAATACCTTACCTCCCTGAAAAGCAGTCTGATTTGCACTAATTATACCGTACTACTGATTCTGTTGACAATTTGTTAATTTATACCTCCCAGTCACACTCAGTTTGCACTAATGAAACACAGTACATATCAATATATACAGTATAATAAATAGTTATTTGTAGGTGCGTTTTGCATCTGAGATTGTGTAACTAACCTTTGTACAAGATATTCCAAAGATTTCACAGATGTACTAAACCCAATATTATTATTTTTATATTGAACTGAATAAAAATGTTATTGTAATGCTATGCAATAAATATAACTAATGATTAGTTTGTTAGGGATGGTGCACACACTGCATTGCAACACATTAAGGTCTTCTGCAGTGCCTTGCATTAAGCAGCTTATTTATAATCAATGGACTTTAACACACTTCAACGCACACCTTTTTGCAGCACTCAGCAATGCATCATGTTTTATAAATACTTTTTTATGGTGTCACAAAGCTTATTGATTTTGCATGTATGAATAACTTGTGTGTGCAAACTAGGTATACCGTAAATCTATTGTCCAAACTGTGGAAGAAACAGGATGATGGAAGCAAGGTTACTAGATTTTATAAAACCGATAGAGATCATCAGAGAGGATGAATAAAGATATCTGTCTTTAGTAAATATGGACACTTCTATAGCTGAGCTATCCTTCTGAGAATGCAAATTGCAAAGCTGCTCTTGCTTCAATATTTTGACCGAGTAGTAAAAAGTATGTACTAAAGCCTAAAAACTCGAAAATGAATGCGTACCTAATTCAACATGACTGCAAACCAAATTAAGTGGTAGCGCAAGTAGCAAAATAGTAATCCTGGGTCAATCAAATGTATCAGTAGGTACATGAGAGACATTTACAATGTCCCAATGACTTCACTAGGGTTTATGTCACCTGTTCATTTAACACTTAAGTATAACACTTAGGGAGCGCAAAAGTGGACTTGGTCAAACTTTACATTGGAAGAGGCTTAAGGGGCATGGTTAAACAAAATCCAGGTTTTGGATATGTGCTGGGGGGTACTTTGGGACAGGAGAGAACTTGTGCTAGAAAGTGGGTTGGGGAGGTCGAGTGTGCTTGGGGGTGCCCAGGAAGGGGAGAGGACTTGTGCTAGAAGGTGACAAGGGGGAGCTGATATGTACTGGGAGGATGCATTGGGAGGTGAGAGGACTTGTGCTAGAAGATGGGGCGGAGGGGCTGATATGTACTAGGGGCATGTTGGGACATGAGAGGACTTGTAATAGAAGGTGGGTTGGAGGGGGGTTGGATATATTGGGGGGTGCTCTGGGAGTAGAGAGGACTTGTGCTTTAAGGTGGGGCATTTTTAATCCACCCCCCTTCTAGCACAAGTCGTCTCCCCCAAAGCGCCTCCCAGTACATATCTTCTTACCCTTGACTTACTACTCCATGTGTACACCCTTTTTTATCTGCCACCCCCCTTCCCGGTCACTGTGTCCCCCTCCCCTGTAGCTCTCCATTCATAGTAAACTCACTGCAGTCCTCAGATTAGTGCGGCTCACGCAGTGGTGTCCCTCCTCCCCAGATCCTCCTCCTTTCTTTGTACAATGTCCAAGCGAGGAGCAGGAGGCGTCTGTTCTGCAGTGTGTACAGGCAATCAGACTGGTTTGGAGAGATGCCAGCTATCACAGAGGAGCTAATAGAAACATGTAGCACTGATCTGAGGCAGGTGTCCTCAGTGCCCATTCCAGCATGCCCCTGGCAAACCAGGGCAGCCTTTTTATGGAGCATCCCGGCCCAGTCAGCCCCTGGTGTTGTGTCTAGTGATGGACGAACTTCCGACGGGACGTTTCGCGAACGCGAAATGCGAACGGACCCAAACGTTCGCGAAACCGACCGTTCGCCGCGGGCCCCATTGACTTCAATGGGAGGCGAACTTTGCAAACCTTCATGTCGAATTTGCGGCCACGTGGTAATTATTAGGGGGTAAAACGTAGTCCCACCATCTGGACAATGACATAATACATGTATGAGGTGAATTTGGGATCGATAACTACAAGCATTTTTATTTTATTTGGGAAATTGTTCTAACAATTCAGGACTATGGAGCTAATGAAGGCAATGGAGGAGAGGGAAGGTCAGGGACCAGGGTAGGCAAAGAAGAGGGTGCAGGAGATGATCACCAGCAGCGTGACATACCGGAATGACACATGCACCGTGATAGAGGCATCTGACAGCAGCACCGTAATACAGAGCACTGACAGCAGCACCGTGACATACAGCGCTGACAGCAGCACCGTGACATACAGCGCTGACAGCAGCACCGTGACATACAGCGCTGACAGCAGCACCGTGACATACAGCGCTGACAGCAGCACCGTGACATACAGCGCTGACAGCAGCACCGTGACATACAGCGCTGACAGCAGCACCGTGACATACAGCGCTGACAGCAGCACCGTGACATACAGCGCTGACAGCAGCACCGTGACATACAGCGCTGACAGCAGCACCGTGACATACAGCGCTGACAGCAGCACCGTGACATACAGCGCTGACAGCAGCACCGTGACATACAGCGCTGACAGCAGCACCGTGACATACAGCGCTGACAGCAGCACCGTGACATACAGCGCTGACAGCAGCACCGTGACATACAGCACTGACAGCAGCACCGTAAGCAGCCCCAGGAGGAAGTCAGCACAGCACAGGGATGGTGTGATCCCCTCATAATAAGAACCCCCAGGAGGAAGTCAGCACAGCACAGGGATAGTGTGATCCCTTCATAATAAGAACCCCCAGGAGGAAGTCAGCACAGCACAGGGATATCATAAGCAGCCCCAGTAGAAATATGACACCGCTCAACCTCTTCAAAGAGGAGGGTAGGGGCATATAGTACGGTGTGCTTTTTTGGGTCAAGGAAGTGAGCCAAATGAATTAAGAAGGTCTGTGTGCTTGATTAAAAAAATAGTTTATAGACATATACATGGTCTACTGGTCACATGTGTTGAATTCCTCCGAGATCCATGCCTCATTCATTTTTAGAAATGTGAGGTAGTTAACACTGTGGTGAGCTAGGCGAGTACGCTTATCGGTCACAATCCCCCCTGCTGCGCTGAACGTCCTTTCGGACAGGACACTGGATGAGGGGCAAGCCAACAGTTCGATTGCAAATTGGGCAAGCTCTGGCCAGAGGTCAAGCCTGCCCACCCAGTAGTCTAGGGGTTCATCACTCCTCAGAGCGTCCACATCGGCCGTTAACCCAATGTAGTCGGACACCTGACGGTCTAGGCGTTCCCTGATGCTGGATCCGGATGACACCTGTCGATGGGTCGGCTGAAAGAATGACCTCATATCCGAAGTCACCAACACATCTTCAAACCGGCCTCTTCTTGCAGGCGCTGTTGGATTGGTACCCGCAAATCCTTCTCTGGGAGTGGGAATTGCTCCTCTGCCAGCGCACGCAAAAGCAGAATGCAGCATTTCTCGAAGCAAGGCCTGGAAGTGCTGCATTCTGACAGCCCTCTGCGACGGCGGTAACATTTCCGCCATTTTGTGTTTGTACCGGGGGTCTAAGTACGTTGCCACCCAGTACTGGTCCTTGACCCTCATGCTTTTTATACGGGGGTCCCTATTAAAACACTGGAGCATGAAGGCCCCCATTTGCACTAAAGTGGAAGCGGTGTGGTGGCCTGGCTCCTGCTCATCATCCAGGATAATGTCGTCCTCTTCATTCTCCTCTCCCCATCCTCGCACAACAGGGATCCCAGAAAGGTTTAAAGCATGCTCTTCTTGCTCCTGCTCATCCGCCCCGGCACCATCCTCCTCTGACTCCTCATCAGACTCCTGTTGTTGACTTGTCTCAGATAGAGTAGCCCCCCCTGGGAATTCATCCAGCATTGCGACTTCCTCATCTTCCCGCTCCTGCTCCTCCACAGCCTGATCAATGACACGACGCAATGCACGCTCCAGAAAGAAGGCATAAGGTACCATGTCACTGATGGCGCCATGGCTGCGACTGACCAGTTTGGTGATCTCCTCAAATGGCCGCAGAAGTCTGCATGTGTCGCGCATGAGCAGCCACTGGCGCGGTGAAAAAAAACCCAGCTCCCCAGAACCGTTTCTTTCGCAGAGTTCATACAGGTAGACGTTAACTGCACGTTTCTGCTGGAGCAGCCTATCAAGCATATAGAAGGTTGAGTTCCATCGCGTCGGGCAATCGCAAATAAGACGTCTGACCGGCAGATGGTGTCGCCGCTGAATGTCAGCAAGGCGAGCCATGGCCGTGTAAGATCTTCTGAAATGGGCCGAGATTTTCCTTGCCTGCCGCAAGATGTCCTGGACCCCAGGGTATTTGACAAGGAATCGCTGCACGACCAAGTTTAAGACGTGTGCCATGCACGGCACGTGCGTGATTTTGCCCTGTTTCAATGCGCTAAGCAGATTGGCACCGTTGTCACACACCACTTTACCAACTGTCAAATTGAGCGGTGTTAGCCACTCATCTGCCTGTGAACGCAAAGCTGAAAGGAGTGCCGGGCCAGTGTGGCTCTTTGCTTCCAGGCACAACAGACGCAGCACGGCATGGCAACGTCTCACCTGGCATGTGGAATAGGTTCTGGGGAGCTTGGGCGGTGCAGTGGAAGAGACGCTAGCAGCGGAAAAGGAGGAGGCAGCTGAGGAGGAGAGGGAGGAGGATGGAGTAGGAGGAGGAGAAGAAGAGTCAGGCCTGCATGCAATCCGTGGCGGTAAAACCAAATCTACACGGGTGCCACGGGTTACATGCTTGACGGCCGTCAGAAGGTTCACCCAGTGGGCAGTAAAACTGATATACCTTCCCTGCCCGTGTTTGCTAGACCACGTGTCTGTGGTCAGATGTATCTTGGCACCGACACTGTGTGCCAGAGATACATTCACTTGCCGCTGAACATGGCCATATAGCTCTGGGATGCCCTTCTCTGAGAAATACTTCCTTCCTGGGACCTTCCATTGTGGTGTTCCAATGGCCACAAATTTGCGAAAGGCCTCCGAGTCCACCAGTTTATATGGCAGTAGTTGGCGGGCTATGAGTTCTGACAAGCCAGCCGCCAACCGTTGGGCAAGAGGGTTATCCGGCATCATCATTTTTTTACGCTCAAACATTAGGCCCACGGAAGCCTGCCTTTTTGCAGAAAAATGTGAGCTTGGCGTGATGGAAGGTGGAGTGGAGGACAATTGTGAGGAGAGAGGAGAAGGAGAAGTAGAAGACGAGGCTGGACGGTGAGAGCCTGCAGTGTGGCTTTGTGTGTTCCGTTGCTCCCACTGGGCTCGGTGATGGCTGCTCATGTGCCTTCTTAAGGCGGTCGTCCCTAGGTGAGTATTGGGCTTACCGCGACTAACGCGTTGACTGCAAAGATTGCAGATGGCAACGCTATTGTCAGCAGCGGACACGTTAAAAAAAGCCCACACTGCGGAGCCATGTGCCGGTGTCCTGGGAGCGCCAGATGTGACCGTACATGGTCGATGACTCGCTCCTGATACATTTGCAGTCTGCTTTGTCCCTGCTGTGCAATGTAAGTCATTGCTGCTTCTCCTCCCTATCTGCTGGTCCATATCTCCCTCTGAACTCCCCTCCTCTTCCTCTCTTGTGGGCACCCACGTGACATCACTAGACACGTCATCATCAACGTCACCTTCCCCACCGCTATAAGTAGAGATCTCGGAGTAGGCAGCAACACCGGGGACCAACCTCCTCCTTGGGCTGATCTGGGTACTGGCGTCAGACTGCTGAGTAGCGCTTGTTGCTACCTCCTCTTCCTGATCCAATACCAAGAGTGGCTGCGCATCAGAAATGTCCTCTTGATATGGATCGGAAAATAATTCCAGTGACTCAAGCGGAAGGTATGTGGTGGTGGTGGTGGTGGTCGTGTTGTTGGTGGTAGTGTCTTTGGGGGTGCACATAGCAGAGAGTGAAGAAGAGGGTGCAGATCGAGAGGATGAGGAGGGTGCAGAAGAGTAAGGCTGAGCGAGCCACTCAACCAAGTCTGGTGCATCCTTTAAAGTAATTGAACGCACCTTCTGCAACTTCCCACTTTGGCTCAAGCCTGTTGCTCCTGCCCTACCCCTACCACCCCTGCGGAAGGGCCTGCCTCTTCCTCTGCATGTCATTTTTTAAATGACCCTGTGACAAAACTCTTAGTCCCTATACCGCTGAAGGACTGCTGCAGTATAGGTGAGCGGTCAGCAGTGGTGCACGTCAACCCTATCTATTGTGGACCTATAGCGGTCCTTACAGAACAGCAGACTGTACCGCACTCAAGCCTATGTACCGTAGCACCCTATACCAAGTTACCAGTCCTTATAAGAACTTTTGTGGACCAAGCAGGTTGTGTATTAGTGTTTAGCAGACTGTACGTCAGTCCCTATACCGCTGAAGGACTGCTGCAGTATAGGGCAGCGGTCAGCAGTGGTGCACGTCAACCCTATCTATTGTGGACCGATAGCGGTCCTTACAGAACAGCAGACTGTACCGCACTCAAGCCTATGTACCGTAGCACCCTATACCAAGTTACCAGTCCTTATAAGAACTTTTGTGGACCAAGCAGGTTGTGTATTAGTGTTTAGCAGACTGTACGTCAGTCCCTATACCGCTGAAGGACTGCTGCAGTATAGGGCAGCGGTCAGCAGTGGTGCACGTCAACCCTATCTATTGTGGACCGATAGCGGTCCTTACAGAACAGCAGACTGTACCGCACTCAAGCCTATGTACCGTAGCACCCTATACCAAGTTACCAGTCCTTATAAGAACTTTTGTGGACCAAGCAGGTTGTGTATTAGTGTTTAGCAGACTGTACGTCAGTCCCTATACCGCTGAAGGACTGCTGCAGTATAGGGCAGCGGTCAGCAGTGGTGCACGTCAACCCTATCTATTGTGGACCGATAGCGGTCCTTACAGAACAGCAGACTGTACCGCACTCAAGCCTATGTACCGTAGCACCCTATACCAAGTTACCAGTCCTTATAAGAACTTTTGTGGACCAAGCAGGTTGTGTATTAGTGTTTAGCAGACTGTACGTCAGTCCCTATACCGCTGAAGGACTGCTGCAGTATAGGTGAGCGGTCAGCAGTGGTGCACGTCAACCCTATCTATTGTGGACCTATAGCGGTCCTTACAGAACAGCAGACTGTACCGCACTCAAGCCTATGTACCGTAGCACCCTATACCAAGTTACCAGTCCTTATAAGAACTTTTGTGGACCAAGCAGGTTGTGTATTAGTGTTTAGCAGACTGTACGTCAGTCCCTATACCGCTGAAGGACTGCTGCAGTATAGGGCAGCGGTCAGCAGTGGTGCACGTCAACCCTATCTATTGTGGACCGATAGCGGTCCTTACAGAACAGCAGACTATACCGCACTCAAGCCTATGTACCGTAGCACCCTATACCAAGTTACCAGTCCTTATAAGAACTTTTGTGGACCAAGCAGGTTGTGTATTAGTGTTTAGCAGACTGTACGTCAGTCCCTATACCGCTGAAGGACTGCTGCAGTATAGGGCAGCGGTCAGCAGTGGTGCACGTCAACCCTATCTATTGTGGACCGATAGCGGTCCTTACAGAACAGCAGACTGTACCGCACTCAAGCCTATGTACCGTAGCACCCTATACCAAGTTACCAGTCCTTATAAGAACTTTTGTGGACCAAGCAGGTTGTGTATTAGTGTTTAGCAGACTGTACGTCAGTCCCTATACCGCTGAAGGACTGCTGCAGTATAGGGCAGCGGTCAGCAGTGGTGCACGTCAACCCTATCTATTGTGGACCGATAGCGGTCCTTACAGAACAGCAGACTGTACCGCACTCAAGCCTATGTACCGTAGCACCCTATACCAAGTTACCAGTCCTTATAAGAACTTTTGTGGACCAAGCAGGTTGTGTATTAGTGTTTAGCAGACTGTACGTCAGTCCCTATACCGCTGAAGGACTGCTGCAGTATAGGTGAGCGGTCAGCAGTGGTGCACGTCAACCCTATCTATTGTGGACCTATAGCGGTCCTTACAGAACAGCAGACTGTACCGCACTCAAGCCTATGTACCGTAGCACCCTATACCAAGTTACCAGTCCTTATAAGAACTTTTGTGGAACAAGCAGGTTGTGTGTTAGTGATTAGCAGACTGTACGTCAGTCCCTATACCGCTGAAGGACTGCTGCAGTATAGGTGAGCGGTCAGCAGTGGTGCACGTCAACCCTATCTATTGTGGACCGATAGCGGTCCTTACAGAACAGCAGACTGTACCGCACTCAAGCCTATGTACCGTAGCACCCTATACCAAGTTACCAGTCCTTATAAGAACTTTTGTGGAACAAGCAGGTTGTGTGTTAGTGATTAGCAGACTGTACGTCAGTCCCTATACCGCTGAAGGACTGCTGCAGTATAGGTGAGCGGTCAGCAGTGGTGCACGTCAACCCTATCTATTGTGGACCGATAGCGGTCCTTACAGAACAGCAGACTGTACCGCACTCAAGCCTATGTACCGTAGCACCCTATACCAAGTTACCAGTCCTTATAAGAACTTTTGTGGACCAAGCAGGTTGTGTATTAGTGTTTAGCAGACTGTACGTCAGTCCCTATACCGCTGAAGGACTGCTGCAGTATAGGGCAGCGGTCAGCAGTGGTGCACGTCAACCCTATCTATTGTGGACCGATAGCGGTCCTTACAGAACAGCAGACTGTACCGCACTCAAGCCTATGTACCGTAGCACCCTATACCAAGTTACCAGTCCTTATAAGAACTTTTGTGGACCAAGCAGGTTGTGTATTAGTGTTTAGCAGACTGTACATCAGTCCCTATACCGCTGAAGGACTGCTGCAGTATAGGGCAGCGGTCAGCAGTGGTGCACGTCAACCCTATCTATTGTGGACCGATAGCGGTCCTTACAGAACAGCAGACTGTACCGCACTCAAGCCTATGTACCGTAGCACCCTATACCAAGTTACCAGTCCTTATAAGAACTTTTGTGGACCAAGCAGGTTGTGTATTAGTGTTTAGCAGACTGTACGTCAGTCCCTATACCGCTGAAGGACTGCTGCAGTATAGGGCAGCGGTCAGCAGTGGTGCACGTCAACCCTATCTATTGTGGACCGATAGCGGTCCTTACAGAACAGCAGACTGTACCGCACTCAAGCCTATGTACCGTAGCACCCTATACCAAGTTACCAGTCCTTATAAGAACTTTTGTGGAACAAGCAGGTTGTGTGTTAGTGATTAGCAGACTGTACGTCAGTCCCTATACCGCTGAAGGACTGCTGCAGTATAGGGCAGCGGTCAGCAGTGGTGCACGTCAACCCTATCTATTGTGGACCGATAGCGGTCCTTACAGAACAGCAGACTGTACCGCACTCAAGCCTATGTACCGTAGCACCCTATACCAAGTTACCAGTCCTTATAAGAACTTTTGTGGAACAAGTGAGTTGTGAATGTTTAGCAGACTGCAGCAGAAGGGCAGCAGTCAAGTATAATATCCTTTCTATATTTGGAAGAAAGAATATTATACATGTACAAGCCTATTACTGTACCACTGATACCAGTCCTGAAAAGAACCTTTGTGGAACTAATAATAACAGCAAGTCTTTAAAATTACCCTCACTGCCTGACAACACTGCTTCCTTCCTGTCCCTATACAAATTGGCAAAAAAAGAGAACGATTAGTGGTTACTGGAACAGCTCTTTTGTGGACCTTGATAGTAACAGCTAATGATGATGATGATGATGATGATGATGAAAGACTAATCTGGCTGTCCCTGTAGCATACACCGTCCTTTCCCTTTCTCTAAACTAACAAAAGACACTCAGGCTGCTGCAAGAATCAGCAGCACAGCAAACCTATCAACACCTAACACCTATACCAGTCCTGAAAAGAACTTTTGTGTACCAAATAGCTAGTGGTTTATCTCTCCCTACTCCACACAGGAACCTGTCCCTATCTTAACAGAAGAAAGAATGTAAAATGGCCACCGGATCGGGTGTATTTATAGGTTAGGGGGAATGTACAAGTGTCCATGTGCTGTCATGTCTCAATTGGCTGTCCTGTATCACATGATAAACGTGTCACCAAAGGTTAAAGTTCTTGTATACATTAAACACGTAAGTCCGCCGCGGCGAACGACGGAAAAAGGCGTTCGAACGTGCGGACCGCGAATGTCGGAAATTCGCCGCGAAACGACCGCCGGGCGAACCGTTCGGCCATCACTAGTTGTGTCATCCCTATGTGGGTAAACAGGGCCGCTGATAGGGCAGTACAATCAGCCCTGATGTACTGGGCCCGCCCAGATCAGCTACACAGTGGGGCCCGGGCATCATAAACAATTTGTTACTGCATTTAAAAAAAAACATTTTCTAAACTCTTCTCTGCTTCCACTTGCTTACAGAGTGGGTAAATTGTTTTCCTGGGCCCCATCTGGTCAATGCAGGGGCTCAGGAGGGGAGCACAACAGAGGGACTATTTCTTTATTTTTGGGGCGCATATACATCACGCCCCACTATTTTATTAGTCCCGGCTGGCGGAGTGATATTGTGATTCTCCGTTTGGCTCCCGGCTGCATTCCTCCCCAGATGTGAAGAAGCTGAATGGCTGACAGGGAAGAGCAGGAGGAGATTGTGGCTGCACTGGACACAGTGAATGGGAAATAGAGGAAAGAATACTCACTGTGTCCTATTATATATCTCACAGCAGGGTCTCTGTCATGGCTCTGTGTTACATTGCTTTTGGGTGCTGACTTTGTTATGGTTTTACTGTTACAGTCTGTTATATGCAATACAGCCATAAGTTAACTAAGCCAGCACTCAACAGCCATGTGACATAAAGTCATGATACATTCATGTCATGATAGAGCCCCTGTTTACTGTGATGCCTGTGTGATAATTGTAACCTGATGATAATAAGAAACATGCTACTTTAAAAACTAATTTGGAGGAGCAGTAAACGTGCAGCGGAGCTGCATTTTTACTGCCCCCCCAAACCAATCCCCTTTAATTGCTTCCCATCGTTGCTGTATTGGAAGGTTGAAGATATCTCGATATCATCAATGATATGCTCAATCATCACGATATGCTCTTGAACAAGCATATGATCAAACTGATCTTAGCTTGAGCAGATGCTTTGGAGGCCAGAGGACAGATATGGGGTCTAAAAGACCTCATATCTCCCTATAAAGAGGACCTGTTATGGCCCTTGCTATCACAAGGAATGTTGTCCATCCCCTGTGAAAGCAAAAATTACCATAAAAAATGTAAAGATACAATGTAAGATTTTTTTTATTTGTAATTAATAAAATACAATTGAAAAGAAATGTAAACTGCCCCCTGCTCCTTCATGCTTACTAATTGCAAACATGTTTTGGCTTCACACGCATATGTAAACGGCAACAAAGCTGCATTTCACTTCAGGTCAGGGGTGGGGGCAAGGGCATGGTTTAAGGGGGCCCTGTCAGGTAGGCTGTACGGGGCCCCATGATTTCTAACAGCGGCCCTGTGGGTAAACAGCCCTTCCATGGGTGTACGCTGTAGTATGCCTGTGTGTACGAGCCCTAACAATCAATTCTGAATCACCACATTCCTTTATGTTTTATTGGAATTAGTATGCATTACAATGACATGAGATTAATTCCATGATTGTATCTTTTACAAAAACAATGTATATATTCTCTCAGACTTCATATTATTTGGATTATTGCCAGCCTACTACAATACCATTACAAAAACAAATCAAATACCATTTATGTTATTAACTAGTCTGGTTGTAGTAAAATTTTAATGCCCTGTTCTCTTACACTTTCCTGTACTACTTTGAGAGTAGCTCTATCACTAATTAGCTTACCCAAATAATTTTTATATTTTGAGTTTGACTTTTTGTTGTCATGCATTTTCTGTACAGTGAGTAATAAGTGACAAAGGGGCAGAATGACAGCTGCAGTAAACAAATCTGATTGAAAACACCAAGCTTACCTGTTAAGGTTGTCACATGATTGTGAATATTTTGATTAATACCTGATCATTAGTTTTAAATTTCCAGCTGTCAATTTCTGCACTGAACAAGCTGGTAACACACGCACAAACTAGAGAACAAGTGTCTAAGGATAAAGAGCAGCTGATGCTGTAGGGAGTCATATAATTTGAATACTGTATACACCCTGTTCCAAATTATTATGCCAATGATATTTTTCCCATTTACCTAAAGAATTGATGTAAACAACAGTCAGCATAATTCTCATGTTATCAACTATTAAGAGTACAATTCAAATTTTATTAAACAAACCTAATGATAACAGTTTTTTTTTCAAAATAAAAAACTTACAATGCACTGTTCCAAATTATTAGGCATAGTAAGTTTCAAAACACATTATAGGTTGTAAAGAACTGAAAGTTGTCATTTGTTGTGTTTGCAGCATATTTACTGAAATCAAAAGCTATTCCAATCAAACTTTGAACAACATTTTAACTTTTTAAACATTTTAACAGGTCACGTTACATTTTAACATAGGACCCCTTATTTGATAGCAGCTTCACAAGTCTTGCATCCATTGAACTTGTGAGCTTTTGGACAGTTTCTGCTTGAATTTGTTTGCAAGATGTCAGAATAGCCTCCCAGAGCTGCTGTTTGGATGTAAACTGCCTCGCACCCTCATAGATCTTTTGCTTGAGCATGCTCCAAAGGTTCTCACTAGAATTGATGTCAGGGGAGGATGGAGGCCACACCATGACTTTCTCTCCTTTTATCCCTATAGCAGCCATTGATGCAGAGGTATTCTTTGCAGCATGAGATGGTGCATTGTCATGCACGAAGATGATTTTATTACGGAAAGCATAGTTCTTCCTTCTGTACCAGGGAAGGAAGTGGTCAGTCAGGAACTCCACCTACTTTGCAGAGGTCATCTTTACAACTTATGGGACCCTAAAGGGGTCGGCCAGCTCTCTTTCCATGATGCCCAAAACATGACTCCACCACTGCCTTGCTGACGTTGCAGCCTTGTTGGAACACGGTGGCTGTCCACCAACCATCCGCTACTCCATCCATCTGGACCATCCAGGGTTGCACGGCACTCATCAGTGAACAGGACTGTTTGAGAATAATTTTTCTGCCCAATACAGCTATTTCTGCTTGTGACCATTGGTTAGTGGTGGCCAAATGGAAGGGTTATGCACAGTTGCAAGACTCTGGAGGACTCTACACCTTGATGTCCATGGGACTCCAGAAGCACCAGCAGCTTCAAATTACTGTTTGCTGCTATGTAATGGTGTTATAGCAGCTGCTCTCTTGATCCAAAGCATGGATCTGGCAGAAATCTTCCTCAATCTGCCTTTATCTGCACAAAACCCGTCTGTGCTCCAAATCAGCGACAAGTCTCTTAATAGTGTGATGATCACGCTTAAGTCTGGGTTCACACTGCTGCGGCTAGGAGACCCGGATGTGATTCGCACCGCACTGCAGTGCAAATCACATCCAATCTCTGTGCAATGCAAGTTCAGCCATACAGATAGTATGGCTGAATTCGCATCGCACCCGCCCCAAACTCGCACAGGACCCTTTTGTTGGTCCGCAGCAGAATCGGATCGCATGGGTGTTCACATCCGATTCCTGTCCGAGTTTGCAGATCGCACTGCGATATGCGAACTGATCTGGGGGTGTCATTAACATTTCACTGACACTCCCAGCAGTTCGCATAGGGCAGTATGAACTGCCGCCGGGAGGCATGCAATGCGGGAACCCACCGCGGATTCGCGGCGTTCCCGCATCGCTGTAGTGTAAACCCAGCCTTAGTTTTCGTGAATATATCTAATGTTTTCATACCTCGTCCAAGGCATTGAACTATTTCACTCTTTTCAGCAGCAGAGAGATCCATTTTCTTCCCCATATTGCTTGAAAATGGTGCTCTGCTTAATAATGTGGAACATCCTCCTTTAGTAGTTTTTCCTTTAATTGGGCTCACCTGACAATCTAATTATCACAGGTGTCCGAGATTGTTTTCAGTGATCAAAAGAGCCCTGAGACACAATGCCATTCATGAGTTAAACTGAAAACCAAATATTTAATCTTTGTGACACTGAAATAGAATTTGCATAATAATTTGGAACAGGGTTTATACTCAGTTCTAATTTAAACATTTATTTGCCTAGAGACTTGCAATATAAATAAGAAGACAGACTGGCCAAGATAAATAGCATTGGTGAAACCTGGAGTTAGTTGATTTTTTTGAATGCTTGTAAACACAGGATTTTAAGCTTAAAAAGAGTATAAAAATCAAATACCTCAACCAAATTTGTGTACACGGTACCATTCAAACCTTTGACTTCTTAACCACTCACGCCAATATACGTGGCATGGGTGTGCAAAACAACGTACCTGTACGTTGCTGCATCATCAGCGGTGAGCAAGCACGCATGTCCCGCCGGAGATGCACGTGGCGCGGGAGCGTGCCTGGGGGTCCCGCAGACACAGTGTCTGCTGGTGGCCTGCGATCATGACACGGAGAGGCAGAACGAGGGCATGACTATGTAAACAAGGCATTTCCCTGTTTTGCCTAGCAACATGACAGGGATCTACTGCTCTCAGTGATCGGAAGCAGTGATCTGTCCTAATGAGCCCATCCCCCCTACAGTTAGAACATGCCCAGGGAACACACTTAACCCCTTGATCGCCCCCTAGTGTTTAACCCCTTCCCTGCCAGTGACATTTACACAGTAATCAGTGCATTTTTATAGCATTAATCGCTGTATAAATGCCAATGGTCCCAAAATTGTGTCAAAAGTATCTGATCTGTCCTCTGCAATGTCGCAGTCATGATACAAATCGCAGATCGCCGCCATTGCTAATAAAAAAAATTGAATAAAAATGCCATAAATCTATCCCCTATTTTGTAGATGCGATAACTTTTGCGCAAACCAATCAATATACGCTTATTACGATTTTTTTTATGTAGAATATGTAGAAGAATACAGATCGGCCTAAACTGAGGAAGAATTTTTCTTTTATATATATTTTTTGGGGTTATTTATTATAGCAAAAATGAAAAATGATTGCATTTTTTTTCAAAATGTTCGCTCTTTTTTTGTTTATAGTGCAAAACGGAAGAACCGCAGAGGCGATCAAATACCACCAAAAGAAAACTCTATTTTGTTAGGGTACAACATTGCATGACTGCGTAATTGTCAGTTAAAGCGACACAGTGCCGTATCGCAAAAAAGGGATTGGTCAGGAAGGGGGTAAATCCTTCCGGGGCTGAAGTGGTTAAATATGAAATATGCCTTCCCTAATTCATACCTGTTCCAGTACCTCCAGCTATGCCATGCTTTTCATTTGCAAGTTTGCAGTCAACTGGTCACCTATATATAGAAAAAGTATATTTCTTCCCCATAGGATGGAAGAAAAAGGAAAGAAAGGCTGCAAAATGACTGAGAGTATGGACTGCTAAAGTCAAATCTGATTATAGTTTATTAATCAAAAATATCACCCTTTAAAATCATGATGCTGCTAATTCAGCCACCAAGTGGGGAAACATAAAATCTGTTTAGCAATGCAAAATATGCATGCTAGCTGTGTTAAAGACACACAAACACAGACAATGTGCAAAAAACAGAAAATAAAAACATCCGGGCGCCAAATCAATTGACATAGGGGGACACCACCATGGCAATTGCCTTATATCATGTATATCACACTGTATCTAGGAGGCTAAATGACTGACCCATACTGGAGTGGACAGGACACACTGCTTTGATTTATGCCTTGTATATTTTTTCTTTTTGCAACTGGTCACCTTTGCACTCTTAGCCCCCGTACCCACGGTCAGAGATTCCGGCAACCAAATCCATCTGATTAATTCCGGAAGAGGTCCGGAAGTGATGTTGCATACACACGGTCGGACTCAATTGTCGGAAAATCCGATTGTACATAACGTGATGACGTTATTTCTTTACGATGGGACTACATTCAGGCTAGTAGCCAATAGCTTTGGACTAGGAATTTGATCTGAGCATGCGTGGCACTTTGTCCGTCGGAGTAGGCTACACATGATCGGAGTATGTCCGATCGGAGCATTTTGTCGGAAAATTTTACTGGCAAGTTGGAAAAGTTGGTCCGTCGGATATTCCGATGCAGACCACACACAGTCGGAATATCCGACAAAACGGTCCGATAGGAAACATTCCATCAGAATCTCTGACCGTGTGTACAAGAGCTTAGGGATTGAATCTCTGGTGATGTCAGGGACTGGACTTGAACCTGAGACAACTGTGACTTCCAGTGTCTGGCAATGATGTGTCTCACTGAGCTACTTGGTGGATGTGGTTGTAATGCATTCATATGACAACTTGCCTCCACAATATAATGATTTCCTGGAAGTCTGTGAGAAGAAGAATGCTGATCAGTTACCTCCTCATCGTCCCTCTCAGGGGCTGAAATTCCTTTTGATTTCCTTTTCAGTCTATGAGAACATGAACTGAAGGTACTCAGGGAGTGACTTTATGAGAATTTAGAGGAGGGCTGCATTAGACTCACACCATCTCCTGCAGGGGCAGCCCTGTTCTTTGCCTGCCGTATAGACAAATGATGGCAGAGCGGGGTGGCATCCTATGACGGTGCCCAGTTTAGGCGCGATCGTGCGCCCCATAGGAGTGAGCAACACAGTGATCGCGGGCATGCATGCAACTCTGATCTCGGCAAAGAGCCACGGCCGCAACTCTTTACCCACGTGGTTGGCTGTGTCCAATCCCAGCTGACCACATGTAAACAAGGAGATGGCGTTTATCAGATCTCCTCGCCTCAAACTGACAGAGTGTGAGGTGAGGAGAGCCGATCAGCGGAATCTCCTCACAGGGGAGACCTGTAAAGGTAATCAAAACACTGATAGTCAGCCTAATCTGTGCACATCAGTGAAGGAGAAAAATTACTTATTTACAAAATTTAAAAACTAAGAAAAAATATTTTTTTTTTTGTTTTGCAAAAAATAGAAAACACAGCGGTGATTAAATACCACCAAAAGAAAGCTCTATTTGTGTGAAGAAAAAGCTTAAAAAAATAATAATTTGGGTACAGTTTTGCATGACTGCAATTGTCATTCAAAGTGCGACAGCGCAGAAAGCTGAAAATTGGCCTGAGCAGGAAAGAGGTGAAAGTGTCTGGTATTGAGGTGGTTAAAAACCATTATCCACTACCTTTAATCTCTGAAATGTTGGAAAGACTCTGCTCTGCCAAAGTCTTTACAAAGCTGAGAAAGCTGGATTTGTCAATTTCTACAAAAAAATTCATAAGAAACTTCTCTAAGGTGATAGCACCAATTACACAGCTAACAAAGAAAGCGATGCCCTTTGTGTGGTCACGTGAGGTACAGTCTGCTTTTATTAACCACTAGAGATCCGCGCTATAGCCGAATGACTGCTACAGCGCGGACCTGCTTTGCCGGGACGACGTCTATTGACGTCGTCCCGTGCACGAGCGGCCTGCGTGCCCCCTGAGGGGCGCGCGCGGCGCGCTCTGTGATCAGCGAGTCTATGAGACTCGCCTGATCACGGATCAAAGCAAGGGGTCGATCCCGACCCCTTACCATGTGATCAGCTGTCAGCCAATAACAGCTGATCATGTGACACAACAGAGCCAGTAAAAAAAAGCTGATCACTGGCGGCTGTGATCGGGAAATCAGTCCCAATCACGGCCAGCTTATCAGTGCCCACCTGCCCCCTGCCAGTGCCACCTAGATAATAAAAACGTGCCCCCATCAGTGCCACCCATCAGTGCCCATAGTGCCACCCATCAGTGCCCACAGTGCCACCCATCAGTACCCACAGTGCCACCTATCAGTGCCCACAATGTGCCTCAACAACAGTGCTGCAACCCAGTGCCACATATCCGTGCCCATCAGTGTCATCTACCAGTACCCATCAGTGCCCATCAGAGCCACCTATCAGTGCCACCTATCAGTGCCCATCAGTCCCATCTATCAGTGGTACCTATCAGTGCCCCTTAGTGCCACCCATCCGTGCCACCCATCCGTGCCACCCATCAGTGCCATCTTATCTGTGCCCATTAGTACTGCCTTATCTGTGCCTATCAGTGCCACCTAATCTGTGCCTATTAGTGCCGCCTTAACTGTGCCTATCAGTGCCCACCAGTGCAGCCTATCAGTGCCCACCAGTGCAGCCTATCGGTGCTCACCAGTACAGCCTCATCAGCGCATTTCAATGAAGGAGAAAAATAACCTGTTTGCTAAATTTTATAACAAATTATGAAACATGATTTTTTTTTTTTTTTTTTGCATCTTTTTTTGTTTGTTTAGCAAAAAATAAAACTACCAGCTGTAATTAAATACCACCAAAAGAAAGCTCTATTTGTGGGGAAAAAATGATAAAAAATTTCATGTGGGTACAGTGTTGTATGGCCGCGCAATTGTCATTCAAAGTGCATCAGCGCTGAAAGCTGAAAATTGGTCTGGACAGGAGGGGGGTTTAAGTGCCCAGTAAGCAAGTGGTTAAGTTAAAGACTCTTTTCACTTCTGCATCAATATCGGTACAGCCTGATCCTGTAATTCCTGCTGGAAGGGGTTCAGCATCCTGTAACAGTTCTCACTGATCATAAAATTGTAGAATTCATTTGTTCTGCCTAGAGGATGTCTTTTAGACTAGCACATCGCTGTTCTTTTTCAGGTTTAATTTTATCTCGTATCGACCTGGGTCAAGGAATGGTAAGGCCAATGCCTTATCGAGGATGTTGACTGAACCTCTCCAGGAAACAACTCTGAATGTACAATCCTGCCTTAAACGAACTTCCTAGGGCCACACATTTCAAGGCATTCTTGAGTCTCCTCAAGGAGGGTTATGAAAAGGATCCACTTCTCAATCATCCTCCTATGGATATTAACCTTGAGTACAAAAATATGATTTTTATATACAGCTTACCTGTAAAATCCTTTTCTTGAGAAGTACATCACGGGACACAGGGCTTCATTACTTAGTGGGTTATATAGGCACCTCTGGTGATTGGACACTGGTTAACCCTCAATTAAGAAGAATTCCTCCCCTATATAACCCCTCCCATATGGGAGGCACCTCAGTTTTGTAGCAAAGCAATAAGAAAACACGTAAAACCCAAGAGGGGCGGGAGCTCTGTGTCCCGTGATGTACTTCTCAAGAAAAGGATTTTACAGGTAAGCTGTATATAAAAATCCTATTTTCTTGGTCATACATCACGGGACACAGGAGCTTCATTACATAGTAGGATGTCCCAAAGCAATTTTCAGTTTGAGGGGAGGGAGACACAGGTCAGAAATATAGACAGCCATGGACCGGAGGATCTAAACTGCAGCCTGCAGTACACTGCGCCCAAAGGCGATATCCTCTTGCCCTCTGACATCCACCTGATAGAATCTGGTGAATGTGTGGACTGATGACCAAGTTGCAGCCTTACAGATCTGAGCCAGGGAGGCCTGGTGATGCACTGCCCAAGAAGCCCCTACAGCCCTGGTTGAGTGCGCTTTCACTTGAAAAGGAGGAATCTTCCCCTTTACACTATAGGCCTGAGAAATAACCTGTCTAATCCACCTTGAGAGAGTGGATTTTGATGCCGCTTGGCCCTTCCTAGGGCCTTCCGGCAAAATAAATAAGCAGTTTTTCTTATCTTAGCAGTTGCCTGAAGATAGGTATACTGATTGTCCTTACCACATCTAAAGTGTGCAAAGATTCTTCTTCTGTGGAATGTGGATCCGGAAAAAAGGATGGTAGGATTACATCTTGATTCAAATGGAATCCCGAAATCACCTTAGGCAGAAAGGACCTGTTGGGACGCATTACCACCCAGTCCTTATGAATAATTAGATACGGTTCCTTGCTGGAGAGAGCTGCTAGCTCTGACACTCTCCTAGCCGAGGAAATGGCTACCAAGAAAACCAATTTTTTAGTAAAAAGAACTAATGAAGCCAGATGCAAAGGTTCAAATGGTTGCCCCTGCAAAGCTGAGAGAACCAAATTCAGATCCCATGGGCATACCTGAGGTTTGACTGGCGGTCTTATCCGCATGGCCCCCTGGATGAAATCCCACACCAGGGAATGTGATGCAAGTGGCTTCTGGAAAAACACTGACAAGGCCAAAATCTGCACCTTGATAGTGCTTACGGCCAAATTCATTTCTAGGCCTGACTGGAGGAAGGCCTAGATCCTGCTAATGACATACTTTCTAGGATGCCATTCCCTGAGTTCACACCAGGAAACATATGCCTTCCAGATTTTGTAGTAAATAAGCCTGGAGGCTGGCTTTCTGGCTTTGACTGGCCCCGAAAGCCCACGATCCCTCAGAATGTGGGTCTCAGCAGCCAAACCGTCAAATTCAGACTGTGTAAAGCAGGATGGTAAATTGGACCTTGTGAGAGCAGATCTGGCCGGAGAGGAAGGATCCACGGCCTGCCTACTGCCAACTTCATGATATCTGTGTACCAAGGTCGCCTGGGCCAAGTCGGGGCTACCAAAAGCACCGACTTTGTTTCCCTCTTGACTCTTCCCAGGAACCGTGACAGAAGCGGGCACGGGGGGAAGACATAAATTAGATTGTACTGATCCCAGGGAACTGTCAGAGCATCCGACCCCTGAGCAAGAACATCTCTTGTCCTTGACACAAATTTGTCCAGCTTTCTGTTGAATCTGGACGCAAACAGATCTACGTCTAGAGTACCCCACCTGCGACATATGTTCTGAAACACGTCGGGGTGCAGAACCCATTCTCCTGGGCACAACTGCTGGCGGCTCAGAAAATCCGTCTGCCAATTTTCCACTCCCGGAATGAAGACTGCAGAAAGGGATGGAACATGCCTTTCTGTCCAGGCAAGTATGCGATTCACCTCTTTTTGGGCAACCAGACTCCTGGTACCACCCTGGTGATTGATATAGGCCACTGCTGTGGCATTGTCGGACTGAACCCGAACAGAGAGACCCCGTAGTCTGTAAGACCAGTTTATGAGAGCCATATAAACTGCCCGGATCTCCAAGACATTTATGGGCACTAGCTTCTCGATCGCAGACCATTTCCCCTGCGAGTACGTCTCCTCCAACACTGCTCCCCAGCCTGTCAGGCTGGCATCTGTCGTAATAATCTTCCATGGAAGAGGAAAAAAAGTTTTGCCTTTCAGCAAATTCTCGGTTTGTAACCACAAAACGAGACTCTTGCGTGTCCCTGGGGATAGACACATAGGAAGATCCAAGGCCTGGGGCTTCCTGTTCCACGCCGCAAGGATGCATCTTTGCAGAAGCCTTGAGTGGAACTGGGCAAATGGAATGGCCTCGAAGGAGGTGACCATTTTCCCTAACAGTCTCATGCACAACCGAATGGGGGAAGATCTTCTGCCCAGAATTAGACGCACCAGACCCCCAATGGCCAAGGCTTTTGGCCTTGGTAGAAACACCCCGCCTTGAGCGGTGTCGATGACCATGCCCAGGTACTCCAACCTGGTAGAAGGCTGTAGGGATGACTTTTCTAGGTTTATAATCCAACCTAGGCGTTCCAGGTGTTCTAGTGTTCTGGTAACACTGGGGTTCAGGAGCGCTACTGTTTTTTCTATGAGAAGCAAATCATCTAGATAAGCCATGACGGCTATACCCTGAGCTCTTAGGTTTGCCAAGAGAGGGTCTAGAATCTTTGTGAAGACTCGAGGAGCCGTAGCGAGCCCGAACGGCAAAGCCACAAATTGAAAATGGCGCCGCTCTACCGCGAACCTTAGATACTTTTGGTGTGAGGAAAATATTGGCACATGAAGATTTGCATCCTTGATATCTATTGATGCCATAAACTCTCCCACTTGCAGGGAGGAGACCACAGCGCGTATTGACTGCATTCGGAAGGACCGGATGCGTAAAAAACGGTTCAGATCCTTCAGATCCAGGATAGGTCTGACACCTCCATTTGGCTTTGGAACGGTGAAGAGATTCGAGTAAAGCCCGAACCCGGTTCTTTTGGGTCCGCTTCCACTATCACCCCCTGGGATAGTAAGTGATCTAAGGCCAGAAATAGCGGTCTTTGCTTTACTGGATCCCTGACCTTAGAAAGCGAGAAGGTGGAATCTCCTGGAACTCTAGCTTGTAGCCCAGAGATACCGAGGAGACTACCCACTTGTCCCGGATCTCTTCCCGCCAGGCTTCTGCAAGCTGCAGGAGCCTTCCCCCCACTCGGCCGAGCAGGGGTGCCCCTTCACAAGGAAGCTTTTGGGCTCTGCTTGGCAGGCTTTCGCCCCCAAGTCTTTTTCTGCCCCTGGGCCCGGCCTTGAGCCTTTCCTGTAGAGGGAGGTTGGGAAGGCCATCGCCACTGCTTAGAGCTTGATGCTCCGGGAGAGAGAGAACGCCTAAATGATGGACGTTTGCTCCTTTTGATTGGAAGGAGAGTATATTTACCCCCTGAAATTCTTTGGACGAACTTGTCTAATTCTTCTCAGAATAAACGTTCCCCCTTAAACGGGAACCCAATCAAATGCTTCTTGCATGATAGCTCAGCTGCCCAATTTTTTTGCCATAGGGCCCTTCGCATGTGTACCAAAAGGAGAGACAAACGAGATGCTTGTTGGACAGAATCCAAAATCGCATCAATCATAAAACACAGAATTTGAGGTATTTCTGCATAGTTCTCCACTTCCTCACTGGGAAGGAGGCCAAGCATCTGCTTAACTTGTTCCTTGAGGAACTGACACAACCCCACAGCTGCGACTGTAGGTTGCACTACTGCGCCAGTCATGGAAAAGGAGGCTTTCAATAAGGTTTCCAGCTTCTTATCAGTTGGATCCTTAAATACCTGAGCATTATCCAAAGGACAGGTCAGGTTTCTATTCACGCAAGAAACAGCCGCATCGACAGATGGGACCCCCCATTTCTTGGCAAAACTTTCCTCCAGAGGATAAAGCATAGAAAACCTTTTAGAAGAAGCAAACAGTTTATCGGGATGTCCCCAATCCTCATACAACAATTTATCCATTAAGGGATGAATTGGAAAGGAAAAGGCAGTCTGTGGGATTTTCCTGACCCCCAGGGAAGAAACAGAGGATGTTGCGACCTCAGCAGCGGGCATTCTGAATGTGGTACGCACCAACTCAATATAATATTGCACCTGTTTTCTGAGCGCCTGGGAGGAGGGGACTCTCTCCTCTTCCTCTGATTCATCCGACTGCTCATGATCCCTGTCCCAAGATAGGGATCTCTCCTCATTATCAGAGATGTCATCTGAAAGAGGAATTTCAGCAGAGGGAGGGGATCTACCCCTTTTCCTGCTATCTTTTAGGGAAGCTGAAATAAAATTCATGATTCTCCCTTCAAAACCCTCCAATGTAGCCCTAAGGGAGTCCTCAGTGACATATACCGGGGCTGAAATATTAGGAGAGGCTGCAAGACCTGACAGGGGCACTGACTCATCCTGTGAGGCTGGCTCCAGTCTTGCAGGGGGGATGGTAACCTACAGGCATTTTTAGAACCCCTAGACCTAGGCGGTGATTTACCAGTGCCTTTGTTACCTCCCCCTGAGACCCTCTTACGAGGAGACATAGTCCTAAGCTACAAAGCGCAATCACTGTTGTGCTCAAAGTCTCACAATAAATATATATGCTTAAACTGCACAACCTGATGCTGAGTAGGTGTCTTAGGTTTGCCTGGATTCAATCCCTTAGGATGCTTACTGCCCAGAGCTCCTGTGTCTCCACTTACAGCCCCCTGGCGCTCTGGGCTTTTTAAAATTGCCGCCTGGCGCTTGCGCAGTACAGTGCCGTGCACGCCAATGTGCACGGCTCGCAACCACACTCCCCCCCTCCATTAGCACGGGAGCGTGCTTAGCGGGTGCATGAGGACCGCCGGACGTCCAGGGGGTAAGGGGACAACCATCGGAGCTGCGCGGGACCCCCAGACTACGTGGGACCCCTGTATTACCTTTATTGTGGCAGAGAGTGCAGTGGAAACGTGAGTCATCTGGAAGAACAAGGCTTCACTGAGCGTGTGTATCTGAAAGGCATGTAAGTATGCATCAGGCTGCTCTTACTCCCTCTAGTGGTGGAAACCAGGTAAGACATACAACTACTCAATGAAGAAATCCATAATATATATTTATATAGGATTAACTTCCCTTACCTGTCCTCGCCGCAGGAATTGCTGAAAACAGACAGATTCCAGCCTTCACCCATCACGGCGGGCAGAGTTCTGCCAACCTTCAGGTTTTTTTGGGGTTCCTTCTCAGAGGAACCTCCTACCTGGACCTTGTAAAAGACTCTGCCAGAAACTTTCGTGCCACTATGTAAATAGTACACCAAGTCTGGTTTTCCCAGAGCCCAGTCTTCCAATAGGAGAGGACTTACAGGCCAAACCTCGTTTCTTGGGATGACGAGGCCCGGGTACCATACCATCTTGGGAGTCAAAATATCGGCCCGAGATATGGATCCGGTTTGTTGTAGCCCTTAGGCCCCTGCAGGGACCTGCACAGAGCTTTCTTCATAGCACATGTTTTACGTGACCAACCACCATAGACACTGGCGAAAAAAACTGAAGTGCCTCCCATATGGGAGGGGTTATATAGGGGAGGAATTCTCCTTAATTGAGGGTTAACCAGTGTCCAATCACCAGAGGTGCCTATATAACCCACTATGTAATGAAGCTCCTGTGTCCCGTGATGTATGATCAAGAAAACTGCTTTTGGACTCATGCCCATTGTCTCTATGTACCTGAATCTGCTTGGGTTGAAGCCCTCATGTTGGTACATGTAGGGCATATTGGAGTTTCTAAGTCTGAAGAACTTTTGTCACGTTCCTTTTGGTGGCCTAGCTAAAAGAAAGATTTCAAACACTATGTGGCGTTGTGCATGACATGTGCACGCAAAAAGACTCCTCCAGCTTCTCCTTTGGGGTAGCTCCAGCCACTCCCTGTTCCATCAAGACCATGGGGGTCAATTTCTATGGACTTTGTGGTAAATTTACCTCCCTCCAAGGAAATTACCACTATTTTGGTTTCGCCGATCATCTCACTAAGATGGCTCATGTTATACCTATTAAGGGGGTTATTGGTTCAAGTAGTATTTAAACTACATGGAATTCCTGATGATGTGGTGTCTGACAGAGGAGTACAGTTTCCATCAAAACTTTGGAAAAGCTTTTGCCCAGCTTTAGGTGTAACAGTTGATCTGTTGATCAGTTCAGTTGATCTGTCCTCCGCTTTTCAGCCTCAGTCGAAAGGTCAGACCGAGAGGACCAATCAAACCTTGGAGCAGTACCTTTGATGTATTATCAGTTATCTTCAGGATGACTGGGTGCATTATCTTTCCACGCCAAAGTTTGCATATAACAATTGTAAACATACACTATATTACCAAAAGTATTGGGACACCTGCATTTAAACGCACATGAACTTTAATTTTGAGTTTGCCCACCCTTTGCCGCTATAACAGCTTCAACTCTTTTGGGATGGCTGTCCATAAGTTTTTACAGTGTGTCTATGGGAATGTTTGACCATTACTTCAAAAGCACATTTATGGGGTCAGGCACTAATGCTGGACAAGAATGGTTTGCAGTCTCCACTCTAATTCATCTCAAAGGCATTATATTGGTTTGAGGTCAGGACTCTGTGCAGGCCAGTCAAGTTCCTCCACCCCAAACTCACTCATATATGTCTTTATGGACTTTGCTTTGTGCACTGGTGTTCAGACATGTTGGAACAGGAAGGGTCCATCCCCAAACTGTTCCTACAAAGTTGGGAGCATGAAATTGTCCAAAATGTCTTGGTATGCTGACGCCCTGAGAGTTCCCTTCACTGGAACAAAGGGACCAAGCCCAACCCCTAAAAAACAACCCCACACCACAATCCTCCCTCCACCAAATGATTTGTGCCAGTGCACAAAGCAAGGTCCATAAAGACATGGATAAGCGAGTTTGGAGTGGAGGAACTTGACTGGCCTGCACAGAGTCCTGACCTCAACCCATTAGAGCACCTTTGGGCTCAATTAGAGCAGAGACTGCGGGCCAGATCTTCTTATCCACATCAGTGCCTGACCTCACAAATGCACTTCTGGAAGAATGGTCAAACATTCCCATAAAAACACTCCTAAACCTTGTGGGAGAATTAATTTGTTTTTGGCAAATGGGGACACAGCTGTATACATGCTGTATACATTCATAGGAATAGTGTCCTTCTTTTCACATTAATCTACGGCCGCATCTCCAATAATATTGCGACCAGTCCGTTTCCTGCTCCTTCAGCCTACAACAAAATGGCAGATGCGCTATTTCCAGTTCCGTATCACTGGCAAAATAGCGGACTAAGTACTTTAGTAATTTAGTTCAATTGATTACTATGGCATGGAGTACATTTGAGACATTACAAAAAGATGATGTTGTTAAGGATGATTACATTCGACTCGAACATCAGGTGTTCGTTTGTTCGCAGAACAAACGAGCATATGGGGCATTCGCAGCAAATTCGAGCGCCGCGGAGCAATCCATAATGCACTGTGAAATCACAGTGCATTGACGGCTGCTGATTGCCCAAAGCATGCACCTGACCTGCATGCTTCGTCCAATCACAGCGCAATCTGCTGTGAAAGCTATGATTGGCCAAAGGCGACAGGATACTGAAATTTTCCTGTTTCAAACTGTATATAAGATTGAGACACGGGAAATAAAAGTTAAGTTGACATTCAGCAGATTTTAAGTTGAGTGGCCACTTCCGGAGCTGCTCCGAGGTGTTGGGCGTGTGGAACGGAATAATTCCCGGCAAAAGGTTATTAGACATTACATAGACAGATAATATAGAAAGAGATAAAACCCTTAGGTAAATAGATAGTTACCTTGTTGCAGTTCTGAGGTAATCTTTTAGATAGAATAAAGTAATATATAAGGCACTATGGATATGTACCATTAGCTTGTTGTTATATATCAGATATATTAATCCATCTGGTGATCAGAAGTGTTGGGTGGGGGATGCCATCGGTGAACAGACTGCTTCAGTGCATCCTGTTGTCCCCAATTGCCCCCCATTTCCGACAAAAGCCTTGATAGGGAATTAGCACTTGAGCTGTGGGAACTTGTGTAGATATTGTTGAGCCTAGGCAGTAAAGGTAGTGACTAGAAAATGTTCCTTTCAGTTGAGAGGTTTCTCCCTTCGACACGCCCAGACATGTTTCAGGTAATATTAGTATTTACGCTTGCATATAGAACATTGCTAAGTAGATGTATTATTCAGTCTCTTGAAAAATTATAACACTCCCTGTTTTTTGCTTCCACATGAGTGCTACTCTGAAAGACAGACTATGGGTATTTTTTGATTGTGCTTTCCGCTTTGATGCCCATGCACAGAGGGTACGGAGGGTAACCAGGAGAATTCCTACACAGAGCACTAAGCAACATAGGCCTCCACTCTCAGCACTCTCTTCTGGCCTAAAGCAAATGAACTATCTATCTATAGGAGATACCACAAATGTATTGTACCTGGAGAGGGTTTGGAGAGTGTCAGGGTTAGTTCAGCAGGTGTCGCAGGAACACGTCTTTATCGGTCAGACTAAAAGATAATTATGCACGCAATTAAAGTGGTTGTAAACCCTTACAAACCACTTTGACCTACAGGTAAGCCTAGATTAAGGCTTACCTGTAGGTCCAAGAAATATCTCCTAAACCTATATGGTTTAGGAGATATTTGCCCGAAAACGGGCACCGCTGTCTACGGCGCATGCGCCGTAGACAGCGGTGCGCAGGCGCACTGAGCGCGGCATTTCCATGAATGGAGCTGCCGCGTGTGTCGACTCCCGTGCGCATGTGCGGGAGTGACGTCATCGCGGCTTCGCCGAATGACAGCGGCGGAGCTGCGAGACGCCACCAACAAGATGGATGCGGCGGACTACAGGGTACAGCGGCGACTTCGCTGGCTCCTGTGTCAGGTAAGTGACACATAATGGACTACTATGCGATGCATAGTAGTCCATTATGCTTTGCCTTTGCAGGGAATGAAAGAGGAAGTAAACTCATCAAGGTTTACTTCCTCTTTAAGGAATCCGTTTCCCGGTGTGCAGAATATTTTGCACTATTAGAAGCCCCTACACCTACTGCTTTTGTAAATATGCCCCAGGCTGATATACCCATTATGCCAGAAATAGGGAGTTGTGTTGCCCCCTCACTAAACTTAGATGATTTTGAGTTTGGGAATACTGTGAATGTCCCTCAACCGCTCCCCATGCCAGAAACTGTGCAGCATAATTGCTCGTCTTCTCCTACTTCAAATAGGATGTTGTCCCCACATGTCAGTGCACAGGAATATCATGGACCAATAAGTGCCCCACCTCAAGAATTTATGGTTCTTGACAGAGTGCTCCCTCTTGATGAAAGGGAACTTATACGAGTACCCCAAGCCCTAGTGGCTACGGATTACTTCCTTGTACATGTGGATGTTGATATCCATCCAGTACCAGAATCTTTCATAAGCAGCACAGGTATGGTAAGGCCCCCTTGTCCTGAGCCTCCCTTGGGGAGTGAGGAATTTCTACTCCGGATCTGAGGGCAGAGTTATTAAGAATGTCCACACCATTAAGGGCAGATGATCATGGGGAAGGGTGGGATCCTTACCTGAAAGAAGAATGGGTGCAAGATTTTGCAAACCAAACTGTTGTTCTCTTTAGTAGCTAACCGCTTCCTGACTGCCTCACGCAGATATACTGCGGCAGAAGGGCACGTACAGGTAGAATCATGTACCTGTAAGTTGCCATCTAAGAGTGCCCGCCGGGTGCTTTGTAACTCGATGTCCGTGGGCATACCCACGATCGTCTCACAGAGAGGAAGAATGGGGAAATGCTAATGTAAACAAGTATTTCCCCATTCTGCCTAGTGACACTGTCACTGATCACCGCTCACTGTAATCCGGAGCAGTTATCAGTGGTGTGTCACACACAGCCCCTCCTCCAAGTTAGAATCAGTCCCTAGGACACACTTAACCCCTACAGGGCAATCTAGTGTTTAACCCCTTCACTGCCAGTCACATTTACACAGTGCATTTTTAATTGCACTGATCACTGTATAAATGTGAATGGTCCCAAAATCACGCCAAAAGTGTCCTATCTGTCCACCATAATGTCGCAGTCATGATAAAAGTCGCTGATCGCCGCCATTACTAATAAAAAAATTATTAATAAAAATGCCATAAAACTATCCCCTATTTTGTAAATGCTATAACTTTTGCGCAAACCAGTCAATAAACGCTTATTGCGATTTTTTTTACCAAAAAATATATAGAATAATACATATCGGCCTAAACTTTTATATATTTTTTGTGGATATATATTATAGCAAAAAGTAAAAAATAATGCGTTTTTTTCAAAATGTACGCAATTTTTTTGTTTATAGCACAGAAAAATTAAAACCGCAAACGTGATCAAATACCACCAAAAGAAAGCTCTATTTGTGGGAAAAAAAGGACGTCGATTTTGTTTGGTAACCACGTTGCACAACCGCGCAAATGTCAGTTAAAGCGACGCAGTGCCGAATCGCAAAAAACGCTCCGGTCCTTGATCAGCCAAATGGTCCGGGGCTTAAGTGGTTAAGTCCTGTTATTGCTTTTAGCGGGGTCTCACTGTTTAGGATTTGCTGTTGTTGTTAACAATAGACTTTGTTTTACTGTTAGTTACATGGAGTTCAATCAGCATTGCTGTCAGTGCTGATGCTTCTAATGCTGCTCTCTTGCAGGTTTGCATGGTAGGGAAATGTTTGCTTATCTATGTGTACATAGATCTATAGCATGAATTTTGCCACTGTTCTGATTTGCCTAAGTTTATTTTTAATATTGTAGCCATTATCATATGTTGAGCAACTGCCAAGGGGCAGGTTTAACTTGAATGGGAGTTGGTAAATATGACGTAATTTCTAAATGTTATGTATTACAAGGTACCTAAACATTCTGTAGCTACTGCCTCTCCTGAGGAACCTGATCAGGTAACATTTTCAATTTTAAGACACTTGCAATTGCACATTGATAAAATGACAATGAAGGGTAACATTATAAGTGTAACATTTATATTTTGCATGTCTCTGTTGCTTTTACCTTAATTTTATATGTTGACATGTCTTTTTCCCTCTTTAAAATGTCTATTATTTAACTTGCGGATACTGGTTTAGCTGGTCTGCAACTACTAATTTAATATGTGAGGTTTGGGTTATTTACAATGGTTTATTGCCAAGCATATGAGGTATTATATGGCAGATCATTTTTTCTGCTAATATTTTGTATGCTAACATTATTATGTACTCATGTACATGGTAAAGGGTTATAAATATGCTGCATTGACTTAATACAGTTTGCATATTACCTTTACAGACTGTTCTGGGCTGCTACCCTTCAAGTTGAATATCAGAAATTTGTTGTCTTATTGATGCAATTTACAGTTATACCTCTATTTTCTGGTACAACTCAGCCTGCTCTGCATTTAAGCCCCTGACAACAGGGATTTTTTAATGGGATTACCATTGCTTACTTTGTTGTCAGTCTTGTGGGTATTTGAAAACTTGTGTATAAGGTTCATGACTTATGCATCAAATTGATATATTGCTTTACACTGGCTCCAATGTGAGTACACTACATGGTATTGTGTACTCCTTTCATAGGCCCTTGGGTGGTACATACCTTGGTTTTAAGCAATACACTCTACTTATTTCCCACATAACTCTCCGTTCTTTCTAGCATACATGGTATTGCCTACTTGTAATTTGCCCCTAATGTTTGCTGATAAAATAGAAGTTCCCTTAGTCCATTTTTAAGCTATTTTTGTGTGCAGTACTACATGCAGTTTTGTTGTTTTGTGAGGTGTTTTCTAGGTCCCTTCAGTTAATAGTTTACTTGCTTGCTCTAGTTCTGATATACAACATAACACATAAAGAAAAAAAGGGGAATAATTCAACTGGTGTTTAAAGTGGTTGTAAAACCCTTACAACACACTTTGACCTACAGGTAAGCCTAGATTAAGGCTTACCTGTAGGTCCAAGAAATATCTCCTAAACATACACGGTTTAGGAGATATTTGCCGAAAGACAGGCACCGCTGTCTACGGCGCATGCGCCGTAGACAGCGGCACGCAGGTGCACTGAGCGCGGCACCGTCAATGGCGAATATGCCGCACGTGGCGGATCCCGTGCGCATGCGTGGGAGTGACGTCATTGCGGCTTCGCCGAATGACAGCGGCGGAGCAGCGAGACCCACCGAGAAGATGGATGCGCCGAACTACAGGGGACAGCGGTGACATCGCTGGCTCCTGTGTCAGGTAAGTGACACATAATGGACTACTATGTGATGCATAATAGTCCGTTATGCTTTACCTTTGCAGGGAATGAAAGAGGAAGTAAACTCATCAGGGTTTACTTCCTCTTTAACTGCTTGCTGTGTCCCCACCGTCAAATGATGGCAAGGTGGTGCAGAACTCGTTCTGGGACGCCGCATCCGGCGTTCGCTGCCGCGCTGTGTTGCTAGGACACGGCTCGACCCCGATCTCTGGAAAGAGCCGCGTCCGTGGCTCTTTAACCATGTGATCGCCTGTGTCCAATCACAGCCAGTCACATGTAAACAAGGACACTGACAGAACGTATGGCGAGGAGAGCCGATCAGTGGCATCTCCACGCAGGGGGACAGCTAGGAATGTAATCAGGGCACTGATCATCAGTGCCCTGATTACAATATTGCAAAATAGTGTCATAAATAAGTGCCCACCAATGCCAGCTATCAGTGCCCAACAGTGGCAGAAATTGGTGCCCACCACTGCCCAAAACTGCCACCAATCAGTGCCCATTAGCGATGCCAGTCAGTGCTGACAATCAGTGCTGTCCATCACTGCTGTCAATCAATGCCCATCAGTGCCCATCAGTTTCGCCTATCAGTGCCCACCAGTGCCACCTAACAGTGCTCATCAGTGCCACCTACCAGTGTCCATAAGTGTGGCACATAAGTGCCTCCTCATCAGTGCCACCTAATCAGTGCCCATAAGTTCCACCTCCTCAGTGCCCATAAGTGCCACCTCATTAATGCCCGTCAGTTCAGCCTATCAGTGCCCATCAGTGCCGCCTCATCAGCACACATCAGTGAAGGTAAAAAATTAATTAGTTACAAAATTTACTGACAGAAAAAAGGTAAAAAAACATTTTATTTCTAAATTTTTGGTCTTTTTTTTTTATAATAAATAAAAAACACAGCAGTAAATATGAATGCCACCAAAAGAAAGCTCTGTTTGTGTGAAAAAGGTGATAAAAAATTTGTTTGGGTAGAGTATAGCAATTGTCATTCAAAGTGCGACAGCAATGAAAGCTGAAAAATGGCTTGGGCAGGAAGGGGGTGTAAGTGCCTAGTAGTCAAGTGGTTAATAAACTTAAATATGATGTGCTAATGAGATGGTTTTGTCATAGATAAGAATAGGTATATATGTATATGTGTGAGGGATCCTTGATTTTGAGATTTAATATAGTATAATTTAGTATAATCCTGTCAGATAATATTGTATTATATCCAAGATAAGTCTGGGTCATGTTTAATAGATGCACAAGATTTATTGTTTACTTATTTAAACTATCTAAGGCAAGGATATTGGTGTTGGTATTAGGTAACTAATAACACTGCATGTTTTGTGAATTCCTTAAACTTGCCAACCGGCTCCTGTACATATACGTCAGCACTTTGAAGATGGTTATCTCGATAACGGCAGCAGCTGCTGCCACAACCCAGGTATCCATCTCTTCAGCAGCCGGTCATGTTTACGATAATGGTGGTCTCTGCGGCGGATTCACCACGAGATCACCATTTATCGGCAGCAGGAGAAGTGCCACCCCCCTTGCGCCGATCTCCCGCGCCCTCCGCCGCTTACCGGAGCCGTCACGTCGGCAGCGGCAGAGGTGATCGGGACCTTTCTGTGGCTGGGTATGGAGACGAGTGAGGGGAAGATGGCCTCCCACCAATCTCCATACTATAGCAGGGTGGAAGCGACGTCAAAAGTCACTTCCATCAATACGTCTGAAAGGACAATATTTCAAATTACAATTTTTATTTTTATTTTTTTTATTGTATTTTAGTCCAAATTTGAGATCTGAGGACTTTTTGAGCCCAGGTCTCATATCTAAGAGGACCTGTCATGCTTTTTTCTATTACAAGTGATGTTTACATTCCTTGTAATAGGAATAAAAGTGACCCTTTTTCAAAAAAAAAAAAAAAAAACAAACAAGGAAAAAATAAATAAAATCAAGTAAAATAAATAAGATATTTTTTTTTTAAAGTGCCCCGTCCCGACGAGCTTGCACGCAGCAGTGAGCACATACGTGAGCAGCGCCCTTTTATGAAATCGGTGGTCAAACTACACATGTGAGATATTGCCGCAATCGTTAGAGTGAGAGCAATAATTCTAGCCCTAGACCTCCTCTGTAACTCAAATATGCAACCTGTAGAATTTTTTAAATGTCACCTATGGAGATTTTTAAGGGTAAAAGTTTGACGCCATTCCATGAGCGGGTACAATTTTGAAGCGTGACATGTTGGGTATCAATTTACTTGGCGTAACATTATCTTTCACAATATAAAAATAAATTGGGCTTTACTGTTGTCTTATTTTTTAATTAAAAAAAGTGTATTTCTTCTTCAAAAAAAGTGCGCTTGTAAGACCGCTGCGCAAATATGATATGACAAAAAGTATTGCAATGACCACCATTTTATTCTCTTCTAGAGTGTTAGAAAAAAATGTATAATGTTTGGGGGTTCTAAGTAATTTTACAGCAAAAAAAACTGTTTTTAACTTGTAAACACATCTCAAAAAGAGTCTTGGTCCTTAAGTGGTTAACCGTTTCCGGACCAGCTGCCACAGTTATACTGCGGCAGGTTGGCTCCCCTGGGCGAGCCATCGTAGCTTTATGTCAGCTCTTTAAGACCCTGTAGGAGGCACGCAATGACCGCCGGGCACCCAGGATCACTCGTGACAGAGCAAGAATCGGGATCTGTGTGTGTAAACACACAAATCCCAGTTCTGTCAGGGGAGAGGAGACCGATAGTGTGTTCATACTAAGTATGAACACTGATCGGTCTCCTCCCCTAGTCAGTCCCATCCCCCCACAGGTTCCCTAACACACCTAGGGAACACAGTTAACCCCT
This sequence comes from Lithobates pipiens, assembly GCF_037356315.1. Lineage (NCBI taxonomy): Eukaryota > Metazoa > Chordata > Amphibia > Anura > Ranidae > Lithobates > Lithobates pipiens. The sequence continues at coordinate 178,523,616 of NW_027507785.1, forward strand.
TGATCGCCCCCTAGCGTTAACCCCTTCCCTGCCAGTGAAAATTGTTACTCTTCTTTTGTTTATAGTGCAAAAAATGAAAACTGCAGAGGTGATCAAATACCACCAAAAGAAAAGGGAAAAAAGGGATGTAAATTTAATTTGGGTAGAGCGTCGCACAACTGCGCAATTCTCAGTTAAAATGATGCAGTGCAGTATCGCAAAAAATGGCCTGGTCGGGAAGGGGGTAAATTCTTCTGGGGGTGAAGTGGTTAAGTTAAAATTCTACTGAGATATACTCTGAAGCTTCATGTACAGTTTTTGTAATGGAATGTAGGAAGTTTCCTCCTATTGTTATCTGACCTGTGGGAACAGTTTTGTTTTCCTGTTATTTCTGCTATTCTGTTACCTTTCCTCCCTGAGTTAGTTTTCCTGATTCATATACATCTGTTTCCTTTACGTAAAATGTGGAACATTAATTGTTCCTTGCTGGCTAATTATTGTAAAGTACTTTTTTCCTGTTATGTACAGTATGTTTATGATATATAGAACAATCTTTAGTTGGTATTAGAGAGAGTGATGTTGCGCTGTTCAAAAGGATAAATGGAAGGTGTTACAAAAGTGACAGGATAGATTGGACAGGATTTACAGCCCGAGGTAGTATAAAAAATGAAATCAATAGTACAGTATAGTGAAAAAATAATAAATTGTTACTACTCAAAAAGAATAACGAAAATTGTAGCAATATACATATGATGCAAAAAATGGCTAGTGGTACCTTCACCTAACAGACAATATTAAAATGCACAGTGCAAAACATAACCTCTGTGCAAAGATGCAAATATGAAACTTAAAATATATATTATATACACAAAATGTGCAAAATCTGCAAACACAGTGCGTAGTGTCACTGTATAGTATACTAAATTGATATAATCTGCATATCAAACAAGTGTGCAAATGGTGCTCACGTGCAACACCTGTGCAAAATAATTCACATGCGTGAAAGAAAAAATGTAAATATCAACACAATAAATAATTCTAGCGATAAAGCAACGTTTAGTCAATGCGAGTCCACCAATTTGCACAGACTGGTGTAGTTGTCACAAAAATAGCAGTCTATTTCTTCAAAGTCCTCTGAATGTAAAATAACATATACAACTGCTGATATCCACCATGCATTAAATATTTCCCATGTGCAAACAGCATAAATTATTCCAAAAGTGCAAGTGCTTCACTGTGAAAAATCCTCTGATGTGCAAATATTTCAAATGTGCAAAACATCAAAGTGTTTCTCCTCTTCGTGTTAATCCACACTAGTAAGTAATAGCCTCTTACCTTGCGGTAAAGAGGTAACTGCATATATTAAAGTACTGGCTGTTTCACCTCCTTTTCCCCATGTCCCAGGATCTGAGTGGGTAATATTTATATCTGGATCCCAAGGATTCCTTTAAGACATCTTTGCCTCTCAGCAGTAGTGGGAGTGAATCAAAAGAAGGGGAGTGCCATATAGTGTAGTATTTAAAAGCCAACAGTGTGTTTATTAAATAAAATACAAGGTAATCACATTAAAAAATAAAGAACAACACTTATCTCCTACGAGCGCCGAGCTCGTTTGCTTACATCAATATGGAGCGCCTATCCCGTCCCTACGTGTGACGTCACGATCACGTGACTTCATCAGGGGATGCTGGGAGGGTGCATTCTAAGTCTTTATATTTGTCTCCAATACAGCAATTAACTGGATGCCATTTTCTTGAAGCTTTACCTATTAATCCTATGGCGGCCATTTTCCAGAAGACCGCGGATGCGGCCATTTTCTTGGTTGTTGATGCTAATGGAGTTAGCATTATGGTACATTCCTGGGCACGGCCATCTTCATAGTTACCAATCCTATTGCAAGTAGACCAGAGGGTTGTATCATGGGTGCCACCATTTTATGGGTTCCAAACCAGAAGTGTAGTACATTCCTGGACATCTATATGTTTATCAATCCTATTGCGATTAGATAGACAGACTATATCGTGGGTGCCGCTATTTTATAGGTTATAAATACCAAGATATATATCTAGTCCTAGCAATAGCCATTATGGACTGTGCATATTAGATACTTCAGTCAAACACCTTTATAAAGGAATAAATGTGGAGACTGCATGCTTATATTGGGGAATATATAACAGAGATATAGAGATTATTCTATAAACTATAATAGGAGAAATGAAATAGATGTTCATAATCTTGATCGGAAAGGATAAAGCTCCATACTAATATATATGCATCATAAATAAAAACAATTTTAATGTAAAATGTGTACTATGTAAACAATAATTTAAAAATATATCAAAAAGATATATATATAAGCAAGCATTAAAAGAATAGACATTTTAGGAGCGATTTTATAAATAGAGAAAATTGATAAAACAAGAAAAATTGAATATTAGGATGGATAGGCGACTCTAAAGAGATGGAATAAATAATCAACCAGAAGGGCAATTGGAAGTTTCAGATACCACAGAAAATAAAGGGTAAAAAAAAAATATATATATATATATATATATATGAGAAATATATAAAAATGTATCCTAAAAATCGCTAAGAAAGCAATTAAGATCAAATTCGATATTCATTCCTCTGGGCGAGAAAGTGTCTAGTGTAAAGATCCATTTAGACTCTAATTGGCTGAGTGACCTCACCTTGTGTCCCCCTCTCCAATGTTTAATATATGGTTCATGTGAAGCCACAAAATGGGGTTTGAGGACATACACTAAGCTACCATGTATGCAGAGAAAGTTCATTATAAAATGTCTCGATTTCTGTTTGAAAAATAACTATTTCTGGTATGGAAAAAATTATTACCACCAACGCACCGGAGTAGCAATGGGAGCAAAATTTGCCCTGAGTTTAGCGGGCCTATTTATGGCCCAGTGGGAAGAAGAAAATATTTTTAATAATAGACCTGGCGAATTGGTAATATACAGAAGGTACATTGATGATATTTTTATCTTATGGAAAGGTGACTTGGATCAATTAGATCTATTCCTAGAAAGACTGAATGAGAATGAAAGGAACATAAGATTATCCTGGGAAATTAGCGAGAAAACTGTAACGTTCCTGGATCTGGAGATTACATGAGAAGAATCAACATTCAAAACACAAACGCATTTTAAAAACATAGACAGGAACAGCTATCTCCCAATAGAGAGCTGCCACCATAAGAATTGGATATAAATAATTGGATAAATATAAATATTCCAAAGGGACAATTAATGCGCCTTTTAGTTTTAGTTAGAATAAGATAAAATCTGGGATAGTCTTTTAGATAGAATAAAGTAATATATAAGGGAATATGGATATGTTGAATATGTATGGATATGTACCATTAGCTTGTTATATATCAGATATATTAATCCATCAGTATATATTACAGCGCAGGCAGTGTACAGTATATAATACAGTGCAGGCATTGTACAGTATATAATACAGCGCAGGCGGTGTGCAGTATATATTACAGTGCAGCCGGTGTACAGTATCTAATACAGTGCAGGCAGTGTACAGTATATATTACAGTGTGTACAGTATATAATACATTGTAGTCAGTGTACAGTATATAATTCAGTGCTGTCGATGTACAGTATATAATACAGTGCAGTCGGTGTACAGTATTTAATACACTTCAGGCAGTGTACAGTATATAATACAGTGCAGTCGGTGTACAGTATATAATACAGCGCAGGCGGTGTACAGTATATAACAGTGTAGGCAGTATACACAGCATATCATACAGTGTGTACAGTATATAATACAGTGCAATATGTATATCCATAATGTCTTTCTTGCTCAGGATCTGGTTGATTTGTTGCTGCATACTATACGAGCTGATCTGGAGTGGTGTAATGGCATCTTCTGCCACTCCTATGTGGGTTTCTGCTGTTGTGACCCGCTCTCAGAGTTTTTGAAAGTCTTGTCATATAAGCGAGATGTCTACCTTGACCTCCTCTATTTGGGCTGTTAAAAACGTCCGGCAGAATGTGATTGCTTCGAGCACTTTTGCTGTGTCGCTGCCCGGAGCATCCCGCTCACTGCACGTGGCATCGTCATCTTCCCCAGAACTCTCTTTTTCCTGGCGGCAATATTAATTTAACTTAGCCAGGGTGGCCTTTGGTGTTTTCGGCGGAGTCATAACTTTGTATTCATGGCGGTCCTCACCCCCACTGCACTCGGCTGGTTAGACTGTCCCAGAAGGTATAGGGTTGTAAGGTAGAAGGGCCTGGAGGTAATACTGGATAGCAGACTGGGTGGAGCAAAATGGTCATGAACCTCTATAGCTAGGCCGAAGCCACTGTCCCACTTGAGTGCCGTAGCCACGTACGGAGGCGCCGCTCCACAGAGGCCTCTGTATGATCGGAGGGTAATAGATCTGTTGCTGGAGGTGTGTAGGGGTCTCCCGCTAGACTGGTACAGGGTGAAACCGGGATGCAATTCTTGTCAGCAGGCCGGGTGTAGCAAGATGGCCATGGACCTTCAGGAATAGGCCCGAAGCCACAGTCTTTCCTGAGTGCGGCATCTGCGTATGGGATCGTTGCCTCGTGGGGGCCTCTGTGTGGTCGGAGGGTAGTGGAGCCGCTTTTGCAGGTGTGCGGGGTCTTCCGGGGGTCCTGCTTGGCTGATGCAGGGTGCAATCTGGGTGCAATTGCAGTCGGTAGGCTGGATTGAGTAAGGGGCCGTGGACCTCCAGTACTTGGCCAAAGCCGTGGTCTGTCCTGATCGCAGCGGCCGCGCGTGGGACCACCGCTCTGTGGAGGCCGCTTCGTGAATGGATAATGGTGTAGCCATGGCTGCGGGTGCCGAGGGTCCTCAGGGGGTCCTATTGGGCTAGTGCAGGATGGTGTTGGAGGTCAGTATGCTTTAGGAAGGAGTAATGGACAGAGCACAGAGCAAACAGAGCAAACACGTCCTACTCCATGCTATGCCAGGCCACGCCCCCAGCAATAGCATTTTAAACAACATAATCAGTGTACTTTGCAGGAAGCTGCCCACAGTTAGACGGCTTGGGGTGCCCAACTTAAGTGTCCACTGTGGAATCTCTATTTGCACAGTCATCTTCTGCTGGTAGTTCTGGAGCCTCAGGTAGATGGGAGTCTTTAGGAGCAGCCACACTCCCTTCACCCAGGCTTGAAGTATGGCACCTTGAGGGAGCCTAGATGATCAGTTGAGCCTTCACCTACAGGGGCCTCTGGGCTGTTCCCAGACACTGTACTGGGGCTTCCTTCTTCTGAGTTTGCCAGAGCTAGAGGCACTAGAACAAGAGGAGGCAGGTATCATTCATTCGGAACTTCTTATACTGTTGGGATGACCATGGTGTCTGAGTCCTCTCTATCACTAGGAGATTTAGAAGAGCAATCACCACTTAACGCAAGGGGTCTCAACAGGCTGCGGTGAAGCTGTCTCTTGATAGGGTTAGGACCCTCCGAAATCACATCATAAACTGTAAGATAAAGGGCTGCTTTCCAAACCTATAGGGGGTGCTTCCCATTTGAGACCCAATTTACTGCTGCTTTTGGTATTTTTTCATGAACACCTGGTCCCCTGGTCAAAACAGCAGTTCTTCTAGGGTGGAACCCTCTGCCAAGCCCTTGTGTCTATCCAGCACCACCTACTTAGCTTTCTCCATCTCATCCCAGTGTTCCTGCACCTAGGTGCTGGGCGTATGTGATGTCGAGCTCTCTGATGAACACAGTAGAGGGTCCAGGAGGTTGAACATTGGGAAGACCCAAGATGGCTGCCAAGGTCATATGGGACACCAGCATCCAATCTGATGTTGCCTCTCTGTGAGTGAGGAGATCATAGAAGAACAAAACTCCTCTCGAGTCGACTTCCTCCTCCACCCGCATTGCCACTATGGATGAGCACCACCTGCAGTGGAGAAAATAGACTGCACCTGCCTACAAGCCTATAAAGGCTATGTATAGCACAGTGATGATGTTACTGCTACTTTATATTTCCTGGTTTGCAAAGGCATTTGGTGCACACAAATTTGATGTATATCCTTTATGTTATTATATATAAAGAAAATTAAAGTTTTTGTTCTGCTTATAGTACAATTTTAAAGTGTATGTCCAAAAGCCTATGTAAAAAAATAAACATAAAATGGTTGGATTAGAGCTTTATCTAGTTCAGGCAAAGTTTACATGTGTGTAAGTCTCTGTGGTGGATAGCTTTTCAGAGGGCTTTAGCTCAGCAGCTTCCAGGCATTAGAAGCTGATACTGTCTCCTTCTGAATGCCTGTTTTTTATTTATTTTTCCAGTTGTGATTCTTAATGGGTGGTGCTGCCTGTCTAACTTGACAAGCCAAGTAAAATTTTCCATGGGCGCGGTATGTGTAAGACTGTACAGTACATGTTTTCTTGCCTGTCCCAGGTTCATCAGCTCTATTAACCCTTGCCCCAAGATAAGATTACGGCAGCAGGAGTGGGGGGGGGGGGGCGGGGTCGGGATCAGAGGAGGAAGATAATCTAATAGCCAGCAGCACAAAGGAGACACCCTATTGACTGTATAGTAATATCCCTCATTTTGATATATGTTTTGACTAAACTGAATACATGTTGATATAAGGCTTCAAACCAAAAAAGAATCACGCTGTTTTGGATGAGTAGGCTCATAGACTTGCATTGTACAAAGAAGCAGTAAAGCACATAAGGAACTAGTAGGAACCAAAGCTATGTGTACTGCACAATAATGACTACCTCCAGGTAAATATATCTTTACTATTACAAAACAACAAAAAGAGAGCACACCAGCCTACATTACTATTATACCACTTTATTAAATGTGTAAAATCAAGTAATATATTCACAATATACTCACAAACGCATGACAATGTCAGGCATATCATATAACACAAATGAGACTGCCGCCAGATCTCCACCAGTCCGTCAGTATCACGGAAAGACCTTTCAGCATCCAAAATGACTTATGCAAGCCCAGGGCTATTAAGAAGAGGAGAAAAATTGAAAATTGTATCAAATACTTACCATAATTTTTTATTTCCTGATGCCAAAGCATGGCAACATACTAGTGATAGAGCTCTGCGTCTTGACCACTCCCTCAGGACCAGTGAATAGTATAAATGAAGGCATGGTTAGCCGCCACCCCATTCTTTGTAACAAGCCACATACCGGAACACACATGGGTGTGCTCATATGCTGCCATGGCTTGGCGTCAGGAAAGGAAAATGACGGTAATATTTGACACAGTTTTCCATTTTCCTGATGCCAACATGGCAGCATACCAGTGATAAATAACTAGCTGATAGGGTGGGATCTATTTGTCAAACCAATCTTCTAATGAGACAGAGGACTGAATAGTCCTTCCTACAAAGTCCTTTGATGACAATGCCCCTGGGTCTATTCCATCAAGTTTGAGTAGGAATGTTGGAGCGACAGTGATACCCCTGTACAGATGGGCACCATAGATTCTCTTCAATGTGTTGCCTATGAGGCTTTAACCTCTCTGGTAGAGTGCTCTGCTGCCGCTGAAAGAGGCTCACGACCTCTAGTCCTATACAGAACCAAGCCTGCTAGGATCCAGGCAGTAACCTCTTTCCCTTGATTCCCAACTGGAAGGACAAAAGGTTTATTTAGATGACCTGAAAGGGACAATTGTGGAGAGATACTCCTTTAAAGTTCTGAAAATGAACAGTACATGTGACTTTCCTGTGTGAAGTTCTGGAAAGTTAGTCAATGCCCAGCTGTCTGTTAAACAGCAAACTGTTGCTATGTTTGATGAAGAATGAGCTACAAGATCCAACTCTACTCTTTCTGGAAAGAAAGGAATATATTATATATCATTTTTTTCTTTTTTACTTTGAAGCTCCAATAGCTTGAATCTCTGATAACCTTCTGCTTAAAGTTCTTGCAATTGATACTCCCTTGTAAGTGATGGCCTGAATCGAACATTGCTCTGTTGGAACAAATGGTTAAACTGATATGAGATCCAGTAACTGCAATAGGTCTTTCTTCCTTGGTGACCGCCTCCTCACGACTGCCCGCAAAAGTTGTGCAAACTGAAGGATTCTTGGTCCTTTTCAAATGTGTTATTGCCAATATAGCCCACACTCCTGAGCTATGTGAGGATAGGTTAAGGCCTGGAGGAAGAATAGAACAGCTGACACTGGAAGGGCAGTAGGATCAATGTCTTGCCCTACCAAGAAAAAGCAAACTTGTTCCCGAATTAGACCTAGATGTTGTAAGTAGAATGTCTTCTCACACACAACAAAATTAGAGATCACTATGGAGTGAAACTGGAGCAACTGGAGTTGCCCATGCTCCCCCTTTAGTGTCCCAGCTTGCAGCCCCAGTCTGCGTATGTTATAGAGGGGAAATGTCTTCTCTATCCTGAAATGAATGGCCAGGGAAAACCGAGGGCCTCCTGGTCAATATGGAGGACTGGCTATGACAACTATGTTCTCCCTTGACAGCCTCAAGGGGAATCTCATTTACGGGAAATGTTGGGGAAAATATATAGGTTAAATTGCAGTCCCAGGGGGAGACCAGAGCATCTGCCCCTTGCGCCTTGGGGTACAGACAAAATCAGACCAAAGTTTGTGATTACTGTGGGAAACAAGGAGGTCTGTCTGTGATAGGCCCCACCTGTGGACCAGCTCAAACAAGACAGGTACAAGCTTCCAGAGCACTCGTTGTGCCCTGGAAGCTTGTACTTGTTCAAAGCAACCCGTGGGAGGTAAACTGTTTCTGAAATTGTGCTGATGATCTTCCGCCCCAGGTGTTATGGGCTTCACCTCTCTCAATAGCATATTGCTGTGAGTTTCATACTGGAGCTGAATATAGGTGACTGCTGCCCTGCTGCTAAACTGCAAGGAGATTGGTCCTCCTTGACTATGTGTAGTAAGGCCAAAGTTCTAAAAGGGCTGTTTGAACCCCAGCGCATTCAAGATTGCCCTCCTTGGCTGGGAATCTCTGCTTGCCTTGACCGAAAGTCCTTCGCAGTACATCTTCCCAGCTGTCTTGCAGACATGATTCGTAGCCCTTCTCCAGTCCAAAGGTCCTGACGGACCAAGACTTCCTCAAGGTCTTTCCATCACCGTAGACCGCTACTCATACTGAGTAACATTTATTAACTGTGTTCTATCCTGTTTCCTCCCTTGCACTAAGAATTCTAGTTGAAATTTGAGCAGGTGCCCCTGCACCCCAAGAATCATCTATATGCATGATGACATTGTGCCCAGATGACTGAGGCACTGAGAAGCTATCAAACAAGCGGAAGTATTCATCCTCAGAAATCTGTTCCTCACTGTCACCACTTCCTCTGATGGAAATAAAACAGAGGAAATAGCAGAGCACCCCCGGGTACACCAACCAATGGGATGGAGAAAGGTTGGCTTTACTTTCCCTCTAAAGTGTGAGGATAGGATAGGCATCCTGACGATCCAGCAACAGCCTCCAGCCATGTGGTTGTACCCTTTAATGGACTCCGTCTTAAAGTTCTCAAAGAGGGCCCAAAAGGGTTTGACCTCTTCCGATCTGCAACTGGGCACTAACCAACCTCCCCTGCGTACTCCAAACCTGATTGACACTCAGGATTGCAGACAGGAAATCTCTCACCCCCAGCAGCGGGATGTCAAACAGCAGATCACATGTTCAACCACAGGAAACGGCAGTGCCTGTGGTTGAACATGTGATCCACTTCCATACAATGCTGATGTACAGCTGAATCCGAGAGGTGTAAGGAAGCCCTGCAATCTCATACTGTTCATGATCTCTTATAACTTGGAGATCAGAACTGTTTATCGCTGTTTGACATCCCGCTGCTGCGGGCGAGAGATTTCCTGTCTGCCATCCTGAGTGTCAATCCTGATGATTAATCCATGTGCTTTTAGGTCCCATATAATAGGGATCTATGGTTTTGGTAAGTGGCCAGAGTTATTATTGGTGGTGGCATCCTCTACACTTCATAACACTTTTCCAAAGGGTGTTCTGTTTGATTCCACACTGAGTTCCTGTTGATCCATTTGCATTAATTCCTTCGGTTCTTGATGGGACATTATATATGGACTGATAATTCTTTATTTTGTTTATATCAAGTGTTATTATCAAATTAGTAATTTCTATGTATTAATTTCTATTTATTGTAATTTCATTAATGTATTCACTAATTTATTTATTTATTAATTTTTGAACACATATATGATATTTATTTCATAATGATATCTGGAATTTGGCTTTGATTGTGTGTTTTTTTATTTTATATTGGATATAGGTGTTTCTTGTCATTCACGTTTTTCATTCGATATTGTGTGCACCTCTCATTCTGATTAGATCAGTATCAATTTTTTTGATCACAATAATTTTTTTAGCACAGCTCCTTATATTTGTTTATTGTTGTGTGTCGTTGTATAGCGATTTGAGCTGTTGCTCACTGGGTGGGTTTAAGTAATAGCACAGTTTTTGCTTTTTACTATTCCAAACAGCATTGGATAGAAAACCTGCAATCCCTCTTGAGTCTGAGGTGTCTGTAAGCATTGTAGCAGCCCCCTGCTGTTGTGGTGGACATGGCAGCTCCATGGGAGAAAAATGGTCTTGAGGAGGAGCAGTGAGGAATGTCCCGAAGTGACCATGAGTGTTCGATACCTTTATCCAAGGCTCTGTACAGCATGCTGTCCAGAAACCCTTGAAGCGTGCCTTCTAGGTCTTACCGTAAGTGTGGGCATGCACGTGTGTGACTGGCTCACTAATTTTCCTAGAAGTCTGCACTAAAATAGAAGTTAGATTTTTGGCATCCACTGCTACAAAAATATAATTGTTTGCAAGATACGCCCAATAGGAAAGCATGTCTAAAGGGAAGCAGACCCTGCCACTCTCCTCAGAGTCCTGCAGGTACATCAGCTGGCTGATAATTATTAAACCATTCCCCTTAGACTCACCCAGTACATGGGCTGGATATTGTTGGTCTGCCGGCACTTGCAGATGCTACAGTATGTAGAAGCAGGTCGACCATTAGCTTGTTCAGGGTACACAGTTTCGCCAGCCTGTTTATACAGGCATTTTTCTCGAACGCCCATCATTCTTCCCCACTTTTGTTTCGAGGAAGCAATATGCAGACCAGGGTCTCAACCATATGACCTCCCTAGCCACAAAAGTGCTAGGGTGCTCCTCCAGTGGTTATACAAGCAACTGGGGGGGGGGGGGGCTTCCTGGTCAGCCTCCCTATTTTGAGTAGCATCTATAATATATGTAGCAAGGACCCAGGACTCCTTCAGTCCAATGAGAACCTCCAGATCCTTGAGTTGTTGGCCTCCCTCCACATAGAGTGGGTTGTAAGGCATAGTAGGTGCAGAGCATGTCTTTGGATTGTGGTGAGAAACCCAAACAGGGAGAAGATATAAACTTCAACACAAACATTAGCATGTTAGGGAATTGAACCAGCAAACCCAGTGCTGCTAGACAGATTCGCCACCCACTTAGCAAGCAGGCAGCCTCTGCAAAGTAGATTCATGGGTGCCAGATACCTAGGGTGTGCCCCCTGCCCAGAATTCAGCCGGACAGTTCGGGTATTAAATCAAATGTCAGGGTTTCAGTCCACCTGAGACCCAGACATATTACCCAGACCGGGCCGTGGTTCCCCAAGTAACCGAGATAGTCATACACAAATCTGTTGCCACCATAGGCGGCTGTTTTGATGATGTCACCAAGGGCCATTTGGCCACACCCACTAGCGCGCTCTGAGTGCTACATTACCACTCTCCTTGGGGCACCCACATGTGTCTGTATAATGCTAACCCGTTAAACTCCCAGACTTCTACAGGACAGTCATGCAGGCAAAAGCATCCAGCAAGATGCCACATCTGCACGGATAAGAGTGCTGTCTCCTATGGCAACAGTCTCCAACAGTTTCCAATACAAGTGTAACAGTTACTTCAGGTAATTAAGGTGAGTTCAAAACAGAATCTTGTGCCACTCTCATCAATAAAAACATTTGGCATTACCTGTTAGCTGCATACTTCTCCAAGCAGTGTCTACTCACCAGCCTCCTGGGTATAGATACTGCGCCACGGGCCCTGCAGGACTGTTGCTGGGGCGCTGGCTCTGGGGAAGAGGAGCAGAGACGTCTTCCTTGGAGCTTTTCTCCTGAGTGGGAGCACCATTTTTTTTTTTACACTGAGCATGGTCATGCTGCTTGCTGAAGTCCCCGGCTGATCCTCCAATGGGACCCTTTGGGCAGGTGACTGGGCTGAGGTAAACTCAGACAAGGAATCTCATACTACCTTCTTCAGTAATGATCAGATTTGCGCAGTGTCCGGCTCCCTGTCTACTGCAGACTCCTGTAGACAGTCTTTGCACACCAATTTATTTTATGGGGGACTGCGCCACAATCCCAGCCTGATTTCTTGCTGGTACGCCTGTATTGCTTTGGAGAAGAGGAGGCGCGACGTGCTCTTTTGCGACGTCTGGAGCTGTGCTCCTTTGCAGAACACCTGTCCTCTCTTGTTCTTTAACTCCAAGAGTGCGAGCGTGCGGAGCTGAAACATATCAAAGCAAACTGCATTAGAGCACACTCTTTTAAGGACACCTGAAAACTTACCAGCTGGTGGTCCCCCTACCCTAAGTATTGAGGGTCTTACATAAGTGGTGACTGATTCATGGTAGTAGAGAATTACAACGTTTTTAGACCTCTTCTGCTGAATAATCCTTCAAAGGCGCTCCTGCTGTTAAACATTGGATAGCACCTAATATTTTGGACCCCTCCCCCCCTAATATATTACCCAATAAAGTGTAAAGTTGTTTTTAGATTTCTAAACCTTTATTCCAAAATCCAGCAGTTCCTAGCATACTGTAATCCTGCATTTTCTTATATATTGCTTGGTATGTGTGGAGTTCGTCTTAAAAGGGGTATGTTTTTTGGGGCATGCCCATTTTAATGTATATATTACATTGGAGGGTATCTGTAGTTTAAGTTTTTAGTTTTTTACCTTGTAGTTTTTAATTTATTGTTGTATATTTGAGTAAGGCTCATTGCATTCAATTGAGAACCTATATCATGTACACTGTTCTTCGGGTTGGGACTACAAATTATAGTTGAAGTTCCCCTTTAGGATAGCATGAGGCTTCTTTAAGGAGTGGGCAATTTATTGAAATGTTTACAGATTGCCATTTTGCTAATTGCTGGTTTTGTCTCAGCCTGACCCAGAAGAAGTCCTTTTGTTGATGAAATCGGCCGGGCTGAGCTGTATGTTACTACTATCACATGTTTGGATGCTCTGTGGCAGCCGCCTTCTTATGCAAAAATATGTGAAAAATCCAAAAATCTGGAGAGAGTTTTGGGTGTGAAACATGAATACTCCAATAAATGTGACCATAAAGAGAAAAATGTTTACATAAATAAAAAAATGTTGTCACATAAATAAAATATGTGCTCCAAAATTCAAATTCAAAATTCAAATCATTAATTGTTACATCCACACATGAATCATAGTGTAGGAAAACATAAATGTCCTTATTAATAGTGTCCATAAAGTGATTCCACTGTACCCCACCAAAAAATGAAAATATTCAGTGTTTATTACACACACAGCTTTGTGCAATTCTTGTGCAAACCCCTTAGGGCAGCCTAAACTCACCAGAACATAAAGACTGGAATGCACTCAACAGCATAAACCTCAGAGTGTTTATCAATCTTGCTCCTTAGCCCAGGTAACCATCAATGAATTCCACCAGCAACTGTTCCATGTTAATAGGCACCCATAAAGGGGGGGGGGGGGGGGGGGGAGACGACTCATTACATAAAACCGTACTGCATTTCTTTAGTTAAAAGAAAGCACAATAAAAACTCACATTTGGTGGTGCAGTCTGGCACAAAAAGCACATCTTTGACTCGTGAGTTGGCGTGCGTTCCACCAATATGCTGGATGTGACTTCACCAACCGACACACTGCAACACATTTCATATGGATGGGTACAGGGGAAAACCAAAGGAATTTTGAATATCAGAATTATAAGGGTGGAAGAAACGATCGGTAGTTTAATGATAACTGCAGATAGGGATATTCAACCAATGGGGGGGGTTACTGGAGTTACTGGAGTTGGAAAGATACCTTATTGGCCTCAAATGCACACAAATGAGAGCAATAGTTGAAGACATTTTTAATCTAAGTGGGATTAACTTGACAAAAGATGAATTTATGATTTTGGATAAAGGTCTTAAATAAGCACCACATTTTAATAAATTTGAAACATATATTGATTTAAAAATGTATATATTCGGAGGTTGAATATAATGTATTTTTTATTTTTAATAGAAAATGAAAGGTGATGAATGTTGTAAAAAGTAGGATCTTACCTATACTGATCTTAGAAGAAATAATCCTTAACCATCTGGCCATGAATATGTGGAATCATTCACAAGTATGGTTGAGAGGGCTATCAATGATTTTAGGGTGACCATGCCAAAATGGCAAAAATAGTTTTTGAAAAAAGAAAAAAAAAAAGGCTAGAGAAAAATAGCAATATTGTGATACTTCCGGCGGTTAAGGGGGGATTGTAATTTTAAGGAATAACTAAATAGGATATTAGAGGTTGACGTATATCAAACTTAGGGGGAACCCTGCTAAAACAAATAAAAATAACCTCAAAAAATGAATTAAAAAAGGGGCCTAAAAGGGGATCTTTGATAAAATGATAAAACAAGGGAAGTATTTCATTTTGGAAGCCTCAAAGTTTCCTGTTATTTATCAACTCCTTAAGATTCACAAAAAATAAGCAGACCTCCGGGAAGACCAATTATCAGCAGAGTTGATTCTATTTCTCAAGGTGAGGAGAATATATAGATTTTTTCTTGCCACCTTTAGTTTATCATGGAAAAGAATACCTCGAAGATAGTAAAGTAATGCCGCGTACACACGGTCGAACTGTTTGACGTACTTAGTCCGTCATACAATCCGACGGACAATCTGTCGTACTTTCCACTGAACGGACTTGACCACACACGGATGCACAAACAGTCCGTCAAAAGCTTGCGCGATGACGTGTACAGCATGTACGACGGGACTAGAAATAGGAAGTCCAAGACACAGCAAAGCACCCTTCCGCCATGTAAATCCTTTCTGGGCATGCGCCATTCTTAGTCCGTCGAACTAGCATACTGACGACCGTATTGTCCGCTGAAACCAAAGTACGACGGACAGATTTTTGGAAAATCCGAAATTCTTAGTACTCCGGACTGCACACTGAAAAAGTTCGCTGAAGCCCACACACGAGCGGATTGTCCGCTGAAATGTGTTTCAACGGACTAAGTACGTCAAACAGTTCGACCGTGTGTACGCGGCATAAGATTTCAAGTGTTACTAAACCCACAGCAGTAAAATCAGTATGCATATGCAGTAAAGCATGCTTGTTCTACTCACCGTGGAACCTAATAGGTTAATCCTCTGTGTAATTAGGCTGTTTGATCCTGGCTTCTCTGACCCTCCTCTCCTTCCATTGTCCCCTAATAATTTACTGTCAACAAAGAGTCTACTGGTGTCAAGTTGCATATGCTCAGTTTGGTGTGTTTTGCTAGAGAGGCTTTTTTTAGTGAAAGGGTGCATGTGATCAGCACAGGGCCAATCAGCACTGTCCAAACAGAGGGTCAGGGGTCCTGCAGTCTCATAGGACAGTCAGAAAACTCCTCCTACAAGCTTTAACCAGTGCTTGGCTGGACACTGATAGAAGTCACAAGACTGCTCTTACTGCTGATGAGAAAAGGTATTTAGCATGTATATTTACTAAAATAATCGCATTTCCATGTTCTGTGTACTGTGGGAGACCAGATTTTGTGAATGCAGGGTCCTGGGTTTAATAACAATTTAACAAACTACAGAATGTGAGGGTCAAAAAGGACTGTTTTTTTAGTTGACAACATTTGACGTTGAGTCATTGTATACATACACTGTATATATACTGTGTATACATATACTATAATATAAAACAAGCGGATGGATTAGAAGCAGTGAAATTGTCTTTAAATCATTTTTCTGATCTGAAACAAGCCCACACTGAGTTTATTGTGAAATCTCCAAACTTGGCCATGGAAAATATTTTTCTCTGGCACAACAAAAAGTCAAATTAAATACTTCACAGTGGGCACTAAGTATGCGTCCAGAGTGGCAAATTTCGTTTTTACGTAAACGGGTGTCCCTCTGACAACACGGGAAAAGCCATAGGGAAGTCCCCGTGTGTCAGAGGGAGGCGGGGTCACTGGGTGGCCCCGCTCTCCGTTATATAAGAAGTGTCAAAAGAACTGAAGCGTCACACGACGGAAGACTCCAACTGAGGCGGATCATGCAGACGGAGCAAAGAAGAAGCTGGAGCAAGATGCGGGACGAGAAGAGCGGAGGAAGAAGAAGAACACTGAAGGAAGACCAGAAGAAAGAAGATGGAAGAAGAAGCGTAAAGAAGAAGAAATTAATAAAGGACTCGACAAAAACCATCTCTTGTGTTTTTTAACTCTTTTGACAATTTTTTGTGAAATGGTAGGGGTACAAATGTACCCCATTACTAATTCACACGGGGGCGGGATCTGGGAGTCCCCTTGTTAAAGGGGGCTTCCAGATTCCGATAAGCCCCTCGTCTGCAGACCCCCACAACCACCGGGCAAGGGTTGTGGGGATGAGGCCCTTTTTCCCATCAACATGGGGACAAGGTTTTTTGGTGGGGCTACCCAAAGCACCCTCCCAATGTTGAGGGCATGTGGCCTGGTACGGTTCAGGAGGGGGGCACTCTCTCGTCCCCCCTCTTTTCCTGCGGCCTGCCAGGTTGTGTGCTCGGATAAGGGTCTGGTGTGGACTTTTGGGGGACCCCACGCCATTGTTTTAAAATTTTGGCACGGGGTGCCCTTTAAAATCCATACCAGACCTAAAGGGTCTGGTATGGATTTTGAGGGGTACCCCCACACCATTTTTTTTTATTTTGGAATGGGGTTCCCCTTAATATCCATACCAGACCTGAAGGGCCTGGTATGGAATTTAAGGGGACCCCCACAATTTATTTTTTTATTTTGATTCGGGGTTCCTCTGTGGGGAAATTCCATGCCATTTTTATCAATGAACTTTTATGTGCATTGCGGACCGACAATTCATTACAGCCATGAGTAGTTTTAAATTACTTTTTTTCCCTTAGAAATGTAATTTTGCTGTCAGACTGTTCTAAACAGGGGAAACATGCACCCCTTTACAGGCATACTATAGACACCCCCCCAGGTACAAAATTTAAAGGAATATTACACTTTTATTGTTTCACTTTAAGCATTATTAAAATCACTGCTCCTGAAAAAACTGCCATTTCTAAAACTTTTTTTTGCATTGATACATGTCCCCTGGGGCAGGACCCAGGTCCCCAAGCACTTTTTATGACAATACCATGCATATAAGCCTTTAAAATTAGCACTTTTGATTTCTCCCATAGACTTTTAAAGGGTGCCACTGCTTTCGAATTTGCCGCAAGCACCCAAAATTGTTCGCTGTTCGGCGAACTGGCAAATAGCCAATGTTCGAGTCGAACTCATGTTCGACTCAAACATAAAGCCCATCCCTATTGAGCATCTGTGGGGCATCCTCAAATGGAAGGTGGAAGAGCGCAAGGTCTCTAACATCCTCCAGCTCCGTGATGTCGGCATGGAGGAGTGGGAAAGGACTCCAGTGGCAACATGTGAAGCTCTGATGAAATCTATGCCCAAGAGGATTAAGGCAGTGCTGGAAAATAATGGTGGCCACACAAAACATTGACACTTTTGGCCCTATTTTAAAATTTTCACTTAGGGGTTTACTCACTTTTGTTGCCAGCCGTTTAGACGTTAATGGCTGAGTAGAAGAAAAGAGCTGCGCCGATACATAAAAATAGCTTATAATAAAACAGCACTACATTCATCATGATGTCTCTGCCTTATTAAATTAATAAAAGTCCATAACAGGATAATCTTTGTGTTGAAAGCAAATCGCTCAGCTTCAAAAAGGACACACCACAGTGATTCCACACACCTATCACTAATGTGCCCAGCCACCGACAAAAGAATGCGCTTACCAGATGGTAAAGCATAAGGAGCGTTATGGTAAGAGCCAATCGCAACCTCTCGCCTATACCAGATGTCTTGCAATCCAGGAGCGACACTTTGTATACTGTAGATCTTACGGTGCTCCACACTCCCATTCACACACAATGAATATGCTCAGAGAAAGAGAGAGAAGCCTCCCATAGTGTAAAATCATTGGTAATCCTTTAATTGTAAACGAAAATGCACTTACATAAGAAAAAAGTTCAATCGCAAAAATACAAGCCGGCTGGCAAACTCGGGAGCCCGTCCTCCTCTCGTTCAGCGTGGTGATGTCACAGCGTGCCCTCCCAGATGCGTTTCGTCAGACGTGACATTTTCAATGGGGCCCCGAGTTTGCCGGCCAGCTAGTATTTATGCGATTGAACTTTTTTCTTATGTAAGGAGAAGAAGGAGGAGGCACATCTCCAAGGAGGCAGAATGCCCTCCAGGGGCCAGCTTAGGGGCAGCACACTGACTGAATCACACTGCAGAGCTGCGCCTGTGCAGGGCGCTGCCTCTGCTCATTATTCCAAAATTTCTTTGGTGTGGGCCTTTTTTGAGACGAGTGCATCAGATAGCACCCCTGCTATTTGCAACATATGTCTCAAGCGTATGTCGCATGGCCAAAACAGCAGCCACTTGGGCACCACATGCTTGACCAGACATATGTTGACCTGCCATGCAGCTCATTGCGTACCTTAAAGACCTTAAAGACCCACACCAAAGAACAAAGTGGACCTCTCCTTGCTCCTCATCTCCTTGCTCCTCATCAGCTGGGATCTCCAACCCCACTAGACCTTCAGTCCTCTCTGAAACCTGCACTGAGAGGAATGAAGGTGTAGAATTAGGTGTGTCACAGTCAAGTTCTTGTGGGCACTCTGATAGCAGTACACTCCAATTGTAGCAGGAAAATTTCCCTGCCCCAGCTACTGGACCATTGAAAGAAGTTCACTCCCAGCCATCCACATGCCCAGCGGTTGAATACTAGCTTGGCTAAATTTCTAGCACTTCAGCTGCTGCCTTTTTAGTTGGTAGACTCCCCCCTTCCGGGAGTTTGTGCAATGTGCGGTTCCTCAGTGGCAGGTCCGCAAACACTGATTCCGGCTCTCTACCGGCATGTGGAAGGCAATGTCCATGCCTCGCTGGACAGGGCGGTCAGCGGAAAGGTGCATATTACCGCTGACTCATGGTCCAGCAGGCATGGACAAGGACGTTACCTATCTTTCACGACCCATTGGGTCACTCTCCAGGACAAGCTGCAGTAGTGTTGGAGGTTGTTCAGCCACCACACCTCCAAAATGCTACTACTGGTTGTGACACACCTCTCTCCTCCACCCCCTCCTTTTCTTCTTCCTCCATGGCCTCTTCCAGTGCTTTGTCCTCGGAACCAGTGGTGCTCCGTAGGCATTCAAGGGGCTACGCAAGTACGCAGGCAAAAAGATGCCATGCCGGGCTTGCGCTGATTTGTTTGGGGGACAGGAGCCACACTGGGGCAGATATTTTGTCAGCTCTTCAGTGGCAGATGGAGAGGTGGTTGACACCACGCCAGCTTAAGCTGGGAATGGTGGTTTGCGACAATGGCACCAACCTCCTCTCCGCCCTCCGACAGGGACAACTGACCCATGTGCCCTGTTTAGCTCATGGCCTCAACCTGGTGGTGCAGCGGTTCTTGGGCAGGTACCTGAGCTTACAGGATGTTCTGAGGCAGGCCAGGAAAGTCTGTGTGCATTTCTGCCGATCATGTAATGCCAGTGCTTGTCTGGCTGATCTCCAAAAGGAGTTGAACCTGCCCAAGAACTGCCTTATATGTGACATGCCCACCAGTGGAACTAAATGTTGGCCATGCTGCAGCGGCTGCACACGCAGCAAAGGGCCATCAATGAGTACCTGTGCAACTACGGCACCAGGACAGGGTCAGGGGAGCTCACTTTTATTTTCACCGCGCCAGTGGGGCATGATCATGGATGCATGCACTGTCCTGTCACCATTTGAGGAGGCCACAAGGATGGCGAGCAGTGACAGTGCATGCATCAGTGACACTGTATCTGTTGGCGCATATGCTCCGTGGAATAATGGACAGGGCACTTGATGCAGAACAGAGGCAGGAAGAGGAGGACCTCCTTGCCTCTCAAGGCCCCCTTTATCCATACAGTGTTCCTGCTGTCCCACCCATCACACAGGAAGAGGAGGAGGAGGAGGATTGTGTCAGCATGGAGGTGGAGCCTGTCACTCAGCAGCAGCAGTCTTGTAGGGATGATTTACAGTCCCAAGAAACCCTTGGACTTGTACGTGGCTGGAAGGAGGTCGCTGCGGATCATGTTGTCCTTAGTGACCCAGAGGACTCTGGACCGAATGCCTCAGCTAACCTACGATGCATGGCCTCCCTGATCCTGCAAAGCCTACGGAAGGATCCTCGTATTCTTCGGATCAAGGAGAGGGACCATTACTGGCTGGCCACTCTCCTTGATCCACGGTACAGTGGTAAGGTTGCGGACCTTATCTTGCCGTCGCAGAGGGAGCAGCGGATGAGACATCTCCGGGAGGCCTTGCAGAAAGGTCTGTGCAACGTGTTCCCAGAGACTGGGAGGTTACAAACTCCTGGTCCTGGACAACGTGTTGCTGAGGCTTCGGTGAGTCACAAAAGGAGTGGTGGAGAAGGTGGTCGTCGGACTGATGCGTTCAGACAATTTTTTAATCCGCAGCCCCAAGGTATGATTGGTTCCAGCAACCATCGCCAGCGTCTGATTTACATGGTGCAGGAATACCTAGGGGCAAGGTCAGACTTGGACACCTTTCCCACCGAAAATCCTCTGGCTTACTGGGTCTTGAGGATGGATCACTGGCCAGAGCTTGCACAGTATGCAATTGAGCTACTGGCCTGTCCTTCATCCAGCGTTCTTTCAGAACGCACCTTCAGTGCTGCTGGAGGCTTTGTAACCAATCACAGGGTGACCTGTCCACTGACTCGGTTGATGAACTGACCTTCATAAAGATGAATCAGTCTTTAATCACCACCAGCTACCAAGCACCTGAAGCTGACTTTACAGAATAATAGTTTTTGAAATGTCACATCCCTTCATGACTGCCTATGCTGATGCCGAGTGACTGTCCTGTTATGTTGGCTGACTATCCACTTCCTCCTCAATGATCCTGCTGATAGCGTGGAAGAACATTTTTGGTTCTGGGTGACGCCATCAGTGGTTAAGGCCCAATTTTTCAGCCCCTGTTTAACAGGGGTATGTAATTACAATTTTTGATGCAATGCTTTGCAGTAGGGCTCATTCCTGCACTCCAAATAGAGTATCTGGAAGAGGTTGCAGTGTCGTGGCACCAGCACCATTGCCCAAGGCCCAATTTTTCAGCCCCTGTTTAACAGGGGCATGTAATTTAAATTTTTGATACAATGGTTTGCAGCAGGGCTCATTCCTGCACTCCAACTAGAGTATCTGGGAGAGTTTGCAGTGTCGTGGCACCAGTGCCTATGGCCCAATTTTCAGCCCCTGTTTGATAGGGGCATGTAATTACAATTTTTGATGCAATGTTTTGCAGCAGGGCTCATTCCTGCACTCCAACTAGAGTATCTGGGAGAGTTTGCAGTGTCGTGGCACCTGCACCAGTGCCTTAGGCCCAAGTTTTCAGCCCCTGTTTAACAGGGGCATGTAATTACAATTTTTGATGCAATGCTTTGCAGCAGGGCTCATTCCTGCACTCCAACTAGAGTATCTGGGAGAGATTGCAGTGTCGTGGCACCAGCACCAGTGCCTAAGGCCCAATTTTTCAGCCCCTGTTTAACAGGGACATGTAATTACAATTCTTGATATAATATTTCACAGCAGGGCCTGTTCCTGCGCCCACCGAGAGTAACTGTGAGGACTTACAGTGTTGTGGCACCAGCACCACCACCACAACCACCAAAGGCCCAATTTTTCTACCACTGTTCAACAATGGCATGTAATTAAAAATCTTGATATAATGGTACACAGCAGGGTGCTCCAGCGCCCACCAAGAGTCAATTTGAGGGCTTACAGTGTTGTGGCAACACCAACACCTTAGGCCCACATTTCTGCAGAGCATATAGGGCAGGCCCCTACTTTCAAACATACAACTTACAAATGTCTCCTACTTGCCAACGGAAGGAGACAACAGGAAGGGAGATGAAAAAAGACGGACGGGAAAAAAAAATTATACAGGGTGATAACCCTTCCCTATGTTTTCCAAAAAGCTTAAAAATAGATTTTTTGACTGGAGCTACACTTTAAAAATGTACCAGTTTAAAATTACAAACAGATTCTACTTAACACAACAAACCTACACAGTCCCTGTTTTGTCTGCACCACCCCACGCCTTTCCTTTTTTTAATTTGGGTACGGGGTTCCCCTTAATATACGTACAAGACCCAAAGGGGCTGGTAATGGGCAGGGGGGCTACCCATGTAATTTTTCTCAATGATTTTCATCAGTATTGCCGGAACCAGACATTACATTAAAACCGCAAGCAGTTTTAAATGACTTTTTTCCGTTAAATGTCATTTTGTGCAGGGACTGTTCTAAACACGGGAAACACGTGCCACTTCACAGACATACTATAGACACCCCCAGGCATGATATTTAAAGGAATATTTCACTTTTTTTTTTCACTTTAATCGTCATTAAAATCAGTGGTCCCGAAAAAACGACAGTTTTTAAAAATAATTTTGGCCTTGATCCTGTCCCCTGGGGCAGGAGCTGGGTCCCCAAACCCTTTTTAGGACAATATCTTGCATATTAGCCATTAAAATTACCACTTTTGATTTTGAACGTTCGAGTCCCATAGACTTTAATGGGGTTCTAAAGTTCGTACAAATTTGCTGTCCGTCGAAGGTTCTGGGGCAAACCGAACTGGAGGGGGGGTCATAAGGTCATATATGTGCAATCCCAGGGGATATCTATATGTTCAATATCAGCCGGTGAATCGATCACCGTCTGGGAAACAAAGTAGATAGATACATCATAAATTGCGAAAAACGTATGAACACACAGAAGCAAAAGAGCCACAGTGAATAATACTGAGTACACTACCTGGATGTATAGAGTAACGGATAAGGAATGTTTGGGTTCACTACTCCAGGAGTGGGGCAGACCAATGCTCCCACAGGACACCTAGAGAACACCTCAAAAACATTGGCATCTCCTGAGTGAAGATGCCACTCTTCATAAATATGTTAGAAATACTCCGGAGATACAGGATAACTCCATGAATGTCCT
Organism: Lithobates pipiens; assembly: GCF_037356315.1. Classification (NCBI taxonomy): domain Eukaryota; kingdom Metazoa; phylum Chordata; class Amphibia; order Anura; family Ranidae; genus Lithobates; species Lithobates pipiens. The sequence goes on from NW_027507785.1 coordinate 178,546,913, forward strand.
TGAGTGGTCCAACCAGAGCGCAGACTTGAACCCGATTGAACATCTCTGGAGAGATCTGAAAATGGCTGTGCACCAACGCTCCTCATCCAACCTGATGGAGTCTGAGAGGTCCTGCAAAGAAGAATGGGAGAAACTGCCCAGAAATAGTTGTGCCAAGCTTGTAGCATCATACTCAAAAAGACTTGAGGCTGTAATTGGTGTCAGAGGTGCATCAACAAAGTATTGAGCAAAGGCTGTGAATACTTATTTATAGTACATGTGATTTTTTTTTTTTTTTTTTATTTTAATCAATTTGTAAAGATTTCAAACAAACTTCTTTCACATTGTCATTATGGGATATTGTTTGTAGAATTTGGAGGAAAATAATGCATTTAATCCATTTTAGAATAAGCCTGTAACATCACAAAATGTGGGAAAAGTGAAGTGCTGTGAATAGTTTCCGAATGCACTTTGTTATACTTTCTTACCCAGTGCCAATGCACAGCAAAATCAAATTAACTACATGGATTATTTTGTGGGCAGGGATGCAGTTTTATGGCAGGACAGATTATAATTTGACAATGAATGAATTTGAAATGTTTGATTTATATTTAAAAGATTTGAAGATTCAACTTGTTTTTTGTTAACAGTATGTGTTTACAACAGTTTTAGTGTCCTAAATATAAATAAAAAAAATTATATTTAATTTGACTCTTACCTGTGTATATGATTTCATTGGATTCATCCATATTTGCCTTAGAGCCAGTTCACACAGGGGCGACACGACTTCCAGGACGACTTTGTGAGGCAACTTGGAGACGACTTTAAGTCGCCCCAGGCCAGGCAACTTTTGCCGTGGCCAATCAGAGAATGAGCTCTGAAGGGGGAACTCTACGCCAAATTTATGAAAAAAATTTAGCGTGGGTTCCTCCTCCGAGAGCATACCAGGCCCTTAGGTCTGGTATGGATTCTAAGGGGAACCCCCTACGCCGAAAAAACGGCGTGGGGGTCCCCCCCAGATCCATACCAGACCCTTATCCGAGCACGCTACCCGGCCGGCCAGGAAAGGGGGTGGGGACGAGCGAGCGCCCCCCCTCCTGAGCCGTACCAGCCCACGTGCCCTCAACATGGGGGGTGCCTTGGGGAAGGGGGGGACCGTGCGGCCCCCCCACCCCAAAGCACCTTGTCCCCACCGCTCACTGCGTTCCTGGCATTGAAGCCGGAGAGAGCGTTGAGTCAACATCTCCAGAAGATGAAGAAGAAGAAGAACGGAAGGCGGCGGCTACAGAAGACTGGACCACTGCTAGTAAAAGAGCTGGAAGAAGAAGCGGTGGCCCGGCAAGAAGAACCGAAGAGGGGGACAAGACCCCCGAAATCGGAAGAAGAGGGCGGCGGCGAAGAAGAAAGCCGGGCTCCTCCGCTAGTAAAAGAGCTAGCAGAAGATAGCGGAGGAGTCCGGCGAGAAGACCCCCGAAGACGGAAGACCCCCGGAGCTGTGCAATAAACTATTTTAACCCTGTGTTGTGTTTTTTTTAAACTTTTTTTCACAGGTGAATGGGTAAGGGTACATTGTACCCCATACTCATTCACATAGGGTGGGGGGCCGGTATCCGGGGGCCCCCCTTTTTAAAGGGGGCTCCCAGATTCCGATGAGCCCCCCGCCCGCAGACCCCGACAACCAACGGCCAGGGTTGTCGGGAAGAGGCCCTTGTCCTCATCAACATGGGGACAAGGTGCTTTGGGGTGGGGGGGCCGCACGGTCCCCCCTTCCCCAAGGCACCCCCCATGTTGAGGGCACGCAGCCTGCTACGGCTCGGGGGGGGGGGGGCGCTCGCTCGTCCCCACCCCCTTTCCTGGCCGGCCGGGTAGCGTGCTCGGATAATGGTCTGGTATGGATCTGGGGGGACCCCCACGCTGTTTTTTCGGCATAGGGGGGTTCCCCTTAGAATCCATACCATACCTAAGGGGCTGGTATGCTCTCGGAGGGGGAACCCACGTCAATTTTTTTTTCATAAATTTGGAGTGGAGTTCCCCCTTCAGAGCTAATAATTCTGTCAGAGTCGCCTCCGTATAGACGGAGATCCGACTTGGAGGCGACCTCTATTGAAATCAATGGGTACCAGTCGCCTACAAGTCTTCAAGGATTGAAGTAGTACAGGAACCTCTTCTGAAGTCGGAGCGACTTCAGTAGCTTGCATTAAGACAGCTCTCATTCACTTACATTGATTTTTAAATGTTGTCCGACCTGAGGCGACTAGTGTGTGAACCGGCTCTTATGCAACATTGCAGATGTGTCTGACAAGTTCATGCAGTAAGGTTGCTAGGTAACAATGTTAGATCTGGCACCTCATCACTGAAATAGTTTATACAGGCCAAGGTAGTTTAAAGAGGAAGTAAAGCTAAACTAAACAAAAAAAATACAAAAATACAAAAATACAAATAGACCTTGCAAGGCAAAGGCATAATGAGCTAGTATGCATAACATACTAGCTCATTATGAATAACTTACCTGAGATGGAAGCAACCCTCATTGTCCTCCTCCCATCTATCCCGGAGTGAATTTCTGGGTATCGCGGCTCCGGCGCTGTGACTGGCCGGAGCTGCGATGACGTCACTCCCATACATGCGCCTGGGAGCCGCCACTAAAAGCATGCTCACCGCTAGCAGCGGCATGCTCAGTGCGCCTGTGCGCCGCTGTCTACCTGGTGCCTGTCTTTTGCAAATATCTCCTAAACCATGTAGGTTTAGGAGATATTTCTTGCACCTACATGTAAGCCTTAATCTAGGCTTACCTGTAGGTAAAAGTTGTCTGTAAGGGTTTACAACCCCTTTAAGAGATTATTACGGTGCCAACAAATGATAATAGAATCATTAAATATATTAACATATAAAGTTTATGTATACATAGATAAAATCAGACCAATAAAAAATATTTCACATTTCCATTCAATGTTCAGAAAGGCTTTGTTAAATAGATGGTCAAGAAGTAGAGTGTTATCCCAACAAGTTTCTCCAAGATTGGCTTCTTCAGGGAATTATGGACCACCATTAGTAATCAAACTATGCAGAAAACAAAATCACATATATAAAATGGATAATCAAAAATTGACATACAGTTATACAAGCACCATAATATATTAAATGTGTCTGACAAGGTACTTGGCTGCAAGGTGCAATGTGAAGCTCTGGGAGCATCTGAGTCAGCTAGAAAATGCAGGCTATCACAGTACCGCAAACATGGCACATAAACGTCATCCTTCTCCTGCACCAGATGTTTTAGAAGCTTCTATTTTCTTGTACTGTTTCTTAACCACTTCAGTACCGGCACTTTTACCCTCTTCCTGCCCAGGCCAATTTTCAGCTTTCAGCACTGTCACACTTTAACCACTTCAGCCCCGGAACATTTTGCTGGTTTAAGACCAGACCACTTTTTGCGATTCGGCACCGCGTCTGTTTATTTGACAATTGCGTGGTCATGCAACGTGGCTCCCGAACAAAATTGATGTCCTTTTTTTTCCCACAGATAGAGCTTTCTTTTGGTGGTATTTGCTCACCCCTACGGTTTTTATTTTTTGCGCAATAAACAAAAATAAAGCGACAATTTTGAAAAAAACGCATTATTTTTTACTTTTTGTTATAATAAATATCCCCCAAAATTATATTAGTGCCGTTCGGGAACTTTCCACTGAGAAACCGCATATTGCACGAACTCAGGGAAGGGGGCCGAGTCTACCAACTGAAAAGGCAGCAGTTGAAGTGCTAGTAATTTAGCCAAGCTAGCATTCAACCACTGGGCATGTGGATGGCTGGGAGTGAACTTCTTTCGACGGTCCAGCAGCTGGGGCAGGGAAATTTTCCTGCTACAATCGGACATCGGTGTACTGCTAGCAGAGTGCCCGCAAGTACTTGGCTGTGACACACCTAATTCTACACCTTCATTCCTCTCAGTGGAGGTTTCAGAGAGGACTGAAGGTCCAGTGGGGTTGGAGATCCCAGCTGATGAGGAGCAAGGAGAGGTCTGCTTTGTTCTTTGGTGTGGGTCTTTAAGGTACACTTGCCAATGAGCTGCATGGCAGGTCAACATATGTCTGGTCAAGCATGTGGTGCCCAAGCGGCTGATGTTTTGGCCACGCGACATACGCTTGAGACATATGTTGCAAATAGCAGCGGTGCGATCTGATGCACTCGTCTCAAAAAGGGCCCACACCAAAAGACTTTTGGAATAACTCGCAGAGGCAGCGTCCTGCACAGGCGGAGCTCTGCGGTGTGATTCAGCCGGTGTGCTGCTCCTAAGCTGGCCCCTGGAGGGCATCCTTCCTTTTTGGAGATGTGCCTCCTCCTCCTCTCTCCTATCAGGCACCCACATGGAGTCAATGACCTCATCATCCCCTCCCTCTTCATCACTGGAACAAACCTGGCAGTATGCTGCAGCTGGTGGAACATGACTGCCAGATTGCTCTCCTTCTTGAGCATCCCCTCTCTCTGCGCTCACGCTACTGCCTTCCTCTAGCTGGAAATCATAATCAGAGCCTTCAAAACACTGGGCATCTTCCTGGAGCATGTACCCAAGACTGTGTTCAAATAGTTCGGGGGACCCCTCAGGAGTGACTGATGACATTGAGACGAGGGAAGAGGACACGTTGGCAGCTGCTTTGCTCGTACCCTGAGCCAGGGTAAGAGAGGATGAGAAGGATGAGGAGGGCTTGGTCATCCACTCTACCAAGTCTTTGGCATGATGCAGTGCAACACGTCCAGAAAATAAGGACAAACGTGTCCCAAGGCCAACATGTCCAGAAAATAAGGACAAGCGTGTCCCATGGCCAAGTGCTGATGACGATGCACCGCGTCCATGAGCAGCACTGTTGTCTCTAGACACAGAGCCTGCTTGCCCAGGCTTGTGACTGTCTGCCTCTCCTTGTTGGCCTTCCAGACATAGTAATGGCCTGCAGGGAGATGGGAAAACCAGCAATTGGGGTAGCTTTAGGTGCACACTGAGCAGATGACACAGTACACCGACTGTAATTACTGCAGCTGCCTGCCTGTGGTATAGGATCTGAAGAAAACGAGCAATTGGGGTAGCTTCAGGTGTATACCGTGCAGGTGGCACAAAACACCAACTGTAACTGCTGCAGCTGCCTGTGGTATAGAAACAGAACAACACCAGAAATAAGGGGTAGCTTCAGGTGTATACTGTGCAGGAGGCACACTACACCCACTGTAACTGCTGCAGATGCCTGTGTTAGCAAAACAGAACAACACCAGCAATAAGGGGTAGCTTCAGGTGTATACTGTGCAGGAGGCACACTACACCCACTGTAACTGCTGCAAATGCCTCTGTTACAGAAACAGAACAACACCAGCAATTGGTGTAGCTTCAGGTGTATACTGTGCAGGCGGCACAATACACAGACTGTAACTGCTGCAGCTTCCTGTGGTTTTGAAACAGAACAACACCAGCAATAAGGGGTAGCTTCAGGTATATATTGTGCAGGAGGCACACTATACCCACTGTAACTGCTGCAGATGCCTGTGTTACAGAAACTGAACAACACCAGCAATAAGGGGTAGCTCCAGGTGTATACTGTGCAGGAGGCACACTACACCCACTCTAACTGCAGCAGATGACTGTGTTACAGAAACAGAACAACACCAGCAATAAGGGGTAGCTTCAGGTGTATACTGTGCAGGAGGCACACTAGACCCACTGTAACTGCTGCAAATGCCTGTGTTACAGAAACAGAAAAACACCAGCAATTGGTGTAGCTTCAGGTGTATACTGTGCAGGCGGCGCAATACACAAACTGTAACTGCTGCAGCTTCCTGTGGTATAGAAACAGAATAACACCAGCAATAAGGGTAGCTTCAGGTGTATACTGTGCAGGAGGCACACTACACCCACTCTAACTGCTGCAGATGCCCGTGTTACAGAAACAGAACAACACCAGCAATAAGGGGTAGCTTCAGGTGTATACTGTGCAGGAGGCACACTAAACCCACTCTAACTGCTGCAGATGCCTGTGTTGGAGAAACAGAACAACACCATCAATAAGGGGTAGCTTCAGGTGTATACTGTGCAGAGGCACACTACACCCACTCTAACTGCTACAGATGCCTGTGTTACAGAAACAGAACAACACCAGCAATCAGGGATAGCTTCGGGTGTATACTGTGCAGGAGGCACACTACACCCACTGTAACTGCTGCAGATGCCTGTGTTAGAGAAACAGAACAACACCAGCAATAAGGGGTAGCTTCAGGGGTATACTGTGCAGGAGGCACACTACTCTCACTCTAACTGCTACAGATGCCTGTGTTACAGAAACAGAACAACACCAGCAATCAGGGATAGCTTCAGGTGTATACTGTGCAGGAGGCACACTACACCCACTGTAACTGCTGCAGATGCCTGTGTTAGAGAAACAGAACAACACCAGCAATAAGGGGTAGCTTCAGGTGTATATTGTGCAGGAGGCACACTACACCTACTCTAACTGCTGCAGATGCCTGTTTTACAGAAATAGAACAACACCATCAATAAGGGGTAGCTTCAGGTGTATACTGTGCAGGAGGCACACTACACCCACTGTAACTGCTGCAGATGCCTGTGTTACAGAAACAGAAAAACACCAGCAATAAGGGGTAGCTTCAGGTGTATACTGTGCAGAAGGCACACTACACCCACTCTAACTGCTGCAGATGCCTGTGTTACAGAAACAGAACAACACCAGCAATAAGGGGTAGCTTCGGGTGTATACTGTGCAGGAGGCACATTACACCCACTCTAACTGCTGCAGATGCCTGTGTTACAGAAACAGAACAACACCAGCAATAAGGGGTAGCTTCGGGTGTATACTGTGCAGAAGGCACATTACACCCACTCTAACTGCTGCAGATGCCTGTGTTACAGAAACAGAACAACACCAGCATTAAGGGGTAGCTTCGGGTGTATACTGTGCAGGAGGCACACTACACACACTCTAACTGCTGCAGATGCCTGTGTTACAGAAACAGAACAACACCAGCAATAAGGGGTAGCTTCAGGTGTATACTGTGCAGGAGGCACACTACTCTCACTCTAACTGCTGCAGATGCCTGTGTTACAGAAACAGAACAACACCATCAATAAGGGGTAGCTTCAGGTGTATATTGTGCAGGAGGCACACTACACCCACTCTAACTGCTGCAGATGCCTGTGTTGGAGAAACAGAACAACACCAGCAATAAGGGGTAGCTTCGGGTGTATACTGTGCAGGAGGCACACTACACACACTCTAACTCCTGCAGATGCCTGTGTTACAGAAACAGAACAACACCAGCAATAAGGGGTAGCTTCAGGTGTATACTGTGCAGGAGGCACACTACTCTCACTCTAACTGCTGCAGATGCCTGTGTTACAGAAACAGAACAACACCATCAATAAGGGGTAGCTTCAGGTGTATATTGTGCAGGAGGCACACTACACCCACTCTAACTGCTGCAGATGCCTGTGTTACAGAAACAGAACAACACCAGCAATAAGGGGTAGCTTCAGGTGTATACTGTACAGGAGGCACACTACACCCACTCCAACTGCAGCAGATGCCTGTGTTACAGAAACAGAACAACACCAGCAATAAGGGTTAGCTTCAGGTGTATACTGTGCAGGAGGCACACTACACCCACTCTAACTGCTGCAGATACCTGTGTTACCTAAATAGAACAACACCAGCAATAAGGGTAGCTTCAGGTGTATACTGTGCAGGAGGCACACTACACCCAATCTAACTGCTGCAGATGCCTGTGTTAGAGAAACAGATCAACACCAGCAATAAGGGGTAGCTTCAGGTGTATACTGTACAGGAGGCACACTACACCCACTCCAACTTCAGCAGATGCCTGTGTTACAGAAACAGAACAACACCAGCAATAAGGGGTAGCTTCAGGTGTATACTGTACAAGAGGCACACTACGCCCACTCCAACTGCAGCAGATGCCTGTGTTACAGAAACAGAACAACACCAGCTATACGGGGTAGCTTCAGGTGTATACTGTGCAGGAGGCACACTACACTCACTCTAACTGCTGCAGATGCCTGTGTTAGAGAAACAGAACAACACCAGCAATAAGGGGTAGCTTCAGGTATATACTGTGCAGGAGGCACACTATACCCACTCCAACTGCAGCAGATGCCTGTGTTACAGAAACAGAACAACACCAGCAATAAGGGGTAGCTTCAGGTGTATACTGTGCAGGAGGCACACTACACCCACTCTAACTGCTGCAGATACCTGTGTTACCAAAACAGAACAACACCAGCAATAAGGGGTAGCTTCAGGTGTATACTGTGCAGGAGGCACACTACACCCACTCTAACTGCTGCAGATGCCTGTGTTACAGAAACAGAAACAATGTTACAATGTTGTTTACAATTGTCATGTAATCTGCTGTGATACACTAATACAGTGATACGGTACACTGATCAGTCATTCACATTCACATGTGTCTGATGGCCAGTGACAGATTGCTCTGCAGTGTGCCCCCCAACCCCGTAAGGCGTGATATGATGTCCACCCAGATTGACCAATGTCCCGCCCAGCCATAAGCACAAGTGTTCTCTGTACAAGTCTATGAACTGTGGAAGAAAATCAGGAGAAGTAAATTTCTCTGTCATTCCAGAAAAAAGGTTAGTATATTTCCAACAACTTGACCTACATTAAATACACAACACATATAACATACAGTATACGCACATAGTACCAATACACAGATGGAACACAAAGAATCGATCCAGCAATATTTATTAAACACCTGAGGAATATGATTATAAAATATTATTATGATTATTATTATTATAATACACGATTTATATAGTGCCAACAGTTTGTGCAGCGCTTTACAAAATTAAGGCAGACATTACAGATACAATGCAATTTGGTACAAGAGGGATTAGAGGGCCCTGCTCGAGAGCTATTCCTCAAATACTTATGCAATTCCAAATCAAACAAACTAAAAAAACAATTGTTAGACACACAAGGCAGAATTTCTACTGCAATCGACATGCTTGGCATAGTCTGATTGTTCTACTGTTATTACAAATTTGTTATTTTCTTTTTTAAAGTAGAAGTCCACCCTAAAACTGAAATCCGTGCATCTACAGACACCGGCGATCTAACACTAACCTATCTAGCCAGAGGCATAGCTTGAAGCTTGTAGGCCCCGATGCAAAAATTTACCTGGACCCCCCCAACTACCACAGAGAGAGGACAGGGATCACTGCTGGAGAATGAAAAGACAGGGATCACCCCTGGCATGTCACTTGGCAGAGCTCCTTTCCCATCCCGGAACTGTATACAGCTCCTCCTCCCCACCCTACACAGGGCTGAAATCACATTCATTTACACAAGTCTGTCAGCCACAATCTTCACAGGGTGTATCTGGCTTTTGTGTTGCTGTTCTTACCTGTGAAATTCTCTGGTCGGAATGGCAGTGTAGTTGCAGTAGGCAGATACACCCTGTGCTGATCGTAGCTATCTGCCTGTGTTGTAAACTAATGTGATTTTAGCCCTACAGAGGAGGAACAGTATAGAGTGCTGTAATGGGAAAGGAGCTCAGCAGCCGGGCATAGCATCCAGGGCAGTGGGGGTGGTCAGGGGGCTTTTGGGGGGGCAACTTAGATCTGGAGGGCAAAGCCATGTGACACAAAATATGGAGCCTGCAGCCCCTCAGGGGGTGTTAAGGGATTTGTTTTAGCAATTTCTGAAGGTTCCTCTGTCAGTGTTGGCAGGTGTTGACACCTCCTGGAGGTGTGTGTCTTTTTATCAGTTGTCAGGGAAGTGGTGTAAGCAGACACCTCCAGCTGGGAGGGTACAGATAATCCCAGCTGGTGACTAGGAGACACTGAGCGGTGTCTTACCTCAACAGTGACAGCAGTCCCATCGTGGCTACAGAACGGCACTATCCTTCTCTTAATTTGTTGAGCTTGGTTTCCATTCCATGTTGCTAACACACAGCACAGACACTTTCCCATGCTAAGCTGTTCTCACCCCGTGCACCTCTCCAGTCGCAGCGTCTCCCAAGAAAATAAGATTGGAGAGGTGTAGACTGTGGAAGGCAAAGTGGAAGCCCAGTAATGGAGCATGGCGGTGGGGCCCTAGGGCAGTTCAGAGCTGAACTTTGTGGAGGATATAATAATAATAATATCAAAGAGGGGCTGCATGGGCCCTCTGGAGCCATGGGCGGGGTTGCAATTGTGGCCCCTGCAACCCCTTATGCTACGCCCATGTATCTAGCCCTGTGAAAGAAAAATAAGTATGCATACCTTTTCTGCAGGCGATTTGACCTGATCCCACACTGAGCTGTCAGCCACTTCTCTCCATAGTGAGTCTATGAGTGAAGTCACTTCCCATTCATTTCACAGCCGTTGTTGGCCATGTCCTCTGCAGAGCTTCCACCGCTGGAGATCGGGTCAGATCAGCTTCAGAAAAGGTATGTATGCTGTTTTCTTCTTTACAGGGATAGATAGGTAAGTGTTAGCCCTTGTACACATGGTCAGACATTCTGACAACCAAATCCGTTGGATTTTGTCTGACGGATTTTGTCCGACCGATTTTGTCCGAAACTGTTGCATACACACGGTTGGACTAAGTTGTCGGAAAATCCGATTGTACATAACGTGATGACGTTATTTCTTTACGACGGGACTGCGTTCAGGCTAGTAGCCAATAGCTTTGGTCTAGGAATTTGAATGTGAGCATGCGTGGCACCTTGTCCGTCGGAGTAGGCTACACATGATAAGAGTATGTCCAATCGGAGCAGTTTGTCGGAAAATATTTCCGGCAAGGTGGAAAATTTGGTCCGACGGATATTCTGACGGAAACAGTCCGATGCATACCACACACAGTTGGAATTCCGACGGAATCTCCGACCGTGTGTACAAGGGCTTAGAATGTTCATGTCTGTAGATGCAGGTATTTTAATTTTAGGGTGGACTTCCCCTTTAAGCGAATGTACATATTGTTTTGTATTGCTAGCAAAACACTTTGGAATAAAATAGGCAAAAAAAGGTATTTTTTCAAAAATATCACTGACATCGATGAGATATTTTCCAGCATTTGTGTTTCACATCTTTCATTTGGTTACTATGGCTTGACAGCATTATAATACATTATGTACTAATACCCTCCTGTTGCCAGACTTGATGTATTCATAAACAAACTTACTAAAGTCTGTAAACAGGAGTTTGTTAGTACATAAGACATGCAGGTAGGTTAATTGGCTTCTGTCTAAAATTGGCCCTAGTATACAACTGGGGATCTTGGATTGTGGCTCCTTGAGGGTAGGGACCAATGTGAGTGTGCAATGTAAAGGGATAGGGACAATTGTAGACACTCACTCAGGTTGGACTGGATGGACTGATGTCTTTCTTCAACCTTACTAACTATGTAACTATGTAACTATAATCTGTCAAAACATTTAAAAGATAATGTATACAAATGTGTGTATTCCCCTCTACAAGAAGACATTTCCATATAGCACATTGTGTATCAATACATATACCTTGGCATGGAGGCCCTTTTTAGGTGCTATTAGGTGTTTTAATGAAAAATGGCCTCATTAAAGGAGAAGTATGGCTAAAGATTTTTTTTTATTCTACTTTTCCTGTGAGTCACAGGAGTGCACTTCATTCTACACTCCTGTGACCCAGATTCAGCCAACAGCAGGCTAAAGTCTGCTGTTGGCTAGCATCACTTAGCAGGTGCAGACTCTGGAAGGATCCCGACTTTAATGTCGGGATCCACTCAGATGTCTGACTGGCAGCTGGCTTAGCCTCTCAGCGTGCCACACAGCCGGAGCCAATTGCACCCACCCCCTGTACCCTTCATAGCCTGGCACCCTATGAGAACTGAAGGGATAGAGCACAGAGTTGATGACTGACAATCACAGGCTTACTGCTCACGAAGACAAAAAACTGAGCAATCAGCGGTCTTGGATCACTCAGTTCTTGATCTTAGAGGTGGTGGGGGACAAATGCTGCATCAGACCGATGCTGCAACCACCTAAGTGAGCATGTGTGTTTATTTAATTTTTTTAATCTTTTAATGGATTGCTACCTCTGTCTGTCTGCATTCCTTGTTGTGGAGCTTTTACAGCAAAGTGCTGCAACTACATAAAATGTGGATTCAAAAAGTAGATGAGGAAAAATGTATAGTCTAGAAAAGGGAATACATTTATTTGTGTGCCTGATGATATTTTAAAGCAAATATGTTTTGGACACCAACATGCTATTATTTCTTTAACCACTTAAGGACCGGAAGGATTTGCCCCCTTAATGCGATACAGCACTGCGTCGCTTTAACTGGCAATTTTTTTTTATATGTATACGTAAATGTTTTGCCTTTTAATTTCAATTTAAAACTTAATGTGTTGTCTTACAAGGTGATTGTTTATCAGTTCAGTTGGCTTAATGTTTAAACTGCAAGGTCAGCCTATGAAATGAAAAATTGTAAATTTCTATATAGAAATTAGGGATGAGCCGAACACCCCCCGGTTCGGTTCGCACCAGAACTTTCGAACAGACCCCAAATTCGTACGAGCTTTAGAACCCCATTGAAGTCTATGGGACTCGAACGTTCGAAATTAAAAGTGCTAATTTTAACGGCTAATATGCAAGATACTGTCCTAAAAAGGGTTTGGGGACCTGGCTCCTGCCCCAGGGGACATGGGTCAATGCCTAAAATGTTTTTAAAAATGGCCATTTTGGCGGGACCACTGATTTTAATGACGATTAAAGTGAAAAAAAATATTCCTTTAAATATGGTGCCTGGGGGTGTCTGTAGTATGCCTGTGAAGTGCCACGTGTTTCCCGTGTTTAGAACAGTCCCTGCACAAAATGACATTAAAAGGAAATAACATCATTTAAAACTGCTTGCGGTTTTAATGTTATATCTGGTTCCTGCAATATGGTTGAAAATCATTGAGAAAATTGGCATGGGTAGCCCTCCCTGCCCATTACCAGCCCCTTTGGGTCTTGTACGCATATTAAGGGGAACCCTGTACCCATATTAAAAGAAGGAAATGCGTGTGGCCCCCAGGCCCTATATACTCAGAACAGCAGTATACAGGCGGTGCAAACAAGACAGGGACTGTGTAGGTTTGTTGTGTTAAGTTGAATCTGTTTGTAATTTTCAACTGGTACATTTTTAAAGTGTAGCTCCAGTCAAAAAAACTATTTTTAAGCTTTTTGGAAAACATAGGGAAGGGTTATCACCCCCGTATAATTTGTTTTGTCGTCCATCTTTTTTCATCTCACTTGCTGTTGTCTCCTTCCGTTTGCAAGTAGGAGATGTTTGTAAGTTGGATGTTTGAAAGTAGGGGCCTGCCCTATATGCTCTGCAGAAATGGCGGAACAAGGTGTTGGTTTTGCCACAACATTGTAAGCCCTGAAATTGACTCTTGGTGGGCGCTGGAGCGCCCTGCTGTGAACGATTATATCAAGAATTGTAATTACATGCCATTGTTGAACAGTGGTAGAAAAATTGACCTTTGGTGGTTGTGGTGCTGGTGCCACAACACTATAAGTCCTCACAGTTACTCTGGGTGGGCACAGGAACGGGCCCTCCTGTGAAATATTATATCAAGAATTGTAATTACATGTCCCTGTTAAACAGGGGCAGAAAAATTGGGCCTTAGGCACTGGTGCTGGTGCCACGACACTGCAACCTCTCCCATATACTCTAGTTTTATTGCAGGAATTAGCCCTGCTGCAAAGCATTGCATCAAAAATTGTAATTAAACGCCCCTGTTAAACAGGGGCAGAAAAATTGGGCCTTAGGCACTGGTGCTGGTGCCACCACACTGCAACCTCTCCCATATACTCTAGTTTTATTGCAGGAATTAGCCCTGCTGCAAAGCATTGCATCAAAAATTGTAATTAAACGCTCCTGTTAAACAGGGGCAGAAAAATTGGGCCTTAGCACTGGTGCTGGTGCCACCACACTGAAACCTCTCCCATATACTCTAGTTTTATTGCAGGAATTAGCCCTGCTGCAAACCATTGTATCAAAAATTTTAATTAAACGCCCCTGTTAAACAGGGACAGAAAAATTGGGCTGATGGCATCACCCAGAACCAGAAATGTTCTTCCAACATATCAGCGGAGGAGGAAGAGGATAGACAATCAACATAACAGGACAGTCACTCAGCATCAGCATAGGCAGTCTTGAAGGGATGTGATATTTCAAAAAAAATTATTCGGTTACATCAGCTTCAGGTGCTTGGTAGCTGTGGGTGATCCAAGACTGATTCATCTTGATGAAGGTCAGTCGATCAACTGATTCAGGGGACAGGCGCACCCTGTGATCGGTAACAAAGCCACCAGCAGCACTGAAGGTGCATTCCGAAAGAACGCTGGATGCAGGACAGGCCAGTAGCTCAATTGCATACTGTGCAAGCTCTGGCCAGTGATCCATCCTCAAGACCCAGTAAGCCAGAGGATTTTCGGTGGGAAAGGTGTCCAAGTCTGACCTTGCCCCTAGGTATTCCTGCACCATGTAAATCAGACGCTGGCGATGGTTGCTGGAACCGATCATACCTTGGGGCTGCGGACGAAAAAATTGTCTGAAAGCATCAGTCAGACGGCCACCTTCTCCACCGCTCCTTCTGACCGATGCCTCAGCAACACCTTGTCCAGGACCAGGAGTTTGTAACCTCCCAGTCTCTGGGAATGCGTTGCACAGACCTTTCTGCAAGGCCTCCTGGAGATGTCTCATCCTCTGCTCCCTCTGCGATGGCAAGATAAGGTCGGCAACCTTACCCTTGTACCGTGGATCAAGGAGAGTGGCCAGCCAGTAATGGTCCCTCTCCTTGATCCGAAGAATACGAGGATCCTTCCGTAGGCTTTGCAGGATCAGGGAGGCCATGCAGCGTAGGTTAGCTGAGGCATTCGGTCCGGAGTCCTCTGGGTCACTAAGGACAACATGATCCGCAGCTACCTCCTCCCAGCCACGTACAAGTCCACGTGTTTCTTGGGACTGTAAATCATCCCTACAAGACGGCTGCTGCTGCTGATGCTGAGTGCCAGCCTCCACCTCCATGCTGACACAATCATCCTCCTCCTCCTCTTCCTCCTCCTCATCCTCTTCCTGTGTGATGGGTGGCACAGCAGGAACACTGTCTGGATAAAGGGGACCTTGAGAGGCAAGGAAGTCCTCCTCTTCCTGCCTCTGTTCTGCCTCAAGTGCCCTGTCCATTATTCCACGCAGCGTATGCTCCAAGAGGTGGACAAGAGGTACAGTGTCACTGATGCATGCACTGTCACTGCTCACCATCCTTGTGGCCTCCTCAAACGGTGACAGGACAGTGCATGCATCCCTGATCATGCCCCACTGGCGTGGTGAGAAAAAACCGAGCTCCCCTGACCCTGTCCTGGTGCCGTAGTCACACAGGTACTCATTGATGGCCCTCTGCTGCGTGTGCAGCCACTGCAGCATGGCCAACGTTGAGTTCCACCTGGTGGGCATGTCACATATAAGGCGGTTCTTGGGCAGGTTCAACTCCTTTTGGAGCTCAGCCAGCCGAGCACAGGCATTAAATGATCGGCAGAAATGCACACAGACTTTCCTGGCCTGCTTCAGGACATCCTGTAAGCCTGGGTACCTGCCCAAGAACCGCTGCACCACCAGGTTAAGGACGTGAGCTACACAGGGCACATGGGTCAGTTGTCCCTGTCGGAGGGCGGAGAGGAGGTTGGTGCCATTGTCGCAAACCACCATTCCTGGCTTAAGCTGGCGTGGCGTCAACCACCTCTCGGCCTGCCCCTGCAGAGCTGACAAAACATCCGCCCCAGTGTGGCTCCTGTCCCCCAAACAAACCAGCGCAAGCACGGCATGGCATTGTTTTGCCTGCGTACTTGCGTAGCCCCTGGAATGCCTACGGAGCACCGCTGGTTCTGAGGACAGAGCACTGGAAGAGGCCATGGAGGAAGAAGAAGAGGAGGGAGTGGAGGAGAGAGGTGTGTCACAACCAATAGTAGCATTTTGGAGGCGTGGTGGCGGAACAACCTCCAACACTACTGCACCTTGTCCTGCATCTTTCCCAGCTGCCAGAAGACTGACGCAATGGGCCAGGAAAGACAGGTAATGTCCCTGTCCATGCCTGCTGGACCATGAGTCAGCGGTAATATGCACCTTACCGCTGACCGCCCTGTCCAGCGAGGCAAGGACATTGCCTTCCACATGCCGGTAGAGAGCCGGAATCGCCTTCCGTGAGAAAAAGTGGCGCTTGGGGACCTGCCACTGAGGAACCGCACATTGTACAAACTCACGGAAGGGGGCCGAGTCTACCAACTGAAAAGGCAGCAGTTGAAGTGTTAGCAATTTAGCCAAGCTAGCATTCAACCGCTGGGCATGTGGATGGCTGGGAGTGAACTTCTTTCGCCGGTCCAGCAGCTGGGGCAGGGACATTTTCCTGCTATAATTGGACGTGGGTAGTGCTGATGCACTCGTCTCAAAAAAGGCCCACACCAAAGAACTTTTAGAATAACGCGCAGAGGCAGCGCCCTGCACAGGCGGAGCTCTGCGATGTGATTGAGTCGGTGTGCTGCCCCTAAGCTGGCCCCCGGAGGGCATCCTGCTTCATTGGACATGTGCCTCCTCCTCCTCCTCCTCTCTCCTACCAGGCACCCACGTGGAGTCAGTGCCCTCATCATCCCCTCCCTCTTCATCGCTGTAGCAAAACTGGCAGTATGCTGCAGCTTGTGGAACATGACTGCCAGATTGCTGTCCTTCTTGAGCATCCCCTCTCTCTGCATTCACGCTACTGCCTTCCTCTAGCTGAGTGTCATCATCAGTGCCTACAAAACACTGGGCATCCTCCTGGAGCATGTACCCAACACTGTGCTCAAAGAGTTCAGGAGACTCCTCAGGAGGACGTGGTGGGTCTAGGGAAGGAGTCACTGATGATGACATTGAGACGAGGGAAGACGATGTGTTGGCAGCTGCTTTGCTAGTACCCTGAGACTGGGTGAGAGAGGATGAGGAGGATGAAGAGGGCTTGGTCATCCACTCTACCAAGTCGTTGGCATGTTGCGGTTCAACATGTCCAGCTGCCGAAAAGAAGGACAAGCGTGTCCCATGGCCACGTGCTGATGACAATGCACCGCGTCCACGACCAGCACTGTTGTCTCTAGACACAGGGCCTGCTTGCCCTCTTTTATCGGCTCGCGCCTGTCTGCCTCTCCTTGCTGGCCTTCCAGACATGGTAATGGCCTGAAGGGAGTTGGGTAAAACAGCAGTTGGGTAGTGTATATTGTGCTGGAGGCACACAACACCCACTAACTCCTGCAGATGCCTTTATTATAGAACACCAGAGATAAAGGGGTATACTGTACTGGAGGCACACAATACCCACTAAGCCCTGCAGATGGCTCTATTAGAGAACAGCAATAAAGGGTAGATACAGGTGTATATTGTGCTGGAGGCACAAAACACCCACTAACTCCTGCAGATGCCTTTATTATAGAACACCAGAGATAAAGGGGTATATACAGATGTATACTGTGCTGTGCTGGAGGCACACACAACTTCCAATAACTCCTGCAGATGGCAGATGGCTCAAATAGAGAAGAGCTATGTAGGTGGATATAGCGGTGTGTACTGGGTACAGAGCACGCAGACAGCACGCACAAGCTCCTAACACTACTGACTGCAAGCTCTATTATAAAAGATAGATATATCGCTAGCTATATAGGTGAGGTGAATATAGCGGTGTATACTGTGGTCAGGGCACGCAGACAAAAACCACTACAGAAGAGCAAGATCGAAAAATCGGCCGATAACGATCGGTGGATACTGTGTTGAAGGTACACAGAACACCCACTAACTGTATCAGACGCCAACACACTACACAAGGCCGCCCCGCTGGCAGCCTTATATAGTGTGGGGCGTGTACTACACAGCCTGAGCTATGATTGGCCACAGGCATCCTGCCTGTGGCCAATCATGGCTCTCCTCGCTGCTGGCACTGTGATTGGCCAAGCATGCAGGGTCACAGTGCATGCTTGGCCAATCATGAGCCAGCAATGCACTGCGATGACGCAGTGCATTGTGGGCCGTGAGCGCCACATGAATTTGGCGCGAACAGCCCATAATGTTCGGAATTCGCCGAACGGGCGAACAGCCGATGTTCGAGTCGAACATACGAAGCTCATCCCTAATAGAAATGTACAGTATATGCACTATGTTCTTTTCAGTATGGTATGAAAGAACTTTTGTGCCAGTGAATGTTTTTTGCATTCCAGGTCACACTCTTTCCTGGCTCATATACTTTTCTTTTCTTTTTTTCTCAAACGATTCCCCTATTAACGTTTAGAAAATAGTTCTTAAAAAAAATTCCAACATGCTCATTCAAGTCAGTTTTGACAGTGGCCTGAAAATTGCCAATCTCTGCTGTCACACTGATTATGCTAAACTCGAACAATCAGTCTATCAACTAGAATTTTTAGGTTAGTCTCATGTATGGCCTGCTGTAGTCTGTTTTCACTCCTGCCTCTAGCTGCAGTAGGGTTGCCACCTGTCCAGGATTCACCTGGACAGTTCGGGTTTTGAATCATGTGTTCGGGTTTCAGTCCACCTGAAACCCGGACACATTATTCAGACCAGGCTGTGGCTGAATGATTTGGCCACAGACACTGTGTGCCAAGGCGCACTCTGTGCATTACATTGCTACTCTCCTTGGGCACCCAAATGTATCCCAGGTCTTTTATAATCCTATAGTGTTTACAGCAAAAAATAAATTTAAAAATTCCCTGTGTTGCAAAAGTGTTCGGGTTTGGCTTGAAGAAAAGGTGGCAACCCAAGCTGCAGCATTGGATCACTATGTTGCTGGTGTTCTTTTGATGTTTTAATTTTGTTTTAGCTGCTTTATGATTGCCTACTGTTGGCTTATTTTGTGTAGTTCCTGGCTTCTTTAAACATTTGCTTTCTATTTTACTGCATACACTCATGTACTATTGGCTTTTCTGAATATACAAATTATCCTGTTTTAGAATTACGCTGAGAAAACAAAAGGTTTTCTCTGTTTATTTGCATATGTCTTTATTTCAAGCCTATGGAATACCTTTTAATAAATAATACAATACGATTCTGAATAGAAGCTAGCAGAATTGTGTGCTATTAATCCAGCATTAAAGAGGAAGTAAACCCTGATGAGTTTACTTCCTCTTTCATTCCCTGCAAAGGCAAAGCATAATGGACTACTATGCATCGCACAGTAGTCCATTATGTGTCACTTACCTGGCACAGGAGCCAGCGATGTCACCGCTGTCCCCTGTAGTCCGCCGCATCCATCTTCTCGGTGGGTCTCGCAGCTCCGCCGCTGTCATTCAGCGAAGCCGCAATGACGTCACTCCTACGCATGCGCACGGGAGCCGCCACATGCGGCATATTCGCCATTGACGGTGCCGCGCTCAGTGCGCCTGCGTGCCGCTGTCTACGGCGCATGCGCTGCAGACAGCGGTGCCTGACTTTCGGCAAATATCTCCTAAACCGTATAGGTTTGGGAGATATTTCTTGGACCTACAGGTAAGCCTTAATATAGGCTTACCTGTAGGTCAAAGTGGTTTGTAAGGCCGCGTACACACGCGCGGACTGTTTGCCCAACCTTGTTCGTCAAACAGTTTTGGCAAACAGTCCGCTCAAAATTTGCATGAGCGGACTTGCCCACACACGAGCGGACTGTTTCAACGAACTGTTTGCCAAACAGTCCGCTCAACTTTTGAAATGAACGGACTCGCCCACGTAAGGCGGAGGCAAATCCGCCCATTTCGAGCGCGTGTACAGGTAGGCGGGGCCCGCGAAGGAGACGTCGCAGGCTCCGCCGCCTGGAATGGGCTTAAAGGGGAACCCCAACGCCGAAAAAAATCGGCGTGGGGGTTCCCCCAAAGTCCACACCAGACCCTTGTCCGAGCACGCTACCCGGCCGGCCAGGAAAGGGGGGCGAGCGAGCGCGCCCCCCCTCCTGAGCCGTACCAGGCCGCGTGCCCTCAACATGGGGGGGTGCCTTGGGGAAGGGGGGGCCGCGCGGCCCCCCCACCCCAAAGCACCTTGTCCCCATGTTGATGAGGACAAGGGCCTCTTCCCGACAACCCTGGCCGTTGGTTGTCGGGGTCTGCGGGCGGGGGGCTTATCGGAATCCGGGAGCCCTCTTTAAGAAGGGGGCCCCCGGATACCGGCCCCCCACCCTATGTGAATGAGTATGGGGTACAATGTACCCCTACCCATTCACCTGTGAAATAAAGTACAAAAAAAAACACAACACAGGGAAAAAATATTTTATTGCACAGCTCCGGGGGTCTTCCGTCTTCGGGGGTCTTCTCGCCGGACTCCTCCGCTATCTGTGTGTAGCTCTTTTACTAGCGGAGGAGTCCGGCTTTCTTCCTCCCCGCCGCCGGCCTCTTCTCCCGACTTCGGGGGTCTTGTCCCCCTCTTCGGTTCTTCTGCCGGGCCACCACGCCTTCTTGTAGCTCTTTTGCAGGCGGTGGCCCGGTCTTCTGTCGCCGCTGCCTTCCGTTCTTCTGTCGCCGCCTTCGGTTCTTCTGCCGGGCCACCGCGCCTTCTTGTAGCTCTTTTACAGGCGGTGGCCCGGTCTTCTGTCGCCGCTGTCGTCGCCGCCGCCGCCGCCTTCCGTTCTTGTTCTTCTTCTTGTTCTTCTTCTTCTTCCCCAGGAGATGTTGACTCGACGAGCTCTCCGGCCGGAATGCCAGAGCCGCGCTGTGCGGTCACTTATATAGTGACAATGGGGCGGTGTCACATGGTATATGTCACATGGGTTGGTCACATGGGTTGATGTCACATGGGGACTATGACATCGTAAGGGGGCGGGGTCACCATGTGACCAACCCATGTGACATATACCATGTGACACCGCCCCATTGTCACTATATAAGTGACCGCACAGCGCGGCTCTGGCATTCCGGCCGGAGAGCTCGTCGAGTCAACATCTCCTGGGGAAGAAGAAGAAGAACAAGAAGAAGAACAAGAACAAGAACGGAAGGCGGCGGCGGCGGCGACGACAGCGGCGACAGAAGACCGGGCCACCGCCTGTAAAAGAGCTACAAGAAGGCGCGGTGGCCCGGCAGAAGAACCGAAGGCGGCGACAGAAGAACGGAAGGCAGCGGCGACAGAAGACCGGGCCACCGCCTGCAAAAGAGCTACAAGAAGGCGCGGTGGCCCGGCAGAAGAACCGAAGAGGGGGACAAGACCCCCGAAGTCGGGAGAAGAGGCCGGCGGCGGGGAGGAAGAAAGCCGGACTCCTCCGCTAGTAAAAGAGCTACACACAGATAGCGGAGGAGTCCGGCGAGAAGACCCCCGAAGACGGAAGACCCCCGGAGCTGTGCAATAAAATATTTTTTCCCTGTGTTGTGTTTTTTTTTGTACTTTATTTCACAGGTGAATGGGTAGGGGTACATTGTACCCCATACTCATTCACATAGGGTGGGGGGCCGGTATCCGGGGGCCCCCTTCTTAAAGGGGGCTCCCGGATTCCGATAAGCCCCCCGCCTGCAGACCCCGACAACCAACGGCCAGGGTTGTCGGGAAGAGGCCCTTGTCCTCATCAACATGGGGACAAGGTGCTTTGGGGTGGGGGGGCCGCGCGGCCCCCCCTTCCCCAAGGCACCCCCCCATGTTGAGGGCACGCGGCCTGGTACGGCTCAGGAGGGGGGGCGCGCTCGCTCGCCCCCCTTTCCTGGCCGGCCGGGTAGCGTGCTCGGACAAGGGTCTGGTGTGGACTTTGGGGGAACCCCCACGCCGATTTTTTTCGGCGTTGGGGTTCCCCTTTAAGCCCATTCCAGGCGGCGGAGCCCGCGACGTCTCCTTCGCGGGCCCCGCCTACCTGTACACGCGCTCGAAATGGGCGGACTTTCCGAGCGGGAACAGTCCGCTCATTTCGAAAGTACAGCGGACAGGCCCACACACAGGCGGACTGTTCGCTCAAACACGGTTTCAGCGGACAGTTTTTCGGAATTTCCGAAAGACTTTGTCCGTCCAACTGTCCGCTGAAACTGTCCGCTGAAAGCCCACACACGAGCGGACTGTCCGCCCAAACACTGTTCAGCGGACAAGGTTGGGCGAACAGTCCGCCCGTGTGTACGCGGCCTAAGGGTTTACAACCACTTTAACTTGTATTTACACTTTCCTTCTCAATAGCATTGTAAACTTCTGTCTATGTAATATGGGGGAATTTTAGACTTGTTGAAGCTGTACTTTGGGATTCCTAGCTACAAAACTATATAACCTGTTATCAGTGGCAGCTGGTGCTCAATATTTTGGGGGGAGGAAACAAACCTCCCCCCCTCACTTGCACAGCCGCCACTCCCCGCTGTCAACTCCCCCGCACCCTCTCACTCATACCGCTGCTACCCACCTCCAAATATGTAAGAATGTGTACTCCCACACAGAAAACCTCCACCTACCCCCTTAAAGGTGTCTGCTTACCTCTAATGCATACATGCCAACTTTTGAACTTGGGAATGAGGGACATTTGAGGGAGAAAGTGACCTCGCTTTAATCATCTCAGAGCAGCATAGCTCATGTAGCTTACCACACTGGGCTGATCCAGCTGACAGCTTCACAAGTGCATACCTCCCAACTTTTGAACTTGAGAATAAGGGAAATTTTAGGGGGAAAGTGGGTGTGGCCAAACATGATGCTGGGAGGGGCTTAAGGGCCATGGTTACAGCAGACCTTCAGTAATTTTTTAATCTTTCCATCTATTAAAGCTTCTGCCCTTGTGGTTTTAACTTTAGATAGTAAAACATTTTTTTTCTGACAGTAAATAGCTTTTACAGCCAACTTCCTGTTTTTTGTCTGGTAAAAAGCCTAGGCTTATGACATCATGCACAGCTCTCCCTCTCACTGGCACAGAACCCGGAAGTGACGCTGCTGCCCAGGGAAAGCACCGCCCACCTGCCAATAGAAAACCCCACAGCAAGGTGAATGCCTGCAGCATGGAAGTGTTGGGGCGCAGTGTTTTGTGCCACAATGACTCACAAAACCCTGCAAATGAAGCATCTTACATGCAATCACGTGATCGCATAGACGTCATGCTAACCATAGTGCACTGTGTCCAGCGCCTGTACACAGTGCACGTAAAGGACTTTTTTTTAAGGGACTTTTTTTTTTATGGCGTCCGGATCATTATGGAATATGGAAGAAAGGAAGGAGGGGTCACTATGGTACATGGAAGAAAGGAAAGAAGGATCACTATGGCATATCTAAGACAGGAAGAATCACTATGACAGGTAATTTTTCACAAAAATTCTTGAGAATTTCCTCACATAATGTTTTGCCCATTATTAATTTGGATTTAGCGCAGCTCTGCAGTTTTTTTTCTGATTCTAATACTATTGGCTTCTGGCTGGCGACATCATGATACGATGCAGACGAAGGTGCGGTGGAGATTCGGATAGTCGGCTTTCTGTTCAGCTGCTGAGACCATGCTGTATGCTACGGGGTAAACAAGAGCAGGAGCTGGAGCCAAGGCTCACATGAGCTGCGTCCCCGCACGGCCATCAACAGACCCCTCCCCCCTAAAATATTTACAAAAATGTGAGGGGTGTACTGTAGCAGTCTTTTGAAATCTATCAGTGTTTGTAGGAGGAGTTTTCATTCTACTCTGACTGTCCTATGAGGCTGCAAGACCCCTGAACCTCTGCCTGGACAGCGCTGATTGGACCTTGGCTGATTACATGCACCCTCCCAAGACAAAAAAAACTCTATAGCAAACTGAGCATGTGCAGAGTGACTCCAAAAGCTCTGTTGTCACAGATCAGCTGTGGGGCTGATCTGTGTCTTACTAATTGCATACGTTTTTTACCTTTTGCTGCTGTAGGTCTGCTGGCACCTGTGGTTCCACAAGCTTGTGCTCTGCTCTTGCTGCACTGACTTACAGCAGCATCTACCTTCCTTCCTGCTACTTCCTGTCCAGCCTCCCATGTGCCTCCCTATTTAAATTCCACTCAGACCAGTTTCTGGTTGCTTGAACAACACTTGTTCCTGAGCCCCTTCGATGAAACCTTTCCCGAACTGATTTCTTGTGGCCCAATCTCTTGTGTACCGACTCAGCTTGTTCTCCTGACTAGGTTTGTCTGCATCTCATCCTGACCTTGACTCATTACCCGGCTCTCCTTTTGCCCCATCCATCCATCCTTCTGTGTCTGCACTGTGTCTTTGGATAATCTCCTCGTGAGTAGGGTGAACCTGGGGGTAGTGACCTGGTATCAGCACGCAGCTAAATCCAAACTCCCGTGAGGGGTTCCCTGGCTGAATACTGGCTGTCTCTTAGATTCCATACCCCGGGGGATCCCGTGTCACCTGCTCACCAGTGGGCTCACACTAGTAGCACCATGACATTTTGCTCAAGCTATGAGCTCCTCGGAGAGCCCGTCACTGGCCGTAGACCAAATGCAACATCTAGTTCAGAGACTTAACTCCCAGCAAGCAAATCAAGAGCAAATAATGCTGTTCCAACAGGATCTTACCTCCCATTTGGATTGTCTGCAAGCCGCTGTAACCCTGACTTCTTCAGCCCCTGCTTTTGCCTCATCGGCTCCCAGGGCACCTGCAACACTGACCATCCCTGCCTGCATCTGCCACCACCACCTCATTTTTTGGTGACCCTAAGGCATGTCGCGGCTTCATTAATCAGTGTTCCATCCACTTTGAAATTTACAACCATCATTTACCAACAGATCGCACCAAAGTGGCATATATCATCTCTCTCATTGGAGGCATTATTCCTACCATGCTGATGATCTGATCACATTGAGAATTCAAATAGACATTCGCTTCCAGGATCAAGCCCTGGAGAGATCTAGTACCAGTCATCCTCCTTCTGGCCGTCCAGCACAGGTTTTCCAAAAACGTATGGAACCCTCTCTGTCTCCAACCTATCAAAACTTGGAAGAACCTATGAAGCTTGAGGGAACTCGCCTTGCTCCAGAGGAACGCACCAGTTGCATGGCTTTGTGCTTGTGCCTTTACTGTGGCGATAAAGGATATCTTTTGAACTTCTGTCCAGTTCGTCCAGGAAACCCCAGGGTCTAGGTCACTCTGAGGGAGATGATCTAGACAGATCTTTAATTCTGTCAGCTTCCCTTTTTTTTACCCTACCCATGTTACATAGCTACATATATAGTTACATAGTAGGTGAGGTTGAAAAAAAGACACAAGTCCATCAAGTCCAACCTATGTGTGTGATTATATGTCAGTACTACATTGTATATCCCTGTATGTTGCAGTCGTTCAGGTGCTTATCTAATAGTTTTTTTAAACTGTCGATGCTCCCCGCTGAGACCACCGCCTCTGGAAGGGAATTCCAAATTTTTGCCACTTTTACAGTAAAGAACCCTCTACGTAGTTTAAGGTTAAACCTATTTTCTTCTAATTTTAATGAGTGGCCACGTGTCTTGTTAAACTCTCTTCCATTAAAATGTTTTATCCCTATTGTGGGGTCACCAGTACGGTATTTATAAATTAAAATCATATCCCCTCTCAAGCCTCTCTTCTCCAGAGAGAATAAGTTCAGTGCTCGCAACCTTTCCTCATAACTGATATCCTCCAGACATTTTATTAGCTTAGTTGCCATTCTTTGTACTCTCTCCATTTCCAGTACAAACTTCCTGAGGACTGGTGCCCAGAACTAGACAGCATACTCCAGGTGCAACCGGACCAGAGTCTTGTAGAGCAGGAGAATTATCGTTTTATCTCTGGAGTTGATCCCTTTTTAGTGCATGCCAATATTCTGTTTGCTTTGTTAGCAGCATTTTGCCATTGCATGCCATTACTGAGCCTATCATCTACTAGGACCCCGGGCCCTTTTCTATCCTAGATTCCACAAAATCTAGGATATTTTTCATATTTTTGCCACCAAAATGCATTATTTTACATTTTTCTACATTAAACCTCATTTGTCATGTAGTTGCCCACCCCATTAATTTGTTCAGATCTTTTTGCATGGTTTCCACATCCTGCAGAGAAGTTATTGCCCTGCTTAGCTTAGAATCGTCTACAAATACAGAGATTGAACTATTTGCTTCATCTTCCAGTTCATTTATGAACAAAATAAATAGGATTGGTCCCAGCACAGAACCCTGGGGGACCCCACTACCCACCTCTGACTATTCTGAGTACTCCCCATTTATCACCACCCTCTGAACTCGTTCGTGTAGCGAGTTTTCAATCCATGTACTCACCCTATGGTCCATGCCAACAGACCTTATTTTGTACAGTAAACATTTATGGGGAACTGTGTCAAATGCTTTTGCAAAATTCAGATACACCACGTCTACGGGCCTTCCTGTATCTAGATGGCAACTTGCCTCCTCATAGAAGGTGAATAGATTGATTTGGCAAAAACGATTCTTCATGAATCCATGCTGGTGATTATTGCTAATGATACTGTTCTCGTTACTAAAATCTTGTATATAGTCCCTTATCATCCCCTCCAAGAGCTTGCATACTATTGATGTTAGACTAACTGGTCTGTAATTCCCAGGGGTGTATTTTGGGCCCTTTTTAAATATTGGTGCTACATTGGCTTTTCTCCAATCACCTGGTACCATTCCAGTCAGTAGACCATCAGTGAAAATTAGGAACAATGGTCTGGCAATTACTTGACTAAGTTCCCTAAGTACCCTCGGATGCAAGCCATCTAGCCCTGGAGATTTATTAATGTTAAGTTTCCCAAGTCTAATTTTAATTCTGTCCTCTGTTAACCATGGAGGTGCTTCCTGTGATGTGTTATAAGGATAAACATTGCAGTTTTGGTTACTGAAGCCCGCCGATTCCCTCTTGAAGACTGGGGAGAAGAATAAATTGAATACCTTCACCATCTCCTCATCCTTTGTAACCAGATGTCCTTCCTCATTCTTTATGGGGCCAATATGGTCTGTCCTCCCTTTTTTACTGTTTATATACTTAAAGAATTTCTTGGGATTTTTTTTGCTATTCTCCGCTATATGTCTTTCGTGTTCTATCTTAACCGCCCTAATTGCACCCTTACATTTTTTGCTGCATTCTTTATAAAGTCTGAATGCTGATGATGATCCCTCAACCATGTATTTTTTGAAGGCCTTCTGTCTTTTGCATTTATATACATTTTTACATTGGAGTTAAGCCATCCAGGACTTTTCTTCGCTCTTTTAAATTTATTACCCAAAGGGATGCATTGGCTAATGCCCTTATTTAATATGCTCTTAAAGCAAACCCATCTCTCCTCCATGTTCTTTGTTCATAAGATCTTATCCCAATTCATGCCACAAGGTTCGTAGTTTAGGGAAGTTGGCTCTTTTGAAATTCAGTGTCTTTGTATTCCCCTTACGTTTCCTATTTGTGTGATTTATACAGAAACCAATTGACCTGTGATCGCTGTTTCCTAAATTGCCCCATATTTCCACATCCATGATCAGGTCTGTATTATTGGTAATCAATAGCTTTATTTCTAGTTGGTGCGTCTACTATCTGAACCATGAAATTGTCCTGCAAGACATTTAGGAACTAGCGAGCCTTAGATGAATGCATGGTTCCCTCTGTCCAGTCTATGTCTGGATAATTAAAATCCCACATTACGATAACTCTTCCAATCCTCGCTGCTAATCCAACTTGTGATAGGAGAGCCATCTCCCAATCAATCCTCCCTCAGGTTAGGGGGCCTAGACCATACTACCAGTAGTTTCATCCCTTTGGAGCTCTACCAATAAGGATTCCACCTCCTCCCTAGCCCCTTTAGTGATGTCCTCTCGCACATTCACTTGTACATTTTTCTTGATATAGATATGTCTAACCATTGGGCTCAAAATGTTTATCATCTCTCTGCATATGTGGACTCTGAAGCAGCCGAGAATTTCATTGAGCAATCTTTGTCCTCCAAGTTGGGCATCTCCTTTGTTACCCTGACTATCCCCCTCTCCGTGACTGCAGTAGATGCCTCCTTCTTGCTGAATGACCCCATCCAGTTTGAAACCCCTCCAATTGCGTTACACATTGGGGTTTTGCATGGTAAGGAAACTTTTTTCTTAATTCTGCCTAAATCCTCCAGTCCCATCATTCTGGGCCTCCCATGGTTGTAGAAACACTCACCGCATCTAGATTGGAACTCTGGACAAGTATTGGCCTGGGGGCCTCATGAGCATGAACATGTCATGAACAATGTGTGTCCAAGGTACCACCTCTTTCCATCCATCTGGCTGAAACCTCGCATTTCGCCTTCACAATATCAGTCCTTCCATGATGTTTTTTACAAAAAGTCAGCTGATCACTTTCCATCTCACAGAGGCTATGACTGCTCCATTGATCTGTTACCAGGAACCTCTCCTCCCAGAGTCCAGTTCTACCCTCTATCTGTTCCAGAAACACAAGCCATGTCTCAATACATTCAAGAAAACCTGCAAAAGGGTTTCATCAGCAAATCCAACTCACCTGTAGGAAGCCAGGTTTTTCTTTGTAGGATGGTTCACTCCGTCCATGGATCGACTACAGGTGTCTTAACTGTGAAGAACCAATACCCTCTCCCTTTAATCTCATAACTCTTTGATAGACTGCAGGATTCTCATGTTTTCACTAAATTGGATCTTAGAGGGGCCTACAAATTAATAAGAATCTGGGAAGGAGACAAGTGGAAGATCGCCTTTAACACCAGGGAGGGCCATTATGAATATCTTGTGATGCCCTTTGGCCTATGTAATGCCCCAGCTGTCTTCCAAAACTTGGTTAATGAGATTTTCCGTGACCTTTTGTATGTCTGCGTTATTGTATATCTGGAAGATAATCTTATTTTCTCCCCAGATTTGCACACCCATCGTCCCCATGTGAAAGCAGTGCTGCAGCGACTGTGTAACAATTGTCTCTATGCTAAGATTAAGAAGTGCCTATTTGAACAAACACAAGTTCCATTCCTGGACTACATAATCACATATCAGGGTCTCCTCTTGGATCCAGCCACCTTCAGGCCATCTCTGAGTTGCCTCAGCCCCCTGCTCTTAAAGCCACCCAACGCTTTTTGGGCTTCACCAATTATTATCACCAATTCATTCATAGCTATTCCATTTTGGTGGCTCCTGTTACATCTCTTACCCGTAAGAGTGTAAATGCCAGGCCCTGGTCCCTTGAAGACATTGATGATTTCCACAAACTCAAGGCAGCCTTCTTCTCCGCCCCAATTCACCTACGTCCGGACATTACGAAACCCTTTTCTATGGAGGTTGATGCCTCTTCAGAGGGAGTCGGTGCTGTCCTACTGCAAGCTCAGAAGGGCAAGTCTCAGCCTTGCGCTTTCTTTTACAAGAAGTTTTCGGATGCAGAAAATAACTATACCATTGGAGACTGTGACCTACTGGCTATTAAACTAGCTCTTCAAGACTAGAGGGCTCCCCCACTACATCACCATCTATACTGATCATAAAACTCTGAAATATTTACAAATGGCAAAAAAAAATTCCCGGTTCAACTTCAACATTACTTTTCGTCCTGGTACCAAAAATGTTCATGCCAATGCCTTGTCCAGGTCATTCGATGTCAACGATTCTGAGAATCACCTAGATCCGGGCCCCATCATCCCTTTGCACTGAATTCTGGCCACTACTCAGCTCCTAGCTATGCAGCCTCCTCCAGGTAAAACATTTGTGGTACCCACACTTCATCCCAAACTCCTTGTGTGGGCACATGACTCAAAGTTCTCTGCTCTGGACACCCTGGTATACATCGTACCTGTGACTTTCTTCTGCTTCACTACTGGTGGCCCTCTCTTCATAAGGACATCAAAGAGTACATTCAAGCTTGTATGGTTTGTGCACTATCCAAGTCCACCCCAGCTGGGCTGCTCCTACCCTTACCAGTTCCCAAGATACCTTGGCGCTATATTTCCATGGATTTTTATCTCAGATCTGCTCCCCTCAGCAGATCCTATGGTTGTCTGGGTAGTGGTGGATCTGTTCTCCAAAATGTGTCACTTGATTACTCTCCCAGGTCTACCTACAGCTACCATTCTTGCCATGACTTTCATCAAGGAGATCTTTCTTCTCCATTGAATGCCTTCACACATTGTCTCGGACAGAGTAGTTCAATTTACAGCTCAGTTTTGGATAGCCTTGGCCAGCTTCTTCAGGATTAAACTGAATTTTTCTTCTGCTTTTTATCCCCTGTCCAATAGGCAAACAGAACATGTCAGTCAAAATGTAGAATGTTATCTATGTGCCTTCATTTCAGACCACTGAGATCACTGTGTAGACCTTTTGCTCTGGGCAGAGTTTGCCTTAAACCACCACTTCAATGCCAGTACTAGTGATGGACGAACTTCCGACGGGACGTTTCGCGAACGCGAAACGCGAACGGACACAAACGTTCGCGAAAACGACCGTTCGCCGCGGGCTCCATTGACTTCAATGGGAGGCGAATTTCGCAAACCTTTAGGTCGAATTTGCGGCCACGGGGTAATTATTAGGGGGTAGCACGTAGTCCCACCACCTGGACAATAGCATAATACATGTATGAGGTGAATTTGGGATCGATAACTACAAGCATTTTTTTTTTATTTGGGAAATTGTTCTGACAATTCAGGACTATGGAGCTAATGAAGGCAATGGAGGAGAGGGAAGGTCAGGGACCAGGGTAGGCAAACAAGAGGGTGCAGGAGATACAGAGCACTGACAGCAGCACCGTAATACAGAGCACTGACATCAGCACCGTGACATACAGCGCTGACAGCAGCTCCGTGACATACAGCGCTGACAGCAGCTCCGTGACATACAGCGCTGACAGCAGCTCCGTGACATACAGCGCTGACAGCAGCTCCGTGACATACAGCGCTGACAGCAGCTCCGTGACATACAGCGCTGACAGCAGCACCGTGACATACAGCGCTGACAGCAGCTCCGTGACATACAGCGCTGACAGCAGCTCCGTGACATACAGCGCTGAC
Organism: Lithobates pipiens; assembly: GCF_037356315.1. NCBI lineage: Eukaryota > Metazoa > Chordata > Amphibia > Anura > Ranidae > Lithobates > Lithobates pipiens. The sequence continues at coordinate 178,577,840 of NW_027507785.1, forward strand.
AGCAGCTCCGTGACATACAGCGCTGACAGCAGCTCCGTGACATACAGCGCTGACAGCAGCTCCGTGACATACAGCGCTGACAGCAGCACCGTGACATACAGCGCTGACAGCAGCTCCGTGACATACAGCGCTGACAGCAGCTCCGTGACATACAGCGCTGACAGCAGCTCCGTGACATACAGCACTGACAGCAGCTCCGTGACATACAGCGCTGACAGCAGCTCCGTGACATACAGCGCTGACAGCAGCACCGTGACATACAGCGCTGACAGCAGCTCCGTGACATACAGCGCTGACAGCAGCTCCGTGACATACAGCGCTGACAGCAGCTCCGTGACATACAGCGCTGACAGCAGCTCCGTGACATACAGCGCTGACAGCAGCTCCGTGACATACAGCGCTGACAGCAGCTCCGTGACATACAGCGCTGACAGCAGCTCCGTGACATACAGCGCTGACAGCAGCTCCGTGACATACAGCGCTGACAGCAGCACCGTAAGCAGCCCCAGGAGGAAGTCAGCACAGCACAGGGATGGTGTGATCCCCTCATAATAAGAACCCCCAGGAGGAAGTCAGCACAGCACAGGGATGGTGGGAGCCCCTCATAATAAGAACACCCAGGAGGAAGTCAGCACAGCACAGGGATGGTGGGAACCCCTCATAATAAGCAGCCCCAGTAGAAATATGACACCGCTCAACTTCTTCAAAGAGGAGGGTAGGGGCATATAGTACGGTGTGCTTTTTTGGGTCAGGGAAGTGAGCCAAATGAATTAAGAAGGTCTGTGTGCTTGATTCCAAAAATTGTTTATAGACATATACATGGTCTACTGATCACATGTGTTGAATTCCTCCGAGATCCATGCCTCATTCATTTTTAGAAATGTGAGGTAGTTAACACTGTCGTGAGCTAGGCGAGTACGCTTATCGGTCACAATCCCCCCTGCTGCGCTGAACGTCCTTTCGGACAGGACACTGGATGAGGGGCAAGCCAACAGTTCGATTGCAAATTGGGCAAGCTCTGGCCAGAGGTCAAGCCTGCCCACCCAGTAGTCTAGGGGTTCATCACTCCTCAGAGCGTCCACATCGGCCGTTAACCCAATGTAGTCGGACACCTGACGGTCTAGGCGTTCCCTGATGCTGGATCCGGATGACACCTGTCGATGGGTCGGCTGAAAGAATGACCTCATATCCGAAGTCACCAACACATCTTCAAACCGGCCTCTTCTTGCAGGCGCTGTTGGATTGGTACCCGCAAATCCTTCTCTGGGAGTGGGAATTGCTCCTCTGCCAGCGCACGCAAAAGCAGAATGCAGCATTTCTCGAAGCAAGGCCTGGAAGTGCTGCATTCTGACAGCCCTCTGCGACGGCGGTAACATTTCCGCCATTTTGTGTTTGTACCGGGGATCTAAGTACGTTGCCACCCAGTACTGGTCCTTGACCCTCATGCTTTTTATACGGGGGTCCCTATTAAAACACTGGAGCATGAAGGCCCCCATTTGCACTCAAGCGGAAGGTATGTGGTGGTGGTGGTGTTGTTGGTGGTAGTGTCTTTGGGGGTGCACATAGCAGAGAGTGAAGAAGAGGGTGCAGATCGAGAGGATGAGGAGGGTGCAGAAGAATAAGGCTGAGTGAGCCACTCAACCAAGTCTGGTGCGTCCTTTAAAGTAATTGAACGCACCTTCTGCAACTTCCCACTTTGGCTCAAGGCTGTTGCTCCTGCCCTACCCCTACCACCCCTGCGGAAGGGCCTGCCTCTTCCTCTGCCTGTCATTTTTTAAATCACCCTGTGACAAAACTCTTAGTCCCTATACCGCTGAAGGACTGCTGCAGTATAGGGCAGCGGTCAGCAGTAGTGCACGTCAACCCTATGTATTGTGGACCGATAGCGGTCCTTACAGAACAGCAGACTGTACTGCACTCAGGCCTATGTACCGTAGCACCCTATACCAAGTTACCAGTCCTTATAAAAACTTTTGTGGACCAAGCAGGTTGTGTGTTAGTGTTTAGCAGACTGTGCGTCAGTCCCTATACCGCTGAAGGACTGCTGCAGTATAGGGCAGCGGTCAGCAGTAGTGCACGGCAACCCTATGTATTGTGGACCGATAGCGGTCCTTACAGAACAGCAGACTGTAACGCACTCAGGCCTATGTACCGTAGCACCCTATACCAAGTTACCAGTCCTTATAAGAACTTTTGTGGACCAAGCAGGTTGTGTGTTAGTGATTAGCAGACTGTACGTCAGTCCCTATACCAATGAAGGACTGCTGCAGTATAGGGCAGCGGTCAGCAGTAGTGCACGGCAACCCTATGTATTGTGGACCGATAGCGGTCCTTACAGAACAGCAGACTGTACTGCACTCAGGCCTATGTACCGTAGCACCCTATACCAAGTTACCAGTCCTTATAAGAACTTTTGTGGACCAAGCAGGTTGTGTATTAGTGTTTAGCAGACTGTGCGTCAGTCCCTATACCGCTGAAGGACTGCTGCAGTATAGGGCAGCGGTCAGCAGTAGTGCACGGCAACCCTATGTATTGTGGACCGATAGCAGTCCTTACAGAACAGCAGACTGTACTGCACTCAGGCCTATGTACCGTAGCACCCTATACCAAGTTACCAGTCCTTATAAGAACTTTTGTGGACCAAGCAGGTTGTGTGTTAGTGTTTAGCAGACTGTGCGTCAGTCCCTATACCGCTGAAGGACTGCTGCAGTATAGGGCAGCGGTCAGCAGTAGTGCACGTCAACCCTATGTATTGTGGACCGATAGCGGTCCTTACAGAACAGCAGACTGTAACGCACTCAGGCCTATGTACCGTAGCACCCTATACCAAGTTACCAGTCCTTATAAGAACTTTTGTGGACCAAGCAGGTTGTGTATTAGTGTTTAGCAGACTGTGCGTCAGTCCCTATACCGCTGAAGGACTGCTGCAGTATAGGGCAGCGGTCAGCAGTAGTGCACGGCAACCCTATGTATTGTGGACCGATAGCGGTCCTTACAGAACAGCAGACTGTACCGCACCCAAGCCTATGTACCGTAGCACCCTAGACAGACCAAGTTACCAGTCCTGATAAAGAGCTTTGTGGAACAAGTGAGTTGTGAATGATTAGCAGACTGCAGCAGAAGGGCAGCAGTCAAGTATAATATTCTTTCTATATTTGGAAGAAAGAATATTATACGTGTACAAGCCTATTACCGTACCACTGATACCAGTCCTGAAAAGAACCTTTGTGGAACTAATAGTAACAGCAAGTCTTTAAAATTATCCTCACTGCCTGACACACTGCTTCCTGCCTGTCCCTATACAAATTGGCAAAAAAGAGTAGGCTGGAACGATTAGCTGGAACAGCTCTTTTGTGGACCTGATAGTAACAGCTAATGATGATGATGATGATGATGATGAAGAAAGACTAATCTGGCTGAGCTGTCCCTAAAATAGCAGCATACAGCGCTCTGTCCCTTTATCTAAACTGACAAAAGAAACTCAGGCTGCTGACCTAACACCTATACCAGTCCTGAAAAGAACTTTTGTGTACCAAATAGCTAGCGTTTTCTCTGTCCCTACTCCACACAGGATCCTTTCCCTACAGTGACAGAAGAAAGAATGTAAAATGGCCACCGGATCGGGTGTATTTATAGGTTAGGGGGAATGTCCAAGTGTCCATGAGCTGTCATGTCTCAATTGGTTGTCCTGTAACACATGATAAACGTGTCACGAAAGGTTAAAGTTCTTGTATACATTAAACACGTAAGTCCGCCGGGGCGAACGACGGAAAAAGGCGTTCGAACCCGCGGACGGCGAAAGTCGGAAATTCGCCGCGAAACGACCGCCGGGCGAAACGTTCGTCCATCACTAGCCAGTACTGGAAAATCTCTCTTCTTCACTTTTTACGGGAAGCATCCATTCTTTCCCTTTCCTGTTCCAATCACTTCTCTCATACCAGCAGCAGCTGAGACCCAAAGGAACTTCAAATCAATCTGGGAAGACATTTCTAATCTTCTTCTGGCTGCTTCTAGGCATTAAACGGCAGCAGATTGCCATCGTCGTCTTGGTCCTAAGTTCCTACCTAGCGATAGAGTTTGGCTCTCTACCAAGCACATCCAACTCCAGGAGCCCACGATTAACTTTCCCCCTCTCTTCATTAGTCCCTTTTCAATTCTCTGTCAGATCAATACAGTTGCTTTTAAGCTCCGCCTGCCCTCTCATCTCAGATCCTCAATGCCTTCCATGGAGGAGCCTGTGTCACCTGCTTGCCCGTTGGCTCACACCAGTAGCACCACAACATCTGTCTTATCAGAAGATGGATTGGGGACAGTGGAAGAAGGGGAGGATCAAAGTAGACAGCCTTTTTACATAATGCGGAGGATTAACCCCTTAGGTTTCACAGTGAGAATAACCAGCATGCTTTACTGCATATACAGACTGATTTTACTGTCGTGGGTTTAGTAACACTTTAAGTAAAATGATTCTAAAATGAAGAGAGAGGCTTAGGTTAGGGATACCAAATCCACCTCTTGGTCTCAAGAACTATTGAGTAGAGATAGCCTGGACACCCCCCCGTTCAATTTGCTGCAGAATTCTCGAACATTGCAAAAGTTTAGACCTGAACAAGGAAAAATTTAAGTCCATTGAAGTCGATGGGACCCGAACTTGAAAAATCAAAAGTCCCCATTTTGAAGGCTTATATGCAAGTTATTCTTATATGCAAGTTATTGGCCATCAAAAGGGTATGGGCAAGGTGTATCAATGCACAAAAAGTTTTAAAAAGATTGTTTTTAAAGGAGCAGTGATTTTAATGATGCTTAAAAATGAAAAATTTCTTTAATATATAGTGCCTGGGGGATCCCGTTAGTCTGGCTGTAAAGTGTCTCATCTGTATTGTGAATAGAACCTGCTGCAGCAAAACTGATATTTATAGAGAAAAAAAATACATTTACATTGATTTCCCTGCAAGCTTTTTTTATTTTGTAAACAATGGCTTGGGGAGCCAATCTGTATGATAAGGCCACAATTTAGTGCACTCGGAACAAGATAAGAGATTTTTTGGACAAATTCTGGTGTCTCTTTGGCAGACTTGGATGGAAATAACTAATTTTTGTACCACTGTGAGCAAGCCTTATGTAAAGAAGCAAAATTATAGTACACTTAGGCCAAGATGAACATTTTTTTTTAGATAAAGTCTGGTGTCTTATTCGCAGATTTTGGGTAGAAGTAACAGGTGTGGAAAAATTGGGCTTTGGGTGTTGGTGGTGCCTTCACACTGTAACCCTACAGAGGTACTGTTGGTGGAGTCCATCAGTGTACATCAATGTCCGTGATATCACTGGATCTCCGACGGAACTCCCTGGAGACTTGGAAGCCGGCGGTGAGTACCAACCAAAAGGATTTCGATCGATCAAAAAATTTATCGTTTAATCGAGGAATTAATCTTTAAATTCCACAGCCCTAATATATATATATATATATATATATATATATATATATATATATATATATATATATATATATATATATATATATATGTATATATATTTTTTTTTTGTAGAGACCCTAGAGAATAAAATGGTGGTTGTTGCAATATTTTATGTAACACTGTGCTTGCGCAGCAGTTGTTCAAATGCAATGTTCGGGGACAAAATTACACTTTAGGGAATTTAAAAAAGAACTAACCAGTAAAGTTAGCCCAATTTTTTTGTATAATGTGACAGATTTTACGCCGCGAAAATCATGAGAGAATCGTCATCTTTTTATTCTAAGCAAAAAAATCATGATTCTCATTTTGGCCAGAATCGTGCAGCTCTACTCTTAATGAATGCAAGAATTGGCCATGCTGTAAAATGTTTTAATTTGATGCCCAGGTGAAACAGTTGCAGAAAAAATTGGTCTTTGGGTGTCAGTAGTGCCTTCACCCCATAAACTCTTGATGAAAGCAAGAATTGGCTTGCTGTAAAAAATAGAAATGTGATGCCCCTGTCATACAATTGTGGAAAAATTGGGCTTTGGGTGTTGGTGATGCCTTCACACCGTAACCCTATAGAGCAGGGATATGCAATTAGCGGACCTCTAGCTGTTGCAGAACTATAAGTGCCATGAGGCATAGCAAGACTCTGACAGCCATAAGCATGACACCAAGAGGCAGAGGCATGGTGAGACTTGTAGTTTTACAACAGATGGAGGTCTACTAATTGCATATGCCTGCTATAGAGGAATTCTTGATGAAAGCAAGATTTGGCAAGAGTTGCAGAAAAATTGGTCCTTGGGTGTTAATTGTGCCCATGAAACTTATACCAAAAAATTACTTCAAGATAAAATCAACACCCACAAAGCTAGGCAGCCTAGACAGTCTTGCAGAGATTCGAGATCCCAATAAAACGTAATCAGTAAACTCATCATCAGGGACTTGATAGCTGCTGTTAATCCAGGACTGATTTATGTTGACAAATGTCAGCTGGTCAATGGAGTCTGTGCACAGATGCACTCTTTTATCTGTCACTAGACCTCAGGAAGCATGCTGGATGCAGAGCAGTGAAGCAGCTCAATTGCATACTGGCCAGTGGTCTATTCACATGACCAAGAAACCCAGTGGATTGTCTACTGGAAAGCTGTCCAGGTCTGTTTTCGCCCCTAGATAATCTTCCACTATATGATGCTAAGGGGGCCACTGAATCTTGAAGCTGACAGCCCTGGGCACCGTGGACTAAAATATTTTTGGAATGCATCACTGAAGCAGCTCCCTTCTCCACCACTCCTCCTTTGACTGACAGATGCCTCAAAACTAGCTTTTTCATGAGACTGTAACCTACCAGAGTCTGGAAAGGCATTACATAAACTTTTCTTTAAGGTGTCCTTAAGATATTTCATCCTGCGCTCCCTCTGCAAGGGCAGAATTATTGCCAGACAATAATGATCCTTATTCTTGATGCCATAAATTCTTGTGTCCTTTTGCAGACTTCGAAGAATAAGGGAGCCAATGCACTGCAAGTTTGCAGAGGAATGGGAAGCAGAGTCCTCTGCGTCACTGAGGATTACAGTATCTGGAACTGCCTTCTCCAAACCACTACTCCCAAGGTTTCTAGGGACTGAAAAGCATCTCCTAAGGTTTGACATATGTCTTCCTCTGCTTCTATGCCTCCAGAAATGACGGAATCCTTCTCCTCCCTCTCCTCTTGTGTGTTCTGTGGCGTCACAAGAATGGTGTCTGTATAAAGCGTACCTTGAGAGGAAATGAAGTCCTCCTCTTCCTCAAACTGCTCTGCCTCAAGTGCCCTGTCCGTAATGCCAAGCAGAGTATACTCCAGCAGGAACACAAGAGGGATTATGTTACTGATGCATACACTGTCACAGCTCATCATCCCTGTCGCCTTCTCAAATGGTGACAGTACAATGCATGCATCCTTTATTAGCAGCCATTGGCGTGGGGAAAAAAAGTTGAACTGCCTTAAGCCTGTCCTTGTGCTGTACTCACAAAAGCACTCGTAATGGCCCTCTGCTGCATGTGCAGTTGCTGTAGCATTGCCAAAGTTAAGTTCCACCTGGTGGGCATATGACAAGTTAGGCGGTTTATCAGCAGGTAGACTTCCCGTTGACGTGCAGCCAACCGAGCACTCGCTGTGTATAACCTCCTGAAATCACTCTTCTGGCCTGCTTTAGAAGATCTTGCAAACCTGGGTACCTGTTTAAGAAACAATGCTCCACCAAATTGAGGACATGTGCCAATTTGGGCGGACAGTGGCTTAGTGCAATTATCGCACACCATCATTCCTGGCTGAAGCTTCTGTGGTGAGAACCATCCCTGGGCCTGCTTCTACAGAGCTGAAAGAATCTCTGCTCCGGTGTGGCTCCTGTCCCCTAGACAAACCATCTGAAGTACTGCATGGCATCTTTTAGCCTGACTTGTTGAATGGCCCTTTGAATGCTTAGGGGGTACTGGTTGTTCATAGGACAATCCAGCAGAGGAGGGCATAATGGAGGAGGAAAAGGCAGTGGAGCTGACAGATCTCGCATCATCACCACTAGCTGTATGGAGACATGGTGGCAAAGCAAGCTCCAGCACTGAGCCATGTCCTACATCCTTCCTAGTTGCAAGCAGAGTTATGCAGTGTGCTTTGAACAAAATATTTCACCCCTGACCATGCTTGTTGGACCACATGTCAGCAGTAAAGTGGACCTGGCAGCTGACTGCCTTGCCCAACGATGCCAAAACATTGCGTTCTATGAGATGGTACAGAGCTAGAATGGCCTTACATGCATAGAAATAGCATCTCGGAATCTGCCATTGTGGTACAGCACATTCTGCAAATTCACAGAAGGGGGTAGAATCCATCAGATGGAAAGGCAGGAGTTGTAAAGCCAGTAATTTGGAAAATCTGGAATTTAGATGCTGGGCATGTGGGTGGCATGGAGTGTAGTTTTTTGTGCTGCAGTAGCTGGGGCAGAGAAATTTGCCTGCTATACTCTACAGCTGGTGGTGTGATGCTGGCAAACATGTTAAAAGGACCTGTGACACCCTTTGCTATACCATCATCCCTGTCAGTGGAGGATGCTAAGAGGTCATGAGATATAGCCGAGGTAGACATGAAAGGTGCGGCGTAAGGAGAAGAAGAATTGTGTCCCTTGTGTGTGGCTTTCAGGTGCTCTTGCCAAGGGGTTGAGAGGTGGGAGGTTAAATGCCTTGTCAAGCATGTGGTACCAAAATGACTGGTGTTTTTGCCACGCTTGATCTTCTTGCGGCAGAGATTGCCAATTGCAGCAGTGCGATTGGCTGCACATGTGCTAAAAAATGCCTACACAGCTGAGCTATGGGAAGTGGTCTGGGAGATAACAGCTCTACATTCTAATGGAATAGGGAGGCTGCTCTCTACTCTTCCATGATGGCTACCTTTGGAGGACAGCCTACCTTGTTTGGGTTGTTTCTCCCCCCTCACTTTCTTCCACTGATCTATCTGGCACCCACGTCACGTCAGTGACCTCATCATCATCCCCTCCATCCTAATCATCACTGAAGCCAACGTGGCAATATACTGAGGCTGGGGAAACATGACTGCCAATTTGTTGTTTATCAGTGTTCTCCCCTCACTGTAGGCTCATGTTACTGCCTTCCTCTACCTCAGAACCAAAATCAGAATCAAGTAATGCCTGTGCATCCTCAAGAAGCAAACGGCTGACGCTGTGTTCAAATACTTTTGCTGACTGCTCCATGCATGGTGCTGGGGCTATGGCAGCAGTAGCTGTGGACAAAGAGGCAGAATAAGCAGCTCTGACAGCTGTGATGGACTGCGCACTAGTATCAGCATTGGGGTCGGGGGGTTGGAAAAGACAGTTAACCAGAAAGAAGACTTGGTGAATATATGAGGCTGGTACTCTTGTTCCTAAAGGGTTAAATGTAGATATAGCTCTCAATTGCCTTATAAATGATCTATGACAAGGGGATTTATGTGGCAATTGTGGTTGGATAAGGCTATTAGGTAATGTTCATATTTCCTTGTACTTTTTTAAAGACATTTTATATACATATTTTTCATAATTTGTGTATTTGGAATATGATTTTTAATGGTGGAGAGATTAATTTGTTACTGTGGTACATCATGTAGGGCAGTATGTAGGTAATTTATATCATTTTGATGTATAATGATTTTTTTTTTAAGTTTTATTTTTTATCATATTTTTATTCTTTTTATGATAATAATATGCACTTTAATATGAGAAAAATGTGTTCCTTAGGATTTTGGCATTTTCAAAAACATTGATATAATCGATTTTTACATTCATCTATTATTTGAGGATTGATTTTGTAATATTGAGTGTTGTTTACATGTATTCCATTGTTAGAATTCTGGCAGAGATCTCACTGACAGCTCCCAATCCAGAGGCAGGCCAGCCGTGCCGTGTCTATTTAATGGGTTCTTTCTCAGCAATCTGATCCTCTCGATGACGTCATATTGAAAGACTGAATCATTTGTATCTCGCAATGCCTGACATATACAGCACCTATATACCTTCCAACCATCCCAGATTCACTGAAACAGTCCGTGATTTCCCTACAAATCTGAGCTGAATCTTGCAACGGAGCCTGGGGCTGGAGTTCCAGCACTTGAGTTCCAGCAATTGACTCCACCTGTCAGTATGCGCCACACTGCAGCTGTCAAGGCTGAGACCGACATGCCAGTGTCACGGTTTAGCCTGCAGAGTTCTGTGTGTCAAATTCTTACCTCCTTGTTGCAGTGTCTAGGACTCCATTTCACGTTTGCTGCTGGCTTCTCTGTTCACCTATGGGTGTTGCCTGCTCCACTGTGGGTTTGTATCCTTTCCATTCTATTTCTTCCTTGGTCACCTCCTTGTTTGCCGCCCTATATATACATGTGCTCAGTGCAGCGCTCCTTGCCTAAGCAACTTCACGGTTCTCTGAGCTCCTGTTCGCTTGTTTATTCTGTGTCTGACTACCTGTGTACCGACCCTGGCTTCATTTACTGTCTGTGCTTGTTCCCTACCTGACCTGACCTAAGCTTGTCTCCTGGATTTCCAATTTTTTCCTGCTGCTTGTACTCTGCACACGTGAGTGGTCTCTGCATCCTCAGCTGGGCGTACTGGGGGGCTGCGACCTGGTTCCAGCTTGCTGCAAGTCCATCCCCATCATCAGGGGCTCTGGTGAACAAGCAGGCTGGGGCTTAGACTCTACACCCTGGCAATCTACAAGGGCTCACTACCACAGACGTTTGACAGCTAGCCAGCCCTACCCCCCCCCTTTACCCTCCCTCTCACCAACCCACCTGCTTTACATCCCATTCAAAAGGGAGAGGAGGGAGGCTGGGTCGCCTCCATCTTCTCCTCATGTCTCCCCGTGCCTACCCACAACCCCTGCCCCCCCTGTGCCTGCCCACAGCGTGCACCCAATGCTGTGTCTGTGAAGGGGTTGTGTGGGCAGGAATATTAACAATGTCACTGCCTGAGTTTCTGGAGACCAGAAAGCCTCGGTTGAGTAAAGGTATGTGACTGAACTCACCCTTCCCTCTTTCTTCCATCTAATCTTTGTTTCTTCCACATAATATAATGAACCTTCCTGCCTTCTATGTGCCATAGTGATCCTTCCATCCTTCCATGTACCTTAGTGATCCTTCCTACCTTCCATGTGCCATAGTGCCTAGAGATGGGCTGAGCGACCCCCTGTTCGGTTTGCAGCAGAACTTTTGAACATTGCAAATGTTCGGAACTGAAGAACGAACTCCATTGAAGTCTATGGGACCCAAACTGGAATAATCAAACGTGCCCATTTTGAAGGCTTATATGCAAGAAATTGTGCATACAATGGTTATGGGGGTCTGGGTACTGCCCTGGGGGACATGTATCAATGAAAAAAAAGTTGTTAAATGTTTTTTTTTTTTTTAAATGAGCATTGATTTACAGATGCTTAAAGTGAAACCATCAAAATGAGAAATAACAATAAAAAATTAAAAACTCCTTTAACCACTTTCAGACCATTTTGCTGGTCAATGACCAGAGGTCTTTTTACAATTTGGCACTGCGCTGCTTTAACTGGTAATTGCGTGGTCATGCAATGTTGTACCCAAACAAAATTTGCGTCCTTTTTTTCCCACAAATAGAGCTTTCTTTTAAAGGTATTTGACTGACTCTGCGATTTTTATTTTTTGCGATATAAACGTAAAAAGACCAAAAATTTCGAAAAAAAATGATATTTTCTACATTTTGTTATTAGAAAAATCCAATAAACTCAATTTTAGTCATACATGTAGGCCAAAATGTATTCAGCCACATGTCTTTGGTAAAAAAAAAGTCAATAAGTGTATATTTATTGGTTTGCGCAAAAGTTGTCACGTCTACAAACTAAGGTACATTTTCTGGAATTTACGCAGCTTTTAGTTTATGACTGCCTATCTCATTTCTTGAGGTGCTAAAATGGCAGGGCAGTACAACCCCCCCCCCAAATGACCCCATTTTGGAAAGTAGACACACTAAGGAAATTGATAAGAGGCATGTTGAGCCCATTGAATATTTAATTTTTTTGCCTCAAGCGATTGAATAATGACAAAAAAAAATAATTTTTTTTTTTTTTTTTACACAAAGTTGTCACTAAATGATATATTGCTCACACATTCCATGGTTATATGTGGAATTGTACCCCAAAATACATTCTGCTGCTTCTCCTGAGTACGGAGATACCACATGTGGTCGACTTTTTGGAAGCCTAGCCACGTACGGGGCCCCAAAAGCCAAGCACCGCCTTCAGGATTTCTAAGGGCATACATTTGTAATTTCACTCCTCACTACCTATCACAGTTTTGAAGGCCATAAAATGCCAAGATGGCACAAAACCCCCACAAATGACCCCATTTTAGAAAGTAGACACCCCAAGCTATTTTCTGAGAGGCATGTTGAGTCCATGGAATATTTTATATTTTGCCACAAGTTGCGGGAATATTACAAACTTTATTTATTTTTATTTATTTTTCACAAAGTTGTCACTAAATGATATATTGCTCACACATGCTATGGGCATATGTGAAATGGCACCCCAAAATAAATTCTGCTGCTTCTCCTGAGTACGGGGATATCACATGTGTGGGACTTTTTGGGAGCCTAGCTGCGTACGGAGCCCCGAAAACCAAACACCGCCCTCAAGCTTTCTAAGGGCATACATTTTTGATTTCACTCCTCACCACCTATTACAGTTTTGAAGGCCATAAAATGCCAAGATTGCACAAAACGCCCACAAATGACCCTATTTTAGAAAGTAGACACCCCAAGCTATTTGCTGAGAGGCATGTTGAGTCCATGGAATATTTTATATTTTGCCACAAGGGAGCCTAGCTGCGTACGGGGCCCCGAAAGCCAAGTACCACCTTCAGGCTTTCTAAGATCTATGCAGGGTCTCCACGAGGACGACAGAGTTCATTGTCGCTGAAGTGCATGAACCGCAAAATCTGCGTGCTCTGGACATGGAAGCAGAGAACACATGCATATGGTGAATTGGGTCAGTGGACCAATATGACCGCAACTCACTCTTTTTGGTTATGCCCATGTTGAGGGAGAGGCCCAGAAAGATCTTAAATTCGGAAACCGTAATTGGTTTCCAATGTCTGGCAAGGGCGGACCGGGGAATAGTGGCGATGTGTTGACCAGCGTACAAATTGCTTTGGTTCACAATAGATCTATAGAGATCTTTGGTGAAAAACAGTGAGTAAAAATCAAGTGGCGTAAAATCAACTGTTTTCACGTTAATGCCAGGTTGGCCAGTGAATGGGGGAAGTACGGGTTCTGGAGAAGTGGTGGGCACCCAATCAGGATTGGTGAATTCTGCAGGAAGGGCACTATGGGTACGACGGGCCTGTCTTTGTCTTCGTCTTGGTGGCAGCGGGACACTACTTGTGCTTGCCACCTCGCCAGCTTGAACTGCACTTATGGGACTCGCCACGTCACCACGTGCTACTGCAGTGCTGGATGTACGTCCAAGGTGTACTAGGCCGCTGGTGCTTGCCAGTTCACCAGAAGGATGAGCGGATGTAGTACATCTCTGCTCCATAAGAGGGACCTGCGATTCTTGCACCTCAACAACAGAAGAAGTTCGGGATAGGGTACGCCTGCCCTTAACAGGGACCTCATTTCCTTTGTCAGAGCTATCTGTCATGGAGCCGCTGTCCTCTACAGGATCGTATTCTGAGCCTGAATCTGACAGATGAGTGACTTTCTCTTCACTATCTATCATGCTCAGAAACGTGTAGGCCTCTTCACTAGTGTACCTTCGCTTTGCCATTTTGGGCTATAAATTTAGGGGTACACTAGTGAGACTCACAGGTAAGAAAGCACCTAGGCTGTCAGCGACTGTATCAAAACGCTACAAAAAAAACTGTTAGCGATCGCAGGGATCAAGCCTGACTCTGTGAATGCTGCAGTTATGTGTGTTGTGTTTTGTAAGTGACAGTGATCGATCGATACTGCACTTGGGTGGGCTGGGCTGGGCTTGGTGGAGGGGCTAAACGCAGGTGCTAGCATGTATCTGGGCTGATCCCGCTAACAATGCGTTTTTGGGAAACCTAAACTGCTGGCGACGCTAATATAGATCTGATCAGATCAGATATTGATCTGTTCAGATACTATATTACTAAGGGAGGTGTATGCTTTGCGCGTGGGTGTTAGCGGTACTGGCACTAACCTGGCGCTGCCTGGGGCGACGCAGACCCTATCTGACCCTCAAACTTATATCAACCGCTGGGTGATCAGGGGGTTAAACCTTTATTAGGTAATCAATGGCGGGTGCCCTGAAACTATAAAAAAATAACCAACCAACCAGCGTCACCTGTAAAAGTTATATGGTGATCACTGGTGAAAGGGTTAACTAGGGGGCAATCAGGGGGCTTTATGCGGTAGTATATGGGGGTCCCTGACGCTATAAAAAGCTGCGGCGAACCTAAATACCTACCTGCCTAACTAGCGTCACCTATGACACTAATACAGCGATCAGAAAAACGATCGCTTATTAGTGACACGGGGGCGACGGGGGGTGATCACGGGGTTAACCTTTATTGGGGGGTTAGGGGGGTATCCTAGACCTAAAGGGGGCTAACCCTGACTGCCCTAACAGTTATTGCAGTCACAAATGACACCAATACAATAATAAAAAAATAAAAAAAATGCAATTGGTGTCACTGTGACTGAGGGTGCAGGGGTGATTGGGGGGGTGATCGGGGGTGAAGGGGGGTGAAAGTGTGCCTGGCGTGTTCTACTGTTAGTGTAGTGTGTTGGTGCAACTCACTGATCATCTCTCCTCAGTGCCGGAATGAAAAAGACCGACACAAGGAGAGATTACATCACTTCCTCTGCCTGTGTTTACAATACAGGAGAGGAAGTGATGTAGGGGAAGAATTTCATTCGTCAGGAGAGATCGCGAGGGGGTGGCCATGAATGAATGGCCGCCCCCTCATCCCGGATCGCTCCTGCACGGAATCCGACCGCCGGTGGCACCGGGGGGGCCCAATCGGGCCCTCCACCCGCGGGAAGGCATGGATGTACCTGTACGCCAATATGCCTGCCCGTGCCATTCTGCCGACGTACATCGGCGTGCGGCGGTTGGCAAGTGGTTAAATAAATATAGTGCCCTGGGGGGTCCGCTTAGTCTGCCCGGAAAGTGGCACATCTGTAACATGTATTGAACATGCTGCAGCAATAATGACATTTATAAAGCCAAAAAAAAATTACATTTCCATTCAAGCTTTATTTATTTCATAAACGGCTTGGGGAGGCAGTCTGTATGACGAGGCCAAAATTTAGTGCACTAGGAACAAGATTAAAGATTTTTTGGTTAAATTCTGGTGTCTCTTTCGCAGACTTTGGATAGAAGTAACAGGTGAGGAAAAGTTGGGCTTTGGGAGTTGGTGCCTTCGCATCGTAACACTATAGAGGTACACTTGATGAAAGCAAGAATTGGCCTTGCTGTTAAAAATTTAAATTTGATGCCCCATCAAATCAACAGTTGGAGAAAAATTGGTCTTTGGGTGTCGATGATGCCTTCACACTGTAACCCTATAGAAGTACTCTTGATGAAAGCAAGAATTGGCCTTGCTGTAAAAAAAATGCAATAAAATGCTCCTGTGAATTATAAAAATAACTGAGCCACCAATCAAAATTGGCAAGCTGCTAGCACTACAATTCGACAAATTGTGCAATGTGAATGAGGGTTAAGTGCAGCACTGAATATGAATAAATGTCCAAGTTTGCAAACAGTTAAAGTGACAGTGCAACGCTATAATGGGCAATGACTGACACCTACAACATAAGTAAAATAATTGTGATAAAGCAAAATAATACAAAACAGTAATGAATCACAATGTCCATCAAACTGAATCTGAAAAGACTTAAGTGAGTCCAAACAGGTAAAGGTAACTTGAAGTGAAAAACAGTTCACAAATGGTGGAAGATAAATGTTCTGCTTCTATGATGCAGAGCCACCATGGAAAGAATTCACTATGTCCCTTGGGAAAGGAAACCACCATGGAGAGAGTTCATCATCCAATGTGCAGCCACCACCAAACAAGAGGATTGAGTACTCTTGCCAAATAGTGTGGGGCCCCCTGCCAGCAGCAAGGAGCCAAACAAGCGAAAAAATTGGAGAGACTTGGACTTCACAGGTAGTGATGGACGAACTTCAGATGGGACGTTTCGCGAACGCAATCCTGCGAACGTGCCCAAATGTTCGCGGCGGACCTCATTGACTTTAATGGCAGGCGAACCTTAAAAACCTCCAGGTCATATTTTCAGCCACAAAATACTTACTAGCTGTGCACACATAGTCCCACAACATGGACACGGACATACCAGAAGTATTAAGTGAATCTGGGATCGACAATGACAAGCATTCTTTTTTATCTGTGAAATTTTGTCAATTCAGGAGCGCATGAAGGCCATGGATGAGAGGCAAGATCAAGCCAGGCTATGAAGGGGATGCAGGAGATGATCAGTGCCACAGTCAGGGCAGCGCAGTCCTGTACCAGTGTCCCAGTGTGCCACCCTGTGCTTGAGCCCCTGACCCCTCCCTCTGCCCAGCCCTTACACCCACCAATGCAGGACTCCACTGCGGTGGTCTGGAGGTGCCACTCCAGTGCTGATCCTCAGCCATGGTGCTGGCCCTGCCTGCTGATTGGCTTCTCCGCTGCTATCTCCCTCACTGACACCAGCACTTTGATAGAACACTGACACCAGCACCGTGGTAGAGACTGAGAACTGACACCAGCACCAAGATAGAGAGCACTGAAACCAGCACCGTGATAGAGAGCACTGACACCAGCACCGAGATAGAGAGCACTGGCACCAGCACCAAGATAGAGAGCACTGACACCAGCACCGTGATAGAGAGCACTGACACCAGCACCGAGATAGAGAGCACTGACACCAGCACCGTGATAGAGAGCACTGACACCAGCACCGAGATAGAGAGCACTGACACCAGCCCAGAGATAGAGAACACTGACACCAGTACAGTGATAGAGAGCACTGACACCAGCACCGAGATAGAGAGCACTGACACCAGCACCGAGATAGAGAGCACTGACACCAGCACCGTGACAGAGAGCACTGACACCAGCACCGTGACACAGGGCACTGACACCAGCACCAAGATAGAGAGCACTGACACCAGCACCGTGATAGAGAGCACTGACACCAGCACCGAGAAAGAGAGCACTGACACCAACACCGAGATAGAGAGCACTGACACCAGCACCGAGATAGAGAGCACTGACACCAGCAACTTGCTGCGGGACCCAAAAATATGACACCGCTCAACGTCTTCAAACAGGAGGGTACGGGCATATAGTACGGTGTGCTTTTTTTGTACAAGTGAGCCAAAGGTAGAAAAAAGGTCCGTGTGCTAGATTATATAAATTGTTTATAGAGTTATGGATATACATGGTCTACTGGTCACATGTGTTGAATTCCTCCAAGATCCATGCCTCATTCATTTTTAGAAATGTGAGGTAGTCAACACTGTTGTGAGCTAGGCGAGTACGCTTATCGGTCACGATCCCCCCTGCTGCTCTGAATGTCCTTTCGAACAGGACACTGGACGAGGGGCAAGCCAACAGTTCCACTGAAAATTGTGCAAGCTCTGCCAAGAGGTCAAGCCTGCCCACCCGGTAGTCCAGGGGTTCATCACTTCTCAGATCGTCCACATCGGCGGTTAACCCGATGTAGTCGGACACCTGTCGGCCTAGGCTTTCCCTGATGCTGGATCCGGAAAAGACACCTGTCAATGGGTCGGCTGAAAGAATGATCTCATATCAAAAGTGACCAACACATATTCAAACCGCCCTCTTCTTACAGGCACTGTTGGATTGGCACCCGTAACTCTTTCTCTGGGAGTGGGAATTCCTCTGCCAGCGTAAGCAAAAGCAGAATGCAGCATTTCTCTAAGCAAGGCCTGTGAGTGCTCCATTCTGACAACCCTCTGTGATGGTGGTAACTTTTCTGCCATTTTGTGTTTGTACCGAGGGTTTAAGTACGTTGCCACCCAGTACTGGTACTTGACCTTTATGCTTTTTATACGGGGGTCCCTGTTAAAAAACTGGGGCATGAAGGCCCCCATTTGCACTAAACTGGAAGCGGTGGCCTGGCTCCTGCTCATCATCCAGGATAATGTCGTCCTCCTCGTTCTCCTCCCCCCATCCACAGACAACAAAAGGGATCCCAGAAAGGTTTAAAGCATGCTCTTCTTGCTCCTCCTCATCCACCCCGTCACCATCCCCCTCTGACTCTTCAGACTCCTGTTGTTGACTTGTCTCAGATAGAGTAGCCCCCCTTGGGAATTCATCCAGCATTGCGACTTCCTCATCTTCCTGCTCCTCCATGGCTTGATCAATGACACGACGCAATGCACGCTCCATAAAGAAGGCGTAAGGTACGATGTCACTGATGGCACCATGGCTGCGACTGACCAGTTTGGTGATCTCATCAAATGGCCGCAGAAGTCTGCATGCGTTGCGCATGAGCAGCTACTGGTGCGGTGAAAAAAAACAAGTTCCCCAGAACCTGTTCTGCCACAGAGTTCGTATAGGTAGTCGTTAACTGCATGTTTCTGGTGGAGCAGCCTATCAAGCATATAGAAGGTTAAGTTCCATCGCGTCGGGCAATCACAAATAAGACGTCTGACTGGCAGATTGTGTCACCGCTGAATGTCAGTAAGGCGAGCCATGGCCATGTAAGATCTTCTGAAATGGGCCGAGATTTTCCTTGCCTGCCACAAGATGTCCTGGACCCCAGGGTATTTAACAAAGAATTTCTGCACGACCAAGTTTAAGACATGTGCCATGCATGGCACATTTGTAATTTTTCCCTGTTTCAATGCGCTAAGCAGATTGGCAATGTTGTCACACACCACTTTACCAACTGTCAAATTGAGCGGTGTTAGCCACTGATCTGCCTGTGAACGCAAAGCTGAAAGGAATGCAGGGCCAATGTGGCTCTTGGCTTCCAGGCACAACAGACCCAGCACAGCATGGCAACGTCTCACCTGGCATGTCGAATAGGTTCTAGGGATCTTGGGTGGTGCAGCGGAAGAGATGCTAGCAACGGAAAAGGAGGAGTCAGCCGAGGAGGAGAGGGAGGATGGCGTAGGAGGAGGAGAAGAAGAGGCAGGCCTGTATGCAATCCGTGGCGGTAAAACCAAATCTACACGGTGCCATGGGTTACATGCTTGACGGCCATCAGAAGGTTCACCCAGTGGGCAGTAAAAGTTATATACCTTCCCTGCCCGTGTTTGCTAGACCACGTGTCTGTGGTCAGATGTATCTTGGCACCGACACTGTGTGCCAGAGATACAGTCACTTGCCGCTGAACATGTCCATATAGCTCTGGGATGCCCTTCTGTGAGAAATACTTCCTTCCTGGGACCTTCCATTGTGGTGTTCCAATGGCCACAAATTTTCGAAAGGCCTCCGAGTCCACCAGTTTATATGGCAGTAGTTGGCGGGCTATCAGTTTTGACAAGCCAGCGGTTAACCGTTGGGCAAGAGGGTTATCCGGCATCATCATTTTTTTACGCTCGAACATTTGGCCCACGGAAGCCTGCCTTTTTCCTGAAAAACATGAGGACGGCATAATGGAAGGGGGAGTGGAGGACAATTCTGAGGAGAGAGGAGAAGGAGACGTAGAAGAGGCTGGACGGTGAGAGCCTGGAGTGTGGCTTTGTGGGTTCCGTTGCTCCCACTGGGCTCAATGATGGCAGCTCGTGTGCCTTCTTAAGGCGGTCATCCCTAGGTGAGTGTTGGGCTTACCGCGACTTATGCGTTGACTGCAAAGGCTGCAGATGGCAACACTATTGTCAGCAGCGGACACGTTAAAAAAAGCCCACACTGCGGAGCCATATGCCAGCGTCCTGGGAGCACCAGATGTGACCGTACATTGTTGATGCCTCGCTCCTGATACATTAGCAGTCTGGTTTGTCCCTCCTGTGCAATGTAAGTTCTGCCTGCTTCTCCTCTCTATCTGCTGGTCCATATATCCCTCTGAACTCCCCTCCTCTTTCTCTCTTGTGGGCACCCACGTGACATCCCTAGACACGTCATCATCGATGTTATCTTCCCCACTGCTATAATTAGAGATCTCGGAGTAGGCAGCAACAGCGGGGACCAACCTCCTTGGGCTGATCTGGGTACTGTCGTCAGACTGCTGAGTGGAGGTTGTTGCTACCTCCTCTTCCTGATCCAATGCCAAGAATGGCTGTGTGTGAAATGTCCTGTGATGGATCGGAAAAAAATTCCTGTGACTCAAGCGGAGGGTATATGGTGGTGTTGGTGGTAGTGTCTTTGGGGGTGCACACAGCAGAGAGTGAAGAGGGTGCAGATCGAGAGGATGAGGAGGGTACAGAAGAGTAAGGCTGAGTGAGCCACTCAACCAAGTCTGATGCATCCTTTAACGTAATCGAACGCACCTTCTGCAATTTCCCACTTTGGCTCAAGCCTCTTGCTCCTGCCCTACCACTACCACCCCTGCCTCTTCCTCTGCCTGTCATTTTTTAAATGACCCTGTGACAAAAGTCTCTAGAGAAGTGCAGTATATGTGGAAGAAGGTATATAACACCCCGCTTCAATCTGTCGTTTTGGGGGGCCACTGGTCTATCACACCAGTTATAATACTTTTTTCTAATTGCGTTTGTCACTCTTTGTAGTATCGCTGCAGAACCGCTCAGCAGTCACAATGCTGCACAGTAGAAATGCACTTTACAATGCTTTCTATATTTGAAAGTATTTTATACGTGTATTACACCCCTATGTACTGCACACCAAATAGTACACCTATACCAGTCCTTAAAAGGACGTTTGTGGTCCTAATAGTAGCTAGCTAGTGAATTACAGACTGTCCCTGATCCAAAACAGCAAACTCTATCCCTACACTGAGAAAAGACAGCTGCAGAATCGGTCAGCACTGCAGTGCACTATAATATGCTTTCTATATTTGAAAGAAAGTATATTATAAGTGTATATATTATAAGTGCCGCCGGCGTGCTCCCGACCCATGGATGGGCACTTAAACAGCCACGTTCAAGTACGTGATTGTGCCCAGCCATGCCATTCTGCCAACGTATATGTGCAGGAGGGGGTCCTTAAGCGGTTAATGTATCATGAGCTGTAGATTTCTAATTTTTGGCAGGGGTTTCCTGAGACTGGAGAACTATTTCAAGGGTTCCTCTGTGTTGAAAAGGTTGAGAAAGGCTGGTATAGAGGTACTCTTGATGAAAGCAAGAATTGACCTTGTGTCAGGAACCATGAATCAGACTAAGACAGAAATGTATTAAAAATCACACCTTTTAATATAATGGTAAAAATGGTACAGATCAGTAAACGTGGTCAAAACATAAGCCAGGGATCGGTAACCAAAGCACATAGTCAGACAGGTCAGTAATCAGGAAACCAGAGATCAGCATAGTCAGAGGCAGAAGAACAGGAACAGGGACAAGAAGGGACGTCTGCCAGGCAAAGTCTTTCACAGGAACTCAGCAGAGAATCTCCAGATATGTTGACAATTATACAGCAGCGTAGCAGCCTGAGCACAGAGAAGAAAGCTGCTAAGAGCCCAGCCCTGACAGTACCCTCTCCTCAAAAATCCCTCCCCTTTGGAGAGGCACCAGTTTTGAGGGGAAACATCTACGGAAAGCACGTAGGAGGACGGGGGCATGTACGTCCGAGGATGAGACCCAAGAATGTTCCTCTGGACCGTACCCTTTCCAATGAACAAGTTACTGTATGTGCCTATGGAACCTATGGAAGTCAATGATTGATTGTATCTCATACTCTTCATGGTTCTCAACCTGAACCAGGCGAGGTCATTGTACGGAAGTGGTGAAGTTGTTGATCACCAAAGGTTTTAATGAGGAAACATGGTATACATTCAAAATACACATGTTAGAAGGAAGGTCTAATGTGTAAGCCACTGGTTTGATCCTACGGAGAATACGGAAAGGCCCAATATACCACGGTGCCAGTTTCAGTAAGGGAACACAGAGTTGAAGGTTACAAGATGACAGCAAGTCCCTGTCCCCAACTTGGTAGGAAGGTGCAGGTAGGCGTCGGTGGTCAGCATGGAGTCTGTACCTATCACTGGCACATTGCAAGGACTCTTGGACTGGCACCCAAGTGGAACGGAGATCACTGAGATGCTCCTCTAATGTGGGAATTCTTTCAGGAATAAATGAGTCAGGGAACATGGATTGTTGCAAACCATAATTTGCCATAAACAGAGACAATCAGGAAGCGGCATTGACTATTTTGAGCAAACTCCACCCAAGGTAAGACCAGTTGTTATGGTGGTCAGAAATATAGCAGCACAGGAACTGCTCCAAGGCCTGGTTGGCTCATTCTGTTGCCCCATTGGAATGCGGTTGATAAGCCGAGGAGAAGGAAAGTTGAATTCCCAACTGTACACAAAAGGCTCGCCAAAACCTGGAGACAAACTCACTACCCCTGTCTGAGATGATGACCTTGAAAAGCCCATGCAACCGTAAGATCTCCCAAGTGAAAATGGATGCCAGTTCTTTGGATGTAGGCAACTTCTTACAGTGCCTTGAAAAAGTATTCACACCCCTTGAAATTTTCTACAATTTGTCATGTTACAACTAGGGATGAGCTCGTTGTTCGATTCGAATGCATGTTCGACTTGAACATCGGCCGTTCATGCGTTCAGCAAATTCAGAACTTTGTGGACCGTTAGCACCAAATGGCCCACAATGCAGTACGCCATCACAGTGCATTGCTGGCTCATGATTGGCCAAGTATGCACTGTGACCCCACATGCTTGGCCAATCACAGCGCTGGCAGCGAAGAGAGCCATCCTGCCTGTGGCCAATTATAGCTCAGGGGGTTTAGTATACGCCCCACACTATATAAGGCCGCCAGCATGGAGGCCTTGTGTAGTGTGTGGGCATGCAGGGAAAGAGCTAGATAGGCAGTGACAGTGTGTTCTTTTCTCAGCCATCTGCAGGAGTTAGTGGGTGTTGTGTGCCTCCAACGCAGTATACACCTGTATCTACCCTTTATTGCTGTTGCTCTCTAATACAGCTATCTGCAGGAGTTAGTGGGTGTTGTGTGCCTCCAGCACAGTATACACCTGTATCTACCCTTTATTGCTGTTGTTCTCTAATACAGCCATCTGCAGGAGTTAGTGGGTGTTGGGTGCCTCCAGCGCAGTATACACCTGTATCTACCCTTTATTGCTTGTGTTCTCTAATACAGGCATCTTCAGGAGCTAAAGTGGGTGTGTGTGCCTCCAGCACAGTATACACCTGAAGATACCCCTTATTGCTGGTGTTGTCTGTTGCATAGCTTACATATTAGCCTTTAAAATTAGCACTTTTGATTTCGAACGTTCCAGTCCCATAGACTTTAATAGGGTTCTAAAGTTCGTATGAATGTTCTAGTGCGAACCAAACCGGGGAGTGTTCGGCTCATCCCTAGTTACAACCAAAAAAACCTAAATGTATTTTATTGGGATCTTATGTGATAGACCAACACAAAGTGGCACATAATTGTGAAGTGGAAGGAAAATGATAAAATGGTTTTCCAAATTAGATCTGGACTTTGACTGGGTCATTCTAACACATGAATATGCTTTAATCGAAACCATTCCATTGTAGCTCTGGCTGTATGTTTAGGGTTGTTGTCCTGCTGGAAGGTGAACCTCCGCCCCAGTCTCAAGTCTTTTGCAGACTCTAACAGGCTTTCTTCTAAGATTGCCCTGTATTTGGCTCCATCCATGTTCCCATCAGCTATGACCATTTTCCCTGTCCGAATCGAATGCTTAGACACAAAGGCACTATCTATCAACAGGCCCACTGCCCCAGAGTGGATTAGAGACTGTTTATTGATGGACAGCTCAGACCAATAAAGGGGTAACCAGAACTAGAGGCTTATCATTCAGAATAGCTGGGGATGCAACAATGCCACGGGCGTTTTCTTGACCAGTAGGACAAGACTTCAAAAAGTGACCTGCGTGGCCACAATAAGGGCACTATCTCTACCTCCTCCTAAAGGCCCTCTCCTTCGCAAAGAGATGTGTGAAGCCCAACTGCATGGGTTCTACTTCAATGTATGGACTCAGTACCAGGAGGCATGGGATGTGAGGGAGGCAAGGGTGGGGCTGCAAAGCTCGGAACCAAAGGAACAGGTGGCACTTGCAAGCGCTCCTTAAAGAAAGGTCTCTCTCAGAGTCTGGGGTCCATGAGAATGGAAAACGTGATTAATTTCTCCAGATTCGTAGGTATGTCTCGGGCTGCTATCTCATCTTTAAGGTTATCCGAGAGACCATGAGAAAAAACAGCCATGAGGGCCTCATTGTTCCAAACAACCTCTGCTGCCAGAGTACGGAATTCAATGGCCTAATCAGCAACAGTTCTCATACTCTGATGCACATGGAGCGAGCGGGAACATTAACCACTTAAGCCCCGGACCAATTGTCAGCCTAAGGACCAGAGGTCTTTTTACAATTTTGCACTGCACTGCTTTAACTGGTAATTGCGCGGTCATGCAATGTTGTACCCAAACGAAATTTGCATCCTTTTCTTCCCACAAATAGAGCTTTCTTTTGATGGTATTTGATTGCCTCTGTGATATTTATTTTTTACGATATAAAAGGAAAAAGACTGAAAATTTAAAAAAATAAAGATATTTTCTACTTTTTGTTATAAGAAAAATCGAATAAACTAAATTTTAGTCATACATTTAGGCCAAAATGTATTCAGCAACATGTCTTTAGTAAAAAAAATGTCAATAAGCGTATATTTATTGGTTTGCGCAAAAGTTATAGCATCTACAAACTAGAGTACATTTTCTGGAATTTACATAGCTTTTAATTTATGACTGCCTATCTCAATTCTTGAGGTGCTAAAATGGCAGGGCAGTACAAACCCCCCCAAATGCCCCCATTTTGGAAAGTAGACACCCCAAGGAAATTGCTGAGGAGCATGTTGAGCCCATTGAATATTTTTTTTTTGTCCCAAGTGATTGAATAATGACACAAAAAAAAAAAAGTTTACAAACAGTTGTCATTAAATGATATATTGCTCACACATGCCATAGTTATATGTAGAATTGCACCCCAAAATATATTCTGCTGCTTCTCCTGAGTACGGGGGATACCACATATGTGGGACTTTTTGGGAGTCTAGCCGCATACGGCACCCCGAAAACCAATCACTGCCTTCAGGATTTCTAATGCCGCGTACACACGATCAAACAATCGGGTGGAAAAGTCTGGCAAACTCAAGTCCGCCGGACAATCCCCCCGTGTGTAGCCTCTGACAGACTTTTTTGACCCAAAAGTACGGCGGACTTAGAAAGTAGTTTTGCACTCCAATTTTCCCGCCGGACTTGCATTTTGGCGGACAATCTGGCCGTGTGTGTGCCAGTCCGCCGTACTTTTGAAATGAACTGACTTTTCCCGCCCGGAGAAAAGTCCGCTCATTTTGAGCGGGTCTTCAGGTAGGCGGGGCCCGCGAAGGAGACGTCGCTGGCCCCGCCACCTGGTATGGACTTAAAGGGGAACCCCAACGCCAAAAAAAATCGGTGTGGGGGTCCCCCCAGGTCCACATCAGACCCTTGTCTGAGCACGCTACCCGGCCGGCCAGGAAAGGGGGGGACGAGCGAGCGCCCCCCTCCTGAGCCATACCAGGCCGCGTGCCCTCAACATGGGGTGCGCCTTGGGGAAGGGGGGCCGCGTGGCCCCCCACCCCAAAGCACCTTGTCCCCATGTTGATGAGGACAAGGGCCTCTTCCCGACAACCCTGGCCGTTGGTTGTCGATCTCTTTAATAAGGGGGCCCCCGGATACCGGCCCCCCACCCTATGTGAATGAGTATGGGGTACAATGTACCCCTACCCATTCACCTGTGAAAAAAGTACAAAAAAAAACACAACACAGGGTAAAAATAGTTTATTGCACAGCTCCGGGGGTCTTCCGTCTTTGGGGGTCTTCTCGCCGGACTCCTCCGCTATCTTCTGCTAGCTCTTTTACTAGCGGAGGAGCCCGGCTTTCTTCTTCGTCGCCGGCCTCTTCTTCCGACTTCGGGGGTCTTGTCCCCCACTTCGGTTCTTCTGCCGGGCCACCGTGCCTTCTTATAGCTCTTTTACAGGCGGTGGCCCGGTCTTCTGTCGCCTACTTTGCTTCTGTCTGTCGGGAACACCTGGGGCAGCATCTCAAAGTATATCCCAAGCTGCTTGGGAAACACTCTGCATTGAACTGATTCGCCCCCAAATGGGGAAGTGGAGCGGAACCAGACATACCTCTTACAGAGGTAATACTCAAGGTGGGTGCCTACACAAATATCATCAGAGACATAATGCCTCTGATGATATCCACATAAGTTGAGACATGTCAGGCTGCCGATGCAAGCACGCTGTGAGCCACAGAGTTTTTATATGTCATGATGTTCCTTTTTTCCTGTAAGTAGACTACAAGAAACGTGTGTTTTACCTCTATGGGCTTCACTATTGTTGCCTTTGTCCTTATTGGGTTTATATCCTGTTGGTGATCGCACAATAAATCCATCCTCTTGTGTGAGTCCTGATGTCTTTCTGATATTGATGCACCTGGATATTTCTATGACCTGCCTATCAAGTTTGGAGTGTGCCATTCGAGTCAATTACTGACCTCTTGCATCATATGATTACATTGCTTGTTTTCATATCTTTCTGGTAAGCAGATTGATAGCACATAGGTGTGGGGTGTTTTTCCTTTACACATTGAGGCTTTATGTCATCTCTATCTTATATTGATTTCCACATGGGCTATCGCATATATTTATATATTTTGCTTTATTGAAGTGCTGCACTTTAGACTTTTTATAAACCAGGGATCAGTAACCAAAGCGTGTAGTCAGACAGGCCAGTAATCAGGAAATTAGCATACTCGGAGGCAGAGGAACAGGAACCAGAAGAGACGTCAGCTAGACAAAGTCTTTCACAGGAACACAGCAGAGAATCTCCAGATATGTTGACAATTATCCGGCAGCTGAGCATCCTGAGCACAGAGAAGGAAGCTGCTAGGAGCCCAGCAGTGACACCTTGCTGTCAATGATATGCACCTGTTAGGTGCGTAAAAAATGTATCATTGGGTTTTACTTGTGCCCATGAAACCTACACCATAAAGTTTATTTCAAATGAAATCAATACCCACAAATTTAGGCAGCCTAGACAGTCTTTCAGAGGTTCAAGATCCAGAAAGCACTTAATCAGCCACATTGGCATCAGGGGCTTGATAGCTGCTGCTAATCCAGGTCTGATTCAGTTTGATAAATGTCAGCCGGTGCACAGAGTCTGTGGAAACAGTGCTCTCTTGTCTGTCAAAAAACTTCCGGCAGCACTGAGCACTCATTTATAAAGCACACTGGATGCAGGGCAGCCCAGCAGCTCTATTGCATACTGGGCAAGTTCTGGACAGTGGTCTATTCTCACCCAGTAACCCAGTGGATCATCAACCAGAAAGCTCTCCATATCTGTTTTTGCCCCTAGATTATCCCCACACCATATGATGAAGGGGCTGCTAATGGGATGTGGAAGCTGACAACCCTGGGCGTCGAGAACTAAAAAAGTTTTATAATGTATCACTGAGGCAGCCCCCTTCTCCACCACTTATCTCTTGACCATCAGAAGCCTCAAAACAACTATTTCTTGATCATACATCACGGGACACAGGAGCTCATTACATAGTGGGTTATATAGTCACCTCTGGTGATTGGACACTGGTTAACCCCAATTAAGGAGAATTCCTCCCCTATATAACCCCTCCCATATGGGAGGCACCTCAGTTTTTTCGCCAGTGTCTATGGTGGTTGGTCACGTAAAACATGTGCTATGAAGAAAGCTCTGTGCAGGTCCCTACAGGGGCCTAAGGGCTACAACAAACCGGATCCATATCTTGGGACGATATTTGACTCACAAGATGGTATGGTACCCGGGCCTCGTCAGCCGAAGAAACAAGGTTTGGCTTGTAAGTCCTCTCCTATTGGAAGACTGGGCTCTGGGAAAACAAGACTTGGTCTACTGTTTACATAGAGCGCACGAAAGTTTCTGGCAGAGTCTTTTACAAGGTCCATGTAGGAGGCTCTTCTGAGAAAGAGCCCCAGATAAACCTAAAGGTTGGCTAACACTGCCCGCCATGATGGGTGAATTGTTTCAGCAATTCCTGCAGCGAGGACAGGTAAGGGAAGTTAATCCTATATATAATTATATGATGGATTTTTCTTCATTTTGAGTAGTTGTATGTCTTACCTGGTTTCCACCACCAGAGGGAGTAAGAACAGCCTGATGCATACTTACATGCCTTTCAGTACACACGCTCAGTGAAGCCTGGTTCTCCAGAGGTCTCACGTCTCCACTGCAGTCCTTGCCACAACAAGGTAATACAGGGGTCCCTCGTAGTCTGGGGGTCCCACGCAGCTCTGATGAGACTTCTTTCCCCCCCTGGATTCCGGCGGTCCTCGTGCACACGCGCCACGCGCGCTCCCAGGCTAATGGAGGAGGGGGGAGTGTGGTTGTGAGCCGTGCACGTTGGTGTGCACGGCGCTGTACTGCGCAGGCGCCAGGTGGCAGTTTTAAAAGCCCAGAGCATCAGGGGACTGTAAGTGAGAGACACAGGAGCTGTGGGCAGTAAGCATCCCAGGGGATTGGATCCAGGCAAACCTTAGACATCTACTCAGTATCAGGTTGTGCAGTATTAAGCATATATATGTTATTGTGAGACTTTTAGCACAACAGTGATTGCACTTTGTACTAGTACCTCTGCTTTGTAGCTTAGGGCTATGTCTCCTCGTAAGAGGGTCTCAGGGGGAGGTAACAAGGGCACTGGTAAATCACCGCCTAGGTCCAGGGGTTCTAAAAATGCCTGTAAGTTACCATCCCCCCCTGCAAGACTGGAGCCAGCCTCACAGGACGAGTCAGTGCCCCTGTCAGGTTTTGCAGCCTCTCCTAATGTCCCAGCCCCGGTATATGTCACTGAGGACTCCCTTAGGGCTACATTGGAGGGTTCTGCTTCCCTGAAAGATAGCAGGAAAAGGGGTAGATCCCCTCCCTCTGCTGAGATTCCTCTCTCAGATGATTCTTCTGACAATGAGGAGAGATCCCTATCTTGGGACAGGGATCTTGAGCAGTCGGAGGAATCAGAGGAAGAGGAGAGAGTCCCCTCCTCCCAGGCGCTCAGAAAACAGGTGCAGTATTATACTGAATTGGTGCGTACCACATTCAGAATGCCTGCTGCTGAAGTCGCTACGTCCTCTGTTTCTTCCCTAGGAGTCAGGAAAATCCCACAGACTGCTTTTTCCTTCCCAATTCCTCCCTTAATGGATAAATTGATGTATGAGGATTGGGGACATCCCGATAAACTGTTTACTCCTCCTAAAAGGTTTTCCTCTGGCGGAAAGTTTCACCAAGAAATGGGGGGTCCCATCTGTCGATGCAGCTGTTTCTTGTGTGAATAGAAACCTGACCTGTCCGTTGGATAATGCTCAGGTATTTAAAGATCCAACTGATAAGAGGTTGGAAACACTATTAAAAGCCTCCTTTTCCATGACTGGCGCTGTAGTGCAACCTACAGTCGCAGTCGTGGGGTTGTGTCAGTTCCTCAAGGAACAGGTTAAGCAGATGCTTGGCCTCCTTCCCAGTGAGGAAGTGGAGAATTATGCAGAAATACCTCAAATTCTGTGTTTCATAATTGATGCGATTTTGGATTCTGTCCAACAAGCATCTCGTTTATCTCTCCTGTTGGTACACATGCGAAGGGCCCTATGGCTAAAGAATTGGGCAGCTGAGCTATCGTGCAAGAAGCATTTGATTGGGTTCCCGTTTAAAGGGGAACGTCTGTTTGGAGAAGAATTAGACAAATTCTTCCAAAAGATTTCAGGGGGTAAATCTACTCTCCTTCCAGTCAAAAAAAGCAAACGTCCATCATTTAGGCGTTCTCTCTCTCCCAGAGCATCAAGCTCTAAGCAGTGTTCGGCCTTCTCAACTCTCCTCTACAGGAAAGGCTCAGGGCCGGGCCCAAGGGCAGAAAAAGACTTGGGGGCGGAAGCCTGCCAAGAAGAGCCCAAAAGCTTCCTTGTGAAGGGGCGCCCCCACTCGGCCGAGTGGGGGGAAGGCTTCGGCAGTTTGCGGAAGCCTGGTGGGAAGAGATCCAGGACAAGTGGGTGATCTCTTCGGTGTCTCTGGGCTACAAGCTAGAGTTTCAGGAGAGTCCACCTTCTCGTTTTCTAAGGTCAAGGATCCCCAGGGATCCAGTAAAGCAAAAACCGCTATTTCTGGCCTTGGATCACTTACTATCCCAAGGGGTGATAGTAGAAGTGGACCCAAAAGAACAGGGTTCAGAGTTTTACTCGAATCTTTTCACCGTTCCGAAGCCAAATGGAAGTGTCAGACCTATCCTGGATCTGAAGGATCTGAACTGGTTTTTAGGCATCCGGTCCTTCCGAATGCAGTCAATTCGCACTGTAGTCTCCTCCCTGCAAGGGGGAGAGTTTATGGCATCAATAGACATCAAGGATGCATATCTCCATGTGCCAATTTTTCCCACACACCAAAGGTATCTAAGGTTCGTGGTAGAACGGCACCATTTTCAATTTGTGGCCTTGCCGTTCGGGCTCGCTACGGCCCCTCGAGTCTTCACAAAGATTCTGGACCCTCTCTTGGCAAACCTAAGAGCTCAGGGTATAGCCGCCATGGCTTATCTAGACGACTTGCTTCTCATGGAGAAAACAGTAGCGTTCCTGAACCACAGTGTTTCCAGAACACTAGAACACCTGGAAAGCCTAGGTTGCATTATAAACCTAGAAAAGTCGTCCCTGTAGCCTGCTACCAGGTTGGAATACCTGGGTATGTTTATCGACACCTCTCAGGGCAAGGTGTTTCTTCCAAGGCCAAAAGCCT
Organism: Lithobates pipiens; assembly: GCF_037356315.1. Lineage (NCBI taxonomy): Eukaryota > Metazoa > Chordata > Amphibia > Anura > Ranidae > Lithobates > Lithobates pipiens. Next base: position 178,608,742 of record NW_027507785.1, read on the forward strand.
TGGCCATCGGGATCTGGTGCACCTAATTCTGGGCAGGAGATCTTCCCCCATTCGGTTATGCATGAGACTGTTAGGGAAAATGGTTGCCTCCTTCGAGGCCGTTCCATTTGCCCAGTTCCACTCAAGGCCTCTGCAAAGATGTATCCTTGTGGCCTGGAACAAGAAGCCCCAATCCTTGGATCTTCCTATGCGTCTATCCCCAGGGACACGCAGGAGTCTCGTCTGGTGGTTACAAACCGAGAATTTGCTGAAAGGCAAAACCTTTCTTCCTCTTCCATGGAAGGTTATTACGACAGATGCCAGCCTGACAGGCTGAGGAGCAGTGTTAGAGGAGACATGCTCGCAGGGGAAATGGTCTGCGATCGAGAGGCTATTGCCCATAAATGTCTTGGAGATCCGGGCAGTTTATATGGCTCTAATAGGGTGGTCTTCCAGACTACGGGGTCTCCCTGTTCGGGCTCAGTCCGACAATGCCACAGCAGTGGCCTATATCAATCACCAGGGCGGTACCAGGAGTCTGGTAGCGCAAAAAGAGGTGAATCGCATACTTGTCTGGGCAGAAAAGCATGTTCCATGCCTTTCTGCAGTCTTCATTCCAGGAGTGGAAAATTGGCAGGCGGATTTCCTGAGCCGCCAGTAGTTGTGCCCAGGAGAATGGGCTCTGCACTCCGACGTGTTTTTGGACATATGTCGCAGGTGGGGTACTCCAGACGTAGATCTGATTGCGTCCAGGTTCAACAGAAAACTGGACAAATTAGTGTCAAGAACAAGAGATACACTTGCTCAGGGGTCAGATGCTCTGACAGTTGCCTGGGATCAGTACAATCTGATTTATGCTTTCCCCCCGTGCCCGCTTCTGTCGCGGTTCCTGGGAAGAATCAAGAGGGAAACAAAGTCGGTCCTTTTGGTAGCCCCAGCTTGGCCCAGGCAACCGTGGTACGCAGAGATCATGAAGTTGGCCGTAGGCAGGCCATGGATCCTCTCTCTCTGGCCAGATCTGCTCTCACAGGGTCCAATCTACCATCTTGCTTTACACAGTCTGAATTTGACGGTTTGGCTGCTGAGACCCACATTCTGAGAGACCGTGGGCTTTCGGGGCCAGTTCTTTCTACTCTGGTTAATGCCAGAAAGCTGGCCTCCAGGCTTATTTACTACAAAATCTGGAGGGCATATGTTTCCTGGTGTGACTCAGGGAATGGCATCCTAGAAAGTATGTCATTAGCAGGATCTTGGCCTTTCTCCCGTCAGGCCTAGAAATGAATTTGTCCGTAAGCACTATCAAGGTGCAGATTTTCAGCCTTGTCAGTATTTTTTTCAGAAGCCACTTGCATCGCATTCCCTGGTGAGGGCTTTCATCCAGGGGGCTATGCGGATAAGGCCACCAGTCAAACCTCCGGTATGCCCATGGGATCTAAATTTGGTTCTCTCTGCTTTGCAGGGGCAACCCTTTGAACCTTTGCATCTGGCTTCATTAGTTCTTTTGACCAAAAAATTGGTTTTCTTGGTAGCCATTTCCACGGCTAGAAGAGTGTCAGAACTAGCAGCTCTTTCCAGCAAAGAGCGGTATCTAATTGTTCATAAGGACCGGGTGGTCATGCGCCCCAACAGGTCCTTTCTACCTAAGGTGGTTTCGGGATTCCATTTGAATCAAGATGTAATCCTACCATCCTTTTTTCTGGACCCACAGTCTGCAGAAGAAGAATCCTTGCACACTTTGGATGTGGTTAGGGCAATCAGTATCTATCTTCAAGCAACGGCTCAGATAAGCATAACTGATTGTTTATTTATTTAGCCGGAGGGCCCTAGTAAGGGCCAGGCGGCATCAAAATCCACTCTCTCAAGGTGGATCAGACAGATTATTTCTCAGGCCTATAGTGTTAGAGGGAAAATCCCTCCTTTTCAAGTGAAAGCGTACTCTACTAGGGCTGTAAGTGCTTTTTGGGCAGTGCATCACCAGGCCTCCCTGACTCAGATCTGTGAGGCTGCAACTTGGTCATCAGTCCACACATTCACCAGATTCTATCAGGTGGATGTCAGAGGGCAAGAGGATATCGCCTTTGGGCGTAGTGTACTGCAGGCTGCAGTTTAGGTCCTCCGGCCCATAGCGGTCTATAATTATGATCTGTGTCTCCCTCCCCTCAATCTGAGCATTGCTTTGGGACATCCCACTATGTAATGAGCTCCTGTGTCCCGTGATGTATGATCAAGAAAATAGGATTTTTATATACAGCTTACCTGTAAAAAAAAATTCTTGAGAGTACATCACAGGATCCAGGTCTCCCGCCCCCCTTGGCTTTTACGTGGTTTCCTATTGCTTTGCTACAAATCTGAGGTGCCTCCCATATGGGAGGGGTTATATAGGGGAGGAATTCTCCTTTATTGGGGTTAACCAGTGTCCAATCACCAGAGGTGCCTATATAACCCACTATGTAATGAAGCTCCTGTGTCCCGTGAAGTACTCTAAAGAAAAGGATTTTACAGGTAAGCTGTATATAAAAATCCTATTTTTTTTTTCACCAGACTGTAACCTACCAGAGTCAGGAAAGGCGTTACATAAGCTCCTCTTCAAAGTGTCTTCAAGAGATTTCATCTTCTCTCTGTGGGGACCGGATGAATTCCAAGGCTTTCCTCTTGTAACAGTGGTCAAGGAGGGTTGTGAACCAATAGTGATCCTTCTCCTTGATGTCACATATTCTCGGGTCCTTTCACAGGCTTTGAAAAATGAGGGAGCCCATGCACTGAAAGTTTACGGAGGCATGAGAAGCAGACTATTTGGGGTCACTGAGGATTGCAATATCTGGAACTGCTTCCTCCCAGTCACGTACTACTCCTAATGGTTCTGGGGATGGAAAACCATCTATTAAGGGTTAACGTATGTCTTGCTCTGCTTCAATGCCTCAAAGTTGCCAGAATCCTCCTCCTCCTCCCTCTCTTCTTCTGTGTTCTGTGGTGTAGGAAGAATGTTGACTGCATAAAGTGGGCCTTGAGAGGAAAGGAAGTCCTCCTCTTTCTCCCCCTGCTCTGCCTCTAGTGCCCTGTCCATAATACTCACACAGGTACTTGTTGACGACCCTCTGCTTCATGTGCAGCTGCTGCAGCATTGCCTAAGTCGAGTCCTACCTGGTGGGTATGTCACATCAGGCTGTTTACGGGCAGGTGGAATTCCCACTGAAATTCAGCCAGATGAGCACTGGCTGTGTATGACCACCTAAAATGGCTACAGACTCTTCAGGCATGATGTAGCAGATCTTCCAACCCTGAGTACTTATTTAAAAAATGCAGCACCTCCAAACTGAGGACATGTGTCAACTTTCCCCGTCTAAGGGCAGACAGGAGGTTTGTGCCATTACCGCACAAAACCATCCCTGCCTTCAGCTGGTGTGGCCTGAACCACCTCTGGGCCTGCCCCTGCAGAGCTGAAATAATCTCTGCTCTGAAGTGGCTCCTGCCCCCAGGTAAAGTTGACAAATCTCGCATCATCACCACTAGCTCTATGGAGACGTGGCGGCACAACAAGCTACAGAACTGCTAGAGCACTGTCCTGCATCCTTCCGAACTTTACCTGTTCACCCAGTATGGACTGTATTTAACGTGCAGGACAATACACCGCTTCTTTACACTGTTTTGGCAGTTTATATCTTATAGTCACATCTATTTTTCTATTAGATTGCGAGGTATACTATTTCTTCTTCCCCTTTCCCCATTTTTTGTGGAGGTTCCCACATTTGCTGGGGGGGACCTATCTCCTCTGGACTGCTTTGCATGATTTTTCTCTGGGTAAGGTGGCCTATGGGGGATGACACCACACATGCTTTATTATCTTCATTGTTATTTTCTTCTGTAAAATGACTCTATATATTTGATTTTCTTTTTTGTTTCTCTTTTATTCTTAGTATGATATGTCAAAATTTGCTCTGTAAACATCGCACATATGCAATAATCTCCTGAAGAAGCAGTGTATTGTCCTGCGAAACATGTTGAGCACATTAAATACAGTCCGTACTGGGTGAACTGGTAAAGTCAATACCTACAGTTGCACCCAAAGTATTCTACAGAGCCTTTTTATAAATAAATTAAGTATGCTTTTTAATATATTGTTAAATAGAATAAAATCTCATTTTTACTTATTACATGCTTTCCAAGTGTCTGTATGGTACCATTAAAGTCCACTATGGCCTCAACACAAAACATTTCTGTATTTCTGTGAACGAAACATATCGTCCCTGACTATGTTTGCTGGACCACATGTCAGCAGTTATGTGGACCTTGCGGCTGACTTCCTTGCCCAACAATGCCACAACATTACCTTCCACATGATGGCTGAGAGCTGGAGTAGCCTTACGTGAAAAGAAATAGCCACTGAGAACCTGCCATTGTGGTACAGCACATTTTGCAAATTCACGGAAGGGGGCAGCATCCACTAGGCAGAAAGGCAAGAGTTGTAAAGCCAGAAGCTTTGACAAACTTGAATTTAGACGCTGGGTATGTGGGTAACAGTGACTGAATTATTTATTTATTTTTGCAGCAGATGCAGCAGAGAAATTTGCCGGCTATAGTCTACAGCTGGTGGTGTACTACTGGCAGAAGTGCTGCAAGGACCTGGGACACCTAGCGCTATACCATCATCCCTGTCAATGGAGGCTGCTGAGAGGGCATGAGGTATAGCTGTGGTAGATCTGAAAGATGAGGCGGGAGGAGGAGCAGAATTGCCTCCTTTTTGTGTGGCTTTTAGATGCTCTTGCCAACGGGCTTAGTGGTGGGAGGTTAAATGGCTTGTCATGCATATGGTACCCAAATGGCTGGTGTTTTTGCCACACTTTGATGTGCTTGAGGCAAAGTTTGCAAATTGCAACAGTGCGATCGGCTGCACATGTGCTAAAAAAAGGCAAAACAGCTGAGCTGTGGAAAGTGGGCAGGGAGAAAACAGCTCCACAATCCAGTGGAATAGGGTGGCTGCTCTCTATCCTTTCATGATGGCTGCCTCTTTGGGGTTATGCCTCACCCTCACTTTTCTCCTCTGCTCTATCTGGCACCCAAATCGCATCAGTTACCTTATCATCATCATAGCGCCCATCCTCATTATCACTGGAGACAACTTGGCAATATGCTGTGGCTGGGGGAACATGACTGACAATTTTCTGTGTACCAGTGTTCTCGCCTCTTTGTAGGCTCATTTTCCTACCTTCCTCAACCTCAGAACCAAGTAATGGCTGTGCATCATCAAGGAGCAAGTGGCTGTGTTCAAATAACTCAGCTTACTCCTCCATGCCTGATGCTGGGGCTATGGCAGGAGTAGCTGTGGACAAGGAGGCAGAATAAGCCACGTTGGCAGCTGCAGTGGACTGCACCAATGGTTCTCAACCCTTTTCTCAAGTGCCCCCCAGGCCATGTTTGCAGGTTCTCCTTTATCTTGCACAGGTGCTTTAAATCAGAGTCAATGGCTTGGTATTTTGGACACCTATTTTATCTAAGAGAAATTCACAAAATATGGGCTGTTGGGGGTACTTAAGGACAGGGTTGAGAACCACTGGACTGCACACTAGTCTCTGCTTGGTTGACGGAGGATGAGGAAGATGATGATGGTTACATAAGCCAGTCCACCACCTCCTCTGCATGCTGTGGCTGGATGGCATGGGCAACATCACCAAACAGAGGAAATGATGCCCTGCCTGAGGAGGGACCATGTCACCTTTGCCTGTGGACACATGCTGCTGGCACCCTAACAGTGCCATGAGAGCATCTGCGTCTCCTTGTTGGCCTCCCAGACATGATGGGGGATGGGGCGCTTATTAACAAAATGTTATAATAATGGGAAAATGTGTACATGGATGCACTTTAATCAATGAAAAGTAGTGTTTAGTGAACTATAACTTGAATACTCACTACACAAACACTAACTGACACAATACAATATATTGCAGTGTTAAACTTGCAGTAAAACATGAATGTGTTATACATGCAGTAATGCACTGATATATACTATGTTAAATGTACAGTAATGCACTGATATATACTGCATTAAACGCGCAGTAATGCACTAAAATATAATGCTTTAAAATGTGCAGTAACGCACTGATATATATACTGCGTTGGACATGCAGTGATCCGCTGAAATATACTGCTTTAAACATGCAGCAACACACTGATATACACTGCATTTAACATGCAGTAATGCACTGATATATACTGCATTAAACATGCAGTAATGCACTGCTATATACTATGTTAAACGTGCAGTCGCACTGATATTTACTGCGTTAAACGTGCAGTAACGCACTGAAATATACTGCATTAAACATGCAATAACACACAGACATTTATGGCAGGAAACCTGCCCTGACAAATTAAACTGACACTAAAGTAAAAATGAATGGTCACACTACACTCAAAAACTGACACTAAAGTAAAAATGAATGGTCACACTAAACTGATAGTCAACACTGACAATAGAATCACAATAGTACACTATAGCACACTAACTCACTAGCAGCACTGAACAGACCCCTGTTCTATCTCTCTTCACGCTAATATCACACTGCAAATGGCCACTATGGGCAGAATATTTTTATAGTGTGAGGCGGGACTAAGAGCAATGAGCCATGATTGGATAGAGTGATCATTACTTCTGCCAATCATGGCTCTGACAGTGCTCTATGCCCTGATTGGGCAAAGCTCTCATTGCTTCAGCCAATCAGGGCTTCCAATGCGCTGTTCAGCAGTGCAGTGCATTGTGGTCATTAGGTGGGCAGCAGAAATGGTTGGAATCCCCCAGTAATTTGAGTGTTCATCGAACAGGCGAACTGCCAATGTTCAGCCCGAACTCATACTCGGGCCGAACCGCTCGCCCAACTCTAAAAGTGACCCTTCCAGCCTTCCATGTACCATAGTGATCCTTCCTGCCTTCCATGTGCCATACTGATCCTTCCTGCCTTTCATGTGCCATACTGATCCTTCCTTCCATGTGCCTTAATGATCCTTCCTGACTTCCATGTACCATAGTAATCCTTCCTGATTTCCATGTGCCATATTGATCCTTCCTGCCTTTTATGTGCCATAGTGATCCTTCCTTCCTGCCTCGCATGTGCCTTAGTGATCTTTCCTGCCGTCCATGTACCATAGTGATCCTTCCTGTCTTCTATGTGCCGTATTGATCGTCTTGCCTTCCCTGTGCCATAGTGATCCTTCTTTAAACCACTCCAACTGTTAGGCACAACTTGACCATGACCATCATTTGTTACTATGTGCTATGCATACCGCAGTACTTATTTTTACCTGGGGGGCACTGGGGGAGGATGGCACTTTTTTTTCCTTTTTTTTTTTAACTTACGGCCGCTGCAGCTGTTGATCGCTCCCTTCTCACACGCTGTCTGTGTGAGGAGGGAGAGCAGTGCTGAGAGATGATCTCTTATGTTTACATATGAGATCATCTCTCATTGGACACGCTGATCGCGCTGTAAACGGCCGCTGTGATTGGCCGTTTACAGCGATCTGTGACTGGCTGTGTCCGAGGGACACGGCCAGCACAGAACTTCCCTGATGCGTGCTCGCGGGAGCGCGCATTGCGGAAGTAAACAGGAGGCCGTCCATATAGTCCTATAGTCTTTCGGCTATAGGGCGGGCGGGAAGCAGTTAAATATAACAGAATCATCACATCAAGTCCACACACCCTGTTAAGCTAGATGCCACCTGCAGCCAGTTGTTTTATAGTTTTTGATGTGGCTGAACGTTTTCTGGTCCATCATACACAGATTGTTGTTCCTTTTGTTTTTATTTATTTTTATTTTAGAAATCCAAAGCAGAATGTGTGGCTTGTGAAATGATGTGCCCCTTTTCCTTCTAAGTGCAGTGGGTATAAGCAGAAGAATATTTTGGATTTATGAACATCTCTGCATGACCACAGGGTATTGTTATCATTTATTAGAATATTGCCAGGAAAAAGTTGTCTTTTTGAAACATGAAACCGGAGTTCTTACACAAACAGCATGATAGAAAACAAGCCATTGTAATATATTTATGCAAGCTGGACCCAGTAATGAAGGGTTCATCCTGATATATCAGAGCTGTAGCTTTATGCAAAGGTGCTATTAGACAAAGTTACAGACATTTTTTTGGTCAACTATTTAATTTTTAATGGTCCCACATTCTGCACAGGAAAAATATACAGCTAACTAAATGTTTGTCTAATGAAAGGTTTAAAATATGAGTTTGTTTATGTACAAATCTGACAATGAAAAATGTGTACATTTGAATTCAGCCACCTTATTGCCTCTATTGGAGGAGGCTGGTGACAAAGGAAGCCACATGTGTTAAATTGATGACGTAGGAATCCCTTGCTTATTCCAGTGCAGAACACACTCCCTGAAGACCTGGATATTACATTTTTTTGTAGATTTGATCCCGGTTTTATACTGAGTATGCAGTTTATCACCCAGAAGGATACTCTGTATTTAGAGTCATTGGATACTTTTCCCCAGCTCAAGAAGCAGAGCTCCATGTTTTAGCAAAGCCTGTGAGCTATAAAAAGAGTATATATTTATATATAGATAGTTGAGATACAGGGAGCTTTTGGTTCCATTTGAAGGGCCAGAAATTTGTTTTTACTTTGGCAGGTAAACCAATCAAGCATGCTAAGTCAATTTGATTGGCTGTTTTCAGCAATCCAGGTTTTTGCTGAGGTAGCCATTAGGGATGAACTTTGTGTTCGAGTCAAACCCATTTTCGACTTTAACATCTTCTGTTTGGCCGTCCGAACATTGCTGGCTGCTGATTGGCCAAGCATGCACTATGACCTGCATGCTTTGGCCAATCACAGCGCAGAAAAAAATGGAGGGCCAATTATGTCTCAGGGGGTTTAGTACACAACCCACACTATATAAGACCGCCTGCGTGGTGGCCTTGTGTAGAGTGTTGCGGTGGTGGTTAAAGACTGACAGAGAGACAGACAGTGTCATTTAATTTAAGTTAGATAGAGTAGGCAGGCGAGTCAGTTAGCTTCAGTTACAATGTGTAGAGCAGGGGTATGCAATTAGCGGACCTCCAGCTGTTGCAGAACTACAAGTCCCATGAGGCATAGCAAGACTCTGACAGCCACAGGCATGACACGCAGAGGCAGAGGCATGATGGGACTTGTAGTTTTGCAACAGCTGGAGGTCTGCTAATTGCATATCCCTGGTGTAGAGGATATATATGCATCCCAGGTGTGTTGTATATATATTTATACACTGTATTCAGTTTAGCTAGATCCGTTCCTGTTATTCTCTTCATATTATAATGTCAGGCAGGGAGCTGCACGATTTTCACTTAGTGTACTGTGTCCTTTGCACAGTGTCTACCTACTTTACCTGAATACAATTGCTGGTGTACTCATTCAAATACAGGCAGGGAGCGGCAGTATTTTGTTTTAATGTCCTTTGCACAGTGTACACCTAACGCTTACCTGAATATGCCCGTATATGAATATTCGTCCCAGCTTTGTGTAGCTACATCTCCCTGCAGGCCATTAGTATGTATAACAAGGAGAGGCAGACAGTCACAAGCCAATAGAAGAGGGCAAGCAGGCTCTGTGTCTAGAGTCAACAGTGCTGGTCATGGACAAGGTGCATCCTCATCAGCATGTGGCCGTGGGACATGCTTGTCCTTTTTTTCAGCAGCTGGCCGTGTTGAGCCGCAACATGCCGAAGACTTGGTAGAGTGGATGACCCAGCCGTCCTCATCCTCCTCATCCTGTCTCACCCAGGCTCAGGGTACTTTGTCTGGCAAAGCAGCGTCCAAGGCGGCCTCTTCCCTCAGCTCAATGGCATCAGTCACTCCTTCCCTAGCCCCACCATGTCCTCCTGAGGGTCCTCTGAAGTGTTTGACCACAGTGTTGGGTACATGCTCCAGGAGGATGCCCAGCGTTTTGAAGGCTCTGATGATGGTACCCAGATAGAGGAAGGCAGCAACGTGAGCCCAGAGAGAGGGGGTGCCCAAGAAGGACAACAATCTGGCAGCCATGTTCCCCCACCTGCAGCATACTGCTAGGTTTGCTCCTGTGATGAGGAGGGATAGGATGATGAGGTCACTGACTCCACGTAGGTGCCCGATAGGAGAGAGGAGGAGGAGGCACATCTCCAACAAGGCAGGATGCCCGCCCTCCAGTTGCCAGCTTAAGGGCAGCACACCGACTGCATCACACTGCAGAGCTCCACATGTGCAGGGCGCTGCTGTCTCAGCACGTTATTCCAAATGTTCTTTGGTGCCGGCCTTTTTTGAGACAAGTGGATCAGATTGCACTGCTGCTATTTGCAACATATGTCTCAAGTGTATCTCGTGTGGCCAAAACATCAGCTGCTTGGGCACCACATGCTTGACCAGACATATGTCGACCTGCCATGCAGTTACTTGGCAAGCACACCTAAAAGACCCACACCAAAGAACAAAGCAGACCTCTCCTTGCTCCTCATCAGCTGGGATCTCCAACCCCACTATGCCTTCAGTCCTCTCTGAAACCTGCACTGAGAGGAATGAAGGTGTAGAGTTAGGTGTGTCACAGCCAAGTACTTGCAAGCAATCTGCTATCGGTACACTGACGTCAGATTTTACCAGGCAAATTTGTCAGCATGGAGGTGGATTACAAAGGAGAAAAAAGAAGGCGAGTTTAGTAGGAAAGGGGGTCTTTAATTTGAGTAAAAAAAACTTTTTCCCGGGCCGAATTATCCGTACTGGATAAGGGGTTAAAATATGCACCTCCTAAACATCTTAACAAATTTAACACATTTATAGACGTACATAAATTTATTAGAAAAATTAACATTCAAAGGTATCTAACAACCAATCCCTTTAGAACGGACTACACGGCAGCCACATCTGGCACTGTACACTCAGGGTTGGCCAATCCGTCTTTGTTTGTGCCCCCCGTGCCTACAGCTCCAGCTGTGAGAATCTTTAAGGACCTCGTATTGAATGATTTAGAGAAACTTTCTGTTAAACATGTAAATCGACCCACCTTCTCTATGACTGGTTTCAGTTCTTTATGTGAACAAAAAGACGTCGTCATATGCCCCGCGGATAAAGGGGGTGGGATCGTTTATTCTAGATAAAGAGCAGTACAAGGCCGAAATGTACAAAATCCTGGATGAACCAGGTACCTATAAACGACTCCCCAGTAACCCTACGAGTACATACAAAAGACAACTTAAGGATCTTGTTAAGAAAGGACATGATTTAAAAATCTTGAATAATAAAGAAAAATCTTTTTTAATTCCTATTGCCCCAAGGATCCCTACTATATATTATCTGCCGAAAATCCATAAGGATGTGATTAACCCTCCTGGTAGACCCATAGTTAGCGGCATCAATTCCATCACCTCACGTATAGGCCGCTACATAGACTTCTACTTACAGCCCCTTGTCAAAAAAAACCCCTCATACCTTAAGAATACTAGTGCCACGATTAGGAGACTTGAAAATATAACACTCCATGAACAATGTATCATCGCCACAGCGGACGTGGCTTCTCTTTACACCTGCATCCCACATGGAAGAGGCATAGAAGCTGTTCGACATTTTTTTAAATCTTGAGGACTCTTTGGCGCCATTCCAACGGGATTACCTTATTGAACTGCTCGAATTTACCACGGAGCATAACTATTTCTGGTTTAACGAGAATTATTATTTACAGCAAAGAGGCGTGGCAATGGGGGCTAAATTTGCCCCCAGCCTCGCTAATTTATTTATGGCCAAGTGGGAGGAGGATGTCGTCTATGCCCATCAGAGCCCTTCATTGGTCCTGTGGGCAAGGTATATAGACGACAATAGAAGAGGGTTGGGACTTTAAATGAAGCACCCTAAGGTGCCTCCATCCCGGTAATGAATAAAAAAGGAGAAGGAAATTGGGACTTTGAATGAAGCAATTGAATAGTGGAGGTGAGTTACAATATAACGTATTTTATTTATAAATACTCTCAAAGCATTAAATCATTGTTCATATCATATATATATACACATGTAGTATGCACAAAAACTGAACATAGTAAACAAAATACATACATACAACACCTGATCGGAGTAATGAATATACAGATTGATATAAGAGGGCATGTACATGCCAATAGCACCATGCCCAATGCTGGCATGTACACCTACATGGTATATGTACATCTGTCAAAAAATATAGAAACATCATAAAGTCTAGTAGTAATAAATAAATATCAGTTCGTATGAGGTGTAACTGCAGCATCAAGTAAAGCTCTACGCGTTTCATGGGTATTCCCAATCGTCAGGAGCAGATGCGGCGGACATTCCTATGGAATATATATAAAAAGGGATGTAAAGAACTGAATTCTAAGTGAAAAATACTCAAAATAATTATACAAGTATAAATGGTTGACCAGCAACACTTACCAAACCTGACCACAACCGCAGCTAGTGGCCAGCCAAGGGTCAGGCGAGAATACAAACCCCACCGCGGGAGCTGAGGCGGCATAAAAACAAAAATGCAGCATAGGATGGTATCAGGGCATGAGCAGTATGAATAGAATCTCCATGTGGCAAAGAATTGGGTCTACTGCGTGGAGCGAGGATATCTAGAAACAAAATGTTTGAGGGATATGTGTAATTGTAACGGTGACATTTTCTAAATAATGATTTTGTACGAGTGAAAGTGTCAGATTGTGACGGTGTGAGAGTGTGAAAGAAGCCACAAGGGGTTTGGACAATATAAGAGAAGTGCAAGAGAAATGTGAGAGTATCAGTGTAAAAAAGTGATGGACAAGTATGTGAATCAAAAAAGCAAGAAAAAAACGAAAAATCTAAAAAATATAAAACAGCTGGGAAGGTGATGAGGAGTAAAACTTAAAAGTGAATAAGAAACAAAAAAAAAAAAAAAAAAAGGGGGAGGCGAAGAAAAAGTGAATCTAGTCCAAGAGAAAAGCTGACCCTAATGTTGCATAGAAGCACCACCAGCAACCAACGTAGCCGGTGTGCAGTCCCCCAGCGGCAGACCGGTCAAATGAACAGCCCACTAAACTGGGGGATGTGAATATATGCCGCCAACGCCACATCAGTGGACCAATGGGGGAGAACCAACCGCACCTGAACCAAGTAACCACTCAGTGACAGACCCGCAAGCTCCCCATACAGGAGCACAGGATGTCGGGGGCAGGTGTCGGCGCAATGGCGCCAAAACTGACGTCATGCGCACGGTGCACCCTCCGTCACGCCCACAGCATGACAGACGTGGCACCGATGCGTGGAGGGGCACCCGCCCACCCCTCCCAAACGTAATACGTGTAAGGGGAGGAGAGGGAGGGTCCGCTGAGCGCATCGCAGCTCCCGCGGTGAGGAAGGACCTCAGCCACACCCCCACGCCAACCAATCCCCACACAGCGGATAGCTTACAAGGCCAAGGCAGTGTATTGGACATCTGAATAGAGACACTCCATGTGGGTACTTTAAACCAGCATAAGGAATGTTGCATGTAAATAGCTGCGGTTGTGGTCAGGTTTGGTGAGTGTTGCTGATCAACCATTTATACTTGTATAATTATTTTGAGTATTTTTCACTTAGAATTCAGTTCTTTACATCCTTTTTATATATATTCCATAGGAATGTCCTCCGCATCTGCTCCTGACGATTGGGAATACCCATGAAACGCGTAGAGCTTTACTTGATGCTGCAGTTACACCTCATACGAACTGATATTTATTTATTACTACTAGACTTTATGATGTTTCTATATTTTTTGACAGATGTACATATACCATGTAGGTGTACATACCAGCATTGGGCATGGTGCTATTGGCATGTACATGCCCTCTTGTATCAATCTGTATATTCATTACTCCGATCAGGTGTTGTATGTATGTATTTTGTTTACTATGTTCAGTTTTTGTGCACACTACATGTGTATATATATATGATATGAACAATGATTTAATGCTTTGAGAGTATTTATAAATAAAATACGTTATATTGTAACTCACCTCCACTATTCAATTGCTTCATTCAAAGTCCCAATTTCCTTCTCCTTTTTTTTTTTTTTTGGTATATAGACGATATCCTCCTCCTGTGGAATGGCACACCAGATTCCTTGAGAAAATTTTTTGAAATTTTGAACCATAATGATAGAGGCCTCTCGTTGTCTTTTGAGATGAGTTCCTCTAAGATTAACTTTTTGGATCTGGAGATAGAGATAGTGAATAATAAATTCATGTTTAAAACACACTTTAAAGCGACGGATCGGAATAGCTTTATCCCCCTCGATAGTTGCCACCACAAATCTTGGTTAAATTTGGTCCCACGTAGTCAATTTTTACGTCTACAGAGGAACTGTACAGATTTAGACACATTTAAAATACAAGCAGGAACTCTTAAACAGAAATTCCAGGATAAAGGGTATGATGTTAGAATCTTGGACAGTGAATTACAGAAGGTCATCGATACCAATAGGGAAAACCTCGTTATAGAGAGATCACAACGTGAACCTGATGATACTTGGTCTATGTTGACATCATTTTCACTACAACACAAACAGATTAAGACCATTATAAATAAGCACTGGGGGATATTAAAAAGTGATTCCATTCTAGGCCCTAGACTGCCTGAACGGGCTAAAGTGCTCTTCAGGGGAGTTCCATCTCTACAGAGCCGTATTGCCCCCAATGTGTTGGACCCACCTAGTCGTCCATCTTTTTTTCACAATATGACGGGGTTTTACCCTTGCAAGAAATGTATTGTATGTAGATACAATACATCAGGGAGAGACGTAAAACAACCGAATTTACATCTACAACTACCAACAGGACACATACTATCAAGTCCTTCTGTACTTGTGATACTAAATACGTGGTATATTTGATTACCTGCCCATGTGGTAAGCAGTATGTAGGGAGGACAATTAGAACATTCGCAATCAGAGTAGGCGAACATATAGCCCTTATAAAAGGCAGGGACTCGAAACATACGGTCCCAAGACACTATAAAGAGTGTCACAATAGTGATCCCACTGGAACGCAGTTTCTGGTTATTGATAAATATACACCACCATGGAGGGGGGGTGCCATGACTAGGGGCGTTTCCAGGTTAGAGACCTACTGGATATATACGATCAAATCCCACTCCCCGTTTGGTTTAAATGTGGAGTGGGATATTAACGCATTTATGAATGACGGGTAAGGTGGGTCCATTACATGTTTTTCATCTTTTTTATCGAAACAATGTTTAGGGGCATTATTATATTCTGTTTGGTATCTGTTATTTGTTACTTTGTTGTGATCTTTTGTGGCCATGATTCTGTCCATCTTGTGTGTCAACGCATCTGTTTATTTCCTGTTTATGGTCATTCTTTAGAGTGGGATATGGTATTACCTTTTTGGGGGGCCTAACTGTGTCCGTCCTTAAATTAGCCCTGAATCAATAACATGAGGTGGTTGAATTTATAATATTACAACCATGGTGGATCGGCTCTATTTGAGCCTTTCCGCCATGGTCCATATAGATATATGTGTAATAAATAATAAAGAATGAAAAAGTGGAAAAAATATATATTTTCTAGTACAATATGTATAAGCGAAATATATGAGATTCTTTGCATAATGATTGGTAATGATACACTTGGTTTAAAAGTAATGTAATGTCCGCGATGTTTCGTAATAATGTTTATTTTTCTCTTTTGGTGAGGATCTAGACTTGATTACTTGTTCATAAAAGCACTCTTTATAATATATGCATCCATTTACGGTGATGCTTGGGGTTATAGATGCGGTCCATTTAGTAACCGAGTGCGCCCTGTTGACCTTCGAGGTGACACGAGTGTATTCGTGTCACTTCCGCGTTTAAATAAAGCTATTAGATTTGATTGATACCCTTTACAGGTGGTGCGCTTCATTATATGTATACCTGCGCTCCACCCTTTTCAGGCGGTGCGCTCCATTTTACGTGCATTTGCGCTCCATGGTATACGGAAGTGAGGTTAGGACATCTGCCTCACTTCCGTCGGTGGATAACGGCCCTCTCGCTGATCGGCGCCGCATCTAGGCGCCGATTGGCTGGACGCCTGTTTGATCCGGCTTAATAATGCTTGCGCCAGCCCCTTTCTACTCCTACTGGGATTGGTTATGTCTGATGACATAACCCGGAAGTGGTCTTTACATCTTCCTGACAGAACGCGGGTCTGTGTAGCATTTTGATACGATTCATGCCAGATAAGACAGAATGCTAAAATTTTTAAAGGTGGTCCAGTATTATTTTTTATTGGAGATTAATATACAATATAATATTAGCTGGATTACCCCCCCCCCCTTTTTATTCAAATAAATTATAACGAGGCGTGGAACGCACGCCGGCGGCCATGTTGTGATACCGGAAGTAAGATGCGGTGACACGGATGGACTGAATCTATGTCTAATTGGGGGTCCAGCTATATAAACAAGTGGGCTGCGGTAGAGTAGTACCCCAGATGACGTCTTCTATGACGAAACACGTAGGGACTTCACTGCAGCCCTGTTTTATACTGAAAAGCGCTTAATCTTCTGTACACATGTGAGTTCAATATTTTTTTATTAAATTCTTTTATACAAAATGGAATTACACTATTTGGGTCCCTGCTTTTCCTTATATGTGCTCTATTACCCCTGTGGACCTGTATGGCTGGAGATAAAGTTACTTCTTAATATATGAATGGAGTAACCATATTTGAAATCCCTCTGGAAAACGCACTGTTGAAGGAGTCTGCATATATATATATGAGCCTATGTGATCCTCCAAATATAAATTTGAGTGGATCCACTAAATCCGGTAAGCGTCCATTTCGCTTGGTGAAGGGAACATCACGTGGTGACTGCAAGATTTTCTATGAAGGAGGTGTATGATCTTTTCTACACATTTGTGGATTATACACGGACACCATATATAAGATACTTTGCTATTTCCATGTCTGGATTTTCTCATTTTTTGACCTATTCTTTTGTTTTCTTTTCTTTATAGAATTAATTTAATTTATAGCTATATATCTGTGTATAGCAAGTAATATTTACATATGATTTTGTATGTTGTGTGCACTATTTCACACTGGGAATATTTACTGAATGCATATATATTTCTATAAGGTTGGCAGAAAATACGCCATATCTTTGATATAACATTTAGCATGGAGGTGGAACCTAGCACTCTGCATCAGCAGCAGTCATTAAGGGATCATTTACCCACTTAAGGACCAGGCCTCTTTTTCAGATTTGGCGTTTACATGTTTAAAACAGTTTTTTTTGCTAGAAAATTACTTAGAACCCCCCAAACATTATATATTTTTTTTTTTTTCGAACACCCTGGAGAATAAAATGGCGGTCATTGCAATACTTTTTTTCACACCGTATTTGCGCAGCGATCTTACAAGCACACTTTTTTTTGGAAAAAAAATCACTTTTTTTAATAAAAAAAAGACATCAGTAAAATTAGCCCAATTTTTTTTATATTGTGAAAGATAATGTTATGCTGAGTAAATTGATACCCAACATGTCATGCTTCAAAATTGCGTCCGCTTGTGGAATGGCATCAAACTTTTACCCTCAAAAATCTCCATAAGCGACATTTAAAAAATTCTACAGGTTGCATGTTTTGCGTTACAGAGGAGTTCTAGGGCTAGAATTATTGCTCTCGCTCTACCGTTCGTGGCAATACCTCACATGTGTGGTTTGCTTGCTGTTTTCATATGCGGGCGCTACTCACGTATGCGTTTGCTTCTGTGCGCGAGCTCGTCGGGACGGGGAGGGGGTTTTAAATTCTTTTTTTTTCTTATTTATTTTACTTGATTTTATTTATTTTTACACTTTAAAAAAAAATAATAATAATTTATGGATCAATTTTATTCCTATTACAAGGAATATAAACATCCCTTGTAATAGAAAAAAAGCATGACAGGACCTCTTAAATATGAGATCTGGGGTCAAAAAGTCCTCAGATCTCATATTTTGACTTAAATGCAATAATAAAAAAAAAGTCATTTTAAAAAATGACATTGAAAAAAAATATACCTTTAAGAGGTATGGGCGGAAGTGACGTTTTGATGTAGCTTCCGCCCTCCTATGGTATAGAGAGGAGTGGGGGCCATCTTAGCCTCACTCGTCTCCATACCCGGCCATCGATCAGACAGATAAATGGGCATACAGGCACATCCCTTTAAATTTGCCATCGCGTGGCGCCCACCCCCCCCCCCGGTCGGGACCTCTGATCGCCTCAGGGATACCCGCGAACGGGGAGATGCTAAAGTAAACAAG
This sequence comes from Lithobates pipiens, assembly GCF_037356315.1. Lineage (NCBI taxonomy): Eukaryota > Metazoa > Chordata > Amphibia > Anura > Ranidae > Lithobates > Lithobates pipiens. The sequence goes on from NW_027507785.1 coordinate 178,626,990, forward strand.
CATCTCCCCGTTCTGCCTAGCAACAGTGTCACTGATCTCTGCTCCTTGTGATTGGAGCAGAGATCAGTGATGTGTAAAACACAGCCACGCCCCCCACAGTTAGCAACATGTCCCTAGGACACACTTAACCCCTACACTGCCACCTAGTGGTTAACCCCTTCACTGCCAGTGTCATTTACACAGGAAACAGTGCATTTGTATAGCACTGATTGCTGTATAAATGACAATGGTCCCAAAAAGGTGTCAAAAATGTCTGATGTGTCCGCCATAATGTCGCAGTCACAATAAAAATCGCTGATCGCCGACATTGCTAGTACATTTTTTTTTTTAATAAAAATGCCATAAAACTATCCCCTATTTTTTTTTTTTCAAATTTTTTATTTAACACAAGAAGACCAGTATACAGGGATCAGAACAAACAACAGTATAGACAACAGTACAACTGTAGTTAAACAAACGGCAATATATCTATACCAATTCAAACAGGACGCTCGTCACTAAGACTTCACCATTAGGTGGGCCTAGAGCGTAAGGCTATTTGGACACGAATTACTCCCACGGCCGACACTGTCTCCTCCGGGGAGGGGTGTGGCATGTCTAGGCGAGGAGAGCGGCGGCGTATCTGACCCTGTAAGTGTGGTCTTGCCTTTTTTTTTTTTTTCTCACTAGGGTTTTCCCTAAGGTTATGAGAGGACCGGGGTGGGTCCGCGGGGGAGGGGTGTAACAGGGCAATACGGGTCGGGTCATTAGAAGGGGGGAAAAAGGGGAAAAAAATAAAAATAAAAAAGGGGGAGGGTTGGGAGGGAGGGTACTGTGTCATTATCCTGAAAGGGTTGTCAGTCAACTCTCCGGAGAGCACGGCCCTCATTAGAGTATCGGAAGGCATTCCACGCCTGCCACGTTTTAGAATATGTTTCCTGTCGGTGCTGGCTGGTGAGTATCAAGTCCTCCAGTCGGCTAATATCATCTACTTTATGTAGCCATTGGGCGGTAGTTGGTGGGTTCGGGGATTTCCAGTTAAGAGGTATGCACGTCTTAGCTGCATCCAGAAGGTGCCGTATCACAGATCTGCCATATTTCCGGGAAGGTATATCCGTCACGTGGAAAAGAAAATAGGCCGGTGAAAACGGCACCACTCGGTCAGTGAATGTCTGGGTGATACGCCACACCTCTCTCCAAAAATTATATAAACGGGGGCAGGACCAGAATATATGCAGGAGGGTGCCCTCGTCTGAGTGGCACCTCCATCATCTGTCCGAGGTTGTCGGGAAGATCTTATGTAAAAGAGCGGGGGTTTTGTACCAGCGTGAGAGAATTTTAAAGTTTGTTTCCTGTTGCCCGGTGCATAGTGAGGACTTGTGGGTGAAATTAAGTATTTGTTGTTTCTGATTGTCTGTGAAGGTAATAGCTAGGTCTCCTTCCCACTTAGCAAGATATGGGGGCTGGAAATCTTTCGGGGGTTCAATCAACATCGCGTATGTTATGGACAATGCGTGGGTGAGGGTCCCGCTCTCCGTGCAAAGTTTTTCTAGGTTTGTAAGGGGTCTCCGTGAATCATTGGGAGGTGGCGGTATGTTCTTAAGAAAGTGGGTAAGCTGGGAAGCCCGCAGAAAGTCTAGGTGGTATGGGCCCCCGGGGTCCGTCAGTTCCGCGTATGTCTTCCACCTACCCATTACACTAAAATGGGACGCTTGGAAAAGGCCTTGCCTACCAAGGTCCCGGAAACGTTTGTCCTTGAGTCCTGGGGTGAAATTCGGATGGCCAATTACAGGTCGCACCGGCGAGTCAGGTGTCGACAGTTCCGGTTTAGTCAAGAGGTGTGAGCAAATTTTCGCAGTATTGCCTATCAGGGGGTGACGTCTAAGCTCAGTGGGTAAATCTCCATAGCACCAAGGACTGCCCGCCAAGGGTACTTCAGATTGGTCCTGCTCTAACTGCGTCCATAGTTTGGTGTCTCTATGGCGACACCAGTCTAGGAGTCTACTGAGGTGGGTGGCATGATAGTACTTCCGGATCTCTGGGAGTGCTAAACCCCCTCGATGTTTGGGGTTGGAAAGCATTTTCCTGTTTAGGCGTGAATGGTTACCTGCCCACAAGAAACGGGTGAAAAGTGAGGGAACCTGCCCAAAAAAGGCTCTGGGGATGTGGATCGGGAGGGCCTGGAATAGATAGAGGAATTTTGGCAGTATCGACATTTTAAGAATATTACACCGGCCTAGCCAGGAGTGCATACCGCCCTCCCAACTATCCAGAAGCTTCTGTACCGATTTCAGTAAAGGGGGGAAATTAAGTTTATAAAGATGCGATATTGAAGGGGGAATATAAGTGCCCAGATATTTCAGGGCAGTATCCGACCACTTCAGTTTAAAAGATTCCTTTAGATGTTGTAGTCGTGTGTGTGGTATCCCCACCCCCATTGCTTCTGACTTGGAGAAATTAATCCGCAGGTTAGATAGTTGGCCATATACATGAAACTCCTGCAAAAGGGTCTTAAGAGAAGTCTCAGGGTTTGCTAAGGAGAACATAAGGTCATCGGCATAAGCAGATACCTTATGCCGAGTCTCCTTGGTCCCTATTCCCGTAATGTCAGCGTTATTACGAACATGGCATAAAAAGGGTTCTAAGGTCAAAGCGAACAGCAAGGGGGACAGGGGACAGCCCTGTCGAGTGCCGTTCGTAATAGGGAACACATCAGAAAGTATCCCGTTCACTCGTACCCTGGCTGATGGCTTTGTGTAGACTGCTGTAATCCAGCGTAGCATTTTGTCCCCGAGGCCAGCATATTCTAATGTATTAAACATAAATGACCACTCGACCCAATCGAATGCCTTCTCAGCATCCGTGCCCAGAAACACACTTGGGGTCTTGGTTCTGGAGGCTATGTGGAGCAGGTTAAGGACTTTCGTAGTGTTGTCCCTTGCCTCTCTAGATGGAACAAAACCGACTTGGTCCATGTGGATCAGCTGAGGAAGATGTTGTTGCAGCCTCGTGCCCAGAATTTTGGTGAAAAGTTTCAGGTCCGAGTTTAGGAGGGAGATCGGGTGGTAGCTCCCGCATTGGGACAGGTCCTTGCCCTCTTTGGGGATGACCGAGATATGCGCTCGCAGAGTGGTGTCGTGTAATCTGGTCGCCGTCCCAAGCCTATTAAAGAGATCCACTAGGGGGCTACCCAAAGATGGAAACAGGGTTTTATAGTAGGCAAGTGTCAAGCTGCCTGGGCCCGGCGCTTTGCCCGGTTTCGCACTCTTCAAGGCCGATTGTACTTCTGTCAACGTAATGGGTCCCTCCAGGGAGTCACGTATTTCTGGTGATAGGGATGGCATTTTGGAGTCTACAAGATATTGTGAGATAGCGGCGGAGGATGGCGGTGGTCCGGACAAGTTGTACAGTGAGCTGTAATAGTTCTTGAACTCTTGGGAGATCTGTAGGGGTAACGACTGTTTTTGTCACGATGGTGTCGTGACATGAGAGACATAGGACGCCATACTTTGCGTTTTCAAGGTCTGAGCAAGATGTCGTCCACATTTGTTGCCCGACTCGTATACCGTCCGCCTACTTTTCTGTAGAGCTGCTTTAGCTCCATAATGGAGGAGGTCATTTATTTGTGAGCGGATAACGTCTAGTTCTACGTCAAGGGCTCGAGACGGGGCTGTTTTATGCGTCTGTTCCGTGGAATGGAGCTTAGCAAGGAGGGAGTCTAACTTTTCAGTCCTCTGTCTTTTCAGTCTGGCCCCGTGTTTTATGAGGACCCCTCTGATCACCGCCTTATGGGCTTCCCACACTACGCCCATGTCGCTGTCTGGGGTGTTGTTTGTGACAAAGTAATGGCCTATTTCCTTGATCACATCTGCCAGAATTACGGGGTCTTGTAGCAAACTCTCATTAAGGCGCCACTGCGTTTGAGGGTGCGTATGTTTGTCTGACAAATTATACTGCATGCTGATCGGGGCGTGATCAGACCACGGAATCGACCCGATGGAAGTGTGCGCCACTGCGTGCAGTTGTCTGTGTGGTATCAGAAAATAGTCCAGACGTGAGTAAGTCTGGTGTGGTTTTGAGAAGAATGTGTAGTCGCGTTCCCCCGAATGGAGGAGTCGCCAGACGTCTATGAGTTGTGCCGAATGTAAGGATAGGCCTATACGTTTGCGCATGTCTCTCATGGTAGTAGATGTACCCGAAGAAGTGTCTTCTATAGGGTTGAGGGGGATGTTCAGGTCGCCCCCCACTATTAACTGGCCGTCAGCAAAACGTTGAAGGTGTTCCAGTCTTTTGCGAAGGAATACGTCCTGACGGTCGTTCGGGGCATAAAGATTTGCTAACGTGACCTTCCTCCCCCCAATCATACCCTTCAAATACAGGAAGCGTCCCTCCTTATCTGTCTGGGATTCTATCAGTGTCCACGGCACCCTTGCCGAGATGAGGATCGTTACCCCCCTAGATTTGGCTGCAGTATATTTGGAGTGGTATGCTAGTGGGAAATGTCGATTTTTAAGTAATGGCAGACTACTGTCCTTGAATCAGTTTCCTGTATATACACCACATCCGCTTTGGCACGTTGCATGTCGTGGATAAGGATCCTACGTTTTTCAGGTATATTAAGACCCTTTGCGTTGATGGAGACTATGTGGAGAGAGTCCATCGCTATAAGCGATAGTATACCAAGTCAGGGGAGGGGAAGGGGGGAGTGAGGAAGAAGGAGAAAATAAAAACAGAACAGGGGGGAGGGGGGAGTGGGAGGAGGTTATAATAAATGGGAAGCGGAAGGGAAGGGGGGGGGACATAAGTAAAATATGCGTGGGGTATGGGGCCGTCACAAAACTGTGCGGCCAAATGGGAAAACTAAATTAGCCTAGTCGGCTGCAACGCTCTCCAGAGCTACCTCTGGTTACTGAGCGTAAACCTAAGTGGGAGCTGGGTTAGTTATATTGTTGTGCCTAGTTTACAAAACGGGGTATATGGTATCCTCATCCTTATACATTAACTACAGAGAAAATTTTGGGAGAAAAAAAAGGAATTCATACATGGAACATCATAACCATGATTTGCCTTGAAATCACCCAGCAAAATGACGGACTGTCTTGATACCAGATTATATAAAAATACAAATGTTTATTATTGAATATAAAAAGTTTTTTAGAAAAGAAAAAAATTTATATAGACATAAAATTTCAATGAGTACATAATATAGCTGTAACATAGACAAAAATGTTACGACAATATTTAGTGTCCAGTTCGGTCTTTAGTTTCTACTAGTTTCGCGACTTTTCTGTCGCTTCTTCAGGAGACCTTGTTTGTCTGAAATCAAAGTTTGTCACAGTTTACTTGACAGAAATAACATAATTCAACATATTTGATGTATTGTTACAAAAAGTTTAAAGGGGAAAGGGAAAAAAGGGGGGTAAAAAACGAAGTGTGCAGCTCACCACCACAAAGATATCGAATCGCAAAGCATTTGGAGTTCGGGTAGTCCCTGCCAATCAGGCTTTGACCACCCTTTGGGGCGGACACGGGAGGTTCAAAAACAGCTATAAAACGATAATCAAAGATTCTTAATTGTAGGCATGTTGTGACTATTATATGCATTTAGAACATGACATTTATGTCTCAATATAGGTATAACATCCACATACCAATATAGCCAGATGCTTTTGAACGATGCAGCGTGGAAAAAAATACATCGGTTCAGCAACGCTAGGGTCCAATTGTGGATATTAACATGCCCAGCAAAGTATTGTATTGAGTCTGGTTCACAATAGGCACTGCGCCTATATCAAGTAAATTAGGAGATCCAGGTCTCTGCCCAATGCACCATAGATGTCTGTGTGTGCAGAGTTGAACCTAGTGAAGATATAAATAAATAAGCCAGGTAGATATATTTTCCACAGGGGTGGCTATAGATTAATGGCCACCATAGAAGACATTTAAAAAAAGGGGGGCACTTACCAATAGGCGAGATCCCTCGTATTTACGAGTGCTTAGTAAAGGCGACAGTGTCTGGCCTAAAGGCCCTCAGACCTCCGTGCTGTTGCTGTAAAGGAGCGCCATGATGGCGCACCTTTAACCTCCAACCCGGCGGCGTCAGAGGCCCGCGACGCGCATCAGCTTGAGTCACCGTGGGAACCCTCGGTGACTCATTGCTAGAGCGGACCTGGTGCCGCCCACAAGTGGGAGCCTTACAGGGCCGCCGGAGAGGCGCGTGCCCGCCCCTGGGAGTCTCCTCCCATACTCCAGTCTGTGCACCATCATCAATATCAGATAGCTTTAGTGTCTCACACTTCGCTTAACAATGCAAAAATCAATAGATACAAAGAATAAACAAAAAGAATTTAAAATCTGTTTAAATTGGCAGCATTTTTTGCATATATTTTTAATCTGTAATTCTCACCATTACGTAGCACTTATCTAAAAGAAAATAATACAAAAACATGGTTAAATAAGTTGGGGTATTAAGTCAAAAACAGATAATATATTATTGACTAATACCAGAAAATCGCAGTAATGTCAAAGACATCGGGGAATCGAACTCTCAAGGTACCAGACAGCTTCAGGACAGAAGTAAAGAGAGAAAAAGAAAAGAAAAAGATAGAAAAAAAGAGAGAAAAAAAGGGGAGGGGGGGGAGAGGGAAAAAGGAAAGGGAAGGGAAAAAAAGGGGAAAAAGGGGGGGAAAAGGGGGAGAAAGGGAAAAGAGGGGGAGGGGAAAGGAGAGGGGGAGGGGGAAAAAAGGGGTTAGGAAGGTAAAGGAAGGGGAAAAGGAGGGGAAAAGAGGGGGAACAGAGGGGAAGAAAGGAGAAAAGAAAGAGAGGGGGGAAGAAAGGAAAAAAAAGGGGGGGGGGGAAACAAAAAGCTGAGGACCAAAGGGGAGGGAAAGAAAGGAAGGGAGAAGGGGAATGGAAAGTAGGGAGGGAAAAAGGGAAGGAAAGGAGCAAAAATGAAAATGAAAAGAAAAAAAATAGTTCATATTTGTCATAAAGGCCCATATATAGGCTGCTTCATTTAAGAAAATATTTATATGTTTTTGTTTCGTTCAGGCCAGGTGGGACCAGGGCGTCTAAACGTTCTATCCATAGGGTTTCTCGTTTTAAAATTTCCCTATCCCAATCTCCACCACGGGTGTCCTCATAGATTACCTCCAGGACAAAGAACTTCACCACTTGTGGCCGGTACCGATGGTGAATACCTATGTGCCGACCAACCGCCGTGAGCTTGCCACCCGATGAATAATAAAGGTGGTCCCCTATACGTTGGCGGAGCTCCCTAATGGTTTTGCCTACGTAAAATGCCCCGCAGGCACAAACCATTATGTAGACAACGCCTTTCGTATCGCAGCTGGCATGGAACGGTGGAATAAAGGTTTCTCCATTTGGGAGATTATATGTGGTTCCCTTTACAAATCCAAGGACAGCGTGGACAGCCACCACAAGGGTGGGTGCCACGGGGACCCTGCCGGTTTGGTACGGAGATTTGATAATGGCTCCTAGTGAGTTTATCCCCAAGGGTGGCTGCTCTCTTGAAGACCAATTCCGGGGTTTGTCTAACATATTTACTTAGAGTATGATGATCCGTTAAGAATGCCAATGTTGCGATAAGATATTTCTAAGGGTATTCTGATGTGTGGAATATTTGGTGATGATCTTAACTGTAGAAGGGTGGGCTGGTCTAGGAGGGCCATAGAGTAAAGATTCTCGTGTGCGCCCGTACGCTTTGTTAAATGCTTTCCTTAAATTAGATTGTGAGTAACCTCTATTAAGGAGACGCTCCTGTAAACCCTTGGCTTGAAAAAGAAAATCCTGATCCGTGGTACAGTTTCTTCTTATTCGTATGTATTGGGCATATGGTATGCTGCGTATTAGGGGGCGGGGATGCGAGCTTTTAGCGTGTAATAAAGTGTTGCCAGATGATGGCTTGCGATAAAGCTCAGTAATTAGTGTTCCAGAGTTGTCTTTAATGATATTAAGATCCAAAAAGGCAATTTTAGTTAAATGATGATATGTATATGTGAATGTTATATTAAACGTGTTAACGTTTAATGTTTTGACAAAATCTTCCAGTGCCTGGACAGTCCCTGTCCAGACAATTAGAAGGTCATCTATGAATCTATACCAAAGAAGGATGCAATCAAGATAAGTTTGTAAAGATTCATCGGCAAACACTGATCGCTCCCAACCCCCCAAATATAAATTTGCATAGGAGGGTGCGCAGGCTGTCCCCATCGCCACACCTTGAGTTTGTAAATAAATTTGGTCCATGAATGTAAAGAAATTCTTGCTAAGGATAAAGTCTAAGAGGTGCAGTATAAAATCATTTAGAGGCCAGGTGGTGTGATCTTGTTTTTTGAGGAAAGTGCTGGCCATCCGGACGCCCTGCTCGTGGGGGATGCTGGAGTATAAAGCCTCCACATCTATTGCCACGAGAAGGGCGTCTGGAGGGACCTGCACGTCCTCAAGATGTCACAGAAGATCAGTAGTGTCTTTTATGTATGAGGGTAGACTTGTGACATGAGGGATCAGATACGAGTCAACTAGCCTGCTTGCGTTCTCTGTTAAGGAACCCATCCCCGAGACTATTGGGCGCCCTGGGGGATTTTTTTTGTCCTTATGTATTTTTGGGAGCGCGTAAAATGTAGGCATACGGGGTTTGCCTGTATTTATAAATTTCAGCGTTTCAGCATCTATCAAACCTTGTTCATATGCCCTTGTAACCAGGCACCTGAACTCAATTGTAAAGGTCTCCACCTTTGAGTAATTTATAGGGGTATACCATGCCCGGTTACATAGGATTTTTGAACACATTAGTTGATATTGCTGATAAGTCATTATGACTAAATTGCCCCCTTTGTCTGATTTTTTAATGATGATGTCAGGTTTTCTCTGCAATTTTCGTAACGCCTGTTTCTGTTTATAGTTTAAATTAAGTTGAGTATCAGGCCAATCCTGTTTTTTTAAAGATTTAATTACTGCAGTCAGAAAAGCCCAAATCGTGGGGCATGTCATAAGGTCAGGAAATGCTCGCGAACTGAGTTTAAAGATGTTTTTTTGTGGCTGAGTGCTCTCAATTGAAGGTTGAGGCGTGGGTACAGGGGTTGATGAAGCCTCTGAAGTTGCTTCATCTTCTACCTGCCCCTCATCATATAGTAACATAAGGTCACGTAGGGCTCTGAATTCCTGCATAGAATAATGCTTTGTTCTTTCAGCTAATTCTTTTTCTAGATTTATATTTCGTCTGTCCTTATCATACATAAATTTGTAAGTTAAATTCCGGGCAAAGAGGTATATATCTTTAATCGTTTCATAAACATTTATAGGTTCAGAAGGACTGAAGCCAAGTCCTAACTGAAGAACTGTTTTCTCGTCTTGGGTCAATGGGTAAGGAGTGAGATTTACAATATTCAGGTTGTCCGTGTCTGCCTGGGAATTGATTTTGGGATGATTTACATCTAATGTGGTAGAGGGGTCTTTAGCATAAATGCATCTAGACTCCCTCGCCGGTGTGAATCGAGTGTGACCGGTGGAAAAAAACCACTAGGGTTCGGAAGTGAGGCCTGTGTGTTGGTGTGCAATATTTTCGGAATAATGTTATGCAGGGTGGATATTTGTGTACTGCTGCTTTGACCTTGTGGGTCTAGATGCACTGGTGGGGTTGTTTTGGCGGTTTTACCCGTTTTCTTGCCTTTTTTGGAGTCCTTCGCTGGATGGTCTCCACCAGTGAGTGACCTCTTGCGGGGGGGGACCCGGTGCGCGTGAATTCGTGTTAAGTGAAGTGACCTGTGAGGAAAGAGATGAGATTGAGGAATCAGATTCAGTATAGTCTGTAACGACAATTGTTTCTTTAGGTGCTCGTGTCCTTGGAAATTTTCTTCTTACCAATTTATTGCCCCATTTATAGGCATAGCCTTCAGAGAAGGCAAGCTTGTCCTGGACAAACTTGCCCTGCTTTTTGACAATGATCTCTTTGTTTAAAGTTTCTATACGTTCCCTAACCTCTTTCCATTTTTCTTTAAAAATTGGTGATTCCATAATTTTAGGAAACTGTTCATTAAGGCGTTCGATCTCCCCATCTAAAGAAGCCATATCTGCATGGTATTGCACCGGTAATTTAGTCATTAATTCTACACTGCATTTGGTTAATGTATTTTCCCAAACCTTTTTAAATTCAAGGGAGGGATCTTTAATAGTGGGAAAAACTTGAATCCGAAGGCCCAAAGGGCAGATTTCTTCCCTAATATATTGTTCGAAATACTGCGTATGCCAATGCAGATGTGACTTCTTCTTGAGCAGGCCAAACATTCTTTCTAGAAACATCTTAGTTTCATCCTCAATTTTATAGTTCGTTAGACAGCCTGTTTTAATAGATAACATAAAGTTCGACCAATCTGAACCAAGCATGTCCATCACTTTGCTGGCCTTGTGGGTTCAAGTTGAAACCCCAATCTCAGCCACCACTACGAAAAAAAGAATTTTTTTGTTATTATTGATATCACGTATGGTGAAATTACGTATATGTGAGGATTTTATAGCTCACTAAATGCCAATTATATTATGAAAAAAAACATATAAGGCACCAAAAAACACCGGAGAAAAAATAACCGGAAAAAATCGGACCAAAGTGGTCCTGGGTGTGTTATCCACCCTACAAGGATAGTTATATTGTTGTGCCTAGTTTACAAAACGGGGGTATATGGTATCCTCATCCTTATACATTAACTACAGAGAAAATTTTGGGAGAAAAAAAAGGAATTCATACATGGAACATCATAACCATGATTTGCCTTGAAATCACCCAGCAAAATGACGGACTGTCTTGATACCAGATTATATAAAAATACAAATGTTTATTATTGAATATAAAAAGTTTTTTAGAAAAGAAAAAAATTTATATAGACATAAAATTTCAATGAGTACATAATATAGCTGTAACATAGACAAAAATGTTACGACAATATTTAGTGTCCAGTTCGGTCTTTAGTTTCTACTAGTTTCGCGACTTTTCTGTCGCTTCTTCAGGAGACCTTGTTTGTCTGAAATCAAAGTTTGTCACAGTTTACTTGACAGAAATAACATAATTCAACATATTTGATGTATTGTTACAAAAACTTTAAAGGGGAAAGGGAAAAAAGGGGGGTAAAAAACGAAGTGTGCAGCTCACCACCACAAAGATATCGAACCGCAAAGCATTTGGAGTTCGGGTAGTCCCTGCCAATCAGGCTTTGACCACCCTTTGGGGCGGACACGGGAGGTTCAAAAACAGCTATAAAACGATAATCAAAGATTCTTAACTGTAGGCATGTTGTGACTATTATATGCATTTAGAACATGACATTTATGTCTCAATATAGGTATAACATCCACATACCAATATAGCCAGATGCTTTTGAACGATGCAGCGTGGAAAAAAATACATCGGTTCAGCAACGCTAGGGTCCAATTGTGGATATTAACATGCCCAGCAAAGTATTGTATTGAGTCTGGTTCACAATAGGCACTGCGCCTATATCAAGTAAATTAGGAGATCCAGGTCTCTGCCCAATGCACCATAGATGTCTGTGTGTGCAGAGTTGAACCTAGTGAAGATATAAATAAATAAGCCAGGTAGATATATTTTCCACAGGGGTGGCTATAGATTAATGGCCACCATAGAAGACATTTAAAAAAAGGGGGGCACTTACCAATAGGCGAGATCCCTCGTATTTACGAGTGCTTAGTAAAGGCGACAGTGTCTGGCCTAAAGGCCCTCAGACCTCCGTGCTGTTGCTGTAAAGGAGCACCATGATGGCGCACCTTTAACCTCCAACCCGGCGGCGTCAGAGGCCCGACGCTGCGCCGAGCTATGACGTCGCCGGGTCCGCCGCTCCTAATGCGCATGCGCCAGAACGTAGCGACGCGCATCAGCTTGAGTCACCGTGGGAACCCTCTGTGACTCATTGCTAGAGCGGACCTGGTGCCGCCCACAAGTGGGAGCCTTACAGGGCCGCCGGAGAGGCGCGTGCCCGCCCCTGGGAGTCTCCTCCCATACTCCAGTCTGTGCACATCATCAATATCAGATAGCTTTAGTGTCTCACACTTCGCTTAACAATGCAAAAATCAATAGATACAAAGAATAAACAAAAGTGGGAGCTGGGGTGAACCGAGTTGTAGAGGTGAACTCCCGGTCCTTCACGGTACCCCACCCCTGGCAACCTACAACCATACGCTAGAAGAAATAAAAACAGATATAGAAACCGGCATAACAAGAAAAGCAAAAAAATAAGGACAACAGGTTAGCATTTACGTGTGTTGGCATCTGCGCCCTCAAGTATAACAGTGCGGAAGGCATACTACCAATGGCAGGGGGGCGCACGTATCATGAGGGACCGCCACGCGGAAGCGGAAGCCGCAGAGGGACACCAGTGCCCTTTACCAAACTCTAGAACTAGTGGGGTTCGTGTCCCCGCTGCGGCCACAAGCCCCACCAAGCAATCCCACATCCTCCAGAACACATGCCCCGGTGCTGAGGCATAGGTCAATGTAAATGAGAACCCCCTTCCCCAATACCATCAGGTCAAGTGCCCAATCAGGCGTAAAGGCCTTCAAAGGCTCTCTGGCAAGCCCGTGGTTCCCCCCCTCCCCTAGTGCAAAAAGGTAGCAGGTCAACGCAAACCCCCGGGCTCCTCCCCTCAAGCAATCTGCTTGCTATGTGTCAGATAACATGTCCCCAGAGGTGGAAGTCCCATCTGCTTCCTCTGTACCGGGGTGTAAAATGTTCCTGCAGATAGTGGACCCGCTGTCGGACCTGAGGATGGTTGACCTGAGTCAGGAAGTCCCAGCCAGATCTCCTCCCCCAGCCAAAATATAATCAGGGCCGGCAATGTGCTCCTCCGCACCGTGGCCTAAGAAAAAGAAGGGTCGTAAAGTCAATGAAGAGCATCCCTGCTTGGGACAAAATGGGTGGCAATGGTGATTTCCAGCCATGGTAAACCCATGACACCACGGGACTGTTCGTTCTGGCCGGGATGCCGGGGCTTAAAAAACAAACAAAACACAAACAAAAATGAGTCCTGCCCGGAACCGTGGCTAAGAGCCCGTGTCACCGGCACAATCCAGCGTGGCCACGGTGCGTCTCTGGGGGGAACTCCATGTAAGTGATGGGGTGATCCACTGGCAAGGGGGCAGGGGGTGTTCCCACGGGAGGGCCAGATAGTGAAGGAGTCAAGGGCACAAACAGAACTGGTGCAGAGTGCTCCTACCACCTATGCCAGTGCTGTTCCTGCCTGATGGGAGTGGGATTAGTGCCTGGAGAGGGTGGCCCATGGCCTACTCATGTGGAGCGCCTCCTGAATCAGATCGGTGCCGCCGACGGCCTCGTTGCTGGCGGGGGGGCAGGGGGCCCCGGTTGGCTGATGCGCCTGATCTACCCAGCTGCCGCGGAAGCAGCTGTAGCCAGTCCGGAACCGGAATAGGCTCCGCTCCCAGGAACCGGAAAAGTGCCGGCAGATCGGCGGCAGTCTGTAGGGTGAAGCCTCCAACTTCCTTGCGGAATATGATTGACAGGGGATACCCCCAGCGATATGTACAGCCGAGCTGCCTGGCCAGGTCCAGGAGCGGTCTGAGGAGGGCCCTCCATCGCAGCGTAGAGCGGGACAGGTCCTGCAGGATACGGATGTTCGCGCCATTCACCTCCACATCACCGTGCTCCCAGGCGTGTCTCAGGATAGATTCCTTTTGCGTGCAGCGGTGTAGCCTGCACACAATGTCCCGCGGTCTGTCCGGGTCAGTCGATTTCGGGCCGAGGGCTCTGTGCGCCCTGTCCAAGGCCACCACCACCTCCGGATCACCGAGCACCGCGCGGAAAATGCCTCTGACCACCTCACCTACATGTTCCGGTCCCGCCGCCTCCGGGACCCCCCGGAGCCACAGGTTATTGCGGTGGCTCCGGTCTTCCAGGTCCTCCATGTGTAGTTGGAGGGAGATGGCGGTATCCCGGTGGTGGTCTCGCGACTGCTCCAGCGCTGAAACTCTGGCCTCCAAGGATGTCAGGGATGTCTCCCCTGTGGACACACGCTCCGCTATGCTGGAGACCTCCCCCCGGACCTCCTGAATGTCCCTCCTGTGTGTTTCCTCCAGGCGCAGGATCAATGCTTCTATTGCCAATTGCGTTGGGAGGGCCTGGAGCATATCCCTAATGTCCTGGTCTAGCATGGAGGGTGTAGAAGCCACTGGGGCAGGCATCACCTCTTCTCCCTGCTCCGCTTCTGCCATACAGTACACCGGAGGTGTCTCGTCGGCGGGCAGGAGTGAGCTGGAGGACGCCGCTCGCGTCTGCTGCAGTGAGGCCTGTAAGGTGCCTCGTGGAGATGCCACAGTCGCGCCCGGCGGAGATCCTTCGTTGCGCCCGAAATAGTGGCGGAACGAACCGGCAGACTTGCTGTGAGGGGTCCCTCGTGTCGCTCCCCGTGTCCGGTGCTTCTTAGATGAGCTCATACCGGTGGGAATGCCTGTGATCGCCGGGGCATGAGGCCGAGGACCGGGAGCTCCAGAGAAAAGCTGCCTTACTCGGCCATTCCTTAGCCACGCCCCCACTATCCCCTATTTTGTAAACGCTATAACTTTTGCGCAAACCAATCAATAATCGCTTATTGCGATTTTTTTTACCAAAATAATGTAGAAGAATATGTATTGGCCTAAACTGAGGAAAAAATAAATTTTTTATACATTTTTGAGGATATTTATTAAAGCAAAAAGTAAAAAAATAAAAACTGCAGGGGTGATCAAATACCACCAAAAGAAAGCTCTATTTGTGGGAAAAAAAGGACGTAATTTTTGTTTGGGAGCCACGTCACAAGATTGTGCAATTGTCAGTTAAAGCAACGCAGTGCCGAATAGCAAAAAGTGGTCTGGTCTTTGGCCAGCAAAATGGTATGGGGCTTAAGTGGTTAACATAGGTGTGTAATTAAATTTTTTGATGCAATACTTTGCAGCAGGGCTCATTCCTGCGCTCCAACTAGAGATTCTGTGAGGTGTTGCAGTGTTGTGGCACCAGTGCCTAAGGCCCAGTTTTTCTGCCCCTGTTCAACAGGGACATGTAATTACAATTCTTGATCTGATATTTCACAGCAGGGCCCATTCCAGCGCCCACCAAGAGGAACTTTGAGGGCTTACAGTGTTGTGGCAACACCACCACCACCAAAGGCCCAGTTTTGCTGCCCCTGTTCAACAGGTGCATGTCATTACAATTCTTGATATAATATTTCACAGTAGGGCCCGTTACAGCGCCCACCAAGAGTAACTGTGAGGACTTACAGTGTTGTGGCACCATCACCACCACCACCAAAGGCCCAATTTTTCTAACACTGTTCAACAATGGCATGTAATTACAATTCTTGATATAATAGTTCACAGCAGGGTGTTCCAGCCCCCACCAAGAGCCACTTTGAGGGCTTAGCCCTTGTACACACGGTCGGACATACCGACAACCAAATCCGTCGGATTTTGTCCGAAACTGTTGTATACACGCGGTCGGACGAAGTTGTCTGAAAATCCGATCATTCAGAAAGTGATGACGTTATTTCGTTACGACGGGACTACGTTCAGGCTAGTAGCCAATAGCTTTGATGTAGGAATTTGATCTGAGCATGCGTGGCACTTTGTCCGATCGGAATTCTCTACACATGATCAGAGTATGTCCGATCGGAGCATTTTGTCGGAAAATTTTACCAACAAGTTGGAAAACTTGGTCCGTCGGATACTCCGACGGAAACAGTCCGATGGAGACCACACAGAGTTGGAAAATCCGACAAAACGGTCCGATCGGACACACTCCGCCAGAATCTCTGACCGTGTGTACAAGGGCTTACAGTGTTGTGACAACACCAACACCTTAGGTCCAAATTTCTGCAGAGCATATAGGACAGGCCCCTACTTTCAAACATCCAACTTACAATCGACTCCTAAAACGGCTCCTACTTTCAAACGGAAGGAGACAACAGGAAGTGAAATGAAATCTACCCCTAGGAAGGGAAATTCTCTGCTGTAAGAGTTGATATGGGAAAAATGTGTCTCCTCTCCACTGATGCTTTATCAGTAATCCTTGTTTCACTAAAATTGTGATTTGATCCGCACAGTGGAGAAAGTACAACGAGAAAAGGATTGTTTTTATTTGTATGTGTATATGTTTTCATCGGAACTGCTGCCCCTACACTTTGAGGAAAGAAATGTTGTGGTAGGTTTGTCGCTGTTCCACTAAATTAATGCTATTGTGTTATACCCTCTGCAGGTTATACCACTATAGATGGAGAGGTCACAAAAAATGAATAAACCTACTAAACCAAACTTAATGGGGCCGAGGATGTATATGCCTACTTTATAACATAACAGAGTATAATACGCTCTGAAAAAATTGCTTTTGTGTGTTTGATCCTCAGCCTGTAATGGACTGCTATACTGTAATCCTTCAATTGGTTACTTCACTGTCTGAAAAAATTAGGCTATTTTTAATTTTTAATTGCCCCCTAGGCTAGTGTAAATAATGAATTAAAAGTGAATTAAACTAGGGTGCTTGTGTTACACCCTCTTGGGTATTTCAGTGAATTACAAAATTAATTTAGTTGATTAGGCCATATGCTGATATGATTTCCACTCTGGGCTGATAAGTTGATTAGTTTAGGAAAAATTTATAAATTCAGACTGTGTTAGACCCTCTGGAATATTTGAGAAAAAACAGAAGAAAAATAAAAAAAATAAACCACATTAAACTGTGTGCTCATGTGAAGGTGATGGTTATGTTAGTTAAACCTGGCTCGTGCTCCAAAATTTCTGGTAAATCCAAAATAGCGTACAAGCAAGAAAATAATAAAAACAATTACAACCAAAGGGAATATGTAAATTCAAATAAGGTGCGTAAGTTATTCTGCTCAATGTAAATGAGACCTTTGTGCAATATATATATATATATATATATCTCGTGCAATAACCCACTTTTTAAATACCGTATTTTCCGGCGTATAAGACGACCTTTTACATGTAAAAAAATTGGCCAAAAAGCAGGGGTCGTCTTATACGCCGGGTCAGCTCCTCGGATGCCGGGTGGGTGTTCGGTAATACTGTATGTAGCTTCGGCTACATACAGTATATACGGCTGAGCCAATCCTGGTGAGCGATGTATTCAAATGAATACAAAGCCTGCTCGGATTGGAGTAACGACCTCTGCCAATCCGAGCAGGCTACTCTGTAGCCTGCTCTGATTTGCTTGGAGAGTCAGAGCGGCGCGGGCTGATGATGTTACAGCCTCTGCCAATCCAAGCAGGCTTTGTATTCATTAATAGAATACATCGCTCGCCGTGATTGGCTCCAGCAAATGCAGGAAGAAGGAAGAAATATGAAGCCTCGGAAGCCTCGAAAGCCGGGTCGTCTTATACGGTAAGTACAGATTTAAAAGCATTTTTGTCCTGTAAGATTAGGGGGTCGTCTTATATGCCGGGTCGCCTTATACACCGGCAAATACGGTATATAAAAATTGTAAACAGGTAAAGGACCCCAGAACGAGAAGAACAAGTGGTCCAGGGCAACTTCTTATGAAACAGGGCTTTGGAAAAGGTGATCATTTATGTCTGCCAGTCACTCTTTTCCCTCCAGCTTGACACATGGACCGTGTCATCAGTCACAAGCAGTTATGGCTGCCTTAGTAAATGAGCGTGGGATAGAGCCAGGGTTCACCACAGTTGTTTTTATAATATATAAAACAAGTAAAAAGGCACAATACACAAATACCTCATAAAAACAGTACACAATAGTCCAAGGGGCGAGATAATAATATATATATATATGTACACATATAAATATTCAATAGTTTATGTGTCGTTGGGTCAGTCAGTGCAGCCCCCAAGAGAACCTAAAGCAGGTTCCAGTAAACTAGAAAAAAACAAGGAAAAGGGACGCCTCTGAACATATATCATAAATCAAATTTATTAAGACAACAATATCCACTCACATGGGTGAAATGTGGGTGAGATTTCGCATTCATATCCTGTATGCTGGGCTGAGAAAATGGTGTAGAACTGCAGTCACAGCAGATCCAATCAGGCTAGCATCACATCAGATCCAGGAAGGGCTGGGATGGCTGAGCATGGTATTGTTTCCTTCAGTGGTCCAGATTCAGGATGTTTGTATCACAGCCCGGTGTGAGTAAAGGAGTCCGGCACACAGGGATTAGGGTTCCAGGAGTAGTGTAGAGGGAAATAGCAAAGATGTCAGTGCTAGGGGTTAGCCTCGCTGTGTCTCCATGGTAATCACTCGGTCTCTGAGGTGTAAGGAGACACAGTCATGTATACAGAGTGAGAACGAGGCTTGGAGAGCACGTACAGTGTGGCACCCGACAATGACGTCACCAATATACGACGCGTTTCAGAATAGGCAGACGACCAGTGAAGGAGTGACCGCTTTCCTTTTTCAAGCATAGGGTCTATGGACACAAGGGGGAGTTTTTATAGACTGACAGGGGGCTTGGCCAGAGCATAGTAGGAAAAAAGGTCAGTAATGCTACAGAGCAGAAGATTTTAAAAACAGAGGAACACAATGCCATAAGAAATTGTATAAATCATAAATAAATTAATATATAAATGTATAAAATGTATTAATATAAAAATTTATTATAGTATTATGCTTAAGGAAGCAAGCTTATGATTAATCAATTGATCAATTTGGTACAATTTTTTGTTTTTTCACTTTAATCTTTATTGAGTTTTTTTTTCCCCAATACAGATTATTCCAACATTGTTAAACCATATCGTTATATTACCTTAACAAATAACATATATATTACCAAACACAAGTTTATTTAATCCCCAAATCCTAATATATATTAAGAACAAAGAGAGCGTCTTAAGGAGGACAGAGCAATACTACAAACAGAGAAAATAAGACCAAAAAGGCAGTCCATCAAAGATACGCACCAGGGAGAACGAAGAATAGTGGCCCGCCCCCACTTTCTCCTTTTATCTGCGTTTATAAATTTGGTACTTCTGACATATTCCTGATATCCCCTCTCCTCCCCCCATTTCAGTACCCTTATATATTAATTTCCTAATAAATTACTATATTTTTCTTTCAGCCAGGTTTTCCACATTCTACCAAACTCCCTGAGGTTGCGTCTCCTCGCATAAGCTGCTCTCTCTTTAGGGAGGGTTTCATTCACTGCATCAATCCAATTTCTAACTGTAGGAGACACCTTTGATTGCCATCTTGTTGTGATCAGTTTCCTGGCTTGAAATATGCTCCTCCAAATGGCTACCGTTGTGCTCCTATTCTCACCCTGCTCCTGCCTATAACCCAATAAACATACCACTGCTTCTTTTTTAAACCTAGTTTCAAACGTTTCTTGCTAAATTTTAGTCACTCCTTCCCAATAACAGAATAATTTGGGGCACTTCCACAGCATATGTAGGAGATCGCCAGATTCCCGGCATCTCGGGCAGCAATCATCTGCTCTTTTTCCAAACTTGAATAAACGTTTAGGGGTATAATATGCTCTAACAACATTAAATGCCATATTTTCTGCAATGGGGCGACCGATACCATCAAGGATGCCTCTAAAATTTTCCTCCATTGTTCCTGTGACATTACCCATTGTAACCTGGGGGATAGGTAGCAGGTATAAAGCTCCCTGGGATGAGCAGTTTCTCAGGCACAGATACCAAATCCAGAGATGAAGTGACAAACAGTGCTGTGTTTATTTGTGTTATATACAAGTCCAAATACAGGTGCTGTACAGTGTTCCAGAAAACAAAATAAAGGGCAAAATAGCAGAACACAAGTCCTAGCCGTGCCACGGCTCTAACTATACAATCTGAAGGCCCTCACTACCAGGCTGAACAAGCCTAACGCTTGTCAGTCTCTACAAAAACTGCTTAACAGGTTTTACCAACCTTACTCTCTTCACAGACCAACTTTGTGTGAATGTCCCAGGCAGAGAGCAAAGGCTGTCTGCTCAAGTGAGCTTAAATTAGCCTGGAAAGAGGACCAAGACCCGAACTGGACCATGGATCAGAGATCCCTGAATGTGTATGAGAGGAGCCTGGGAGACATATAAACCCCGAACAGGACTTTTCCTGGCTCTCTCTTTGGACACTCTGCTACATATCCTCCCCCCTTGTTTCAACCCCAGGGTTGGAACACCTGTGGCCCAACAGGAGTGAACACGGGACAGGGCATCTACATTCCCCATCTCAACACCTGGCCTGTGTTTTAGGGTGAAGGAGTAATCCCGTAGAGCCAAAAACCACTGGTTCACCCGTCTATTAGTCTCCTTCTTTTGGGCCATCCATTTCAGAGGAGCATGGTCAGTTACTAACTCAAACTGGCGCCCTAACAAATAGTATCTGAGCGCATCCAAGGCCCACTTTATGGCTAAACATTCCTTTTCAATGACTGCATACTTTTTCTCATGGTCATTGAGCTTTCTGCTTAGGTATACCACAGGGTGTTCTTCCTCGTTGTGTACCTGCGATAGTACTGCCCCGATACCAACATCAGACGCATCCGTCTGGACCAAAAAATCTTTGGAGAAATCGGGGGCATACAGTACTGGCTGTGCACAAAGAGCCTTCTTCAGGACTTGGAAAGACTCCTCTGCTACTGAGGACCATTTCACCATTACAGAGCCTTTACCTTTCGTCAGGTCTGTCAGAGGGGCAGCTATAGTTGCAAAATTTTGAATAAATCTTCTATAATACCCCTCAATGCCAAGAAAGGCCCTGACCTGCTTCTTGTTTGCAAGACGTGGCCACTCCTGGATGGCTTCTATTTTACTCACTTGAGGTTTTATGACACCACGGCCAATAGTGTAGCCCAAATACTTGGCTTCCTCTAGACCAATGGCACATTTTTTTGGATTTGCTGTAAAACCTTCTTTGAAGAGAGAATCAAGGACAGCCTGGACATGAGGCAAGTGAGACTCCCAGTCAGTGCTATATACGACTATGTCATCTAAATAGACTGCTGCATATCGTCGGTGGGGTCTTAGGGTCCTATCCATGGCCCTCTGAAATGTCGCGGGGGCATTTTCCAACCCAAAAGGCATTTTTTTTATATTGAAATGAACCCTCGGGGGTCACAAAGGCAGTCTTCTCTTTGGCGCTACCAGTCAGGGGTATTTGACAATACCCTTTTGTCAAGTTCAAAGTGGTAATATAGCGAGCTTTGCCAAGTTGGTCTATAAGTTCGTCTACTCTGGGCATTGGGTATGTGTCAAACTTTGTCACTGCATTAAGCTTCCTAAAGTCATTACAGAACCTCCAAGTGCCATCCGGTTTTGGGACCAACACGATGGGGCTAGACCAGTCACTATTGGATTCCTCAATAACATCTAGCTCCAACATTCTTTTAACTTCATTGCTGGTGTCTTTTCTCCTCGCTTCAGGAATTCTGTACGGTTTGAGCTTGACACGTACCCCAGGTTCAGTAACAATATCATGCTGAACTGCTGAAATCATGCCAGGTAACTCTGAAAATTTCTCTCTATTCCTTATCAGGAACTCTCTAGCTTCCTGTTTTTGTGAAGATGACAAGGTATCTGGGATTGTGACCTCAGGGATCAGAGGGGACTCAGTACCCTTAGGCGTTACCGGGATTGATCTCGCAGTTAATGCCAGTCTATCCTTCCAGGGCTTTAACAGGTTTACCATGTTTTCCTGGTTGATACACCTTGTAGTTGACTTCCCCAACTCTTTCAATTACTTCAAAGGGACACTGCCACTTAGCCAGGAACTTGCTCTCAACAGTAGGAACCAACACCAGGACCCTGTCACCAGGTGAGAAAACCCGGAGTTGGGCCTCCCTGTTGTATATTCTCTGTTGGGCTGCCTGGGCCTGCAGTAAGTGTTCTTTTACCATCGGCATGATTGCTGCAATCCTCTCCTGCATTTGAGCGATGTGCTCAATGACACTTTTATGGGGTGTCTGCTCCCCCTCCCAAGTTTCTTTGGCTATGTCTAAAAGTCCCTGAGGGTGTCTCCCATAAAGCAACTCAAATGGAGAGTACCCCGTAGAGGACTGGGGAACCTCCCTGATGGCAAACATCAAGTATGGTATCAGGAAGTCCCAGTTTTTCCCATCCTTGTCAACAACCTTTTTTAACATACTCTTTAACGTCTTATTGAAGCGTTCCACCAAGCCATCCGTTTGAGGATGGTACACTGAGGTTCGCAACTGTGTCACCTTAAACAACTTGCACAGCTCCCTAGTTATTCGCGACATAAATGGGGTGCCCTGGTCTGTAAGGACTTCTTTAGGGATGCTCACCCAACTGAACACCATAAACAGCTCCTTGGTGATGTTTTTAGCAGAAGCGGTGCGTAAGGGAACCGCTTCAGGGTAATGGGTGGCATAATCCATGATTACTAGGATATGCTGATGACTCCGGGCAGACTTGGGGAGTGGACCCACAAGGTCCATGGCAATCCTCTCAAAGGGCACTTCAATAATAGGTAATGGCACTAAAGGACTTTGGAAGTGGGGTAGTGGGGCTGACATCTGACACACAGGACAGGATTGACAATAATTCTCAATATCTTTCTGTACCCCGGGCCAGTAAAACCTACGCAACACCCTTTCAGTAGTTTTTTCAACCCCTAAATGGCCTCCTAACAAGTGCCCATGTGCAAGTTCCAACACCACCCGTCTGTATGGCTTAGGGACCACCAACTGTTCAACCACTTCACCATTCATTTTACATACACAATATAGTAAATCCTCATTGCTGCTGAAATAGGGAAAACAGGGCCTGTCCCCTGGTTCGACAGGTACCTCATTAATCACTATTACATTTTCCCAGGCCCTGGCAAGGGTCTGGTCTTTTCTTTGCTCAGTACCAAAATGTTATTTGTGCACATTAAGGTCAGCAAACTCCAACGTAGGCTCGGATTCAGCAGACGGCTGTCCAGCTCTACTGGTGGTGGGGACTTCCTCAGACTCCTCCAGTTCTCCTGCCATAACCGATAGAGGAAAACCCGGGGAGCCCTGAGAGGAATCCCGTGTACCCACCTTGTCAGTAGTGGCCAGGAGTTCTGGCTCTGCCACTGAGTCAGGCACTGCGACCGGGTCGGGACGATCCCACAGTTCCCAAAACTTAGGGAAGTCCCTACCAATGATGGCCCTGTGCACCAAGTGGGAGACAAGTCCAACCTGATGGGTCACCGTACCTAAGGCAGTTTTAAACTGAACAGTGGTTATAGGGTACTTCCTGGTATCCCCATGAATACAGGTCACAGCAATTTTTTTAGCATGACAATTTACAGGTTCAACCATTTCAGCTGTAACCAAAGTCACTAGACTTCCAGAGTCCAGCAAGGCTGTAATAGGTTTATCATTAACAGTCATTTGGCACATTGGTTTTCCCACATTTGGCGCTGCAGCGCATGAAACAGCTGCAAACATAGACTGTCTCCTAATGGAAAAATCGCACTGCATCGGTTCATCTGTCAATGGACAATTTGCTGTAACATGTCCCAGTTCTTGAAAACCTGACGTTTCCCCAATTTGGTTTGCTGACAGGCAATGGCTTCCCTTGTTTGGGACGCCAAACTTCAGTCCTGGCAACAAAATTCCTCCCCCCTATTTCCTTGCCATATTTACTACCCACTTCCTCTGGAACAGTCTTACCGGTTGCCTGGGGAGATCGTGGCTTTGGGTGGAAAGTCCGCGCAGTTGTAGGGGTGGTGACCAGGTTTTCTGCAGCAAAGTACCTTTCAACGAGTTCCACGAGGTTGTCCGCCGATTTGGGGTCTCCTTGACTCACCCACTTCTGCAGGGGAATTGGTAGTGACCTCAGGAACCGGTCCATGACCACACTCTCCACTATTTGTGGCCCAGACAGGGACTCCGGCTGTAGCCATTTCCTCACTAGGTGAATTAAGTCGAACATCTGCGATCTTGGGGGCTTCTCCCCTTGAAAGAACCAACTGTGGACCCGCTGTGCTCGAACTGCCAAAGTGACACCAAGTCGTGCCAGGATTTCCCGTTTGACCTTTTCATAGTCTCCCACTTCTGCTGATTCCAAATCATAGTAGGCCTTCTGCGATTCTCCAGAAAGCAAGGGAGCAACCAGTCCTGCCCACTGGGTTTTAGGCCAACCTTCCCTCTCAACGGTCCGCTCAAACGTTAGCAGAAAGGCCTCTGGATCATCATCTGTAGTCATTTTAGAAAGAAAGCGACCCACATGGATGGCTGAGGGCTTGTCCCCAACATCAATTTTAGCAGGTGACCACTGTGCTAGCGTCTCCACAACCTCCATCAAGGTTTTCCTATCCGCTTTGGCATCAGGGGCTAGCTGTTCAAACAGCCTCTGCGATTGCTCCTGTGCGATAGCATTAGCTTGCTGTAGTGCAGCATTAATTGCAGCATTTGTTTGCTCCTGTACAGCACTAATCTGTTGGAACAGCGCCTTGGTTTGCTCCTGTGCGATAGCATTTGTTTCCTGCTGTTCAGCGTTTGCTTGTTGTTGTGCAGCGTTAAGTATAGCATTTGTTTTCTGCTGTGCAGCGTTTGCTTGTTGTTGTGAAGCGTTGGATATCATCAATTGTTTTAGGATTTCCTCCATGTTTAGTCACTCTAGGTACTGGCCTTTTAAGTAGTAACTTACTACAGCTGGTCACAGCCTCCACCATATGTAACCTGGGGGACAGGTAGCAGGTATAAAGCTCCCTGGGATGAGCAGTTTCTCAGGCACAGATACCAAATCCAGAGATTAAGTGACAAACAGTGCTGTGTTTATTTGTGTTATATACAAGTCCAAATACAGGTGCTGTACAGTGTTCCAGAAAACAAAATAAAGGGCAAAATAGCAAAACACAAGTCCTAGCTGTGTTACGGCTCTAACTATACAATCTGAAGGTGCTCACTACCAGGCTGAACAAGCCTAACGCTTGTCAGTCTCTACAAAAACTGCTTAACAGGTTTTACCATCCTTACTCTCTTCACAGACCAACTTTGTGTGAATGTCCCAGGCAGAGAGCAAAGGCTGTCTGCTCAGGTGAGCTTAAATTAGCCTGGGAAGAGGACCAAGACCCGAACTGGACCATGGATCAGAGATCCCTGAATGTGTAGGAGAGGAGCCTGGGAGACATATAAACCCCCAACAGGACTTTTCCTGGCTCTCTCTGGGACGTTCTGCTACACCGTATATACCGTTCCCATTTTTATTTTACTAAATCTAATTTCCCCTCCCCATTAACCTCTTTACTTATTTGCCTGTTTAAATCAGGCCCTTAAAAGTGCCCATCTGGGCTATACGCTGCAAGAGGGGAATTTCTTTCCATTGCAAAGGTTGGTTTCTAAATTGAGCTTTCAGAGCCTGGCTCAACTGAAGAGAAGTGTAATATGTATTCTGAGAAATATTAAATTCCTTTTTCAAAGCACCAGATAAAGTTGCCTCAATCTTTTTATACCCTGTTTTTCCCATTCCTTATTTTTTCCTATCAGGAGGATTTCCTGCAAATTACTGTTATTCCAAATTGGGGTATATGTATTAAAGCCTTTATATTTCTTCAACTTTTTAACTGTTTTCCATATTCTAGATATCATTTTAATTGTTGGATACTTATAGCAGAAGGAGTCGGCCTCCAATACCTCTATTATTGTATCGTGCAATGCTCCTGTTAACAAAATTTTCCCAGCTGAACATCCCTTCCAGAGATTACAAAAAGATATATCCAGAT
The DNA here is from genome assembly GCF_037356315.1 of Lithobates pipiens. NCBI lineage: Eukaryota > Metazoa > Chordata > Amphibia > Anura > Ranidae > Lithobates > Lithobates pipiens. The sequence continues at coordinate 178,652,669 of NW_027507785.1, forward strand.
GCCCAAGTCAGGATCTAACGAGTATGCATTTTGTCTATATGGACATGTTTTCTGGCTGTCCAGTGGCAAATACTACTGCAAAGGCCACAGTAAAAAGTGTTATCAGAAGTAGTTTGTAAGTACAGAGTGCAGAATCTACAGAGAGTAACAGAGGAAATCATTTTTATAGGAGAGTCCTTACTAGAAGTTTTGAGGTTTTATTTTTACACCCCTATTGTCTACAATGTAGTGAACAAAGTAGAGCAAGAAACTAGAAAACTTTTGCCTGAATTTTTTATTATATTTTATGAAGCCCCTAAGGGGATGTTGGACACTCTCCCTATGGGATTTGGGTTGGGAGTGTATTACTCTCTTATATTTTGTCTCAGCAGCTGAAGTCCTCCATTCGGATCTCACATAGAATGTTGCTGATCTTTTAAGGTTTTTTGACAAACTTATTTGTGTGTTTCCTCCCCAATTCCAGATCCTAAAAGTTTGGAAGGATCTAAAACTAAAGCCAGGTGACTTGTGGATTGTTAACCACTTCAATACCGGGCCATAGTCAAATGACACCCACAGATGGGATCTCCGATCCTGGGTGGGCGTCATATGACGTCCTCAGTATTTCGCCACTCCTGCGGGCCCCCGGGGGCCCGCAGCGTGGCGATTGTTGATGAGGTGTGTCCCTCTGACACAGCCCATCCCCGATCTGTGTGATTGGCATCCCAATCCACCCCCGATACACGTGACCGGCTGTGTCCAATCACAGCCAGTCACATGTACTGTGCCTAGGAGCGCATGCAGAGCAGCGATCAGGGATGCGGCTTGTCACCCTGACACAGCCCAACCCTGATCGCAGTAAAGAGCCAATGAAATTGGCTCTTTACCACGTGACCGGCTGTGTGCAATCACAACCGGTCACAGAATGTAAACAAACCGATGTAACAAGATGTTACCGGGTTTTCCTCCTCACACACTGATTGTGTGAGAAGGAGATTGCGGTAACATCTCGTTACCGCCTAGTGTACACACCAATCACACTGATTACCCCCCCAATAAAGAGGACCTGTCACCAGCCATCAAAGTACCTGTCATCACCCATCAAAGTACCTGTCATCACCCATCACAGCCCATCTGAGTACTCGAGTACCTGTCCCAGCCCACCTGAGTACCCGAGTACCTGCCCCAGCCCATTTGAGTACCCGAGTACCTGTCACCAGCCCATCTGAGTACCCGAGTACCTGTCATCAGCCTATCTGAGTACACTAGTACCTGTCACAGTCCATCTGAGTATCCGAGTACCTGAGTACCTGTCACAGCCCATCTGAGTACCCGAGTACCTGAGTACCTGTTACAGCCCATCTGAGTACCTGTCACAGCCCATCTGAGTACCTGTCAGCCCATCTGAGTACCCGAGTACCTGAGTACCTGTCAGCCCATCTGAGTACCTTAGTACCTGTCACAGACCTTCTGAGTACCCAAGTACCTGTCCCAGCCCATCTGAGTACCCGAGTACCTGTCACAGTCCATCTGAGTATCCGAGTACCCGAGTACCTGTCAGCCCATCTGAGTACCCGAGTACCTGTCACAGTCCATCTGAGTATCCGAGTACCTGAGTACCTGTCAGTCCATCTGAGTAGCCCAGTACCTGAGTACCTGTCAGCCCATTTGAGTACCCAAGTACCTGAGTACCTGTCACAGCCCATCTGAGTACCTGAGTACCTGTCACAGCCCATTTGAGCACTCGAGTACCTGTCACAGTCCATCTGAGTACCTGTACCAGCCCATCTGAGCCCCCAAATATCTGAGTACCTGTCACAATCCATCTGAGTACCTGTCACAGTCCATCTGAGTACCCAAGTACCTGTCACAGTTCATCTGAGTACCCAAGTACCTGTCACAGTTCATCTGAGTACCCGAATACCTGTCACAATCCATCAGAGTCCCTGAGTACCTGTCACCAGCCCATCGGAGTAACGGAGTACCTGTCACCAGCCCGTCGGAGTAACAGTGTAACTGTCACCAGCCTATCGGAGTACCCGAGTACCTATTTGCAGCCCATGCCTCATAGAATACACGTTGAGATGTTTGCTTTCCAAAATAGGGTCATTTTGGGGGTAATTCCATTGTCCTGGTGCTCCAGGACCTTCAAAAATGTGATAGGTAGGAATGAAATGAGATGTGCAATTTATGCTCGTAGAACGCGTGAAGGTACTACTTTAATGTTGGACCTCTGTATATGATCAGGCTGTGTAAAAGTCACACAAGATGTGGTATTAAAATACTCAGGAGGAGTAGTAGAATGTGTTTTGGGGTGTCATTTTTGCTATATACATGCTATGTGTTAGAAATATCTTATAAATGGACAACTTTGTGTAAAAAAAAAAGATTTTCATTTTCTTTTCACATTTTCTGAAAACTTGTGTAAAAAAATGAACCGTTCAAAAGACTCATAATGCTTCAAAGAATATACGTTGGAGTGTTTGTTTTCCAAAATGGGGTCATTTCGTGGGTAATTCCATTGTCCTGGTGCTCCAGGGCCTTCAAAAATGTAATAGGTCGTTAGGAAATTAAAGGTGTCATTTATGCTCCTAGAACGCCTCACTGTGCTCCCTGCATGTTGTGCCTTTGTATGTGGCCAGGCTGTGTAAAAGTCATACACATGTGGTATCGCCATACTCAGGATGAGTAGAAGAATGTATTTTGGGGTTTCATTTTTGCTTTGTACATGCTTTGAGTTAGAAATATCTTATAAACTGACCACTTTGTGTAAAAAAAAATATGTTTTCATTTTCTTTCCACGTTTTCCAAAGACTTGTGGAAAAAAATGAACTGTTCAAAAGACTCATTATTGCCTCATAGAATAGACGTTGGGGTGTTTGCTTTCCAAAATGGGGTCATTTTGTGGGTAATTCTACTGTCCTGGTGCTCCGGGGCAGTCACAAATGTAATAGGTCGTTAGGAAATTAGAGGTGTCATTTATGCTCCTAGACGGTGCTCCCTGCATGTTGGACCTCTCTCTGTGGCCAGCCTGTGTAAAAGTCCCACACATGTGGTATTACCATACTCGGGAAGAGTTGCAGAATCTATTTTGGGCTGTAATTGGAATGATAAAAATTTTGTTTAGGTACAGTGTTGCATTACTGAGTAATTGGCATTCAAAATGTGAGAGCGCTGAAAGCTACAAAAAGGGTCTGGGAAGGAAGGGTGTATAAATGCCCTGTATTGAAGTGGTTAAGAGATATTTATATATAAGGAAATGTTTGGAGACTCAATACAGCATCTAGTTCATGTACAGTTTTGCAAAACTTGAAGGAAAAGTCACCTGGATCCACACCAGACACTGCAAAAAAATAAAAAAATACTAAATTAAAGGAATCTCTGTGTTTGATTTGTTTCCCTCTTGCAATCACAGTCTAGGGTACTTTTTGATTCAATTACTTTAATTAAGGGATATATATATTTGAAAAGTAGTTTAGCCATGTTGAAGTCATATTTGTCTTTTGTACCTCTTCAGTTTTATGTAGAATTGTCTGTGTTTACATATGCTAATAAGTCAGCATGCCAACAATTCAGCTAGAAGGCCATTCTGGCCACAGGGGTGTACAGCCAGTACTCTGTAAATATGTCTTGTCAATCATTTGTTTTTCACAATGAAAAGTAATTTTGTAATAAAAAAAGCTGCTCAGCTATTATTTTCTCCACAATGGAGTTTTTGTCTCTTTGGCCAGGACTACCTCCACCTAAGCATGTGGAGGTTCCAGGTGAAAGGTGATAGCAGGTAGGGTTAGTGATTAGTGATGGACGAACTTCCGACGGGACGTTTCGCGACCGATAGTTCGCAAACCGGAACGTTCGCGGCGGGCCCCATTGACTTCAATGGGAGGCGAACTTCGCAAACCTACAGGTCAAATTTGCAGCCACAAAATAATTAATAGCTGTGCAAACATAGTCCCACCACATGGCCAATGACATAACACATGTATGAGGTGAATCTGGGATCGACAACTACAAGCATTCTTTTTTTTTTATATGGGAAATTGTTGTGACAATTCAGGACCGTGGAGCGCATGAAGGCAATGGAGGAGAGGGAAGGTCAGGGACCAGGGTAGGCAAAGAAGAGGGTGCAGGAGATGATCACCGGCAGCGTGACATACAGCAATGACACCTGCACTGTGATAGAGTCATCTGACAGCAGCACCGTGATAGAGAGCACTGACATCAGCAGCGTGACATACAGCAATGACACCTGCACCGTGATAGAGTGACCTGACAACAGCACCGTGATAGAGAGCACTGACATCAGCAGCGTGACATAAAGCACTCACACCAGCACCATGATATACAGCACTGACAGCAGCACTGTGATAGAGAGCACTAACATCAGCAGCGTGACATAAAGCACTCACACCAGCACCGTGATATACAGCACTGACAGCAGCACCGTGATAGAGAGCACTGACATCGGAGCACCATGAGGTAGACGCGCTCTGGGCAACCTCTCACCTCCCCGTTGCCCGGATTCCCCGCGAAGCAGCGCTTCCTCCCCCGCTATGATGAGCGGTGAACGGAGCGGATAGCCACGCTAAGCCCCGCCGAAAGATCCTGCAGAGGAGAGCCGGCTACCGCTCGCATAAGACTTCCTGCCCTCCCCGCACGCCATACATCGCTCAGCACAGAGGGACGAGTGGCGACGGAACTGAGGGTGGTAGTTCTCCTGACACTCTGACTGGTCGCCGTCCCGAGGGTGTAGGTGAAGGGGAGCCAAGTATCCCGTACGCAAAGAGCTGCGGAAATCAAGCGCTACCTAGCTGAAGGGCTGCTGAACCCACCCACATAGCGAAGAGTAACAAACCAGACCTCCGTACACAGCAAGGAGAGTGACATCCATCCCAGGTGAGAGAGGGATGGGATTCGCTGCTTGAAACTGCTAATCCCCGGCTTTGGAGGCTTCAATCAACAAAATGTGAGTCAGTGGGCGGATGGAGGAGGTTTGGCTTGTGAGAGGACTTACAGCTGTGTGGGAGACACAGGACCAGTGAGTTGTGTTGCATGAGAAAGGACTTGAATGCATTATAATAACACCGCTGTCTAGGCTTTGGTTTGCCGTCTACTATGAGGGCCACCTGCCCGGAGAGGTAGCTGGGTAAACCTAACAAGGAGCTCTAGCCCCAGTACAGCCAGGATGGTTCCCCCTACCTTCTTATTTAAGTATTAAACCTGTTATTGTGCCGATGTAACCCAGAGGGGGGGGGGGGTCTGACCTGAGGAGTCAAGGAAGAATTTTTGTGAGACAGGAGGGGGGGCCCGCTACAGCCAGCCAAAACTCTGCTGTTCCACACAAGCTTTGGTCTGGAGAGACTCAGACCAGGGGTAATAACAGAGACATTAATAGTCTCAGGACCACCGAGACTCCGGGAGTGGGTGAGTGGAGCTTCGGAAGCCGTTCACTCCAACACTTGCTTTGCAAAAGTAAACGGGCTTCCCCAAATCTGACCCCACTGTAGGTGAATGTTAAAAGACTATAGTGTGAAGAACAACAATCAGTCCAACAGGGGCCTGCAGGTTGCCTCCCCCCACTACTACATTGCCAGCTTTATTTTTCAGTATTTGAGGCCAGACTTTTACCTCCCTGAGTGCATCCTGAAGGAGGGCAGTATATTTGAAATAGAGAGGCCATAGTAGGTACGGTGGGAACAGACGGAGAAGGGTCGCTCTCAAGGAAGGAGGAAGATAAAGGCACCCTCGTGACAGGAGACAGATAAACGGACAAAGACACTGCAGACAACTGCCATCACCTATAGTTTTAAAGACTGCATCTTGCCATCTTGCACCTATATCTTGCCTGCATATATCTATGAAGACAGACAAACAGACAAGGATTCCGCAGACAATTGTCATTGCTTATAGTCTTTTTTTTTTTTTTATCCTGCCTTCTTATATCGTAATACTGCTTGAAGGGCATGTGTAATGTATTGAAGTAAGAGGGCCTGGGGCCTTGGAGTAGGAAGTAGAGACGCGGGTAGTTTGAACTCGGTAGAAACTTACCAGAGCACTGGTTGTCCCCAAACTTTTTGCATTACCGGCTGTTACCCCTACCACTGCTGGTACGAGAGAGGACAACATTAGGAAGGAGGGAGCTCCGGTGAACGGAGAAGGACCCTTTGGGTTGGTGGGCTGACTGAGGGGTGTACCTCTATTAACGTCACCTCTAGTGCCGACCCGATACCCCCCTGAGTCCCCCAGAGAGATTAATAAGGGAGAGAGGGGTGGAGTGAGGAAGTGAGAAGTGGTGGGCCCCTCCGTAAAGATAGGATAAGTTAGGAGGAAACAGAGGGTGAGACGGGGGGAGGTGAGAAGTAGAAAAGAATTGGGTAGACCCAAAGGGAAGAATGAGAGGGAAAGCTAAATCCGGTAAAAATATGTCGCCGGTACCCAGCCCATGGGGTATTCAGCGGTATATGGCAAGCAACTCCAGTATAACAGAGGATGGTCCAAGCAGCCCCAAGTCAGGAACAACGCGGAGATCAGGACTTAATAGGCATAAGCCCCTAGAAGAAAGTAAAGGGGGAAAGGTAAATGGAGCTAAGATGGGGGGTTTGAAGGAAGTAAGTGCACCCACCCACATCAGCCTTATAGCCCATCAGGAAAGGGAAGAGATAAGAATGGCAGAAGAGGACAATAGAGGGGAAGGTATGGTGCAACACATACCTCAGGGGGAGGAAACACCCTTAATAAAGGAGATGCTAGTGGAGATGTTTGCCAAAATGGAGGAGTCCTTAAAAGTAGAAATAGCAGGAGTAAGGGCAGATATAGGTTTGGTCCTCGGGAGAGTGGAGGAGATAGAGGAAAGATTAGATAACCAGGAGCTAAGGTTGAATGAGATAACAGAACAAATTTTATCTCTGAAGACAGTGAATAGAAACCTCCAGTATAAATTAGAGGACCAAGAGAACCGAGGCAGAAGGAAGAACGTACGCATTAAAGGCCTCCCAGAGAAATATAGTAGTGGGGAACTTGGGAGTATAGTACAGCAGATATTTAATCCGTTACTGGAAAGAGAGCTTACTGATACCCTAAAGATAGACAGAGTCCACAGGATTACAAGACGGCTGGCAGCAAGGGAGGAGTCCCCTAGAGATGTGATAGTGAGGTTTCACAATATAGAAAAGAGAGGGTTAATAATGGAAAAACTGAGGACAATGACAGGGGTGACCTTTGAGGGCGCAGAACTGCAGGTGTTTCCGGACCTAGCAACAGAAACGTTGATTAGAAGGAGACTATCAAAACCCCTCACACAACGGATGCTGGCAGCAGGAGTTTCCTATCAATGGGGTTTCCCAGCCTGCTTGAAAGGGAAAAAAGACGGACGCTCTGCAGTTCTGCGATTCCCTGAGGACTTGAAAGGGTTTTGTGAAAGGTTGGACATACCTCCCCCCCCAGTTACCAGGGTGGGGAGAAGAAGAGAAGGAAACCAGACCCATACAAAGGAAGTTAAGATGGAGGAGAGGGAGAGGAGCAGAGCATAACGCAGAGGGGGAAGCCCCAAGATAATGCTAAAATAGGCCCAGAAAATATAAAAGACAGGGCTGTAGCGGAGTGCTAAAGTGAATAAAGACGCGGGGGAAGGTGCGGGGGGGAAGGGGGGAGGGGGGGGGGAGGAGGAGGTTCCTGGAGAGTCACCGGTGTGAGCCCCTGGGTAAATATGGGGACGAGAGGACACCAACGTGATATGTGTCTAACCCATATGAGCAACAAAGATAAGGGGGGACTCCGACCAACCTTTTCAGGGGTATTGTTGCGGAGTGGGGGTGGAAAAGGGTTGGAGGGGACGGATAATGACGGGGGGGGGGTTTTATCTTCTCTCTCTCTCTCCTCCCCTCTCAGTCCCCAAAGATGCATCCCTCTGGGTCAGCCTACGTGAAGCTCCGATCGCCGGCAATAGTAATTGATGGTGTTAATTAATGTAATATCGTATAATGTGAGGGGATTAAACACGAAAGGAAAAAGGTATAAAATAAACAAAGAACTCCAATTTTTGGGAGGGAGTGTAGTATGTCTCCAAGAGACACACATTACTAATGTATCAATGTCAAAATTGACATCATTTCAATTCCCACTTTGGTTTTATGGGGACACGCCATCAGCCCACTCAAGAGGTGTGGCCACGGGGTTTGACAGATCAACTAGATTTGAAATAGAGGAGCGTTTGGCTGACCCGGAAGGTAGGTATCTATTTTTAAAGGATAAATTGTTTGATATGAAATGTACAATAGTGAACGTATATGCCCCCAACAGAAACCCAGATACATTTTTAAAGAAGGTACTAGAAAAGCTGGAGGAATTTAGAGTAGGAAAACTGATTATAGCAGGCGATTTGAACTGGACCCTAAACCCCAAACTGGATAACTCGGGGGGCTGTGCCCAGGCGTCAGCGCGCAGATACAGAACTTTAAGGAAAACTTTGGCCAATACGCAGTTACTAGATGCATGGAGAATTTGTCATTTAAAAGAGAGGGATTACACTCACTTTTCAGCACCCCATAATTCCTTTGCAAGATTGGACTATATTCTGGTAGAGCACCAACTAGTGACATATCTTAAAAAAGCAGAAATAAAACCAATCACCCTATCAGATCATGCCCCAGTAGTAATACAGCTCGAGGTGCAGGGAGAAAGGGGAACAGAGAGAACATGGAAACTAAATGATTCATTGATACAGGATCAGGAAGTTATTGGCAAGATTGAACAGGAATTGGTGTGCTTTTTCGAGTTAAACGACACACCAGATATTTCTAGAGCTACCCTGTGGGAAACACACAAGGTGGTAATAAGAGGGCTCCTGATCGGGATCGGAACTGGGAAAAAGAAGGAGAGGGAGAAACAAAAAGTCCAACTATATAGGGAGATCAACGAATTAGAACAGAAAACTAGACCAATGGGAGTACGTGAAAGACAGGAGTTAATAGAGAAAAAGAGAGAACTTGAAGAAACCCTAGAACAAGAAAGGGAGTCAGCATTCCATAAAATAAATAAAGAAAGATACCAATGGGGAAATAGGTCCGGCAAATGGATGTCAAATAGAGTGAAAGAATATAAAAATAGGACCCACATTCCAATGATTAGGGACAGAGGGGGGGGGAGGAACAGTTTGCCACCCCACAAATTGCAGAGAATTTTCACGCCTATTATAGTGAGTTGTATAATATAGGGGGGAAAGGGGGTGACAAGGGAAAAAGGAAAGGAGTAATAGAGGACTATCTGCGAGGCTTGGACTTCCCAAGAGGGGAGAAGGAGGAGATGGAGGCATTAGAGGCTCCCATAACAATAGAGGAAGTGGAGAGAATAAAAAATACAGCCCTCTGGGGTAGTCCGGGCCCCGACGGATACTCCATCTTGTATTACAAAAAATTCCAGAGATACCTAGCGCTGAAACTCTGCGAATATTTCAACGCAGTAGGAGAAGAGGAGAAGTTTCGGGATGAGGCCCTCTGTGCCCATATAGCATTGATACTGAAAGAGGGTAAGGACCCAGGAGCTCTAGAGAGTTACCGTCCGATCTCTCTATTAAATACGGATATAAAGATCTTCGCGAAAATAATAGCGGACAGATTAAAAACTCTTCTCCCAAAATGGATCCACCCAGACCAGGTAGGGTTTGTTCAGGGGCGAGAGGGGAGGGATAATTCTCTGAAGTCCATAGTTTTGATCCAGGAAGTAATTAGGAGAGAGACCCCTACAGTACTGTTATCGGTAGATGCCGAAAAGGCCTTCGATAGAGTTGATTGGGAGTTTATATACGAGACGCTAAAATATATGGGACTAGGAGAGAAGATGACGAGATGGCTCAAATCTCTATACTCACACCCGACAGCTAGAAACCGAGTGAACGGATCCCTGTCTCGCCCCTTGGAGTTGTTTAATGGGACGAGGCAGGGATGCCCCCTCTCGCCGATTCTGTTCGTGATTGCCTTGGAACCTCTCCTGGTGGCAATTCGGAGGAACCGGGATGTCCGGGGTATCCGGGTGGGCGAGAGGGAATATAAAGTCTCTGCATTTGCAGATGATGTTTTGCTATATTTAGTCAACTCAAGAACAACAATTCCCTCCCTCCTAAAAGAGTTTGAGCAGTACGGGGGACTGTCCAATTTTAAAATAAATATGACCAAGTCAGAGATATTAAATTTGAATTTAACAGAGGAAGAACAGACAGCATTGGCCACCCACCTTCCATTCAAGTGGTGCAAAGGAGAACTGACCTACTTGGGTATAAAATTGACGGCACAAATATCTAATTTATATGGTGCTAATTACCTACCCCTGCTGAATAAAATTAAAGATAATATAAATAAAATGAGATATAAAGCACTAACGTGGATGGGGAGGATAAATGCAATTAAAATATTTATATTGCCATTGGTAATCTATACGTTTCAAATGATCCCAGTTCCCTTACCCCCAAGTTACCTCAGAAAGTTAAAATCTATGATAACTTCGTTCATTTTGGCACGTAAAAAGCCGCGCATAGCCTATAATGTCCTAGTGAAGGAGAAAGATAGAGGAGGTGTAGCATTGCCAGACTTTAAAAAATACTATGAAGCAATAGTGATTTCAAGGGTAGCTGATTGGAGCCATAATAAGCAAGAGAAGAGTTGGGTAGAGTTGGAAGTTACACTAAGCAGCACGGAATTTGTAAAGATGATATGGATACCTCCCTTTTATAGGCATTTAAGATCTAGCACGAGCACTTTAACAAGGCACACTTTAAAAATTTGGGATAAAATTAATAAGAGGCACAATTGGCACTATAATTCTCCTTTAATGTCACGGTTAGATACAAATTATTTTCTTCCAGGGAAAGAGAAGCGTTTATATTTTAGTAGGTGGGCAAAGAGAGAGGAAATAACATTAGCGGAAGTGATGAAAGGAAACAGGATAAGCACCTTTAGGGAAATCACGCAAGAATGGGGACAGAAGCCATTAGATAGATGGAGGTACACGCAAATTGCATATTTTATTCAAGGGTTACCACAGCCGTTGAGGGGAAAGACACTACTTAGACCACTAGAGAAATTATTTAAAGAAGCACAATGTTTAGAGAAAAGGGTTTCTAAAATCTACGAAATATTAAGGCAAGAGGCAGACACAGAGTTTCCAGCTTATTTGGGGAAATGGGAGGAAGAGATTGGTTCATTAAGAAATGAAGAACACAGGGGAAAAATAATTAAAATGACCCACTCTCTTCCAAGGGACGTTCAAACGATTGAAATGTCTTTTAAATTGTTAGCGAGGTGGTACTTGACTCCCCAAAGAATACAGAGGTTTGGAGAAGAAAATCGGGTTTCTTGTTGGAGGGAATGTAATGAACCAGGGACCTTTAAGCACATATGGTGGGACTGCCCCAAAATAGCTCCTTTTTGGGAGAAAGTAATAGAAATGATATTTTTAGTGACAGGGGAAAGGATTGGAAAATCCCCATGGGAATGTCTGTTCCACGATACAGAGAAAGGGATTACACAATATAAAAGCACATTGATCCCAGATCTGTTGAACGCAGCTAAATCTTTGATTCCACGCCACTGGAAAACGACGCAGGTCCCAACAATATTAGAATGGGTGCGGAAAGTAGAGTACACAAGGGTAATAGAGGAGTCTATACAGAAATTGGAGGAAACAGGGCAAAAATACCAAAGGAAATGGCAACAATGGGGAACTTTTTTGAATAAGGAATATCTTGAAAGACTAGAGGGTAATGGGGATGAAGAGGTAGAGGAATAGAAGAGAGAGGAGAGGGGGGGGTTCTTGTTTATTTTATTTTTTTTGGAGGGGGGGGGTAAGGTCAAGGGATGTGTAATACAATTGTAAGCTGTGATAATGCTTTATTGGTATAATCTGTATTTGTATTTGGTATATGATTGTTTTTTTTTGTGTTAAAAAACGAAAAATAAAGAATATATATAAAAAAAAAAAAAAAAAAGAAAAAAAAAAAGAGAGAGTACTGATATCAGCAGCGTGACATAAAGCACTCACACCAGCACCTTGATATACAGCACTGACAGCAGCACTGTGATAGAGAGCACTGACATCAGCAGCGGGACATAAAGCACTCACACCAGCACCGTGATATACAGCACTGACAGCAGCACCGTGATAGAGAGCACTGACATCAACAGCGTGACATAAAGCACTCACACCAGCACCGTGATATACAGCACTGACAGCAGCACCGTGATAGAGAGCACTGATATCAGCAGCGTGACATAAAGCACTCACACCAGCACAGTGATATACAGCACTGACAGCAGCACCGTGATAGAGAGCACTGACATCAGCAGCGTGACATAAAGCACTCACACCAGCACCGTGATATACAGCACTGACAGCAGCACCGTGATAGAGAGCACTGACATCAGCAGCATGACATAAAGCACTCACACCAGCACCGTGATATACAGCACTGACAGCAGCACCGTGATAGAGAGCACTGACATCAGCAGCGTGACATAAAGCACTCACACCAGCACCGTGATATACAGCACTGACAGCAGCACAGTGATAGAGAGCACTGACATCAGCAGCGTGACATAAAGCACTCACACCAGCACCGTGATATGCAGCACTGACAGCAGCACCGTGATAGAGAGCACTGACATCAGCAGCGTGACATAAAGCACTCACACCAGCACCGTGATATACAGCACTGACAGCAGCACCGTGACAGAGAGCACTGACATCAGCACCGTGATATACAGCACTGACACCTGCACCGTAAGCAGCCCCAGGAGGAAGTTAGCATAGCACAGGGATGGTGGGAGCCCCTCATAATGAGCATAGCACAGGGATGGTGGGAGCCCCTCATAATAAGCAGCCCCAGGAGGATGTCAGCATAGCACAGGGATGGTGGGAGCCCCTCATATTAAGCAGCCCCAGGAGGATGTCAGCATAGCACAGGGATGGTGGGAGCCCCTCATAATAAGCAGCCCCAGGAGGATGTCAGCATAGCACAGGGATGGTGGGAGCCCCTCATAATAAGCAGCCCCAGGAGTAAGTCAGTACAGCACAGGGATGGTGGGAGCCCCTCGTAATATGCACAGCAGAGGTATAGCCCCAGGAGGATGTCAGCACAGCACAGGGATGGTGGGAGCCCCTCATAATAAGCAGCCCCAGTAGAAATATGACACCGCTCAACCTCTTCAAAGAGGAGGGTACGGGCATATAGTACGGTGTGCTTTTTTTGGACAAGGAAGTGAGCCAAATGAAGAAAGAAGGTCTCTGTGCTCGATTAAAAAAATTGTTTATAGACATATACATGGTCTACTGGTCACATGTGTTGAATTCCGCAGAGAAAAATAAAGAATATATAAAAAAAAAGAAAGAAAAAAAAAAAAAAGAGAGAGTACTGATATCAGCAGCGTGACATAAAGCACTCACACCAGCACCTTGATATACAGCACTGACAGCAGCACCGTGATAGAGAGCACTGACATCAGCAGCGGGACATAAAGCACTCACACCAGCACCGTGATATACAGCATTGACAGCAGCACCGTGATAGAGAGCACTGACATCAGCAGCGTGACATATAGCACTCACACCAGCACCGTGATATACAGCACTGACAGCAGCACCGTGATAGAGAGCACTGACATCAACAGCGTGACATAAAGCACTCACACCAGCACCGTGATATACAGCACTGACAGCAGCACCGTGATAGAGAGCACTGACATCAGCAGCGTGACATAAAGCACTCACACCAGCACCGTGATATACAGCACTGACAGCAGCACCGTGATAGAGAGCACTGACATCAGCAGCGTGACATAAAGCACTCACACCAGCACCGTGATATACAGCACTGACAGCAGCACCGTGATAGAGAGCACTGACATCAGCAGCGTGACATAAAGCACTCACACCAGCACCGTGATATGCAGCACTGACAGCAGCACCGTGATAGAGAGCACTGACATCAGCAGCGTGACATAAAGCACTCACACCAGCACCGTGATATGCAGCACTGACAGCAGCACCGTGATAGAGAGCACTGACATCAGCAGCGTGACATAAAGCACTCACACCAGCACCGTGATATACAGCACTGGCAGCAGCACCGTGACAGAGAGCACTGACATCAGCACCGTGATATACAGCACTGACACCTGCACCGTAAGCAGCCCCAGGAGGAGGTTAGCATAGCACAGGGATGGTGGGAGCCCCTCATAATGAGCATAGCACAGGGATGGTGGGAGCCCCTCATATTAAGCAGCCCCAGGAGGATGTCAGCATAGCACAGGGATGGTGGGAGCCCCTCATAATAAGCAGCCCCAGGAGTAAGTCAGCACAGCACAGGGATGGTGGGAGCCCCTCATAATAAGCAGCCCCAGTAGAAATATGACACCGCTCAACCTCTTCAAAGAGGAGGGTACGGCATATAGTACGGTGTGCTTTTTTTGGACAAGGAAGTGAGCCAAATGAAGAAAGAAGGTCTCTGTGCTCGATTAAAAAAATTGTTTATAGACATATACATGGTCTACTGGTCGCATGTGTTGAATTCCGTGGAGATCCATGCCTCATTCATGTTTAGAAATGTGAGGTAGTTAACACTGTCGTGAGCTAGGCGAGTACGCTTATCGGTCACGATCCCCCCTGCTGCGCTGAACGTCTTTTCGGACAGGACACTGGATGAGGGGCAAGCCAACAGTTCGATTGCAAATTGGGCAAGCTCTGGCCAGAGGTCAAGCCTGCCCACCCAGTAGTCCAGGGGTTCATCACTCCTCAGAGCGTCCACATCGGCCGTTAACCCGATGTAGTCGGACACCTGGCGGTCTAGGCGTTCCCTGATGCTGGATCCGGATGACACCTGTCGATGGGTCGGCTGAAAGAATGACCTCATATCCGAAGTCACCAACACATCTTCAAACCAGCCTCTTCTTGCAGGCGCTGTTGGATTGGTACCCGCAACTCCTTCTCTGGGAGTGGGAATTGCTCCTCTGCCAGCGCACACAAAAGCAGAATGCAGCATTTCTCGAAACAAGGCCTGGAAGTGCTGCATTCTGACAGCCCTCTGTGACGGCGGTAACATTTCCGCCACTTTGTGTTTGTACCGGGGTCTAAGTACGTTGCCACCCAGTACTGGTCCTTGACCCTTATGCTTTTTATACGGGGGTCCCTATTAAAACACTGGAGCATGAAGGCCCCCATTTGCACTAAAGTGGAAGTGGTGTGGTGGCCTGGCTCCTGCTCATCATCCAGGATAATGTCGTCCTCTTCATTCTCCTCTCCCCATCCACGCACAACAGGGATCCCAGAAAGGTTTAAAGCATGCTCTTCTTGCTCCTCCCCATCCGCCCCGGCACCATCCTCTGACTCCTCTTCAGACTCCTGTTGTTCACTTGTCTCAGATAGAGAAGCCCCCCCTGGGAATTCATCCAGCATTGCGACTTCCTCATCTTCCCGCTCCTGCTCCTCCACAGCTTGATCAATGACACGACGCAATGCACGCTCCATAAAGAAGGCATAAGGTACCATGTCACTGATGGCGCCATGGCTGCGACTGACCAGTTTGGTGATCTCCTCAAATGGGCGCAGAAGTCTGCATGCGTCGCGCATGAGCAGCCACTGGCGCGGTGAAAAAAAACCCAGCTCCCCAGAACCGGTTCTGCCGCAGAGTTCATACAGGTAGACGTTAACTGCACGTTTCTGCTGGAGCAGCCTATCAAGCATATAGAAGGTTGAGTTCCATCGCGTCGGGCAATCGCAAATAAGACGTCTGACCGGCAGATTGTGTCGCCGCTGAATGTCAGCAAGGCGAGCCATGGCCATGTAAGATCTTCTGAAATGGGCAGAGATTTTCCTTGCCTGCCGCAAGATGTCCTGGACCCCAGGGTATTTGACAAGGAATCACTGCACGACCAAGTTTAAGACATGTGCCATGCATGGCACGTGCGTGATTTTGTCCTGATTCAATGCGCTAAGCAGATTGGCACCGTTGTCACACACCACTTTACCAACTGTCAAATTGAGCGGTGTTAGCCACTGATCTGCCTGTAAACGCAAAGCTGAAAGGAGTGCCTGGCCAGTGTGGCTCTTGGCTTCCAGGCACAACAGACGCAGCACGGCATGGCAACGTCTCACCTGGCATGTCGAATAGGTTCTGGGGAGCTTGGGCGGCGCAGCGGAAAAGACGCTAGCAGCGCAAAAGGAGGAGTCAGCTGAGGAGGAGAGGGAGGAGGATGGAGTAGGAGGAGGAGGAGAAGAAGAGTCAGCCCTCCATGCAATCCGTGGCGGTAAAACCAAATCTACACGGGTGCCACGGGTTACATGCTTGACGGCCGTCAGAAGGTTCACCCAGTGGGCAGTAAAAGTGATATACCTTCTCTGCCCGTGTTTGCTAGACCACGTGTCTGTGGTCAGATGTATCTTGGCACCGACACTGTGTGCCAGAGATACATTCACTTGCCGCTGAACATGGCCATATAGCTCTGGGATGCACTTCTCTGAGAAATACTTCCTTCCTGGGACCTTCCATTGTGGTGTTCCAATGGCCACAAATTTGCGAAAGGCCTCCGAGTCCACCAGTTTATATGGCAGTAGTTGGCGGGCTATGAGTTCTGACAAGCCAGCCGTCAACTGTTGGGCAAGAGGGTTATCCGGCGTCATCATTTTTTTACGCTCGAACATTAGGCCCACGGAAGCCTGCCTTTTTGCAGAAAAACGTGAGCTTGGCGTGATGGAAGGTGGAGTGGAGGACAATTGTGAGGAGAGAGGAGAAGGAGAAGTAGAAGACGAGGCTGGACGGTGAGAGCCTGCAGTGTGGCTTTGTGTGTTCCGTTGCTCCCACTCGGCTCGGTGATGGCTGCTTATGTGCCTTCTTAAGGCGGTCGTCCCTAGGTGAGTGTTGGGCTTACCGCGACTAATGCGTTGACTGCAAAGATTGCAGATGGCAACGCTATTGTCAGCAGCGGACACGTTAAAAAAAGCCCACACTGAGGAGCCATGTGCCGGTGTCCTGGGAGCGCCAGATGTGACCGTACATGGTCGATGACTCGCTCCTGATACATTTGCAGTCTGCTTTGTCCCTCCTGTGCAATGTAAGTTATTCCTGCTTCTCCTCCCTATCTGCTGGTCCATATCTCCCTCTGAACTCCCCTCCTCTTCGTCTCTTGTGGGCACCCACGTGACATCACTAGACACGTCATCATCAACGTCACCTTCCCCACCGCTATAAGTAGAGATCTCGGAGTAGGCAGCAACACCGGGGACTAACCTCCTCCTTGGGCTGATCTGGGTACTGTCGTCAGACTGCTGAGTAGCGGTTGTTGCTGCCTCCTCTTCCTGATCCAATACCAAGAGTGGCTGCGCATCAGAAATGTCTTGATATGGATCGGAAAATAATTCCTGTGACTCAAGCGGAAGGTATGTGGTGGTGGTGGTGTTGTTGGTGGTAGTGTCTTTGGGGGTGCACATAGCATAGAGTGAAGAAGAGGGTGCAGATCGAGAGGATGAGGAGGATGCAGAAGAGTAAGGCTGAGCGAGCCACTCAACCAAGTCTGATGCGTCCTTTAAAGTAATTGAATGCACCTTCTGCCTCTTCCTCTGCCTGTCATTTTTTAAATGACCCTGTGACAAAACTCTCAGTCCCTATATCGATGAAGGACTGCTGCAGTATAGGGCAGCGGTCAGCAGTAGTGCACCTCAACCCTATGTATTGTGGACCGATACCAGTCCTTATAGAATGGCAGACTGTACCTCACTCAACCCTATGTACTGTAGTACCCTATACCTTACCAGTCCTTATAAGGACCTTTGTGGACCAAGTAGGTTGTGTGTGAGTGATTAGCAGACTGTACGTCAGTCCCTATACCGATGAAGGACTGCTGTAGTATAGGGCAGCGGTCAGCAGTAGTGCACCTCAACCCTATGTACTGTGGACCTATACCAGTCCTTATAGAATGGCAGACTGTACCTCACTCAACCCTATGTACTGTAGCACCCTAGACAGACCAAGTTACCAGTCCTTATAAGGAGCTTTGTGGAACAAGTGGGTTGTGAATGATTAGCAGACTGCAGCAGAAGGGCAGCAGTCAAGTATAATATTCTTTCTATATTTGGAAGAAAGAATATTATACATGTACAAGCCTATTACCATACCACTGATACCAGTCCTGAAAAAAACCTTTGTGGAACTAATAGTAACAGCTACTGATTAAACTGGCCCTCACTGCCTCACACACTGCTTCCTGCCTGTCCCTATATAAACTGACAAAACAGAGGCTACTGGAACAATAATTGAAATAGCACTTTTGTGGACCTGATAGTAACAGCTAATGACTAAACTGGCTGTCCCTGCAGCACACACTGTCCTGTTCCTTTCTCTAAACTGACAAAAGACACTCAGGCTGCTGCAACAATCACTAGCACAGCACTGCCTATCCTGAACTACACCTAACACCTATACCAGTCCTAAAAAAGAACTTTTGTGTACCAAATAGCTAGCGATTTGGGTCACTGTAATCTCTCCCTGCTCCACACAGCAACCTCTCCCTATAGTGACAGAAGAAAGAATGTAAAATGGCCGCCGGATCGGGTGTATTTATAAGTTAGGGGGAATGTCCAAGTGTCCATGTGCTGTAATGTCTCAATTGGCTGTCCTGTACCCCATGATGGATGTGTCATCATAGGTCAAAGTTCTTTTACACAGTAAACATGGAAGTCCGCTGGGCGAACGGCGCCAATAGTCCGCCGAACGGGTGGACCGCGAACATCCGAAATTTCGCCGCGAAACGACCGCCGGGCGAACCGTTCGGCCATCACTATTAGTGATCAAAATATTGATCAAAGAGAGGAGACTGTAATGGAATGTGTAAGTTCTGTATTTAATTGTGTAGCACTAACCCCCAAAGGAGCTGCTGGTTTTATTTGTGCTTACCGTTACCTCTTCTGCTCGCCTCTTCATCTTAGGGGGGTCCTGTGGAAAGTAGCCCAAATGAAGATATATCAGGCACGTAGACCTTTTTGAAGATTTATTTAGGGGTAACATCAAAGAAAGATACAAGACACAATCCTTCAGTAGAGGTTTAGAGGATAAGTGGAGTTCAGGCACATGGTAATTGCGGGTTAGAGGTATCAATCAGATCCAGAGGACAAACAGCTCCACCAACTGGATCCAGCAGTCACTGGATAGGCCCCTCTCACTTGACCTAGCAGCCGATGATATGCCAAACAAAGTCTCTACCACAGACTTGTTAATGAACTTAGTGGTTCTTGAGAGTAGATGCACATCAAAGTCTCTGCCACAGACTTGGTAATTGAACTTAGAGATTCTTGAGAGATTTTAGGAAGAACTACTACCATACAGTACCAGATTCTTTCAGCCGACCCGGCAAAACTGTAAGGATATTAATCCGGGATGGGTCCTCAAACTGAGTTTCCAGGTTCCTCCAGAGACACCAGCCTTGCGCTCGGTCCTCCACTGGAAAAGTCCTCCCCTGGATCCTTCAGCTTTCCTTGGCTTCTCCCTGCAGGCCAGACAACACAGGACCACCCCTGGATCAGTAAGCCCCAAGACATTCCTGGGCCTACACTCTCAGTTGCAAAGCTCGGGGCCAGCAGGCCCCGAGGCGCAGGACCATGCGTCACACACCCCAGGCTAGGAGGGCCCTGGGGTTGGGATCACAGACCCCAGAAAGCAAAAATGAACGAACAACAAACCAGAAAATTGGCGTCGGTATCTTAAATACCCTCTCCCAGAATGCACAGCAGGGAAACCACACCCACTGAACCATTTCTGAGCAAGAGGCGGTATTCAATACATCCAGCCTGCTGCTGTTCCACACCCACTGACAGTGACAGTGACACCTACGGTCAGGTGAGAATCAGTGCAACCCAGCTGAACTGGTACAGAAACCAGAACTCTAGAGAAATTAGTCTAAGCCAAACCACAGCTTCAGATAATTAAATTAAAGAAAAAAACAATAGCGTCTGCTCATCAGGAGCAGGGCGCTACAATTGTATTCTATTTTATATGTATTGCACACTGACCTCACTGTGCACTAAGGATGAGCCGAACACCCCCCCCCCCCCCGGTTCGGTTCGCACCAGAACCTACGAACAGACCTAAACTTTGTGTGAACTTTAGAACCCTATTAACCACTTTCAGACCGGACCATTTTGCTGGTAAATGACCAGAGGTCTTTTTACACTTTGGCACTGCGCTGCTTTAACTGGTAATTGCGCGGTCATGCAATGTTGTACCCAAACAAAATTTGCGTCCTTTTCTTCCCACAAATAGAGCTTTCTTTTGATGGTATTTGATTGCCTCTGCGATTTTTATTTTTTGCGATATAAACGTAAAAAGACCGCAAATTTTGAAAAAAAATGATATTTTCTACTTTTTGTTATTAGAAAAATCCAATAAACTCAATTTTAGTCATACATTTAGGCCAAAATGTATTCAGCCACATGTCTTTGGTAAAAAAAAAGTCAATAATTGTATATTTATTGGTTTGCGCAAAAGTTGTCACATCTACAAACTAAGGTACGTTTTCTGGAATTTACGCAGCTTTTAGTTTACGACTGCCTATCTCATTTCTTGAGGTGCTAAAATGGCAGGGCAGTACAAAACCCCCCCAAATGACCCCATTTTGGAAAGTAGACCCCCTAAGGAAATTGATAAGAGGCATGTTGAGCCCATTGAATATTTTATTTTTTTGCCTCAAGCGATTGAATAATGACAAAAAAAAAAATTTTTTTTTTTTTTTACACAAAGTTGTCACTAAATGATATATTGCTCACACATGCTATGGGCGTATGTGAAATGACACCCCAAAATAAATTCTGCTGCTTCTCCTGAGTATGGGGATACCACATATGTGGGACTTTTTGGGAGCCTAGCCGCGTACGGGGCCCCGAAAACCAAGCACCGCCTTCAGGCTTTCTAAGGGCGTAAATTTTTGAGTTCACTTCTCACTACCTATTACAGTTTTGAAGGCCATAAAATGCCAAGATGGCACAAAACCCCCACAAATGACCCCATTTTAGAAAGTAGACACCCCAAGCTATTTGCTGAGAGGCATGTTGAGTTCATGGAATATTTTATATTTTGCCACAAGTTGCGGGAAAATTACAAACTTTTTTTTTTTTTTTTTTTTTTTAACAAAGTTGTCACTAAATGATATATTGCTCATGCATGCCATGGGCATATGTGAAATGACACCCCAAAATAAATTCTGCTGCTTCTCCTGAGTACGGGGATACCACATATGTGGGACTTTTTGGGAGCCTAGCCGCGTACGGGGCCCCGAAAACCAAGCACCGCCTTCAGGCTTTCTAAGGGCGTAATTTTTTGATTTCACTCCTCACTACCTATTACAGTTTTGAAGGCCATAAAATGCCAAGATGGCACAAAACCCCCACAAATGACCCCATTTTAGAAAGTAGACACCCCAAGCTATTTGCTGAGAGGCATGTTGAGTCCATGGAATATTTTATATTTTGCCACAAGTTGCGGGAAAATTACAAACTTTTTTTTTTTTTTTTTTTTTTTCACAAAGTTGTCACTAAATGATATATTGCTCACGCATGCCATGGGCATATGTGAAATGACACCCCAAAATAAATTCTGCTGCTTCTCCTGAGTATGGGGATACCACATATGTGGGACTTTTTGGGAGCCTATCCGCGTACGGGGCCCCGAAAACCAAGCACCGCCTTCAGGCTTTCTAAGGGCATTACAGTTTTGAAGGCCATAAAATGCCAAGATGGCACAAACCCCCCCCAAATGACCCCATTTTGGAAAGTAGACACCCCTAAATTTAGGGGTACACTAGTGAGACTAGGTAATAAATGGCGGGTGCCCTGAAACTATAAAAAAATAACTAACCAACCAGCGTCACCTGTAACAGTTATATGGTGATCACTGGTGAAAGGGTTAACTAGGGGGCAATCAGGGGGCTTTATGCGGTAGTATATGGGGGTCCCTGGCGCTATAAAAAGCTGCAGCGAACCTAAATACCTACCTGCCTAACTAGCGTCACCTGTGACACTAATACAGCGATCAGAAAAACGATCGCTTATTAGGCTGGGTTCACACTGGAGCGATGCGGGAACGCCACGAATGCGCGGCGGGTTCCCGCATCGCATGCCTCCCGGCGGCAGTTCACACTGCCCTATGCGAACTGCTGGGAGTGTCAGTGAAATGTTACTGACACCCCCAGATCAGTTCGCATATCGCAGTGCGATCTGCAAACTCGGATCGCATGGTGTGAACACCCATGCGATCCGATTCTGCTGCGGGCCAAAAAAAGGGTCCCGTGCGAATTTGCGGCGGGTGCGGCGGGTGCGGCGAATGGCTGAACTCGAATCGCACAGAGATCGGATGTGATTTGCACTGCAGTGCGGTGCGAATCACATCCGTTCTCATAAACCGCTGCAATGTGAACCCAGCCTTAGTGACACTGGCGACGGGGGGTGATCACGGGGTTAAACCTTTATTGGGGGGGTTAGGGGGGTACCTTAGAACTAAAGGGGGCTAACCCTAACTGCCCTAACAGTTATTAGTCACAAATGACACCCGCCGGGTGATCAGGGGGTTAAACCTTTATTAGGTAATAAATGGCGGGTGCCCTGAAACTATAAAAAAATAACTAACCAACCAGCGTCACCTGTAACAGTTATATGGTGATCACTGGTGAAAGGGTTAACTAGGGGGCAATCAGGGGGCTTTATGCGGTAGTATATGGGGGTCCCTGGCGCTATAAAAAGCTGCGGCGAACCTAAATACCTACCTGCCTAACTAGCGTCACCTGTGACACTAATACGGCGATCAGAAAAATGATCGCTTATTAGGCTGGGTTCACACTGGAGCGATGCGGAAACGCCGCGAATCCGCGGCGGGTTCCCGCATCGCATGCCTCCCGGCGGCAGTTCACACTGCCCTATGCGAACTGCTGGGAGTGTCAGTGAAATGTTACTGACACCCCCAGATCAGTTCGCATATCGCAGTGCGATCTGCAAACTCGGATCGCATGGTGTGAACACCCATGCGATCCGATTCTGCTGCGGGCCAAAAAAAGGGTCCCGTGCGAATTTGCGGCGGGTGCGGCGGGTGTGGCGGGTGCGGCGGGTGCGGCGAATGGCTGAACTCGAATCGCACAGAGATTGGATGTGATTTGCACTGCAGTGCGGTGCGAATCACATTCGTTCTCATAAACCGCTGCAATGTGAACCCAGCCTTAGTGACACTGGCGACGGGGGGTGATCACGGGGTTAAACCTTTATTGGGGGGGTTAGGGGGGTACATTAGAACTAAAGGGGGCTAACTCTAACTGCCCTAACAGTTATTACAGTCACAAATGACACCAATGCAAAAAAAAAAAAAAAAAAAAAAAAAATGACATTGGTGTCACTGTGACTGGGGGGCAGGGGTAATTGGGGGGGTGATCGGGGGGTAAAGGGGGGGTGTGAGTGTGCCTGGCATGTTCTACTGTGTGTGTGAGTGTTGGTGCAACTTACTGATCCGCTCTCCTCCGTGTCGGAACGAAAAATACCGACACGGAGGAGAGAATACATCACTTCCTCTCCTGTGTTTACATTACAGGAGAGGAAGTGATGTCACCGGGGATTTCTATTCGTCGGGAGCGATCGCGAGGGGGTGGCCATGAATGAATGGCCGTCCCCTCGTCCGGGATCGCTCCCGTACGAATTCCGACCGCCGCAGGCACCGGGCGGGGGCCCGATCGGGCCCCCGACCCGCGGGAGGCAAGGGACGTACATGTATGTCCTTATGCCTGCCCGTGCCATTGTACCGACGTACATCGGCGTGCGGCGGTCGGCAACTGGTTAAAGTATATGGGACTCGAACGTTCAAAATCTAAAGTGCTAATTTGAAAAGCTAATATGCAAGTTACTGTCCTAAAAAGTGTTTGGGGACCTGGGCCTTGCCCCAGGGGACATGTATCAATGCAAATAAAAGTTTTAAAAACTGACGTTTTTTAAGGAGCACTGATTTTAATAATGATTAAAGTGAAACAATAAAAGTGTAAATTTCGTACCTGGGGGGTGTCTATAGTATGCCTGTGAATGGGCACATGTTTCCCGTGCTTAGAACTGTCCCTGCACAAAATGTCATTACTGAAAAAAAAAATTTCATTTAAAATCACTCATGGCTATAATGAATTGTCGGCTCCCGTAATACAGAGAACACTCATTGAAAGTCATTGATAAAAAAAAAAAAAAAAAAGTGTGGGGTTCCCCCAAATTCAATTACTAGGCCCTTCAGGTCTGGTATGGATATTAAGGGGAACCCCGCGTCAAATTAAAAAAATATTGCCGTGGGGGTTCCCCTAAAAATCCATACCAGACCCTTTATGAGAGGAGGCAACCTGGCAGGCCACAGGAAAAGAGGGGGGGTGAGAGACCGCCCCCCTCCTGAACCGTACCAGGCCACATGCCCTCAACATTGGGAGGATGCTTTGGGCTCTGTGACCCCTCAAAGCACCATGTCCCCTTGTTGATGGGGACAAGGGCCTCATCCCCACAACCCTGGCCAGTGGTTGTGGGGGTCTGCGGGCGGGGGGCTTATCAGAATCTGGAAGATCCCGCCCCCCCGTTTGAAATGGTAAGGGGGTACAAAAGTACCCCTACCATTTCACAAAGAAAGTGTAAAAAATAGTTAAATAAGACAAACACACTTTTGAAAAATTCCTTTATTAAAAATAAAAAAAAGCTGATCTGATCCAGCGCAGTGCATCCATCCATCTTCTGTCTCCACAGAGGAGACACTGCGGCCTGACGTTTCTTATATGAGGAGGGCGGGGCCCCGTCACCTTACCCCTCCCCCTCTGACGCTAGTGAGGAAAGTCGGGCTTCCCCAATGACGTATGGGTGACCCCACCCCCCTCTGATGTAACGCAGGTTTCTGTTACATTAGAGGGGGCGGGGCCACCCACACGTCATTGGGGAAGCCCGGCTTCCCCAATCGCGTCAGAGCGGGGCCGGGTTAGGTGACGGGTGGCCCCACCCTCCGCATATAGCAAACGTCAGGCCGCCGGGATCCCCGCAGTGTCTCCTCCATGGAGACAGAATATGGATGGATGCGCTGCGCTGGATCAGATCAGCCATCGCTGGACGCCGGAGAGATGATCATCCGTCACTGGATAGCAAGAGTGGATTACCACCGCTGGAATCTTTTTTTTATTTTTTTAATTTTTAATAAAGGAATTTTTCAAAAGTGTGTTTGTCTTATTTAACTATTTTTTACACTTTCTTTGTGAAATGGTAGGGGTACTTTTGTACCCCCTTACCATTTCAAATGGGGGGGCGGGATCTGGGGGTCCCCTTGTTAAAGGGGACTTCCAGATTCTGATAAGCCCCCCGCCCGCAGACCCCCACAACCACCGGCCAGGGTTGTGGGGATGAGGCCCTTGTCCCCATCAACATGGGGACATGGTGCTTTGAGGGGTCACAGACCCCAAAGCATCCTCCCAATGTTGAGGGCATGTGGCCTGGTACGGTTCAGGAGGGGGGCGGTCTCTCACCCCCCCCCTCTTTTCCTGTGGCCTGCCAGGTTGTGTGCTCGGATAAAGGGTCTGGTATGGATTTTTAGGGGAACCCCCACGGCAATAGTTTTTTAATTTGACGCGGGGTTCCCCTTAATATCCATACCAGACCTGAAGGGCCTAGTAATTGAATTTGGGGGAACCCCACACTTTTTTTTTTTTTTTTTTTAAATCAATGACTTTCAATGAGTGGAGAGAACACTCATTGAAAGTCATTGATTAAAAAAAAAAAAGTGTTTTTATTTAAAATCACTCGCCGCTATGATGAATTGTCGGCTCCCGTAATACAGAGAGTATTACGGGAGCCGACAATTCATTATAGCCATGAGTGATTTTAAATAAAAAAAATTTCTGTAGAAATTACACCTTGTGCAGGGACAGTTCTAAGCATGGGAAACATGCGCCCCTTCACAAGCATACTATAGACATCCCCCCAGGTACGGAATTTAAAGGAATATTATACTTTTATTGTTTCACTTTAATCATTATTAAAATCACTGCTCCCGAAAAAACGTCAGTTTTTAAAACTTTTTTTTGCATTGATCCATGTCCCCTGGGGCAGGACCCAGGTCCCCAAACACTTTTTAGGACAGTAACCTGCATATTACCCTTTAAAATTAGCACTTTAGATTTCTCCCATAGACTTGTACAGGGTGTTCCGCGGCTTTTCGAATTTGCTGCGAACACCCCAAATTGTTCACTGTTCGCTGAACAGGTGAATAGGCAATGTTCGAGTCGAACATGAGTTCGACTCGAACTCGAAGCTCTTCCCTACTGTGCACACAGCACTAATAATGTTTTCAGTACATGTTATGCATTCTTTCGAGTCCTGATTAGAATTAGCCTGCCTATGTAACACCCCTTGTTACCATAAACATACAATTGTAATATTAATGTGATACCTACGTAATTATGTGTTTATAAACCTTCAAATGCGTCATAATAAAGAAGAACAATTATTTAGAAAGATGCTGAGCGTATCTTTTGTGTCTGTTCCCTACTGCAGTAGTTATTATTAATTTGGAACCACTAATCAATATGAGGATAGAAGTTAGCTATCTACAAAATATCAGAGGGGCTTCCGTTAGTCTGTTGATATACGCCCTCTGCAGTGCGAGTATGTGTCTGCCCAGCCCTGATTTGTGCTGTGCCAGTCATATGACTAAAAATAAAACAGTTTCAGAAGAGCAATTCAAATTAAATTATAAATATAAAAAAAAAATGTTTTACAGCTCCCTATAAATCTTTATTGAACATCACATGTGTATTTTTTGTGCATTAAAGTGTTACTAAACCCAAAACATTAACCCCTAAGGGGTTAATCCTCTGCATTGTGTAGAAAGGCTGTTTGATCCTGTCTTCTCTGATCCTCCCCTTCTTCCACTGTCCCAAATCCATCTCCTGATAAGACAGAACCTTTGGAGTCACTCTGCACATGCTCAGTTTGGTGTGTATTGCGAGAGTTTTTTTTCTTGGGAGGGTGCATGTGATTAGCACAGGGCCAATCACACTTTCTAGACAGAGGGTCATAGGACAGTCAAAGTAGAATGAAAACGTCTCCTACAAGCTTTAACCAGACAATGATAGAAGTCACAAGACTAATAATAATAATAACAATAATAATATACTGCTGACGAGAAAAGGTATTTAGCAGTTTATATTTACTAAAATTATTGCAATTCCATGTTCTGCGTATTGTGGGAGACCAGATATAGTGAATGCAGGGACCTGGGTTAAGTAAAGCTTTAATATGTTGTAGGCAGAGATGATTGTCACTAGCTTTCATTTAGTTTGAACGGTATCTGCATTGTCAGCTTTTTATCTCTATTAATTCACTTATTAATTTACACTGAAGAATTTACAGATATTTTATATCTGACTGTGGCACATAGTTTGTCATGGATTGCTGAACTTTTCGGTAATGGTTGATTTGAACTTATAACTGCTGATTTTTAGCGCAGCACACTTTTTTTTTTTTGTGCTAACATGCTGTTGCTCTTTGCACTGTTGTCAAGTAAACCAAACAAAGAAAAATCATATAGATCATATGTAGAGTTTTTTTTTTTTTTGTTTAAAGTGTCAAGCCATACACTTCCTTCTTTCTAACATTTCAAAAGTGAAAAACAAACTTACATCACAATAATCCTCATCTGTCAAATGCATGAGCATGTATAACATAGGTGTGTACTCACAAATAAGAGGGTAATCAATTGCTGATATATACTGTGCTGTCAAAAAGCTTGCTAGAAGTATTCATTGCTCTGGAGACTAACTTTTACTTCCTAAATAACTTCCTGGTGTTGAATTGTTTGCTGCAGAGTAATTTAATATCTTTCCTTTATATGAAAAATGAACTTCGTACCAGCAGTAAAAATACGTAATGAACACTTTCAGTACATTTTGCATTTCCTTGTCACTGTAGGAGGGGCAGCACAATCAGAGTTGTAAGCATTTACAAACTCGATAACAATCTTATAGCATAACAAGAAGCTATGGAATAGCAGTTAACACTATTACTAGAAGTTTTGAAGAAAAAGAGTAGCACTTTTTTTAATGCGTGTCACCTGCACATACGAACAAAGAAGCCCGGTAAGTCTTTTGATGTATTAACATTTTTAGAACTGTAAATAGACTTTTTCTGTTGCACAAAACAGATAACCAATTATTTTGCAATTGTCCTTTTAGTTGTAATTAGGCACGAGCTTCGTGTTCGAGTCTAACCCATGTTCGAGTCGAACATTGTCTGTTCGGCCGTTCGCCGAATTGCGAATGTTATGGGCCGTTTGCGCCAAATTCACGGCCCATAATTCACTGTGGCATTGCAGTGCATTGCTGGCTGATGATTGGCCAAGCATGCACTATGACCGGCATGCTTGGCCAATCACAGCGCCGTCTGTACAGCGAGCCGTAATTGGCCAAAGCAAGGGTGGCTTTGGCCAATTATAGCTCAGGGGGCTTAGTACACGCCCCACACTGTGTTCTGGCGTGCTGATAGAGAGAGAGATAGGCAGTGTAATTTCATTTCATTTGAGCTAGAGCAGGCAGGAGGCAAGTCAGTTAGCTGCAGTGAGTGTATTGTGTATATATATATATATATGCATCATAGGTGTTTATATATATATATATATATATATATACTGTGACATTGGGGTGATTAGCTCAATTGGTAGATGCATTTTTTAGTCCACATCAGTCAGGCGTGTATGGTTAAGGGCCTGGTAGCCTACGTTTATTAGAAGAAAACAAAATATTAGTCCAACCAGTAATCCCACGCAGGGGTCCAAGCTTAAATTAAATACAGCAAAATCAGAACGAAAATGCTAGCCCACCTGGCTACTCTTCAGCAGTACTGCTGCTATAGGTACTTGCCCCGTCCAACAAACTGCTTGGACGCACACAGCTTCCAACCCTTCGACACACAGCACACGGCTCCTTGGACGCACACAGCTTCAAGTCCTTCACACAGCTTTGGACATGCACAGCTTCAAGCAGCAAGCTGCTCACACACCACCATCCTACACAAATCCCCTCGTTATATGGGCTGTGTGCAGCTGGGCACACACCCTGCTCGCTAGCCTCAAGACCCGGACACAGGGTTGGAGATCCCGTCCCACCCATAACTCTCAGGGATCTCCAAACTACAGAATCCCATCTGGAGCTAGCAAAACCTGGAGAAAACTGACAGAGCAGTTTTCTCCATTTAAACTCTACACTCTGTAGTCCTGCAGTCCGCAGATATGCAAACTCTGTGTCTCCTTTACCTCTAATTTCATAGGGACAGAGCCTCGCTCTGTCACAATACACACACACACACTTTATTCAGTTTAGCTATATTCATTCCTGTGTACTGTGTCCTTTGCACAGTGTGCACTTAAAGCGGTTTTGTACAGAAAATTGCAAGTTCATCTTATTCAAATGGCTTTGGAACATAGATGCAGTTATGACCATTGAAATAAAATAATATGCAGTATTTACCTTTTATTTTTAATGTTTATGCCGACTTCCGGGCTCTCCTCCCGTGGGAGTAGGCGTGTTTATCGGCTTCACAATGGTCCCTGGGAACTTTTTTAGCTATTTCCCAGGAATCCGTGGGGGACACAGTCATGCCGAAATCTCGTGAGATTTCGGAAGGAGGATGCTGGTCACGTGACGAGGGCATGTCCGAAATTGTCATTTTGAAAGTGGGCAGGCAGCTCTATCTGCCATTACCACTATAGCACACGAGGCAAGAGGAAGGAAAACAAAGAGGACACTCAATGAGCATGTGCGAGATGGAGCGGTGAATGCTGGGAGCTCAGCGTCATCGCATCCAGGAAGTAAATGCCTGTGGGCTTCAAATGCCCACAGTGAAAATGGAAACCGCCGGACTGCTTTTTTAAAAGTTTTCCTTAGCAATGAAATTGTCACGCCGGGGGTTAAAAAGACGCCGATCGTGACTGCAAAGACACCGTAGGAATCGCCCACCAGTGACACAGGTAAAAAAAAAAAAAAAAGCAGCGGAATCCCGCTTTAAAGCTACCCCAATTGCTGGTGTTCTTCTGATCCTATACCACAGGCAGGCAGCTACAGTAATTACAATTGGTGTACTGTGTACTCTGCACAGTGTGCACCTAAAGCTACCCCAATTGCTGGTGTTCTTCTGATCCTATACCACAGGCAGGCAGCTGCAGTAATTACAGTTGGTGTACTGTGTACTCTGCACAGTGTGCACTTAAAGCTACCCCAATTGCTGGTGTTCTTCTGATCCTATACCACAGGCAGGCAGCTGCAGTAATTACAGTTGGTGTACTGTGTACTCTGCACAGTGTGCACTTAGAGCTACCCCAATTGCTGGTGTTCTTCTGATCCTATAACGCAGGCAGCTGCAGTAATTACAGTTGGTGTACTGTGTACTCTGCACAGTGTGCACCTAAAGCTACCCCAATTGCTAGTGTTCTTCTGATCCTATACCACAGGCAGGCAGCTGCAGTAATTACAGTTAGTGTACTGTGTACTCTGCACAGTGTGCACTTAGAGCTACCCCAATTGCTGGTGTTCTTCTGATCCTATACCACAGGCAGCTGCATTAATTACAGTTGGTGTACTGTGTATTCTGCACAGTGTGCGCTTAAAGCTACCCCAATTGCTGGTGTTCTTATGATCCTATACCACAGGCAGGCAGCTGCAGTATTTACAGTTGGTGTACTGTGTCCTCTGCACAGTGTGCACATAAAGCTACCTGAAGACAGTTGCTGGTGTTCTCATACTAATAATACTACAGGCAGGCAGTTGATTCTGCTAGCTGCAGTATAATCAGTATATACAGTATGTCCCAACTTTGTGCAGCTACATCTCCCTGCAGGCCATTAATATGTCTGGAAGGCCAACAAGGAGAGGTAAACAGTCACCAGCCAATAAAAGAGGGCAAGCAGACTCGGTGTCTAGAGGCAACAGTGCTGGTCGTGGACATGGTGCATCTTCATCAGCACGTGGCCATGAAACACGCTTGTCCTTTTTTCGGCAGCTGGCCGTGTTGAGCTGCAACATGCCGAAGACTTGGTAGAGTGGATGACCAAGCCATCCTCATCCTCTTCATCCTCTCACCCAGGCTCAGGGTACTTTGTCTGGCAAAGCAGCTGCCAACGCGGCTTCTTCCCTTCCATCAGTCACTCCTTCCCTAGCCCCACCATGTCCTCCTAAGGAGTCCTCCGAACTGTTTGACCACAGTGTTGGGTATATGCTCCAGGAGGATGCCCAGCGTTTTGAAGGTATTCAGCTAGAGGAAGGCAGTAACGTGAGCCCAGAGAGAGGGGGTGCCCAATAAGGTCAGCAATCTGGCAGTCATGTTCCCCCACCTGCAGCATACTGCCAGGTTTGCTCCAGTGATAAGGAGGGAGGGAAGGCAGGATACCCTCCAGGAGCCAGCTTAAGGGCAGCACACCGACTGCATCACAACGCAGAGCTTCGCATGTGCAGGGCGCTGCATCTGCGTGTTCTTTGGTGTGGGCCTTTTTTGAGATGAGTCTGTCTCAAGCATATCTCGCATGGCCAAAACATCAGCTGCCTGGGCACCACATGCTTGACCAGACATATGTTGACCTGCCATGCAGTTAATTGGCAAATGTATCTAAAAGACCCACACCAAAGAACAAAGCGGACCTCTCCTTGTTCCTCATCAGCTGGGATCTCCAACTCCACTATACTTGAAGTCCTCTCTGAAACCTGCACTTAGAGGAATGAAGGTGTAGAATTAGGTGTGTCACAGCCAAGTACTTGCGGACAATCTGCTATCGGTACACCGACGCCTGATTGTACCAGTCAAATTTTCCTGCCCCAGCTGCTGCACCGCCGAAAGAAGTTCACTCCCAGCCATCCACATGCCCAGCGATTGAATGCTAGCTTGGCTAAATTGCTAGCACTTCAACTGCTGCCTTTTCAGTTGGTAGACTTTGCCCCCTTCCGGCATAATTAAAGGCAATGTCTTGGCCTTGCTGGACAGGGTGGTCAGCGGTAAGATGCATATTACCGCTGACTCATGGTACAGCAGGCATGGACAGGGACTTTACCTATCTTTCACGGCACATTCGGTGACTCTGCTGGCAGCTGGGAAAGATGCAGGACAAGGTGCAGTAGTGTTGGAGGTTGTTCCGCCACCACGCCTCCAAAATGCTACTACTGGTGATTGTGACACACCTCTCCTCCACTCCCTCCTCTTCTTCTTCTTCCTCCATGGCCTTTTCCTGTGCTTTGTCCTCAGAACCACCAGTG
Source organism: Lithobates pipiens (assembly GCF_037356315.1). NCBI lineage: Eukaryota > Metazoa > Chordata > Amphibia > Anura > Ranidae > Lithobates > Lithobates pipiens. The sequence goes on from NW_027507785.1 coordinate 178,684,954, forward strand.
CTCCATAGGTGTTCAAGGGGCTAAAGTACGCAGGCAAAAAGATGCCTTGCGGTGCTTGTTCTGGTGTGCTTGGGGGACAGGAGCCACACTGGGGCAGAGATTCTGTCAGCTCTGCAGGGGCAGGCTGAGAGGTGGTTGACACCACGCTAGCTTAAGCCAGAAATGGTGGTTTACGACAATGGCACCAACCTCTCTCTGCCCTCCGACAGGGACAACTGACCCATGTGCCCTGTTTGGCTCACATCCTTAACCTGGTGGTGCAGTGGTTCTTGGGCAGGTACCCGGGCTTACAGGATGTCCTGAGGCAGGCCAGGAAAGTCTGTGTGCATTTCCGCTGGTCATTTAATGCCAGTGCTCAGCTGGCTGACCTCCAAAAGGAATTTAACCTGCCCAAGAACCACCTAATCTGTGTCATGCCCACCAGGTGGAACTCAACGTTGCCCATGCTGCAGCAGCTGCACACGCAGCAGAGGGTAAACAATGAGTACCTGTGCGACTATGGCACCAGGACAGGGTCAGGGGAGCTTGGTTTTTTTCCCCACGCCAGTGGGCCATGATCAGGGATGCATGCACTATCCTGTCACCATTTGAGGAGGCCACGAGGATGGTGAGCAATGACAGTGTCCCTCTAGTCCACTTGTTGGAGCACACGCTGCGTGGAATAATGGACAGGGCACTTGAGGCAGAACAGAGGCAGGAAGAGGAGGACTTCCTTACCTCTCAAGGCCCCCTTTATCCAGACAGTGTTCCTGCTGGCCCGCTGATCACATGAAACATCTTCGGGAGGCCTTGCAGAAAGGTCTGTGCAACGCCTTCCCAGAGACTGGGAGGTTACAAATTCCTGTTCCTGGACAACGTGTTGTGAGGCTTCGGTCAGTCACAGACTGAACGGTGGAGAAGGTGGGCGTCTAACCACTGCATGCAGACAATTTTTTAGTCCGCGGCCCCAAGGTATGATCGGTTCCAGCAACCATCACCAGCCTCTGATTTGCATGGTGCAGGAATACCTAGGGGCAAGATCAGACTTGGACACCTTTCCCACCGAAAATCTTCTGGGTTACTGGGTTTTGTGGATGGATCACTAGCCAGAGCTTGCGCAGTATGCAATTGAGCTACTGGCCTGTCCTGCTGCTGGAGGCAAGCAGTTTTAAATGACTTTTATTCCTTTAAAAATATAATTTTGTGCAGGGACTGTTCTAAGCACGGGAAACACGCGCCGCTTTGCAGGCATACTATAGACACCCCCCAGGTACGTTATTTAAAGGAATATTTCACTTTTTTTTTTCATTTTAAGCATCATTAAAATCAGTGCTCCCGAAAAACGTCCCTTTTTAAAACTTTTTTTTGCATTGATACATGTCCCCTGGGGCAGGACCCCGGGTCCCCAAACCCTTTTTAGGACAATAACTTGCATATTAGCCTTTAAAATGATCACTTTTGATTTTGAACATTCGAGTCCCATAGACTTTAACGGGGTTCTAATATTCGTGCAAATTTTTGGTCCGTTCGCAGTTTCTGGTGCGAACCAAACTGGGGGGTGTTCGACTCATCCCTAGTTGTAATAGAATGTTAAATTACATACGCTAACCACTATTGTTATTGTAACACATTGCAGTTACAATTATTTGTTCATTGTTGCTTTGTGGAGTTCCCTTATAGCAAGAGACGCTTCAGTCAGGTTTAAAAAATTAAAAGTCACTGCCACAAATATTGTAGTTGCCGACTTAATAAAAAGATGCTTACCAGCCCAGGGATCGGTTCTTCACCATTTTTCTGGTCTCCAGCACCACCATGTTGACTGTGGGAAGTCAGCTGTAACTTCCTGCAGCTTCACAGCCTTCTCCCCACTGTGCATGTGTGACGTTTCCCAGGGGCTTGTGTCCAGGGAAGGAGGGGGGACAGAACTTCCGCTGAGGATGCCTAGTTGATCTCAGCGGAAGTGGGAGTGGGTACCTTTCAAAACTAGGTTCCCTGCTACCCCCCCCCCCCCCCAAAAATAGAATAAGGAGAGAGGGGGTAGGAGAAGGATGAGTGGAACTTGATTTTGTACGTGAAGTTCTCCTTTAAACAGCAGTGTTTGGGAAGGTAAGTATATTCTATGAGATAACCTACCACTGGTGTATCCCTGTGTGGTAACCCAGCAGTAAAATTTCTGCTCTCCCTGCAGTTTACCCCTACCAATGGATTTCATGTCCCAGCGCATTGGTCTGCACCATAGACTTCTGTGGGGATAGCTATTTCCTTTTCAACATTACTGCTGGGCATGAATGCCTGTAGGTAACTGGTGAATTGTGGGGATCAAATTTGTTCTAGTTGTTCAATAACCTTGTTCGGTTTCTCCAGTTAGTTTGAATCACTTGCTTTCTTTCAATATCTCCTATGGGTAGCACAGTCTTTGTACTTGTGTTCTGCTCTAACAAGGATATTTTACATTCCATCTAAAATTCTAAATGTTTTATTTATTTTAAATTATAATAGTGGTTACTCCAAGAAAAGAGATGTATGCAAATTTTTTTGGGAAACGTGCTAAAGAGTTTAGCCCAAAAGGAAAGCTATTGTCAGGGCTATTCTCAGCCCTTCCTTCTCAGAGCTCTGTGCTCAGCTGCTGGTTAATTGCCAAAGGCTCTTCCTTCCACAGTGTCTCACCTGGTCTTCATTTCCTGTTTGTCAGCTAGAGCTGCTGGTTATACAGTATAAACTCCTTGGATCAGATCTTCTGTGCCTTTGCCTTGGTCAACATATCCGGACTCTCTCTGCTGTGTTTTTCTGTGAAAGACTCTCAGAAAGCCACCGAGAATGGCCGAAAGCTGCCGAAAATAGGCGAGAATGGCCAAGTGTGGCCGAAAATAGCCAAAAACGGCCGAGAGCTACCGAGCGCCACCAAGATACACAGGGCATCCACTCTGTATCTCGGCAGCGTGTTATACGCTGATAAATATGGTATTTTAAATTATAATAGTGGTTTCTCCAACAAAAGAGATGCATGCAATGTTTTTTGGGAAACGTACTAAAGAGTTTAGCCCAAAAGGAAAGCTAGTGTCAGGGCTGTGCTAAGCCCTTCCTTCTCAGAGCTCTGTGCTCAGCTGCTGGTTAATTGCCAAAGGCTCTTCCTTCCACAGTGACTCACCTGGTCTTCATTTCCTGCTTGTCAGCTAGAGCTGCTGGTTATACAGTATAAAATTCTTGTATCAGATATTCTGTGCCTTTGCCTTGGTCAACATATCCGGACTCTCTCTGCTGTGTTTTTCGAAAGACTTTTGCTTGGCTGACTTCCCTTGTGGCTTCTGATCCTGTTTACTGCACCTGACTTTGCTGATCTCTGGACTCCTGTTTCTCTGGCTTGTTCTGACTACCCGTCCTGGTCATCAAATTCTGGCTGCTTTGACTACATTTGGTCTGGTTACTGTTTTATTAAATAGTGTGATTTTTACTGCACTTCTGTCTCAGTCTGATTCATGGTTCCTGATAGTTGGCAAAGGTCATGAATTGAGAAGTTGCAGGTAATCCACTTGTTGGTAATATTTTTTCCAGTTTAGATGAGCAGGATCACCGCATGGATCAGTTTGCCATAGCGTTACAGACGCTCCTGAATTGCTCTGCTCACCTGGAACCTCCCACTGTGGCTTCTCCGGTACAACCTGGGTTGCAGGCTGTCCCTGCTGGTCTCATTGCTGACACCCGCCTCAAATATAAGAGGTATATCTGGTTCCATTCCACTTCCCCAGCAATTCGGGGGCAATCCAGTTTAATGCAGAGGGTTTCTCAACCAGGTTGAGATTCTTTGAGATGCTGCCCCAGGCGTTTCTCACGGACAGAAGCAAAGTAAGCTTCATGATATTTTTGCTTTCTGAGAGAGCCTTGGCCTGGGCAAACCCTCTATGGGAGAGGCAAAAACCCATTGTCCAGAGTTACCCAGAGTTTGTGGCTTCCTTTAAGAGGGTATTTGACATTCCCACATGCTCCATGTTTTACATCCTCATTTACTCCAGACTCCAAGAGAGACCCTCTTTTAAGGAGAGCTTGCGGAAGCCTCCTGTACATTTGGCTCCAAGCTTTGCGGGTCCCACCCTTACCTCCTGGTACCGAGTCTGCCAGTGAGGTAGAATGCATGCAGTTGGGCTTCACACGTCTCTCTGAATGAGAGGGCCTTTAGGAAGAGGGAGAGAGATTGTACCTTTATTGTGGCCAGGCAGATAACCTTTTGAAATATTGTCCTTCCCATCCAGGAAACGTTTGCACCTGAGGTCCTGTAGGGGACAGACTTTAGGTGGCATTGTTACGTACCCAGTTATCCAGAAGCATAAGCCCCTGGTACCAGTTGACCTTACTTGGTCCGAGTCGTCCATCGTGATACTGGCTCTAATCGACACTGGGGCTGCAGGCCTGTTCATAGATGGTGTCCAAGCACTCGATAGTGCTGCAGCTCCATGCCACTCCACTTGCCATTGAGGCTATTGATGGGACACCTCCACAGCCTGCCCAGGTGACCCATAAGACTGCTCCATTGAACATGGTCGTAGGGGCTCTTCACCACAAGATAATCCAATTCCAAGTCATTTACTCACCTCAATTTCTGGTGGTTATTGATTATCCTTGGTTACAGAAGCACAACCCCTCTTCATGCTGAGGTTCTTTCCTGGTCGCCACAATGCAGGGAGACATGTTTTCTGAAAGTGGTCTTGTGCACCTCTTCACTCTCCTCCCTTCCGGATGAGTACCGTGAATTTTGTGATGTCTTTGACAAAGGTCAAGCCGGTAGTTTGCCTCCGCAGCGGTTATATAATTGCGCAAATGACCTTCAACCTGGGGCCATACCTCCTTGTGGTCGGGTCTACCCTTTGTATGTCTCAGAAGACAAAGCCATGGAGGAGTATGTGGCTGATGCACTTTGAGGATTCATCCGTAAATACTCCTCTCTTGCTGGTTTCTTCTTTGTGAAAAAGAAAAAAGGTGAACTGAGACCTTGTATTGATTATAGGGGTCTCAATCGCTTCACGATTAAGAACACATTTCTGATTCCTTTGATTACAGAGTTATTTAACTGTCTCAAGGGAGCAACTGTTTTTAAATTTTTTTGAATCACAAAGGTGTTTATTGAAGTTACAGGTATACAACAATTTCCAGTGCACAGTTACATCCGCTTGATACACAATTGTCAATGTACAGACAGACAATACATCAGCCCAGGACTCCCTCCCTCCGCCCCATGATCGCGCAAAGTTCCCCAGCAGGTATATCATTTCCGGACTAAGCATCCCTTATCCGCCCTTTGCCACACATCTTACAGTAATTTGGACAATATTAATTCGTTTGGGCTTAGCCCAGGTGTATCCAGCCAATGTGACCACAGGCGCTCAAACCTTCCCGGGCATCCCCTGTGTTGATAGATATATTTCTCCATGATAAGGGTTCTGCCCATATGGGTTATCCAGGTCGCCACTGCTGGGGGTTCCGCAGATTTCCAGCCCAGCAAAATACGTTTCCTAGCCTGGAATAGCGCCCTGGAGACCGCCAACCTGATTGGTTCCAAAGACACCACATCCTCCAGTACCCCTAGAATACAACATATGGGATCCAAAGGTATCTGCGTGTGAAACACCATATTGACAGTGTCCACTACCTCCTTCCAATATCTGTGGAACTTCGGGCAGAGCCACATGAGGTGGATAAGATCCCCCTCGTGTTGCCTGCACCTACCGCACAAGGGATCAGCCGTCCCACCCATCCTACACAGCCTAACCGGTGTGTAATGCGCTCTCAGTGTGATATAAAGTTGTGAGACTTTTTGCGCCACATTCAGTGAACAGTAGGTGATGGCCTGCATGGCCTCCTCCCACTGTTCACCCGTGAGTGTACCTAGATCCTTTTCCCAAAGTGGCAGTGCTTTGCACGGGTGGTGACGCAGGTGCCACGCCAGCAGCATCTGATAGCATTGTGAGATTATACCCTTCGTGCCTTCCGCAGAGTGCAACGCATGGTATAGCGGGGTGGGCGACATTACCCATTCTCCCGAGCCCCCCTGCGTGGCCATCGCGTGCCTTAGCTGCAAGTAGGGAAAGATCATAGCCTCCGTAAGGTTACATTTACGCTGCATGGCTGCAAAGGAGAGAAGCTTTCCATCCTGAAATATATGGGACAGCATTTTTACGTTATGGGCACTCCATCGAGGGTCAGGCTGTATTTTAGCGATCTCTACATATGTATGATTACCCCATATTGGACTATATTCCGTGAATCCCTGCACCCCCTGCAGCTGTCTACTCTTGTTCCAGATTTTTTGTATCATGGACAACATAGGGGTTAGTTTGTTGGAGCTCTTAAACATCTGGGCCTCCAGTCCCATAGGGATGGTCTCTGCCCTTGACGCATGAAGCAGCAGCCTGGCTGATGAGTCCACCGGTTCATGCGACATGGAGCTCACCAAATGTTGCAACTGGGCCGCAACATAGTACAGCCAAGGGTTGGGTACCGCCAACCCTCCGCTGTCCTTGGAGTGCTGCAGCTGTTCCAACTTGATCCTAGGGGGCTTCGTGTTCCACAACAACTTCCGAAATAGCGTATTCACTACTCTGAAAATTTTTAAATGGATTACAACAGGTGAGTTGTGGAGGAAATAGAGCAATTGGGGCATTAAAATAATTTTTATAAGATTGGCCTTCCCGGCCAGTGACATCCTAAGGCCACGTACACACGAGCGGACTGTTCGCCCAACTTAGTTTGTCAAACAATCCGACAAACAGTCCGCTCAAAATTTGCATGAGCGGACTTGACCACACACGATGAACGAACAGTCCGCTGAAAGCGTGCGCGATGACGTGAACGGCACGTACGACGGGACTAGAAAAACGACGTCCTATACACTGCAATGCAACCTTCGGCGTGTAAATCCTTTCTGAGCATGCGCGGAACTTAGTTTGACGAACAAGCCTACACACGAGCGGACTGTCCGCTCAAACCAAGTTTCAGCGGACTGTCTTACGGGAATTCCGAAAAACTTTGTTCGTCAGACTGTCCTCTGAAACTGTCCGCTGAAGCCCACACACGAGCAGACTGTCCGCTGAAACACTGTTCAGCGGACAAAGTTGGGCGAACAGTCCGCCCGTGTGTACGCGGCCTCAGGGTGTTCCATGTATTTATCCTGTCCTGGAATCTCGACAGCAATGGGCATATGTTCACTGAGCAGTAGTCCCCTACTTTGGACGTTATTTGTACCCCCAAGTATTTAAAACTAGTCACTACTGGCACTGGGCAGGACTCTGGGACCGCCACCTCTCCTCCATCCAACATCAACATGGCCGACTTAGACCAGTTAATGGTCAAACCAGAGAACCCTCCAAACTTTTCTATTATGGTCATGACCTGTGGCAGGGACTGGCTGGGGTCGGCCAGGAAAAGCAGCATATCATCCGCATATAGCATGATCTTTTCGTGAACAACCCCATACTGAAATCCCTGTATTCCTACGCTGTCTCTTATAAGGGCGGCATGAGGTTCTATAGCGATAGCGAAAAGCAAGGGGGACAGCGGGCACCCTTGCCGCGTCCCCCTGGCCAAAGCAAAATCGGCAGACATCTTGTCCGTCATCCTAATATTGGCCTTCGGGGAGGCGTACAGTAGTTTAACCCAGGCAATTAAGCGCTGTCCGAAGCCAAACTTACCTAACACCGCCCACAGGTACCTCCAGCCTATACTGTCAAACGCCTTGTTAGCATCAAGGGACAGAAGGGCCCTACTCTCCCCAATATCCGCCCGCAGCTGCATGTTTAGAAATAATCTCCTAAAGGTTGTTGCCGTGGACTTATGTGGCATAAAGCCAGCCTGATCTTGGTGAATAATAGTGGACACTATCCCGTTTACCTGGAGTGCCAGGACCTTGGCCAGGATCTTTACATCGCTTTGCAGCAAAGAGATGGGTCTATATGACCCCGGATCCACTGGATCCTTCCCCGGTTTAAGCAATAAAACAATATTGGCCTTTGACATAGATTCGGGGAGGGCACCAACCTCCATGCATGCATTAAATACCTTCAACAGTTCAGGCAGAATGTCCTCCCCGTACTGTACATATACCTCCATGGGAATACCATCTGCCCCAGGCGCTTTGCAGGTGGGGAAAGAGCCGGCGGCCGCCATCAATTCCTCTAGAGTGATCGGGGCGTCAAGATGGCACACGGCCCCTTCCAAGAGCCTGGGTAAATTTATTGTGGCCAAGTATGATTGTAGATCGTCATCCGAGTAGGTTTCCCTCAACCTGTAAAGATCCTGGTAGAAGTCAGCCAGCTCGGATATAATGATCTCCTGAGAATTGACCACCTTGCCGTTTTTGGCTCAAATGGCCCCTATGGCCGGGGACATGTGTTGCGCTTTCGCAATTCTGGCGAGTAGGCGCCCCGTCTTTTCCCCCTCCTCATAAAACGCCAGTTTCATTGTCACGTATCTTCTAGTAGCGAGCCCGGATTGCGGAGAGAGGCCTCCCTTACGACTCCCACTACCGGTTTCCTGGCAATGTAACAGGGAACACAGGAGTAAGGAGGGGTACAGGTGCCTGGCAGGATCAACAGATGGGTAGGATGGGTAGGTGAAGTTCAGTGGAGCAGGTAATCACAGTGAATGGATCAGCAGGTAGTTTATAGCAGATAACACAGTTCAATGGAGCAGGTAACTTGATGATAAGCAGTGCAGGGAAGTAGGCAACTTGTAGCAGATGAACAGTGCAATATACACAAGTACTTGCAGCAGATAAACAGTTCAATATGAGCAGGCACTTGCAGCAGGTGAACAGTTCAATAAGACAGGTGACTTGAAGCAGATGAACAGCGCAATATGACAAGTGGCTTGAAGCAGACAAACAGCGCAATATAAGCAGGTACTTGCAGCAGATAAGCAGTTCAATATGAACAGGCACTTACAGCAGGTGAACAGTTCAATACAAGCAGGTTACTTGCAGCAGATGACACAGTTCAGTATAAGCAGGTTCACCTTTAGCAGACGGATGGTCAAAGCAAGCCGGATCAGATATCAGACAGGAACGAAGTACAAGGGAACAGGCAGGAGAATCGTCACAACAAGCCGGGGTCGGGTGCAGGCGGATAGCAGATAGGTCACAGGCAGGCCGGGTCAAACAGGAACAAACAATACGGATCAGGTCTCACAGGTATAACGCTGTAGAGCAGACAGCAAAGACTATTGGCAAGAGGCTAGTTTAAAAAGGCCGTTTGGCGCCAACACGGACGCACGCACGTGCCCGCGCACGTGCCCGCGCACGCGCACCTGTGTACGAACGTAAGGGCATTCGTACGATCGTGCGTACCCGCGACGATCGTAAATCAGAAGACCTGGAGGACAATCTCTTAATGCGATTTTCATGACATTCATAAAGAACCGTTTACGCTCTGCAGTGGAGGATCTCAGGCGGTCAAGGGAATCTTGTGCCGCCATCCATGCCTCCCTTGCCGAGTCAGTAGGCCCGTGACATATTCTATTTCCAACCTTTTCACCAAGTCTCCCGCCTGCTCTAGCAGTGCCGTGGAGTTCTGCTTTACTAGGTGTATCTCATGGACAAACACCCCCCGCAGAAATGCCTTAAAATTTTCCCACGTCAAAAGGTCATTGGGGTGGTGGCGGTGTGTCTGGAAGAAATCCCGGATTTGGGATGCTATCCTATCCGGCGAGGGGAACAGCTTGAGCCAGAAGGCATTCAGCTTCCACGGGGCCCTGGGCAGCGTACTGGGGGTTGAGTAGTTAGCCACAGAGCCAAGTGGGAGTGGTCCGACACTCCCCGAGGGAAGTATTCCACCCTCGAGGTGAACCCCACCATGTTGGGAGTACCCACACAGAGATCTATACGGGACAGGGATCCATGGGTTTTGGAAAAACATGAGAACTGTCTACAGTCTGGGTTTCGGATCCGCCATATGTCAGCCCACCCCACTTCCATCAGTAATCTACTAAGGGCAGTACCCCGGTTTCCCCCAGGAGGCGCCGTAACTGTTTTTTAATTGCATGGGGAAAAAAATCTCGTGAGGATCAAGGAGGGCAACAAATGGAAGTAGTTATGCTGTTGGGAGATTTGTTGCAGCTATGTGTGGAGGTTTTGTCGCGGTGATATCCTCATATTCTCCAAGTCCCTAGAAAGCCATTACACAGATGAAGAGAAGTGAAAGTTTTATTGTGAACAGGTTAAATTCCTGGGTTATGTCATTTCCACTGCTGGTTTTTCGATGGACCCAGAGAAACTTTTCGCAGTACTTCAGTGGCCCTGACTCGTGGGTTTTACGACCATTGCAGCATTTTCTTGGCTTTGCCAATTATTATCGGAAATTTATCTTTGGTCAAATCCCTGACTGATATGACCAGAAAGGGTGGTAACCCACAGAATTGGTCTCCGGATTCCATTAATTGCCTTTGAGAGTCTCAAGGCTGCCTTTGCTTCTGCTCCTGTGCTGGTACATTATGATCCTATGGTACCTTTCATCCTTAAGGTCAATGCATCTTAGACTGGAGTTGGTGCCCTGCTGTCTCATTGTCCTACCTCTGAGAGCGCTATGCATCCTTGTGGCTACTTTTCCAAGAAATTATCTCTTGCGGAATACAATTCTGAGATTGGGGGCAGAGAGTTGTTAGCGATCATTTTAACCCTTAAAGAATTTGAGGCATCTCCTCTAAGGTAAAACTGTGCCAGTTTTTATTCTGACTGACCATAAGAATCTCACATTCTTGTCTGAGGCTAAACACCACTCTCCCAGAAGGGCGCAATAGGATATTTTCTTGTCAAGTTTCAATTACTCATTCTTACCCAGTGCAAAGAATGTAAGGGCTGATGCTTTGTCACAACAGTTTTCCTCTACTTCCAAGATGGAGTCTGTTCCTGTGATTCCTCCCAATCATATTCTGGCTACGGTTCGTACCAGTCTCACTCCTCCTTTGGGTGACAAAATTCTTGCCGCTCAGATCCATTCTCTTCCTGAGAAACCTTGTGACCGCTGCTTTGTCCCTGAGAGTCTCCATACTGCCGTGCTCCAGACTTACTATTCTCCTAAGGGTGCTGGCCACCCAGGGAAGAATCAACTCTTTTGGGCCGTTTCCCAATAATTCTGGTGGCCTAGTCTATGTGCTAATGTAGCCACATTCGTACTAGCTACTTGTTCCATGTGTGCCCAGAGTAAGACACCATGACACCTTCCGGTGGGCCTCCTACAACCCATACCCAATGCAGAGAGGCCTTGGACCCACCTGTCAATGTATTTAATTGTGGAGTTACCCAACTCTCAGGGCAACACAGTTATCCTTATGGTGGTTGACCGGTTCACAATGTCTCATTGTATTCCACTTAGGAAATTGCCCACATCAAAACAACTGGCCTCCATTTTTGCTCCGGACATCTTTTGCTTGCATGGGCTACCCAAGGTGATCGTCTCCAACAGGGGAAGCCAGTTTGTGTCCAGGTTCTGTCGAGCCTTTTGTGCACAGTTGGGAATTCAGATTTCTTTCTCCTCTGTGTATCACCTGCAGTCCAATGGGGTCGCCGAAAGAGCCAGTCCTTGGAACATATTTGAGAAAAATTCCCAGATTTTATGTACTTTCACAGGGTGACATTGGCCTGGGTACACAGATAACAGTGTGCCAACGTCCCAATAATGGGTATATGAAAACTAGAAACTAAGAGAGTGGACTTTAGAGGCACATGGGTAGACTGTCTAAAAATAATTAGATTCATTTATTGAATTTTATTGAATACAAATTTGAAAACAGTTATTACATATAAATACGTATAAAAATGTATGAATTCGGTATTAAATGCCCCACACATAAACTCTGACACCACTTAGTGCGATAGAAAAATACAATAATACATCCAAAAGGACAGAAATTAGAATTCCCGTAACAATATCCAGATAAGAATGAGAGGAAAAAAGCTTGTGGGTCAGGATGTGGATCCGGGCACAAATATTCTTTAATTCGCTCGACATGTTGCGAGGTACACTTCTTCAGGAGCATAAAAAGTTAATGTAGTAGTCAGACGCAGAGGGAATGACGTGATATATTGCTGGTAAGCAAGATTATCTGAGTACATCCAGAGACAGGTAAATATCAGCACAGCACTAAAAAAGCACAAATGCTGGTGGTAAACCAGCGTGCATAAGGTAATAAAGTCTGTTTGGGTATTATTTTAAAAAAAAACAGACTAGGGGGCTCGGGGAGGCTAGCACCTCAGAGAGTTATTTAGAGCCAAGCTGTGTGAAGCAGGTTCATCTCCTGATAGCCAGTCAGTGTCTCCATCGGCCAACCGGCCAACCTGTCGGCTGCAGAACACACTGAACCAATTCAGCTCAAGGGAGTAGAGACAATTACAGCAGCAGTGTGTCCATCAAAATCAGCTGTGTCCAATGTGGTATCCAGCGTCACACTGGCATGACAACAAAGGAGAGACAGCACAGCAGCAGCCGGATCTACTCAACATGTGTTGGCCAAGCTGAAATAGCACACGCCTGCGTGAAGGGATGCCCACTGGGTGTCGCATGCATGGCGCGGGAGGTGTGACGCTGATGCATGGTGAAGCTGCCCGCCCAATCCCCTACCCCCATAATGTGTGGGAAGGAGGGGAGAGGGAAGGCATGCAGCGTCCATCGCAGCCCCCATGCAAACAAAACACCAGCCAACCTGTCGGCTGCAGAACACACTGAACCAATTCAGCTCAAGGGACTAGAGACAATTACAGCAGCAGCGTGTACATCAAAATCAGCTGTGTTCAATATAGTATGTAGTAACTTGACCACTGGGAGTCAGATACAAGGAAGTGAAGGCTCTTGAATAGGGATGAGCCGAACACCCCCCAGTTCGGTTTGCACCAGAACTTTCGAATGGACCCCAAATTCGTACGAACTTTAGAACCCAATTGAAGTCTATGGGACTCGAACGTTCGAAATTAAAAGTGCTAATTTTAACGGCTAATATGCAAGATGCTGTCCTAAAAAGGTTTTGGGGACCTGGCTCCTGCCCCAGGGGACATGAGTCAATGCCTAAAATGTTTTTAGAAATGGCCGTTTTGGCAGGAGCACTGATTTTAATGACGATTAAAGTGAAAAAAAAAAGTGAAATATTCCTTTAAATATTGTGCCTGGGGGGTGTCTGTAGTATGCCTGTGAAGTGCCACGTGTTTCCCGTGTTTAGAACAGTCCCTGCACAAAATGACATTTAACGGAAATAACATCATTTAAAACTGCTTGCTGTTTTAATGTTATATCTGGTTCCTGCAATATGGTTGAAAATCATTGAGAAAAATGGCATGGGTAGCCCTCCCTGCCCATTACCATCCCCTTTGGGTCTTGTACGCATATTAAGGGGAACCCCGTACCCATATTAAAAAAAGGAAATGCGTGTGGCCCCCAGGCCCTATATACTCAGAACAGCAGTATACAGGCGGTGCAAACAAGACAGGGACTGTGTAGGTTTGTGTTAAGTTGAATCTGTTTGTAATTTTCAACTGGTACATTTTTAAAGTGTAGCTCCAGTCAAAAAAACTATTTTTAAGCTTTTTGGAAAACATAGGGAAGGGTTATCACCCCTGTATAATTTGTTTTATCATCCATCTTTTTTCATCTCACTTGCTGTTGTCTCCTTCCGTTTGCAAGTAGGAGATGTTTGTAAGTTGGATGTTTGAAAGTAGGGGTCTGCCCTATATGCTCTGCAGAAATGGCGGAACAAGGTGTTGGTTTTGCCACAACATTGTAAGCCCTGAAAGTGACTCTTGGTGGGCGCTGGAGCGCCCTGCTGTGAACGATTATATCAAGAATTGTAATTACATGCCATTGTTGAACAGTGGTAGAAAAATTGACCTTTGGTGGTTGTGGTGCTGGTGCCACAACACTATAAGTCCTCACAGTTACTCTGGGTGGGCACAGGAACGGGCCCTCCTGTGAAATATTATATCAAGAATTGTAATTACATGTCCCTGTTAAACAGGGGCAGAAAAATTGGGCCTTAGGCACTGGTGCTGGTGCCACCACACTACAACCTCTCCCATATACTCTAGTTGTAGTGCAGGAATTAGCCCTGCTGCTAAGCATTGCATCAAAAATTGTAATTAAACGCCCCTGTTAAACAGGGCAGAAAAATTGGGCTGATGGCATCACCCAGAACCAGAAATGTTCTTCCAACATATCAGCGGAGGAGGAAGAGGATAGACAATCAACATAACAGGACAGTCACTCAGCATCAGCATAGGCAGTCTTGAAGGGATGTGATATTTCAAAAAAAATTATTCGGTTACATCAGCTTCAGGTGCTTGGTAGCTGTGGGTGATCCAAGACTGATTCATCTTGATGAAGGTCAGTCGATCAACTGATTCGGTGGACAGGCGCACCCTGTGATCGGTAACAAAGCCACCAGCAGCACTGAAGGTGCGTTCCGAAAGAACGCTGGATGCAGAACAGGCCAGTAGCTCAATTGCATACTGTGCAAGCTCTGGCCAATGATCCATCCTCAAGACCCAGTAAGCCAGAGGATTTTCGGTGGAAAAGGTGTCCAAGTCTGACCTTGCCCCTAGGTATTCCTGCACCATGTAAATCAGACGCTGGCGATGGTTGCTGGAACCGATCATACCTTGGGGCTGCGGACTAAAAAATTGTCTGAAAGCATCGGTCAGACGGCCACCTTCTCCACCGCTCCTTCTGACCGATGCCTCAGCAACACGTTGTCCAGGACCAGGAGTTTGTAACCTCCCAGTCTCTGGGAACGCGTTGCACAGACCTTTCTGCAAGGCCTCCCGGAGATGTCTCATCCTCTGCTCCCTCTGCGATGGCAAGATAAGGTCGGCAACCTTACCCTTGTACCATGGATCAAGCAGAGTGGCCAGCCAGTAATGGTCCCTCTCCTTGATCCGAAGAATATGTGGATCCTTCCGCAGGCTTTGCAGGATCAGGGAGGCCATGCAGCGTAGGTTAGCTGAGACATTCGGTCCGGAGTCCTCTGGGTCACTAAGGACAACATGATCCGCAGCTACCTCCTCCCAGCCACGTACAAGTCCACGGGTTTCTTGGGACTGTAAATCATCCCTACAAGACTGCTGCTGCTGCTGATGCTGAGTGCCAGCCTCCACCTCCATGCTGACACAATCATCCTCCTCCTCCTCCTCCTCATCCTCTTCCTGTGTGATGGGTGGCACAGCAGGAACACTGTCTGGATAAAGGGGGCCTTGAGAGGCAAGGAAGTCCTCCTCTTCCTGCCTCTGTTCTGCCTCAAGTGCCCTGTCCATTATTCCACGCAGCGTATGCTCCAAGAGGTGGACAAGAGGTACAGTGTCACTGATGCATGCACTGTCACTGCTCACCATCCTTGTGGCCTCCTCAAACGGTGACAGGACAGTGCATGCATCCCTGATCATGCCCCACTGGCGTGGTGAGAAAAAACTGAGCTCCACTGACCCTGTCCTGGTGCCGTAGTCGCACAGGTACACATTGATGGCCCTTTGCTGCGTGTACAGCCGCTGCAGCATGGCCAACGTTGAGTTCCACCTGGTGGGCATGTCACATATAAGGCGGTTCTTGGGCAGGTTCAACTCCTTTTGGAGCTCAGCCAGCCAAGCACAGGCATTAAATGATCGGCGGAAATGCACACAGACTTTCCTGGCCTGCTTCAGGACATCCTGTAAGCCCGGGTACCTGCCCAAGAACCGCTGCACCACCAAGTTAAGGACGTGAGCTACACAGGGCACATGGGTCAGTTGTCCCTGTCGGAGGGTGGAGAGGAGGTTGGTGGCCATTGTCGCAAACCACCATTCCTGGCTTAAGCTGGCGTGGCATCAACCACCTCTCGGCCTGCCCCTGCAGAGCTGACAAAACATCCGCCCCAGTGTGGCTCCTGTCCCCCAAACAAACCAGCGCAAGCACAGCATGGCATCGTTTTGCCTGCGTACTTGCGTAGCCCCTGGAACGCCCACGGAGCACCGCTGGTTCTGAGGACAGAGCACTGGAAGAGGCCATGGAGGAAGAAGAAGAGGAGGGGGTGGAGGAGAGAGGTGTGTCTCAACCAATAGTAGCATTTTGGAGGCGTGGTGGCGGAACAACCTCCAACACTACTGCACCTTGTCCTGCATCCTTCCCAGCTGCCAGAAGAGTGACCCAATGGGCCGTGAAAGACAGGTAACGTCCCTGTCCATGCCTGCTGGACCATGAGTCAGCGGTAATATGCACCTTACCGCTGACCGCCCTGTCCAGCGAGGCAAGGACATTGCCTTCCACATGCCGGTAGAGAGCCGGAATCGCCTTCCGTGAGAAAAAGTGGCGTTTAGGGACCTGCCACTGAGGAACCGCACATTGTACAAACTCACGGAAGGGTGCCGAGTCTACCAACTGAAAAGGCAGCAGTTGAAGTGCTAGCAATTTAGCCAAGCTAGCATTCAACCGCTGGGCATGTGGATGGCTGGGAGTGAACTTCTTTCGCCGGTCCAGCAGCTGGGGCAGGGACATTTGCCTGCTATAATCGGACGTGGGTGTACTGCTAGCAGAGTGCCCGGAAGCACTTGGCTGTGACACACCTAATTCTACACCTTCATTCCTCTCAGAGCAGGTTTCAGAGAGGACTGAAGGTCTAGTGGGGTTGGAGATCCCAGCTGATGAGGAGCAAGGAGAGGTCCGCTTTGTTCTTTGGTGTGGGTCTTTGAGGTACGCTTGCCAACGAGCTGCATGGCAGGTCAACATATGTCTGGTCAAGCATGTGGTGCCCAAGCGGCTGATGTTTTGGCCACGCGAGATATGCTTGATGCACTCGTCTCAAAAAAGGCCCACGCCAAAGAACTTTTAGAATAACGCGCAGAGGCAGCGCCCTGCACAGGCGAAGCTCCGTGGTGTGATTCAGTCGGTGTGCTGCCCCTAAGCTGGCCCCCGGAGGGCATCCTGCCTCGTTGGACATGTGCCTCCTCCTCCTCCTCCTCCTCTCTCCTACCAGGCACCCACGTGGAGTCAGTGCCCTCATCATCCCCTCCCTCTTCATCGCTGTAGCAAACCTGGCAGTATGCTGCAGCTTGTGGAACATGACTGCCAGATTGCTGTCCTTCTTGAGCATCCCCTCTCTCTGCATTCACGCTACTGCCTTCCTCTAGCTGAGTATCATCATCAGAGCCTACAAAACACTGGGCATCCTCCTGGAGCATGTACCCAACACTGTGCTCAAAGAGTTCAGGAGACTCCTCAGGAGGACGTGGTGGGTCTAGGGAAGGAGTCACTGATGATGACATTGAGAGGAGGGAAGACGATGCGTTGGCGGCTGCTTTGCTAGTACCCTGAGACTGGGTGAGAGAGGATGAGGAGGATGAAGAGGGCTTGGTCATCCACTCTACCAAGTCGTTGGCATGTTGCGGCTCAACATGTCCAGCTGCCGAAAAGAAGGACAAGCGTGTCCCATGGCCACGTGCTGATGATGACGATGCACCGCGTCCACGACCAGCACTGTTGTCTCTAGACACAGAGCCTGCTTGCCCTCTTTTATCGGCTTGTGCCTGTCTGCCTCTCCTTGCTGGCCTTCCAGACATGGTAATGGCCTGAAGGGAGTTGGGAAAAACAGCAATTGGGTAGTGTATATTGTGCTGGAGGCACACACAACTTCCACTAACTCCTGCAGATGGCAGATGGCTCAAATAGAGAAGAGCTATGTAGGTGGATATAGCGGTGTATACTGGGTTCAGAGCACGCAGACAGCACGCACAAGCTCCTACCGCTGACTGCAAGCTCTATTTAAAACTAGCAAGATAGTTTGCTATATAGGTGGATATAGCGGTGTATACTGGGTTCAGAGCACGCAGACAGCACGCACAAGCTCCTACCGCTGACTGCAAGCTCTATTTAAAACGAGCAAGATAGTTTGCTATATAGGTGGATATAGCGGTGTATACTGGGTTCAGAGCACGCAGACAGCACGCACAAGCTCCTACCGCTGACTGCAAGCTCTATTTAAAACGAGCAAGATAGTTTGCTATATAGGTGGATATAGCGGTGTATTCTGGGTTCAGAGCACGCAGACAGCACGCACAAGCTCCTACCGCTGACTGCAAGCTCTATTTAAAACGAGCAAGATAGTTTGCTATATAGGTGGATATAGCGGTGAATACTGGGTTCAGAGCACGCAGACAGCACGCACAAGCTCCTAACACTGACTGCAAGCTCTATTATAAAAGATAAATATATCGCTAGCTATATAGGTGAATATAGCGGTGTATACTGCGGTCAGGGCACGCAGACAACAACCACTACAGAAGAGCAAGAACGAAAAATCGGCCGATAACGATCTGTGTATTCTGTGTTGAAGGTACACAGAACACCCACTAATTTCTTCAGACGCCAACACACTACACAAGGCCGCCGCACTGGCGGCCTTATATAGTGTGGGGCGTGTACTACACAGCCTGAGCTATGATTGGCCACAGAGGATGCCTGTGGCCAATCATGGCTCTCTTTGCTGCCGGCGCTGTGATTGGCCAAGCATGCGGGAATCACAGTGCATGCTTGGCCAATCATGAGCCAGCAATGCACTGCGCCATATATATTTATGGTTGTCGCCCTATGACCGAGACAAATGAGGATCACATAAACACGTGACAAGACTTGCAACATAAATAGACCTGAGGTGTGACTTTTGGTCATCTTGTAGGTAAGCCAAAAAAGGGTCCATACCGAAGATAAGTAATAGATGGTTGTGGAGGAGGAACGTGCTGAGAAGTACTGAAAAAGGGAGAATGGGAGGGAGGGTATTGTGCACTGGAACTGACAAAAAGCAAGGGGGAGTGGTCAGCTTAGATATCTTCCGGACTCTTCCCATAAATTCTGGATACCATACTGACCTTCTAATTTATGGTTGTGGCCCTATGACGAGACAAATGTGGATCACATAAACACTTGACAAGACTTTCAACATAAATAGACCTGAGGTGTGGCTTTTGATCATCTGGTAGGTAAGCCAAGAAAAGGGGCCAAAAATAAGCAGGTAGGGAAGTACCTCTTTATTGGCTTTAAGCTCATTGAGTAAGCTTGGAGAAGGCTAGGTGTCAAAGCTGAGCTCAGCCCTTTCCTCTCCAAGCTGGCCCCTCAGCTGTTGGCTAATTGCCAGCTTCCATCTCTCCACAGTGATATCCTGCTCATCAGTCCTGCCTACTTAAGCCATCCAGTCCAGATGATCTCTGCCTTTGCCTTGGGCACATCTTATCGGAATCTGGAATCCGCCTTTAACAAGGGGGCCCCCAGATCCTGGCCCCCCACCTATGTAAGTGGGTATGAGGGGCATAGTACTCCTACCCATTCACCAAAAAAGTGTAAAAAAAATTGTTAGGGCACAACACGATTTTTGAGTCCTTTTATTTTAAAAAAAAAGTCACCTGGTGGCTGCATTTGATGGGCGTAGTGGCTGCAATTGATGGCACAGTGAGGCTGCAATTGATGGTTTTTTAAAAAAAAATTCAGAATTTTTCCGTTTGTTTGCGCTAAACCCCCCCCCCCCCCCAAAAAAAAAATTACCTTTTTAATGTGCTTGGTGTACTGCATGCCAGCTACAGCATTCAAGGGACACATGGGAGAATATTGGCTGAATAAATTAATTTAGTCTTTTAAATGTATTGGTGGAAAGGGGTTATTATGTTTTCTCTTAGTTCAGGCTCCTCCTGATACCTTCCATATGGTAGTGATGTCTCTACCATGCCCTCTCTGGCAGGACCCTGTACAGTAGAGATAGTGAATAACGTTTAGTCAGGGCTGGTGCTTAACTATTTTGCACCCTAGGTAAAACTAACACTCCCCCCACGTCCGCCCGTGGTGGGCGTCAGTCTTGCCTAGGGCCACGCAGGTTACAGATTCAGAGAGCAGACTGCAGTTATGTCTCCGCCTTCCCAGTTGTGTCCACTGCCTCCTTCGCTGACCTCATGCCCGATGCCTCCTCTGCTTCCCCAGCTGTGCCCGGCTCCTCCACCTTTCCTCCTTTGCCTCATGTTCCCTCACCAGGCTAACAGGGAAATCAGCCAGCCGTGGCTGTGCCCCCTAGGCAGCAGTGCATGCTAGGCAGTTGCCTAGTTTGCCTAGTGGGAGCACCAGCCCTGCGTTTAGTGAGGTGGAGAGAGTTGGGGTGCAGAGCAGCAGTATCATGGAGTAATAGGACTGTGGATAGTATGCTTGATTTCCCCTTTGTGGGCTTACCCTGAACAGGGTTTTGTTTTTTTTGTTTTTTTTCACGTATTCACCTTTTTGTATTAGCACATACACACCCGTATACATATATGAGGTTAGTGGTTTAAGCACACACACCCATGTTAGTTTTTCAGTCTTTTTGGTTTCCTTATATACATAATTTTCACATGTAGGTTTGTTTGCACCAATTGTTAACCATTCATGAAGAAATTAATACTACTTCATAATAACGATAATCATCATAGTGAGGACTCTACACTACTCCATTAAATTGCCTTTGCACAAACATATATTATCTAGGTAATTAAGTATCAATTTTTATATTTTATTTTTTATTTATACATGCACTCGTACAACAGCATAATTGCAATATAATATTTATACATTTAGCTATAATATCTTTATGTGGAACATTTATTCTATATCTCATTATTTCTAGGTGCGGCCACCTCCTCTTCTGTTTCCCCTGGGGGAAACTCCAGATACTGTCAATTCTTGTAAGTTAGCGATTGATGCCCCCGTGAAGCCTTTCTCCTCTTTCCCTTTTTCCCCCCTTCTCCCCACCCCCCATGTTGGTGGGTGGATGAAGTGGGCCATAACAGCAGGGCAGCGGACCCAGGATGATCCTTTGAGAGAAGGCACAAACTTCTTTTTCAGATTTTATTAAAAGTCTCTGGTTGAACAGTAATGGTTCGGTGGAACTGGTAAATATTACTGTGAATACTAAAACACGTTATGACAATTAATACATTTTTTGGTAAAAACTTTTTTACTGAAAGTCTCTTTTCCTTTGATTGTTTGCAGAATACATAATTTAATCACCCCTTCTGCTTGGGCTTTGTCCCCCCCGAAGAAGACCCTGACTCTCTGAAGGTCGAAATGCATCGGGGTAGCAGGGGTGTTTCTTGTAGTTTTTGAAAAATTGATGTATTTGTAAATAGTTCCTGCAATTACGTCTGTATTAAGTGATGCATATATCTTTTATCCATTGATATGCTGTAATAACATATACCAGAGTCCGTATTTTAAATTCATGATGGCGATTATGCCTTTTGAATATATAAAATAAATATATTTTTACAAATTTATTTCTGCTTCTTGTTGCTGCCTGAAAACCCCAAGGGGAATTTATCTTTTCATTCACCCTGAACAGGGTTTCCCCTGGAGATGGGCTCATTACCTGAATGCACCACTGAATATAAAACAATGGATTATTGCCACTGAAGATGGGTAACGACTGCTAAAATTGTTCCTGTGATATTTTGCCTATTAATGTGATGCTACATCATTGAATTGTATTATGCAAGCCTTTGGTAAAAGGAATAGGCATTACTTCTAGCTAGAGTGATGTTATTTAGGCAGATGTCTGAAAACCTGAATGGAAGCATGTCAAGTGGTCTTGTACACACTTAGGCCGTAGGTGGCTGGACAGGTGCAACATTTGACAGGCTGAACTGGTGGGGTATACAGAAAATTGAATTCAATTGTAAACCTGGCCAAGCCAGGAATTGGTGGTGGCTAGTGGATAGGGATATAACCTCCTATCGTTGAGTGAGGACCCCTTAAATAGAACACACAGCAGGTGACCTGAGCCCCCATGTCATTTGAGCCCCAAATTCACAGTGAGATCATTGAAGCCATAGCCTGCACGCAAACATAGATCAAGGTCTTGTAAAGGTGTAACCTGACCATTAAAGACACTTGTTCTGCATTGCGCCAGGGGGATGGTGTTGTGGTGGCTTCTGCCTGCCATCCGTAGACATGGCAAGCAGTTAGGAGTATCTGCGTGGGTTCAGGCAGTTGCATTGTTAGGAAACAGCCCAGGAGAGCCCTGTACATCTGCAGCCCCCCCCCCCCCCCCAAGAACAGTGTCAATGTGGGGCCCGGGCCGTATTTAATGTAGGGCAAATAGGGCAGCTGCCCCGGGCCCATTCACTGTTTTGGGACCTGAAACAGCTGTCCCTGGAGCCCACACTGCCTGCACATTGAGGGCCCCCCCCCAATGCCACGGTCATTGAGGCAGTGCCACAGCGCTAGTTTACAGTGAGCAGGGGAGGGGGCAGGATGGAGCCAGGAGCACCACTGACTCTCAGATTCTGCAGTCTGGGTTGTCAGGAAAAGGCAGAGTCTGCAGGTGCAGCTAAGTATTGGGTCGGGTTTGGAGTAGGAGTTGCAGCACTGAGTTTCCCAGAGCGCGGATCAGGTGTGAGCTGGCTGGCAGGTACAGTCAGTCCTTCTCCCCAATGCTATCATGTACAATTAAACTGGACTAAATTAAATTAGACTGTAGAATGTCTGTCTGATGAGTCTGCTTTGGTGGAAAACAATGAGGTGGCACTGCAGGACACTGATGGGCTGCACTGGTGGGCACTGGTGGGCACTGATGAGGTGGCATTGATGGACTCTGATGGGCTGCACTGGTGGGCACGGATGATGTGGCAATAATGGACACTAATAGGCTGCATTGGTGGGCACTGATGAGGTGGCACTGATGGACACCAGTGGCGGCTGGTGACGTTTTAGAATGGGGGGGTGCAAGACTCCACCCCTCCACGTTTGGCCCATCCCATTTCTCATAAGCCCCACCCCTTATATAATCCACATCATATACCAGGCTGCACATTATACTCCGGGCTCTGCACATCATATACCAGGCTGCACATTATACACAGGGCTCTGCACATCATTTACCAGGCTGCACATTACACACAGGGCTCTACTAAAGAAACCTGTAAATCGCACATTTCTGCAACCTGTAAATCATACATATCTGCATTCGCAATCGACCGTGCCACAGAGCGAGTTTTTTAGGGGCAAATAAAGCACCTTGTCTGCAATCTCGTGATGGCATAGACGTGGCGCTTCCAATATTGCACTGCGCCCGGGGCACTGTGCACATAAGGACTTTAAAAAAAAAAAAAAACATGTATACCCGCTGAATTTTTATTTATTTTTTACTCACCTGCAAAGGAAAAGGCATAATGAGCTAGTATGCACCGCATACTAGCTCATTATGAAATGCTTACCTTAAAATGAGGCCCTGACATCTGGCCCGCTCCACGCCGAGGGAGCTGACATGTTCCCTCTGCGTTTCTTCAGGGTATCATGGCTCCGGCGCTGTGAGTGACCGGAGCCATGATATCGTCACTTCCGCACATGCGCATGGGAGATTTCTTCCCGACAGGGTCCGGCGTCTGCCGAACTTTCAGTTGAGAATCCCCTGTGTGCATGTGCTGCTGCAGTGCATGCGGAAAAGACGCCCATGGGGGGGTGACCACTGAGCCCTGCTAAAAAGCAGGACTTGGTTCGTTTGGCGGATGCGGCAAAATGTGAGGTTTATGTCTGCTTCGAGGGGCCCCTAGGGGCCCATTTGAAGCCGGAAGTTAGGGAGAAGATATGGAAAGGGGAATACGTTGAGATTTTCGCCCTCCTGCCTTTGGAGAAGTTTAATCTCGATAGGGTGAGGCCGGAAGACCACAAGAAGGAGGACGAGGAGAAGAGGAGGTATAGGCTCATTCCTTGGACATTTACGAATTGGCTACAGGCGTTCGCCATTTTAGCTAGCGTGATAGGGGAAAAGAACCCGGAACACTGCTCGCCGCTGTTTTGCTACCTGGACGCCGTGGGAGAGGCCTACAGAGTCTATGGGGGAACGTCTTGGTTGCGTTATGACGAGCAATTTCATCAGCGGAGGGCTATTCGCCCGTCCTTGAGATGGGATCATAAGGACATCAGCTTATGGATGCGCCTTATGACCTTGGCGAGGTCACCTAGCCAGTTTTTTCAAGGGGGGGCCGGTGGGTCCACTAACCCCGGACAATCGGGCACAAGAAAAAAAGGAGTGGGCTGGCAGTTCAACGAGGGCTCCTGCAAGTTCGGAGGGTCATGCAAGTACAAGCATGAGTGCTCTGGCTGTGGTGGGGGGGGGGGGACCCCCTGTCCCGCTGCTTTAAACAAGGTAAAGGCAGGCCCGGTGATGCTGTGGGAAAAGCGGACCACGCCGGTGAGAGTGGGAGGGATGCTGCCTTTCCTCGCTAGATATCCGTATAGGGAGGCTGCGCGGTTGCTGGCCCGGGGGTTTGAATCTGGGTGAAGCGCCCCCCTTGGCTACAACACGCCGGAGTGGTAACGGACAAATTGAAGAAGGAGGTGTCATTGGGGCGCATGGGGGGCCCCTTTTCGGTTGCGCCCATTCTGAATTTGGTGGTGTCGCCTTTGGGCGTGGTGCCCAAAAAGGAGCCCAACAAATTCAGGCTAATTCATCATCTGTTGTATCCAAAGGGGGATCGGTGAACGACGCCATTGATCCCACAATCTGCGCGGTGTCGTATACGTCGTTCGACGCTGTGGTCTTTTGGGTTAGGAAGTATGGGAAGGGGGCACTGATGGCGAAGACTGATATTGAATCGGCTTTCCGCCTGCTTCCTGTCCATCCTGAAAGCTTCCGGCTGCTGGGCTGTCAGTGGCAGGAGGAATTCTATGTCGATCGATGCTTGCCTATGGGCTGTTCCATCTCTTGTGCGCTGTTCGAAAACTACGGAACATGTTGCCGAGAAGTTCGGAGTTCCCTTGGCGCCGGAAAAGACGAGGGACCGCGTACGGTGTTGAGTTTCTTGGGTTTTATTTTGGATTCGGAGAGGATGGAATGTAGGCTGCCGGAAGACAAATTGAGGGTGCTCTAGGCGGAGATCCGAGGGATGTTGGGGCTGCGCAAGGTTCAGCTTAGGCCATTGCAATCGTTGTTGGTTAAGTTGAACTTCGCGTGTCGCATCCTGCCAATGGGGAGGGTGTTTTGCCGACGGCTGTCGGCCAGCACCGCGGGGGTCACTTCGCCCAAGAACTGGTGAGCCCATCACGGACGCGACAAGGGGGTCTGGGGGTGGCTACAGTGGTGTGTGAAGGTGACCGGCTGTCCATTTTCGTGAGCCGATCAAAAACGGATCAGCGGGGCAAGGGTAAGACAGTGCAGGTGTTCGCATTGCCCGGATCGCCATTGTGCCCTATTGGGTTAGTGTGAAGTTTCTTGAGCGTGCGCCCAGCAGTGGGTGGGTCGTTTTTGGTACATCAGGATGGACGGCCCCTCTCGAGATTTCAGTTTACGGCGGTTTTTAAGCAGTGCCTGGTAGCGTTGGGTTTGGGGGATCAAAAATTTTCCTTGCATTCCTTCCGCATAGGGGCGGCGACGGAAGCAGTCAGGTGGGGGTTGGACGAGGCGGTGGTAAAGCGAATTGGGAGGTGGGAATCCAGGCGGTTCCAGTCGTACGTCTGCCAGCATTTATTGGTTGTTTAACTTGAAAAGGGGATGTATGTGTGTGCTTATGCTGGCTTATGTTACATATTGATGTTTTGGGTTGTATTTTCTTCTCTTCCTTTCTTGCAGGCGGACGACAGGGGTTGGTGTGGATAGTTGGCCACTCGTACGTTTGTTGGGGGGCCAGACGGGGTGATGCTCGCCCTGATGACCGACAACTCGGGTTTTCCGGGCAAGATGCAGTTATCCGGTGGCTAGGTGTACCGGGCATGCTGTGGGGCAGGGCGGTGGCAGAGGTTCATAGATTTGCTCGCTTGGACGGGCTTCCGGATGTGCTGGTACTGCACGTTGAGGCAATGACTTGGGTGTGAAGACTATGCTAGATTTAGTGAAGGACATCAAACTTGATTTTTGGCAACTCCGCCTTGCCTTCCCACGCATGATAATTGTGTGGTCTGACATGGTGGGTAGGACGTTCTGGAGGTTCGCGAGATCGGTGGAAAAAATTAACGGGGCCAGGAAAAAAGTTAATAAGGAGGTCAGTGGTTTTATGGTCCGGAATGGGGGGTTGGCAATTGGAATTGGAAGTGGACACTTGGCACTACCTAAAAAGGGACGGGGTGCACCTGAACGACGTAGGGACGGATTTATGGTCCCTGGGTATTCAGGATGGGATTCAGCGAGCTTTGAGGGTGTGGCAGGGCGCGCAAGGGTAAGGTTTTGCCCTTGCGTGCTGTGGCATGTTGTTGGTCTGTGCGGATGAAGGATTTACCCCGGTGATGGAAGAGTGCGGGACCTATCGGTGGTATAGTACCCGTCGGTGGTGATTAGGGATGAGCTTTGTGTTCAAGTCGAACATACGTTCGACTCGAACATCGGCTGTTCGCCCGTTCGGCGAATTCCGAACGTTATGGGCCGTTCGCGCCAAATTCGTGTGGCGCTCACGGCCCATCATCGCAGTGCATTGCTGGCTCATAATTGGCCAAGCATGCACTGTGACCCCGCATGCTTGGCCAATCACAGCGCCAGCAGCGAGGAGAGCCATGATTGGCCACAGGCAGGATGCCTGTGGCCAATCATAGCTCAGGCTGTGTAGTACACACCCCACACTATATAAGGCCGCCAGCGCGGTGGCCTAGTGTAGTGTGTTGGCGTCTGAAGCAGTTAGTGGGTGTTCTGTGTACCTTCAACACAGTACACACCGATCGTTTTCGGCCTATTTTCGATCTTGCTGTTGTGTAGTGGTTGTTGTCTGTGTGCCCTGACCGCAGTATACACCGCTATATTCACCTCACCTATATAGCTAGAAGAAAAAGAGAACGTTGGGACTTTAAATGAGGCGGTGACCGGGTAAGGTCAGTTGCCTCCATCCCTATTTGAATAAAGCAATCAGGATGACTGGAGGTTGGGACTTTAAATGAAGCAGGCAGGTGTAAAACATTTAAATTTATTGGAAAATCAATGGTAAGTTGCATGGAGGATAGTCATGAGTACACCAAGACGACCAATATATTCCATACAATGGATAGACATACAGCAATAACAATTGACCACTAAAAATACAAATCACATTACAAGTGATCATTAAGTAAGTAAAACATATAGTTGGCATAAAACATGGCATATAGTAGCTCTATGCATTTCGTGGATTCATCCACTCTTCAGGAGCATGCACGTGGAAAACTGAATGCTGTAGTATAATAATAAGAATATCTGTAAGGTCTGACCCTGTCACGGAAAGCAGAGTTTAAAATAAAGTAATTAGAAGTAATATTGGCTAGGATGAACCCCCCAAAACCACTCTCAAGAGTACTTACATTATCTGTATCTATGCAGTAGCAATGTGCCAAAATGAATCAGAATGACCCCATATGGGTATCACTGGTGGGAGCTGAGGTGGTTAAGGCAGACCAGGACTGGACAAGGATGGTTTCCAAAAAAGAAAATTCCAAAAATTTATAATGGTCAGCAGTGACCATATGTGCTAAAAATAAAAGAAAGGTTGTAAAATAGGTTGGAAGATCATATTATGTGGTACAATAGATCATCTGTCCTAAACTTGGTAAAGGATAGGATAATGAGATGCTAATGAGTGCATAGGTAAGGTTAACTTAGTGAGAGTAGAAAGTTGGAATGATTAGAAAAGTGAAATACATAGAATATTTTAAGAAACCATATCAACCAAAGAGATTAGATGGAATAAAATAGAAGTGCAGCATAAATCAAATAGTGAAATGGTGAAGATCAAATTACCTAATAAACACTTCAGTGTTGAGTGATCCACAAAGTGTGCAGATAGAGGGCTGGAACCACCATGTGAGTCAATCTGCCCCAGGTGACTTATAAGGGCTAGTCTGCCACACCCACCAACGTCACGTGAGAGCAAGCACTAAGGAGGATAGGCAGCTGCAGCCGGGCGGAACCGCCCCCAAAACAGTGCCAAATTATTCCTCCACCTGGCTGCTAGATGTAAAAAGTGATGGAAGACAGCGGCGCCAAAGACATGGCGCAGCGGTTCCAGCACATAAAGCGTGACGTCGATGCGTAGTGCAGGGCGGTCCACCCACCCTATAGAGAGGGGAGGAGGAAGGCCCGCGCTACGCCTCGCAGCTCCCAAGGTGATGGAGCGACTGCTCCTATCTAAAACATGTGACACATGCAACTGCCAGGGATATTAGCCTATTTAAAATGGGGATGGGATGTAAAAAGGGGCCCCATCCCATGGCGGTTAGCCCGGTGGAAGGGGGGGGAATTCCTATATTAGATGATCTAATCATTACATGGTATAATTGGGTATTAATCAGACCTAAAGTGATATAACCAAGCGCGCTTCCATCCCTAATTTATTTAGAAGAAAAAGAGAACGTTGGGACTTTAAATGAGGCGGTGACCGGGTAAGGTCAGTTGCCTCCATCCCTATTTGAATAAAGCAATCAGGATGACTAGAGGTTGGGACTTTAAATGAAGCAGGCAGGTGTAAAACATTTAAATTTATTGGAAAATCAATGGTAAGTTGCATGGAGGATAGTCATGAGTACACCAAGACGACCAATATATTCCATACAATGGATAGACATACAGCAATAACAATTGACCACTAAAAATACAAATCACATTACAAGTGATCATTATGTAAGTAAAACATATAGTTGGCATAAAACATGGCATATAGTAGCTCTATGCATTTCGTGGATTCATCCACTCTCCCTTTTTACCTCCCATCCCCATTTTAAATAGGCTAATATCCCTGGCAGTTGCATGTGTCACATGTTTTAGATAGGAGCAGTCGCTCCATCACCTTGGGAGCTGCGAGGCGTAGCGCGGGCCTTCCTCCTCCTCTCTCTATAGGGTGGGTGGACCGCCCTGCACTACGCATCGACGTCACGCTTTATGTGCTGGAACCGCTGCGCCATGTCTTTGGCACCGCCGTCTTCCATCACTTTTTACATCTAGCAGCCAGGTGGAGGAATAATTTGGCACTGTTTTGGGGGCGGTTCCACCCGGCTGCAGCTGCCTATCCTCCTTAGTGCTTGCTCTCACGTGACGTTGGTGGGTGTGGCAGACTAGTCCTTATAAGTCACCTGGGGAAGATTGACTCACATGGTGGTTCCAGCCCTCTATCTGCACACTTTGTGGATCACTCAACACTGAAGTGTTTATTAGGTAATTTGATCTTCACCACTTCACTATTTGATTTATGCTGCACTTCTATTTTATTCCATCTAATCTCTTTGGTTGATATGGTTTCTTAAAATATTCTATGTATTTCACTTTTCTAATCATTCCAACTTTCTACTCTCACTAAGTTAACCTTACCTATGCACTCATTAGCATCTCATTATCCTATCCTTTACCAAGTTTAGGACAGATGATCTATTGTACCACATAATATGATCTTCCAACCTATTTTACAACCTTTCTTTTATTTTTAGCACATATGGTCACTGCTGACCATTATAAATTTTTGGAATTTTCTTTTTTGGAAACCATCCTTGTCCAGTCCTGGTCTGCCTTAACCACCTCAGCTCCCACCAGTGATACCCATATGGGGTCATTCTGATTCATTTTGGCACATTGCTACTGCATAGATACAGATAATGTAAGTACTCTTGAGAGTGGTTTTGGGGGGTTCATCCTAGCCAATATTACTTCTAATTACTTTATTTTAAACTCTGCTTTCCGTGACAGGGTCAGACCTTACAGATATTCTTATTATTATACTACAGCATTCAGTTTTCCACGTGCATGCTCCTGAAGAGTGGATGAATCCACGAAATGCATAGAGCTACTATATGCCATGTTTTATGCCAACTATATGTTTTACTTACTTAATGATCACTTGTAATGTGATTTGTATTTTTAGTGGTCAATTGTTATTGCTGTATGTCTATCCATTGTATGGAATATATTTGTCGTCTTGGTGTACTCATGACTATCCTCCATGCAACTTACCATTGATTTTCCAATAAATTTAAATGTTTTACACCTGCCTGCTTCATTTAAAGTCCCAACCTCCAGTCATCCTGATTGCTCACCTATATAGCTAGTGATCTATCTTTTATAATAGAGCTTGCAGTCAGTAGTGTTAGGAGCTTGTGCGTGCTGTCTGCGTGCTCTGTACCCAGTACACACCGCTATATCCACCTACATATCTCTTCTCTATTTGAGCCCACTTGCCATCTGCAGGAGTTATTGGAAGTTGTGTGTGCCTCCAGCACAGCACAGTATACATCTGTATATACCCCTTTATCTTTGGTGTTCTATAAAAAAGGCATCTGCAGGAGTTAGTGGGTTTTTTGTGCCTCCAGCACAATATACACCTGTATCTACCCTTTATTGCTGTTCTCTAATAGAGGCATCTGCAGGGCTTAGTGGGTGTTGTGTGACTCAATTACAGTATACCCCTTTATCTCTGGTGTTCTATAATAAAGGCATCTGCAGGAGTTAGTGGGTGTTGTGTGACTCCAGCACAATATACACCTGTATCTACCGTTTATTGCTGTTCTCTAATAGAGCCATCTGCAGGGCTTAGTGGGTGTTGTGTGACTCCATTACACTGCTGTTTTACCCAACTCCCTTCAGGCCATTACCATGTCTGGAAGGCCAGCAAGGAGAGGCAGACAGGCGCGAGCCGATAAAGAGGGCAAGCAGGCTCTGTGTCTAGAGACAACAGTGCTGGTCGTGGATGCGGTGCATTGTCATCAGCACGTGGCCATGAGACACGCTTGTCCTTCTTTTCGGCAGCTGGACATGTTGAACGCAACATGCCAACGACTTGGTAGAGTGGATGACCAAGCCCTCTTCATCCTCCTCATCCTCTCTCACCCAGTCTCAGGGTACTAGCAAAGCAGCTGCCAACGCATCGTCTTCCCTCCTCTCAATGTCATCATCAGTGACTCCTTCCCTAGACCCACCACGTCCTCCTGAGGAGTCTCCTGAACTCTTTGAGCACAGTGTTGGGTACATCCTCCAGGAGGATGCCCAGTGTTTTGTGGGCTCTGATGATGACACTCAGCTAGAGGAAGGCAGTAGCGTGAGCGCAGAGAGAGGGGATGCTCAAGAAGGACAGCAATCTGGCAGTCATGTTCCACAAGCTGCAGCATACTGCCAGGTTTGCTACAGCGATGAAGAGGGAGGGGATGATGAGGGCACTGACTCCACGTGGGTGCCTGGTAGGAGAGAGGAGGAGGAGGAGGAGGCACATGTCCAACGAGGCAGGATGCCCTCCGGGGGCCAGCTTAGGGGCAGCACACCGACTGAATCACACCGCAGAGCTCCGCCTGTGCAGGGCGCAGCCTCTGCGCGTTATTCTAAAAGTTCTTTGGTGTGGGCCTTTTTTGAGACGAGTGCATCAGATCGCACCGCTGCTATTTGCAACATATGTCTCAAGCGTATCTCGCGTGGCCAAAACATCAGCCGCTTGGGCACCACATGCTTGACCAGACATATGTTGACCTGCCATGCAGCTCGTTGGCAAGCGTACCTCAAAGACCCACACCAAAGAACAAAGCGGACCTCTCCTTGCTCCTCATCAGC
This sequence comes from Lithobates pipiens, assembly GCF_037356315.1. NCBI lineage: Eukaryota > Metazoa > Chordata > Amphibia > Anura > Ranidae > Lithobates > Lithobates pipiens. Next base: position 178,716,406 of record NW_027507785.1, read on the forward strand.
TGGCATCTCCAACCCCACTAGACCTTCAGTCCTCTCTGAAACCTGCTCTGAGAGGAATGAAGGTGTAGAATTAGGTGTGTCACAGCCAAGTGCTTCCGGGAACTCTGCTAGCGGTACACCCACGTCCGATTATAGCAGGCAAATGTCCCTGCCCCAGCTGCTGGACCGGCGAAAGAAGTTCACTCCCAGCCATCCACATGCCCAGCGGTTGAATGCTAGCTTGGCTAAATTGCTAGCACTTCAACTGCTGCCTTTTCAGTTGGTAGACTCGGCCCCCTTCCGTGAGTTTGTACAATGTGCGGTTCCTCAGTGGCAGGTCCCCAAACGCCACTTTTTCTCACGGAAGGCGATTCCGGCTCTCTACCAGCATGTGGAAGGCAATGTCCTTGCCTCACTGGACAGGGCGGTCAGTGGTAAGGTGCATATTACCGCTGACTCATGGTCCAGCAGGCATGGACAGGGACGTTACCTGTCTTTCACGGCCCATTGGGTCACTCTTCTGGCAGCTGGGAAGGATGCAGGACAAGGTGCAGTAGTGTTGGAGGTTGTTCCGCCACCACGCCTCCAAAATGCTACTATTTGTTGTGACACACCTCTCTCCTCCACCCCCTCCTCTTCTTCTTCCTCCATGGCCTCTTCCAGTGCTCTGTCCTCAGAACCAGCGGTGCTCCGTAGGCGTTCCAGGGGCTACGCAAGTACGCAGGCAAAACTATGCCATGCCGTGCTTGCGCTGGTTTATTTGGGGGACAGGAGCCACACTGGGGCGGATGTTTTGTCAGCTCTGCAGGGGCAGGCCGAGAGGTGGTTGACGCCACGCCAGCTTAAGCCAGGAATGGTGGTTTGTGACAATGGCACCAACCTCCTCTCCGCCCTCCGACAGGGACAACTGACCCATGTGCCCTGTGTAGCTCACGTCCTTAACCTGGTGGTGCAGCGGTTCTTGGGCAGGTACCCCGGCTTACAGGATGTACTGAAGCAGGCCAGGAAAGTCTGTGTGCATTTCCGCCGATCATTTAATGCCTGTGCTCGGCTGGCTGAGCTCCAAAAGGAGTTGAACCTGCCCAAGAACCGCCTTATATGTGACATGCCCACCAGGTGGAACTCAACGTTGGCCATGCTGCAGCGGCTGCACACGCAGCAGAGGGCCATCAATGAGTACCTGTGCGACTACGGCACCAGGACAGGGTCAGGGGAGCTTGTTTTTTTCTCACCACGCCAGTGGGGCATGATCAGGGATGCATGCACTGTCCTGTCACCGTTTGAGGAGGCCACAAGGATGGTGAGCAGTGACAGTGAATGCATCAGTGACACTGTACCTCTTGTCCACCTCTTGGAGCATACGCTGTGTGGAATAATGGACAGGGCACTTGAGGCAGAACAGAGGCAGGAAGAGGAGGACTTCCTTGCCTCTCAAGGCCCCCTTTATCCAGACAGTGGTCCTGCTGTGCCACCCATCACACAGGAAGAGGATGAGGAGGAGGAAGAGGAGGAGGAGGATGATTGTGTCAGCATGGAGGTGGAGGCTGGCACTCAGCATCAGCAGCAGCAGCAGTCTTGTAGGGATGATTTACAGTCCCAAGAAACACGTGGACTTGTACGTGGCTGGGAGGAGGTAGCTGCAGATCATGTTGCCCTTAGTGACCCAGAGGACTCCGGACCGAATGCCTCAGCTAACCTACGCTGCATGGCCTCCCTGATCCTGCAAAGCCTGCGGAAGGATCCTCGTAATCTTCGGATCAAGGAGAGGGACCATTACTGGCTGGCCACTCTCCTTGATCCACGGTACAAGGGTAAGGTTGCCAACCTTATCTTGCCATCGCAGAGGGAGCAGAGGATGAGACATCTCCGGGAGGCCTTGCAGAAAGGTCTGTGAAACGCGTTCCCAGAGACTGGGAGGTTTCAAACTCCTGGTCCTGGACAACGTGTTGCTGAGGCATCGGTCAGAAGGAGCGGTGGAGAAGGTGGCCGTCTGACTGATGCTTTCAGACAATTTTTTAGTCCGCAGCCCCAAGGTATGATCGGTTCCAGCAACCATCGCCAGCGTCTGATTTACATGGTGCAGGAATACCTAGGGGCAAGGTCAGACTTGGACACCTTTCCCACCCAAAATCCTCTGGCTTACTGGGTCTTGAGGATGGATCACTGGCCAGAGCTTGCACAGTATGGAATTGAGCTACTGGCCTGTTCTGCATCCAGTGTTCTTTCGGAACGCACCTTCAGTGCTGCTGGTGGCTTTGTTACCGATCACAGGGTGCGCCTGTCCACCGAATCAGTTGATCGACTGACCTTCATCAAGATGAATCAGTCTTGGATCACCCACAGCTACCAAGCACCTGAAGCTGATGTAACCGAATAAATTTTTTTGAATTATCACATCCCTTCAAGACTGCCTATGCTGATGCTGAGTGACTGTCCTGTTATGTTGATTGTCTATCCTCTTCCTCCTCCGCTGATATGTTGGAAAAACATTTCTGGTTCTGGGTGATGCCATTAGCCCAATTTTTCTGCCCCTGTTTAACAGGGGCGTTTAAGTACAATTTTTGATGCAATGCTTTGCAGCAGGGCTAATTCCTGCAATAAAACTAGAGTATATGGGAGAGGTTGCAGTGTCGTGGCACCAGCACCAGTGCCTAAGGCCCAATTTTTCTGCCCCTGTTTAACAGGGGCGTTTAAGTACAATTTTTGATGCAATGCTTTGTAGCAGGGCTAATTCCTGCAATAAAACTAGAGTATATGGGAGAGGTTGCAGTGTCATGGCACCAGCACCAGTGCCTAAGGCCCAATTTTTCTGCCCCTGTTTAACAGGGGCGTTTAAGTACAATTTTTGATGCAATGCTTTGCAGCAGGGCTAATTCCTGCAATAAAACTAGAGTATATGGGAGAGGTTGCAGTGTCTTGGCAACAGCACCAGTGCCTAAGGCCCAATTTTTCTGCCCCTGTTTAACAGGGACATGTAATTACAATTCTTGATATAATATTTCACAGGAGGGCCCGTTCCTGTGAGCACCCAGAGTAACTGTGAGGACTTATAGTGTTGTGGCACCAGCACCACAACCACCAAAGGTCAGTTTTTCTACCACTGTTCAACAATGGCATGTAATTACAATTCTTGATATAATCGTTCACAGCAGGGCGCTCCAGCGCCCAGCAAGAGTCACTTTGAGGGCTTACAATGTTGTGGCAAAACCAACACCTTGTTCCGCCATTTCTGCAGAGCATATAGGGCAGGCCCCTACTTTCAAACATCCAACTTACAAACATCTCCTACTTGCAAACGGAAGGAGACAACAGCAAGTGAGATGAAAAAAGATGGACGACAAAACAAATTATACAGGGGTGATAACACTTCCCTATGTTTTCCAAAAAGCTTAAAAATAGTTTTTTTGACTGGAGCTACACTTTAAAAATGTACCAGTTGAAAATTACAAACAGATTCAACTTAACACAACAAACCTACACAGTCCCTGTCTTGTTTACACCGCCTGTATACTGCTGTTCTGAGTATATAGGGCCTGGGGGCCACACGCATTTCCTTTTTTTAATATGGGTACAGGGTTCCCCTTGATATGCGTACAAGACCCAAAGGGGCTGGTAATGGGCAGGGAGGGCTACCCATGCCATTTTTCTCAATGGTTTTCAACCATATTGCAGGAACCAGATATAACATTAAAACCGCAAGCAGTTTTCAATGATGTTATTTCTGTTTAATGTCATTTTGTGCAGGGACTGTTCTAAACACGGGAAACACGTGGCACTTCACAGGCATACTACAGACACCCCCCAGGCACCATATTTAAAGGAATATTTCACTTTTTTTTCACTTTAATCATCATTAAAATCAGTGCTCACGCCAAAACGGCCATTTTTAAAAACATTTTAGGCATTGACCCATGTCCCCTGGGGCAGGAGCCAGGTCCCCAAAACCCTTTTTTAGGACAGTATCTGGCATATTAGCCGTTAAAATTAGCACTTTTAATTTCGAACGTTCGAGTCCCATAGACGTCAATAGGGGTTCTAAAGTTCGTTCGAATTTGGGGTCCGTTCGAAAGTTCTGGTGCGAACCAAACCGGGGGTTGTTCGGCTCATCCCTAGTGGTGATACAGCTAACAGTAGTTTTAGCTGAAGTTGGTGATCAGGTGCACTGCGGTCAGTGTTTGGCCTCTGAGCTAGTTTGTCAGCTTGAGGTCTATAAGAGTTGGGCACCGCAGTGCCATAATGTTTATGATGGTGGTTGGTGGGTTTATCCTAGCACAGACCAATGGGAGGAGTTCAATGGAGGAAGTGCCTTACTACTTGAGTTTAGATATGTTAATTTATGTTATTTATGTTATTTATGTTAATTATTTCAAATATTTTTATAATAAAGATAATTGGCTGCTACGGCCATGTTTTACTGCAGATTGGTGTGGTCTCAGTTTCTGGGGTATGTAAATGTGGGCGGCGTAGCAGTTGGTAAAGATAGGTAAAAGGGGGAGTAAGTCACATGTTATATGGTGCTGCAACCTGTAATATTAAAGTCTGACCCATTGGGGTGGGGGGTTGCTGCCGTTCCGAGTTGTTTTGGCATACATGGAAATATTGATTCCTTTTCATTGTAAGGCATTAAAACCACCATCCCTCCATGGCATTGACCAGCTTCCTAGTCCTTAGGAATTTTAGCATTAACCCCAATAAATGTAAAGTTTGGAAACATTTTAAATGAGAGTTACTATTTCCCTAATCTTTCTGTAATCTCCATCCACAGCTTCAGCACTTCCGAGGCTTACATTGCTCATCAGAGAACGAAACTTTGATTAGCGGGGGGGCTGGGTGTCGTTCCGACTGCCTAAAAGAGTTGATTAGCGGGGGGGGGGGGGGGGTTTGCCGGTTCCTCTGCCTAGTCTGCCTAAAAGTTGATGGGGTGCTGCCATCAAAAAGAGGACTAAAAGTTTTTTAAGCTGTTTGGAGCAATTCGGCTTACCTGCTGGGCTGAGCAGCCGAGTAGAAGCCGAGTGGACTTGGGCTGCACATCTGAGCAGCCGAGTGGAAACGTCACTTCCGGAAGCCCTGCTCATGTCCTAAATGGCACTTGCCCGGCCAGTCCATCGCGCCGGAAGCTGTGGCGCGATCGATATGCGGCAGAGAGCAAATTTTTTTTTGCGGCAAATGAAGCGTCTCCTCGTCTGCAATCTCGTGATTGCATAGACGTGGCGCTTCCAATATTGCACTGCACCTGGCACCAATAAGGACCTTTTTTTTAATTTTTTTATTAAAGTGACATGTTTACATTTTTTTTTGACAGCCTGTGGGGGTGGGGGGGGGGGGGGCGGCGCCCGGGCCCAACCTATGGACAGGCCGCCACTGATGGACACTGATAGGCTGCACTGGTAGGCACTGAGGTGGCACTAAAGGACACTGACACAGATAGGCTGCGCTGGTAGGCACTGAGGTGGCACGGCTGGACACTGATGGGCAATGATATGCTGCACTTGTGCGCACTGAGGTGGCACGAATGGGCACTGATAGGCTGTGCTGGTAGGCACTTATTAGGAGGTGTGGATGGGCACTGATAGGCTGCACTGGTGTGCACTGATTGATACATAGGCTGCACTCGTGGGCACTGATGAGGTGGGACTGATGGACACTGATGGGCTGTACTGATGAGGTGGTACCGATGGACACTGATAGGCTGCGCTAATGGGTATGGCTAGGCTGCACTGATGTGGCTGCACTAATGGGCACTCATGACGCTGTGCTGACTAATCTGCACTTATGGGCACTGATGAGGCTGTACTGATTAGACTGCACTGGTGGGTACTGACAGGGGCGGACTGACCATTGGGGGCTCCATCAGGGTTGCCAGCCTCAGTAAAACCACTGAAAGTATGTAAAAATCTGTGTTTTTTCTACATCTGTCTCTCCAGTACCTTCTCAGTCAATAGAAACATGTCTGTTTATACTGTATGATTGTATACTGTGTGTGTGTGTTTGTGTATAGTGTGTGGCCCTATAATGTCTGATTGCCTGGGTGCCCCATAATCTCCTATTGCCCGGGGGCCCCATGAGTTGTCAGTCCGCCTCTGGGTACTGATCAGCACTGATGGAAACTGGTACACTGCACTGATCTGATGGACACTGATGATGCTGCACTGAAGAGGCTGGACTGATAAGACTTCACTGATGAAACTGCACTTATGGTTACTGATGAGGTTGCACTGATGGATACTGATGAAGCTGCACTGGTGAGGCTACACTGGTGAGGCTACACTGATGAGACTGCAGTGAAGAGGCTGCACTGATAGGCTACACTGATGGGTGGCACTGGTGAGGCTGCACTAATAAGGAGGCTTATTGGCTTCCTTTTCCTCAGACAGTGACAGTGCTAAGGAAAGGAAATGCAAATAACTGACAAATGTTTTTTCATGTGATCAGTTGTGATTGGACACACATGGTAAAGAGATTACATCATTGGCTATATACCGTGATTGGTTATGTGCTGTGCCCAAGGGACACAGCTCTCCACTGATTGCTGTGCGTTAAGAATCCTCCCTGAACAAGAGCCATTCCGCCCGTCTGTCATAGTACCATAGGCCGACTGGGGGTCATTTAAAGTGACACTAAAGCTAAACTAAAGCTTTTCATTTTTTTTTTTTTTTTTAAATAACAAATATGTCATACTTACCTCCACTGCAGCAGAGCCAATGGCTGCGCTGCTATCAATCTATCCAATAAGGACCTGAGACAATGGGCTTTTGCTGGTGTGCTCATCCCCGGGATGTGATAGAGGGTGTACATGTAAGTAAAATGCGGGCTGCAGCATGACTATTGTAAAACAGATGATACATACACCCCTTGTTCTACCCGACCAACCCAACTCCATTACCTTACTCATTTTCCAATTAATGGAGACCACACCATTTATGGAGTAATTATTGCCCGTAGCAGCCCCTTTATTAACAACTCAAAATTATACATAACTATAAAAAACAAACATTGGTTAAACCCCTTAAAAAGTCATGATGGTCTTTGCAGGGCATCCCCCAGAATTACCATGCGATCATAAAAATGCACTGCTGTACCTTTAACTGAAACTAGGCCTCCAGCTGACCAGCTAGCTCAGAGACAATCAAACCACTGACCGCAGTGCACTCTTTAACCAAATTCCAACTAAACCAATGTTAGCTGGAATACCACCAAACAGGCCCATACCACCGATGGGCCCCGTATTCATCCTTATCTGTGGTATCTTCCTTCACCTGCAAAGACCAACTGCCACGACATCCAAGGAGCAAAGCATTCTGTGAAAGAAAACATGTGATTATACAACGTAAATATCTACGATCCAAAGGGAGGGTGGGTGGTAAACTCTCTCCTCCAGCTAACACTGACACTAGGGATGGACGTTACTTCTAATTTTCCCCTATTAGTTCCTCCTCTTCCTCCCTCTCCTCCACTCAGGTAGTTTGTACCATCCACTGTTCCTGTGCCCTGTTCCCCCAGTCATGAAAGCCCTACGTTTTATTAATTTTCTTTCCTTATTCCGGGCAAAGTTTTTCAATGCAGAGCAGTGTTCATATATATTGTCATCTCTTAAATGTGGATGTCCAAGCCTTATTTTATCCTAAGGCTTAATGTGGCTGTAAAGTGTGAAGATTTTTTTACCTTCATGTATTCTATACATGAAGGTAAAAAACCTTTCAGTGTACTTATCTGAGCCCGATTGGAGGTTTTCCTCTAAGCATGTCCATAAACTGTATTCAACTTTTTTTTTTTTTTTTTAGGAACAGGTATACCTTAAATAAAAGATAAACAAACAATTTGCTTATGGGAAAAACACAGCCTGCAAATTTTAACACATAATTTCTCTTTTCATACAGATTGTGTCTCCAAACCATAATATCCCAGTTGCCGGCATTCTGAACTTCCACTACCCTTTTGCCCACAGAAACCATGAAGAAACACTATTACTGTACCTCATGTTTCAGGTGGAATATCAAGTGCTTAGTGCTCCCTGCGTTCATATTAGGATCTATGGCTTTGATTTTCCTGCTTTTCATGTCATTAAACCTCAAAGATTATACCTTGATTGCAAAGAACTTAGTTATTGCAGATAACTATTTCCAAGGTTTCAGAATTCAAACAAATACATTTGAGACAGTGGAAAACTCTGATACATCCCAAACGGTAGTAGAGACTCAGCAAGCTGGAAAAGAAGATCACATATCTCAGGACAGGTCTCAATACAAATATATAATTACTGAACCTAATAAATGTGGGAAAACCAAGCCCTTTCTTATTTTCCTTATAGCAGTACAGGCACGGCAAATGGAGACTCGTCAAGCCATCAGGCAAACTTGGGGAAAGGAAGACTTTTTACCTGGAGTAAATATATTGAGATTGTTTTTAATAGGCAAAGAAGCTAAGAATGATAATGCTGTAGAAAAGAAACTAGTAGTGGAAAGTCAGCAATATCATGATATCATCCAGCAGGACTATTTGGATACCTATAATAACCTAACTCTAAAGACACTGATGGGCCTGGATTGGGTTGCTAAGTATTGTCCACAGGCATCTTACATCATGAAGACAGACAGTGACATGTTTGTTAATACTGAATATTTAGTGCGTACATTACTAAAGCCAGACCAGCCACTCAGGAAGAACTACTTTACAGGTTATTTAATGAGAGGTTATATACCCAACCGCAATAAGGAGAGCAAATGGTACATGTCTCCAGATCTGTATCCAGGTGAAGAATACCCTCCGTTTTGCTCAGGAACTGGTTATGTTTTCTCTGGAGACCTTGTGGAAAAGATACTTAACATTTCTGCAAGCATTAGGCTACTTCATTTAGAAGATGTGTTTGTTGGCATATGTCTGGACAAACTTGAGATTCCACCTGTACCCCCACCTAAGGATTCTGATTTCAATCACTGGAAAGTTTCTTATTCACACTGTGTGTACAACCAGTTAGTCACCTCCCACCAGTTTGAGCCCCAGGAACTGATCAGCTACTGGAATAATTTACAACAAAATAAACATACCTGCATCTAGCTTATCAATTAAAACATGTTGCTGCTGTTTACAAATGTCAAAAGACTAATCAGAATGCATGAATGTTTTAAGTAAATATTTTCAAGGTACCATTACTACTATCATGTTACAATATGAATTTGCAAACATGCTATAATGGATGGGCATTATGTAAAAGGGTGAATTTACCTCCCCAGACGACGTCTAAGGAGACAAAACGAGTCGGGAGGACTCAACTGCTGCCATTCTTTATGTGAGAAGCGCTTAATCAACTGCATAAATGTAAGTTTGATAACTTTTTAATAAATTGATTTGTTTTACGGAATTACGCTATTTGGCCCCATTCTTTTGTCCTGTATGGCCTTCATGGGGAGTGTGACCTGTTCTGCGATTACTGGTTTCGTGCTTAACCTGGCCTGAGAAGCGATTTCCAGCGTTGAGTCCCAAGTTCTAATGTTTGCTGGCCGGAGCGCCCCTCAGTCGTATTACATCAAAGCGTAATTGACCCTTGGAGCATATGTTCGCTTGGGTCTATAGGAGTCGGTAAGCCTACATCTGTTTAGGGTGGTGGTATCGGCACCAGGGATTTTGCTTTCAATATTCCTGTGAATTGGAAGACATCTTGATTTTTCTATTTGCACCAAGGGGGACAGCGTCTGGTTTTCCACTAAAGGACTTTTATTCTCTTAATATATATGTTCACATAGCAACTGTATAAATTGCTTTTTTCGTTTGTCAATAACTGTTTGAATTTATATTTGGCAAAACACACGAGTCACACTTGTGATATTTTGCACATATGTGTTTTTCTATTTTAGCGCAACACTTTTTTCTTATATGCTTTTGAACTAAAATATCAATTTTTAGTGTGTTAGCTGCTTTTTTAGTGTTTTTCTGATAGCGCAGTGTTTTGGTTTTGATTCGGAAAAAAAGGGTGAATTTACAAAGAGAAAATATTATCGCAGGAAAGGCTTACAAATATGAAACTTAAAAAAAACTCCATTGCAATTAATGGTAATAGGGCATTTATACATTTAAAAAAGAAAACAAAGGAAATACTGAGGGAATTATTAAAATCTTTTGTGATCAATTGTGGAGTAATGTGATTACACATCAAATATGAGCTGTAGGATGTAGAAAAGAAGATCTGCACACTGGTTGTTCTTAAGAAATCTTATTTTATTGAAAATGTACAAACACAGATAAATTCAGTTGACACGTTTCAGACTAAAAGCCCTTAGCCATAACCACCTGCATGAGCTGTAGGATGCCTTCCATAAGGAAGGTGAGCCAACAGTCTCAAGTGGAGAATTCCAGTAGGCAGCAAAGAAGTGTATTAACCACTTGACCTCTGGAAGATTTACCCCCCTTCATGACCAGGCCTTTTTTTTTTTGGTACGTTAATTTAACTGACAATTGCGCAGTCATGCAACACTGCACACAAATTAAATTTATATAATTTTTCCCCACAAAAAGAGCTTTCTTTGGAGGTATTTGGTTACCACTGAGTTTTTATAAGTGAGATTTATGAAAAAAAAATATCATATATTTTTAACTTTCTGCTATAAAACCGATAAAAGTGAAAAAAAAAATTGAATTTCTTCATAAATTCAGGTAGTATTTTGCTACATATTTTTGGTAAACAAAATCTCAGTAAGTGTATATTGATTGGTTTTCACTAAAGTTATAGCGTCTACAAACTATGGTGTATGTATGTATATATATATATATATATATATATATATATATATATATATATATATATATATATATATATATATACCTGTGTGTGTGTGTATGTGTATATATATATATATATATATATATATATATATACACACACACACACACACTGGAACTTTTATTTATTTATTATTTTTATAGCCACATGCCCACGCGCCCCCTACCAGGTATTGCTGGCTCTTATAATAGATACGCAATCCAGTGCAGGAGAGGCACTCTGCCACCATACATCTACAGTATGTGAGGCTCTTGGCAAGCTGTTAACCACTTAAACCCCGGACCAATTGTCAGCCTAAGGACCAGAGGTCTTTTTACAATTTCGCACTGCACTGCTTTAACTGGTAATTGCGCGGTCATGCAATGTTGTACCCAAACAAAATTTGCGTCCTTTTCTTCCCACAAATAGAGCTTTCTTTTGATGGTATTTAATTAATTTTAAAGGGAAAACACTGCGCTGTGATAGATAAAAACTAGAGATAAATGAGGGTCAACAGCTAACACTCAAATAAACAAAGTTCAGTGAATATAAAGTAACAAATATTGTAGCGCTAAATAAGTGAGAGAGTGTCGGCAATAAAGCTGACAATATACCGCACATAAATAAAAAAAAAAATATGCAATTACGTGAAAAAAGTCAAATATTAATTCACTAAAAATACAACATAAATGTGAAAGTGTGTCGATACTGAAAGGTATCGGTAGCTAGAATGTGAGTCCCGGTGAAATAGTCCACATATATTAAATGGTAAACAAATGTTGTGGTTAATCTTCCCAACGAGGAGATCAGGCAATCTATGAGTCAGATAAAACCAGAAGTAACGGCTTGTCGGAAGTGGCTTCAAAAAATGGTTAAATACTCTCACCAGAGAGGATGGACTCATCTGTCATACGACGGTTGAGTCAACAGTGCTTGAGGTCCAGAAATGGAACCAATAGTAAGTTAATAGTAGTCCAAGCAGGTGGCTCAGCTGTCTCCAGATTGGGAGGACTTCCAGTATTGAAAGGCTGTGGTATGCGTCTCTTAGGGCGACAGGATCCGATTAATCGCATTGGGTGCCAACCCCAAATGTAGAAGATGGTCAGCAAGTAGGGAAAAAAAAAGGGAAAAAAAGGCTCCAAATGGTGCAGATCAGATGGTAACCATTGGGTTTATTTTTTAAAAAAGTCATAAAAACTATAACAAAATTATGACATGTGATCACTAGGGATGAGCTTCGTGTTCGAGTCGAACATACGTTCGACTCGAACATCGGCTGTTCGTCCGTTCGGCGAAGTCCGAACATTTTGGTCCGTTCGCACCAAATTCGTGTGGCGCTCACGGCCCACAATGCACTGCGATGGTGCAGTGCATTGCTGGCTCATGATTGGCCAAGCATGCACTGTGACCCCGCATGCTTGGCCAATCGCAGCGCCAGCAGCGAGGAGAGCCATGATTGGCCACAGGCAGGATGCCTGTGGCCAATCATAGCTCAGGCTGTGTAGTGCACGCCCCACACTATATAAGGCCGCCAGCGCGGTGGCCTTGTGTAGTGTGTTGGCGTCTGAAGCAATGGGTGTTCTGTGTACCTTCAACACAGTACACACCGATCGTTTTCGGCCGATTTTCGATCTTGCTGTTGTGTAGTGGTTATTGTCTGCGTGCCCTGACCGCAGTATACACCGCTATATTCACCTCACCTATATAGCTAGTGATCTATCTTTTATAATAGAGCTTGCAGTCAGTAGTGTTAGGAGATAGTGCGTGCTGTCTGCGTGCTCTGTACCCAGTACATACCGCTATATCCACCTACATAGCTGTTCTCTATTTGAGCCCACTTGCCATCTGCAGGAGTTATTGGAAGTTGTGTGTGCTTCCAGCACAGCACAGTATACATCTGTATATACCCCTTTATCTCTGGTGTTCTATAATAAAGGCATCTGCAGGAGTTAGTGGGTGTTCTGTGTACCTTCAACACAGTACACACCGCTCGTTTTCGGACGATTTTCGATCTTGCTGTTGTGTAGTGGTTGTTGTCTGCGTGCCCTGACCGCAGTATATACCGCTATATTCACCTCACCTATATAGCTAGTGATCTCTCTTTTATAATAGAGCTTGCAGTCAGTAGTGTTAGGACAGTGATGGCGAACCTCGGCACTCCAGATGTTTTGGAACTACATTTCCCATGATGCTCAGGCACTCTGCAGTGTAGTGGAGCATCATGGGAAATGTAGTTCCAAAACATCTGGAGTGCCAAGGTTCGCCATCACTGTGTTAGGAGATAGTGCGTGCTGTCTGCGTGCTCTGTACCCAGTACATACCGCTATATCCACCTACATAGCTCTTCTCTATTTGAGACCACTTGCCATCTGCAGGAGTTATTGGAAGTTGTGTGTGCCTCCAGCACAGCACAGTATACATCTGTATATACCTCTTTATCTCTGGTGTTCTATAATAAAGGCATCTGCAGGAGTTAGTGGGTGTTGTGTGCCTCCAGCACAATATACACTACCCAACTGCTTTTTTACCCAACTCCCTTCAGGCAATTACGATGTCTGGAAGGCCAGCAAGGAGAGGCAGACAGGCGCGAGCCGATAAAAGAGGGCAAGCAGGCTCTGTGTCTAGAGACAACAGTGCTGGTCGTGGACGCGGTGCATTGTCATCAGCACGTGGCCATGGGACACGCTTGTCCTTCTTTTCGGCAGCTGGACATGTTGAACCGCAACATGCCAACGACTTGGTAGAGTAGATGACCAAGCCCTCTTCATCCTCCTCATCCTCTCTCACCCAGTCTCAGGGTACTAGCAAAGCAGCTGCCAATGCATCGTCTTCCCTCCTCTCAATGTCATCATCAGTGACTCCTTCCCTAGACCCACCACATCCTCCTGAGGAGTCTCCTGAACTCTTTGAGCACAGTGTTGGGTACATGCTCCAGGAGGATCCCAGTGTTTTGTGGGCTCTGATGATGACACTCAGCTAGAGGAAGGCAGTAGCGTGAGCGCAGAGAGAGGGGATGCTCAAGAAGGACAGCAATCTGGCAGTCATGTTCCACAAGCTGCAGCATACTGCCAGGTTTGCTACAGCGATGAAGAGGGAGGGGATGATGAGGGCACTGACTCCACGTGGGTGCCTGGAAGGAGAGAGGAGGAGGAGGAGGAGGAGGCACATGTCCAACGAGGCAGGATGCCCTCCGGGGGCCAGCTTAGGGGCAGCACACCGACTGAATCACACCACAGAGCTCCGCCTGTGCAGAGCGCTGCCTCTGCGCGTTATTCTAAAAGTTCTTTGGTGTGGGCCTTTTTTGAGACGAGTGCATCAGATCGCACCGCTGCTATTTGCAACATATGTCTCAAGCGTATCTCACGTGGCCAAAACATCAGCCGCTTGGGCACCACATGCTTGACCAGACATATGTTGACCTGCCATGCAGCTCGTTGGCAAGCGTACCTCAAAGACCCACACCAAAGAACAAAGCGGACCTCTCCTTGCTCCTCATCAGCTGGCATCTCCAACCCCACTAGACCTTCAGTCCTCTCTGAAACCTGCTCTGAGAGGAATGAAGGTGTAGAATTAGGTGTGTCACAGCCAAGTGCTTCCGGGAACTCTGCTAGCGGTACACCCACGTCCGATTATAGCAGGCAAATGTCCCTGCCCCAGCTGCTGGACCGGCGAAAGAAGTTCACTCCCAGCCATCCACATGCCCAGCGGTTGAATGCTAGCTTGGCTAAATGCTAGCACTTCAACTGCTGCCTTTTCAGTTGGTAGACTCGGCCCCCTTCTGTAAGTTTGTACAATGTGCGGTTCCTCAGTGGCAGGTCCCCAAACGCCACTTTTTCTCACGGAAGGCGATTCCGGCTCTCTACCGGCATGTGGAAGGCAATGTCCTTGCCTCGCTGGACAGGGCGGTCAGCGGTAAGGTGCATATTACTGCTGACTCATGGTCCAGCAGGCATGGACAGGGACGTTACCTGTCTTTCACGGCCCATTGGGTCACTCTTCTGGCAGCTGGGAAGGATGCAGGACAAGGTGCAGTAGTGTTGGAGGTTGTTCCGCCACCACGCCTCCATAATGCTACTATTGGTTGTGACACACCTCTCTCCTCCACCCCCTCCTCTTCTTCTTCCTCCATGGCCTCTTCCAGTGCTCTGTCCTCAGAACCAGCGGTGCTCCGTAGGCGTTCCAGGGGCTAAACGATGCCATGCCGTGCTTGCGCTGGTTTGTTTGGGGGACAGGAGCCACACTGGGGTGGATGTTTTGTCAGCTCTGCAGGGGCAGGCCGAGAGGTGGTTGACGCCACGCCAGCTTAAGCCAGGAATGGTGGTTTGCGACAATGGCACCAACCTCCTCTCCGCCCTCCGACAGGGACAACTGACCCATGTGCCCTGTGTAGCTCACGTCCTTAACCTGGTGGTGCAGCGGTTCTTGGGCAGGTACCCCGGCTTACAGGATGTACTGAAGCAGGCCAGGAAAGTCTGTGTGCATTTCCGCCGATCATTTAATGCCTGTGCTCAGCTGGCTGAGCTCCAAAAGGAGTTGAACCTGCCCAAGAACCGCCTTATATGTGACATGCCCACCAGATGGAACTCAACATTGGCCATGCTGCAGCGGCTGCACACGCAGCAGAGGGCCATCAATGAGTACCTGTGCGACTACGGCACCAGGACAGGGTCAGGGGAGCTCGGTTTTTTCTCACCACGCCAGTGGGGCATGATCAGGGATGCATGCACTGTCCTGTCACCGTTTGAGGAGGCCACAAGGATGGTGAGCAGTGACAGTGCATGCATCAGTGACACTGTACCTCTTGTCCACCTCTTGGAGCATACGCTGCGTGGAATAATGGACAGGGCACTTGAGGCAGAACAGAGGCAGGAAGAGGAGGACTTCCTTGCCTCTCAAGGCCCCCTTTATCCAGACAGTGTTCCTGCTGTGCCACCCATCACACAGGAAGAGGATGAGGAGGATGATTGTGTCAGCATGGAGGTGGAGGCTGGCACTCAGCATCAGCATCAGCAGCAGCAGTCTTGTAGGGATGATTTACAGTCCCAAGAAACACGTGGACTTGTACGTGGCTGGGAGGAGGTAGCTGTGGATCATGTTGTCCTTAGTGACCCAGAGGACTCCGGACCGAATGCCTCAGCTAACCTACGCTGCATGGCCTCCCTGATCCTGCAAAGCCTGCGGAAGGATCCTCGTATTCTTCGGATCAAGGAGAGGGACCATTACTGGCTGGCCACTCTCCTTGATCCACGGTACAAGGGTAAGGTTGCCGACCTTATCTTGCCATCGCAGAGGGAGCAGAGGATGAGACATCTCCGGGAGGCCTTGCAGAAAGGTCTGTGCAACGCGTTCCCAGAGACTGGGAGGTTACAAACTCCTGGTCCTGGACAACGTGTTGCTGAGGCATCGGTCAGAAGGAGCGGTGGAGAAGGTGGCCGTCTGACTGATGCTTTCAGACAATTTTTTAGTCCGCAGCCCCAAGGTATGATCGGTTCCAGCACCTATCGCCAGCGTCTGATTTACATGGTGCAGGAATACCTAGGGGCAAGGTCAGACTTGGACACCTTTCCCACCAAAAATCCTCTGGCTTACTGGGTCTTAAGGATGGATCACTGGCCAGAGCTTGCACAGTATGCAATTGAGCTACTGGCTTGTCCTGCATCCAGCGTTCTTTCGGAACGCACCTTCAGTGCTGCTGGTGGCTTTGTTACTGATCACAGGGTGCGCCTGTCCACCGAATCAGTTGATCGACTGACCTTCATCAAGATGAATCAGTCTTGGATCACCCACAGCTACCAGGCACCTGAAGCTGATGTAACAGAATAATTTGTTTTGAAATATCACATCCCTTCAAGACTGCCTATGCTGATGCTGAGTGACTGTCCTGTTATGTTGATTGTCTATCCTCTTCCTCCTCCGCTGATATGTTGGAAGAACATTTCTGGTTCTGGGTGATGCCATCAGCCCAATTTTTCTGCCCCTGTTTAACAGGGGCGTTTAAGTACAATTTTTGATGCAATGCTTTGCAGCAGGGCTAATTCCTGCAATCAAACAAGAGTATATGGGAGAGGCTGCAGTGTGGTGGCACCAGCACCAGTGCCTAAGGCCCAATTTTTCTGCCCCTGTTTAACAGGGGCGTTTAATTACAATTTTTGATGCAATGCTTTGCAGCAGGGCTAATTCCTGCAATCAAACAAGAGTATATGGGAGAGGCTGCAGTGTGGTGGCACCAGCAGCAGTGCCTAAGGCCCAATTTTTCTGCCCCTGTTTAACAGGGGCGTTTAATTACAATTTTTGATGCAATGCTTTGCAGCAGGGCTAATTCCTGCAATCAAACAAGAGTATATGGGAGAGGTTGCAGTGTGGTGGCACCAGCACCAGTGCCTAAGGCCCAATTTTTCTGCCCCTGTTTAACAGGGGCGTTTAATTACAATTTTTGATGCAATGCTTTGCAGCAGGGCTAATTCCTGCAATCAAACAAGAGTATATGGGAGAGGTTGCAGTGTGGTGGCACCAGCACCAGTGCCTAAGGCCCAATTTTTCTGCCCCTGTTTAACAGGGGCATTTAAGTACAATTTTTGATGCAATGCTTTGCAGCAGGGCTAATTCCTGCAATAAAACTAGAGTATATGGAAGAGGTTGCAGTGTGGTGGCACCAGCAGCAGTGCCTAAGGCCAATTTTTTCTGCCCCTGTTTAACAGGGACATGTAATTACAATTCTTGATATAATATTTCACAGGAGGGCCCCTTCCTGTGCCCACCCAGAGTAACGGTGAGGACTTATAGTATTGTGGCACCAGCACCACAACCACCAAAGGTCAATTTTTCTACCACTGTTCAACAATGGCATGTAATTACAATTCTTGATATAATCGTTCACAGCAGGGCGCTCCAGCGCCCAGCAAGAGTCCCTTTGAGGGCTTACAATGTTGTGGCAAAACCAACACCTTGTTCCGCCATTTCTGCAGAGCATATAGGGCAGGCCCCTACTTTCAAACATCCAACTTACAAACATCTCCTACTTGCAAACGGAAGGAGACAACAGCAAGTGAGATGAAAAAAGACGGACGACAAAACAAATTATACAGGGGTGATAACCCTTCCCTATGTTTTCCAAAAAGCTTAAAACATTTTTTTTTGACTGGAGCTACACTTTAAAAATGTACCAGTTGAAAATTACAAACAGATTCAACTTAACACAACAAACCTACACAGTCCCTGTCTTGTTTGCACCGCCTGTATACTGCTGTTCTGAGTATATAGGGCCTGGGGGCCACACGCATTTCCTTTTTTTAAATATGGGTACAGGGTTCCCCTTAATATGCGTACAAGACCCAAATAGGCTGGTAATGGGCAGGGAGGGCTACCCATGCCATTTTTCTCAATGATTTTCAATCATATTGCAGGAACCAGATATAACATTAAAACCGCAAGCAGTTTTAAATGGTGATATTTCCGTTTAATGTCATTTTGTGCAGGGACTGTTCTAAACACGGGAAACACGTGGCACTTCACAGGCATCCTACAGACACCCCCCAGGCACCATATTTAAAGGAATATTGCACTTTTTTTTTTCACTTTAATCGTCATTAACCACTTCAGCTCCGGACCAATAAACACCTTAAGGACCAGAGGTCTTTTTGCAATTTCGCACTGCGCTGCTTTAACTGGTAATTGCGCGGTCATGCAATATTGCACCCAAACGAAATTTGCGTCCTTTTCTTCCCACAAATAGAGCTTTCTTTTGATGGTATTTGATTGCCTCTGCGATTTTTTTTTTTTGCGATATAAATGGAAAAAGAGCGAAAATTTTGAAAAAAAAAGATATTTTCTTCTTTTTGTTATAAGAAAAATCGAATAAACTAAATTTTAGTCATACATTGAGGGCAAAATTTATTCAGCCACATGTCTTTAGTAAAAAAAATGTCAATAAGCGTATATTTTTTGGTTTGCGCAAAAGTTATAGCGTCTACAAACTAGAGTACATTTTCTGGAATTTACACAGCTTTTAATTTATGACTGCCGATCTCATTTCTTGAGGTGCTAAAATGGCAGGGCAGTACAAATCCCCCCCAAATGACCCCATTTTGGAAAGTAGACACCCCAAGGAAATTGCTGATGGGTATGTTGAGCCCATTGAATATTTTTTTTTTTTGTCCTAAGGGATTGAATAATGACAAAAAAAAAATAAAAAATTTTTTTTACAAAAAGTTGTCACTAAATGATATATTGCTCACACATGCCATGGTTATATGTGGAATTGCACCCCATAATATATTCCGCTACTTCTCCCGAGTATGGCGATACCACGTGTGTGGGACTTTTTGGGAGTCTAGTCGCGCACGGCACCCCGAAAACCAATCACCACCTTCAGGATTTCTAAGGGTGCAAATTTTTGATTTAACTCCTCACTACCTATCACAGTTTCGAAGGCCATAAAATGCCAAAATAGCACAAAACCCCCCAAAATGACCCCATTTTGGAAAGTAGACACCCCAAGCTATTTACTGAGAGGCATGTTGAGTCCATGAAATATTTTATATTTTGCCACAAGTTGCGGGAATATTACAAACTTTTTTTTTTTTGCACCAAGTTGTCACTAAATGATATATTGCTCACACATGCTATGGGCATATGTGAAATGACACCCCAAAATACATTCTGCTGCTTCTCCCGAGTACGGGGATACCACATGTGTGGGACTTTTTGGGAGTCTAGTCGCGCACGGCACCCCGAAAACCAATCACCACCTTCAGGATTTCTAAGGGTGCAAATTTTTGATTTAACTCCTCACTACCTATCACAGTTTCGAAGGCCATAAAATGCCAAAATAGCACAAAACCCCCCAAAATGACCCCATTTTGGAAAGTAGACACCCCAAGCTATTTACTGAGAGGCATGTTGAGTCCATGAAATATTTTATATTTTGCCACAAGTTGCGGGAATATTACAAACTTTTTTTTTTTTGCACCAAGTTGTCACTAAATGATATATTGCTCACACATGCTATGGGCATATGTGAAATGACACCCCAAAATACATTCTGCTGCTTCTCCCGAGTACGGGGATACCACATGTGTGGGACTTTTTGGGAGTCTAGTCGCGCACGGCACCCCGAAAACCAATCACCACCTTCAGGATTTCTAAGGGTGCAAATTTTTGATTTAACTCCTCACTACCTATCACAGTTTCGAAGGCCATAAAATGCCAAAATAGCACAAAACCCCCCCAAATGACCCCATTTTGGAAAGTAGACACCCCAAGCTATTTACTGAGAGGCATGTTGAGTCCATGGAATATTTTATATTTTGCCAAAAGTTGCGGGAATATTACAAACTTTTTTTTTTTTTGCACAAAGTTGTCACTAAATGATATATTGCTCACACATGCTATGTGCAGAAGTCAAATTACACCCCAAAATAAATTCTGCTGCTTCTCCCGAGTACGGGGATACCACATGTGGGGGACTTTTTGGGAGCCTAGCCACGTACGGGACCCCGAAAACCAAGCACTGCCTTCCGGATTTGAATATAAAATGCTATAAAAAACAAACTAACCAGAGTCACCCGTAACACTTATACGGTGATCAGTGGTGAAAGGGTTAACTAGGGGCAATCAGGGGGTTCAAATTTTTATTAGGTAGTATATGGGGGTCCCTGGCGCTATATAAAAACCTGACGGGGAACCTAAATAACTAACTGGCTAACCAGCGTCACCAGTGACACTTATACTGTGATCGCTGGTGAAAGGGGGTGAAAGGGTTAACTAGCAGCAATCAGGGGGTTAAAACCATTATTGGGTAGTATATCGGGGTACCTAGCGCTATAAAAACCTGGCGGTGAACCTAAAAAAATAACTAGCTACCTAGCGACACTAGCGACACTGATGCAGCGTTCAGAAAAATTATCGCTTAGTGACACTGGCAAAAGGGGGTGAAAGGGTTAACTAGCGGAAATCAGGGGGTTAAAACCATTATTGGGTAGTATATCGGGGTACCTAGCGCTATAAAAACCTGGCGGTGAACCTAAAAAAATAACTAGCTACCTAGCGACTGTAGCGACACTAATGCAGCGATCAGAAAAACGATCGCTTAGTGACACTGGCAAAAGGGGGTGAAAGGGTTAACTAGCGGCAATCAGGGGGTTAAAACCATTATTGGGTAGTATATCGGGGTACCTAGCGATATAAAAACCTGGCGGTGAACCTAAAAAAATAACTAGCTACCTAGCGACACATGCAGCGATCAGAAAAATGATCGCTTAGTGACACTGGCAAAAGGGGGTGAAAGGGTTAACTAGCGGCAATCAGGGGGTTAAAAACATTATTGGGTAGTATATCGGGGTACCTAGCGCTATAAAAACCTGGCGGTGAACCTAAAAAAATAACTAGCTACCTAGCGACACTAGCGACACATGCAGCGATCAGAAAAATGATCGCTTAGTGACACTGGCAAAAGGGGGTGAAAGGGTTAACTCTAGGGGCAATCAGGGGGTTAAATCTTTATTGGGGGGTGATAGGGGGCTACCCTGGACCTAACACTAACTGTCCTGACAGTTTTTACTGTCACAACTGACACTGAATGCATTGATCAGTAAAGAAATGATCAATGCAATCAGTGACACTGTGACTGGGGGGGGAGGGGGGAGGGGGGGCGGGGGGGGATCGGGGGGCGATCGGGGGGGGGATCGGGGGGGGTTTGTGTGCCTGTGTGTACCTACATGTCAGTGTAGTGTTGGTGCACACTTACTTTTACTGTTCTCCTCGTAGTCCGGTCAAAAAGACCGCCCCGAGGAGAATGACATCACTTCCTCCTTCCTGTGTAAACAATACACAGGGGAGGAAGCTTCTCATTGGCCAGGAGCGATCCAGAGGGGGTGGCCGAAAACCAACGGCCATCCCCTCATCACGGAGCGCTCCTGGACCGAATCGGACCGCCGTAACCAGCGGGAGGGGGTCCGATCGGACCCCCCACCCGCTGGAAGGCAATCACGTAGATGTACGTGATTATGCCTGCCTGTGCCATTGTGCTGACGTACAATGGCAATACGGCGGTCCTCAAGTGGTTAAAATCAGTGCTCCCGCCAAAACGGCCATTTTTAAAAACATTTTAGGCATTGACCCATGTCCCCTGGGGCAGGAGCCAGGTCCCCAAACCCTTTTTAGGACAGTATCTTGCATATTAGCCGTTAAAATTAGCACTTTTAATTTCGAACGTTTGCGTCCCATAGACTTCAATGGGGTTCTAACGTTCGTACGAATTTGGGGTCCGTTCGAAAGTTCTGGTGCGAACCGAACCGGGGGGTGTTCGGCTCATCCCTAGTGATCACAAAAAAATATATATATTTAAAACATAAAAGAGCAATGTGGGGTGCCAAATGCATTTGGCACCCCACAGTTTTGAAGGCCATAAAATGCCAAGATGGCACAAACCCCCCCCCCCAAATTACTCCATTTTGGAAAGTAGACACCCCAAGTTATTTGCTGAGGGGCATGTTGAGCCCATTAAATATTATTTTTTTGTCCCAAGGGATTGAATAATGACAAAAAAAAATGTTTACAAAAAGTTGTCACTAAATTATATATTGCTCACACATGCAATGGTTATATGTGGAATTGCACCCCAAAATACATTTCGCTGCTTCTCCTGAGTACAGGGATACCACATGTGTGGGTCTTTTTGGGAGCCTAGCTGCATACGGCACCCCGAAAACCAATCACCACCTTCAGGATTTCTAAGGGCGCAAATTTTTGATTTCACTCCTCACAGTTTCGAAGGCCATAAAATGCCAAAATAGCACAAAACTCCTCCAAATGACCCCATTTTGGAAAGGAGACACCCCAAGCTATTTGCTATTTGAGTCATGCTGAGTATTTTACAGCTCTCATTTTTTTTTTGAAAATGAAGAAAGTCACATTGGGGGATGGGAGGAGCTGGTGATTCGTATCGGCCGCCGGAGCGGCCTCCGCCCTCCGCCCTCATTGCCCCCGCCTCCCGTACCGCCCATCCGCCATCAGCTGTTCGCCTGCACGAGGCAGAGCGGAAGCCCTGAAGGAAGACACGGCGGAGACCGGCTAGAGAGCGTCTCCCGAGGGGAGAAGCAGGGATACAGCGACAGGACGGCGGCTCTGTGCGGAGCCCTCCACCTTACCCCCCCCCTCCTCCCGGGTTGGTCTGGCTGCATGGATGAGTATGGAGCCGAAGAGAGAGGATATCCTCTTCCCCCTATGAATGAATGAATGAATGAAATACTTATATAGCGCACAATGCGAACTGAATCGCCTCTAGGCGCTGCCGGTATGAGCCGGTAAGGTCTGTGACTAGGGAATAGTAGCAGAGCAGCAGAGCAGCTGAGCAGCTGAGTGAAGAAAGCTGTGTGGACGAAAGGAGCTGGGATAGACAGCAGGATGCCTAATACTGTCTATTTATTGACTGAGGAGGTTTTTTTCTTTTTTTAAGCTGGGGTTGGTAAAGTATAAGCACAAGCCTATTATAAGCCTATCACTAGACTGTTATCAATGCTGTTTGATTACCTGGACGCAAACCCTGTAAGGTATGAAGTGGCATGACGATTTGAAAACGGAATGATATGTAAGCAGTGATGCAGTTTGGAGACTTTTCATACGCATAATTCACATGTATGTTTAAAGTGGCGGTTTTGATCTGTGCTTATCGTTTGCTTATCGTTTGCTGACAGCATTCCCGCAAGAAGGCACAGGCGGTTGAGCTTTAGCGTTAGCTGCTCACGGCCTTGTATCTGTAAAAAAAAAACCCCAGTATCTTGTCTTAAGTGGCGATTTTGTATTTGTGCTCACTGATCGCTAATAGTATTTTTTTTCCTGGCATACCAGGGGGAGGACCATACCATTGTGCATGGCCTTATCTCTGGTAAATAAAAAATAAAAAAACTCCCATGCAAAATAACTCCCCCAGCATTTCGCCTTGTGGAAATATTTTGCTTCTGGAAAGGGGCCTAATTAGTCTGTACCCCACAGAGTAAAAAAAGGGGATCTTTTTACCTGCCCATTCAGCAGTCAGGACATTGGCACCCAAAGGGTCCTGGGACTTGGAATCATTTGTTACTTAAAGGGAATGCGGGGGAAGATGAATAAAAAGGGGGGCAGGGTCTGCCAGCCCTGGGGGGATACAACGATATATGGTGGGGGAGACAAGTATGATGGAGAGTGCAACTGTGCATAAATTAGTCAAATAATGCTTCTGTGCATACATAAAAGTGATAGCTAGTGCATAAACCATAAGGTGACTCTATGTGCAAACAAACGCAAATTTGTCATATAGACCAA
The DNA here is from genome assembly GCF_037356315.1 of Lithobates pipiens. Classification (NCBI taxonomy): domain Eukaryota; kingdom Metazoa; phylum Chordata; class Amphibia; order Anura; family Ranidae; genus Lithobates; species Lithobates pipiens. The sequence continues at coordinate 178,740,437 of NW_027507785.1, forward strand.
AATACATACATATATAAAGTGTGTAAACTTATTGCAAAATGTATATAGTGAAGCAAAGACAAGTTCGGGGTATACGTTTAAGTGATAGCTAGTGCAAGGACCATAAAGTGACTAAATGTGCAAAAAACGCAAATTTGTCATATAAAACCTAAAAAACGAAAACATATAAAGAGTGGATATACTTAAAAAGTGTATAAAAATGAAGCAAAACCAGGTACTAAAATAACAAACAAATATAAAATGTTCAATTCAAGTGACCAGCGTGATTGAAGATAAAATATCCCATACACAGTCAGATCATGCAATTCGGTAAATGCACTAAGTAAAACGTGCAACGTGCTGGGCAATCAATCCATCCGTGATGATCCGTGCAATAGAGTGCAAATAATATGCAATTACCTCACTGCTGTGAGTAAACAGCAATATAAATGATGATCACCAGGATGATTGCAGAAAACGGCTGGGTAACACAATCTTTAGGAGACTTCTCTAACTTCCTCGTGAATGGCAGGTAAACTCAAAGGAATAGATTAAAGAAGACCGCCATAGTGTAGTATTTAAAACATCTAAGTTTTATTAAACAAGTTTTAAAACTACTCACAAACAAAGCTGATATAAACACATCAGACAGACAGCATTAGAGTAAAACCGGATATGGACGTCACTTCCGGGTTCCTACGCGTTACGTCTTGGAGACTTCAACTGGGATTGAAGTTGTCCCAGTTGAAGTCTCCAAGACGTAACGCGTAGGAACCCGGAAGTGACGTCCATATCCGGTTTTACTCTAATGCTGTCTGTCTGATGTGTTTATATCAGCTTCGTTTGTGAGTAGTTTTAAAACTTGTTTAATAAAACTTAGATGTTTTAAATACTACACTATGGCGGTCTCCTTTAATCTATTCCTTTGAGTTTACCTGCCATTCACGAGGAAGTTAGAGAAGTCTCCTAAAGATTGTGTTACCCAGCCGTTTTCTGCAATCATCCTGGTGATCATCATTTATATTGCTGTTTACTCACAGCAGTGAGGTAATTGCATATTATTTGCACTCTATTGCACGGATCATCACGGATGGATTGATTGCCCAGCACGTTGCACGTTTTACTTAGTGCATTTACCGAATTGCATGATCTGACTGTGTATGGGATATTTTATCTTCAATCACGCTGGTCACTTGAATTGAACATTTTATATTTGTTTGTTATTTTAGTACCTGGTTTTGCTTCATTTTATACACTTTTTAAGTATATCCACTCTTTATATGTTTTCGTTTTTTAGGTTTTATATGACAAATTTGCGTTTTTTGCACATTTAGTCACTTTATGGTCCTTGCACTAGCTATCACTTAAACGTATACCCCGAACTTGTCTTTGCTTCACTATATACATTTTGCAATAAGTTTACACACTTTATATATGTATGTATTTTGGTCTATATGACAAATTTGCGTTTGTTTGCACATAGAGTCACCTTATGGTTTATGCACTAGCTATCACTTTTATGTATGCACAGAAGCATTATTTGACTAATTTATGCACAGTTGCACTTTGTATTTTTTAATTGCATATTTGTGGCTTACTACGATTATTTTATGGTTTGAAATTAGCGCATCACAATTTTTATTTTTATTTTCCAGTAGTGAGAGACAACTCATTTAGTGATTGCTGCTTTTTTCTACTAGTTACTTTCCATTTTTCCATAGAGCGCAGAAGTTTTTAGATATACAAGTATGATGGAGAGCAGCCAGGAAACCCTCAGCCAGAAGACATCAAGGAAATCAGGTGCTGGTGTTAGCAAAACTGCGGAGATGGGAGAGGGGTTGGGAGCTGAAAAAACGAAGGACTTGTGTACAATCTGCACTAGGATGGGGGGGTAAGCTCATGGGAAGAAGACAAGGTTAAAAGAAGTGAAGAACTGCTGAGAAAGGGAGAGGCCCCCCCCCGAAATAGAAGGAGACCCAGTGCTAGCAGAGCCGCAAGCGAGTCTAAGTATGGTGAGAGAGATATTTACAGAGGCATTGGCTAAAGTTGAAACATCACTGAAACTGGATATTGCAGGGGTAAGGGCAGATATTGGTCAAGTACTAGGTAGGGTGGAAGAGATGGAGGAAAGAATGAATGGGTATGAACAGAATCTGAGGGATATAAGAGAACAAGTGAAATCGGTTCAAAAAATAAATAGATCGATCCTTTATAAAATTAAGGACCAAGAAAACCGAGGAAGAAGGAAAAATCTAAGGATAAGAGGCTTAGAAGAAAAATTTAAAAATGAAGAGCTCACCAAGGTGATGCTGGACTTGTTCAATCCCATTCTAGGAAGAACTGAGGATGAAATATTAAAAATAGATAGAGTACATCGGGTTACGGGATATCAGGCCCAAGCTACAGAAAAGCCAAGAGATGTAATAATCAGATTTCACTATTACGAAGAAAAGGCGCTAGTACTGGAGAATATCCGAAGGATGGACAAAATTCTGTTCCAGGGGTCGGAGCTGCAGATATTTTCAGATTTGGCAGGGGAAACATTGATGAGAAGAAGGCTCCTTAAACCCCTGACAGAACTGATGAAGTCATTAAATATCCCCTATCAATGGGGATTTCCAGCGTGTCTCAGGGGAAGGAGAGATGGTCGTACTGTGGTGTTAAGGTTCCCAGAGGACTTAACAGACTTTTTGTAACAGGCTGGATATCCCTCCACCGGTATTACCGGGATGGGAGGAAGGGCTAGGGAGCGAAGGAAGCAGTAGGGCTATGCAATGGTCACGGGCCAGGGACGGGGGGGGAGACAAGGTGTAATCACCATCATTGGGGGGTGACAGGGAGGTGGGATACGGGTGGGTGGGGGGGGTGAGTTTGAGCGCTCCGGCAGACTGTGAACGAGGCGGTTTTCCCAAAGAATGCTAGGCGGGCAAAAGATGACCTGTTGGTCACTGGGACACCTATGCAAAGAACAAAGATGGAAATTGTTCACTTCTCTAAATAGAGGAGAATGGGGCAGAAAGGGGAGGGGGAAAAGTGGGAGGGGGTTGGAGGAGGAGAGGGGGGAGGATCCAGGGGGGAAGGGAAAGGGGATAATCTCTCTCTCAATTAGGGTGCATGTACTCTCTCTCTCTCTCTCTCTCTCGCCCCCCTCCTCTCTCTCTCCGTGTTTACCTTCTGACTGGGATGGATCATATTGGTCCCCCCGGTGGGAGGGAGAGAGGAGGGAGGAGGAGGTGAATGAGATATGACAACGTTGAAACTGATAACGTATAATGTGAGGGGTATCAACACTCCCCAAAAAATTTTTAGAGTAAATAAGGAGTTAGAGTATTATGGGGCGAATGTGATTTGTCTGCAGGAAACACATATGTCGCACGATGTTGGAGGGAGATTGACATCTCGGCGGTTCCCTACATGGTTTTACGGGGACTCTACAACAAGTTATGCAAGGGGGGTGGCAATAGGTTTTGAGAGAAATGTAAGGTTTGAAGTTGAGAAACAAGTGGCAGACCCAGAAGGGAGATTTCTGTTTATAAGGGGAAGAATACTTGATGGCGTATATACCTTTGCGAATATCTATTCCCCAAATAGGGACCCGGACAAATTTTTGAGGAAGGTTCTGGATTTATTGGCAGAGTTCAGAAAAGGTAAACTGATAGTAGCGGGAGATTTGAATATGTGCGTTGACCCTCGGATGGACTAAGATTGAAATAGAGCTGGAAGAGTTTTTTCTTAGAAATGATTCCCCAGAGGTCACGAGGAGCATGATATGGGAAACCCATAAAGCATTTCTACGAGGAATTTTAATAAGTATCAGAACAGGGAAAAAAAAGGAAAAAGGGAAAAGGTTGCAAGAATTAAATAAGGAGATTTGGGAATTAGAGCAGCAAACGAGACCAGGGGGGATCCCAGAGAGGGAGGAGTTGAAAAGTAAGAAGGCAGAACTAGAAGGACTCTTGGAGCAAGAAAGGGAGCGAGTTGACCATATGGTAGAGAGGGTAAGATATCAGGAGGGGAGTAAATCTGGGAAATGGTTAGCGAAAGTAGTACGGGAGAGAAGAAATGCATCTTTTATATCGAAAATAAAAAATGAAAAAGGGGAAATGAAGCACTCCACCCCCGAAATAGCGGCGGTTTTCCATGGCTATTATAGCCAGTTATATAGGGTAGGACAGGGAGAAGGGAAAAGTAGAAACAAGGAATATATCACGGAGTATCTAAAGGTAATAGATCTCCCTATAGTCTCAGAAGAAGAGTTGGAGATGCTGGAAGCTCCTGTAACTGTAGAAGAGGTTGTGAGGGCAATAAGGGGGATGGCAACTGAGAAGAGTCCGGGCCCGGATGGGTATCCAATTTTGTATTATAAGAAGTTTGAAAAAATACTGGCGCCCAAATTATGCGAGTATATGAATGCAGTCGCAGAAGGGGAAAAACTGAGGGAAGAAGCATTGATGGCTTATATAACCTTGATATTAACGGAGGGCAAGGACCCAACGACACCCGAGAGTTATAGACCAATCTCTCTTCTGAATACAGACGTGAAGATATTTTCAAAAGTGATAGCAGAAAGGTTGAAGCCATTGTTACCCCAGTGGGTCCATAATGACCAAACAGGGTTTGTTTCGGGCAGAGAGGGGAGGGATAATTGCCTTAAAACCCTAATGTTGATTCATGGGGTGGAAAGCAGTGGAGCCCCGGTCGCCCTGCTATCTGTGGATGCTGAAAAAGCATTTGACAGGGTGGACTGGGGCTTCACGTTTGAGACCTTAAGACACTTGGGGTTAAAAGAGAAAATATTGCGATGGATAAAGGCATTCTACTCCCATCCGACAGCAAAAATTTAAATTAATGGGAATCTCTCCCCGGTAGTGGAACTATATAATGGAACCAGACAGGGGTGTCCTTTGTCTCCAATGCTGTTCGTATTGGCCTTGGAACCCTTGTTGGTTTCTATCAGAAAAAATGGAGATATAAGGGGGGTGAAAATAGGTAGGGAGGAGTATAAGGTGTCCGCGTACGCAGACGACATATTATTTTATGTATCAGAACTCAGGGTGACTCTGCCAAATATAATTAAGGAGATCTGCAGATACGGGAAGTTGACAAATTTTAAGATCAATATGTCAAAAACTGAAATTCTGAACATAACAGTACCTAAAAAAGAGCAAGAGGAACTCCAGATGTCCTTCCCCTTTATTTGGTGTAGGGAGGAGCTGGGGTACCTGGGTGTAAGAATTACACCCACATTGTCATCTGCGTACGCGGCCAACTACTCGTCTATATTGAATAGGGTTAAGGAATGTATAAAACGCATGAGACATAAACACCTTTCGTTAATAGGGAGAGTAAACGTGTTAAAAATGTTTATTCTACCAAAATTGACATATGTGTTCCAAATGATCCCCATAAAAGTACCTCAGGAGTTTTTCACGAAACTCAGAACTCTGATTTTAAAATATATATGGGGCCGTAAGAACCCCAGGATCTCTTATGCAACTCTCGAAAGGGGGAAAACAGGAGGGGGATTAGCGGCCCCGAACTTTAGGAGATATTATCAGGCAGCAGTAATTTCACGAGTGGTGGATTGGGTGTATGATAAGGGGGATAAAGGGTGGGTAAATATTGAGAAAGCACAAAGTGGAGTTAATTTAGGAAAAAGGGTTTGGATACCACGGGAATACCGTGAATTAGGGAGTAGCACTAATCCACTAACTATTAATCTGTTTAAAATATGGGACAAAGTGGGAGAACTAAATCATTGGCAGTATAATTCACCTCTAATTTCTTTATTAGACACAAGTTTTTTTTAAACCAGGGAAGGAGGAATTCGTTTATTTTACAAGATGGGCAAAAAAGGATGATATTTTGTTGAAAGAAGTGATGAATGAGGATAGACTTTGCACTTTAGGAGAAATAAGACAAAGATGGGGATGTAGGAATTTAGATAGTTGGAGATATGCACAAATTAAACATTTTGTTCAGACTCTGCCTCGACCACTCCGAGGGGAAGGGGATTTAAGGCCTATTGAGAGAATGCTCTCCTCCTCGGGATGCAAGAAAAAAAGTATGTCCAAAATTTATAAAATTCTAGGGGAGGAAAAGCAATCAAGGGAACCACCATTTTTGAAAAAATGGGAGGAAGAGTTGGGCACTTTGGGGGATAAGGAACATAGAAAGAAGATCTTAAGAATGGTATGTACAACATCTAAGGACAATATGTCAGTGGAGATGTCATTTAAAATAATGGCAAGATGGTATATTGTCCCACAAAGAGAGCATAAGAGAAGAGCAGATATATCAGCATTATGTTGGAGGGGCTGTGGAGAGGTGGGAACCTTTGCACATATTTGGTGGGAATGTGGAAAGATCCATTCATACTGGGAGAATATAATAGAAAATATCTTTCGGATAACAGGGGAACATGTAAAGAAGGAACCGTGGACATGTCTGTTTCATGATACTGATAAAACGCAAGGGGAATATAAAAGTACATTAATTCCTCATTTATTGAACGCAGCAAAAAGCCTGATCCCAAAGAGATGGCGCGCATCTGAGCCGCCATCAATGAGGGAAGGGTTAGGCAAAATGGAGTGGTTGAGATCAATGGAGGAATCAATATTTAGAAGGGAAGATCAATTGGAAATTTATTATAGTATTTGGGGAAAGTGGTTAGAGTTCAAAAAGACAAGGGAATATTTCATAATGAGTGGAACCGAGGGGGGGGGGGGGGCGGGGGGGAGAGTGAGAGAGAGAGGGGGAGAGAGAAAGGGGAGGGAGGGGGGTGAGGGAATGGGGGAGGGGGGGTAGGGGATATATAAGGAAATAGAATGGGAAAATGGAAAAATATATTTTGCAACATGTGGAAACCTTTGAAATATTAACAAAATAAATTAAAAATATGGCAGAAGAAAATGTTAAAAAGGTATGCATGTGATGTGAAAGCAGCACAGCCAACAGGTAAATGGTGGCGATAATCAGAAGGGAACTTAATCAACAAGGGTGCAAGGCTTGCCACAATTATGTTGACAAGAGAGAGCGGCGTGCTACATACTGATGCAAAAAAAAAAAGAAAATGAAGAAAGTAAAGAAAAAAACATTTTTCTTTCTTTTTTCAAGTTTCAAACTTTGTGACAAAAAGCGAGATCTGAAAAATACTCACCATACCTCCCAGCAAATAGCTTGGGGTATCTACTTTCCAAAATGGGGTCATTTGGGAGGGGGTTTGTGCCATGTGGGCATTCCATGGCCTCCGAAACTGTGATTGGCAGTGAGGAGTGAAATAAAAAATGTACACCCTTAGAAAGCATGAAGGCGGTGCTTGGTTTTTGGGGTCCCGTAGGTAGTTGGCTCCCAAAAAGTCCCACACATGTGGTATCCCCATACTCAGGAGAAGCAACAGAATGTATTTAGGGGTGTAATACCACATATGCCCATGTCATGTTTGAGCAATATATCATTTAGTGACAACTTTGTGCAAAAAAATATATATATATATATATTTTTCCCACAACGTGTGTAAAAATATAAAATATTCCATGGACTCGACATGCCTCTCAGCAAATAGCTTAGGGTGTCTACTTTCCAAAATGGGGTCATTTGGGGAGGGGGTTTGAACTGTCCTGGCATTTTATGCACAACATTTAGAAGCTTATGTCACACATCATCCACTCTTCTAACCACTTGAAGACAAAGCCCTTTCTGACACTTTGTTTACATGAAAACATTTTTTTTTTTTTCAAGAAAATTACGTTGAACCCCCAAACATTATATATTTTTTTAAAGCAAAGGCCCAACAGATTAAAATGGTGGGTATTGCATTTTATTTCCACACAGTATTTGCGGAGCGATTTTTCAAACGCATTTTTTTTAAAAAAAATACACTTTTTTAATTTTAATGCACTAAAACACACTATATTGCCCAATTTTTGATGAAATAAAAAATATGATCTTAGGCCGAGTACATGGATACCAAACATGACATGCTTTAAAAGTGCGTACAAACGCGCAGTGGTGACAAACTACATACATTTTTAAAAGCCTTTAAAAGCCTTTACAGGTTACCACATTAGATTTACACAGGAGGTCTACTGCTAAAATTACTGCCCTCAATCTGACCTTCACGGTGATATGTCACATGCATGGTGCCAGACCAACGCTTGCGTTCGCCTTTGCACAAGAGCAGAGGGGACAGGGGTGCTTTTTTTTTTTATATATATATATAATTTTTATTGTTATCTTAGGGAATGTAAATATCCCCTATGATAGCAATAGGTAGTGACTGGTACTCTTTTTTTAAAAAAAAAATTGGGGTCTATTAGACCCTAGATCTTTCATCTGCCATCAAAGCATCTGACTACACAGTTCGGTGTGATAAAATGCTTTCCCAATTTCCCAATAGCGCTGTTTATATCTGGGAGGGGGGACATTCCCTCCCACTGCTTGTAAAAGCAGTCTAGAGGCTAATTAGCCGCTAGGATTGCTTTTATATGAAAGCCGATTACTGGCTGAAAAGAATGATACCAAAATGATACCTAAACCCACAGGCATCATTCTGGTATAACCATTCAAAGTCCAGCAACATACCAGTACGTTGCTGGTCCTTGTTGGACATATATTGTAATCTTTTTTTTCATGCAGCCTGTTGGCTGAACGAAAAAAAGAGATTGATCGGTGGCTATGCCCACCATTAGAATACCTCCCTTCATCCACCCACTTCTAATGATGGGCATACATGCACAATTTATATATGCCGAAGCATGGGGGCATCCTTCCACAAAAAAGTTATGCCGCGTACTAGGGATGAGCCGAACACCCCCCGGTTCGGTTCGCACCAGAACTTTCGAACGGACCCCAAATTCGAACGAACGTTAGAACCCCATTGAAGTCTATGGGACTCAAACGTTCAAAATGAAAAGTGCTAATTTTAACGGCTAATATGCAAGATACTGTCCTAAAAAGGGTTTGGGGACCTGGCTCCTGCCCCAGGGGACATGGGTCAATGCCTAAAATGTTTTTAAAAATGGCCGTTTTGGCGGGAGCACTGATTTTAATGACGATTAAAGTGAAAAAAAAAAGTGAAATATTCCTTTAAATATGGTGCCTGGGGGGTGTCTGTAGTATGCCTGTGAAGTGCCACGTGTTTCCAGTGTTTAGAACAGTCCCTGCACAAAATGACATTAAACGGAAAAAACACCATTTAAAACTGCTTGCGGTTTTAATGTTATATCTGGTTCCTGCAATATGGTTGAAAATCATTGAGAAAAATGGCATGGGTAGCCCTCCCTGCCCATTACCAGCCTATTTGGGTCTTGTACGCATATTAAGGGGAACCCTGTACCCATATTTAAAAAAAGGAAATGCGTGTGGCCCCCAGGCCCTATATACTCAGAACAGCAGTATACAGGCGGTGCAAACAAGACAGGGACTGTGTAGGTTTGATGTGTTAAGTTGAATCTGTTTGTAATTTTCAACTGGTACATTTTTAAAGTGTAGCTCCAGTCAAAAAAACTATTTTTAAGCTTTTTGGAAAACATAGGGAAGGGTTATCACCCCTGTATAATTTGTTTTCTCGTCCATCTTTTTTCATCTCACTTGCTGTTGTCTCCTTCCGTTTGCAAGTAGGAGATGTTTGTAAGTTGGATGTTTGAAAGTAGGGGCCTGCCCTATATGCTCTGCAGAAATGGCGGAACAAGGTGTTGGTTTTGCCACAACATTGTAAGCCCTCAAAGTGACTCCTGGTGGGCGCTGGAGCGCCCTGCTGTGAACGATTATATCAAGAATTGTAATTACATGCCATTGTTGAACAGTGGTAGAAAAATTAACCTTTGGTGGTTGTGGTGCTGGTGCCACAACACTATAAGTCCTCACCGTTACTCTGGGTGGGCACAGGAAGGGGACCTCCTGTGAAATATTATATCAAGAATTGTAATTACATGTCCCTGTTAAACAGGGGCAGAAAAATTGGGCCTTAGGCACTGGTGCTGGTGCCACCACACTGCAACCTCTGCCATATACTCTAGTTTTATTGCAGGAATTAGCCCTGCTGCAAAGCATTGCATCAAAAATTGTACTTAAACGCCCCGGTTAAACAGGGGCAGAAAAATTGGGCCTTAGGCACTGGTGCTGGTGCCACCACACTGCAACCTCTGCCATATACTCTAGTTTTATTGCAGGAATTAGCCCTGCTGCAAAGCATTGCATCAAAAATTGTACTTAAACGCCCCTGTTAAACAGGGGCAGAAAAATTGGGCTGATGGCATCACCCAGAACCAGAAATGTTCTTCCAACATATCAGCGGAGGAGGAAGAGGATAGACAATCAACATAACAGGACAGTCACTCAGCATCAGCATAGGCAGTCTTGAAGGGATGTGGTATTTCAAAACAAATTATTCGGTTACATCAGCTTCAGGTGTTTGGTAGCTGTGGGTGATCCAAGACTGATTCATCTTGATGAAGGTCAGTCGATCAACTGATTCGGTGGACAGGCGCACCCTGTGATCGGTAACAAAGCCACCAGCAGCACTGAAGGTGCGTTCCGAAAGAACGCTGGATGCAGGACAGGCCAGTAGCTCAATTGCATACTGTGCAAGCTCTGGCCAGTGATCCATCCTCAAGACCCAGTAAGCCAGAGGATTTTCGGTGGGAAAGTTGTCCAAGTATGACCTTGCCCCTAGGTATTCCTGCACCATGTAAATCAGACGCTGGCGATGGGTGCTGGAACCGATCATACCTTGGGGCTGCGGACTAAAAAATTATCTGAAAGCATCAGTCAGACGGCCACCTTCTCCACCGCTCCTTCTGACCGATGCCTCAGCAACACGTTGTCCAGGACCAGGAGTTTGTAACCTCCCAGTCTCTGGGAACGCGTTGCACAGACCTTTCTGCAAGGCCTCCCGGAGATGTCTCATCCTCTGCTCCCTCTGCGATGGCAAGATAAGGTCGGCAACCTTACCCTTGTACCGTGGATCAAGGAGAGTGGCCAGCCAGTAATGGTCCCTCTCCTTGATCCGAAGAATACGAGGATCCTTCCGCAGGCTTTGCAGGATCAGGGAGGCCATGCAGCGTAGGTTAGCTGAGGCATTCGGTCCGGAGTCCTTTGGGTCACTAAGGACAACATGATCCGCAGCTACCTCCTCCCAGCCACGTACAAGTCCACGTGTTTCTTGGGACTGTAAATCATCCCTACAAGACTGCTGCTGCTGATGCTGAGTGCCAGTCTCCACCTCCATGCTGACACAATCATCCTCCTCCTCCTCTTCCTCCTCCTCATCCTCTTCCTGTGTGATGGGTGGCACAGCAGGAACACTGTCTGGATAAAGGGGGCCTTGAGAGGCAAGGAAGTCCTCCTGCCTCTGTTCTGCCTCAAGTGCCCTGTCCATTATTCCACGCAGCGTATGCTCCAAGAGGTGGACAAGAGGTACAGTGTCACTGATGCATGCACTGTCACTGCTCACCATCCTTGTTGCCTCCTCAAACGGTGACAGGACAGTGAATGCATCCCTGATCATGCCCCACTGGCGTGGTGAGAAAAAACCAAGCTCCCCTGACCCTGTCCTGGTGCCGTAGTCGCACAGGTACTCATTGATGGCCCTCTGCTGCGTGTGCAGCCGCTGCAGCATGGCCAATGTTGAGTTCCATCTGGTGGGCATGTCACATATAAGGCGGTTCTTGGGCAGGTTCAACTCCTTTTGGAGCTCAGCCAGCCGAGCACAGGCATTAAATGATCGGCGGAAATGCACACAGACTTTCCTGGCCTGCTTCAGGACATCCTGTAAGCCGGGGTACCTGCCCAAGAACCGCTGCACCACCAGGTTAAGGACGTGAGCTACACAGGCCTGTCGGAGGGCGGAGAGGAGGTTGGTGCCATTGTCGCAAACCACCATTCCTGGCTTAAGCTGGCGTGGCGTCAACCACCTCTCAGCCTGCCGCTGCAGAGCTGACAAAACATCTGCCCCAGTGTGGCTCCTGTCCCCCAAACAAACCAGCGCAAGCACGGCATGGCATCGTTTTGCCTGCGTACTTGCGTAGCCCCTGGAACGCCTACGGAGCACCGCTGGTTCTGAGGACAGAGCACTGGAAGAGGCCATGGAGGAAGAAGAAGAGGAGGGGGGGAGGAGAGAGGTGTTTCACAACCAATAGTAGCATTTTGGAGGCGTGGTGGCGGAACAACCTCCAACACTACTGCACCTTGTCCTGCATCCTTCCCAGCTGCCAGAAGAGTGACCCAATGGGCCGTGAAAGACAGGTAACGTCCCTGTCCATGCCTGCTGGACCATGAGTCAGCGGTAATATGCACCTTACCGCTGACCGCCCTGTCCAGCGAGGCAAGGACATTGCCTTCCACATGCCGGTAGAGAGCCGGAATCGCCTTCCGTGAGAAAAAGTGGCGTTTGGGGACCTGCCACTGAGGAACCGCACATTGTACAAACTCACGGAAGGGGGCCTGAGTCTACCAACTGAAAAGGCAGCAGTTGAAGTGCTAGCAATTTAGCCAAGCTAGCATTCAACCGCTGGGCATGTGGATGGCTGGGAGTGAACTTCTTCCGCCGGTCCAGCAGCTGGGGCAGGGACATTTGCCTGCTATAATCGGACGTGGGTGTACCGCTAGCAGAGTTCCCGGAAGCACTTGGCTGTGACACACCTAATTCTACACCTTCATTCCTCTCAGAGCAGGTTTCAGAGAGGACTGAAGGTCTAGTGGGGTTGGAGATGCCAGCTGATGAGGAGCAAGGAGAGGTCCGCTTTGTTCTTTGGTGTGGGTCTTTGAGGTACGCTTGCCAACGAGCTGCATGGCAGGTCAACATATGTCTGGTCAAGCATGTGGTGCCCAAGCGGCTGATGTTTTGGCCACGTGAGATACGCTTGAGACATATGTTGCAAATAGCAGCGGTGCGATCTGATGCACTCGTCTCAAAAAAGGCCCACACCAAAGAACTTTTAGAATAACGCGCAGAGGCAGCGCTCTGCACAGGCGGAGCTCTGCGGTGTGATTCAGTCGGTGTGCTGCCCCTAAGCTGGCCCCCGGAGGGCATCCTGCCTCGTTGGACATGTGCCTCCTCCTCCTCCTCCTCCTCCCTCCTTCCAGGCACCCACGTGGAGTCAGTGCCCTCATCATCCCCTCCCTCTTCATCGCTATAGCAAACCTGGCAGTATGCTGCAGCTTGTGGAACATGACTGCCAGATTGCTGTCCTTCTTGAGCATCCCCTCTCTCTGCGCTCACGCTACTGCTTTCCTCTAGCTGAGTGTCATCATCAGAGCCCACAAAACACTGGGTATCCTCCTGGAGCATGTACCCAACACTGTGCTCAAAGAGTTCAGGAGACTCCTCAGGAGGACGTGGTGGGTCTAGGGAAGGAGTCACTGATGATGACATTGAGAGGAGGGAAGATGATGCATTGGCAGCTGCTTTGCTACTACCCTGAGACTGGGTGAGAGAGGATGAGGAGGATGAAGAGGGCTTGGTCATCCACTCTACCAAGTCGTTGGCATGTTGCGGTTCAACATGTCCAGCTGCCGAAAAGAAGGACAAGCATGTCCCATGGCCACGTGCTGATGACAATGCACCGCGTCCACGACCAGCACTGTTGTCTCTAGACACAGAGCCTGCTTGCCCTCTTTTATTGGCTCGCGCCTGTCTGCCTCTCCTTGCTGGCCTTCCAGACATGGTAATGGCCTGAAGAGAGTTGGGTAAAACAGCAGTTGGGTAGTGTATATTGTGCTGGAGGCACACAACACCCACTAACTCCTGCAGATGCCTTTATTATAGAACACCAGAGATAAAGGGGTATATACAGATGTATACTGTGCTGTGCTGGAGGCACACACAACTTCCAATAACTCCTGCAGATGGCAAGTGGGCTCAAATAGAGAACAGCTATGTAGGTGGATATAGCGGTATGTACTGGGTACAGAGCACGCAGACAGCACGCACTATCTCCTAACACTACTGGGTACAGAGCACGCAGACAGCACGCACTATCTCCTAACACTACTGACTGCAAGCTCTATTATAAAAGATAGATCACTACTACTAGCTATATAGGTGAGGTGAATATAGCGGTGTATACTGCGGTCAGGGCACGCAGACAATAACCAGAGAACACCAGAGATAAAGGGGTATATACAGATGTATACTGTGCTGTGCTGGAGGCACACACAACTTCCAATAACTCCTGCAGATGGCAAGTGGTCTCAAATAGAGAAGAGCTATGTAGGTGGATATAGCGGTATGTACTGGGTACAGAGCACGCAGACAGCACGCACTATCTCCTAACACTACTGACTGCAAGCTCTATTATTAAAGATAGATCACTAGCTATATAGGTGAGGTGAATATAGCGGTGTATACTGCGGTCAGGGCACGCAGACAATAACCACTACACAACAGCAAGATAGAAATACGGCCAAAAACGATCGGTGTGTACTGTGTTGAAGGTACACAGAACACCCACTGCTTCAGACGCCAACACACTACACGAGGCCGCCGCGATGGCGGCCTTATATAGTGTGGGGCGTGCACTACACAGCCTGAGCTATGATTGGCCACAGGCATCCTGCCTGTGGCCAATCATGGCTCTCCTCGCTGCTGGCGCTGCGATTGGCCAAGCATGCGGGGTCACAGTGCATGCTTGGCCAATCATGAGCCAGCAATGCACTGCGCCATCACAGTGCATTGTGGGCCGTGAGCGCCACACGAATTTGACGCGAACGGACCAAAATGTTCGGACTTCGCCGGACGGACGAACAGCCAATGTTCGAGTCGAACGTACGTTCGACTCGAACACGAAGCTCATCCCTACCGCGTACACACGGTCAAACTTTTCCACAGGCAGGCCCTCCGTCGGAATTTCGATCGTATGTACTCGGCATTAGGAGCAAAATTGCTCCTCCGCCCCTGCTGCCCCCATGCTTCGGCATATATGCTCTTTTTTTTTCAACTATAGTGGTGAAATCACCTCCTACAGCGTTGGAGTCATGGCTTTATGTATCGTGGGAGCAAACACTGTTGCTGTCAAGATAAATAAATCCGCCCTGCAACTGAATGGCGTACCTGCTAAGCAAATTATGGTTAACATTAAAACAAAGTAACATTACAGTATAACAGTAAAACCTTACCATACCATACCTGCAAAGCAAATACCAAAAAAAACATAGTAAAAAATAAATCATTTTTTAATGCAACCTGTGCCTAAAATATATATATGCCGAAGCATGAGGGCATCCTCCCGCAAAAAAGTTATGCCGCGTACACACGGGCGAACTTTTCCACGGGCAAGCCCTACATCGGAGTTTCAACCGTATGTACGCGGCATTAGGAGCAAAATCGCTCCTCCTCCCCTGCTGCCCCCATGCTTCGGCATATATGTTCTTTTATTTTTTTTTAAAACTGTGGTGGTGAAATCACCTCCTACAGCACTTGAGTCACGGCTTTATGTATTGTGGGAGCAAACGCTATTGCTGTCAAGATAAATAAATCCGCACTGCAGCTGAATGGCGCACTTGAAAACAAAAAAAAATGGTTAACAATAAAACACAGTAAACAGTAAAGTATAAAAAAATTACATACCTGGAAAGCAAGCATGATAAAACATAATAAAATATTGCAGAATAGAATACAGTAAAAAAGAGCAACAATAGAGAGAGAAGAGAGAGAACAATAAAACGACAACTATTTTTGGTTTTTATATTTTATATATATTTTTTTATTTTATTTTACTTTTTTTTTTAAACTGTAACAACTGTAACGGTTCGGGTCTCTCAAAATGCGATGCCATCTTGGGAGACCCTGTGTTAGTGTGTCCTAGCCTGTGAAATGCTGTACCCTACTCTAAAACTTCACTAGTGTGTGGTAGCGTTCAAAACATTCACCAATGCAAAGACCAGGATTGCCAGGACAGCGTGGACAATAACAATATGTGTCACGCCTATATACGTGCTTGGTACAGACAAGACATCTTCTTTGGGGGGTTCGTTGGGTAGGGGTACTCTCGAGGACCTACGGAAAATGCCTCTCATGCAGCCGGCTTACTGCATTTGGTTGGGAATGGTGAGGTTCAGAACCGTCTGGATACAGAAGGTCTGTGACAATCTCTCTCTGGAAAAAAAAAAGGATAAAGTCCTGTCTGAAGCTCTGTATACCACATGAGCGTTCAGGCACGTTGAGCCCATTGAATTTTTTTTTTTGTCACAAGTGATTGAAAAATGACATAAAATAAAAAAAAATTCAGCCAAAAGTTATCACTTAATTATATATTGCTCACAAGTGCCATGGTTATATGTGGTATTACACCCCAAAATACATTCTGCTGCTTCTCCTGAGCATGGGGATACCTCATATGTGAGACTTTTTGGGAGCCTAGCCACGTACAGGACCCCAAAAACAAAGCACCGCCTTCAGGATTTCTAAGGCCATAAAAAGCCAAGATAGCACAAAACCCCCCCAAATGACCCCATTTTGGAAAGTAGACACCCAAGCTGTTTGCTGATGGGCATGTTGAGTCCATAGAATATTTTATATTTTGCCATAAATTGCAGGAAAATTACAACAAAAAAAATAAAAACAATTTTCACAAAGTTGTGACTAAATGATCTATTTCTCAAACATGCCATGGGCATATGTGAAATTACACCCTGAAATACATTCTGCTGCTTCTCCTGAGTACAGGGATACCACATGTATGAGACATTTTCTGAGAAGCATGTTGAGTATTTTTCAGATCTTGCTTTTTGTCATAAAGTTTTGAAAATTGAAAAAAGAAAAAAAAAATTATTTTCTTTCTTAATTTTCCAAAAAAATCTGAAAAATACTCATTATGCCTCTTAGCAAATACATTGGGGTGTCTACTTTCCAAAATGGGGTCATTTGGGGGGGGGGGGGTTGTGCTATGTGGACATTTCAGGGCCTCCGTAACTGTGATAGGTAGTGAGGAATAAAATCACAATTTAACGCCTTTAGAAAGCCTGAAGGCGGTGATTGGTTTTTGGGGTCCTGTATGCGGCTACGCTCCTAAAAAGTCTCACACATGTGCTATTCCCATACACCGGAGAAGCAGCAGAATGTATTTTGGGGTGTAATTCCACATATATCCATGCCATGTTTGAACAATGTATCATTTAGCGACAACATTTTGTGTAAAAAAAAAATTTAAATGGTAATATTCCCAAACCACGTGGCAAAAGATAAAACATTCCATGAACAAAATATGCCTCTCAGCAAAAAGATTGAAGTATCTTCTTTCCAAAATGGGGTCATTTGTGGGGGTTTAGTCCTATCTTAATATTTCAGGGCCTCTGAAACTGTGATAGGCAGTGAGGAATTGAAACCACCATTTTTTTACGCCCTAAGGCCGCGTACACACGGGCAAACTGTCCGTCCAACTAAGTCCGTCAGACAATCCGACAGACAGTCCGTCCTACTTTTGAATGAACGGACTTGACCACACACGATGAACAGACAGTCCGCCGAAAGCTTGCGCGATGACGTACAGCACGTACGACGGGACTAGAAATAGGAAGTCCAAGACACAGCAAAGCACCCTTTGGGCTCCTTCTGCTGACTTTGCGTTAGTAGAAGTTTGGTTAGAGACGATTCGCGCTTTTCAGACTTCAGCTTAATTTGTCCGTTTACTGCGGTGCAGTCTACCTGTGAGGTTTGTATCTGTCTTTCGGTACGCGTGGATCAGTTGGTACTTGTTGTTAGGCGCTTCTGGTCCGCTCGTTTCTGGGTTTCAGGTCGTTCTTCATAGGTCTGGCTGTTCTTCAGTGCGTTCAGTTGAGCTTGTTTGTCCAGCCGACCGTTTCAAAGCCATGGAGAGTGGACGTACTCGGGAACGAGTTCGTGCTATATTGGGGCTTGGTGTTGGGGTTAATACTTTGACCCGAGCCCAGTCTGTAAACAGGGTGAGGAGGAGTTCATGGACAAAGAATTGATTGCGCCAGCGTGACCAATTCTCGCATATGCCTTTACTCCGTGAGATCCGTGAGAATAATCCTGATGATTTCAGGAATTATCTCAGGATGACGGACCCCGTTTTTCACCGTCTGCTGGCTTTGCTGACCCCTTATATCAGCAGGCAGGATACCTGCATGCGGCAAGCCATCACTCCGGAGAAGAGGCTCGTCGCCACGTTGCACTACTTGGCGACAGGGAGAAGCCTTCAGGACCTCAAGTTCTCGACAGGCATCTCCCCCCAGGCTCTGGGGATCATTATTCCAGAGACCTGTTCTGCCATTATTCGGGTCCTGCAGAAGGAATATATGAAGGTAAGTTTGTTCTTTTAATATTGCATTATATGCATTGTATGTTTGTATTCATTTCATCATGACTTTTAATATCCATGACAGGAATATGATGTGAATGTCCCCTTTATATGAATGCATGCATTATTTTTTATTTTTTATTTTTGATGGGGTTTTTTTTTTTTTTTTTGTGTCATTTTTTTTTTAGCTTTTTACCTTTTTGTGTCCCACGTGCATATTTGCTTTCACTAACGTCCTCAGCATGCAATCCTGGGCCCCTATACACCCACAGCCGAGACTGTTTTTCTCTATAATTCATATTGTCAGCTTCATTGTATTATTTTACTGCCCCCCCACCCTTTGTATACTCTTTGTATACACCCTGTGTGTATATATATATATATATATATATATATATATATATATGGATTGTATACTCATTAATTAGTCCCCCACTCAAATTGGTTGCAGGTATTGTCTACTCATTAATTAGTCTCCCCACCCCACTCAAATTGGTTGCAGGGATTGTCTACTCATTAATTAGTCCCCCCACCCAACTCAAATTGGTTGCAGGTATTGTCTACTCATTAATTAGTCCCCCCACCCCACTCAAATTGGTTGCAGGTATTGTCTACTCATTAATTAGTCCCCCCACCCAACTCAAATTGGTTGCAGGTATTGTCTACTCATTAATTAGTCCCCCCACCCCACTCAAATTGGTTGCAGGGATTGTCTACTCATTAATTAGTCCCCCCACCCAACTCAAATTGGTTGCAGGGATGGTCTACTCATTAATTAGTCCCCCCACCCAACTCAAATTGGTTGCAGGGATTGTCTACTCATTAATTAGTCCCCCCACCCAACTCAAATTGGTTGCAGGTATTGTCTACTCATTAATTAGTCCCCCAACCCCACTCAAATTGGTTGCAGGTATTGTCTACTCATTAATTAGTCCCCCCACCCCACTCAAATTGGTTGCAGGTATTGTCTACTCATTAATTAGTCCCCCCACCCCACTCAAATTGGTTGCAGGTATTGTCTACTCATTAATTAGTCCCCCCACCCAACTAAAATTGGTTGCAGGGATTGTCTACTCATTAATTAGTCCCCCCACCCAACTCAAATTGGTTGCAGATATTGTCTACTCATTAATTAGTCCCCCCACCCCACTCAAATTGGTTGCAGGTATTGTCTACTCATTAATTAGTCCCCCCACCCAACTCAAATTGGTTGCAGGTATTGTCTACTCATTAATTAGTCCCCCCACCCCACTCAAATTGGTTGCAGGGATTGTCTACTCATTAATTAGTCCCCCCACCCCACTCAAATTGGTTGCAGGTATTGTCTACTCATTAATTAGTCCCCCCACCCAACTCAAATTGGTTGCAGGTATTGTCTACTCATTAATTAGTCCCCCCACCCCACTCAAATTGGTTGCAGGTATTGTCTACTCATTAATTAGTCCCCCCACCCCACTCAAATTGATTGCAGGGATTGTCTACTCATTAATTAGTCCCCCCACCCAACTCAAATTGGTTGCAGGTATTGTCTACTCATTAATTAGTCCCCCCACCCCACTCAAATTGGTTGCAGGTATTGTCTACTCATTAATTAGTCCCCCCACCCCACTCAAATTGGTTGCAGGGATTGTCTACTCATTAATTAGTCCCCCCACCCAACTCAAATTGGTTGCAGGTATTGTCTACTCATTAATTAGTCCCCCCACCCCACTCAAATTGGTTGCAGGTATTGTCTACTCATTAATTAGTCCCCCCACCCCACTCAAATTGGTTGCAGGGATTGTCTACTCATTAATTAGTCCCCCCACCCCACTCAAATTGGTTGCAGGTATTGTCTACTCATTAATTAGTCCCCCACCCCACTCACCCACCTAACTTATGTCCCCTGGTCCATCAGAGGGCTGAGTAATCTGTGAATTGGGCTGTCTGTTTTTTTTTTTTGGCAGAAATTTTTTTTCAATATTTCTGTTTAACTGTTGTTCCAAAATGTTTTTGAGTTTTATTTGTTATGAATTGTTTTGATTTAATGACTAATTTTTATTTTTTTCCTGTGTTTGACTCCCCAGTTTCCTTCCACGCCACAGGAATGGCAGACTGTGGCTTCCCAATTCGCTGCCCGTTGGGACTTTCCCAACTGCGGAGGGGCGATCGACGGGAAACATGTGAGGATTGTGCCCCCACCCCATTCGGGGTCCTACTATTGGAATTATAAGGGGTTCCATAGTGTGGTGCTAATGGCGGTGGTGTCAGCACAATGTGACTTTCTTTATGTGGATGTGGGAAAGAACGGCCGGATGTTTGGCGGAGGAGTCTTTAGGCAGACCGAGTTCTGCCACCGTCTCATCACTGGTGGCCTGGACTTGCCACCAGATGCCGAGAATGTGGAGGGTCTACCGTTTGTGTTTCTAGCTGATGAAGCGTTCGGTCTGAGTGACCATCTGATGAAACCCTTCCCCCAAAGGACCCTCACCCCGGAGAGGAGTGTTTTTAATTACCGTCTGGCCAGAGCAAGAAGGGTTGTGGAGAATGCCTTTGGCATTATGGCCAGCCGGTTCCGTCTGTTACTGACAGCGATCAACTTAGCAGAGTATAAACTGAACTATGTGATTCTTTGCTGCTGCATTTTGCACAATTTTCTCCGCAAACTTTCAGGGAACCAGTACCTGCAACCTCTTGGGCCTGAGGCAGGACTAATATTACCAGAACTCACAGGGCTGGATCATGCCCTTCCTGGCTTAGCCCCCCAAACAGCAGGTGAGGTGCGTGACCGGTATGTCAGCTATTTTAATGGTAGGGGGGCTATTCCAATGCCAGCTGACCAATAAAAATGTATTTTTCTTGAAATATGTATTGTCTGTTCAAATTTTTAAGTTTGGTTCTTGTTTGCTTTTCACGGTGCTTGTCTCCTACATTCTCCTAATTCAGGGATATGCAATTGGCCAACCTCCAGCTGGTGCAAAACTACAAGTCAATCATGCCTCTGGGTCTCATGCTTGTGGCTGTCAGTCTTGCTATGCTTCATGGGACTTGGAGTTCTGCAACAGCTGGATTTCCACTAATTGCATATTCCTGTCCTAGTGCATTTGTATTGCAAAGTGGTTTTTGCCAATAGTAAATAAGGCCCTTTGTGACAGAAAACACAAAATGACTTCCCAAACTGGTATTGAGTATTGAAAGAAGTACACACACACACACACATCTTTTTTTTGGAATTTTTAATAGTGCACATTCCAACCAGTGCCTCTTTTTTAGATATTTTTCTTTTTGTTTTGTTTTTTTTTGTAAAAATTTTTTTTTTTTTGGAAACATATAAATATATAGATATATCTATATATATATATATCTATAAAATAAAATTATAAAAAAAATACATAAAATCTAATTTTGAACTATTTACAGAAAACAAGGGGTAAAGCCAAATTTTGAAGATGCACACCAAAAATTGGTAATGTCAACATGTGCTATCTACCATCATGAGTGATCAATGGACGTGTTTGGTGGGTGCAATCCCTTCCTCTCACATACTAGAATGAGGAAGGGTTTGCAAACACCAAATGCGTACATTGCGATCCTCTGATGGCACATAGCACATGTTGACACACCGTGTGCATCTTCAAAATTTGGCCTCTAAAAACAATGTTTTAAAAACATTAAAAACTTTTTGACAAGGAAATGAAGAACATGATCTTTCGTTTTAGGGAAAAGGGGCTTAGATTCTCCCTAAAACATCGATCATGTTCTTCATTTCCTGCCTCATAGTGTCCAGTTGTTGTTGCATGGCATGGATTTGTTGTTGCATGGCATGGATGTTGTTCTCCATCAAATCAATCCTGCCATTCCAGGCCATGATCTGACCAATGAGTCTCTGGGCACTATCGGTCGTAAATGGCTCCGCGGCTTGTCCTTCCACAACCAGATCATCACCTAAAAACATGTGTATATAAAAAATTGGTTAAAATATACAGCCATTAATTGTTTACCTTAAGCTGGGTTGTCAGACACTCACTTTGTGGGGTGCGTATCTCCACCACCTCTTCCTCCTCTACATCTAGCCCTGGGCTGGGCTGATCCAGCTCGGACACTGGGCTGGGCTGCTCCCTCTCGGACACTGGGCTGGGCAGCTCCATCTCGGACACGGGGCTTGGGCTAACTGCCCAATCAGGCTGGTGAGGTCGGGGGGGCCTGGGCTGCTCCGCCTCTTGTCTGAGTCTTTGTTCCCCTATGAGAATGAAAAAACCAAAAAAAAGGTATACTTTTAAGCATAGTGATATTTGAGTTCAGAAATTGGAATCTGAAACATTGGTTTGAAGTGGTGTACAATTACTAGCTGGTTATTACAAGATCCTAGTTTAATACATCATTAAAATGATATTTTAATGACTAAAAAAAGGGCCATGTACAAGTTTGGGCCGGATGCGATGCGAATTCAGCCATACTATATGTATGGCTGAAATCGCATCACACAGAGATCACATGTGATTTGCACTGCAGTGCGGTGCAAATCACATTCGATCTCATACATTGCAGCAATGTGAACCTAGCCTTTAACCAAACTGTGATACTTTATATCTTTTGTCCAAGTTTCACAGACGGACACACTCGAATCATCCCCTGGAGTACCTGTGTGTGATTATGTCAAAAAATGTTCTATGATGTCCCAAACTACACTAAATGATTCCCAGTCCAGATGTTGAACCAGCATTTTATCTATCTATCTATCTATCTGTCTATCTATCTATCTATCTGTCTATCTATCTCATTTTTTTATGGAGACTACATTACACTGAATAAATTTATGAAACTTTTAAAAAATTTATATCCTAAACTGAGTGTGACAATTCAGTTTATCATGAACAATACCAAAAAATTAATAACTAATTAAAATCTAATCAAACACCAGATAAATTTACACCATATACAAATCCATGCTATTTACATCCACATATACGAACAAGCATATTCACTCATTACATGAACTATTAACCACACGAACGATCAAATTCGCCAGATTTACAAATATATCGTATACCTATACGAACGATTATGTCCGACAGTCACGATAAACGCGGAGTTTACTCACTTTTTTTCAGGGCCTTTTTGATTTGATGGTATTGGTCCGGCTCCCTGGATTTGATGTCGGACCATCGTTTCCGGAGCTGATCCTTGCCTCTTCGGACCCCAAATTTGCTGTGCAAAGTTTCGGCAACTATATCCATGATGCCGTTTTTGCGGATATTGGGTTTGGGATATGGGCCATTTTCCCCATCGTAATCCTCCCTTCTCAATATATCCACCATCTCCACCATCTCTTCAAAGGCCATGTTTGTGGCCTTATATCTCTTCCTTGCTCCGGAAGCATGTGGTTGAGGGCTTTCCTCCGCGCTGCTCACTGAAATTCCGTCCGCCATTTTCACCTATCAATCTCCCACAGCGGAACGAGGGTAAAAGGGGCGGGGAAATACGCTCACACGGAACGTCAGGGGCGGGCAACATAGGCGACGCAGGCGGAGCTTGAACGCATGCGCTGTATATAAAGCGTTACCGCGAGGCCGTACGTTTGTCCGAACGGAAGCAGCGAGTGCTACACGCGACGGTAAGATGCTTATCTTTTTATTTTGTTTTAATTTTAAGCCTGCGTTAGGAATGTATATAGTGAGATTTCACCTTGTTGATGGTTAATTGATTTTTATGTGGGTTGGTGGTTGAGTGGGGTTGGTGTTTTGTGTGGTAGTGTGGGGGTGGGTGTATGGGGGGGGTAGTGTGTGTGTGTGTGGGGGTAGTGTGTGTGTGTGGGGGGGGGGTAGTGTGTGTGTGTGGGGGGGTAGTGTGTGTGGGGGGGTAGTGTGTGTGGGGGTAGTGTGGGTGTGTGGGGGTAGTGTGTGTGTGGGGGGTAGCGTGTGTGGTAGTGTGTGTGTGGTAGTGTGTGTGTGGGTGTAGTGTGGGTCTCGCCTATATTGTCACAATATAAATAGTGTGCATTTGGTCTGACATTCGTTTTTTTTTTTTTTTTTGTTTTTGTTTTTCAGAAATCAAAATGCAAAAGTATAACCCAGACCCCTTTAAGGAGGAGGCCTTCCTCTCCACATTTATCGACATATTAGAGTCACACAGGAGCCTGTGGGATTCCAAACACCCACAATATTCCAGCCGTCCTGGCCGGAGGAAGACACTGGGGACAATTTTGACGTTTGTGCAAACCCAACTCCCCCAGGCAGACATTGACTTTGTGAGCAACAAAATTCAGAACCTGCATAATGTGTATAGGCGGGAGCGCAAAAAGGTCCTAGACTCCCAAACATCAGGAGCAGCAGCAGGTCAGATCTATGTACCTAGGCTGTGGTATTACGACATGCTGCGTTTTCTGGATGACACGTCAGAAGCCAGGCAGTCACTTTCTACTCCTCCGTCTACCCTTCCCTCCACCCTTCCCTCCACCTCAGGTGAGCCATCCCTGGAAGATCCAGACCCTTCCTTGCTGGATGAAGTTGATGCGCCCAGCTGGAGCCAGGTATATTTTAGTTTCTAAAGTTAGGATTGCTCAAATATTAATGATGTAAAGTTCAATGTTTGAATTGCTTCCAAATCTAGGATTTCATCACAAATTAAATTAGATATAAGGATACAGTAGTTTCCACAAATGTGGCTCAAATCTTGGTGAACTGATGGAAAAATGATGGTGTCAAAATGATAGCCTTTTGTATTTCAAGACAAATGTATTTGCAAGTGAGAACTGTAAAATTGTTAGCGATTGATGATTTCAAAATATAGACATATTTTAGTTATTGATTTCTTTGTTTTTTACACAGGATGAGCTCACCCAGGAGGAGGCTGGGACCAGTGGTATGGAGGAGGAGGCCGGGACCAGCCACACACAGGAGCTAGCTGGGCCCAGCAGGAGTCGGACCGAAAGCCAGGTCCCTCCCCTCTGCCTAGCCAGCAAAAGGCCCAGGAGGATGACACGGACAGAGGGGGAGTCATTGGCACTTATACTCCAAGCCACCCAAGTGCTGAGCAAACCCCCCAATCCTGAGGAGGCCTACGGTACATACTTGGCAAGCAAGTTGCTAGAAATGGAGAAGGCACAGCGCAACTTGTGCGAAGCCATTTTTTTTGATGCGATTCAACGGGGTCTGAAGGGTGAGCTAACACCGACCACCAGACTGTATAACACAGACCCTACTGCTCCTCCTCCTCCTCCTCCTCCTCCTCCTCCTCCTCCTACCACAAGTCCACCACCAGAGGCACAGCCTCCAGCGAAGGGTGGAGGGAAGACTAGACGGAAGAGTCGGAAGTGACTGCCTGGCTTCAGTCTGCTCTGACAGAAGACGCAGGCTGTTGTAGTACCACAGTCTGGTCTGCTGTTCCTGGTCTGTGGGATTCTAGGACCATGTTGTGCTCCCTATTTACATGTTACACAGGTTCTGAATTTTGGTGGCCACTCACTTGATGTGTGCCTGGGGGACAAAAGGCTTCACAAACTTCAAAATTGTCTCCAGTGTTGCCTCCCTCTTGATTTAGTTTTGTTCTGACGAAAAATAAATATTTATTATTTCCAAAAATATTGTATGTTTTTTTTGTTTTGTTATTTTGGCTTAAAAAAACTGAGTTTATTTGTGAGTAGGCAGGTACATGTCAAAAGACTCTGGGGGTTATTTACAAAACACACGTTCATGTTAATAGAAATATGCTAACTTCAAGTGCAATTTTTAAAGCACTGCAAGTGCACTTGGAAGTGCAGTCGCTGTAAATTTGAGGCTTAACATTTGAAATGAGGGGAAGCTCTGCTGATTTTGAACATTCAATCATGTGTAAGCTAAAATGCTGGTTTGGGTATCTATCTATCTATCTATCTATCTATCTATCTCTACTTACATAGTCCTGCTTGGCCAAAAAAAACGCAAGTCCATCTTGTTTTAAACCCCCTCTCCCCCCCCCCCCCACAAAAAAAATAAAAATAAATAAATAAATAATTTTTAACTGACAATAGTAGTTCCAAAAATATATAGTAATATATAAATTCTATAATTTTTTAAAATATATATATATATATATATATATATATATATTTTTTTTTTTTTTTTGTTTTTGTTTTTTTTATATATTTTTTTTTTTTTTTTTTTTTAAATATTTTTATAAAATTGGAATATTAATCATAGGATGAGGATGAATAAAAACATTTGGGATAACTCTGTGTGAATATAAGCAGCAAAGCTACTTCACTTTTCTTGCATTATGAAGAAGAAAAGAACGGGCTATATTAAAAAAACACAAAATTAGCAGCATGACGAATATGCTAGCTTCAATACGAACACTAGTTTTACAAGACCGAGCGCTTAAGCCCTGTCCGTCCTGTAAATCCTTTCTGGGCATGCGTCATACTTAGTCCGTCCAACTTGCCTACTCACGAGCGGACTGTCCGCTGAAACCAAAGTTGGACGGACAATATTCCGTAAATTCCGAAAGACTTAGTCCGCCAGACTGTCCGCTGAAAAAGTCCGCTGAAGCCCACACACGAGCGGATTGTCCGCTGAAACGCGTTTCAGCGGACCAAGTCCGTCAGACAGTCCGCCCGTGCGTACGCGGCCTTAAAAAGCCTGAAGGCAGTGATCGGATTTCGGGGTCCTGTACACGCTAGGCTCCCAAAAAGTCTCACATATGTGGTATCCCCGTCCTCCGGAGAAGCGGCAGAATGTATTTTGGGGTGTAATTCCACATATAATACAAAAATATAAAAAGCTGCGCCAACCCTCTAACCAAAAAAAGAAGAAATAAAATTATATGTAAATAAAATATAAATAATTAATATATAAATAATTATAATTAAATAAAACACCTCAAGTGCATATAAATCAGAAAATGCATAAAAACTGACAATGCAAAAAAATCCGTTCATAGAAAGTTCATAAATGTGTCCATATGATCAGCAATTGTTTTCTTCAATGGAGACACCACAGTGATTCAACACACTCAGAATGCGCACAAGTGCCCGTCACCGTATAGTGAGTGCGCTTACCAGAGGGTATATAGGTTGGAGCGTTGTAATTAGATGGTAGATCGCACCAAAATAATCCTCCTTATGATGGGTCCGCTCTCCTCATCACAACAGCACTCCCAAGAGAATATTCTATTCCATGGTCCCAAAAATGGTACTCAGTGGCCCCCAGGGAAAAGAAGGAACATGGTGTCCGGCGGTCGGTGGGTCTGCTAAGAATGAGGTGTGAGCTGTATTGGCTGGTCCGCTGACTACAGACTCCGGCTGGAAGGAGGACGCTCCAACACTGACCCGCCGGGTGGACCCATCATAAGGAGGATTATTTTGGTGCGATCTACCATCTAATTACAACGCTCCAACCTATATACCCTCTGGTAAGCGCACTCACTATACGGTGATGGGCACTTGTGCGCATTCTGAGTGTGTTGAATCACTGTGGTGTCTCCATTGAAGAAAACAATTGCTGATCATATGGACACATTTATGAACTTTCTATGAACGGATTTTTTTGCATTGTCAGTTTTTATGCATTTTCTGATTTATATGCACTTGAGGTGTTTTATTTAATTATAATTATTTATATATTAATTATTTATATTTTATTTACATATAATTTTATTTCTTCTTTTTTTGGTTAGAGGGTTGGCGCAGCTTTTTATATTTTTGTATTATTGTTGGGTGTTCATATCACATTTATTTGCTGCTGCCTATACTACACACTGTTAGTTTGTTTTTCACTATTTTTACCTAAGCGCGGTTTATACTTTTTCCAATTCCACATATAACCATGCCATGTTTGAACAATATATCATTTAGTGACAACTTTGTGCAAAACAAAAAAAAAAAGAAAGTGTAATTTTTCCGAAACTTGTGGCATGGACTCAACATGCCTATCAGCAAATAGCTTGGGGTGTCTACTTTCCAAAAGTGGGTAATTTGGGGGGTTGAACTGTCCTAGCATTTGATGCACAACATTTAGAAGCTATTGTCACACATCACCCTCTCTTCTAACTACTTAAAGGCAAAAGCCCTGACACTTTTTGTTTACATGAAAAATAAAAATATTTTGCAAGAAAATTACTTTGAACCCCCAAACGTTTATATATTTTTTAAAGCAAAGGTCCTACAGATTAAAATGGTGGATGTTGCAATTTTTTTTAATTTATTTTTTTTGCACAGTATTTGCGCAGTGATTTTTCAAAGAAAAAATTTTTGGGGAAAAAAAACACACTTTTTTCAATTTTAATGCACTAAAACACACTATATTGCCCAAATGTTTGATGAAATAAAAAAAAGAGTCCATGGATATCAAACACGACATGCTTTAAAATTGCGCACATACGTGCAGCGTCAACAAACTACATACATTTTTAAAAGCCTTTACAGGTTACCATTTTACATTTACAGAGGAGGTTTACTGCTAAAATTACTGCACTCGATCTGACCTTCATGGTGATACCTTACATGCATGGTGCAATTGCTGTTTACATATGACACCAGACTGATGCTTGCGTTCGCCCTTGCACATGAGCACGGGGGGATAGGGGTGCTTTTTTTTTTTTAACTATTCCTTTCATTATCTCAGGGAATGTAAATATCCCCTATGATAGCAATAGGTAGTGACAGGTACTCTTTTTTTGAAAAAATTGGGACCTTAGATCTCTCCTCTGCCCTCAAAGCATCTAACCACACAAGGATCGATGTGATAAAATGCTTTGCCAATTTCCCAATGGCGCTGTTTATATCCGGCGAAACCTAAGTCATGAAATGCTCGTAGCTTCTGGTTTATTAGGCCATAGAGATGATTGGAGCCATTCTGGTCTCTGATCAGCTCTATGGTCAGCTGGCGGAACCACCAGCTGCATTCTCGGGTTCCCTGTTGGGATTTTCCCTCCCACTGCTGGTAAAAGCAATCTAGAGGCTAATTAGCCACTAGGATTGCTTTCACATGAAAGCCGACCGCTGGCTGAAAAGAATGATACCAAGACGATACCTAAACCTGCAGGCATCATTCCGATTCACTCACCAGTTTGTTGCTGGTCCTTGTTGGGCATACATTGGGGGTTATTTACGAAAGGACAATCCACTTTGCACCGAAAGTGCACTTGGAAGTAAAATCGCTGTAGATCCAAAGGGGACATGCAAGGAAAAAAAAACAGAATTTTAGCTTGCACATGATTGGATGATAAAATCAGCAGATCTTCCAATATTCCACTCATTTCAGATCTACCCTTTAGATTTAGAGCGACTTCACTTCTAAGTGCACTTGCAGTGCAAAGCAGATTTGCCTTTCGTAAATAACCCCCCATTGTAATGTTCTTTTTTCATGCAGCCTGCGGGCTGAACGGAAAAAAGAGATTGATCGGTGGCTATGCCCATCATCAGAATACTGCCCTTCATCCACCACTTCTAATGATGGACATACATGCACCATTTTTTTTTATTTTTAACTGTGGTGGTGAAATCACCTCCTACAGCGCAGGAGTCACTGATTTAAGTATTGTGGGAGCAAATGCTGTTGCTGTCAAGATAAATAAATCAGTGCTGCAGCTGAATGGTGTACCTGCTAAGTAAATGATGGTTAACAATAAAGCAAAGTAACATTACAGTATAACAGTAAGACATACTATACCGATAATAGATCATATGATCAACTGTCACTCCATGTTGTAATCTACCCTCCATTTTAAAAGCTTGTTTTTAAAGAATGTACGTGCCTTATCTTAGGCCGCGTACACACGGGCGGATTGTCTGCCCAACTAAGTTCGTCAGACAATCCGACAGACAGTCCGTCCAACTTTTGAATGAACTGACTTGACCACACACGATGAACAGACAGTCCGCTGAAAGCTTGCGCGATGACGTGTACAGCACGTACGACGGGACTAGAAATACGACGTCCAATACACTGCAATGCAACCTTCGGCGTGTAAATCCTTTCTGAGCATGCGCCATACTTAGTCCGTCCAACTTGCCTACACACGAGCGGACTGTCCGCTGAAACCAAGTTTGGACGGACAAAATTACGGAAATTCCGAAAGACTTAGTCCGTCAGACTGTCCGCTGAAAAAGTCCGCTGAAGCCCACACACGAGCGGATTGTCCGCTGAAACACGTTTCAGCGGACTAAGTTGGGCAGACAATCCGCCCGTGTGTACGCGGCCTTACACTTCTTTCTTGTTAGAGTTCTAGACTTTTTGTTTGAGCCAAGTTTTAATTAAGAATTTCACTGTATGACTCATTGTGTTTAGGCTGACTCTAGGTAGTTAATGTAGCGGCAACATTTTGGACAAGGTGTCTGCTATGTACAAATTTTGTTTTTTCCTCAGAACAGTAAAGGGCTTCTGAGGGCCGATTGTGTAGGTTTAACTTTGGTATCAGTTTGGGTGGGCTGTGTTAGAGTTCTGCCTGGTCATGTGTACAGTTAGGTGCACATGACAGGCCCAGAACCAGGCCTGGTTAGACGCTTTAGGTAACCGCGTTCCCCGGAGCCAATCAGTGGGTGCGTCTGGCCCCGCTGAGGAGTCTGGGGAAGGGTACTTAAGATGTTGAAGTCACGTGTTCAGGGTTCGTTTGTGAGGCCAGAGCTGTCTGTTCCTGGATCTGGGCCGGGGTAGCCCCGCAAAGTCCTATGGGATGAAACGCGTAGGGTGTGGTAGTCATGTTCCCTGTATTGCTCGTTTTTTATGTGATCGCGGTTTTATTTCGAAAATATATTTTTTATCCTGTGTTTTGCTGATTTTATGCCAATAAACAGCCATCCGTTATTTTTCATCTACACTATGGGAAGCTGTTTTTGTTCTCTATATGATCTTCTATATGAGTTCGGATCCACCCATCATGTTTGGTTTGAGTTGAGTTTTCCTCACATCCATTCCATCGGGACCTTGGAGAAATAGGAACCCTGGGGACGTCACAGATCATTCCTCCTTGGATTAGAGGGTTTACAGTAACTTCAATGGCTGATAGCTCCGTGGAGATCCATTCATCTCTATATGTATGCTTGACCTCATGGTTCCCGTAAGAGTATCCATCTTGTTTGCTTCTATTTAGAATCCACTGCTTTTGAATGTCTTCAAGATCACCTTCCAGCCTTCACATTTTGTGCAAAATCACATCCTATGTCCTATAAGGATTCGAAAGACTTCTTCTATTCACTTAACATTTGAACTTTATTTTTTTCTTTATTTGTCATATGTGTTTCCCACGGTATATTTTAGCGCTACATTATATTGTGTTAGTTTTGCACACAAAAGCTGCCTGTTGTATATGTCATTGGGGTCTCCAGAATTCTGACGGGGTTGCTGTGGATTACTAATGGTGGTCAGGTGTCCAGTAATTTATGCTATCAGATGGGGGCTCGTCCTTGTTAAAACAGTGATTCCACGATAAGTTAATAGTTTGTCTTATCTGACGAACTGTTTCCTTGCCTCGGATAAAGCTTTAGAACTGTTTAAATTGTATCGAAATGAGACAGACCATGCCTACATAGACTAATATAGAAAAGGGTGTTTGGCAGACCTAATTAAGTCCCTTTGGAAAGGATACTAATATAGACAAAGGTTTTTGGCAGACCTATTTAAGTCCTTTTGGAAAGGACACAAATATTTAAACAGTACTGTTTACTCCTTGTGGGAAGGAGAATAGTCTAGGAGGTAAATCCACGGCGACCCAAAACTTTTCTGCTTATTCTTTCTGTCGCTTAGACATATAAGATCATTTGTTGCGTGGATCAGACAATTGTAAGGTAAGACAATCGTTCCCCACTGTCAATATGGGTCAAAAAATAAGGTAAAGAAGTTCCTCCCCCCTCCTCCCAACCCTGGGGAAACATGTAAAGTTTATGCAGCTAGGGTTTGTGGTACAGATTGTGAGTTCATAGTCCCCTGGCTATCAAATCTATCGGGGTGGATTGAAACTATGCATACCTCTGATCCTTTCCTCTGGGATGGTGATAAAGATAGTTCCAATACGGATATGGTAAAAAGATGTTTAGGAAATAAAAAAAAAGGCATTTCCCTGGTACTCTAGGGACCCGCAATGGCTTATATGAGACAAGGAGGGGAGGAGAACTGGTTAGAAATATGCCCCGTATTGGTTTCAGGGGGATAATAAGAAACAAAAGAAACCCAACAAATGTTTAAGTAAGGAGTATTATGAGAGAAAGCACAGGGAAGAGGCAGATAAGCAGAGACCAGACCCAACTGCCCGCCCCCTCCCCCTTCTATTTAACCCTCCACCATACACAAACAAAATCTATCCCAGTCTCACAAAAGAAGATAGATCTTACACACAAGAAGACATGCACCTGATTATTGATAGAATAATCAGACACACAACTGCATGGAACTGGGTTCATGTACCAACCATAGCTGTAATACAAGACAGGGACACCAAAGCAACAGATTATGGGCTTAACACGGAAGGTGTGAGGAAGAAAATGTGGGAAGAAATTGAGAAAGAAATGAAAGTGCTTTTAAAAAATAAGTCTTCCCTCCCCACTGCTATAGCATGCAAACAAAAGTCAAGTGAATCAGTATTGGATTTTTGGAAGAGATTCATGGATACCTGGACTCAAGAGGCTGGGTTATCCTTGCAGGCAGATATGACTAATCTGACGATTCAGACTTACATCTCTAACCTGAAACAAAAGATGGACTGTCAGAAACCATGAATCAGACTGAGACAGAAGTACAATTAAATCACACTTGTTTATTAATAAAAATAAAAAGGTAAATAGAAAAAGCATAGTCAAGCATAGCCAGAGTCCAGTAACCAGATTGGGTAGTCAGCCAGGCCAGAAGTTAGGGGTCCAAGTAGAGCAACAGAAAGCAGGAAAAGGAGCCAGAAGGGATGTTAGCAAGCCAGTCTTTAAACAAACAGCAGGAGATGGTTTCTAGTGATGTGACCAAGGCGAAGGCAGAGGTGAAGTGAGCTGGAAGGCTTTAAGTAGGCAGGTCAGACAAGCATCATCAGGAACAGCTGGTAACTATGGAGAGAGAAGAGAGCTGGCAAATAGCTGACAGCTGAGCGGCCAGCCCAGAGAAGGAAGGGCTAAGCCAGCCCTGACATGGGCTTAATCGTCAGGCAAATGATTTCTGAATGGCCAACAAGTACTTTGGATGTTTTTCAGAAACCATTAACAGAAAAGGATGCTGCAGGATGTTTTGATATAGCAAACGAAAAACCAGTAAGTGCTCATTACCAAGGAGGGGCACAGCAAATGCCTCTCCATGGTAATGTAAGGCAGTTGGGAAGAGGAAGAGGATTTTCTAGGGGTCCTCAGCAGTTCAGAACCAGTTGCTTCAACCTTTCAATCAACAAAATAGTCAAGCCCCTGCCCAAATACAGAACCCTCAGCAAAATCAGGGAGTGAAATACCCCATTCAGTGGACCCAGCTTAAGCCACAACAGCGAAGCTGCCCAGGGGGTAGTATCCCAGCATTTCCCCTTATCTCTCGCTCCTTTGACGAACAACCAATAGTGACTCTGCATGTTCAGGGAAAGTTAACCCATTTCCTCTTGGATTCAGGAGCTACTCGTAGTACCCTCAGTAAGGACTACTACAGAGGAGAGACAACAAATGCTGAGGCTTCAATGGGAATTAATAGAATACTCACCAAAACTTTCAAAACCCCTCCTAGTAGTAAATGTAGAACGCGGATCAGTGTTGTTGTACACAGTTTCAGGATAATACCAAACTGCCCTGTCAATCTCTTGGGGAGAGGCTTACTAGGTAAGTAGAGATACCCAAAGAGGTGTGATTGCTCATTATAAAAAGATCCCCATATGGCCCATAATGTTGGAAGCTGAAGTGCAGGAGTATGGTCAGAGAGTGCTATATATGTAGGGCTCATCTCCTGTACCCTATACAAGGCCACCCTCAAAGAATGGGCACAACCCATACCAGCCATATAGATTCCCTTGTAGTCTACTCAGTGGTCCGCCAGGCAACCCTGCAGTCCTGGACACCTCGTCATGCTTCTGTCGTACTATGATTTGTTGTTGTGTAGTCCAAGCCAGATTGCATGCAAGGAGAATGGTTTATATCTGTTACATTGGTCAACAGATGATGGTCACAAGGTTTCTAAGAAAAGGCTACAATGGTGTCAGTAGACTGTTGAATACCTTGGTTTTGTACTCTCCAAAGGAGAAAGGAAAATTAGTTACAAAAGAGCTGCAGCTCTCAATGGCTCTGCCCCGCCCACTCACTAAGAAGGACATGCTATCCTTTCTTGGTATGACTGGTTACTGCCTCCAATGGATACCTGTGTCACGGATGTTATACATAAACATCCAAGCAGGTAGTCAGATCGCTGGGCTGCACCAAGGAATAGGGACAACAAATTTATGTATGTATATATATATATATATATATATATATATATATATATATATATATAG
Organism: Lithobates pipiens; assembly: GCF_037356315.1. NCBI lineage: Eukaryota > Metazoa > Chordata > Amphibia > Anura > Ranidae > Lithobates > Lithobates pipiens. Next base: position 178,775,071 of record NW_027507785.1, read on the forward strand.
TGACAGTACAGTTCCCTGTCCTAGTAATTGTCGCCCAGGGTTCTCAAATAGACAGGTTGAGGGGCTCCAGGAGTATTTAATGTGGAGGAATCTGTTTTATCAGTTTCCTCCAAAGTTTGTAAAATCCACTTGGGGACCTGGAGCCCGGAGATTCCATAGCGTTATGGGTGGGATGGAATCTACAATCCTGGGACTGGGTTTTTGGAACAGCCTGGAGTCTGGCTGGTTGATTGAGCAGGTGGGTCCTGGGCTTATAGCAAAGTTAGGATTAGGGTTCTGGGCTCCACCCAGAGAGACAGGAGGTCTCCAGGAGTCCAGAGAGTGCAGGTGTGCACTAGAGAAAGCCAGAGACCCAAGTCTGAGGATCAGAGCAGTGAGGGGCTGCTTTCTAGATAGACACTGTGTGTGTTAAAGCTGTGTGCATCTGAGACAAATGAGAGCCTGAAGTGGAAGGCCTGAGCAGCAAGGAAGCTGAAAAGAGGTACAGTAGTTGTGCGGGAACCCTGTTATATGGCCAAGAGGGCTGAATTGTAAAGCCTAGGTGGCAGTGCTGCTGAAGAGAGCCAGGTGGCTTGGCATTTTTCATGTATTGTTTTTTGGCAGAAGAACCCCTGTGTGGGCAACCAAGTGCATGTATGAACTTTATGTTGTTCCATTTTAATAAAAGTGGGCTACCATGCCCTTAAACGAAAGTTCCTGTTCGCTGTGAACTTACTGAAAAGGCATCTGCCACTGAGTTAAACATCCCCCAATGTTTATATATATATATATATATATATATATATATATATATATATATATATATATATATATATATATATATATATATATATATATATAATGTGACGAACGTGGGTGTCAGATCCCTGCTCTCCTCGCTAACTGGCGACAAAGGACCGGCCAACCTCACACCATGCTGTCACTTACGTAACAATGCCACACTCAGCTGCACCCAGCACAAAGATTTTCCAGCTTGCGGGACCACAATCTAGGTGTGGACAGCCTGAGGCCGCGTACACACGCGGGGACTGTTCGCTGAACTTTGTCCGCTGAACAGTGTTTCGGCGGACAGTCCGCTCGTGTGTGGGCTTTCAGCGGACAGTTTCAGCGGACAGTCTGCTGAACAAAGTTTTTCGGAAATTCCGAAAAACTGTCCGCTGAAACTTCGTTTCAGCGAACAGTCCCCTCGTGTGTAGGCTTGTTCGTCAAACTAAGTTCCGCGCATGCTCAGAAAGGATTTACACGCCGAAGTTTGCATTGCAGTGTATAGGACGTCGTTTTCTAGTCCCGTCGTACGTGCCGTTCACGTCATCGCGCACGGTTTCAGCGGACTGTTCGTTCGTCGTGTGTGGCCAAGTCCGTCCATGCTAATTTTGAGCGGACTGTCCGCTGAAACTGTTTGACGGACAAAGTTGAGCGAACAGTCCCCGCGTGTGTACGCGGCCTGAGAGAGATTGTCACTGGGCTAATTACACAATTAACCCTTTAACTGCCACCACCCCCATTTAAAAGACAGAGCCGGGGGGACTCGTAATTTTAGCAATACCAATTATAAGTTTAGAATAAGTGCCTGCAACACACACTGCCACCACAGACAGGTCTGCTCAGTGCCTTACTCTACCACAGTAGCTCCCTTTTAAGAGACAGGTTCGTTTATAGTTTGCATCAAGAGCTTTAAAGACAAGGTTAACACTTTTCAACATAAAGGTTTATTATGAAAAGGTCAAGGTTGGTGCGAATAAAACATTTACAGAAAAAGGATGTTTCAAAAAATAAAGACAATATACAGCCACAAAGAATTAAGGTAGAATTGGGAAGGAAGAATACTTGCAATTAATGCCCGAGGGTTGATCAGAGTTCGATCGATGAGCAAAGGTAATCGGTTCTCAAACTTGGCAGATGTTCTTGCTTGGATGGTAAAAGGAGAACTGACCATTGCCTTGGCCTCTCCTCTTTTCTGTCAAATCAAAGGGGGTGTTGACAGCGACCAGTGACCAATCGTCTGGTCATCTTGTTTAGGGGTTGGTTGCTGGGAGGTGTCTACACTCATGACCTTGTCCCAGGTACACTTCGTGATACATATTGTCAGGGAAGACGGGCTTTCCATGTAAGATCCCGGCGTGCACGCATGGGTACTAGCACTTTAAGACACACACCTGTCACTAATACTGAAGTCAGGCGGGCTATTTAAACAGGGCTCCTACAGAGGTTCATTGCTGTTTGGTCTGCAGCTTCTGTGTTGTTTCCTGTTTCCTGTGTGACCTCTGAATCTTATCCAGCTTGTTGTTACCTGTGATTGCCTGCTGCCTGTTCTGATCCCGGCTTCCCTTGACTCTGATCCTGCCTGCTGATTCTGTCTGCTGATCTTCTGGTACTACTTGGCTTGTGACCTGACCTCTCTTCTGCCTACCGTCTATGCCCGATCTGCCTGATTAATACCGACCCGGCCTGTCTGACCCTGCATCTTGTTCATCCAGCCTGCTTCAGCTCCCAGCCCGGCAAACCAGCATCTGGTCCTGCTCGTGTGAGTTCATCCACTACCTGCCTGCTGATCACCACTACTACAGGGACTATTGAACTGTTTTACAGGCACTCATACCCCACCGTGCTCCTGTGGCTGCTGTATCAATACCAGTGGTCCGTGAGCCGGAGTTGTACGAGAGGCCTTCCTCTGCACGTCAGGCTCACATCCCAGGTACGTAACAGTACCAAACAGCCATGTCTGAGCCTGCAAGAGGACCCTCTCCAGTGGATGAAATATGTCAGCATCTTGCTGCTCTTATACGGGCGGTTAAGTCGCTGCAGGAAGGATATGTGCGTCTGGAAGAGCGGGTACAGTCCCTGTCCATTCTAACAACTACAACTCCTGCATCCGATCCAACCTCCTCTACCACCCAAGCTGGGACTTCAGCCAGCCATACAGTAATGGTGTTACCTCCTGAGCCCCGTGTACCTAATCCTGAGAGGTTTTCCGGTGATCGGAGTAAATTTAGAGCCTTCCGCAATGCCTGTCAGCTCTACTTTGCTCTCCAGCCACGGACTTTTTCCCTGGAAACCACCAAGGTGGGATTCATTATTTCTCTCCTCCAAGGGGAACCACAGTCTTCGGCCCACCGGCTGTTGGAAGAGAACAACGCACAACTAAACACCATGCAAATGTTCTTTGATGCTATGGCGCTGATTTATGATGACCCCCAACGTACCTCCACCGCTGAAGCCGCCCTTCATGCACTCCAGCAAGGCCGTAGAGCGGCAGAGGACTATGTCACTGACTTTAGACGCTGAAGTGCAGACACTAGCTGGAATGACGCAGCCTTGCGTCATCAATTTCGTTTGGGTCTCTCGGAAAGCCTGAAAGATGAGCTCACTCGGGTCGGGGTGCCAAGCTCTCTGGAAGCCCTAATCACTCTGTCCATTCAGATTGACCGCCGCCTACGAGAACGCAGGTCTGAAAGAACCACACAGCACTTCCGTCCAGCCTGGATGTTACCTAAGATCCCTGCTCCTCCTAACCCAACTCCTGGAAACTCCGCTTTGTCCACTCCAGAGGCGCCTGAACCCATGCAATTGGGCCTGATTCGTTCTTCATTGACTCCAGAAGAACGCCAACGCCGAAGAGTAAATAACCTCTGCCTGTACTGTGGAAAAGCCGGTCACTTTGTACGTACCTGTCCTGCCAAGCTGCGTAAGTGTCTTTCCCTTTCTTCACTCAACCAGTCACCCCTGCCCGCCTTATCTGCCAGCTCAACTCATATCTCTCTGCCTGTTTCCTTCCAGCTGTCGGGAAGAACCATATCAGTGACCGCTATTATTGATTCGGGAGCATGTAGCTGTTTCATTGACCAGTCCTTCGCAGCTCAGCAACACATTCCTCTACAAACCAGAGGACAGGGACTCACTGTATTTCTGGCCGATGGGTCTCGCATTAAATCTGGACTGGTAACCAAGGAGACTCCACTGATGCTGACCATCTCCTCCACCAACCATCGAGAGCTGCTGCGTTTAGACGCGATCTTTTCACCCTTGTACCCCGTCATCCTGGGCCTGCCCTGGCTACAGGCCCACAACCCACAGATAGACTGGGAATCCGGAAGTGTCAAGTTCCAATCAGCATATTGTCAGAGACACTGTTTGGAAACTTCACCACCATCACCTGCTACCCTGCTGTGTATGGACGCAGACCCTGAATTATGTCGCGTAGTTCCAGATTCTTACCACGAATACCTGGACGTTTTCAGCAAACTAGGAGCAGACACTCTTCCTCCACACAGACCTTATGACTGCCCTATTGAGCTCCTACCTGGGGCCGAGATTCCATTTGGGAGCATCTTTCCTTTATCTGAACGGGAATCAGGAGTTTTGAAGGACTATATTGATGAGAATCTGCAGAAAGGATTCATCCGTCCCTCTACCTCACCGGCTGGTGCTGGTATATTTTTTGTAGAAAAGAAGGATCATTCCCTGAGACCATGTGTGGACTATCGTGACTAGGGATGAGCTTCGTGTTCGAGTCGAACGTACGTTCGACTCGAACATTGGCTGTTCGTCCGTTCGGCGAAATCCGAACACTTGGTCCGTTCGCGTCAAAATTCGCGTGGCGCTCACGGCCCACAATGCACTGCGATGGCGCAGTGCATTGCTGGCTCATGATTGGCCAAGCATGCACTGTGACCCCGCATGCTTGGCCAATCGCAGCGCCAGCAGCGAGGAGAGCCATGATTGGCCACAGGCAGGATGCCTGTGGCCAATCATAGCTCAGGCTGTGTAGTGCACGCCCCACACTATATAAGGCCGCCATTGAGGCGGCCTCGTGTAGTGTGTTGGCATCTGAAGCAGTGGGTGTTCTGTGTACCTTCAACAGAGTACACACCGATCGTTTTTGGCTGATTTCCTATCTTGCTGTTGTGTAGTGGTTATTGTCTGTGCCCTGACCGCAGTATACACCACTATATTCACCTCACCTATATAGCTAGTGATCTATCTTTAATAATAGAGCTTGCAGTCAGTAGTGTTAGGAGATAGTGCGTGCTGTCTGCGTGCTCTGTACCCAGTACATACCGCTATAATCCACCTACATAGCTGTTCTCTATTTGAGCCCAATTGCCATCTGCAGGAGTTATTGGAAGTTGTGTGTGCCTCCAGCACAGCACAGTATACATCTGTATATACCCCTTTATCTCTGCTGTTTTCTGGTTATTGTCTGCGTGCCCTGACTGCAGTATATACCACGATATTCACCTCACCTATATAGCTAGTGATCTATCTTTAATAATAGAGCTTGCAGTCAGTAGTGTTAGGAGATAGTGCGTGCTGTCTGCGTGCTCTGTACCCAGTACATACCGCTATAATCCACCTACATAGCTGTTCTCTATTTGAGCCCAATTGCCATCTGCAGGAGTTATTGGAAGTTGTGTGTGCCTCCAGCACAGCACAGTATACATCTGTATATACCCCTTTATCTCTGGTGTTCTATGAAAAAGGCATCTGCAGGAGTTAGTGGGTGTTGTGTGCCTCCAGCACAATATACACTACCCAACTGCTGTTTTACCCAACTCCCTTCAGGTCATTACCATGTCTGGAAGGCCAGCAAGGAGAGGCAGACAGGCGCGAGCCGATAAAGAGGGCAAGCAGGCTCTGTGTCTAGAGACAACAGTGCTGGTCGTGGACGCGGTGCATTGTCATCAGCACGTGGCCATGGGACATGCTTGTCCTTCTTTTCGGCAGCTGGACATGTTGAACAGCAACATGCCAACGACTTGGTAGAGTGGATGACCAAGCCCTCTTCATCCTCCTCATCCTCTCTCACCCAGTCTCAGGGTAGTAGCAAAGCAGCTGCCAACGCATCGTCTTCCCTCCTCTCAATGTCATCATCAGTGACTCCTTCCCTAGACCCACCACGTCCTCCTGAGGAGTCTCCTGAACTCTTTGAGCACAGTGTTGGGTACATGCTCCAGGAGGATGCCCAGTGTTTGGTGGGCTCTGATGATGACACTCAGCTAGAGGAAGGCAGTAGCGTGAGCGCAGAGAGAGGGGATGCTCAAGAAGGACAGCAATCTGGCAGTCATGTTCCACAAGCTGCAGCATACTGCCAGGTTTGCTACAGCGATGTCAGGGAACTCACCGTAAGTATGCCCGTCCCCGTATAGCAGAAGTTTCCGTTCGTTCCAGGCGCCATGCGCGGTGTCTCTGTCAGAGGCGTACGAATTCCAGGACGAACGGACGTATGCTAAACCGAACACGTGGATGTACGCCAATCCGAACACGCGAAAACACCCGCGCAAACTGAACGGATGTACGTCTTCACGCACGGATGGCCACTTCCACCAATCCTGGCTCACTTCCCTCTATATAAACAGGGTCCTGGCCTGACACCAGTGCTGGATCGTCTTCAGCTGTTCCTGCAAGACCTGATCGTTGCTCCTGTGACCTTGCTCCTGAGACCTTGCTCCTGTGACCTTGCTCCTGTGATCTTGCTCCTGTGATCCTTGTTCCTGTGACCCGTTCCTGATACCCACTCTTGGATTCCCCGTGTTGCTATCTCCTGGACTACCTCTGACCCCGGCTTGAACTTTCGACTTTGGCTTGTCTCCTGATTCTGTACCTCGTTTGCTTGCACGTTACCAGACCCCTTGCTTGTTCCTGATTACGCACCTGTCTCTTGTTATTGTACCGCATTGCCTGCCAGTTGCCGATCCTGCCTGTTCCAGACACGTAGTGCTTCCTGCACACCTGCTGACCTTCCGGTGCCTACCTACGTAACCAGTCTACACCTCTTCTACCGTGAGGACCCAGCATCTCCAAGGCCTTCTACTTCCATCTGCAGGCACCTGCACCCTTTCGTGTCCTCACGCTCCCTGTTCCCATCTTCAGGGGAGTGGTGACCGGAACCGTGCGAGAGGCCACCCTTAGCAGTCTGACTCCGCTGTAAGGTACGTGACAAGCGATGAAGAGGGAGGGGATGATGAGGGCACTGACTCCACGTGGGGGCCTGGAAGGAGGGAGGAGGAGGAGGAGGCACATGTCCAACGAGGCAGGATGCCCTCCGGGGGCCAGCTTAGGGGCAGCACACCGACTCAATCACACCGCAGAGCTCCGCCTGTGCAGAGCGCTGCCTCTGCACGTTATTCTAAAAGTTCTTTGGTGTGGGCCTTTTTTGAGACGAGTGCATCAGATCGCACCGCTGCTATTTGCAACATATGTCTCAAGCGTACCTCACGTGGCCAAAACATCAGCCGCTTGGGCACCACATGCTTGACCAGACATATGTTGACCTGCCATGCAGCTCGTTGGCAAGCGTACCTCAAAGACCCACACCAAAGAACAAAGCGGACCTCTCCTTGCTCCTCATCAGCTGGCATCTCCAACCCCACTAGACCTTCAGTCCTCTCTGAAACCTGCTCTGAGAGGAATGAAGGTGTAGAATTAGGTGTGTCACAGCCAAGTGCTTCCGGGAACTCTGCTAGTGGTACACCCATGTCCGATTATAGCAGGCAAATGTCCCTGCCCCAGCTGCTGGACCGGCAGAAGAAGTTCACTCCCAGCCATCCACATGCCCAGCGGTTGAATGCTAGCTTGGCTAAATTGCTAGCACTTCAACTGCTGCCTTTTCAGTTGGTAGACTCGGCCCCCTTCCGTGAGTTTGTACAATGTGCGGTTCCTCAGTGGCAGGTCCTCAAACGCCACTTTTTCTCACGGAAGGCGATTCCGGCTCTCTACCGGCATGTGGAAGGCAATGTCCTTGCCTCGCTGGACAGGGCGGTCAGCGGTAAGGTGCATATTACCGCTGACTCATGGTCCAGCAGGCATGGACAGGGACGTTACCTGTCTTTCACGGCCCATTGGGTCACTCTTCTGGCTGCTGGGAAGGATGCAGGACAAGGTGCAGTAGTGTTGGAGGTTGTTCGGCCACCACGCCTCCAAAATGCTACTATTGGTTGTGACACACCTCTCTACTCCACCCCCTCCTCTTCTTCTTCCTCCATGGCCTCTTCCAGTGCTCTGTCCTCAGAACCAGCGGTGCTCCGTAGGCGTTCCAGGGGCTACGCAAGTACGCAGGCAAAACGATGCCATGCCGTGCTTGCACTGGTTTGTTTGGGGGACAGGAGCCACACTGGGGCGGATGTTTTGTCAGCTCTGCAGGGGCAGGCCGAGAGGTGGTTGACGCCACGCCAGCTTAAGCCAGGAATGGTGGTTTGCGACAATGGCACCAACCTCCTCTCCGCTCTCCGACAGGGACAACTGACCCATGTGCCCTGTGTAGCTCACGTCCTTAACCTGGTGGTGCAGCGGTTCTTGGGCAGGTACCCCGGCTTACAGGATGTCCTGAAGCAGGCCAGGAAAGTCTGTGTGCATTTTCGCCGATCATTTAATGCCTGTGCTCGGCTGGCTGAGCTCCAAAAGGAGTTGAACCTGCCCAAGAACCGCCTTATATGTGACATGCCCACCAGATGGAACTCAACATTTGCCATGCTGCAGCGGCTGCACACGCAGCAGAGGGCCATCAATGAGTACCTGTGCGACTACGGCACCAGGACAGGGTCAGGGGAGCTTGGTTTTTTCTCACCACGCCAGTGGGGCATGATCAGGGATGCATGCACTGTCCTGTCACCGTTTGAGGAGGCCACAAGGATGGTGAGCAGTGACAGTGCATGCATCAGTGACACTGTACCTCTTGTCCACCTCTTGGAGCATACGCTGCGTGGAATAATGGACAGGGCACTTGAGGCAGAACAGAGGCAGGAAGAGGAGGACTTCCTTGCCTCTCAAGGCCCCCTTTATCCAGACAGTGTTCCTGCTGTGCCACCCATCACACAGGAAGAGGATGAGGAGGAGGAAGAGGAGGAGGAGGATGATTGTGTCAGCATGGAGGTGGAGGCTGGCACTCAGCATCAGCATCAGCAGCAGCAGCATCAGTCTTATAGGGATGATTTACAGTCCCAAGAAACACGTGAACTTGTACGTGGCTGGGAGGAGGTAGCTGCGGATCATGTTGTCCTTAGTGACCCAGAGGACTCCGGACCGAATGCCTCAGCTAACCTACGCTGCATGGCCTCCCTGATCCTGCAAAGCCTGCGGAAGGATCCTCGTATTCTTGGGATCAAGGAGAGGGACCATTACTGGCTGGCCACTCTCCTTGATCCACGGTACAAGGGTAAGGTTGCCGACCTTATCTTGCCATCGCAGAGGGAGCAGAGGATGAGACATCTCCGGGAGGCCTTGCAGAAAGGTCTGTGCAACGCGTTCCCAGAGACTGGGAGGTTACAAACTCCTGGTCCTGGACAACGTGTTGCTGAGGCATCGGTCAGAAGGAGCGGTGGAGAAGGTGGCCGTCTGACTGATGCTTTCAGACAATTTTTTAGTCCGCAGCCCCAAGGTATGATTGGTTCCAGCACCCATCGCCAGCGTCTGATTTACATGGTGCAGGAATACCTAGGGGCAAGGTCAGACTTGGACACCTTTCCCACCGAAAATCCTCTGGCTTACTGGGTCTTGAGGATGGATCACTGGCCAGAGCTTGCACAGTATGCAATTGAGCTACTGGCCTGTCCTGCATCCAGCGTTCTTTCGGAACGCACCTTCAGTGCTGCTGGTGGCATTGTTACTGATCACAGGGTGCGCCTGTCCACCGAATCAGTTGATCGACTGACCTTCATCAAGATGAATCAGTCTTGGATCACCCACAGCTACCAAGCACCTGAAGCTGATGTAACCGAATAATTTTTTTTGAAATACCACATCCCTTCAAGACTGCCTATGCTGATGCTGAGTGACTGTCCTGTTATGTTGATTGTCTATCCTCTTCCTCCTCCGCTGATATGTTGGAAGAACATTTTTGGTTCTGGGTGATGCCATCAGCCCAATTTTTCTGCCCCTGTTTAACAGGGGCGTTTAATTACAATTTTTGATGCAATGCTTTGCAGCAGGGCTAATTCCTGCAATAAAACTAGAGTATATGGCAGAGGCTGCAGTGTGGTGGCACCAGCACCAGTGCCTAAGGCCAAATTTTTCTGCCCCTGTTTAACAGGGACATGTAATTACAATTCTTGATATAATATTTCACAGGAGGGCCCCTTCCTGTGCCCACCCAGAGTAACGGTGAGGACTTATAGTGTTGTGTCACCAGCACCACAACCACCAAAGGTCAATTTTTCTACCACTGTTCAACAATGGCATGTAATTACAATTCTTAATATAATCGTTCACAGCAGGGCGCTCCAGCGCCCACCAAGAGTCACTTTGAGGGCTTACAATGTTGTGGCAAAACCAACACCTTGTTCCGCCATTTCTGCAGAGCATATAGGGCAGGCCCTTACTTTCAAACATCCAACTTACAAACATCTCCTACTTGCAAACGGAAGGAGACAACAGCAAGTGAGATGAAAAAAGATGGACGACAAAACAAATTATACAGGGGTGATAACCCTTCCCTATGTTTTCCAAAAAGCTTAAAAATCGTTTTTTTGACTGGAGCTACACTTTCAAAATGTACCAGTTGAAAATTACAAACAGATTCAACTTAACACAACAAACCTACACAGTCCCTGTCTTGTTTGCACCCCCTGTATACTGCTGTTCTGAGTATATAGGGCCTGGGGGCCACACGCATTTCCTTTTTTTAATATGGGTACAGGGTTCCCCTTAATATGCGTACAAGACCCAAATAGGCTGGTAATGGGCAGGGAGGGCTACCCATGCCATTTTTCTGAATGATTTTGAACCATATTGCAGGAACCAGATATAACATTAAAACCGCAAGCAGTTTTAAATGGTGTTATTTCCGTTAAATGTCATTTTGTGCAGGGACTGTTCTAAACACGGGAAACACGTGGCACTTCACAGGCATACTACAGACACCCCCCAGGCACCATATTTACAGGAATATTTCACTTTTTTTTCCACTTTAATCATCATTAAAATCAGTGCTCCCGCCAAAACGGCCATTTTTAAAAACATTTTAGGCATTGACCCATGTCCCCTGGGGCAGGAGCCAGGTCCCCAAACCCTTTTTAGGACAGTATCTTGCATATTAGCCGGTAAAATTAGCACTTTTCATTTCGAACGTTCGAGTCCCATAGACTTCAATGGGGTTCTAACGTTCGTAACGAACGTGGGGTCCGTTCCAAAGTTCTGGTACGAACCGAACCGGGGGGTGTTCGGCTCATCCTTATTCGTGACCTAAATAAAATAACAGTGAAGAATCGCTATCCCCTTCCTTTAGTTCCTGAACTGTTCCAAAGACTCAAATCAGCAAGTATCTTTACCAAGCTGGATTTAAGAGGGGCCTATAACCTGGTTCGTATACGAGAAGGGGATGAATGGAAAACTGCTTTCCGTACCCGATTTGGGCACTTTGAATATCTGGTTATGCCCTTTGGCCTTTGTAATGCCCCTGCCACCTTTCAGTACTTTATTAACGATATTTTCAAAGACTTTCTAGATATTTTCGTGGTTGTCTACCTTGATGACATTTTGATATTCTCCGTATCACTAGAGGTGCACCGAGGGCATGTTAAGAGTGTATTGTGCCGGCTCCGCAAATATGGACTTTATGCCAAAGCCGAGAAATGCGACTTTGAGCAGCAGAGCATCCAGTTCTTAGGTCTGATCATCTCGACCGAAGGGATCAAGATGGACCCACAGAAAGTCTCAGCGATACTAGATTGGCCAGCCCCCACAGACAAGAAGGGAATACAATGTTTTGTGGGCTTTGCCAATTTTTATCGCAAGTTTATCAAGAACTTTTCCGCTATCATTCACCCTATTACACAGCTGACCAAACAAGGTATCCGTTTCTGTTGGACTAATGAGGCTCAAGCTGCTTTTGAAACTTTGAAGAGACGGTTTACCATTGCTCCTGTCTTAAGTCACCCAGACTCTACCTTGCCCTATATTGTGGAGGTGGATGCTTCAGAAAGTGCAGTTGGGGCCATTCTATCACAACGTCAAGGCCTCAAAGAAGTGATCCATCCAGTGGCATTCTTTTCACGCAAACTCACGTCAGCTGAAAGAAACTACGATGTAGGTGATCGGGAACTTTTGGCGATCAAAGCTGCATTGGAGGAATGGAGGTACTTGCTGGAGGGAGCGGCCCATCCAATTCTGATCTACACGGATCATAAGAATCTTGAATATCTGCGATCCGCTAAACGCCTCAAACCACGCCAAGCTCGTTGGGCACTCTTCTTTTCAAGATTCTCATTCCATATTACGTACAGGCCCGGATCAAAGAACACTAAGGCCGCGTACACACGGGCGGATTGTCTGCCCAACTAAGTTCGTCAGACAATCCGACAGACAGTCCGTTCAACTTTTGAATGAACGGACTTGACCACACACAATGAACAGACAGTCCGCTGAAAACTTGCGCGCTGACGTGTACAGCACGTACGACGGGACTAGAAAAACGACGTCCAATACACTGCAATGCAACCTTCGGCCGTGTAAATCCTTTCTGAGCATGCGCCATACTTAGTCCGTCCAACTTGCCTACACACGAGCGGACTGTCCGCTGAAACCAAGTTTGGATGGACAAAACCAAGTTTTGACGGACAAAATTACGGAAATTCCGAAAGACTAAGTCCGTCAGACTGTCCACTGAAAAAGTCAGCTGAAGCCCACACACGAGCGGATTGTCCGCTGAAACACGGTTCAGCGGACTAAGTTGGGCAGACAATCCGCCCGTGTGTACGCGGCCTAAGCCTGATGCATTGTCGCGCATGTTCGAAGATCCAAGAGACATCCTAATACCAGACACCATTTTACCAGCTGGAAACTTCCTACTATTACACACTGACCTTTTGTCTCAGTTACAGCAAGCTTCTGCAGTAACACCCAGTCCTCCAGGGGTCACACTACAAGCAAAGAATGGACTATTATGGAGGGGTAAGCAGATTTTTGTACCTAAAGAGGTTCGAGCAATGATCTTGGGGGTTTGTCATGACCACCCTTTGGCAGGCCATTTTGGGGTTCATAAGACTGTCCAACTTGTACAACGCTCATTTTGGTGGCCAGGATTGGAGAAAGACTGCGGAGCTTATGTAAATGCATGCACCACCTGCATCCGGAGTAAAAGTTCCTGTAACAAAGCTTGGGGATTACTCAGACCTCTGCCTATACCTGACAGACAGTGGCAGATGATTGCTATGGATTTTATAGTTGAACTTCCACCATCTGAAGAATGTACTGCTATCTTTGTGGTAGTAGATCGCTTATCAAAGATGGCTCATTTCATTCCTCTAAAGGGTACACCATTGGCTTCAGAAACTGCTCGGGTGTTTATAAAAGAAATTGTCAGACTCCATGGAGTCCCTGCAAATATTATAACTGATCGCGGTGTCCAGTTCACATCCAGATTTTGGAGGGCCTTGTGCGAGATCCTACAGATTGAACTCTCATTCTCTTCTGCTTACCACCCACAAACTAATGGGCAGACGGAGAGGACTAATCAAACCCTAGAGCAATACATCCGTTGTTTTACTTCTTTTGTCCAGGATGATTGGGTATCATTATTACCCTTGGCGGAATTTGCCTATAATAATGCCAACCATTCTGCCACCAAGCAATCTCTGTTCTTTGCTAATTATGGATTCCATCCCACCTTCTTACCTAATCTTGTTGCAGAATCTTCTGTTCCAGCTGTCCAGGATACTCTGGACTTTTTCTCTCGTAATAATATGTTGTTACAGGAAACCATCGCGAAAGCACAGGAAGACAGCAAGAAATCATTTGACAAGAAAAGAAGGGGGGAACTGACCTTGCAACCAGGAGATCAAGTATGGCTTTCAACAACGAATTTGAAGATGCTATGTCCTTCAAGAAAGCTGGCACCAAGGTTCGTAGGACCATTTCCGGTAAGGAGAAAAATTAATGATGTTTCTTTTGAATTAACTTTACCTGAGTCTTTTAAAATCCACCCAGTGTTTCATGTATCCTTGCTGAAGCCTGTTGTGCCAGATCCATTTCCGGATCATAGACCAGGTCCTCCCGCACCTATTATTATTGATGGGGATGAAGAATTTGAGGTTGAGGCTGTTTTAGACTGCAGGAAAAGAAGGGGTCAGACGCAATATTTAATCAAGTGGAAGGGTTATGGTCCAGAGGAGAATTCCTGGGAACCTACACGAAATGTACATGCCACAGACTTGATCCGTGCCTTCTTCCGCAGGAACCCGCAAAAGAGGAACCAGTTGGGCACCCGGAGGTTGCCCGTAGGGAGGGGGCAATGTCAGGGAAGACGGGCTTTCCATGTAAGATCCCGGCGTGCACACATGGGTACTAGCATTTTAAGACACACACCTGTCACTTATACTGAAGTCAGGCGGGCTATTTAAACAGGGCTCCTACAGAGGTTCATTGCTGTTTGGTCTGAAGCTTCTGTGTTGTTTCCTGTTTCCTGTGTGACCTCTGAATCTTATCCAGCTTGTTGTTACCTGTGATTGCCTGCTGCCTGTTCTGATCCCGGCTTCCCTTGACTCTGATCCTGCCTGCTGATTATGTCTGCTGATCTTCTGGTACTACTTGGCTTGTGACCTGACCTCTCTTCTGCCTACCGTCTATGCCCGATCTGCCTGATTAATACCGACCCGGCCTGTCTGACCCTGCATCTTGTTCATCCAGCCTGCTTCAGCTCCCAGCCCTGCAAACCAGCATCTGGTCCTGCTCGTGTGAGTTCATCCACTACCTGCCTGCTGATCACCACTACTACAGGGACTATTGAACTGTTTTACAGGCACTCATACCCCACCGTGCTCCTGTGGCTGCTGTATCAATACCAGTGGTCCGTGAGCCGGAGTTGTACGAGAGGCCTTCCTCTGCACGTCAGGCTCACATCCCAGGTACGTAACACATATTCATATCTCTGCCTCTCTACTGTTTATAGACTGCAGATATCCATTTTAGTGATCAGCATGATATTTGCTTCAAAACAAGTCCACACATGACAGGTTTCCCATTTCAGGGTTACCTAGGAGGAGTAAGGGGTCCCAGTGGCTTCCCATATGACCTGACATAGGGGTGTCTGGACTTGAAATGTTAGGAATTATCTGAGGAAACTAAATATATCAATATTATGGCTATGCTATGATTACTTTGGAAGTTATAAGAAATGTTGAGGGGGGCGTGGCCGAACAGTGTAGCAGGGAGGACGTGTGGAAACAGAGCTCCGCACAGAAGGGTTGAATCCACCGCCATCCCTGCTCTAACTTCCGCGGGCGACGATAGCCACGACCGGGGGAAGCTTCAGTGACACCCGCTCTGCCATCCTGAACATTTTCTGCCGCTTAGAGCTCTCCCTCGCCGCCACGGCGATCCCGGAGGGGCCAGCCGCACAAAGCGCTCGGCGCCATCTTGCGGCCTACGCTCTGGCCGGACGCACACAACACCCGTGGCCTGTATGGATCTCCGATCTGGGGACCACTTTCTACCGCCTATCCTACATTAAAAGCCAGCGGCGGACATCCGACAGACACCGCCGGCAGGCGCTGACGGCCCGCTGACTGGAGCTGCTTTGCAGGCCTACGGACCAGGCCTTCTCCCCAGGACGCAGTGAGTAGGAGAGCTAACTCACCCCCCCCCCCAGATAGCGGTGGAGCCCACTTCTGTCCCCTGTCAGGATTACCGTATCTGAGCAAGGGCAGGGAACCCCTGAGTGGCTATAACCCCCAGGAAAGTCCGAGGCTTCGGCCTACCTCCCCATATCCGGCGGCCATCTTGGTACTCCTCCTACACCCAACCCTAACAGCAACTAATTATTTCCTCAGCAGCATAATTTGGTCTTAATCCATCCTTGAAATATCTGACTACCACCCCACTGCAAGAAAGGTGCAGAGTCTTCTGGTCTCAAAGCAGAATGGGGATGGGCAGATTGCCCTGGGTCCTGTGGTGGGACAGCCTCAAGGTGCCTCACAGACGGCGGTCCCACCACAGGACCCAGGGCAATCTGCCCATCCCCATTCTGCTTTGAGGATAATACACACCCTCTATCTATTGCTGCAGCCCTCAATCCCTACCGAGGTGGCTAATTGCATGGCACTCTAAAAATTTTGGAGGCCGTGGCTTGACACGCAGTGTACATAGCTATGATGTAACAACGCCCCGGTGTTCCGAGGAGCCTGAGAACTGAAAACAGACCGACAAAGGAGAATATGTCCACACACCTGAGGAGCAGCACACACAATCATACCCTTCGCTCCCTAGGGACTCCTAAAAGAAAACCCTCACCTGGGAACCTAAACAAATTTAGATACAGTGGCAACAACAAAACCCATAAGATGGCCCCACCACAGAGGAACAATATTGAGGATGACTTAGATGATGACGAAATCTCACTACCAGCATCTGAGGATTCGGTCGCCGGTAACAAACTCGACCAACCGCTAATGTATGCCGCTATGACAGATATCGCAGCTGACATTAAAAACTCTCTTTCTGCCGCAATCACAGACATGAAAACTGAATTGCTGAAAATAACAGAACAAATGGCATTAGCGGAACGTGCAGGGAAAAGAAGGGACAAAGCTCTGACCAGATTGGACACCATCACGAATTCGCATTCCCAACATCTGATCGATATGAACAGACAAATCGAAGACCTAGACAACCGCGGCAGGCAAAACAACATCAGAGTCAGGGGTGTGCCTGAAGCGGTTCCCCCTGACCAGATCAGACCAGCGCTTACTGCCATCTTCAACAGCCTCATTGAGAGGCCTGAACAGTCCCCTATTGACTTCGATAGAGCACATAGGGCTCTCAAACCTAGAGCACAAGATGGGAATGCCCCAAGAGATATCATTTGCTGTTTGCCCAATTATGGCCTGAAGGAAGACATTCTTCAAAAAGCGAGATCTAAAGCGAATCCTGTATGCGGACGCTTCAATACAACTTTTTCAAGACCTCTCACCTATCACACTCAAAAATAGAAGAGCTTTAAAACCCCTACTGGAAGTGCTAAGACAAAAAGGCATCAACTACAGATGGAAATTCCCCTTTGCACTACAAGCTAACTACTTGGGGAAACAACACCTGCTGAGAGTCCCTGATGACCTGCTAAAATTCTGTGAGGATCTACAGGTGGCACCGATAGACCTACCGGACTGGTACGCTGAATTCTGTACTCCACCTGAAATTAACAACCCCCAGGCCTCTCCAGGACCACCCCACGCACAATCTCCTTACCAGCGCGGAAAACATGCCAGACATACAGAACGAGGCAGCTTTGTTTCTCCAACCTCCTCTAAAGCCACTAAGGCCCCAAGAGCAAGGGAATCCTTAGGATATTGAATTACTTTGCGATATAACCAGTGACAACCTTATTTACCAAATATCTACATTGAGCACTTAAACCCACTTGTGTTTTTTGGCCTACCTCAAGATTGGATCAACCCACAGGCTGAAATGACAGTGAGGCCGGTTTAAGGCAACACTTGACATGAGCTCTCTGTTTTGCACTAAAGGGTTTTTTTTTTTTTTCCACCCCCGAAGCAATGGCCTCAAGATAGCTTACGGTAGGTTATGAACGCTGCTCCCCGGGATTGTTATCAGCTTGCACAGACTCTGATAAGACTTTCGTTTGGAGCCCTCACAGTGTAAGTAACCTGGCCTGACCACTATGCTACACTCAACACATAACTCAACACATTTTCTCTCTGCACCCAAATGGAAATGAGAAGCCAGAAACAGGTAGACTACCTATCCTTTTCCTGGCTGTACTAGTTCTCAACTCAAACACTGAGGGAACATATCTGTTGGGCTGTGCAAACACCCAGGCCTCAGGAGAGGATTGATACATTTCCACCCTTCTCCCCCCCCCCTTTTTTTTTTGCCACTGGACATTCTCAGGTTATGGGTTAAAGGTCAAAGTTGACCACTATGACAACTAATGTAAAGTTCAATGTTTAAGTTTAGCATTTTTTTTTTATGACAGGTTATAGAACTCTTGTAATGTTTATGCATCTTGTGAACTGCTTTGTAATATCCTCTGAGGCGTACCTCCCTCCAATACAGTGACAATCATATTTGCCCAAGATATGACATAACAGCATAAACGGTCTCAGACATACTAGTCACAATTGATACTACATAACTGTATACTCGGGCTCCTCTGGACCTGACGAACACCCCCCACAAAAGTATTTCCTACTGTTACAAATCATATGACGAGATTGCTTATCTTTATTACCACCATTGCCACCTACGTGTCTCCCACTACCTCTCCAAAAGGAAGGCAAAAACAGGCAAAAACAGGAAAAAAGAGGGGAAATAATACCTCAACCTTCCAAACTCTATATACTAGCATCATTCATTACTTATACACGGACAACAGACAACTATCCTACTTACCACCCTGCCGAGTACCTAACCCCTTTTATCACTCCCCTTCCAAATCCCCCCTATCGACCCTCCTTCATAACTTCCCCCTGCACCCCCCACTGACTATAACCTCTTCCTTGGTTATAAACCCCCCCGCCCCCGTAGCATACCCTACTGTAATTGGTTACAAAGACCTCTATCTGATCTAGATTTTCAAATCCCTGACCTCACCAGTCCCCTGTTTCAACCATGGCGTATGCCTTTTTGGGGAAAGCACCAACAATTATTTCCCATAATGTAAATGGCCTGAACATACCAGAGAAACGAACCAAGCTTCTGAGAGAACTCCAGAAAGTCCGCCCCTATGTCGTATTTCTTCAAGAAACCCATTTTAAAGACAAAAACATCCCCAGACTCATTGATAATGTCTACACGACTGCCTACCATGCTACCAATCCCCTTGCCAAAACCAAAGGTGTGTCCATATTAATCAATAAAGATGCTCCCTTTGAACTTAAACAGCAGCTTATTGACCCTGAAGGTCGATACATAATCCTCAAAGGCTCATGGGAAGGGACCCCAATCCCACTTGCAAATGTGTACTTCCCGAACACCGCCCACATCACATTTTGCAACAAAATAATAGAAGAGCTTAAATGGTTCACAGAAGGCTGCACCATCCTAGGAGGAGATTTTAACATCCCTCTCTCCCCACTTAAAGATACTTCCACAGGACACACATTCATCACTTATAAGATCCTCAAACGAATCAAATCCCTACTACAATCTCTAACACTGATCGATACATGGAGATCCACACATCCCACAGAGAAAGACTTCACGTTTTACTCTTCTCCACATAAAAGATACTCAAGAATTGACCTTATCTTTATCTCACAAAGAGACCTGAACAAACTAACTTCAGCTGAGATCCGCATTGTAGCCTTCTCTTAACCACACTCCCACGGCCATCTCATTGAAACTAGATACACCCCACCTCACCTCCTTCAATTGGAGACTCAATGCAGCACTTCTCACAGACCAAGAAATAAAAGATGAAATACACAGTGCTATAAATACCTACTTCAGCTACAACCCCGACGCCGATACAAACCCACTAAACAACTGGGAGGCACACAAAGCAGTTATAAGAGGCGAACTTATAAAGTGGGGCGCCAGGAAAAAGAGAGAAAGGGACAGAGAAATTGAAACACTATCCCAGCAAATTGCCAATCTGGAACTACAACACAAACAATCTCAATCAATCATACTGGAGGAAAAATTGACACAAAGCAGGTTATCCCTGAGACATATTCTAGATTTAAAAATCAAAAAATCCCTTTTCTTTAAAAAAAACATATTTTATGAACATGGAGACAAAAGTGGGAAACAATTAGCCAAATCTTTGAAAGACACAACTATAGCAGGTCACATTCATGCCATCAAAAACAAGGAAGGAACGCCAAAACACAAATCCCAAGAAATCGCAGACATCTTCCATAAATTTTACTCCAAATTGTATGATCTCCCATCTCAACATAAACCACCCCACCTAACACAATCTAAAAGGGACATAATACAATCCTTCTTGGAAGACAGCAAAATTCCCTCCCTATCAGCAAAGGACTCAAATAAACTAGAAGAACCCATATCCATAATTGAGATTACCGAAGCAATATCCGATTTAAAAACGGGGAAGAGCCCGGGCCCTGATGGCTTTACCTCACAATACTACAAAACTTATACTCACCTACTTGCAAAACCCCTCCAATCCACCTTTAATTATCTTGCAAAGAACAAAACCAATTCTAACTCCTTCCTCATGGCACACATAGCTGTAATCCCCAAACCCGACAAGGATCATACAGATTGCGCAAACTTTAGGCCTATCTCACTCCTAAATATTGACCTCAAACTCCTTGCCAAAATACTGGCTAATAGACTAAAACCCCTTCTAACAAAGATTATTGGCCCTGAACAGGTTGGGTTTATGCCTGGTAGAGAATCCCGCGATAACATTACGAAAGCCCTGAACTTAATTCACTTTGTCCAAAACTCTAAAACCCAAGGAATACTACTCTCCACGGACGCTGAAAAAGGCTTTTGACAGAGTCTCTTGGGACTACATGTTTTCCACTTGTACCCACATTGGTTTAAACGAAAACATGCTAACCTGGATCTCTGCCCTCTACCACAATCCCCAAGCAAAAATTAAAGTAAATAATACTCTCTCCGAACCCCTAAGGATCCACAACGGCACCCGCCAAGGCTGTCCACTTTCCCCCCTACTCTTTATTATAGCATTGGAACCCCTAATAAGGACAATTAACTTAAATAATGACATAAAAGGATTCACAGTAAACAGGGAATACAAAATGGCCGCATACGCGGACGACCTGCTATTCTTCGTATCCAACCCCCATATCTCCATACCTAATCTCCATAAAATCTTTGAAACTTTTGGATACATCTCTAACTTTAAAGTAAACCAATCGAAATCTGAAGCACTTAATCTCACCCTTCCCCAAGAACAATTAACGATGTTAAAAGATAACTACCCTTATAAGTGGGAACAAAATACACTTAAATATCTAGGGATATATTTAACAAACAACCTTGACTCATTATATAACACTAATTATAAGCCTTTACTAGTCGCCATAACGAAAGACCTACGTAGATGGACCCCAAAGATGTTCTCGTGGTTTGGTAGACTTTCAATCCTAAAGATGACAATACTCCCCAGACTCCTCTACCTGTTTTTAACGCCCTACCCATTAGAATCCCAGGAACCTTCTTCACAAAACTCCTCACGGTACAAAGAAATTTTCTCTGGGCAGACAAAAAAACCAAGAATTAATTTCCGTCTCCTAACATTACCCAAAAATAGAGGGGGTATAGGACTACCAGACTTCAAAAAATATCATCAGGCTTCGCATATCACCAGATTGATAGACTGGCATTGTCACGGCCCAAATAAAGACTGGGTTCAACTGGAAAACAACCTATCCCCATACCAACTCCTCTTCTATCCATGGACACTTCACTCCAAGACAAACAAACACATAAACCACCCACTAATTGCAAATACAATCTATATTTGGCACAAAATAGTAGGTCCATATAAAATTGCCTCCATACCGGGACCATTGACACCCATCGCTAACAATCCTGATTTTGCACCAGGCCTGCAGCATAATATACCAGGGAACCTTCTCACCTCACATTGCATGAATGGCCCGAACATTAAGTCATTTGCAGCACTCCGCTCTGAGGTAGGCGAATCATTTCCCGGCTTATGGTTCTATACACAACTGAAGGACTTCCTGATCAACGGCAAACACAAATCTCAATACCGCCTTCCATTGACACACTTAGAGTCCCTATGCCTCAAAGGATCACAGGTATCGAATACCACATCTCTTGCATATGCTTGGCTGAATCAGATAGCACATGCTGATAACTATAAACATAAGAGGAAATGGGAACAAGATCTCAAAATTAAGATCTCAGAGAAGCAATGGGAAAAGGCGTGTATTATGACACACAAATGCTCTCTGAGCTCTAGATATCAGGAAATATCCTACAAAATCCTTACGCAATGGTACATAACGCCACAGAGGGCCGGGAAGTGGTTCCGCTCAACCTCGGACATATGCTGGCGTTGTAAGACTCACACCGGATCCTTCTTGCACATCTGGTGGGAATGTCCATCCATTCGGGCATACTGGGATGAAATTACATTCTGGATAAAACACGTCACGGATACCAAACTTGAACTAAATGCGGCCGCATGTTTAATTAACTTAGTACCCACTACTTTAAGCAGATATAAAAAATCACTCTCACGACACCTACTTACTGCTGCCAAATCTCTCATACCCATTTACTGGAAATCCACAAAAGTCCCAGGAATCAAGGACTGGGTAAATAGAGTACAATATATCTTTAAAATGGAAGAAATTGTGGCCATGAAGAGAGAAAACAGCTTAAACTTCAATAAAACATGGCAACCTTGGTTGTTATTCACTCTATCTCCTGATTACCAATTACTTACCCAATGATTTACCTACCCCTATCAATTCCCAAGTTTACAATAAGGTCATAAATGAATGAGGTCTGAACAAGTTACCATAACCAAAAACCTTTGGTGCAATACACCCCCCCCCCATTCCATAAACTCCCCAATCTGTCAAGAACATCATTCCATATTCAGTCTTAATGACTCTGATGTTAACTGTATATATCATAACCTAGCATTTACTATGTCATTGTCCAGACTCTATATGACATTTGCAAGACTTGTACTTTTACCAATGTCACTATTTTCTTTGTTATTAAGGACGGCTATTTTTATATTCTTTATTGTAACACTGAATATGCTTCAATAAACCTTTGATTGAGAAAAAAAAAAAGAAATGTTGAAGTTTCAAAACTTTACTAATCTGTCTGCACTCTATGTGGTTTGAAGTATTTACGACGGGTATCTGTTGGTTCTCTGAATGGAGAGGGTGACAGTTTTATGACAGGCCTGAATATCTTGCCAGGCAACTTGAGCCTTGTTTATTGACCTAGCCTGGTTCTGCTTCCTCTGCTGAGATAACCTTTCTTTCCTTTTGAAAATTTTAAAAGCTTTGGATTCCTAAAACAGGGAGGGGGGAGTTCAGATTATTCTAAGGTTAGCCAAACTTTCATGGCTGCTTTCCAAACAACATGGAAACTAGTTACATCTCCTGTCCCGGACATGATATTGTTACAATATATATATATATATTGTAGACATGTCACTGGAGAAGTGGTTGAGGGGGTGTACATCTCACCTAGGTTGCTACACAGTGTGAGATGGTAAATCCAGGATGGATCAGTTTCTCAGCAGCGATATGCTGCTGAGTTGTTATTTAATTTTGCCGGGCCTGGGTTTATATGGAATGGCAGGTAGGTTTGGTAGAGGGACCTGTCATTCCACATCCCCCGATCCAGTTCTGGGTTTGGGATCAGGTGAGCTTTGATCCTAATTAGCCTGGGAAGCTAAAGGCACTGCAGGGTCTGCAGGTGGTTGCTCTCAGCCAGGGAATGAACAATCTGTGTGTTGAAGGAAGCTGCAAGCACAGCCACTGCTGAAGCTAAAACTCACCCTGCGATATCCAGGCGAAAGACGCTGTGTTTGTAAGTGTCAGATAGGTGAGCAGAACCTGTTAGTAAGCGCCCAGCCGGGCTAGGACTTTTATTTTTGTTGTACTTAGAAAGCACGGTGTTGCTGTATATTTTGTTTGCTGGACTGTTTGTACCACGAATAAACGCCAAGATCTGCTTTATAAATTCCAAGTCTGCTGTGAACTGTGTCCAAACACACCCTACCCCGGGAAGATCCCTTACAATATATATATATATATATATATATATATATATATTTAAGATAAGGACACACATGCAGGGAACAGGACTGGATGACAGGATAACAAATGGGGTGCTGGAACAAAAGCAGGTACTGGCAGGAACAAGGGCTAGCAGAGGAATTCTGAAGCACTGAGCATAGTTCAGGGCGGGTCTATATAGTCCAGCAGACCCATGACAGGTGTGCTTGATGGCATGTCTGAAGTCTGAGCAGGCAGACACCCGCTGGTGGCTACTGGAATTACACACTTTGGTCCAGAACGTAATAGTGCCACCAGCAGGTGAAACCAGAAATGACACCGTTCCTGACAGTTCCTCCTCCTAAAGGAGTGGCCTCCGGACGCTCCATTAAGCCCTGGGTACGACCATCAGAGTGGGTGCAGGAACACCCTAAAATGTTTTCCTACGGACTTAATCTCACTTCCAAGGCCAGAGTCTTTTAGTTCACTGGGGGACTTGCCACCAGAGTCTGAAAATAGGACACGCACCCCACCACCCGGGTCAGGAAGTTTGGATCCGGAGATGAAACTTAGCAGGGTAACGGGAAAGAAACCATCAGAGGCAGACCACACGGGGCATTACATTCAGGCTGGGTGACAAACAGGATTGACACAGCGGCAAGATGGGCATCAGTCAGGAACAGTTTTAGCAGGCACCATGTCATCAGGCTGGGAAAAGGGCACCAGGTCATCAGGCTGGGCAGAAGGCTCTGAGTCGTCAGGCTGGGCAGCAGGCAAAGGCACATCAAGCTGGACAGTGGCACATCAAGCTGGGCAGCGGGCAGAGGCACTTCAAGCTGGGCAGCGTGCAGAAGCACCTCAAGCTGGGCAGCAGGCAGAGGCACATCAGACTGGGAAGCTGGCACATCAGGCTGGGAAACAGGCAGGAACACCTCAGGCTGGGAAGCTGGCACATCAGACTGGGCAGCAGGCAGGAACACCTCAGGCTGGGAAGCTGGCACATCAGACTGGGAAGCTGGCACATCATTCTGGGCAGCATGCAGGAACACCTCTGGCTAGGCAGCAGGCAGGAACACCTCTGGCTGGGCAGCAGGCACATCAGACTGGAAGGACGGCACATCAGACTGGAAGGATGGCAGCGGGACGTTAGACTGGAAGACAGGCAGCGGGACGTTAGACTGGAACACAGGCAGTGGGACATCAGACCGGAAAGACGGCACATCAGACCGGAAAGACAGCACATCAGACTGGAAGGAAGGCACATCAGACTGGAAGACAGGCAGCGGGACATCAGACTGGAAGGACGGCACATCAGACTGAAAGGAAGGCAGCGGGACATCTGACTGGAAGGATGGCAACGGGACATCAGACTGGAAGGGTAGCAACAGGACATCAGACTGGAAGGATGGCACATCAGACTGGAAGACAGGCAGCGGGACATCAGACTGGAAGGACGGCAGCGGCACATCAGACTGGAAGGACGGCAGCGGCACATCAGACTGGAAGGCCGGCACATCAGACTGGAAGGACGGCACTGGGACATCAGACTGGAAGGCTGGGACGTCAGGCTGGACAGCAGGCACTGGGACGTCAGGCTGGACAGCAGGCAGAGACACTGGTACAACAGGCTGAACAGCAGGCATTGGAACATCAGGCGAGAGTGGATTAACTGGTGTGGAGGCAGGAGTGGATAATGACAGAATTGTATGGGTTGGGAAAAACGTCTGCTTCTTTTTGGTTTTAGCAACTGAATATTTGTATGTGGGTACAGGGCTGTAGGTAGTAGATGCAGCTGGTAAAAGCGAAGAGCGGAAGGATGGTAAAACAGAGGGAGCAGGTTGTAACAGTTTGATTCTAGGTTCTGGTCTCCCAAAATGCGATGGCATCTTTGGAGACCCTGTGAAGGTGTGTACTAGTTTGTGCAGTGCTGTACCCTATGCTAATACTCCACTAGTGTGTGGTAGCATTCAAAACATTCGCTAATGCAAAGACCAGGATGGTAAGGACAGAAGGGACAATAATAGCGAGTGTCACGCCTATATCCGCACTTTCTACAGACACAACATTTTCTTTGGGGGGCTCTTTGGGTAGGAGTACCAGGGAGGATATATGGAAAATGCCTCTCGTGCATGTAACTTACTGCATTTGGATTTGGATTGGGAAGTTGGGCCACAGCACCGTCTGGAAAAAGAAGGGCTGTGATGATCTCTTCTTGTAATTTAAGAAAGGATCCAGTATGTCCTGAAGCTTTGTATAGCACATTAGCATTCAGCAGAACCAATTGAAATAAAAATACAGACACTTTTTTGCACCAGCGTCTGGCGTTACGGCAAATAGGTACGGCACCAACAACTGGTCCCTGTGGTCCACCCCTCCCATATTAAGGTTATATTAGAGGGGTTTCTCACCAGACACCAGTCACCGTAGAAATTTGGACCGTCGTGTCTGCGTGAAGGGAGGAAAGAACTAAAACATTCTTATTATCCCTTCACTTTACAGCAAGCAAATGATTACACTTCAATAATAATGTAATAATTGTCCACATACAAGTGGTACCCCTTTCGGAATAAGGGTGACACCATGTCCCACACAATCTTACCAGCGCTCCCTATGTAGTCTGGGCAATTCTCCAGCTCTATATGCAATGCATATCTCTTCCCTCCTAAACCATAAAACTATATGTATAGCCTGTGGCCCTGTCACAAAGCTTATGCATCTTGACCCCATATCTGGCACGCTTGCTGGGAAGATGCTGTTTGAAAGACAAGCAGCCAGAAAACTTAATCAGGGACTTATCAATGCAGACAACTTGATCGGGAGTAAACAAGGCTGCAAAGTGTTGGTTGAAGTGGTTTACGAGGGTCCAAATTCTGTAGAGCCGATCATATGCAGGGTCACCCCGAGGACAACAGAGTTCATTATCATTAAAGTGCATGAACCACAAGATTTGCTCGTATCGTGCCCTGGCCATGGAGGCAGGGAACATGGCATATGGTGAATTGGGTCAGTGAAATTCTGGGTTGGCCAGTGAATGGGGGAAGTACGGGTGCTGTAGAAGTGGTGGGCTCCCAATTCGGATTGGCAAATGCAGCAGGAAGGGCACTATGAGTTTGATGGGCCTGTGTTGTCTTCTTGGTGGCTGGGGGACACTAGTTGTGCTAGCCACCTCACCAGCTTGAACTGCACTTATGGGACTCACCACGTGATACTGCAGTGCTGGTTTGACTACGACCAGGGGTGTACTAGGCCGCTGGTGCTTGCTAGTTCACCAAAGGATGAGCGGCACTAGTACTGGCTCTCTTCTCCATACAAGAGCCCTGCGGTTCTTGCACCTCAACAACAGCAGAAGAGTGGGGTTGGGTACCCCTGACCATGGCAGGGACCACAACTCCATCATCAGAGCTATCTGTCAGGGTGCTGCTGCTGTCTACTGGATTGTATTCTGAGCCTGAATCTGACAGAGGAGTGATTTCCTCTTCACTATCTGTCATGCTCAGAAACGTGTAGGCCTCTTCACTAGTGTACCTTCGATTTGACATTTTGGTCTCTAAATTTACTGGTACACAAGTGAAACTCACAGAAAAAAGAGCTCTTGACTGTCAGCGACTGACTCAAAAGCTACCAAAAAAACTGTTAGCGTTCACAGGAATCAGACCTGACTCTGCAAACGCTGCAGTTATGTGTGTTGTGTTTTTGTAAGCGAAAGTGATTGATTGATACTACACTTGGGTGGGCTGGGCTGGGCGGAATGGCTAAATGCAGGTGCTAGAAGGTATCTGGGCTGATTCCGCTAACGCTGTGTTTTTGGGAACCCTAAACTATTTGGGATACTAATATAGTTCTGATCAGATCAAATATATAAAATATAATCACACACATGGGTTGGACTTGATGGACTTGTGTCTTTTTTCAACCTCACCTACTATGTAATTATATCGATCCGTTCAGACACTATACTACTGAGGGAGGTGTATGGTGCGTGCGTGGGTGTTAGCGCTACTGGCACTAATCTGATGCTGCCTGGGGAGACGCAGACCCTGACTAATGCTAAAACGTAACTGATATCACCTGCCAGGCAATCAGGGGGTTAAATCTTTATTGGGTAATATACAGCGGGTTCCCTGATGCTATAAAAAACAAATGAACTAACCAGCGTCAACCATAACACTAATAAGGTGATCACTGGTGACAGGGGTGAAAGGGTTAACTAGGGGGCAGTCAGGGGGTTAAAACCTTTATTAGGTTATATATGGAGGTACCTGACACTATGAAAACCTGACGGTGAAACTAATCAACTAACTGGCTAACTAGCATTATCCGTGACACAAATACGGCGATCAGAAAAAAGATTGATTAGTGACACTGGTGACAGGGGGTAAAAGGGTTAACTGGGGGGTGATCAAGGGGTTAAACCTTTATTAGGGGGGTACCCTAGACATAACAGGGCCTATTACTAACTGCCCTAACACTTATTTCAGTCACAAATGACACCAATGCAGTGATCAGGGAAAAATCCGAAAAATGCAATTGGTGACACAGTGACAGGGAGTGAAGGGGTTAACTGGGGGGATCGGGGGTGATCGGGGGGTGGCAAGTATACCAGTGTGTACTGGTGTTAGTGTAGTGTTGTGCAACTCAATGTTAGATGTCTTCCCTTCTCTCACTGGAATCAAAAATACTCCACGAGGAGAGATGACATCACTTTCTCCTGTCTGTGTTTACACTTACACAGACGGGAAATCCATTTGAAATTCATTCGTTAGGACTGATCAGCAGGTCCAGGCCAGAAAACATTGGCCGGGACCCGACGCCGAGTTGCCCACCTGTGTCATTCTACCGACATAAATCGACATGCAGTGGTCGGCAACTTCTCAACCATCGTAGGTATACTAAGAATTACACCCCAAAACACATTCTTCTACAACTTCCAAGTATGGTGATAACACATGTGTGAGACTTTTTTTTCCAGCTGTGGCACACAGAGGGGCCCAAAATCCAAGGAGCACCTTCAGGCATTCTAGGGGCATTCCTGACTACCTATCACATCGTTGGAGGCCCTGAAGCACCAGGATAGTGGAAGCACACACAGAATGACCAAATTTTTAAAAGCATACACCTCAAGGTATTTATTAAAGAGGAAGTAAACCCTTCCAAACAACTTGGACCTATAGGTAAGCCTAGATTAAGGCTTACCTGTAGGTCCAAGCAATATCTCCTAAACCTATATGGTTTAGGAGATATTTGCCCGAAAATGGGCACCGCTGTCTACGGCGCATGCGCCGCAGACAGCGGCGCGCAGGCGCACTAAATGCGGCAAATCCAAGAATGGATTTGCCTAATTTGTCGACTCCCGTGCGCATGCGCGGGAGTGACGTCATCGCGGCTTCGCCGTATGGCAGCGGCGGAGCTGCGAGACGCGACTCCCGTGCGCATGCGCGGGAGTGACGTCATCGCGGCTGCGCCGCTGTGATTCGTCGGAGCTGCGAGACGCCACCAGCAACATGGATGCGGCGGACTACAGGGGACAGCGGCGACTTCGCTGGCTCCTGTGTCAGGTAAGTGACACATAATGAGCTACTATGCGATGCATAGTAGTCCATTATGCTTTACCTTTGCAGGGAAAAAAAGAGGAAGTAAACCCATCAGGGTTTACTTCCTCTTTAAGAGGCAAGGCAAGTCTTTTAAAGACTTCATTTTATTGCCACTAGTTCCTCCAAGGGGTCTCTGAATAAGTAAAAATGCAGTAAAGTAGAGACTATGAGGCTTTCATAGTTAACTAGTTAGTCTTTCTGAAAAAATACACAAATCCATTTAATTCAACCAATAACATGTGAACTGCTTTTAACAGCTATACAAAAGACACTTCCTCTCCTGTAGTGAAAACTACACAAAATAAAGAGAGAAAAAAAAAAGGAGAAAGTAGAGACACAAACTATTGTGAATGAGAGTGAAGATAAAACTATATTTTAGAATTGAGTTAGTCCTGTTTGCAATTACTCCAATTTAGAGGCTTCTCCTTAAAAAAAAAAAAAAAAAACCCGATGCTTTAACCACTTCAGCCCCAGAAGGTTTTACCCCCTTCCTGACCAGAGCACTTTTTAAAATTTGGCACAGTGTCACTTTAACTGGTAATTGCGCAGTCATGTAGAGCAAAAGGGGGTGCAACGGCGCTAGAGTGAACATTTTTAAAACACATGCAAAGAACAGCAGCAGCATATAGTGCGACAACACCAAAATACAGTAAGATAGAAACAGGCTGCGCTTATCCAGATTACATTAAAGTTCATGATTTCATAAAAGTCCCAAAAAGCGTCATTATTCAAATAATCGCAGGGGAAGAAGGATTATTGAAACCGCTAATTGCTGACACCACAGTGTGCATGCATAAACTCGAAACAGTGCCCGATCACCGTAGATATAAGTTGCACTTACCAGATGGCAAGCATTAAAAGCAGTTGGCTAAACCCAGCCTAGGGCCATTATGCTTGTAGATGTCCACACCAGGAAACAATACACACTAAGTCCGTCCGGAAATCCATATGCTTTCACATATTATTCAAAAAGTAATATGTGAAAGCATGCAGATTTCCAGACGGACCTAGTGTGTATTGTTCTATTATTATTCTTCCCCTGTGATTATTTGAATAATGTCGCTTTTTGGGACGTTTATGAAATCATGAACTTTAATGTAATATCTGGATAAGCGCAGCTTGTTTCTATCTAATTGCGCAGTCATGCAATGCTGTACCTAAACAAAATTTGCGTCCGGTTTGTCCCACAAATAGAGCTTTCTTTTGGTGGTATTTGATCACCTCTGCGGTTTTTATAAAAGAAAAAAAAACTGAAAATTTTGAAAAAAACATATTTTCTACTTTTTACACAATAAACTAAATTTTAGTCATACATTTAGGCCAAAATGTCTCCGGTAAATAAAAATTCAATAAGCGTATATTTCTTGGTTTGCGAAAAAGTTCAGTACAAACCCCTCCCCCAAATGATACCATTTTGGAAAGTAGACACCCCAAGGAATTTGCCGAGAGGCATGTTGAGCACATTGATTTTTTATTTTTTTTTCAAAATGATATATTGCTCAAACATGCCATGGGCATTAGACATGGATGCCGTCCAAAAATTTGTTTAGTTCCGTACGAAAAAAAATCGTATTTCGTAATTCATGTACGAAATTCAATTCGGATTCATACGAAATACAAATTTTCGATAGATTCGGAAACTTTTCGTTAAATAACAAAAGTTCATTATGATGAATTTATCATTATGAGGGGTTCCCACCATCCCTGTGCTGTGCTGACGTCATCTGATTGGTGAACAAAACACCATTCATGTTTCTGTTCATTTGGACCTGAAATTCATTAACAAAATTTTGTATTTTGTATGAAATTCATAAGCATAGAAATTCCCATAGGGTTCCCACCATCCCTGCGCTGAGTTCCCAGGTCTGTACACCTGCTGTGTGTCCGTTATGAGGAATTCCCATCATCCCTGTGCTGAGTTCCCGAGTCTAAGTGTACACCCGCTGTGCCCATTATGAGGGGTTCCCACCATCCCTGTGCTGACTTCCTGGGTTTTTAACCCTTTCATGACTAAGCCTATTTTTGACATTTGGTGTTTACAAGCTAAAATCCATATTTTTTGCTAGAAAATTACTAAGAACCCCCAAACATTTTATATATATATATATATATATATATATATATATATATATATATATATATATATATATATATATATATATATAGTGACAGAGCGAGGCTCTGTCCTTATGAAATTGGAGGAAAAAGAGACACAGACACAGAGTTTGCATATCTGCGGACTGCAAGACTACAGAGTGTAGCGTTTAAATGGAGAAAACTGATCTGTCAGTTTTCTCCAGGTTTTGCTAGCTCCAAATGGGATTCTGTAGTTTGGAGATCCCTGAGAGTCATGGGTGGGACGGGATCTCCAACCCTGTGTCCGGGTCTTGATGATAACGAGAAGGGTGTGTGCCCAGCTGCACACAGCCCATATAACGAGGGGCTGTTGGGAATAGCGTGGAGGATGGTGGAGTGTGAGCAGCTTGCTGCTGCTGTTTGAAGAGTGGGTTGCCCTGTGGGAGACTGTAGTCCATGTAAGGGACTGGGAAATGCTGACAGCCTTGAGAGTCAGGAAGACTAAGGAAGTCGGTGAATCCAAGGGGATGGAAAGAATTGATAAATCTGTTGGGAGCAAGCAGAGGAACTGCTGACAATTGAGAGCCAGGTGGCTCGGTATGTTTTCATTTGTATGCTGAATGAAGTTAAACCCCTGCGTGGAATTTCTGGATGGACTATTGTTTTGTTTTTCCTTTAATAAACGTGGGCTACCAGGCCCTTAACTATAAATACCTGCCTGATGTGGACTGAAAATGCATCTAACCACTTGAGCTAAACACTCCAATGTCACAATAAATATATATATATATATATATATATATATATATATATATATATATATATATATATATAAATTTTTTTAGCAGAGACTCTAGAGAATAAAACGTCTATTGTTGCAATATTTTATGTCACGCGGTATTTGCGCAGCAGTGTTTTAAACACCACTTTTTGGGAAAAGTGACACTTTCATGAATTAAAAAAAAACTAAACAATAAAATTAGCCCAATTTTTTTTTTGCATAATGTGAAAGTTAATGTTACACCGAGTAAATAGATACCAAACATGTCACACTTTATAATTGCACGCACTCGTGGAATGACGACAAACTACGGTACCTAAAAATCTCAATAGGCGACACTTTAAAAAAAAATTCCGGTTACCAGGTCAGAGTTACAGAGGAGGTCTAGTGCAAGAATTATTGCTCTCGCTCTGACAATCGCGGCGATACCTCACATGTGTGAGTTGAACACCGTTTACATATGTGGGCGCAACTTCCTATGCGTTTTCTTTGCTGCATGAGCTCGTGGTGACGGGGGGGGGGGGGCTTAAAAACATAATAAATTCTTATTTATTTTATTCATTTTTAAATTAATAAATGGTTAAAAAAAATAATAATAATTTGATCACTTTTATTGCTGTCACAAGGAATGTAAACATCCCTTGTGACAGTAATAGGTGGTGACAGGTACCCCGATCCCTCCTTTACACTTCAAAGTATTCAGATCCCTGAAAACTGCGATTCTGAATAGTGTATATTATTTTTAAATCCGGCGCCATTGGCAGCCGAGTAAACGGGAAGTGACGTCATGGTGCCGCTTCCGTGTTTACAATTAGGAGACTGGAATGACGCCACTTACGGCGTCATTCCAGTCCCTCCCTAGCAGCTGGAAGCGTCGGATGTGAGATCGGGGCTCCCGATTTGAGCGGGAGCACCGGTAAGAGCGACGGGAGGGGGGGGATGACCCCTCCCGCTCCTCCGGCATAACAGCCGAGCGGCTTTTAACCGCATCGGTTGTTATGGCTGGAAAGCCAATCGCCCGCTCAGAAACACGGTACCAGGATGATGCCTGCAGGTGCGGGCATCATCCCGGTATACCCCCCGGAAGCCGAGTACGCACATCTGTGTACGCTCGGCGGCACTTTTCGTTAAAATAACAAAAGTTCGTTATAATGAATTTATCATTATGAGGGGCTCCCACCATCCCTGTGCTATGCTGACTTCCTCTGATTGGTGAACAAAACACCATTCATGTTTCTGTTCATTTGGATCCGACATTTCATATTTTGTATGAAATTCCTAAGCATAGAAATTCCCATAGGGTTCCCACCATCCCTGTGCTGAGTTCCCAGATCTATACACCTGCTGTGTGTCTGTTATGAGGGGTTCCCACCATCCCTGTGCTGAGTTCCCATTTCTGAGTGTACACCCGCTGTGCCCATTATGAGGGGTTCTCTGTGCTGTGCTGACTTCCTCTGATTGGTGAACAAAAAGTCATGTTTCTGTTAATTTGTATCCGACATTCTGAAATTACGAAATTCATTAACGAAATTTCGTATGAAATTCGTAAGATAGAAATTCCCATAGGGTTACCACCATCCCTGTGCTGACTAACTGGGGTTTTACCTTTTTTAGGTTCATTAACTTTTCGTAACAATTACGAATTTTCGTTATGATGAATTTTATCATTATGAGGGGTTCCCACCATCCCTGTGCTGTGCCAACTTCCTGGGTTTTTAAATTTTAGGTTCGTTTAAATTTTCGTTAATTACGAATTTTCGTTATGAATTTGGATCTGAAATTCGTAAACAAAATTTTGGAATTTGTATGCATAAAAATTTGTATTTCGGATTCGTACGAATCGCACATGTCTAATGGGCATATGTGAGATTACGTCCCAAAATACATTCTGCTGCTTCTTCTGAGTATGGGGATACCACATGTGTGGGACTTTTTGGGAGCCTAGCCGCCTACAGGACCCGAAAACCAAGCACCAAGCTTTCAGGCTTTCTAAGGGCGTAAATTTTTTATATTTTTTGGACTCAGGATGCCTCTCAGCAAATACCCCAAAATTGGGTCATGGGGGGTTGTGCTATCTGGGCATTTCATGGCCTCCGAAACTGTAAGGCAGTGATTGGTTTTCGGGGTCCTATACATGGCTAGGCTCCCAAAAAGTCTCACACATGTGGTATCCCCGTATTCAGGAGAAGCAGCAAAATGTATTTTGGGGTATAATTTGTTGTATGCATATGCTGTGTGTCAGAAAAAACCTAATAATGACAATTTTGTAAAAAGAAATAAAAGTTAAAAAAAAAAAAAATTTTGCAAAGAATTGTGCAAAAAAAGCGACAACTTAAAAAATACATATATACCCATGATATGTTTGAGCAATATATCATTTAGTGAAAACTTTGTGAAGAAAAAAAAAAGCATATTGTAATTTTCCTGAAACTTGTGATAAATTACTCCATGGACTTAACATGCCTCTCAGCAAATAGCTTGGGGTGTCTACTTTCCAAAATGGGGGTCATTTGGGGGGGGGGGTGTTTGTGCTATATGGACATTTCATGGCCTCCGAAACTGTGACAGGTAGTGAGGAGTTAAATCAAAAATTTACGCCATTTTAGTCTGGTTCAGAAGGTATGGAACAAATCCAAGTAGCCACAGAATGCTGATGGCTGTACAAATTACAGCCCTATATAGCACAACGACACGTACACTGAACTGGCCAAACTGTATTCTGGAGCTAGGTGGAAGGCATTTGGAGTTGCTCATCTCAAGCAAATATTCAATGTGTTCCTTTGCAGATTTGAAGGAAACATATGGTTTACCCTCCTCGATGCACTTCTACTATATGCAACTTAGTCATGTGGTCGCAGCACAGGGTCTGTCCTCAGAGTGGCACCTGTCCCTGACTCCAGTATTTAGCCTTCTCTGGTATGCTGCTTCATCTAAAGGATTTATCTCCCAATGCTATGCCATCCTGTTGCAGCATCCCCTGAAGGTGAGGAAGAAATGGGAGATAGATGTAAGACAGTTGGATGGGGAACAATGGGAGGAGATCTTTCAGGCGGTGGGCATGTGCTCCTTAAAGAGGAGGGCCGATTTAAAGCTGAGACACTGTAGCTGCTGACTTTTAATAAGCACACTTACCTTTCCAGGGCGCCCGCGATGTTGGCCGCCCGAGGCTGACCCATCCCTCGGCTCTCGGGTCCCTGCGCCGCCATTTTGGCTAAGGGAAACAGGCAGTGGAGCCTTGCGGCTTCCCTGCCCATTTCCTACTGCGCATGCTCGAGTCGCGCAGTGCTTTGTGAATGGGGCGCGCTGTGTTCTGGGACACACAGTTCCCAGAACACAGCGCGACCCATTACCCAGAAGACGCCGCGTGGAGGAGGAAGAGGCAGATTAGGACGATGTGCCTAGCAACAGGCATTTCTGGTAAGTTAAAAAAAAAATTCATTTTTTCTCATATCGTCTTCCAGGACAGCCTTTGAGATATAGGGCTCCTCCCTCCGGGACAGGAAACACGTCAACCCAATCAAATAAAAGGTGTGGTCCTCCAGGCCCTCCTCAGTTTTTTGTGTTTCCTGCCGGACGGGAAGGAGCACGTTGGAACTTGTAAGGGGAGCTCCTTCTCAAGGGTTGGTCCTGGGGGGAGCACCTAGTGGACCTGACCCTTAGCACCCCTCGGTCCGTTTGGAGGGAGGAGAGCTTAGCTATCAGTCCCCGCTGTCATTTAAACGTTCGGAGAGAACGGGACCCCGATGGGCGGCAATCTCCCCCCTCTGTAGCGCTAACCGCTTGTACCTGGTCGGTCGGATGGCGGGCGAGAGACGTTCGTTTCACCGGCTGGCGTTCGGGTACTGTGAGCGGTGCGTTCGTAAGGAACGCACGGCGTCGGGGCGGAGTCTTTGCGTTCCGGCATCCGGAAGTGGGAGAGACGCACTTCCGCCGGATTCGCGTCATCAGGGGGCGCCGCAGGACCTGTTCCAGTCCTTTGGGCGCGGCGGTGTGACTACAGGGTTGCCTGGAGCGGTGTGAAGGCTCAGAGAGACTGAGTGAGACACAGGAACCATGGAGAGTGCAGTTGTGCAGGTGGACTCCGGTTCAACAGGCTTCAGTACCTCTCAGGTAAGCTTGGTGGGGGCAGACCAGGACTTACACTGGGGGGTGGAGGGGTCACTCTGACCTTAGTACCTTCCCGGGGTGGAGAACCTGCTGGTGAAGGGGGGCACTTCCTAGGCAGACCCTAGAAGCACAGTGGTGTGGTCAGGGGTGGTATTGTAATGGGACCCTGTTTTTTCGTTGTTTTTTAGGTTAAACAGGACAGAGCTCAGATACCTTTGCCCAGAAGGAAATGTGCCGTGTGCGGGGCTTAGTTAGGCACCGGTTGGGAGAAGCTGCTTTGCCCGGATTGTGTCAGTAGCCTGGTGAAAGAGGACTCAGTGGCAGCTTGTCACAATGTTTTGACGTCCGTAAAGGATGAGATAGCATCCACCTTCCAGTCATTTAAAAGCATGATAGATAGGGTGCAGGGTCCTTCTGTCTCTTTACCCAGGGCCGTGAGTATGCCCTCCTTATCCGAACCAAGTCAGGAGGTGGATAGGGAGAGGTTACCTAGGTCATTAGCCTCCTCTAGGACAGAATCTACTTCTGAGTCTGAGGGGGAGGAAGAATCCATTAGAACAGCCAGATACAAGCTGTCTATGGACGATGTGGGTGACCTCCTCAAGGCTATATATGACACTTTGGAGATCAGGGAAGAACAGGTCCAGCTTTCAAAACATGACATGATGTATCGGGGTCGAGTGTGCTGAAAGACAGGGTATTCCCCGTCCATAAATCGCTAGTTGAGGCGATTCTGCTGGAGTGGGAACAACCGGAAAAAAGGCAATTTTTTTCAGGTAGCCTTAGAAGGAGGTTCCCTTTTGAGATGGATGCGGTGCATCCCTGGAACAAGGTTCCCCAAATTGGATGCTCCCTTGGCTAAAGTCTCTAAGAAGACAGATTTGGCCTTTGATGATATGGGTTCACTCAGGGATCCTATGGCTAAGAGGGGAGACGTGCTGCTTAAGAGAGCCTGGGATGCCTCTTCCATTGGGCTTAAACCAGCCTTAGCGGCTACCTGTGTGGCCAGAAAGAGTGTTGGCTTACACAGTTACAATCGCATATTTTTGCGGGCACTTCTAGGCAACAGCTGTTGAAGTCCTTTCCGCTACTGTTCAAGGCTGTGGGGTTTTTGGCTGATGCCTCTGCAGAATCAGTCAAATTGGCTGCTAGATCTGCAGCACTAGTGAACGCTGCCAGAAGGGCCGTTTGGCTCAAAACCTGATCAGGGGACGCAGCTTCAAAATTGAAGCTATGTGGATTACCCTTTTCAGGGGACCATTTGTTCGGGCCCAGCCTGCAAGAGGCGTTAGAGCGCACGCAGGATAGGAAGAAAGCTTTCCCAGAAAGGAAAAAGAGACCTGAGGGGAAAACACCTTTTTCGAGGCCCTAGGCAGCAGAACCTGCAGGAAAGGGAGGTTCGCCCCAAAAAGCATTGGACGGGTCACAAGGGAAGGGGTAGAGGAGGAATCTTATTCAATCCTTCTCAACCCTCCCCTAAAACCCAGTGACTCCTGCGTCCCGGTGGGAGGAAGACTGGGGAAGTTCCTCCCACAATGGGATGCTTCAACCGAAAGTCCATTCATTCGAGATGTAATAAGGAACGGCTACA
This sequence comes from Lithobates pipiens, assembly GCF_037356315.1. Taxonomy (NCBI): domain Eukaryota; kingdom Metazoa; phylum Chordata; class Amphibia; order Anura; family Ranidae; genus Lithobates; species Lithobates pipiens. Next base: position 178,812,877 of record NW_027507785.1, read on the forward strand.
GGTTGGAGTTTGGTTCAGTTCCCCTCCCAAATTTTCAAGTAACAAGGTTACCAAGGGACCACGAGAAGGCAAAGGCTCTGGGTCTTCTTCTGGGGGATCTGGTGGACCAAGAAGTACTGGTGCAGGTGCCTCAGGAGGAGCGAGGCTTGGGGGTTTACTCCCACGTATTCGTGGTAAAGAAACCTTTGGGAAAGTTCAGGCTAATACTGAATCTCCGCCCCCTGAACAGATTCATAAAATACAAGCGGTTCCGGATGGAGTCAATCTTCTCGGTAACCAAGTTCCTGTTTCAGGGCTGTCACATGGCCACCGTGGATCTCAGGGATGCATATTTGCATATCCCGATTCATCTGGAATCTCAGAGATTTCTCAGGTTGGCGGTGAGGTTGAACACGGGTGTGTTACACCTCCAGTTTCGAGCTCTCCCTTTCGGGCTTTCAGCCTCACCAAGGATCTTTACAAAGGTTCTGGCAGAGGCACTGGCCCCATTAAGGCTCAAGGCTATAACAGTGATTCCATATCTGGACGATCTACTGTTCATAGCCCAGTCGGCCCAACAGCTGAAGAAGGATGTACAGGAGGCCTTGGGTTTCCTGCGCTCACTGGGGTGGCTAATAAACCAGGAAAAATCCCAGTTGACCCCCTCACAGAAGGTCCTGTATTTAGGATACAGGATTTCTTCGGTGGAGATGAGGGTATTTCTTCCTGCGGAGAAGATCAGCAAGCTAGAACAGGCGGTAGCCCAGCTTCAATCAGGTCGGGAAGCCCAGATCAGGGAGGTTATGAGAGTCCTGGGGTTGATGACATCATGCTTTCCAGCGGTGGCCTGGGCAAGGCATCATCAGCGTCCTTTACAGAGACTCATGCTCCATTATTGGGATGGCAGGCAGCAGAGCCTGGATCAGGTTATGCCCCTATCCTCGGTAGTCAGGAGGTCTGTGGTGGTGGCGGGCCCAGGTCAACCTAGACAGGGGTCTTCCCTGGTCCCCACAAGCTACGGTGGTGGTCACGACCGATGCCAGTGCGCTGGGTTGGGGTGCTCACCTAGAGGGAATCTTAGCCCAAGGTACCTGGTCGAATCTAGAGATAGGTCGTTCCTCAAACCAGAAGGAGCTTCTGGCGGTTTGGAAGGCTATAGAAACCTTCCAGTCCCAGTTACAGGGCAGGGACCTGCACGTTCGTTCAGACAATGTGGCAGCAGTAGCCTACCTGAACAAGCAAGGGGGAACCAGAAGCCCCGCGCTGCAGGTAATTGCGGACAGAATCTTCTGCTGGGCAGAGAAGAACTTGTCCTCTATATCAGCCATTCACCTGAAGGGAACTCAGAATTTGCTGGCCGACTTTCTCAGTCGTCAGAAGATAGGTCAGGACGAGTGGTCCCTCAACAAGGAGGTGTTCGAGGAGATTGTGTCATGCTGGGGAAGGCCAGAAATAGACCTATTTGCAACACAAGGCAACAGGAAGGTGACGCAATTTTTTTTTTCGGTTCACCCACAGGATCGGGCCAGGGGGATAGACGCCCTTGCCAATCCATGGCTGTTCGGCCTGTGTTATGCCTTTCCTCCGGTAAGGATGGTGGCGGAGGTCCTGCAGAAGTTCCGATCGGAAGCTACGGACCTCATTTTAGTGGCTCCTTTTTGGCCAAGGAGACCCTGGTTTGCCAGCATAAAGAGGTTGGCTGTTCATCCTCCGCTGTTTCTACCAGTCAGGGAGGATTTACTTTCCCAGGGGCCGATCCTGTATCCTGGGATAGAGAGGCTCAAGCTTGCGGCCTGGTATCTGAGGAACAGGTCTTAAGATCACAGGGTTTTTCAGAAAGAGTGGTTAAGACCTTGTTAGAATGCCGTAAACCAGTTACTAGGGCAAATTACGCCAAGATAGGAAAGAGGTTTAATTCCTGGTTGCGAGAACAGGGGATTGCAAGTCCTGGGGTCCCAGCAGTCCTAGATTTTCTACAAGCAGGGGTAGAGCTGGGCCTATCAGCACTCTAAAGGTACAGGTGGCGGCCTTAAGTGTTTTCCTTCAGTCCTCCCTTCAGCAGAATCCCTTTGTCAGGAACTTCTTCAAGGCTTTATCTAGATCCAGGCCTGTGAGAATGAAGACCTGTCCTACTTGGGATTTGGCCTTGGTTCTTAGGGCTTTGACCCAAGATCCATTTGAACCATTAGAGGGAGCATCACTTAAGTGGATGGTACTAAAGACTGTGTTTTTGATAGCGATCACGTCAGCTAGAAGGGTCAGTGATCTGCAGGCGCTCTCGGTCAGAGAGCCATTTCTGTTAATTTTAGAGGACAGGGTAGTACTTAAGACTGACCCTAGTTTTCTTCCTAAAGTTGTGTCCACTTTTCATAGGACACAGGATATTATTTTACCAACATTTTTCTCAACCTCAGGAGAGGATGAGGCGAGATCTTTAAGTTTGTTAGACGTCAGGAGAAGTCTATTAATTTTTTTAGAAGCCACTAGGGTCTTCAGGAAGTCAGACTCACTTTTTGTTAATTTTTCGGGCACCCGCAAGGGCTGCAAGGCGTCCAAATCGTCTATCGCCAGGTGGATACGAATGGCGATAGTTAAAGCCTATGAATTAGAGGGGAAGCAGGCACCCTTAGTTAAGGCACACTCTACAAGGGCGGTTTCCGCATCATGGGCAGAGAGGGCTGGAGCCTCTCCGGAGGAGATCTGCAAAGCAGCAACGTGGTCCAGCTACTCAACGTTTGCAAGACATTACCATCTGGATTTATGGTCTGATAAAGAGCAGACTTTTGGACGTAAGGTCCTCCAGGCAGTGGTCCCGCCCTGACAAGGTGAGCTCCTTGCTTATCATCTCAAAGGCTGTCCTGGAAGACGATATGAGAAAACCGGAGTTAGACTTACCGGTAACTCTTTTTCTAGGAGTCTTCCAGGACAGCCTGGTTTCCCACCCAAAGTTGTTTAAGTTGGACTAAGTGGTGAGGATGTGTACTAACGTGATTGTTAGTGTGTTATGTCTTTCAGAGCCTTCCGGCGGTTCTTGGAGTAAAACTGAGGAGGGCCTGGAGGACCACACCTTTTATTTGATTGGGTTGACGTGGCTGTCCTGGAAGACTCCTAGAAAAAGAGTTACCGGTAAGTCTAACTCCGGTTTTCTCCAGTCATCTTCCAGGACGGCAAACCTGAGAGATGACTGGTCCACCTGACAGGAAACACAATCAACAACAAGTTTAAAGTTCCCATCCCTCCCTCAGACCTTGATTGTGTTTCCCACAGGATGGCAGCGAAACCAAGTTTCTCCTTTTTGTTTTTTGCTGAGGGGTCTGGGACCCCGTTTTTCTCTAAACAGGATTATTTTCCCTGGGACTCAGACAGACAGGGTCTGTGAGTCTCGTGTAACCCCCAGGGGCACCTGGGGGGGCTAGGGTAATCCTCACTCAAGGTCTTTTCTCAGGAAAGCCTTGTTTTCAGCCACATGGGACAGGGGAGTTGTCCTAATTGTGCTGCTCCCCCATTTATGTTTGTGCCTACCTTGAACTGTGTTCGTTGGTGGAGTGCGGTGAGCTGCATCTTTCCAAACAGTGCTGAACGCGAATGGTGTGCGTTCCAGCACTACTGCGCATGTTCGGACGCGTCACTTCCGGGCATCGAGTTTCCGGATTGAGGAGATCTCGCTGGTGCAGTCTTGTCTGGACGCCGGTGTGCATTCCAGCATCACTGGGCAAGACCGGAAGTCCGGCGGGAGGGGTTGACATTTCCGGGCGACGGACCTCCCAAAAATGGCGCCAATCAGCGGTCATTTAAACGGCAGAGGGTGCAGTGGAAAGCACCCAGGCTGCATTTCTGGTGAAGCGTTTTATGCATTGCAGCATCTCCAAGACAAACAAGGGGAACGCTCAAGACAGCACCTGATCCAGCGATCCTGCAGGGCAGCTAAATCGCCATGGAAGTGGAAGGTCTGTCTGAGCAGACAGCCATTGAGGTCGCCACAGAGGGTGAGTGATCCAGCTGTGTTTTGTAGGGGCAGGGTACTCTCAGGCAGACCCCCCTTGCCCCTTTAGGACATGAGTAGCTAATTGTCTTTTTTTTTTTTTTTTTTTTACTATTTCCAGGGACTGAAGGCTCTGCCCAGGGGTTAGCCTGTAGGTCTAAAGGAAAGGCTACTTCGAAGTCCAGGCGTTGTGGTTATTGTTAGCACAAGACCACAGCAAGCCTTTCTGCGATAGATGTATCTTTAAGCTCGCAGGCAAGGAGACCGCCCAGGTTGTGAAAGAATGTAGGGCTTTACAGTCAGAGATGTTAGCCACCCTCCAGTCTTTCCAAACTACTCTAGTGAAGAGTCAGGATGAGGGTCCTTCTGGGCCTGGGGGACTTTTGTTCTCGACTGAGGACATGGAAGGCCTATTAAAGGCCATTTACACCTCGGAAGATATCCAGGTCCCCTCTGCTCAGGTTTCAGCACAGGATAGGGTGTATAGGGGCCTAGGAAGCTTACAGGCCAGAACCTTTCCCATCCACCAGTCTCTGAAGGATATAGTCCTCAAAGAATGGAAGGAACCTGAACGTAGGCTCCTCAAACTGAAAGCTTGGAAGAGAAGGTGTCCCTTTAAAGGATGAGGAGGAGGAGGAGACATTTTTTAAAACTCCTCGTTTGGATGCAGCCCTAGCACAGGTGTCTAAGAGGTCTGATTTATCCTTTGAAGACTCTGGAAACATCCAGGATCAGATGGATAAAAAGTCTGAGCAAAAGGGCCTGGGAGACAAATGCGGCAGCGATGGCGCCGGCCCTAGCCTCCGCCTGTGTAGCCAGAAATGCAGACGCCTGGCTTGGCAGATTGATGGATCACGTCTCCCGGAGTAAGGAGACTAAAGAAATTGTAGACTCGCTGGAGGTAATCAGTCGAGCGGTAGCGTATGTGGCAGATGCAGCGGTGGAGACTGTTAGGACCACAGCTAAGTCAGCAGCACTTCTAAACTCCGCCAGGAGGGCCCTATGGGTAAAGACCTGGGATGGAGATTTCACTTCCAAGTCTCGCTTATGCGGCATTCCCTTTGAGGGTTCCCTGTTTGGGTCAGGGCTAGATCAGGTACTGTCCCGGTCTACTGAAAAGGGAAAGAAGTTTCCTGTGAGGCCCAAGAGGGAAAGGGGTAAGAGATTTTTTCGAGGCCCCCACTCAAAGACTCATCATAAGGGGAAAGTTGAACAGAGGAAGAAGTGGAACCTTGGAAAAGGGAAAGAAAAAAGTGCAATTCTTTTCTCCAGTTCCGGAGCCTCTCAGAAAGAAGGCAAATGACGCCACCGTAAAGGTAGGCGCAGGACTCAGCGACTTCCTTCCCCAGTGGGAAAGGATTACGCAGAGTTCATATATTTTAAATCTCTTAAAGGAGGGGTACAGACTGGAATTTCAAAGTCTTCCCCCACAGAATTTTCTTGTTACTTTTCCTCCCAGGGACCCAGCCAAGGCAGAGGGGTTACTGGGAAATTTAAAGGAGCTGGCAGAGCAAGGGGTTATTGCTCCAGTACCAGCCAGTCAGTTGGCTCAGGGTTTTTACTCACACGTGTTTGGGGTTCCAAAACCCTCAGGCAAATTTCGGTTAATAATAAATTTGAGAGGACTCAACCGTTACTTACTTCACAAGAGGTTCAGAATGGAGAGTATTTACTCGGTAAGAAAACATCTTCAGGCAGGAGTTTTTATGGTCACTCTGGACCTGAAAGACGCATATCTACACGTACCCATTGCTCCCGAACACCAGAAGTACCTACGCTTTGCAATATGCATACAGCAGAAGGTACAACACTGGCAATTTCAGAGCTCTTCCCTTTGGGCTGGCGGCAAGCCCAAGGGTATTCACAAAAGTGATGGCCGAGGTCATAGCATACCTACACCTGCAGGGGATAGGGTGAACACCCTACCTGGACGACTTGCTGATCTACAGTGTGGATCAGAGGCAAGTGGTGATAGACAGAGACATCGTGTTAGAGACTCTGGAGACCTTGGGCTGGATCTTCAGTCGGGAGAAGTCCTCACTGACACCATCTCAGTCCAAACTATACCTAGGCTACCTGTTAGACACGCAGGCACAGAGGGTATTCTTACCAACAGAAAAGGTAGTGAAGGCCCAGAATGCGGTTGTCACCCTTCTCGAAAGAGAAGCCTCTCTGAGATCTATAATGAGACTATTGGGTCTCATGACCGCCTGCATACCGGCAGTAACCTGGGCACAACTACATTCTTGGCAGCTTCAGGCCTTCCTACTTGCCTCATGGGGAGGGAAAAGAGAAATATTGGAGAAGTCTCCCTCTCTCTCCCCATCTCTCCCTCTCTCTCCCTCTCTCTCCCTCTCTCTCCCTCTCTCTCCCTCTCTCTCCCTCATAATACAGGTCAACTTGTCAGAAGGCAGACGGCCTGCATGGCACACATATCCAAAGTGATACATAGGAAGGTGATGGAATGTGCCTGGGCCTTCCACTTTATGCTTGGCTATGGGCACCTTGAGGTTGTAAAACACCACTTTTAATTTGTCTAGGTCTACCGGGGGTATGTCTGACTGTTCGATGAGCAGAAAACCATTGAGGTAATGAATGGCCATCTGACATTGGGCCTGGTGCGATAGGATCCATATAAGAGACTCGGCGATAACATTGAACAGCCACAGGCTGCTCTTGGACCCAAAGGTCAACTTGGTAGGAAAGTAATAGGAATCCCTCCATTTAATGCCGTGCCATCGCCAGAGGGATGTCTCGATAGGCAGGAGTTTGAATGCATCTGAAATGTCTGCCTTAGACAGCGGTACCTATTTTAATGATGGCCTGGATGACCCCATAGACTGACGTGTACTTGAGGGAAAATTCCTCGTAAGGATTTAGGAAATTCAGACTTGGGATATGTGAAGAATTAGTCGTGGACAAATCATACACCAAGCAAAATTTATTGGAGAAGTTGCCCTTGACAAGCCCAATAGGGCTGACTCTTCAGGTCTGAAAAGGTGACTGTGAGAAAGGGCCGATGATGAACTCTGTCTAGTTCGGCCTGTAGCAGGGTGTCTATGGCCTGTTCATTGATAGCCACTGACTGGAAGTTCTTGCATTCGTGAGTGGAGTGGGGTAAAGTGAGGAGGCCAGTGTGGAATCCTGCCATAAAACCATGTACAAGGAATATGGTCAGTAAAGGGGTGGGGTGTGTGGAGAGGTAGAACCCCAACCAAAGGTCATCTACCCGGCTTAGTCAGGACTTGTTTAGCTGCTATGTGACCTTCAGGTGTGCCCTATGAAATGACATACAAATATACAGTAGCCAGCACTGGTTATAGGAGCATACGCCATAAATGAAGTCATTATATATGGCCATGCACCCCACTGATAGGACAGGCCATCCCAATTTGTCTATATTTCGCCGTTGTGCGGGGTATGGCAAGCCCTGACCGAGGTACAAGGTGAATTGAACGGGCTCCTTTTGGCTGACTGAGCACCAGTTTGCTGTGTGTGTGTGGTAGACTGTCAGCGCAGAGTGGGGAGCGTAGACTGGCAAAGTGGCGACAAAACAGTGTCTGTGACACTCCAGTCTGTCTTGGTCTGGAACTAGGCAAGCCTGGCTGCTGCTTTGGCTGAAAATGACCAATGATAGTCATAAAAGGAGTATCCTCCATACTTGTGAACTAAGTACGTCACTGTGTAGTAATATAAGTCCAGCTCCTTCCTCCTGCTGGGGGTGGCTGAACAAAGGACATCTCTGAACATCCTTGAAGCCAGGACGAACTCAATAACTGTCAGCTCGTGATTGAGCCTAGGGTTTTTTTGCTTAAAGACCACTGAGACGTCCCTCCAGGCATACGACTTATTTTCAGCCAGGTCGTAAACTGACATTAGAAGGGATGCCCGACTGACATCCTTGCCCTCCAAAATGTCCTTCCTGACACTGGCTGGGACAAGATGAGCAGGGAGGATTTTGGGTGTGGACCTTGGCGTACCTGCAGAAGGAGATGCTGGTATCGGGTGCGTGACTGGGTAAGGGAGGGCCGTATGTGGGCGCACTTCCAAAACTGTCACTCTGGTCTGGACATCAAAGACTGTTGTGGCTAAGGAAGAGACTAAGGAGTGTATCTGGGAAATGGCCCCGGAGATGGATTGCAGGGATGCCTGCTGGGTGCTGGGCCCAGATGCAGCTGTCAGAGGGGCCTGAAAGCTCTGCCTTCCTGGCCATAGTGGGGTAGGGAATGTCCCTGCACCTCAGCTCGGCTATGAGCTTGGGGATGGTTCATCCCCTGAAGAACTGCACACCTGCCCTCTCTGAGCCTGCGGAGGGTGACAGGGGGTGTATGTGAAGTCCTCACTGCTGGCCTGCGGCATGGCTCTCGCTCTGGCTAGACAAAAACAAGGGGGTACCAGTGTTAAGGGGAGTCGTAGCAGTAGGATAGTGAGCGGAGTGGGATAAAGAAAACTCAGACAAGAAGGAAAGAGGAGAAGTACAGGTAAAGGAACGACAGGCGCAGTTAAGAGCCAGCTGTGTTCTATTGAGTAGAACTCTGTTGATTGGAGATTTAGAAAACTCAAGAGTGCGTGGCAACCAAGGTGAGCCAGGAAGTGACTGTCTAGGTAACCGATAGCTCGGGTGTCTGTGCTTGGTATGGCCTACGTAGGAATGTTGCGGTCTGTAATTTGTGACGCATGCTCGATGTGCAAATATTTGCACTGTCAGCAAGCTCAACAATTAGCAAAAAGTAGAGGGCGCTACAGCTAAAAATTTCAATGTGTAGGATTGGATTGTAACCGTTGGCGATTGTAGATGTGTTTGAGAGAGTAAGAAAAAATGCATCCGATTTGAATCGGACTGTAGTAGGTGTGCAAAAAAACTATACGAATCGGTAGTACGGTAAGTGACATGAACCGATACGAATCGATTGGAGGATAAGTAACATGAAACCATATGAACTGTTTTGTAGGGTATGACATGAACCAATTCGAATCGGACTGTAGCAGGTATGCAAAAAAACTATACAAATCGGTAGTAGGGTAAGTGACATGAACCAATACGAATCGGCGTGTAATGTAGTTGATGCGAACCGTTGTGCCGCCAAGGTGACTAGGTTCAAACCGGACTGATGAGTATGAAATGAATCTGATATGAATTGTTTAGTAGGGTAAATGATATGAACAAAGTAAATTATATGAACTGATACGAGTCAGTTGGAAGGTAAGTAACATGAAACGATATATGAACCGTTTGTAGGGTATGACATGAACCGATACAAATCGGTGTGTGGAATGCAAACTGCTGTGCTGCCTACACTAGGTTAGACTAGGACTGTGTTAAGTATTTAATGAATCCAATATCAATCAAAGTATAACAATAGAACAGGCCTGTAACTGGCCATGTGGTGCAGTGATGTGCGTGATGCATTTTGGGAAATAACTCTGGGGTTGGCACATTGGGGAAATAACGACTGTGTACCGGAGACTTACGAACAATTCCTAAGTTCCACAACTGAACATATGAAATGGTGAACCTAACAAACGGAAAGATGATTGAACATGATACGAAAATGTAAAAAGGGGGAAAAAAATTGTGCTACAGTAAATGAAAAAAATCCCAATGCACTGGGAAAAAAAATCACAAAGTCAAATGGTCGGAAAATACTTGGAAAATAATCCTTATGGGAGCTGCAGTTCTATTGTGTAACAACAATGCAAACAAAGATAACGGGATATATGAAGGACCGCTCTCCCCCTAACAATGTTTAACCAAATAACTCTTTAAACTTGGTACTCTCCTTGAACCCTTAAAGTGTCAAAAGGGAAGGAGAGTATAATGGCATTTAAATATAATTAATATTGGATGGAGCAAAAGTTACCATAATAACATAAATTAATCATCATCGTATGTGCAGATTAAGTGATGAAACATATTCATATCACCTTATTCTTAACCACTTAAGGACCGCCGCATGGAGATGTACGTCGGCACAATGGCACCGACAGGCACAAGCACGTACATGTACGTGCTTGCCTTCCAGCGGGTGGGGGGTTCGATCGAACCCCCTCCCGCTGGTTGCGGCGGTCCGTTTCGCTTCAGGAGCGATCCGGAATGAGGGGATGGCCGTTGGTTTCTGGCCATCCCCTCTAGATCGCTCCTGGCGAATGAGACACTTCCCCCGTCTGTGTAGTGTAAACACAGGCAGGGAGGAAGTGATGTCACTCTCCTCGGGGTGGTCTTTTTGACCAGACTGCGAGAAGAGCAGAGCTAGTAAGTGCACCAACACTACACTGACATGTAGGTACACATAGGCACACAAATAACCCCCTCCCAGTCAGTGTCACTTATTTACTGATCACTGCATTTAGTGTCAGATGTGACAGTAAAAACTGTCAGGGCAGTAAGTGTTAGGTCCAGGGTAGCCCCCTACCCCACCAATAAAGGTTTAACCCCCTGATTGCCCCTAGAGTTAACCCTTTAACCCGCTTTTGCCAGTGTCACTAAGCAATCGTTTTTCTGATCGATGCATCAGTGTCACTGGTGCCAAATAAAGAAATATACACCAACAATATTGCGCAAATGGAGATAAAAAAGTGAAAAGAAAAAATAAAAAATAATAAAAAGATATAAGCGACCAGCTGCTGACACGCTAAAATTAGGGACTTTTTAGCTGAAAGACATGTCAAAAGTATAGTGTAAGCGCTCCACTTATATATATATATTCCTTATAGTGATACAAAATAGTATGTGCTCATGTGTATCAAAATATATAAAAATACCCCAAAGAAAGGGGGATGGTGCTGCGTGGCAACAAAACTTGAAAGTATATATAAAGTGACTTTCGAATATATATATATAAACAAAAAAATGAAAAAAATTATATGGTGACTGTGTGAATATTTATCCCAGTGGTGAAACAACCGGTAACTACAGATAGATAATCACAGTGATAAAGTCCATAAATAAATATATAGTCCAAATAAACGTGCAAGATGTCAATCCGGATGTGTTATGATAGCAAACAGAATTCTGTGATGTTGTGACCGAGGAAGATAATATTTTACCCTGTCACGATCCCACCACCTTATAGGGCACAAGCTTACCAGATCTATATGACCCTAGTAGACGTACGCCTCAGGGGTCAATCAAAGCTTGTGATCCCAGCCAACATGATCTTAAGAATTGGACGTATCAATCGTGGCATTTACGATCCCAACAAACGACTAGATGTAGTCACTGTTCTTCATGTACAAATCCAACAACAACTCAGGCATGGAAGATGAAGAAACAAGGCCAACATGGCATAATAACGTTTTTTTTAAAAACTCTTTAATAAAAATTTTTTTTGCTAAAACTCACATTTCCAAGATGGGCAATAAAGCATGTCAGAGAGAAAAGGTGGCAGTAGCGAAGTCCTCCCGACGCGTTTCGACCCACCGGTCATCATCTGGGGTGGGCTCCCGCTACTGCCATACTGCCTTATATAGGTACTCACACCATAAAATGAAATCATTCCCCCATATGTCGCAATTATGCCCACTTCCGGTGTATCCAAGATGGCGGACGGGCGTGCGTTCCACGCCTCGGTTATTATGCATTCCACCTATATGTCCAATCTATTTAAAACTAAAATTGGAAGTGGAAATAGGAAGTGATGATAGCCCCACTTCCGGTGCGGATGAAAATGGTGGCCTGGCGTGCGTTCCACGCCTCGGCCTGGCGTGCGTTCCATGCCTCACATTACATGCGTTCCACCCATTCACATCAGTGTATGAAGAAAAAAGGAAAAACCACTTCATACACTGCGGTATTAAATAACCAGCAAAGGGGGGACCAATCCTCTGTATAGATTTTTAGCCATTCAGATGGACGTGGAGGGATGTCTGAAACCCTTTCTCCCATTGTGAACCGGAACCGGAAGTGCGCATCAGCGAACACCGGAACCGGAAGTGAGTGAACATCACTTCCGGTGCGGAGAGGGAATGAAAACGAGGCCTGAGTCTCGAGAAAAAAAATTATTTCTTCTCTGATACTTCTAAAAAGGTGGCGTAATGACACCTAGTGGCCATTAATAAAATGAAACTTAATAATGCAAAACCAACACATAGACTATATCGCATTGTACATAATATACCATACAGTAGTGATTATGTGATCTGAATGACTGTTTTACCATAAAACATAAAGATAAAAAAATATGTATAAATAAAATGAATCTGATCATTAAAAATAAATGAATAAAATAAAATAAAGTAAAAAATAAAATTAAAAATACCTAATAGAATACCTGTAAATATACCCACAGATTTACATATGTGATGCCGGATAGCAAATTACCAATAGTGCTAAAAGATCCTATGAATCATCTATGAAAGCGTTAATGTCCCACTCCACATTCATACCGAATGGGGAGTGGGACTGAAGCTCATAGATCCAGAAAGTCTCGAGCCTGGAAACCCCACGAGTGAGAGGCCCCCCTCTCCAGGGTGGGGTATATCTATCTATCGCGATAAAATGTGTGCCACGTAAATCATTATTATGGCACTCCCTGTAGTGTTTCGGCACCGTGTGCTTGGACAATTTACTTCTGATCAAGGAGATATGTTCGCCGACCCTTGTGGAAAAAGTTCTGGTGGTACGACCAACATACTGCTTCCCACAAGGGCAGGTTATTAAATAAACCACATATTTAGTTTTACAGGTGCAGAAACATTTAATTGGATATCTTCTCCCAGTTACTGTAGATGTAAATTCTGAGATTTTGCGTTGTGTCAATGCATTATGTTGACACACGTTGCATTTTCTGCACGGGAAATAGCCTGTCAAATTGTGGAAAAAAGTAGGCTGGATTGGGGGATTAATGATGTTAGGGGCAATTTTGCCTTGCAGAGTTGGAGCCCCTCTAAATAAAACATTTGCTCTTTCAGGAAGATTGGGACCAAGCACAGGATCCTTTCTCAAAACCTCCCAATGTTTGCTAAAGATCTTTTTTACTTGCCTATATTGCATATTAAAAGTGGTTATAAAAGACCACTTAAATTTATCATTGTCGTTCCGAGGGATTTTAACCTGTAAAAGAGTGTCCCTATTTATATGTGCGACCTCCTGTAGTTGTTTTTCCAGAGTAGGTGCATGGTACCCCTTATCCAAGAACTGTTGTTTTAAGCAATTTGCCTGATCTAGGAATGTAAAATCGTCAGTACAGTTACGACGTAGTCTAATAAATTGACTACGAGGGACAGAGGTGAGCCAGCTTTTATGATGGCAGCTATCAATGGCAATATAGCTATTACGGTCGGTAGACTTAAAGTGGGTTTTAAAACTAAAACCCCGTGATGTAATTCCAATTTCTAAATCTAGAAATTGTATTTTTTCCATACTTGTCTGATAGGTTAAAGAAATTCCCCTGTCATTGTTGTTCAGACCGCTAAAAAATTCGCAAAGTGCCTCGGGGGTGCCCCCCCATAGGAGGAGGATGTCGTCTATGTACCGGACCCACAAAATCAATGATGGGCTCCGTTGGGCATAGACGACATCCTCCTCCCATTTGGCCATGAAAAGATTGGCCAGGCTGGGCGCAAATTTGGCCCCCATGGCCACGCCCCTTCGTTGGGAGTAATACTGACCATTAAACCAAAAATAGCTATGGCTGGTAGCAAATTCTAATAATTCTATAATGTAGTTACGTTGACAGGGGACTAACGTATGTTCTTGATCTAAAAAGAAACGTACCGCTTCAATTCCCTTATCCTGTGGAATGCAGGTGTATAGGGATGCAACATCCGCGGTAGCTATAATGTATTGTCCTTGGATTTGCATACCTTCCAGTTTTCTGATGGTATCCCCTGTGTCCTGTATGTATGAGGGCATCTTTCTAACCAGTGGTTGGAGGTAGAAATCTATGTATCTGCCTATACGTGCTGTGACAGAATTAATGCCACTCACGATTGGTCTGCCTGGGGGGGCCGTCAAGCTCTTATGGATTTTAGGCAGATAGTAGATGGTAGGTATTCTAGGGGATACCGGGACCAAAAAGGCTTTTTCTTTTTTATTCAAAATTTTTTGTTCAAAACCCTTATCGATAAGGGTTTTTAATTGTTTTTTGTAAACATTAGTAGGGTTGTTAGGTAATTTGCAATATGTGTCTGGCTCGCTTAAAATATTTTCCATTTCCTCCTCATATTTGATCTTGTCAAGTATAACTATGCCCCCTCCCTTGTCGGCGGGGCGTACTATAACTTGCTTCTGATCACAAAGAGACTTTAATGCGGCTTTTGGCAAAGACGTGGAGTAATGTTTTTTAACTGGTAATTTGGCTAAATCGCTGAGTACCAAATCTCTAAAAATTTTTACTGCGGGAGCCGTGGGTACTGGAGGAGAGAAGAGGGAGGGATTAGATAACCCTGAGTGGACAGTGCCTGACGTACTGGCATAATAATCTGTGCGATACGGATTAGATGTGAGATATCTTTGAATATTCATCTTCCGTGTAAATTTATGTATGTCTATAAAAGTGGAAAATTTGTTGAGTTTATTAGGAGGTGCAAATTTTAAGCCCTTGTCTAAAACTGACATCTCTTCGGATGTAAAAGACTTGGTGCTCAAATTGAAAACCCCCTGTCCTGTCAGAGCCTTCTTCTTTTTCCGTCTTTGTAATCTCCATCCCCCTCTACAACCTCTCTTCGTTCTTGGCCCCTTTTTTTGGGGTACGGGTCCTCGTGAAAACCCTGTTGTTCGTAATTAGTGTTGGGAGGGTTGTATGGATAGGGAGAAGGAGAATGCCTGGTATAAGTGTTGTCAGAATTTCTCATGTCACGCAAAGGTGCGAACCTATTCTGTGAAGGAGGTATGTCCTCGTAATGCTGGATTCCCCGGTTGAAATAATTAGGGGAATTTGGCTCTCGGGGGGGGGGGGGGTAATTTTGATGGTTAGAAGGATATGATGTTCGTGGTGAGGAATAATATGGTGAGTTGTTATAATTGTCAGGGACAGAGCTATTCCTATGATTGGAGTAACCCCTTTGGTTTCCACGTCCTCCTCTTTTGCCTCTTGGTCCACCCCTACCCCTTTTTTGGTTGTTCAACATATACGGGCTATAATGTTGAACATTTTGTGTTCCCTTATCGGGTCGCTTCTGAACAACCTCGCTATATGATCTAGGGAAAGACGTGTCCTGGGAGGAAGAAGTTCCAGGATATGGACTACTTTCCATACTCACAGCGGGAATAGTATGGTCAGTGGATGGTACTAGAAATAGTTTTTGCCATCCAAATACATTATTTGTTTTGTAGTCATTTGTATCTCGGAAGTATTTTTTCTGTTTTTTATTTTTTTGTTCTCGGTCCTCTTTTTCCAAATGGTTGAGTAAATTGGACGAAAGAGAGGTATATTCCGATGAACCTTTATAGATATTCAACTTATCTTTAATTTCCTTAATTTCCTTAATTTCTTTATCTATATTTGTTAAACGAGCCTTTTTCTTTAGAATAAGAAAAGAAAGAAGATTAGTTCCTGCCTCGTTGAAATATTTGAACCAAGAGTCTGGATCAGACTCTCCTTGCTGTGGGCAAACGTCCCATCTGAGGCTACGAGGAACCATCTGTTCCGTGATGTATTGTTGTAGAAACACCAAGTCCCACTGCAGATGTAATTCAGTGGACATGATGTTTTTCAACCTTATAAAAAGGCCCCCAATCTCAGTGTTGCTACTATCAGGGACAAATACACCATCAGTATTCACTTTATGTGAAGCTCTATAGTCGAATACATCCATTGTGACTATGGAAGATTTTTTGACCAATGCTGCAATATTAATCCACTAAAGCCAAATAAAGAAATATACACCAACAATATTGCGCAAATGGAGATAAAAAAGTGAAAAGAAAAAATAAAAAATAATAAAAAGATATAAGCGACCAGCTGCTGACACGCTAAAATTAGGGACTTTTTAGCTGAAAGACATGTCAAAAGTATAGTGTAAGCGCTCCACTTATATATATATATATTCCTTATAGTGATACAAAATAGTATGTGCTCATGTGTATCAAAATATATAAAAATACCCCAAAGAAAGGGGGATGGTGCTGCGTGGCAACAAAACTTGAAAGTATATATAAAGTGACTTTCGAATATATATATAAACAAAAAAATGAAAAAAATTATATGGTGACTGTGTGAATATTTATCCCAGTGGTGAAACAACCGGTAACTACAGATAGATAATCACAGTGATAAAGTCCATAACTAAATATATAGTCCAAATAAACGTGCAAGATGTCAATCCGGATGTGTTATGATGGCAACCAGAATTCTGTGATGTTGTGACCGAGGAAGATAATATTTCACCCTGTGACGATCCCACCACCTTATAGGGCACGAGCTTACCAGATCTATATGACCCTAGTAGACGTACGCCTCAGGGGTCAATCAAAGCTTGTGATCCCAGCCAACATGATCTTAAGAATTGGACGTATCAATCGTGGCATTTACGATCCCAACAAACGACTAGATGTAGTCACTGTTCTTCATGTACAAATCCGACAACAACTCAGGCATGGAAGATGAAGAAACAAGGCCAACATGGCATAATAACGTTTTTTTTAAAAACTCTTTAATAAAAAAATTTTTTGCTAAAACTCACATTTCCAAGATGGGCAATAAAGCATGTCAGAGAGAAAAGGTGGCAGTAGCGAAGTCCTCCCGACGCGTTTCGACCCACCGGTCATCATCTGGGGTGGGCTCCCGCTACTGCCATACTGCCTTATATAGGTACTCACACCATAAAATGAAATCATTCCCCCATATGTCGCAATTATGCCCACTTCCGGTGTATCCAAGATGGCGGACGGGCGTGCGTTCCACGCCTCGGTTATTATGCATTCCACCTATATGTCCAATCTATTTAAAACTAAAATTGGAAGTGGAAATAGGAAGTGATGATAGCCCCACTTCCGGTGCGGATGAAAATGGTGGCCTGGCGTGCGTTCCACGCCTCACATTACATGCGTTCCACCCATTCACATCAGTGTATGAAGAAAAAAGGAAAAACCACTTCATACACTGCGGTATTAAATAACCAGCAAAGGGGGGACCAATCCTCTGTATAGATTTTTAGCCATTCAGATGGACGTGGAGGGATGTCTGAAACCCTTTCTCCCATTGTGAACCGGAACCGGAAGTGCGCATCAGCGAACACCGGAACCGGAAGTGAGTGAACATCACTTCCGGTGCGGAGAGGGAATGAAAACGAGGCCTGAGTCTCGAGAAAAAAAATTATTTCTTCTCTGATACTTCTAAAAAGGTGGCGTAATGACACCTAGTGGCCATTAATAAAATGAAACTTAATAATGCAAAACCAACACATAGACTATATCGCATTGTACATAATATACCATACAGTAGTGATTATGTGATCTGAATGACTGTTTTGCCATAAAACATAAAGATAAAAAAATATGTATAAATAAAATGAATCTGATCATTAAAAATAAATGAATAAAATAAAGTAAAAAATAAAATGAAAAATACCTAATAGAATACCTGTAAATATACCCACATTCGACTATAGAGCTTCACATAAAGTAAATACTGATGGTGTATTTGTCCCTGATAGTAGCAACACTGAGATTGGGGGCCTTTTTATAAGGTTGAAAAACATCATGTCCACTGAATTACATCTGCAGTGGAACTTGGTGTTTCTACAACAATACATCACGGAACAGATGGTTCCTCGTAGCCTCAGATGGGACGTTTGCCCACAGCAAGGAGAGTCTGATCCAGACTCTTGGTTCAAATATTTCAACGAGGCAGGAACTAATCTTCTTTCTTTTCTTATTCTAAAGAAAAAGGCTCGTTTAACAAATATAGATAAAGAAATTAAGGAAATTAAAGATAAGTTGAATATCTATAAAGGTTCATCGGAATATACCTCTCTTTCGTCCAATTTACTCAACCATTTGGAAAAAGAGGACCGAGAACAAAAAAATAAAAAACAGAAAAAATACTTCCGAGATACAAATGACTACAAAACAAATAATGTATTTGGATGGCAAAAACTATTTCTAGTACCATCCACTGACCATACTATTCCCGCTGTGAGTATGGAAAGTAGTCCATATCCTGGAACTTCTTCCTCCCAGGACACGTCTTTCCCTAGATCATATAGCGAGGTTGTTCAGAAGCGACCCGATAAGGGAACACAAAATGTTCAACATTATAGCCCGTATATGTTGAACAACCAAAAAAGGGGTAGGGGTGGACCAAGAGGCAAAAGAGGAGGACGTGGAAACCAAAGGGGTTACTCCAATCATAGGAATAGCTCTGTCCCTGACAATTATAACAACTCACCATATTATTCCTCACCACGAACATCATATCCTTCTAACCATCAAAATTACCCCCCCCCCCCCCCGAGAGCCAAATTCCCCTAATTATTTCAACCGGGGAATCCAGCATTACGAGGACATACCTCCTTCACAGAATAGGTTCGCACCTTTGCGTGACATGAGAAATTCTGACAACACTTATACCAGGCATTCTCCTTCTCCCTATCCATACAACCCTCCCAACACTAATTACGAACAACAGGGTTTTCACGAGGACCCGTACCCCAAAAAAAGGGGCCAAGAACGAAGAGAGGTTGTAGAGGGGGATGGAGATTACAAAGACGGAAAAAGAAGAAGGCTCTGACAGGACAGGGGGTTTTCAATTTGAGCACCAAGTCTTTTACATCCGAAGAGATGTCAGTTTTAGACAAGGGCTTAAAATTTGCACCTCCTAATAAACTCAACAAATTTTCCACTTTTATAGACATACATAAATTTACACGGAAGATGAATATTCAAAGATATCTCACATCTAATCCGTATCGCACAGATTATTATGCCAGTACGTCAGGCACTGTCCACTCAGGGTTATCTAATCCCTCCCTCTTCTCTCCTCCAGTACCCACGGCTCCCGCAGTAAAAATTTTTAGAGATTTGGTACTCAGCGATTTAGCCAAATTACCAGTTAAAAAACATTACTCCACGTCTTTGCCAAAAGCCGCATTAAAGTCTCTTTGTGATCAGAAGCAAGTTATAGTACGCCCCGCCGACAAGGGAGGGGGCATAGTTATACTTGACAAGATCAAATATGAGGAGGAAATGGAAAATATTTTAAGCGAGCCAGACACATATTGCAAATTACCTAACAACCCTACTAATGTTTACAAAAAACAATTAAAAACCCTTATCGATAAGGGTTTTGAACAAAAAATTTTGAATAAAAAAGAAAAAGCCTTTTTGGTCCCGGTATCCCCTAGAATACCTACCATCTACTATCTGCCTAAAATCCATAAGAGCTTGACGGCCCCCCCAGGCAGACCAATCGTGAGTGGCATTAATTCTGTCACAGCACGTATAGGCAGATACATAGATTTCTACCTCCAACCACTGGTTAGAAAGATGCCCTCATACATACAGGACACAGGGGATACCATCAGAAAACTGGAAGGTATGCAAATCCAAGGACAATACATTATAGCTACCGCGGATGTTGCATCCCTATACACCTGCATTCCACAGGATAAGGGAATTGAAGCGGTACGTTTCTTTTTAGATCAAGAACATACGTTAGTCCCCTGTCAACGTAACTACATTATAGAATCATTAGAATTTGCTACCAGCCATAGCTATTTTTGGTTTAATGGTCAGTATTACTCCCAACGAAGGGGCGTGGCCATGGGGGCCAAATTTGCGCCCAGCCTGGCCAATCTTTTCATGGCCAAATGGGAGGAGGATGTCGTCTATGCCCAACGGAGCCCATCATTGATTTTGTGGGTCCGGTACATAGACGACATCCTCCTCCTATGGGGGGGCACCCCCGAGGCACTTTGCGAATTTTTTAGCGGTCTGAACAACAATGACAGGGGAATTTCTTTAACCTATCAGACTAGTATGGAAAAAATACAATTTCTAGATTTAGAAATTGGAATTACATCACGGGGTTTTAGTTTTAAAACCCACTTTAAGTCTACCGACCGTAATAGCTATATTGCCATTGATAGCTGCCATCATAAAAGCTGGCTCACCTCTGTCCCTCGTAGTCAATTTATTAGACTACGTCGTAACTGTACTGACGATTTTACATTCCTAGATCAGGCAAATTGCTTAAAACAACAGTTCTTGGATAAGGGGTATCATGCACCTACTCTGGAAAAACAACTACAGGAGGTCGCACATATAAATAGGGACACTCTTTTACAGGTTAAAATCCCTCGGAACGACAATGATAAATTTAAGTGGTCTTTTATAACCACTTTTAATATGCAATATAGGCAAGTAAAAAAGATCTTTAGCAAACATTGGGAGGTTTTGAGAAAGGATCCTGTGCTTGGTCCCAATCTTCCTGAAAGAGCAAATGTTTTATTTAGAGGGGCTCCAACTCTGCAAGGCAAAATTGCCCCTAACATCATTAATCCCCCAATCCAGCCTACTTTTTTCCACAATTTGACAGGCTATTTCCCGTGCAGAAAATGCAACGTGTGTCAACATAATGCATTGACACAACGCAAAATCTCAGAATTTACATCTACAGTAACTGGGAGAAGATATCCAATTAAATGTTTCTGTACCTGTAAAACTAAATATGTGGTTTATTTAATAACCTGCCCTTGTGGGAAGCAGTATGTTGGTCGTACCACCAGAACTTTTTCCACAAGGGTCGGCGAACATATCTCCTTGATCAGAAGTAAATTGTCCAAGCACACGGTGCCGAAACACTACAGGGAGTGCCATAATAATGATTTACGTGGCACACATTTTATCGCGATAGATAGATATACCCCACCCTGGAGAGGGGGGCCTCTCACTCGTGGGGTTTCCAGGCTCGAGACTTTCTGGATCTATGAGCTTCAGTCCCACTCCCCATTCGGTATGAATGTGGAGTGGGACATTAACGCTTTCATAGATGATTCATAGGATCTTTTAGCACTATTGGTAATTTGCTATCCGGCATCACATATGTAAATCTGTGGGTATATTTACAGGTATTCTATTAGGTATTTTTAATTTTATTTTTTACTTTATTTTATTTTATTCATTTATTTTTAATGATCAGATTCATTTTATTTATACATATTTTTTTATCTTTATGTTTTATGGCAAAACAGTCATTCAGATCACATAATCACTACTGTATGGTATATTATGTACAATGCGATATAGTCTATGTGTTGGTTTTGCATTATTAAGTTTCATTTTATTAATGGCCACTAGGTGTCATTACGCCACCTTTTTAGAAGTATCAGAGAAGAAATAATTTTTTTTCTCGAGACTCAGGCCTCGTTTTCATTCCCTCTCCGCACCGGAAGTGATGTTCACTCACTTCCGGTTCCGGTGTTCGCTGATGCGCACTTCCGGTTCCGGTTCACAATGGGAGAAAGGGTTTCAGACATCCCTCCACGTCCATCTGAATGGCTAAAAATCTATACAGAGGATTGGTCCCCCCTTTGCTGGTTATTTAATACCGCAGTGTATGAAGTGGTTTTTCCTTTTTTCTTCATACACTGATGTGAATGGGTGGAACGCATGTAATGTGAGGCGTGGAACGCACGCCAGGCCGAGGCGTGGAACGCACGCCAGGCCACCATTTTCATCCGCACCGGAAGTGGGGCTATCATCACTTCCTATTTCCACTTCCAATTTTAGTTTTAAATAGATTGGACATATAGGTGGAATGCATAATAACCGAGGCGTGGAACGCACGCCCGTCCGCCATCTTGGATACACCGGAAGTGGGCATAATTGCGACATATGGGGGAATGATTTCATTTTATGGTGTGAGTACCTATATAAGGCAGTATGGCAGTAGCGGGAGCCCACCCCAGATGATGACCGGTGGGTCGAAACGCGTCGGGAGGACTTCGCTACTGCCACCTTTTCTCTCTGACATGCTTTATTGCCCATCTTGGAAATGTGAGTTTTAGCAAAAATTTTTTTTATTAAAGAGTTTTTAAAAAAAACGTTATTATGCCATGTTGGCCTTGTTTCTTCATCTTCCATGCCTGAGTTGTTGTCGGATTTGTACATGAAGAACAGTGACTACATCTAGTCGTTTGTTGGGATCGTAAATGCCACGATTGATACGTCCAATTCTTAAGATCATGTTGGCTGGGATCACAAGCTTTGATTGACCCCTGAGGCGTACGTCTACTAGGGTCATATAGATCTGGTAAGCTCGTGCCCTATAAGGTGGTGGGATCGTCACAGGGTGAAATATTATCTTCCTCGGTCACAACATCACAGAATTCTGGTTGCCATCATAACACATCCGGATTGACATCTTGCACGTTTATTTGGACTATATATTTATTTATGGACTTTATCACTGTGATTATCTATCTGTAGTTACCGGTTGTTTCACCACTGGGATAAATATTCACACAGTCACCATATAATTTTTTTCATTTTTTTGTTTATATATATATTCGAAAGTCACTTTATATATACTTTCAAGTTTTGTTGCCACGCAGCACCATCCCCCTTTCTTTGGGGTATTTTTATATATTTTGATACACATGAGCACATACTATTTTGTATCACTATAAGGAATATATATATATAAGTGGAGCGCTTACACTATACTTTTGACATTAGTGTCACTGGTGCCGCTAGGTAGCCAGGTTTTTATAGCATTAGGTACCCCCATATACTACCCAATAAAGGTTTTAACCCCCTGATTGCCCCTAGAGTTAACCCTTTCACCAGCGATCACCGTATAAGTGTCACTGGTGACGCTGGTTAGCCAGTTCGTTATTTAGGTTCCCGTCAGGTTTTTATATAGCGTCAGGAACCCCCATATACTACCTAATAAAGATTTTAACCCCCGATAGCCTCTAGTTAACCCTTTCACCAGTGATCACCGTATAAGTGTTACAGGTCACTCTGGTTAGTTAGTTTGCTTTTTATAGCATCAGGGCACCCACCATTTATTACCCAATAAAGGTTTAACCCCCTGATCCCCCGGCGGGTGATATCAATTAGTAGCGTTAGCTTAGTGCCAGTACCGTTAACACCCACGTGCAAAGCATACACCTCCTGTAGTGGTATAGAATCTGAACAGATCAATATCTGATCTGATCTGATCAGATCTATACTAGCGTCCCCAGCAGTTTAGGGTTCCAAAAAAACGCATTGTTAGCGGGATCAGCCCAGATGCCTGCTAGCACCTGCATTTTGCCCCTCTGCCCAGCCCACCCAAGTGCAGTATCGATCGATCACTGTCACTTACAATACACTAAACGCATAACTGCAGCGTTCGCAGAGTCAGGCCTGATCCCTGCGATCGCTAACAGTTTTTTTTGGTAGCGTTTTATATTTAAATCCTGAAGGTGGTGCTTGGTTTTCGGGGTCCCGTACGTGGCTAGGCTCCCAAAAAGTCCCCCACATGTGGTATCCCCGTACTCGAGAGAAGCAGCAGAATTTATCTTGGGGTGCAATTTCCCTTATGCCCATAGCATGTGTGAGCAATATATCATTTAGTGACAACTTTGTGCAAAAAGAAAAAAAAAAGTTTGTAATATTCCCGCAACTTGTGGCAAAATATAAAATATTTCATGGACTCAACATGCCTCTCAGTAAATAGCTTGGAGTATCTACTTTCCAAAATGGGGTCATTTTGGGGGGGGGGGGGGTTTGTGCTATTTTGGCATTTTATGGCCTTCAAAACTGTGATAGGTAGTGAGGAGTGAAATCAAAAATTTGCACCCTTAGAAATCCTGAAGGCAGTGATTGGTTTTCGGGGTGCCGTACGCGGCTAGGCTCCCAAAAAGTCCCACACATGTGGTATCCCCGTACTCGGGAGAAGCAGCAGAATATATTTTGGGGTGCAATTCCACATATAACTATGGCATGTGTGAACAATATATAATTTAGTGACAACTTTTAGTAAACTTTTTATTTTATTTTATTTTTTTGTGTCATTATTCAATCACTTGGGACAAAAAAAAAAAAAAAATATTCAATGGGCTCAACATGCCTCTCAGCAATTTCCTTAGGGTGTCTACTTTCCAAAATGGGGTCATTGGGGGGGGGGGGGTTTGTACTTCCCTGCCATTTTAGCACCTCAAGAAATGAGATAGGCAGTCATAAATTAATAAATATAAATTCCAGAAAATGTACTCTAGTTTGTAGACGCTATAACTTTTGTGCAAACCAATAAATATATATGCTTATTGACATTTTTTTTTTTTTTTTTTTTACTAAAGACACGTGGCTGAATATATATTGGCCTAAATATATGACTAAAATTTAGTTTATTCGATTTTTCTTATAACAAAAAGTAGAAAAGGGTCTTTTTCCCTTTTATATCGTAAAAAATAAAAATCACAGAGGCAAACCGCATGACACACCACGGTTTTCACCTCGTTTTTCCTGCTAATTGATAAGTCTGTGGGGGTATACATACGGCCGGCGCTACACACTTTTGATGCCTTAATCTTGTCTACATGTCTGTAAGTGCAATTTTAATTTGTTTTAAATAAAAAAAAAGATTTTACACTATCGTAGCTCCTTTTCTTCCCTTTTATGGCCAATCACTGATCAAATATTCACCGAGATTGGGATCTCTAGTGTGTTACGGGTTGCAGTGGATTGCATAGGAGAATTGGGAGGTCTGGACCAAACTGAGTTGCCTATATGCCATTTACTCTTGAGCATCTGGTAAGGAGCCATTTTTTACCTAGGTGGTGGTGAAGTTTCCTGCACAAAGCACTTAGCGAATATGGATATGGATTAAAGGATGTTCTACAGTGATATTCACGGTTCTGTCACGTGGTGGAATTGATTTTGGACTTTTTAAAGTTGGACTGTTATGAGGATTAATTTAATGAAATTCATGAATTTTTAAAAATGTATTTAATTTTCACAATAATAATCTGGACATTTATGATATTAATCCTTTTTTTTGCACATTAAGAGTAAGGTGATATGAATGTTTCATCACTTGATCTGCACATATGATGATTAATTTATGTTCTTATGGTAACTTTTGCTCCATCCAATATTAAAGCGGGAGTCCGCCTTTTTTTTTTTTTTTTAAAAGGCCACACAGCTACAAATACTGCAGCTGCTGACTTTTAAAATGACACTTACCCGCCCAGCGCGCCTGCGATGTCGGCACCCGAAGCCGATCTCTCGATCGTCTCTCGGGTGCTGCCGCCGCCATCTTGGGTATGGGAATCAGGAAGTGGAGCCTTGCAGCTTAATTTCCCGGTTCCCTACTGCGCATGCGCGAGTCGCGCTATGCAATAAGGATGGTCCTCGCTGTCTCTGGGATCAGTGTGTTTCCCACCAGGCAGCGGGGGACCTTCGGAAAGGGGCGTAGATTCTGCGGAAAGGGGCGTACCTTCAGCAGAATCTACGCGGGTGCAGATACCTGTACTGTACAGGTACCTGCACCCCCCCTCCCCCTGAAAGGTGCCAATTGTGGCGCCGGAGGGGGGAGGGTTCCAATGAGCGGAAGGTCCACTTTAGGGTGGACCTCCGCTTTAATTGTATTTAAATGCTATTATACTCCTCCTTCCCTTTTGACACTTTAAGGGTTCAAGGAGAGTAGCAAGTTTAAAGAGTTATTTGGTTAAACATTGTTAGGGGGAGCGCGGTCCTTCATATATCCCATGATACGAAAATGGTTACAAATTCTACCTGCGACAATGAGCGAGACTCAATCGACAAAACCACGAATAGATCAACCGCAACACACTAAATTCTGGAACAACAGAGTTACGAACACAACGTGAACTGGGAAGAGTCAGCCTGGTGACCTAACGAAACGCACACACTGGAACCGACAAAGAGCATGGGCGAGTGGACTGCTTAAATACCCCCCAGGCTCCTCCCATAAATTCAGGGCACCATACTGACCTTCTATATAGATAGCTCTCAAATTTTTTCACTCGGTGCTAAAATGAGCGGGGGGGGGGGGCAAGCACCGCCAGCAGGCGGGGATGAATGGGAGCTCTTCTCTCAGTGATCGTCCAGAGGAAGAAAGATGAGAAGAGGAGAGAGCTGACTGGATCATCAGCGCGCAGAACATCACTGTAACAGCTTTCATTTTCCTCTTCTCTTTTCCCCTGCACGGGTAGGCTGCATTGATGGGCACGGGTAGGCTGCATTGATGGGCACGGGTAGGCTGCACTAATGGGCACTGCTATAGTTGTTGTTAATATTTATTTTTATAACTTAATTCTGCATAAAATATTTAAGTGTCATTTCATGAGATAATTTGAGGGAGTGTTTAGGGGTGGAATTAGGGACGGACAAGGTAGGGGGTTGGGTGGGGCAACTGGTGGCAAGTAACCCTTAAATCCTGGCTAGTACCTCAGGACCTAAAATTTTGATTCCTGATAGATATATATATACCTCTCCCTCAGTGCTCATGGAATCTTACACCAGTGATTCAAAACATAAGCAGCCACTATAACAATAAATCAATAATCCCAAAAATATGTTACAGAAAACATTATAACATTAGTAGTGCTAATCAGTTACAATATAAATGATACTTGTGATAATAAAGTCCAATTTATGGATATACTGTGAGTAATGTGTCCATCAACACAAGTTCATACTGGGTTAAATCTAGTTGAATACCATCACCACACCGTGTGAAATACTCCACCAGGGTAATGAACTTACCAGACAACAATAGATGTCACGCTTGTATTTTAACAATCACTGTCTCCATCTAAGGTATTGCTCACCGCAAGCAAAAGAAAAGAGTGCACATGGCGTAATCCAGTAACATTTATTTAATAGTAAAAAGTAATCCCCTTTCGGATTTGCACTTACAATGTTAAAAAGTAAAGAAAGCATGTAACAGGCTTCAAAGTATCTCGTCACTGTCTTGTGTCTACCTCTCACTGCTCAGCTAATTTGTCCTACAGCGGTGTTCTCGGGCTAGGTAAACAGACGATACGATGATGTGGGTTGCTGCGTGGTCACTCTCTAACGTGATTCATCATCACTTTGTCAGAGAGAGTGGCCACACAGCGCATTTTTAAATACACCTACGAGCGCCGTGGAATTAATTTGATCCACGGCACCTGCCGCTTTTCATCTGAAACACTTATGTGTTCTAACAGCATCATGTTTAAACTCTCCGACGGTATATTATAAAGACATAATTATTTTGTGGTGCGGTATTCCCCCATTATATAACGAGATAGTACATTCAAATAGCCACCTTATATATTGGAATCAGATCGGTGAAATCACTCCCGATCTCACCCCATTGTTACATGTATGGTAACATTTTAGAAAATTACAGATCAACAGCCAAACTGGGTGTCACGATTCAGATCCCAGTTCTATTCCACCATCGATCACGCACCTTTTCGATTGCTATTATTCTTCTAGTTCACCACACATATAATATCATATCTCAATCCCTAAAATCACATTAAATGTTAATTAATTAGTCCAATATGACCACTATACATATAACAAAGGGGAATTTTCATCCAAAACATATATATACACTACCGTTCAAAAGTTTGGGGTCACATTGAAATGTCCTTATTTTTGAAGGAAAAGCACTGTACTTTTCAATGAAGCTAACTTTAAACTAGTCCTAACTTTAAACAAATATACTCTATACATTGCTAATGTGGTAAATGACTATTCTAACTGCAAATGTCTAGTTTTTGGTGCAATATCTACATAGGTGTATAGAGGCCCATTTCCAGCAACTATCACTCCAGTGTTCTAATGGTACAATGTGTTTGCTCATTGGCTCAGAAGGCTAATTGATGATTAGCAAACCCTTGTGCAATCATGTTCACACATCTAAAAACAGTCTAGCTCCTTCCAGAAGCTACAAAACTGACCTTCCTGTGAGCAGATTGAGTTTCTGGAGCATCACATTTGTGGGGTCAATTAAACGCTCAAAATGGCCAGAAAAAGAGAACTTTCATCTGAAACTCGACAGTCTATTCTTGTTCTTAGAAATGAAGGCTATTCCATGCGAGAAATTGCAAAGAAATTGAAGATTTCCTACAACGGTGTGTACTACTCCCTTCAGAGGACAGCACAAACAGGCTCTAACCAGAGTAGAAAAAGAAGTGGGAGGCCGCGTTGCACAACTAAGCAAGAAGATAAGCACATTAGAGTCTCTAGTTTGAGAAACAGACGCCTCACAGGTCCCCAACTGGCATCTTCATTAAATAGTACCCGCAAAACACCAGTGTCAACATCTACAGTGAAGAGGCGGCTGCGGGATTTTGGGCTTCAGGGCAGAGTGGCAAAGAAAAAGCCATATCTGAGACTGGCCAATAAAAGAAAAAGATTAAGATGGGCAAAAGAACACAGACATTGGACAGAGGAAGACTGGAAAAAAGTGTTGTGGACGGATGAATCCAAGTTTGAGGTGTTTGGATCACAAAGAAGAACGTTTGTGAGACGCAGAACAAATGAAAAGATGCTGGAAGAATGCCTGACGCCATCTGTTAAGCATGGTGGAGGTAATGTGATGGTCTGGGGTTTCTTTGGTGCTGGTAAGGTGGGAGCTTTGTACAGGGTAAAAGGGATTCTGAATAAGGAAGGCTATCACTCCTCCATTTTGCAACGCCATGCCATACCCAGTGGACAGCGCTTGATTGGAGCCAATTTCATCCTACAACAGGACAATGACCCTAAACACACCTCCAAATTGTGCAAGAACTATTTACAGCAGAAGCAGGCAGCTGGTATTCTATCGGTAATGGAGTGGCCAGCACAGTCACCAGATCTGAACCCCATTGAGCTGTTGTGGGAGCAGCTTGACCGTATGGTACGCCAGAAGTGCCCATCCAACCAATCCAACTTGTGGGAGCTGCTTCTAGAAGCGTGGGGTGCAATTTCTCCAGCTTACCTCAATAAATTAACAGCTAGAATGCCAAAGGTGTGCAATGCTGTAATTGCTGCAAAAGGAGGATTCTTTGACGAAAGCAAAGTTTGATGTAAAAACAATGTTATTTCAAATACAAATCATTATTTCTAACCTTGTCAATGTCTTGACTCTATTTTCTATTCATTTCACAACGTATGGTGGTGAATAAGTGTGACTTTTCATGGAAAACACAAAATTGTTTGGGTGACCCCAAACTTTTGAACGGTAGTGTATATATGTATATATATATATATATATATATATATATATATATATATATATATATATATATATATATAAACATGTTAAAAAGTCATTAGTACATCTTATTGTAAATATAAAAAAAATTGCATTTTATATAAAAGTACATCATAAAATTCATATCATAAAATACCATAAAATGAATGTAATTCAGTAGTCACTAAAAAAATTATTTGAATCCAACTCAATGTTCATTCCCTTGGGACATAAAGTGTCAGTTAAATAAATCCATCTGGTCTCACATTTTGATAATTCCCTTACCCTATTACTTCCTCTCCAATCTGGGTACATTTTTTCTATTCCCCAAAATTTTAACCTCCAGGGATCCCTATTGTGTTTGCATCTAAAATGCATTGATACACTATCATCTTTGCAGCTGATCTTAATGTTGTTAATGTGCTCAGATTCAGACCCATTTGCCCAACGTGCATTTGGTGGGACCGATGTACATCAAACCGCATGGGCACTGAAGCATATACACAACATGAGTAGAATTACATGAAATAAAATCTTTTTTTTAAATGTTTTAGAGTTAGCAGTAGACTGAAACTCCATTAAGCCTCTTAGTCGAGTATTTACTCGTCAGCATGATATAGATCTGCGTCATGCATAGAATCCAGGTCTGTCCAAGAACATAGAGGGTCTAGTTGGTGGGATAAGATTTTTTAAATTACTTTATCACCGAACGATTGTCCTTTTCTATATATAAATACTGGATTCTCCGGAATGGCTTTCATCAAGATTTTATTTCTTAAAAATCATTTCAACTTTATGTTGTGCGTGATACCTGCTAATAAATCCCCATTCATGTTTAGTATCTTTTTGTTTTACTTTTATCCCTCATGCAGCTACTTTGTGGAGCTTGATATACTTCATTAATGGCATTATCCAACACTGCTGGTTTATAACCCTTTTCTACAAATCTTTTTTATTATTTGTACTTGTACTAAGTAGTCTTCATCTTGTGAACAGTTTCTCCTAAATCTTGTAAATTGACCCTTTGGAATATTTTTCAACTATAAAGGGTGATGGGCACTATAAATAGGTAAGTAGCTATTCCGATCCTTTGGTTTAAAAAAACTTTTTGTCACCAATTGTCAGTTTATTACAGTACAGTAACAGCCGTAGCATTACTGTAACATCCAAATAATTTATTGATTCCCAGCTCCGTTGGCATTCTAATTTAATTGTTATTGTTCCTATTGAGCTCCTCAACAAATAAGATTAAAGATGAAATAAGGTCATCGATAAACCTTTTGTAAAATAGGAGTTCTATTTTTTTGCTGTGCATATATAAATGTATCCTCCCAGGCACTCATAAAGAGATTTGCTAGACCTGGTGCAAATGTTGCGCCCATTGCTGTGCCTTTTATTTGAGTGAAAAATTGGCCTGCCTATAAAAAATTAATTATGGGCCTGACAGTAATCTAAAGCCATTCCTAAAAATTTCTTTGAACGAATGGCAAGTCTTCCCTTTTACTTAATGCCTAATTTAAAGATATTAGAGCATCGTCATGCTGTATTACTGTGTACAGCAACGCTACATCAGCTGTAACAAGGAATAATTCTGGGACACCTGGAATATTTGTAAGGGTAGGGAGAGTCACCCTTTAAGTTTATGCTCATTTTATTATACTAGGAACTGCTTACAAATATATATACATATTTGATATATATGTTTTATAAAGGAAATGGCTTCACCTGCAAAGCTTTTGCAAGTTTCTTCTGAAGTGCAAAATCACTTGGGAAAACAAGACGCACTTGTGGTCGCAGCTGGCATTAAGGTTTACAGATTTAGAACATTGTAAGGGGAAATGAAATATTGTGGTTTTATGTTCAAATTATGATAGACAGCTTAAGGTCATGAAAACATATTTATATATATATATATATATATATATATATATATATATATATATATATATATATATATATATATATATATGTCTGGGGGCCTTTTCTTATCAAAAATTCCCCTAAAAAATTCCGCTTAATGTATGACGAACATAAATGTGGATGTATATGATTGGCCATTCAAAAGGCCATTGTGTCTTGTGTGTCTTGTATAATTTTGATTGGCTGACAAGAGGCCTTCCCTCTGTCTTTATGCAATGTTTGAAGCACATAAAAGTGGTATACAGGAAATAAAGAACTCATATTCATGATAATCCATTCAATGCCTATGGTTGTCTGGTTGGGTAAATCAGACAATCGATTGAGAGGGCTTTCCAGTGACCACTAAAGTCCAGCTCGAGCTAATCAAGGAGGGGCGCACCTTTACAATATTAATATTATTTAACCATCCCCTTCCTGTCCAGACCAATTTTCAGCTTTAAGCGTTCTCAGTTTGAATGACAATTACTCAGTCATGCAACACTGTACCCATATGAAACTTGCGTCCTTTTTCCACACAAATAGAGCTTTCTTTTAGTGGTATTTAATCACTAGTGGGGTTTTTCTTTTTTGCGCTAAACATACATTTTGTGAAAAAAATGCCATATTCTTTGTTTCTGTCATAAAATTTTGCTAATTTAGTAATTTTTCTTCATAAATTTTGGCCAACATTTATACTGCTACATATCTTTGGTAAAAATAGCCTAAATTCGTGTATATTATTTGGTCTTTGTGAAAGTTATAGAGTCTACAAACTATGGTGCCAATCACTGAAAATTGATCACATCTGATCAGGCCTTCAGTACAGGAGTATCTCATTTCTTGAGACACTAACAAGTCAGGAAAGTACAAATACCCCCCAAATTACCCCTTTTTAGAAAGTAGACATTCCAAGTAGCATGGAGAGTTTAAGTTGTCATTTTTTCCCACAATTCTTTGCAAAATTAAGATATAGCTATATATATTCTTTTTACAAAATTGTCATATTATCAGGTTATTTCTGACACGCAGCATATGCATACAACAAATTTACACCCCAAAATACATTCTGCTACTCTTCCCGAGTATAGCGATACTACACGTGTAAGACTTTTACACTACTTGGCCACATAACGAGCACCAACATTGAAGTAGCACCTTCAGGCGTTCTACGAGCAAAAAATGACACATCTCATTTCACAACCACCTATTACAATTTTGAAGGCCCTGAAGCACCAGGACAATGGAATTCCCCACAAAATTACCCCATTTTGGAAAGCAAACACCCCAACGTATAATCAATGAGGCAGAATGAGTCTTTTGAATGGTTCATTTTTTTTTCCAGAAGTTTTTGGAAAATGTGGGGGGAAAAATAAACGTTTTTTTTTTATTTTATTTTTTTTTTTACACAAAGATTCCATTTATAAGATATCTCTAACACGTGTATATAGCAAAAAATTACACCCCAAAACACATTTTGCTACTCTTCCTGAGTATGACGATACCACATGTGTGATACTTTTACACAGCCTGACCACATACAGAGGCCCAACATTGAAGTAGTACCTGCAGGCGTTCTACGAGCATGAATTACACATCTCATTTCATTCCTACCTATCACACTTTTTTGAAGGTCCAGGAGCACCAGGACAGTGAAACTACCCACAAAATGACCCCATTTTGGAAAGCAAACATCATATGATGCCCTCCCGCCACAAGAGCCACCTGGCCGTCATTTGACAGCTGGCGGTCGGCAACCAGTTAAAAGCTGTAAAAAGTGCCTACTGTCCTTTAAATAGTCTCTAGTATGTGTCACACTTTCTTGTAAGTAATTGGCTAAGTATTGACATACTCTGGCTGACACAGAGATAATACTATTTTACTATAGGTCTTGCAGGAGGATTCTGAGAATCTTTATGGATTTTAGGTAATGTATATATCGTAAACCAACTGAAACTTGGAACCTGATAACTCTTTTCTTTAATACCCTCATATTATATCTGTGCTCAACCAAATTAATCAGATCTTTTCTATAATTCTCAGTGGGATCATTGATCAATTGTACATACTTATTTCCATCTGACAACATATTACTTAATTGGGAATGATACAAATTACTATAAAAAACACACTACCCCCCCTTTGTCTGCTGGTCTGGCAATAATATCCTTTTAAGTCTACAAAGATTTTAAGACATTCTATATATATATATATATATATATATATATATATATATATATATATATAATATAAATAAATATAATATAATATAATATAAATTTTGGATTAACACTCTTTCTGGGTGCTAAATTATCTACATCTTTTAAAACCATTTTTTTAAGACTTCCACGTTTATTAGAAGGTTGTAGAGGGTTAAACAATATATTTTTTAGACCATTGTCCACACCTACAGTTGTATTATCAATACTATTTGTTGGACCTGGTTTAATTCCCAGGAAGTAACTTTTTTCATGTTTATATTCCTTTTTATATTTCTCAACGTCTACGTAAACAAGACATTGATTACTGGAACCATGTCCTGTGGTCTGATGAGACCAAGATAAACGTATATTTGTTTCAGATGGTGTCAAGCACATGTGGCAGCGACCAGGTAAGAAGTACAAAGACAAGTGTGTCTTGGCTACAGTCAAGCATGGTGATGGGAGTGTCATGGCCTGGGGCTGCATGAGTGCTGTCGGCATTGGGGAGCTACAGTTCATTGAGGGAACCATGAATGCCAACATGTACTGTGACATAGTGAAGCAGAGCATGATCCCCCTCCCTTCGGAGACTGGACCACATGGCTGTATTCCAACATGCAAACGACCCCAAACACACCTCCAAGAAGACCACTGCCTTGCTAAAGAAGCTGAGGGTAAAGGTGATGGACTGGCTAAGCATGTCTCCAGACCTAAACCCTATTGAGCATCTGTGGGGCATCCTCAAACGCAAGGTGGAGGAGTACAAGGTCTCTAACATCCACCAGCTCCGTGATGTCATCATGGAGGAGTGGAAGAGAACTCCAGTAGCCACCCGTGAAGCTCTGGTGAACTCCATGCTTAAGAGGGTTAAGGCAGTGCTGGAAAATAATGGTGGCCACACAAAATATTGACACTTCCAAATTTGGACATTTTCACTTAGGGGTGTACTCACTTTTGTTGCCAGGGGTTTCGACATTAATGGCTGTGCGAAAAATATGATAAAACACACACCCTACTAATCTGTGAAAACATATATCAACATAAATTATAATTTGACGCAATATCATTAACGACCACTAGATCAACGACCGCTAGCTGTCTCTAGTGGATAACGTGAATTAACTATTTGTCTGCGCTATAGCCAAATGACAGTTACAGCGTGGACCTGAATTTCCGGGAGGCAGTCATAGGACGTCCTCACCTTTTACGCTGCCACTGCAGGGCGCGCGCAGTGTGTGCTGTGATCAGAGTCACCGAGACTCGGGGGATCACCAGTCTGAGTAAAGGGCCGATCCTGGCCCCTTATCACGTGATCAGCTGTCAGCCAATGACAGCTGATCATGTGTGTAAACAAAAGCTTGGTAATCTTTTTTTTTTTTTTTTTCTTTTTTTTTTTCCCCTCACACTGACAGCGTGAGGAGAAAAAAAGCCAATCACTGGCCTATGTTCAAGGGACATCAGTCCCGGAGAGGTAGGAGGCACATCTGCCTCCTCTGTGCCAATCAGTACCCACTGCCAGTGCCACCTATCAATGCCCATGAATACCACCTATCAATGCCCACCAGTGGTGCCAATCAGTGCCACCTAGAAGTAATGCCTTCAGTGCAACCTGCCACACATCAGTGCCCATCACTGCCAGCTATCAGTGCCACCTATTAGTGCCACTTCTCAGTGCCCACAAATGCCACCTATCAATGCCCTTCAGTGCCACCCATCGGTGCCCACCAGTGCGGCCCTATCGGTGCCCACCAGTGCAGCCTCATCAGCGTACATCAATGAAGGAGAAAAACTACCTGTTTGCAAAAATTTATAACAACATCTAAAAATATATTATATAATATACATTTTTTTTAACAAAAAATAAAAACCACAGATGTGATCAAATACCCCCAAAATAAAGCTCTATTTGTGGTGAATAAAAATCATAAAAATTTCACTTGAGTACAGTGTTGTATGACCGCGCAATTGTCATTCAAAGTGCGACAGCGCTGAAAGCTGAAAATTGGTCTGGACGGGAGGTGGGTTTAAGTGCCCAGTAAGCAAGTGGCAGGGGCGGACTGGCCCAGCGGTCACTCGGACACGGACCGAGGGCCTGTGCTGCTAGGGGGCCCGTGAGACTCTGCACTTGCAATTCATAATGCAGTCTAACAGGAATTCAGCAGGAGGCGGCTGTGATAACGTCTCACAGCGCGCTGCTCCTTGCTGGCTCCTCCTTCCCTCCCGTCCACCCCAGATGCTTGTACATGACATCACCTGGGAGTCGACGGATGAGAGGAGAGGAGGAGTCGGCAAGGAGCTGTAGTATCACAGCCGCGTCCTGCTGAAACCCTTGTTAAACTGCATTATGTATTAAGGCATCGGGTGAGGTGCTGTTTTTGCTGAAGGTACCATGGATGATTGCCGCGGGGCAGCAGACAATACAGGTCCCAGGCCCCACCAGGAATGCAGGCGGCCCCTAGTCTCCCGAGCCCCCCTGTCCTCCACCCCTGCACAGTGTGTGTTCCCCTGTGACTTACTACACCCCCCAGTGTCCCCCTGTGCCTTACTACAACCCCCTGGTGTCCCCTTGTGCCTTACTACACCCCCCAGTGTCAACCTGTGCCTTATTACAACCCCCACGGTGTCTCCCTGTGCCTTACTACACCACCACAGTGTCTCCCTGTGCCTTATACCCCCACTGTCACCTGTGCCTTACACCGCCCCAACTTGTCCCCCTGTGTCCTCATTCACCCACGTGTCCCCCTCATCTACCCACCATGTCCCCCTGTGTCTTACATCCCCCACTGTGTCCCCTGTCCCTTACACCCCCCATGGTGCCCCCCCCCACAACTGCCCTGCATGCCTCCTGGCCTGTGATGTGCCCTGCTGTGTACTCCTCAGATGTGTCATAATGTATGCCCCATGCTCTGTGATGTGCCCCCCATGCCCTGCTGTGTACCGCCTGATGTGCTCTACTGTGTGCCCCATGCCCTGTGATATGCCCTGCTGTGTACCGCCTAATGTGCACTGTGACCCGTGATGTGACCTACTGTGTGTCCCATACCTTGTGATGTGCTCTGTGCCCTGCTGCGTACTCCCTGATGTGCCCTGTGCTTTGCAGTGTACTATACTGTGTGCCCCATGCCCTGTAGTGTGTCCTGTGTACCACCAGATGTGCCCTGTTTCCGGTGATGTGCCCTACTGTGTGCCCTACTGTGTGCCCTACTATGTGCCACATTCCCTGTGATGCATGCCCTGCTGTGTACCTCCTGATGTGCTTGGTTGTGTACCCCATGATGTGCCTACTGTGTGCCCCATGCCCTGCTGTGTACACCCTGATGTTCCCTGTGCCCCCTGTGATGCACCATGCTGTGCTTAATAATGTGACCTGCTGTATACAGCATAATAAACCCTGCTGTGTGTCCTATGATGTGCCCCATGCCCTGCTGTGTACAACCTGATGTGCCCTGCTGTGTGTCCTGTGATGTGCCCCATGCCCTGTGATGTTCTCAGTGCCATGCTGTATGTCCTGTGATGTGCCCCATGCCCTGTGATGTTCTCAGCGCTCTGCTGTTTACCCCTTGATGTGCCCTGCTGTGAGCCCCATGCCCTGTGTTGTGTCTGTGCCCTGCTGTATGCCTTACGGTGTGCCCCATGATTTACGTAGGTGAGGCTTTGTGTAGGTGTGGCTTGCGTGTGGGTGGGGACACCGGGGGCCCCATGATCTTCTATTGCCGGGGGCCTCATGAGTTGTCAGTCCGCCCCTGGCAAGGGGTTAATTATCATAAATATACGTACAATCTCATAAAATTCTAAAGTGCATACAAATATACATGTAACTGCCCCCAGATTTTTCCAGTGGGTATCAAGGTTGAGAGTGCAGTGTCCAAGAAATCGTATAAAAGTACAGTGTCCAAAGACTTCCATCAAGTGATTTCCTTCCATAAAGTTGTACTGATCTAGCAATAAGATGACTATGGATGTTCCTCCGCCAACACCTGTCACCCAGCCTACTCATCGGATCTATATGACTCCCATTACCGGAGTCACATACAGCAGATTATCTTCCAAACGATTCAGCAAAAGAAGCTCATTGGTAGGGCATTGGAAGAAAGAAACAGCCTCCCATAGTGAAATCTGTACAGTTTATTTATAAACTATAGCGCTACAATAGCACTTAAACGAGTACAGTTCAAAACAATGAAAGTTGACCAGAGACCTGGTGATTTGATCAAGCTTGTTTTTGGAGCTTCTTTTGCTGAATCGTTACAAACGATCATTGGGAAATCACTTGATGGAAGTCTTTGGACACTGCACTTTTATATGATTTCTTGGACACTGCACTCTTAACCTTGATACCCACTGGAGGAGCCCAGGGTTGGTTACATGTATATTTGTATTGTATGCACTTATGCACTTTATAATTTTATGAGTTTGCATGTATATTTATGGTAATTAATGTTAGTCATGTAGCACTGACTCCCAAAGGAGTGGCTGATTTAATTATCGTTACCTTCTTCACCCCGTGTGTGTCTAGGGGTTTCCCGAGGTTGTAGAACACTTGGAGAACTCTCGTATGGCACCACACGAGACCAGATTTACTTGGGGTCTTTCAACTTGTCCAGGCACTGAAGAAGCCAACCTTTGCATGGCCTTCTCCAGTAGAGTCCTCCCCTGGATACCTTCACAGTTGCTGGGCCTCTCCACAAACCGAGACAGCACCAGACCCCCTTTGAATCCTTCTTTCAGTTTCTTTGCCTCGGGCTAGCCAGCCCCAAGACCTGTAGTCGGGTGGATCTGCACCCCAGGCCATGAGAGTCCTGGGGGCTGGTCAGGAGGCCCAGGACCATCAGCCAGAAAGCACTTCTGGACCGGAAACCCCCAAAAAACGTGATGTTAGCACCTTAAGTACCCTCTCCCAGAATGCACAGCAAGAATGATACTCCCACTGGGCTGGTTCTGAGATAGAGTAAACCCTTAATGCACCCAACTAGACTACGTTCTGGACCCTGCCAGGGATGACAGCGCCACCCATTGTCAGGCAGAACACCATCCAGTCCAGCCAGACTGGTACTGAGGTCAAAATTTAGAATAATTAAACCCAAAACCAAACTGCAGTTCCAGGAAAAAGTTAAATGACAAAACACATAGCTCGTGCGCTTCAGGAGCCGGCGCTACATTCACTAGAGACATCTAGTGGTCGTTAATGATATTGCACAAAATTGTAATTTTATATTGATATGTTTTCACATATTAGTAGGGTGCTCAGTTTATAATTTTCACATATTAAAGGTATCACCCTTACAACGAGCAGCCCCTATCATTAAATCAGATTAAAATTAACTTTTGCGCAGGTAAGGGAATTTAAATACAATTTTCCACTTTAACTCTTTTAATGGCTGTGTGTTGAGTTATTTTGAGAGGACAGCAAATTTCCACTGTTATACAAGTTAAAATAGAAGCTAGAATAGATATTTACAAAGATGTGAAGGGTGTACTCACTTTTGTGATATACTGTATGTATGTGTATATATGTGTGTGTGTGTGTGTATGTGTGTTCCGGCAGTGTTAATTATAGTTATATTACTGTGTGTACAGTTTCTAATACACTTCAGGCGGTGTACACATTATATACTACAGTGCAGCCGGTGTACAGTTTCTAATACAGTGTAGTACAGTGTTAAAAAAAAACATCAAGGCCACCAAAGAGGCAGATGCTCACAGGCCACTAAAAGAGGGCAAGCAGCCTCTGTGTCTACAGTGAACAGTGGTGGTCGTGAACATGGCGCATCCTCTGCAGGCGGGTCACGCTTGTGCTTTTTTTTTTTTTTTTTTTTTTTTTCCTCTGCTGCTGGCCATGTTATTGAGCCACAACATGCAGAAGAGTTGGTGGAGTGGATAGCAAAGCCGTCCTCATCCTCCATCACCCAGGCTCATAGTAGTTTGCTTTCCAATGCAGCTGCCAAAGCGGCGTATTCCACCGGCTCCTTGTCCACAGTTACGCCTTCCATAGCCCCCCCATCATGCACAGAGTAGTCACCAGAATTTTTCAACCATAGTGTCAGTTACATGCTGCTCCGATGTTGGTTTCCAGGTTGAGGAAGGGAGTAATGTGAGCCTAGAGAGAGGGAGTGTCACAGAAGAAGAAACTGGCAGTCATGTTCTCCCAGCTGCAGCATACTGCTAAGTTTGCTCCAGTGACGAGGAGGGAGGGGATGATGAGGTCACTGACTGTACTTGGGTGCCTTAAAGAAGAGCGGAGGAAAGTGAGGAGGAGGAGCCACAACTCCAATGAGGCAGTATGTCCTCCAGGGGTCAGCTTAAGAGCAGCCACCCACATAGCTCCGCAGGTGCAGGGGCACTGTTGACTCCCTGCTGACTTGCAAAATTCCTTAGTGTGGGCATTTTTTGACACGTGTGCAGCAGATCACACTGGTGCTTTTTGCAATCTATGTCTGAAGCGGATCAAGCGTGGCCAGAACAGCAGCCTCTTGGGCACCCCATGCTTTATCAGACATATGACGACCTGCCATGCAGTCTGTTGCCAACAGCACCTGAAAGACCCACATCATAGAAAAAGGTGGACTTTTCCTTGCTCCTCATGTGTCTCAAACCCTACTATACCTCCAGTCCTCTCAAAAACCTGCATTGAGAGGAATGAAGGTATAGCAATAGGTGCCACAATTACTTGCAGCCAATCTGCAGGCAAATTTCGCTTCCCTAATTGCTGAATCGTAAAAAAAAATCTGTCCCAGCCATCCACATGCTCAGTGTCTAAATGCTAGCTTGGCTAAATTGCTAGCACTGCAACTGCTGTCTTTTCAGCTGGTAGACTCAGCCCCCTTTCGTAAATTTGTAGAATTTTCTGTACCAAAGTGGCAGATTACAAAACAATTTTTCTTTTCAGGTAAGGCCATTCCATCTCTCTACTGTCATGTGGAAGGCAATGTTTTGGCCTCGTTGGACAGGGTGATCAGCAGCAAGTTCATATTACCGCTGACTCGTGGTCTGGCAGACATGTGCAGGGACATTTATTTTTCCTTCACAGCACACTGGGTAACTCTGCTCGCAGCTGGGAAGGATGCAGGACAGGGTTCAGTGTTGGAGCTTGTTCCACCACCACACCTCCAAAAAGCTAGTGGTGATTCTGCCACAACATCTGTATGCTCCCTTCCCTCCTCTTCTTCTTCCTCTATGGCCTCTTCTGCAGAATTATCCTCTGAACCAACAGTTCTCCCTAAGCGTGCAAGGGGCTACGTAAGCAGTAAGGCTAAGAGATGCCATGCAGTGCTTCAGTTGATCTGCCTAGGGAACAGAAGCCACACTGGAGCAGAGATTCTGTCAATTCTGGAGGGGCAGACAGAGGTGCTTGATGCCATGCCAGCATGAGCCAGGAATGGTTGTAGGCGACAATGGCACCTACCTTCTCTCCACCCTCCGACAGGGACACTTCACTTGACCCATGTTCCATGCTTGGAACACATCCTGAATTTGGTGGTGCATCATTTCTTGACCAGGTACCCAGGCTTCCAGGAACTTCTGAGGCAGGCCAGAAAAGTCTGTGGCCATTTCTGGTGGTAATAGAATGCCAGAGCTCGGCTGGCTGAAATTCAATGGGAATTCAACCTGCCCACCAAGTGCCTCATTTGTGACATGCCCACCAGGTGGAACGCAACACTGGTAATGCTGCAGCAGCTGCACACACAGCAGAGGGCCATAAATGAGTAACTGTTTGAGTATGGCACCAGGACAGGCTCAGGGGAGCTTTGCTTCTTTTCCCTATGCCAGTGGCTACTGATTAAGGATGCATGCACTGTCCTGTCACCATTTGAGGAGGCCACAAGTTTGTTGAGCAGTGACAATGCATGCATCAGTGATACTGTCCCTTTAGTCTTCCTGCTGGAGCACACACTTTGTGGAATCATGGACAGGGCACTTGAGGTATAACAGTGGGAGGAGAAGGAGGACTTCCTTTCTCTCAAGCCCCCCTTTATGCAGGTAACATTCCTGTGGGGATGCCAAACACACAGGACGAAGAGGAGGTGGAGGATTGTGTCAGCATGGATATGGAGGATAACACGCAGCAGTCTTCAAGGAATGGTTTTCAGTCCCTAGAAACCCAAGGAATTGTACGTGGCTGGGAGGAGGTAGTGCCCGACAATGTCATCCTCAGCGACCCAGAGGACTCAGAATTGGATGCCTCTCCAAACTTATACTGCATGGGCTACCTGATTCTGCAAAGCCTGCGAAAGCACCCTAGGATTCGTGGTATCAAGGAGAGGGACCATTACTGGCTGGCAACCCTTCTTGATCCACGTTACAAGGGTAAAGTTGCAGAACTCATCCTGCCTTCACAGAGGGAGCAGAGGAGGAAACCTCTTCAGGAGGCCTTGAAGAAAAGTTTGTATAATGCCTTTCCAGACCCTGGGAGGTTACCATATCCTGGTGCTGGACAACGTGTTTCTGAGGCTTCGTTCGGTCAGAGGAAGAGCGGTGAATAAGGTGGCCGGCTGCCCGATGCCTTTAAACAATTTTTCAGTCCTCAGCGCCAAGGGCTGATAGGTTCAAGCAACCATTGCCAGCATCTGCATTATATGGTGCAGGAATATGTAAGTGCAAGAGTAGACCTGGAGACCTTTCCAACAGAGCATCCACTGGGTTGCAGGATCTTGAGGATGGACCACTGGCTCAATATGCAATTCAAAAGAGAGGGTTCCCCTAAATAGACTTTTTAGGCAATTGATAGTATCATGTATAAAAATAGACAATAGTAATGTGGTAACAATAAGTTTTATTAAAGATTAAACATGATTAAAAATTAGAACGAAGCATTGATTATTCTGAACACAGTCAGGTAATAACACCATAACAAGAGGGTATATGAAAGGACCTCCTTACACCCAACGCTTTTTGGGATACATTTTTGGTCCTCCTTCAGGGCTGCAAAGAAAGGAGCAATTCATCTAAAGTATGATTTGAGATATAGATATATATATATATATATATCTATATCAATATCTTTTAAGTGGAACATCACAAACATTGAATACATAATAAAATATTACATTGTTACAGTACTCCACTTACATGCTATTGAATGGTGAAGTCGTTTTCAATGTTTCGTTATGTAGCATTAAAAATGTAGACAAACAGCAGAAGGTAGGTGTGCCGGTGGGGCTGCAATTTCAAGGCCAGAGGGGCATCAGAAAAAAATATAGGAATAGCTTAATGTTGCTCTCCTCAAAGGGAGGGGTCTACCTGCATTCTAAGGAAGCAGAAAGGGCAGAAGAATATACCGTACTAGGATCAGATAGTGGAAAACCCTGAAAATGAAAAGAGGTTTACTGGATTATAATTCCAGATTCAAAATAATACAACCTATCGTAATATTAAATGCTTGATGCATGCATGGTAAACTAAAATAAAATAAAGGTACCTACCAGGGGCGTAACTATAGGGGGTGCAGCAGTTGCGACCGCAACTGGGCCCTGTGCTGCAGGGGGCCCATGCAGCCCCCTCTACATATGGCCAGCAGCAGCATAGGCAGCTAGGGGTACGGTGCACCATGCACACGGGTGGCTGGAGGTGGAGAGTGACTAGCGGAGCTCCATGCTCGACTATCGCACAGGCTGCTCTTTAGTTGTGCATTCTCTGCATGACCTGTGTCCTCGGCCGGCTCCTCAGAGTACCCCTCTCCTGCTCCATGCATTGCCGCTCAGTCCGATGTCTGTTCTCCCCAGCCAGATGGGGCACCTAAAAAAAAAAAAAAAAAAAAAAAACTACTGATGCCAGTGGTGGAACTACAGGGCTCACAAAAGGTCATACCTGTGACCACGCCATGGAGTTCCACCGCCGGACTCAGAGGGAAGGGCCCTGGCTGGGGTTCAGGGGGGCCCTTCATGGTTTCTTGCATCGGGGCCCTGAAGGTTCTAGTTACGCCACTGGTACCTACTAGTAATGGGAGTACAATGGTGGAGCTGGCAGCCAGGCGAAGTAGAAAGCCAACTACAAAAATAAACAAACCGTCACAAGAGTGTGTTTCTAATGGTAACCTTACATATTAATAAATAATATGTAAAACAAGTCTGTTTGTTACTGGGCTTACAACGTTGATATGGCAGATATCAAAATAGAGGTATAGTACTAAATGCCAAGTAAGGTGAAAGATTTTGTATGAAATGTAAATCTTTTCTCAACAAGAGGCCTCATACACCCAGAAAAGACTCAAAAAAGAATCAAGAGCAGATGAGGGACATTCAAATTGGATCGTGGAAAATATATTGGCCTTGTCATAATAAAGAGAGAAAGGGAAAATCAATGAGTAGTATGCAAAGAGAACGTATTTTTGATCTATATCTACCATATGTACATTATTTATATAATTTAGAAAATGGTTGAATAAAAGAGGTATAATAAGCATATCACCAAGGGTTTTTAAATAATCATGGAAGAGGTCTTAAACGGTCTGCGCAGTCAATTGTATGCATAGGTTAGAGTGTCATAGAGTAGCATTAGGTAATGTTTACCTGAGATGAAGAGAGATTTTGAAGCCAGCCGCATACCCCGATGTTCAGCAGGCAAGTGCTAGACTTGGGGGTGTGCTGGCTCCATATTTAAGGTAGTAAAACCCCAATCAGCTGGCGCAACGAATTGCGAACAGCTGAGAGTGGGGAAGAGAATGACAGGAGATCCTCTGATTGCCCCCCGGGCTGAGTGTGCATGGTGCAGCCCCCACCGTGCTTGCACGAACGCACGCACATCAGAGCAGTGTCGCACACACCCAGTTCACCGACACAATCGAGCTACTGGCCTGTCCTGCATCAAGTGTACTTTCTGTATGGACTTTCAGCACTGCTGGAGGGTTTGCAACAAATCAAAGAGTGCACCTGTCCACAGACACCGTTGATAGGCTCACTTTTATAAAAATGAATTAGCCCTGGATAAGCAGCTATCAAGCACCTGATGCTGATGTAACTGATTGAAGTGGCTAGGGATCTGGGATCCCTTGAAGACTGCCTATGCTGCCTATCCTATTCCTCCTGAATCTTGATGATTCTAGCTTCCAACAATATTTTTGGTTTGGGCCACCACCAACACCCAAGGCCCAATTATTCTGCCCCTGTTTAACAGG
The DNA here is from genome assembly GCF_037356315.1 of Lithobates pipiens. Lineage (NCBI taxonomy): Eukaryota > Metazoa > Chordata > Amphibia > Anura > Ranidae > Lithobates > Lithobates pipiens. The sequence goes on from NW_027507785.1 coordinate 178,857,172, forward strand.
GGCATGTAATTTAAATTTTTTAACAAATTTTTAACAGCAGGGCCCATTCCTGCACCTGGCAAGAGTAATTGTGAGGGGGTACAGTGTTCTTGCACCACCAACACCCAATTTTTCTGCAGCTGTTTGACTGGGGCATGTAATTAAAATTTTTGAAATATTTAACAGCAGGGCCCGTTCCTACATCCAACAAGAGTAACTGTTAAGGGTTTACAGCATTCTGGCACCACCAACACCTAAGGCCCAATTTTTCTGCAGAGTATATAGTGCAGTCCGTATAGTATATATACGGCAGTTCAGAGTATATAGTGCAGTTCGTATAGTATATATAATGCAGTCAATGTAGTATATATAATACAGTGCAGAGTATATACTGCAGTGTACAGTATATAATATAGTGTATTGAAGTAGTTAAGGGGAAGTCTTTGGGTCTGGCATGGATTTTCAGGGGAACTCCATGCCAAAATTAAAAAAAAATTGGCGTGGGATCCCCTCCAAAATCCATCCCAGACCCTTATCTGAGCAAGCAGCCTGGCTGGCCAGGATAGGGAAGGGAAAAGCAAGCATCCCCCCCCCCTCCTGAACCATACCAGGCTGCTTGCCCTTAACATGGGGAGGGTGCATGTTGATGGGGACAAGGACCTCATCCCCGCAATCCTGGCCCGGTGGTTGTGGGGGTCTGCGGCAGGGGGCTTATCAGAATCTGGACGCCCCCTTTAATAAGGGGGCCCCCAGATCCTGCCCCCCCCATTTAGATGGGTAGGGGTACATTGTCCATCCATCTTTTAATCATGCTGCCTATCAGATCCGAAAAATATTTAAAAATAAACCTCCATCTCAATGGGAGGAGTCCCTCTGACTGCTGTCTGTTGGCTGTGACAGCTGTTATATAGGCAAGGGCAGGGCCACCGGGTGATGTTACCAAGTGACCCCGTCCCTTCTAATATGTGCCATCAAAGGGGGCAGGTCGTCCGGTTACATCAGCGGGTGGCCCCGCCCATGCCTATGTAAGAGCTGTCACGGCGAAAATACAGCAGTCGGTGGGACGCCACCCCAATTTTTTTTTTTTTGGTCGTGGAGTTCCCCTGAAGATCCAGACCAATCCCAAAGGGCCTGGCATGGATTTTGGGGGGACCCCACGCAGTTTTAAAAAAAAAAATTGGCGCGGAGTTCCCCTTAATATCCATACCAAACCTGAAGGGCCTGGTATGGACTGGGGGGGGGGGGGGCCATGCAAATTCTTTTTAATTATATTTATCTATATTTTCAATTACATTTTTTCCTTTAGAAATTTCATTTTACAGACAGACTAAGGGGACCCCTCAGGCAGGGGCGTAACTAGAAATCACAGGGCCCCATAGCAAAATGTTGTATGGGGCCCCCCCCCCACAAAAAAATTATTAACTAATGCCATTGAACAACAGACTACCACATCCATGTGGCACAGTACCCAGGCAACGGCTTATATAATTTTTTAATAACAAAGTATGCAGTATACTGTATGCAGCCCCTGAAGGGAACACGTTGTTGTGAATTCATTAAGAAAAAAATAATAATAATACATTCATATTTACTGTCAAAGAGGTGAGATTGTTTAGGCTTTAGGAACAGATGAACTACAATGTTGATATTATTGGACTATGACCTCTTGGAGAACTTTAAAATGCAAAGTACAAGATCTCACAGGTTTTCTAAATGTTAAAGGGATTAGCTATCTTTTAAAATTTTACAAGTCTGTACTGAGAAATGTGTGGCCTGAACAAAAGGGATGTTTGGTCACAAACACCAGAGGAAATCTTATCTACCTCATTTAATGGCCAAGGAAGGCCATGCAAATATATATGGCAAGGTTTGGGCTATACTCAGGAGTACCTGTGACCAACAGCCATTAAACCTGAATGACCAGAACAAATATCCCATTGTCTCAGAAAGTGAGAGATCAATAAGCCAAGTAGTCAGTATTGTCCTAGCTTCTCATGAAACAATGGCAGGAGAGATTCACACGCTAGGATGATAACATCTATAAAAACCGAGAGTGGAATGACAGGTGCATATATCTGGGGTGTTGTGTCAAAATGTTGGAGACAGATTCATATACCAGTAACATAAATATTTTTCTAAGCCATTCAAATTATATATATATAGGTCACAAAAAGGAGATATTGTGGTTTGGTATCTAATGATCTGGGGAACTTTGTCATGGAGAAATTATATATGAAAGTGTGATTATAAGTAGAAGTGTTTTAGCAACAAATTAGTATTATAAAAAAACATAAATCATGATTAGAATTGTATAAGAATTTAACCTATGTTTAGATAAACAAATATTGATTGGATACCCAAATTATACATGGATCCATATAGATAATAATTGTATGTGATCTTGTTTGTGATATATCTAACCTGTGTCCTTTCTAAACGGACTAAAAATTAACAGATATACATTGATATACATATATATATCAACAATTTATGCAAGTGATTATTGAAATTTATGTTAAAGAGTATTTTATATTATGCCATAATTCGTGAACACTCAAAATATATTCGTTAGAACATATATAAATAACGAGCGCACATTACAGAAATAGAAAAATATTAACTTAAAGAAATAAAACACCAAACACAGGTGAAGACACCTGGTGGTGGAAGGTGCTATTACCTTAAAATCACGAGACTCCCGGGAAAGCTAACCATTAAGTCTGCCGGCCAATGAGGAGGGACCACATACCCTCTGGGCAGAACTTAGTATAATTTTATGATCCTTTTGTTTAAGAGGATATTTAAGAACTAAAAAGATGGAGAGAAAAGAGGGAGGAAGAAAAGCTCAGGGAGAGCTGGGGGGAGAGAGTCAGGGGGAAGCTTAGGGACCCCCCCTGAGAAGGGACACTGGAAGACATGCATGAATACATATTTTTACATTCATGAAGATCCCTGCTCCTTGGAACTCGGAGGTTACACAAAGTAATTCCTCTGTAAGAGAATCCATGTTGAAAGCCACGGCAGCCATCTTAAAATTCCTGGTAACCAACACTCCACACTAATAGCCATATTGGAAATGGGTAAATATATGTTTATCATTTATTCTATGTTCTCTTAAATATTGATTTTTGAATGTTCTATTATTGAAAATATTTCTCCCGAATCAATAACCGCCTTTTAGATTTTCTCTAAATTTATTTTTCATTATAAATTTCTTTTTGCATAGATGCCAATTTTATTGACAAACAAATGTCTAATTTATTTCACATTGTTAACCACTTACTTACCTGCAGTATAGTAACGGTTGGACGTGTGAAATACAGACATTCTGTTTAATTGTCAAGTATCAAAAGGTTATTGATTCTACTGAGAAGTGATAATGGTGATAATTTGTGTCCAAGGTACTACTACGCCCAGTTTGAGGGTGTTCCCAGTAATTGTCAAAATGATCAAGTAATGCAATCTGTATTTTAATATTTCATGTAAATATTTGTTTTCTGTCAACCAATAAATGTAGCTATTTTGTATGATCACTCGTCTCCGTGAATACGTTTCACATATATAGACTGTGTCATATAGACTGATTCTGTATCTTAAAAATATCTTCGTTAAAAATTACTTAGTAAATATTGTGCGGGAAAATGTCCTTAAAAGCACAACAACGTTGCTGACCTCCAGGCCTTCTAACCAATTTCTGTTCTGTTATATAAAACAAAATAGTTCAACTCACCATAATGCAAAATCAGTGGGATCCCTGAGTGTGTCACTTGCCATCATCGCCTGCCACCAGATGCAGATTTTAACTTGTCACACGTTGCAGAATGTCACCTGCCACATCCCAGATTGTCACTTGCCACGTCACTTGCCATGCATTATGGATTGTCACTTGCCACGTCCTGGATTGTCACTTGCCACACATTAAGGATTGTCACTTGCCACGTCCTAGATTGTCACTTGCCACACATTATGGATTGTCACTTGCCACATCCCGGGTTGTCACTTGCCACGTCACCTGCCACACATTACGGATTGTCACTTGCCACGTCACCTGCCACACATTACGGATTGTTACTTGCCATGTCACAGATTTTCACTTGCCATGTCACCTGCCACATATTACGGATTGTCACTTGCCACATCCAGGTTGTCACTTACCACATCACCTGCCACACATTACGGATTGTCACTTGCCACGTCACCTGCCACACATTATGGATTGTCACTTGCCACGTTACCTGCCACACATTACGGATTGTCACTTGCCACGTTACGGATTTTCACTTGCCACGTTACCTGCCACACATCACAGATTGTCACTTGTCATGTCCCAGTTGTCACTTGCCACGTCGCCTGCCACACATTATGGATTGTCACTTGCTCTGTCACTTTCCTGCTGTGTCACAGAGTCGGGCAGCAGATAGTCAGGCAGCAGAGAGATAATGTCATCTCTCTGCTTCCTGGCTGCCTGCACAGTGAGGGGGAAACTGCACGGCAGGGATGCAGGGCGGGCGCCGGGCAGTGAGAGATGATGTCATCTCTATGGTCCCCCGCCCATCAGCTCCCTGTTTGGCCAGCCCGCTCACGCCCACTCTCACCCGCGGAGCCGCCCGCTCTCGCCCGCGGACCACCCGCGGACCGCCCGCTCACACCCACGGAGCCGCCCGCTCTCGCCCGCGGACCACCCGCGGAGCCGCGGGCCGCCCGCTATCACCCACGGAGCCGCCCGTGGACCACCCACGGAGCCGCGCTGCCTGTCCTCACCTGGTCCCACTTGACTGCGGGCCCCATAGCGCCCGCATGTGTTGCTATGGCGGTAGTTCCGCCACTGCCCTCAGGCATGATATTTAAAGGAATATTTCATTTTTATTGTTTCACTTTAGGCATTATTAAAATCCCTGTTCCTGAAAAAATGGTTGTCTTAAAAACTTTTTTTGTATTGATACATGTACCCTGGGGCAGTATCCGGTTCCCCATACAATTTCATGACAGTAACTTGCATATAAGCCTTTCAAATGAGCACTTTTGATTTATTTTTCATGTTCGTGTCCCATAGACTTTAATGGGGTTCGCATGTTCACACAATTTTTTTTTGCCTGTTCGCATGTCTTGGTGCGAACCAATCCGGTGGTTATTCCGCTCATCCCTATTCTCCAGGGAGAATAAGTTCAGTGCTTGTAGTCGTTCCCAGTAATTGAGGTCCTCCAGTACCCTTATTAATTTTGTTGTCCTGTCTCCAGATGTGACATTGTGACGTCGCTTCTGGGTTACTACATTGGAGACCCGATCAAACCCGATTCCGGATTTGTGCGGGACTCAGGCCAGCGGGCGGACTTGCCATCTGGTCGCTCCAGTCTCCCATGGGAGTGGTAGAAGGCTGCGGGAGGGGGCGACGTCGTTCCAGATCCTTGTGATAATGGCCGAACGGCTGCTGAGCCACATCAGTTATCACCACAAAGCCGACCACCAGCTCTAAAATTTGGTACCGGAGTGAAGCCTGCAGCTGCAGGCATTACCCTGGTACAACCACTTCCTCAAAATGATGTACAGGTGCTTTGTTTAGTGGGAAGTGGTTAAAGGCTTCTATCCATGTAGGAAATGTGAGGTCTGTAAGATCAACTCCCTAGAACAAAAAAGAGAGACATTTTCAATTTTTTTTTTAATACTACATCTAAATCATATAACATCAATTCTTTCATGACATGTTCGACCCACAATGTGGTAGATCTGATTACTCCATGTGGCCTTTATTACGTTGGTCGAACTGTACGTAAATTGAAATTGAGGCTGAAGGAACATCTGGACAATATTTGTAATGGCTTCCCAAATTACAGCCTTTTGAAGCATTACGCTATGTGCCATGGAACGAATCAAAGTGGAATCTTGCCCATTAATAAATTGAATTCCCACTGAAGAGGGAGTCACATCAGGAGAGAGATCTCCAAAATGGCAATAGGGAAGATAGCCTATTCTCTGATCCATGAGGCCATACTAGTGAGAAATACTCATGGGTTACTACATGAGGCAATGTTTAAACAATAGCATAAAGGAGACAGAAAGAGAGAGAGAGAGAAGAGGAAAGAGAAGAGAAGAACAAAACAAAGAGGAACAAAGTGGTGGAGGGGAGAGCCGAACAGCAAGAAGAGAGGAGAGGGAAGGAGGGAAGGGGGGAAGGGGAAGGGGAAGGGATACGGATAAGGGGGTAGGGTAAGAGAGCCCATAGTGTCCCTATGCGTTCGAAATTTTGTTCATCAAAGTGTCAGAGGAGGAGAAGCGGAGCCAGATCGACCATTGAGTTATAAATTTGGCGTAGGTGTCATTGTCCAGCGCCAACATCTCCTCCATTCTCATGGTGTCATTCGTAATTGATACCCACCGTGACAATGGGGGAGTATTCTTCATCTTCCAATAAGCAGGTATCAATTGCCTAGCAGAGGACATAAAAAAACGGAGCAATCTTTGTCTCTGCGATTTAATAGACCCGGGCAGTATAGAGAGTAATGCAATTTTCGGAGAGATAGGAACCGGTCTATCAGCTAAAAGATTATAACATTCAAAAACCTGTGTCCAGAAGGGGCGGATCCTCTCACAGTCCCACCAGACATGTATATAAGTTCCGACTGAGGTTTCACAGCACCAGCAGGTGGCTGGTGTAGACGGGAAGATTTTGTGTAAAGTTGCAGGGTCTCTGTACCATCTGGACAAGAGCGTGTAGTTCTTTTCTTGAGAGTAGCAGGAGATGGTTGACTTATGTGTAAAGTGAAAAGAGGTTTGCCATTCCGGCACAGAGATGTCTTCACCCAAGTCCGCAGACCACAGCCTAGTGTAATGCAGGAGTTGATCATGTGCTAAAGTCTGCAGTAGGTTATATAAGGAGGATAGGAGGTGTTTGGGAGTTTCTGGGAGCGAGCACAGTTCCTCAAAGTTGGTAAGCTTGCGATGTATTTGAGAGGAGGAGTGTAGGCGTTTGGCTCACAGCCTTACATGTGTCCACATTTACCAATCTCCAGAGTCTGCCAGGTGGACCGGGGTCCCCTGAGAAGGATGTACAAATGTGCAAGCTTGTGGCCACTCCGTGCGTTTAAAGGATCCTAGGGAGGCTGCCCCTGTACCTTGTGGTAGAGCAGGATGGTCAAAAAGGGACGTCAGGGGGCCTGGGTCAGAGGAGAGGGTGGTGTTTAGCCCTGTCTTATGCCACAGCTTCAAGGAGGCCAAAGTCAGTGGGGATAAGGATGTCATGCGAGAGTAGTCTTATTTGTAACCCCATAGAGGAGCTCAGAGATCTACAGGAGAAAGGTCCTGTTCAACGGTCACCGAGGCCTTGCAGGGAGGGCGGGGGAACCATTCTATGATGCGAGTCATATGAGCAGCTGTATGGTAAGTCTCAAAATCGGGGAGACCTGTTCCTCCCATAGTCTTCGGAAGCGTAAGCAGTTTAAATTTAACTCTGGGGAGGCCCCTGTTCCACATGAATCTGGTGGCTAGCGAACGTAGGGAGGTAAAAAATGATTTGGGGACGTGGATGGGGACCGTTTGAAATAAATACAGGAATTTAGGTAAAGTGTCCATCTTTAGGATATTAATCCTTCCAAACCAGGGCAAGGGAGACCCACCCCACTCCTCAAGGTCCTTCCGTATACGGGAAAGTAGGGGAATATAATTCAGGGAAAACAAATTGGCTAGATTGGAGGGTATAATGACCCCTAAGTAAGAGATCCCCTTGGTCTGCCATTTAAATGAGAAATTGGATTTTAGAAGGGACAGTGTGGAGGGGGTGAGGGATATGTTGAGGGCTTCTGTCTTAGCGATGTTGATCTTAAAGTTACTATGGATGCCAAAACGTTGAAATTCTCTGAGCAGGGATGGTAGGGAGATGTGTGGATTCTGAATATACACAAGGCGGTCATCAGCATACAGGGAAAGTTTGTGGTGTGCAGACGGGAGTTTGAATACCGAGAATGGAGGGGTTTTGACGTATGGCACAGGCCAGATGTTCAATGATGATGACAAAGAGGAGGGGGGACAGGGGGCAGCCCTGCCGGGTACCGTTTGCAATGTCAAAGGGGGCTGATGTGGTACCGTTGACTAGGACCTTAGCTGAGGGTCGGGAATATAGGGACATAACTTTAGAGATGAAGGGAGCTCCGAGGCCAAGTTGTTCTAAGGACAGCTGTAGAAACCTCCAACTGACCCTATCGAAGGCCTTTTCAGCGTCGAAAGATAAGAGGCAAGCTTTCAGGCCTTTACGTTGGATCAGGGATATAAGATGTATCTTCTTGGTGGTGTTGTCCCTCGCCTCTCTGCCAGGGACAAACCCCACTTGATCATTATGAATAATTTTAGGTAGTAGAGGGGACAGACGTGTAGCCAGAAATTTTGCGAATAGCTTAACATCTATGTTGAGCAGGGAGATGGGCCGATAGCTGCTGCACTGGGATGGGTCCTTGCCTGGTTTAGGGATAATAGAGATGTTGGCAGATAAAGATTCCTTGGAGGGGAGGTTAAAACTGTCTACCGAGTTAAAGGCCTTTGTCAGAACGGGTGCAAGTTGGGGGGCAAAAGTTTTGTAGAACCGGGGTGTAAAGCCGTCAGGACCCGGGCATTTTCCCACTTTAAGGGCTTTGATGGCCTGTAAAAATTTAGAGGTAATTAGGGGCTCATCTAGGGCTGTCGCGTCCACGTTGTCAACAGTAGGTAAAGCAGTCTCCATAATATAATCCTGTGTGGGGTTGGGAGAGGGGGGGGGGCGATCTGAAGGGGTGGCACGCGGAAGGTTATAAAGCTGTGAGTAGTATTGCCTGAAGGATGCAGATATCCCAGAGGTGTTAAATGTTTTCGTATGATCCGGTTGAACGATAAAGGGGATAGAATGTCGCGGGGGTCTAGGTTGAATGATCCTAGCCAGGTGCTTACCACATTTATTTTCCAGTGAGTAGAAGTGGTTCCGAGCTTTATCCCTGGCGATTAGGGAGTGCGCGTATAGGAGCTGGAGTAGGTCTCTGCGGGCATTGGAAAGCTGAACAAAAACAGAGTCCAGTTCCTTTTTGTGAAGGGGTTCGAGGTCCGCTATGGTAGTAAGGAGTTTGCGTATGTCATGAGCTCGGGCCTTCTTAAGGCGAGAACCGTGTTGTATAAGGGTACCCCGGATCACACATTTGAGTGTGTCCCATTGGTTCAAAGTGGAGGTTGTGTCAGCGGAGTGGTCACCTATAAAATCTCTAATGGCTTTAGAGACATCCGCTACACGCTGTGTCCCGCAGCAGATTGTCATTAAGTCTCCAGCTCGCCCCCCGGTGGGTAGCAGGGGGGCGGACTAGAGTCAGATAGACGGGGGCATGGTCGGACCATAGAAGGTTACCGATCAACGTTTGGAGAGGTGTGTCTAGAAGTGATTGCGATATGAGAAAGTGGTCCAATCTACTCTAGGAGTTGTGTGCAACTGAGAAATAACTGTAATCCCTTTCCGTGGGATGCTGGACCCGCCAGGCATCCACCAGATGGGAGGAATGTAAGAGGGATTTAATACGTGTAAAGGAACAGGTAGACTTACCCGAGGATGTGTCTGCGGATGGGGAGAGGACAATATTGAGATCACCTCCAATAATGAAAGCCGACCCTCCAAAGGTGGATAGTCTGGTGAGGACCGAAGAGAGGAACCGAGCCTGGCCCACGTTCGGCACGTAGATGGGCTAACAAAGAAAAGAAAATCGTTTATTTTCAGTTTCAGAAATGTCATCTATGGGAGAGTCCAGAACCTCCGGGTTAAAAGATTTATGAAAGGCAACAGATACCCCTTTAGATTTGGCCTGAGGATTAACACTGTGAAACCATTGCGAGTAATACCTATTGCGCAGAGCTGGAATAGCTCCTGCGCGAAAGTGTGTTTCTTGAAGTAGCAGAATTTTCGTACGCTTTTTGTGAAAATGGTAGAGCATCTGGCTCCGCTTCTCAGGCGTGTTGAAACCTCTACAATTAAAGGAAGCGAAGGTTATTGAACCGTCACTAGCCATGGGGGGTCATAGGGGTGGAGCTCAGAATCAGTGTGATAAGTGAGAGGCAGAGAGAAGACGGAGGGAAGAAAAAAAGTAAGAAGAGAGAGAAAAGACAGTATAATAACCTTGTATAGGAAGTAGCAACAATTATAGGTATGGTCACCCGCTCCCATTACAACAAACAGGGGTACATGGAACATAGTATTTGTAAACATCAATTGTGGGAGATGGGCCCAAGAGGTCAGGAAGAAAAAGGGAGTAGGCAAGACAAAAACAAACAAAAAAGGCCACTAGGTGGCTCCAAAAGGCAAACGGCATACAGAAAAAAAGCCTGTCATAAAGACACAAATCAGTGCATCCCACAGTGATCATCGGAACACCGTGGGGCGCAAAACGAAAAACAAAAAAAACCCGTAAGGGGGGGGGGGGGGGGCCGTGAAACAAAATCACAGAGCCGGGCAGCTCCCAGCACCACGGGTAAACCAAAATCAGTTGCGACCTAAAGAGTAAACCAAATAACATAATAATGAAAATTATCTTAGCGGTCATCAATAAATGCATTTGTAAACCGGCATAAAATAGAAAACATCTATGAGTCATAGGGGGTAAGGATATGCATCAGGCCCTAGGAAGGGATCAGACTAAACATAGCAATAACTGTAAAGTATGGCAAGGGCAACACAGGGGGCCATTGCAGGTAGTGGAATGCAAGGACAAGTCCAGAGATTAGTCCAGTAACGATCAAAAAAGTCATAACAGAGCACCCCAACTATAGGGAAGGGGGGGCACAGCAACAGGGGGGAGTAAAAAATATACAAAAAACCTGTAAACAAGAGGGTTAATCAGCAGGTGAGCTATTTGACCCATACGGGTCCAAGCACATCACAATGGAGGACCCCAGTGGTGGGAAGAGAAAACAGGCCCGGGGGGGCCCACTGAGTCGGGTCAGTCGCTGGGGTCCTGAAGCTGCGGAGACCGAGGGGTGCGCTTGCGACCTTGCTTCTGCCATTGCGGGGTGTAGGGTAGACCTGGAGTGGTTGGTGCAACCGGCCAGTCGGGTAGTGCGACTTGAGGCAGTTCAAGCGTACTGAGAAATGTAAGCAGGTCTCCCAATGTACGAAATAGAGCGGTTTTACCCGCATGGTGCACTCGAAGATGCAACGGGAAACGCCATTGGTATTTGATCTGTCTTGCTTGTAGGAGTTGCGTGAGGGATTTCAGGGATTTCTCAGGGATTTCCGTATTGCCATGGTTTGGCGGGAGAGATCAGGAAGGAGCATGATGGGTGTTTCGTTGAAGAGAATCGACTGCTGTGTGCTGGCGGCCCTCATAATGTTCTCCTTTATTTTGTAGAAATGGACACGGCACAATGTGTCACGGACGAAGGAGGGGTCAGGGGTGCGGGGACCCGATGTACGGTGCACCCAGTCCAGTTCGATCGGGACATCTTTGGGGCGTTGGAGTATTTGGTTGAAGATAGCTGTTACAGCTGCAGGTAGATTCTTGGGGTCAACCGACTCGGGTATCCCCCGTATGCGTATGTTGTTGCGGCGACTGCGGTTTTCGAGGTCGTCCTGCTGGTATGAGAGTTGCTGGAGCAGGACAGTGTGGGTATTGAGGATCCGATCATGTGATTGTACAGTGTCCCGCAGGCCATCTACTGTGTTCTCCACATCTTCAAAGTGTACCCCCACATCTTTTCTCAAGTCAGAGATCTCTTTCCGATATGTTTCCTCGATCCTATGCACACAGTGTTCAAAGTCAGCTTTAGTGGGTAGAGACCTCCTGTAGCTGTGCAGGGATCTGATCTGCGATTCCATGTCCCATCCATCCCCCGATCCTAGGGAGGCATTAGATCGGCTTCTGGTAAGCCTGGGGGAGAGGGCAGTGTCCTCGGGGTGTGAGCAGGCTGTGGGAACGCACCTGAGATTACAGGGCTGGTTCAGAGCACGCTGGGGATGGAGGGGCCAGCGCCTCTTTAGATGCTGGTCGGTGCTGTGAGGACAACCTTCCATGGCCGAAATAATCATCCAGATCCCCTCCTGGGTGACGGCCACTGCCGCCCTTGTGTGCCTTGGGCTTGTCTTTCCCCATGGAGCTGTTTGGTCCGGTTTACTGTCCGAAATGAGGTCCGTGGGGCTGGGGGAGCCGGGAGCTGAGTGTGGCCCGACTCACCTCTCCATATGTCGGGCCAGGCCCTTATAGGTGAAAGTATAGATCATTTAGGAGGGGCTTGCATACGGCAAGATGTGGCCATATAGTTACAATCATGAGATAGTTCAAGGTGACATCCACCGTAGTGATTCTGGGAGGTATGCTGGCTTATTATCTGAGAGGATTGAAAGTTCATCCAGGTAGGAGCAATGTAAATTTGTCAGTCCCCTGCTGCAGTAGGGTGAATGAGTATACAATGAGAGCCAGAGCAAAGTCTGTAAGCAAAGGGAATATGAGGCTGCAGGGGATGCTTGTAGCAAGGATGCCTGGAATAGTGGGCCAGGAGAGCAAGCTGAAGGTTACAGTCAAATGTGGATAGAGAACCACAAGTAAATGGTTAGCAAAGCAAGTCTCCGTGAGGGGGGGTGGGGGGGTAGCCAGGCCAGTGTAAGGAGGCAAACCGCGGCCGCAATTGTAGACCGGAGCGGCTGTGGAGCACTTTCCCGGGCAGCAGCCGTAGGAAACTCCGGGGATTCCTAGGCCTCAGTAGGCTGCACTAGGCTGGAGCTGGCCGCGAGCTCCCCGAGGTCCGTGGAAGTCCAAAAATGCCCCAAATGAGACCCGGGCGAGGGGGGAGATGATTGGAGGGGACCGATGACAGCCCCTTACCTCTCCCGCCGGCGTGGCTCTGGTGTCTTCTGGCGGTCCCGGATGCCAAAGATGGCGGCGGCCAGCAGATCCGGGCGGCTGGGAGCCCCAGTTCTGGGAAATAGGCGTTCAGGACCCTGTGACGGCACAGTGCGGTCCAGTCAGGGCGACCTTGGAGGCAGATTGTGTGCGGTGGTGGGTGGATGGCGACGGATAGCTCCGTGGACGGCTGGAGCTCCTCAACTAGATGTCGCCGCCATTCGCGTCAGGCCCAGAGGAAGTGGATTTAAAAGAAGACAGGAAGTCGTAGATGGGTGTGGAGGAGTGTAGAGGACATGGTGGATGGTGTTTGTGTTTGGGTTGCAGCAACAAAAGTGGACAGCAGTGTCCTGCCTGGAAGCCTTCTGGCAGGGGAAGCTATCTGCCATAGTAATCAAGGACTGTTTGATTGAAACAGCAATTCTGGACTTTGCAAGTCAGTGAGACTAAAATCTTTTTCTTTTGTTTTTGGCTGCTGTAAAGCTGTTTAAGTTTAATAAACCTCCTTTTAAGTGAAAAGCCTGTGTCCTGCGATCTAGCTGGTCCCCCGAACATTACAAGTGGTGGAGAATGCGGGTAGGACAAAGTAACAGGCATTTTTCTTGCTATTTTATTTTTTATTTTTTTTGCATTGGATTTAAACTGACATTTAAAGGGACAGTACAGTAAATTTATGTCCTGGGTTAAAGCTGCACAACTGTTGAAAGCTGAAACAATGGCGGAGCTAATTAAACAGCTGTCCTTGGCTAATATGCAAGCGCAGACTCGCCATGAGGAAGCTAATCAGCGCTTGGCAACCCAGCTGGAGGTACAAAAAATGCACCACAACGAGGTGCTGGCTCTGCAGCAAGAAGATACTCTCCTGTTGGTGACCCAGTTAGCAGCCCAGCAAGCGACCCAACAAGGGGTTATGCAGGCTCAGATGGCTGCCTTAAAAGAAGCAGTGCAGCAGCTTTCTCAGGGCCGTGAATAAGTGGCCGTTGCCCCTGGCAGCCAGGTGACCATAAGGGCAAGCCATTTTCTGCAGAAATTGTCCCTGAGTGATGAGGTAGAGGCGTTTCTGGCTACATTTGAGAGGACAGCAGAGAGAGAAGGGTGGCCCCAGGACCAGTGGGCCGGCTTAATTGCTTTTTTCCTCACCAGAGAACCTCAAAAAGCCTATTTCGACCTACCACCAGAAGACGCTAAAGATTATCAAAAACTAAAGGCAGAAATACTGGCTCGGTTGGGGGTGACTACGGCTGTTCGGGCCCAACGAGTGCACCAATGGAAGTATCGCCCGGATTGGCCACCGCGGTCTCAAATGCATGACCTGGTGCAAATAGTAAAAAAAATGGCTGCAGCCCGAAGTGTTGTCTGGCTCCCAAATTGTGGAGCGGTCGTGCTGGACCGATACTTAAGGTCACTGCTAGACGACCTTCAACGGTGGGTCAGCCATGGAGACCCCAAAACTGTGATCCTCCTTGTCGAGATGGTGAAACGAAATACAGTGGGGGAGGATCTGCTTGGCCCTACCCAGCGTCAGGGGCCCAGTCTGCCACAGCCTTTTCGATCAACTGCCGCCCTTTGAAAGGATGTCCCCAGGAGCCCTGAAACCAACACCCTGGAAGGCCAAGAGTCACACCCATTACCCCCTCAGCGATCTGTTCCTGTTCGGAGAGGAGGGGATGTACAATGTTGGCGATGTCATGCCTGGGGCCATACCCGGGCCCACTACCCATTGCAAGAAGAGCCCATGGAATGCGGGGTTCTTCGGAGGGGGTCTTTTTATGCCCATAAAGCGTGTACAACACATCTTGACCTTGGAGAGGGGAAATTTGAGTGTGAAGTCCAAGTGAACCACCACCCTGCCCGGGCTTTGCTGGACTCTGGAAGCATGGTAACCCTGGTTCACCCTAGAGTAATTGGGAAGATCGGTCAGGTAAGCAAAATTTTATGGGCTGTGTGCATTCATGGGGACGCTAGAGTACCCTCTCATCTTGGTGTCCATCTCCACAGCATGTGGCACTGGTACTCAAGAGGTGGGGGTGGTAAAGAACTTGGTACATGACGTTATCATAGGACGAGACTGTCCGTTATTTGCAAAACTGTGGGGACAAGGAGAACTATCTGAATGGTCCAAAGACTGGGAAGAAACTAGTCCCTCTGTTCCTGCTGTTGAGGGTAATAACCCTGAGATGCCACATGTTCGTAATATGGACCCAGTTGATAAAAATGCCAATGATTTGGTTAATGGTGATGAAAATAGTGCTGATACTGTTAAGGATGTCAAAATGTGTGGTTCACAGACCTACCTGAACACTGAGGGGGGGGAACCTTCCCCACTACAGGTAATGCTGGGGGAAGAGGATGAGGAAGTGGCCTCTACCCCTGCCTTGCCAGATTTGGGTGTTCCCCAGGGGGCATTTGGTACTGCCCAGATGCAGGACCCCACTTTGGCCAGGGCACGGGAACAGGTTTTAGTAATAAATGGGGATCCCCAAGAGCCAGGTGTGAATGAGCGGTGGCCACATTTTGAAATATGTAATGAATTGCTTTATTGGGTTACCAAAGTGAGAGAAAATGTGGTAGAACAATTATTGGTACCCCAACAGTATAGACGCAAGGTCCTGGACCTGGCCCATGATGATGTTTTAGGGGGACACCTGGAAGTTGAAAAGACGGAGGCACGGATCGCCGACCGGTTTTCCTGGCCAGGCCTGAAAGCAGAGGTAAGGAGATACTGTACCTCTTGTCCCACCTGTCCGTTGACCGCTCTGGCGACCCACTTCCGGAGCCCGTTGGTCCCTCTGCCCATAATTGAGGTACCATTCGAGAGGATAGCCATGGATATAGTGGGTCCCTTGGTAAAGTCGAGCGGCTCGAGGTCATTCTTACATACTGGTGATCCTCGACTATGCCACTCGATATCCAGGGGCACTACCCCTGCGTAATACCACCTCTAGGGCTATTGCCCGGGAACTATTCCAGTTGTTTACACGGACAGGTTTTCCCAAGGAAATACTCACAGACCAGGGCACCCCGTTTTATGTCAAAGGTTATGGCTGATGTATGCAAACTGTTCCGGATTAAACAGCTGCGCACATCGGTCTACCATCCCCAAACAGATGGATTGGTAGAACGTTTTAATAAGACCCTTAAGTCTATGCTCAAAAGAGTGGTACAAAGGGATGGGAAAGACTGGGACTGCCTGTTATCAGCACTCCTGTTTGCTATCCGAGAAGTGCCCCAGGCCTCCACTGAGTTTTCGCCCTTTGAATTGGTATATGGGCGGAGACCTCGCGGACTACTAGACTTTGTTAAAGAAGAATGGGAAAGTGAACCAATTCAGCATAAGAGTGTTCTTGAATATGTCTCCCAAATGCAGGAGAGGATCCGAACTGTGATGCCACTAGTTAAGGAACATTTACACAAAGCCCAGGAGGCTCAACGACAGGTCTATAATAGGGCTGCCAAAATTAGGAACTTCCAAGTGGGGGATCGAGTAGAAGTGTTGATTCCCACTGTGGAAAGTAAATTCTTGCCTTGCCAGATGGCAAGGCCCTTTCGAGGTTGTAGAAAAAGTGGGAGAGGTAAATTATAGAGTCCACCAGCCAGGCAAGAGGAAACCCTATCAGATATATCATGTAAACTTGTTAAAGCCCTGGACAGACAGGGAACCAGTGAGCTCCCTGGCTAGTGCAAAACTTAAGCCTCGGGTTGGGATGGAGTGTCCAAGTAGCAAATACCCTCTCTAAAACCCAAAGTCAGCAGGCAAAGGAGTTTTTGCAGAGAAATAAACATTTTCAGACTTGCCAGGGCTCACTAGTGTCATAGAGCATGATATTATCACGGAACCAGGAGTCAGTTTTTGTCCGGCCCTATCGCATCCCAGAGGCTTATAGGAAGGCCGTTTCAGAGAAAGTGAAGAAGATGTTAGACCTGGGGATTATTGAAGAATCGGTCGAATGTTATTCATTCAAGGTTCCTTAATAACATACCCCATCTTCTTTTTAATCATTTCCTTGGTAAAATATAAAGAAAAAGAACACAAAATCATTGGGAATTTTAACATTTCCATCGTTACTATATTTTTCTCTCCCTATATATTTTCTCCTCCTATTTTTATATTTTATATATATCTTTTATATTTTATATTTTCTCTTATTCATTTTTATATTCTCTTTTATTCATTATTTTCACAAGTCTTTTATGTTTATTCCCATTCGAAACGTATCACTTCTAATTATTCCAGAAATAATTTTAGTATTTCAAAAAATACTTTCTAAACATAAGTAAATAAATGCACAACACTCCACGTCCATAATTTAATTTTAATATTTATTCCACTTCCCCTAGGAACTTCCCACTTTTCCATGAAGGGATAAATGTACACACATAATATTTTTTGAAAAATTCTTCTTTTTAAAAAAAAATTTTTATATAATTATCCGACTACAGTTTTATACCACTTTGTCATATTCATATTTATATTACTGCATTTTCCATATTCACTTTATTTACGAATTCACTTAATGTTTTTACTCCTTGTTCCGTTTTCATTTTATATCATGTTCTGTTCAATCCTAAGGAGTGTCAGTATTTTTATAGCCAAATTCCAGACACATAGATTCCCTATATATACAGGAGTAATGTCCAACCATCTTTCGGCATTATATATTTGTATCAACACAGGCGCATTGAACAATCACCTGCCTAGCCTAATAAGTTCAGTATTACACTAATAGAGGGCATTCCCTCAACCAAAATGGCGGCGGGGTCTTCCGCGCATGCGTGTTGGTACATTACACCCTATATATAGAAAAAGGTGTATGCAGATGGCCGCTCCAGAGAACGTCTTTGATGAAACGCGTAGGGCATGGCCAGACAGCATACACCTCTAACTTATACGGCGAGGCAGCCGAACGGGATCTTTCCTTCCCTTTTTGAAGCATATACGAACAAATGTTTTTGTAATTTTGTCTATTTAATAATAAAAATTGAATTTTAAAAACATACTACACCATGGATATGCCTCTTACTCATTACATATAATCGAGCACGGTATACAAACGGAGAAACGAGGGACTCCCAGAACCACAATAGAGGCAAGCCAGAGAGCAACACAGGGCTGATACTGTGAAGGCTGATCCACCCGGACGGGGTCATAACTCTGGTGAGAGCAATTGCATAAGTGGTCACAGAGCACCGGGAGCAACATTTGAAGTCACCTTCTCTCTTCCCTTCACCTCCACTTAGAGGATACCCCACCACTTTTCTCATCATTTTTTAGGACACCATTTTTTTGGGACACTATTTACCATCAATTCTATTTTCATTTTCATCTTTATTTTTATTTTTATATTTATTTTAATTTTATTTTTATTTTAAATGTAATCACTTTTTTTTACCTTTTGTATTTTTCCGCATTTTTCATCCGATACAATTATTTTCGCACGTACCTTTAACCACAGTTGCACCAAGTGAGGATTCGATATGTGAAACAGATAATCGGACTATATATATTTTATATTCCAATCTTCATACTATTGGTTTTCACCTTTTACCCTTATAGTTCCTTTTTTTCACATTACTAGCGATTGTATTTGTGCATTTTGATATTGACACTATTCGTTCACAGGCACTCTGCACTTTAATATTGTTATTTAGTAACTGTATGTTGCTTTAATTGATCCATGGCTCATTAATTTATGATTCCAATGACATTTATGGTTTTTAAGATATAATGATTGTTTGTTGACACCCATTGATAAGCACATATATACACGTATTATCAGTTGGTATCACATATTTATATTTTTATTTTATTATCCAGCAAGCTGGAAAATTTCTGCTTATTGCTTATCTGAATTTTAATTTTTAAACGGTATAGCGCCAAGCCTATTTCCTCCCCCACTTTATTATTGAAGAATCGCAGAGTGAGTGGTTGAGCCCGATTGTGTTGGTACCAAAGCCCAACGGGACTCTGCGATTCTGCAATGATTTCCGGAAACTTAATGAAGTTTCACAGTTTGATGCCTACCCCATGCCCCAGGTAGATGCGCTTATTGAGAGACTAGGTCCAGCCAGGTATATCACTATGTTAGACCTTACCACGGGGTATTGGCAAATCCCGTTGACTAAGGCTGCTAGAGAGAAAACTGCTTTTTCTACCCCAGGGGGGAGTTTTCAGTACAAAAGAATGCCTTTTGGATTGGTTTTTACGACCTCACCGTGAGTATGCCTCAGTGTACTTGGACGATATAGTCCTTTTTAGCCAAGACTGGGAATCACATTTGCCCAAAGTTCAGGCAGTGCTGGACTCTCTTTGGAAGGAGGGGTTTACAATAAACCCTGAAAAATGTGCTTTGGGAATGGAGGAGGTGAAATGCCTGGGCTATGTCCTGGGTAGAGGGGTAGTGAAACCTCAGGTCAACAAGATAGAGGCTATACAGAGTTGGTCCCTCCCCCTCACAAAAAAGCAGGTACGTGCATTCCTGGGCATGGTGGGATACTATAGGAGGTTTGTACCCAACTTTATAGGAAATGAAACGGGGGGGGGGGGGGGGGTGGGGGGGGGGGTGCGCTTCCTCAAATACCAAAAGAACTAACAATAATACACAGCAAAGTATACAGATATAAAAATAAATATTAATAACAAGGCAAAAAGTGCTATAGTGCTTGTAAACTAAAACAGTGCTTAGTGCTTATGGAATTGTATTGAAAGTGCATTTGTGCATTGCATAAAACAACTGGTTTAAAGTGTCTCTGTGCATCACTCAAGTGTCAAAATCAAAGATGCATGTGCTAAACGCATATAACACCTAAAAAATACAGTGTAAAAAATGCAGTGTGAAAAGATATATCTGTGATATAAACACAAAACTAAAGTAAAAAAATTCCAACAGAAATCGATAGCAGCAAATAAGTGAATCTCAATGGAGTGTCCCATACATAGTCCAATCGTGCAATTTGGATGCAGTATCACAATCAAAAATAAAGTGCAATGTGCCAAGCCAACTCTCTTCCAGTGGTATTCCGTGCCAGTGCTGGTTACACTAAATAATTACCTCACAGCTGCGAGGTATGCAGCAAGAAAAACAGCTAAATTGCAGGGAGTACTTGGGAGGGTCAGGGGGATAACTGCAGAGAGGACTTCTGACCGTGCCAGAGACTCATCCGATTCCCTCGTGGTTGTTACCAGCGAAAAGGCTCAAGGGGACAGGTAAAAAGCATCCACCATAGTGTAGTATTTAAAATCAACACTTTTATTAAAATATAGCTTATCTACTCACAAGAGGAAAACGAATAAGGCACACAGCTTGACAAAAGACCGGTGAGCGTCTTGCTCGGATGTAAACGTCACTTCCGGTTTCCTACGCGTTACGTCACACAATGACCCAACTTTGCCACGTTGGTGGCTCCATTGACCGATCTGACTAAGGGTCAGAAATCGGTCATGGTGGAGTGGAATGCAGACGCTGAGAAGGCTTTTTTGGAGCTCAGGTCGGCACTGTGCCAACACCCTGTCCTGGTAACACCCAATTTTTCAAAAGAGTTTGTTGTCCAGACTGATGCTTCCAATGTAGGATTGGGAGCGGTGTTGACACAGGTTATTCATGGCGAGGAACACACAATAGTCTTCCTCAGCAGGAAGTTAACACCAGCGGAGAAAAACTATGCCATAATTGAACAAGAGTGTCTGGCCATTAAGTGGGCTCTGGAATCCCTTAGATATTACCTTTTGGGGAGGAAGTTTAGGCTGATTTCTGATCATGCCCCTTTAACATGGCTGAGACAAGGAAAAAGGACTAATGCCAGGGTTACTCTGTGGTTCCTGGCACTCCAGGAATTTAAATTTGTAGTGGAGCATAGGCCCGGGAGACTGCTTAAAAAATGCAGATGCCCTCTCCCGAGTCCATTGCTTGAGCTCCACTGTTGCCTCCACCTCCTTGGCGTTGGAGCACGGGGGGGATATGTACAGGACGCCGTGGCTGGGTCCTGGAAGGATGCTATGTTTCCCCTCTGTTTGGACTGTGGTCCCTTTTAATGGAACGAAAGTGGTTAACTCACCAGTCAGAGGAAGTGGATTTAAAAGAAGACAGGAAGTCTTAGATGGCAGGGGAAGCTACCTGCCATAGAAATCAAGGACTGTTTTATTGAGACAGCAATTCTGGACTTTGCAAGTCGGTGAGACTAAAATCTTTTTCTTTTGTTTTTGGCTGCTGTAAAGCTGTTTAAGTTTAATAAACCTCCTTTTAAGTGAAAAGCCTGTGTCCTGCGATCTAGCTGGTCCCCCGAACATTAGTGTGTGTGTGTGTGTGTGTGTGTGTGTGTGTGTGTGTGTTTCAACCACAAGATGGCAGTGGTGTCATGTTTCAGCTATTGATTTTTTATTTCCTTAGCTAGAGGCGATTGCGTGTACAGTCTTTTTTTTAGAAACAATTTAGAGCGTTTTTTTTGGCATACTGCACAAAGAGGTGGTGTCTGTTTTCATTTTGATATATGTGACTTGTCGAGAGACTGTGTTAGAAGGACACATGGTCGGACATTCCGACGGAAAATGTCCGATCGGACCGTGTTGTCAGATAATCCGACCGTGTGTGGGCTTCATCTGACTTTTTCCTTCGGAATGTCCGACCAACAAAGTTTGAGAGCTGCATATAAAAATTTTCCGACAACATGATCCGATCGGACTTTGTCCCATCATAACTAAATAACGTCATCATGTTACGAATGATCGGATTTTCCGACAACTTTGTCCGACCGTGTGTATGCAACACCAGTTTCAGACAAAATCTGTCGGAAAAAATCTGACGTATTTTGTTGTCGGAATGTCCGACCGTGTGTACAAGGGCTTAGAGGGGCTAACAGGACCTATCTTGATGATCAAAGACCAGCCACAGGAGTTCTGGAACGCTTGTATGACCACCTATAATCTAGTGGTCCATGCCTTAGGGTAAGAGGCCCAGTGTCGGTGGAGGAGTGTTATTTCACCTATTATCTCTATCCACTTTGGGTGCCCCATAGGAGTTATCAACTGAAATACATTACCTTATGCTTTACAAGATTAATTTTGAACTTTCTCTAGGTTTGATCTTTTGAATACTTTCAATTTTTGACTCACTTTTATTACACTTTAGGTGTTTTGAGTTCTCTAATATTGTGTTGAGCACTGCAATTTTTCCTTGTTACTGTTACCATAGAGTTTTGTATAATACCAATAAGCGCTGACACCATTTTTTATTCTTATTTCACTTGTTAAGTTCCCTAAGCCCTAAGCTCCTGCTGCCTCTCTGGTGTGGCTTAAGGTACAGGCAGTATTTCTGAGAAAACTCTTCAATGTAGCAGATGTCAGGAAAGTTCCCATGGTAGACGCAATGCTGGCTGCTCTGGTGCACGCCTGTGTGCGTTAATGCATGTATGCCTGTGCTCGCTAATCAGTCTATTTGAACTGACAGTACACTCTGGATCTGTGCTGTCTGATCTGCAGCTCTCTGTGACGCCGCTCCTGTTATCTGTCTTGAACGTTGATCTCCTGACTACCCAGCTTGCCCTTTGGATTATACTTTTGTCTCCTGCCTGCACCTGACCTCGGCCTGCCTTTGAGTCTGAATCCGTCTGCCCCTCTGTACTTGGCTGCCCGCCTGTTGCCAACACTGCGTGTGACCCGACCTGTCTGCTCTGCTTCCGCGCAGCATCATCTGCCGGTTTACCTGCCTGCCCAGTTGGTCACCATCTTCTCTGCATCTGGGATCCTGAGCCTCCTTTCCTGCAACTACCCGCCAGGCTCTCATACCACTCAGACACATAAGGGAGAACTTCCTCTGCTCCATTGGGCTCATCAGTCAGGTACATGAAAGCCTGACAGTAGCCCTAAGTCCCTGAAATCATTTTTTAGGATGCTCCAGCTTTCTTTAACTTTGTTGTTGGTACCAATGTGTACCATGGCAGCTGGGTCCTCCCCAGAGTCCTGGGTCCTCCCAGCCCCACCCAACAATCTGTCCATCCGATCTGCTGAACCCGAGCGTCCGGTAAACAACATACTGTTCGGCGATCACAGTCTTTGTGACAGATCTGTCCTTCTAATTATTGAATCCCCTACCACCAGTACCTGTTCTATCTTGCCTGTGTCCTTGGAACCCTCCTCCAGCAGTGCAACCCAACATCAAGCAACCTGGCATATTTGTTGAGCTGTACCAACTCAGGTCTAGCCTCCATAAGGCTCTTTCCTCTACCCTCTCCTTCTGTCACCCAGCTACCTACATCTGGCTACTGTACCTCCATATCTTCAACCCCCTCTATACTGGCACCTGCTGGGTAATGTCCAAGCTCTTTTCCAGGTTGTTAAAGCGGAGATCCGCCGATTAATTTATTTATTTATTTTTAAATACTGCAGCTGCTGACTTTTAAAGAAAGGACACTTACCTGTCCAGGGTGCACGCAATGTCGTCACCCGAAGCCGATCTATCCCTCGGCTATCAGGTGCTGCCACCACCATCTTCAGTAAGGGAATCAGGAAGTGAAGCCTTGTGGCTTCACTTCCTGGTTCCCTACTGCGCATGCGTGACTCGTGCTGTGCTATCCCACTGGTCCCTCAGGGGCGGATCCGGGGGGGGGGGCAACGGGGCAATTGCCCCCTCCGAGAATTGTGGGTGACAGCGCGGGTGGTTCCGCGGGTGACGGCGCAGCTGATTCCATGGGTGACAGTGCGGGCAACTCGGTCGGTGAGTGGGCGGATGAGAGGGGGGCAGCTTGGTGGCTCAGTGTCTGAGCGGGCTGCTGGCCAATCAGGAAGCCAGCAGCCAGGGGAGCAGGGAGATGACATCCTCTCTCACTGCCCTGCATCCCTGCAGTTCAGCCCTCACTGTTGGGGAAGCCGTGGGCAGCAGAGAGATGACATCCTCTCTCTGCTGCCTAACTTCACTCTGGGACACAGCAAAAGACCACCTTAGCAAAAAAGTGACACAGTAGGTGACAATCCGCAACGTGTGGCAGGCAACGTGGCAAGTGACAATCCGCAATGTGTGGCAAGTGACGTGGCAAGTGACAATCCATAATATGTGGCAGGCAACGTGGCAAGTGACAATCCACAATGTGTGGCAGGTGACGCGACAAGTGACAATCCGCAATGTGTGGCATGGCAAGTAACAATCTGCATTTGGTGACAAGTGACGTGGCAAGTGACAATCCGCAAGGTGTGGCAGGTGACGTGGCAAGTGACAATCTGCATTTGGTGACAAGTGACGTGGCAAGTGACACTCTCAGGTCTCCCACTGATTCTGCATTATGGTGAGTTGAACCATTTAGTTTTATATTACAACGTAATAATAGAAATGATGCGCTTCAATCATCCTGACACCATAACAACCATGGTGCCGTAATGATTGAAGCGCACCAGCCATTTCCCTGATAAATTGCCCCCAAATAAACATATTTTATAGCAGTGTCCCTCTCAAGACTAGACTCTGGATTCGCCCCTGCATCAGAGAAGCAGCCAAGAGGCCCGTGGTAACTTTGGAGGAGCTGCAGAGATCCACAGCTTGGTGGGAGAATCTATCCACAGGACAAGACAACTATTAGGCCGCGTACACACGGGCGGACTGTCTGTCCAACTTAGTCCGCTGAAACACATTTCAGCGGACAGTCCGCTCGTGTGTGGGCTTCAGCGGACTTTTTCAGCGGACAGTCTGGCGGACTAAGTCTTTCGGAATTTCCGTAATATTGTCCGTCCAAACTTGGTTTCAGCGGACAGTCCGCTCGTGAGTAGGCTAGTTCGACGGACTAAGTATGGCGCATGCTCAGAAAGGATTTACACGGCCGAAGGTTGCATTGCAGTGTATTGGACGTCGTATTTCTAGTCCCGTCGTACGTGCCGTACACGTCATCGCGCAAGCTTTCAGCGGACTGTCTGTTCGTCGTGTGTGGTCAAGTCCGTTCATTCAAAAGTAGGATGGACTGTCTGTCGGACTTAGTTGGACGGATAGTCCGCCAGTGTGTACGCGGCCTTAGTCTTTCGGAATTTCCGTAATACAGTCCGTCCAACTTTGGTTTCAGCGGACAGTCCGCTCGTGAGTAGGCTAGTCGGACGGACTAAGTATGACGCATGCCCAGAAAGGATTTACAGGGCGGAAGCGCTCGGTCTTGTAAAACTAGTGTTTGTATTGAAGCTAGCATATTCGTCATGCTGCTAATTTTGTGTTTTTTTAATATAGCCCATTCTTTTCTTCTTCATAATGCAAGAAAAGTGAAGTAGCTTTGCTGCTTATATTCACACAGAGTTATCCCAAATGTTTTTATTCATCCTCATCCTATAATTAATATTCCAATTTTAGAAAAATATTTAAAAAAAAAAAAAAAAAAAATTTTATATATATATATATATATATATATATATATATATATATTAAAAAAAATTATAGAATTTATCTATTACTATATATTTTTGGAACTACTATTATCAGTTTAAAATTATTTATTTATTTAATTTTTTTGTGGGGGGGGGGGGGGGGGGTTGAAACAAGATGGACTTGCGTTTTTTTTGGCCAAGCAGGACTATGTAAATAGATAGATACCCAAACCAGCATTTTAGCTTACACATGATTGAATGTTCAAAATCAGCAGAGCTTCCCCTCATTTCAAATGTTAAGCCTCAAATTTACAGTGACTGCACTTCCAAGTGCACTTGCAGTGCTTTAAAAATTGCACTTGAAGTTAGCATATTTATATTAACATGAACGTGTGTTTTGTAAATAACCCCCAGAGTCTTTTGACATGTACCTGTCTACTCACAAATAAACTTTTTTTTTTTAAGGGCCGGTTCACACAGCGAGGCGCGGCGAGGCGTCTCCGACTTGCCTCGCCACGACCTGCGGGGACCTCAGCGGCGACTTGCAGAGGACTTCTGTATAGAAGTCAATGCAATTCGCCCCCGAAGTCGCCCAGAAGTAGTACAGGAACCTTTTTTCTGAGTCGGAGCGACTCGAGTCGCTCCTCTCAGAACGGTTCCATTGTACAGAACGGGGGCGACTTGCGGGAGCGAGGCGAGGCGAGTCGTGTCGCCTCGCATCGCCTCGCTGTGTGAACCGGCCTCAAGCCAAAATAACAAAAAAAAAAAAAAAATACAATATTTTTGGAAATAATAAATATTTATTTTTCGTCAGAACAAAACTAAATCAAGAGGGAGGCAACACTGGAGACAATTTTGAAGTTTGTGAAGCCTTTTGTCCCCCAGGCACACATCAAGTGAGTGGCCACCAAAATTCAGAACCTGTGTAACATGTAAATAGGGAGCACAACATGGTCCTAGAATCCCAAAGACCAGGAACAGCAGCAGATGAGATCTATGTCCCCAGACTGTGGTACTACAACAGCCTGCGTCTGCCGGAGGAGGAGGCTGTGCCGGAGGCTGTGGAGGAGGAGGAGGAGGCTGTGGAGGAGGAGGAGGAGGAGGCTGTGGAGGCTGTGGAGGAGGAGGCTGTGGAGGAGGAGGAGGCTGTGGAGGCTGTGGAGGAGGAGGCTGTGGAGGAGGAGGAGGCTGTGGAGGCTGTGGAGGAGGAGGCTGTGGAGGAGGAGGAGGCTGTGGAGGCTGTGGAGGCTGAGGAGGAGGCGGCTGTGGAGGAGGAGGAGGCTGTGGAGGCTGAGGAGGAGGAGGCTGAGGAGGAGGAGGAGGAGGCTGTGGAGGCTGTGGAGGAGGCTGTGGAGGCTGTGGAGGAGGCTGTGGAGGCTGTGGAGGAGGCTGTGGAGGCTGAGGAGGAGGCTGTGGAGGAGGAGGCTGTGGAGGAGGAGGCTGTGGAGGCTGAGGAGGAGGAGGAGGCTGTGGAGGAGGCTGTGGAGGAGGAGGAGGAGGTTGTGGAGGCTGAGGAGGAGGAGGCTGTGGAGGAGGAGGAGGCTGTGGAGGCTGAGGAGGAGGCTGTGGAGGAGGAGGCTGTGGAGGCTGAGGCTGTGGAGGAGAAGGAGGCTGTGGAGGCTGAGGAGGAGGAGGCTGTGGAGGAGGAGGAGGCTGTGGATGCTGAGGAGGAGGAGGCTGTGCAGGAGGAGGAGGAGGAGGAGGAGGCTGTGGAGGAGGAGGCTGTGGAGGCTGAGGAGGAGGAGGAGGAGGAGGAGGAGGAGGAGGAGGAGGAGGAGGAGGCTGTGGAGGAGGAGGCTGTGGAGGAGGAGGAGGCTGTGGAGGCTGAGGAGGAGGCTGAGGAGGAGGAGGCTGTGGAGGCTGAGGAGGAGGAGGCTGTGGAGGCTGAGGAGGAGGCTGTGGAGGAGGAGGAGGAGTCTGTGGAGGAGGAGGAGGCTGTGGAGGAGGAGGAGGCTGTGGAGGAGGCTGAGGAGGCTGTGGAGGCTTTCGGTCCGACTCCTGCTGGGCCCAGCTAGCTCCTGGGTGAGCTCATCCTGTGTAAAAAACAAAGAAATCAATAACTAAAATATGTCTATATTTTGAAATCATCAATCACTAACAATTTTACAGTTCTCACTTGCAAATACATTTGTCTTGAAATACAAAAGGCTATCATTTTGACACCATCATTTTTCCATCAGTTCACCAAGATTTTAGCCACATTTGTGGAAACTACTGTATCCTTATATCCAATTTAATTTGTGATGAAATCCTAGATTTGGAAGCAATTCAAACATTGAACTTTACATCATTAATATTTGAGCAATCCTAACTTTAGAAACTAAAATATACCTGGCTCCAGCTGGGCGCATCAACTTCGTCCAGCAAGGAAGGGTCTGGATCTTCCTGGGGTGGCTCACCTCAGGTGGAGGGAAGGGTGGAGGGAAGGGTAGACGGAAGAGTGGAAAGTGACTGCCTGGCTTCTGACGTGTCATCCAGAAAACGCAGCCTGTCGTAATACCACAGCCTAGGTACATAGATCTGATCTGGTGCTGCTCCTGATGTTTGGGACTCTAGGATCTTTTTGCGCTCCCGCCTATACACGTTACGCAGGTTCTGAATTTTGGAGCTCACAAAGTCAATGTCTGCCTGGGGGAGTCGGGTTTTCACAAATGTCAAAATTGTCCCCAGTGTCTTCCTCCGGCCAGGACGGCTGGAATATTGTGGGTGTTTGGAATCCCACAGGCTCCTGTGCGACTCTAATATATCGATAAATGTGGAGAGGAAGGCTTCGTCCTTAAAGGGGTCTGGAGTATATTTTTGCATTTTGATTTCTGAAAAAAAAAAATAAAAAAAAAATGTCAGACCAAATGCACACTATTTATATTGTGACAATGTAGGTGAGACCCACACTACACACACACACACACACACACTACCCCCCCACACACACGCTACCCCCACACACACGCTACCCCCCCACACACACACACACACACTACCCCCCCCCCCACACACACACACACTACCCCCCCCCCCCCCACACACACACACACACACACACTACCCCCCCATACACCCACCCCCACACTACCACACAAAACACCAACCCCACTCAACCACCAACCCACATAAAAATCAATTAACCATCAACAAGGTGAAATCTCACTATATACATTCCTAACGCAGGCTTAAAATTAAAAAAAAATAAAAAGATAACCATCTTACCGTCGCGTGTAGCACTCGCTGCTGCCGTTCGGACAAACGTATGGCCTCGCGGTAATGCTTTATATACAGCGCATGCGTTCAAGCTCCGCCTGCGTCGCCCACGTTGCCCGCCCCTGACGTTCCGTGTGACCGTATTTCCCCGCCCCTTTTACCCTCGTTCCGCTGTGGGAGATTGATAGATGAAAATGGCGGACGGAATTTCAGTGAGCAGCGCGGAGGAAAGCCCTCAACCCCATGCTTCCGGAGCAAGGAAGAGATATGAGGCCACAAACATGGCCTTTGAAGAGATGGTGGAGATGGTGGATATATTGAGAAGGGAGGATTACGATGGGGAAAATGGCCCGTATCCCAAACCCAATATCCGCAAAAACGGCATCATAAATCTAGTTGTCAAAACTTTGCAAAGCAAATTTGGGGTCCGAAGAGGCAAGGATCAGCTCCGGAAACGATGGTCCGACATCAAATCCAGGGAGCCGGACCAATACCATCGAATCAAAAAGGCCCTGAAAAAAAGTGAGTAAACTCCACGTTTATCGTGACTGTCAGACATAATCGTTCGTATAGGTATACGATATATTTGTAAATCTGGCGAATTTGATCGTTCGTGTGGTTAATAGTTCATGTAATGAGCGAATATGCTTGTTCGTATATGTGGACGTAAATAGCATGAATTTGTATATGGTGTACATTTATCTGGTGTTGGATTACATTTTAATTAGTTATTTTTTTTGTATTGTTCATGATAAACTGAATTGTCACACTCAGTTTAGGATATACATTTTTAATAAAGTTTCATAAATTTATTCAGTGTAATGTAGTCTCAATAAAAAAAATGAGATAGATAGATAGATAGATAGAAAAAATGCTGGTTCAACATCTGGACTGGGAATCATTTAGTGTAGTTTGGGACATCATAGAACATTTTTTGACATAATCACACACAGGTACTCCAGGGGATGATTCGAGTGTGTCCGTCTGTGAAACTTGGACAAAAGATATAAAGTATCACAGTTTGGTTAAAGGCTAGGTTCACATTGCTGCAATGTATGAGATCGAATGTGATTTGCACCGCACTGCAGTGCAAATCACATGTGATCTCTGTGTGATGCGATTTCAGCCATGCATATAGTATGGCTGAATTCGCATCGCATCCGGCCCAAACTTGTACATGGCCCTTTTTTTAGTCCACAGCCGAATCGGATCACATGGGTGTTCACACCATGTGGTCCGATTCCTGTCCGAGTTTAAAGATTGCACTGTGATATGAGAAATAATTTGGAGGTGTCAATAAAACTTTACACTGACACTCCCAGCAGGTCACATAGGGCAGTGTGAACTGCCTCCGGGAGGCATGCGATGTGTGAAACCACAGTAGATTTGCAGCGTTCGCACATCGCAGCAGTCTGAACACAGCCTAACTAAAAAAATGTCATTTTAATGATGTATTAAACTAGGATCTTGTAATAACCAGCTAATAATTGTACACCACTTCAAACCAATGTTTCAGATTCCAATTTCTGAACTCAAATATCACTATGCTTAAAAGTATACCTTTTTTTTTTTTTTTTTTCATTCTCATAGGGGAACAAAGACTCAGACTCAGACAAGAGGCGGAGCAGCCCAGGACCCCCCGACCTCACCAGCCTGATTGGGCAGTTAGCCCAAGCCCCGTGTCCGAGATGGAGCTGCCCAGCCCAGTGTCCGAGAGGGAGCAGCCCAGCCCAGTGTCCGAGAGGGAGCAGCCCAGCCCAGTGTCCGAGAGGGAGCAGCCCAGCCCAGTGTCCGAGAGGGAGCAGCCCAGCCCAGTGTCCGAGAGGGAGCAGCCCAGCCCAGTGTCCGAGAGGGAGCAGCCCAGCCCAGTGTCCGAGAGGGAGCAGCCCAGCCCAGTGTCCGAGAGGGAGCAGCCCAGCCCAGTGTCCGAGAGGGAGCAGCCCAGCCCAGTGTCCGAGAGGGAGCAGCCCAGCCCAGTGTCCGAGAGGGAGCAGCCCAGCCCAGTGTCCGAGAGGGAGCAGCCCAGCCCAGTGTCCGAGAGGGAGCAGCCCAGCCCAGTGTCCGAGAGGGAGCAGCCCAGCCCAGTGTCCGAGAGGGAGCAGCCCAGCCCAGTGTCCGAGAGGGAGCAGCCCAGCCCAGTGTCCGAGAGGGAGCAGCCCAGCCCAGTGTCCGAGAGGGAGCAGCCCAGCCCAGTGTCCGAGAGGGAGCAGCCCAGCCCAGTGTCCGAGAGGGAGCAGCCCAGCCCAGTGTCCGAGAGGGAGCAGCCCAGCCCAGTGTCCGAGAGGGAGCAGCCCAGCCCAGTGTCCGAGAGGGAGCAGCCCAGCCCAGTGTCCGAGAGGGAGCAGCCCAGCCCAGTGTCCGAGAGGGAGCAGCCCAGCCCAGGGCTAGATGTGGAGGAGGAAGAGGTGGTGGAGATACGCACCCCACAAAGTGAGTGTCTGACAACCCAGCTTAAGGTAAACAATTAATGGCTGTATATTTTAATCAATTTTTTATCTACACATGTTTTTAGGTGATGATCTGGTTGTGGAAGGACAAGCCGCGGAGCCATTTACGACTGATAGTGCCCAGAGACTCATTGGTCAGATCATGGCCTGGAATGGCAAAATTGATTTGATGGAGAACAACATCCATGCCATGCAACAACAACTGGACACTATGAGGCAGGAAATGAAGAACATGATCGATGTTTTAGGGAGAATCTAAGCCCCTTTTCCCTAAAACGAAAGATCATGTTCTTCATTTCCTTGACAAAAAGTTTTTAATGTTTTTAGAACATTGTTTTTAGAGGCCAAATTTTGAAGATGCACACGGTGTGTCAACATGTGCTATGTGCCATCAGAGGATCGCAATGGACGCATTTGGTGTTTGCAAACCCTTCCTCATTCTAGTATGTGAGAGGAAGGGATTGCACCCACCAAACACGTCCATTGATCACTCATGATGGTACATAGCACATGTTGACATTACCAATTTTTGGTGTGCATCTTCAAAATTTGGCTTTACCCCTTGTTTTCTGTAAATAATTAAAAATTAGATTTTATGTATTTTTATATATATATATAATTTCCCAAAAAAAATTACAAAAAACAAAACAAAGAAAAATATCTAAAAAAGAGGCACTGGTTGGAATGTGCACTATTAAAAAAAAAAAAAAAAGGTGTGTGTGTGTGTGTCTACTTCTTTCAATACTCAATACCAATTTGGGAAGTCATTTTGTGTTTTCTGTCACAAAGGGCCTTATTTACTATTGGCAAAAACCACTTTGCAATACAAATGCACTAGGACAGGAATATGCAATTAGTGGAAATCCAGCTGTTGCAGAACTACAAGTCCCATGAAGCATAGCAAGACTGAAAGCCACAAGCATGAGACCCAGAGGCATGATTGACTTGTAGTTTTGCACCAGCTGGAGGTTGGCCAAGTGCATATCCCTGAATTAGGAGAATGTAGGAGACAAGCACCGTGAAAAGCAAACAAGAACCAAACTTAAAAATTTGAACAGACAATACATATTTTAAGAAAAATAAATTTTTATTGGTCAGCTGGCATTGGAATAGCCCCCCTACCATTAAAATAGCTGACATACCGGTCACGCACCTCACGTGCTGTTTGGGGGGCTAAGCCAGGAAGGGCATGATCCAGCCCTGTGAGTTCAGGTAATATTAGTCCGGCCTCAGGCCCAATTGGTTGCAGGTACTGGTTTCCTGAAAGTTTGCATAGAAAATTGTGCAAAATGCAGCAGCAAAGAATTACATAGTTCAGTTTATACTCTGCTAAGTTGATTGCTGTCATAAACAGACGGAACCGGATGGCCATAATACCAAAGGCATTCTCCACAACCCTTCTTGCTCTGGCCAGCCGGTAATTAAAAACACTCCTCTCCGGGGTGAGGGTCCTTTGGGGGAAGGGTTTCATCAGATGGTCACTCAGACCGAGCGCTTCATCAGCAATAAACACAAACGGTAGACCCTCGACATTCTCGGCATCTGGTGGCAAGTCCAGGCCACCAGTGATGAGACGGTGGCAGAACTCGGTCTGCCTAAAGACTCCTCCGTCAGACATCCGGCCGTTCTTCCCCACATCCACATACAGAAAGTCACATTGTGCTGACACCACCACCATTAACACCACACTATGGAACCTCTTATAATTCCAATAGTAGGACCCCGAATGGGGTGGGGGCACAATCCTCACATGTTTCCCGTCGATCGCCCCTCCGCAGTTGGGAAAGTCCCAACGGGCAGCGAATTGGGAAGCCACAGTCTGCCATTCCTGTGGCGTGGAAGGAAACTGGGGAGTCAAACACAGGAAAAAAAATGTGTCATTAAATCCAAACAATGCATAACAAATAAAACTCAAAAACATTTTGGAACAACAGTTAAACAGAAATATTGAAAAAGTTTTTCATCAAACAAAAAAAAAAAAAAGACGGCCCAATTCACAGATTACTCAGCCCTCTGATGGACCAGGGGACATAAGTTAGGTGGGTGAGTGGAGTCCTAATTAATGAGTATACAATCCCTGCAACCAATTTGAGTGGGGTGGGGGACTAATTAATGAGTATACAATCCCTGCAACCAATTTGAGTGGGGTGGGGGACTAATTAATGAGTATACAATCCCTGCAACCAATTTGAGTGGGGTGGGGGACATACATACATACATACATACATATTCACACACACACAAAGGGTGTATACAAAGAGTATACAAAGGGTGGGGGGGCAGTAAAATAGTACAATGGAGCTGACAATATGAATTATAGAGAAAAACAGTCTCGGCTGTGGGTGTATAGGGGCCCAGGATTGCATGCTGGGGACGTTAGTGAAAGCAAATATGCACGTGGGACACAAAAAGGTAAAAAGCTCCAAAAAAATGACACAAAAAAAAAACAAAAAATGCATGCATTCATATAAAGGGGACATTCACATCATATTCCTGTCATGGATATTAAAAGTCATGATGAAATTAATACAAACATACAATGCATATAATGCAATATTAAAAGAACAAACTTACCTTCATATGTTCCTTCTGCAGGACCCGAATAATGGCAGAACAGGTCTCTGGAATAATGATCCCAGAGCCTGGGGGGAGATGCCTGTCGAGAACTTGAGGTCCTGAAGGCTTCTCCCTGTCGCCAAGTAGCGCAACGTGGCGACGAGCCTCTGCTCCGGAGTGATGGCTTGCCGCATGCAGGTATCCTGCCTGCTGATATAAGGGGTCAGCAAAGCCAGCAGGCGGTGAAAAACGGGGTCCGTCATCCGGAGATAATTCCTGAAATCAGGATTATTCTCACGGATCTCACGGAGTAAAGGCATATGTGAGAATTGGTCACGCTGGCGCAACCAATTCTTTGTCCATGAACTCCTCCTCACCCTGTTCACAGATTGGGCTCGGGTCAAAGCCCAACACCAAGCCGCAATATAGCACGAACTCGTTCCCGAGTGCGTCCACTCTCCATGGCTTTGAAACGGTCGGCTGGACAAACAAGCTCAACTGAACGCACTGAAGAACAGCCAGACCTATGAAGAACGACCTGAAACCCAGAAACGAGCGGACCAGAAGCGCCTAACAGGTACCAACTGATCCACGCGTACCGAAAGACAGATACAAACCTCACAGGTAGACTGCGCCGCAGTAAACGGACAAATTAAGCTGAAGTCTGAAAAGCACGAATCGTCTCTAACCAAACTTCTACTAACGCAAAGTCAGCAGAAGGAGCCCAAAGGGTGCTTTGCTGTGTCTTGGACTTCCCATTTCTAGTCCCGTCGTACGTGCTGTACGTCATCGCGCAAGCTTTCAACGGACTGTCTGTTCATCGTGTGTGGTCAAGTCCGTTCATTCGAAAGTAGGACGGACTGTCCGTCGGATTGTCTGACGGACTTAGTTGGCCAGACAGTCCGCCCGTCTGTACGTGGCTTTAGTCATGGGCTCCACAAATCTGGCCTTTATGGAAGAGTGGCAAGAAGAAAGCCATGTGGGGTACACTGTAAACAGGTGGAAGAAGGTACTTTGGTCAGATCAGACCAAAATTGAACTTTTTAGCCTAAATAAAAGTAAAATTCTATGTGTGGCAAAAAACTAACACTGCACATCACCCTGAACACACCATCCCCACGTGAAACATAGTGGTGGCAGCATCATGTTGTGGGGATGCTTTTCTTCAGTAGGGACAGGAAAGCTGGTCAGAGTTGATAGGAAGATGGATGGAGCCAAAAGTTTGAGTCTGCAAAAGACTTGGTTCACCTTCCAGCAGGACAACAACCCTAAACATACAACCAGAGCTACAATTAGAAATTTTAAATCAAAGCATATTTATGCGTTAGACTGGCCAAGTAACAGTCCAGACCTAAATCCAATTGAGAATCTGTGCCAAGACTTGAAAATTGCTGTTTACCAACCATCTCTCTCTAATCTGACAGACCTTAAGCTATTTTGCAAAGAAGAATAGGCAAACATTTCACTCTCTAGGTGTGCAAAGCTGGTAGAGACATACTGACAAGTTGACACAAATATGAAGAAATTATATTTAAAGAATAAATTGCTTTAAAACTTATATTGCATGATATGTGCTCAAGATTTATTCTATTTGTATCAAAGGATATATAATGATGTAGCTTTTACCAAATATCCATTATCATATAAAACATGTATCTTTCTGAGTTCTTGACCTGATTTCTCCTAGTACTTGAAATTAGGGTTTTTCAACTAGAACTGATCTTAAAGTTTTGTTTCTGGGAAATGTTGTAGTTTTGGCTACAGAAGTAATATTCTGAGAAATTTTGTAAAGTCATGTGGTTTTGGAAATTCCAAATGTCATTGTTGACACTTATTTAGATAGTTTTTTGAAATCCGCTATTTTGATTGAATGTTTGTTTTAAAAGACTTGGCTTAAGAGATGAGCAATAAGAACATGCTGATAGTTTATATGTTCTAGATCAGGGGTGCCCAGCCTTTTGAAGAGCGAGGGCCACTTAAGCGACTTGGTAACCGGTCGCGGGCCACAATGAGCAGAGCAGGCGGATGACAGCGGACACAACCCACTCTACTCTATGGGTCCTCCGATCCACCCTGACGGAAGGCAATTGATCCCCTTCCGTTTTTTTTTTTTTTTTTTTGCGAATCAGATTGGAGGTAGGCGGGTGTAAAAGGACACAAATCTGTTTACATCTGCCGTTTCAGAGAGGTGAATGGAGGGTCCGATTGAGTTAGACCGATTGTGTGAAAGGGGCCTTTCACACCAATGCAGCGCAGTGCACCTGTGTCTTTCCTGTGGGTTAGCTACACTTTGCCAAAGCCCTTGTACACACGGTCGGAGAATCCATCGGAATGTGTCCTATCGGACTGTGTCGTCGGATAATCCGACTGTGTGTGGTATCATCATCGGATTGATTCCGTCTGAATATCCGTCGGACCCAATTTTCCAACATGTTGGAAATATTTTCCGACCAACTGGGCCGGTCGGACATACTCCGATCATGTGTAGAGAATTTTGATCGGACCAAGTGCCACGCATGCTCAGATCAAATTCCTACATCAAAGCTATTGGCTACTAACCTGAATGTAGTCCCATTGTAACGAAATTACGTCATCACGTTCTGAAAGATCAGATTTTTCGCCAACTTTGTCCGACCGTGTGTATGCAACAGTTTGACAAGATCCGACGGGCAAAATCCGACGGATTTGGTTGTGGAAATCTCTGACCGTGTGTACAGGGGCATAGACTTCTATTATATCCTGCAGGTGTGGTGTACTTTATGAAAGCTCACCAAACCCGCAGGTAATAACAGAAGTCTATGCCTCAGTAAAGGTAACCTGAAGGTGCACTGCAGTTTGAGAGCAGCCCGGTAACCAATGCGCAGATATGCCCATATATACACTGCAATTTTAGTAATAAACTGACCTTTAATAACAGTCTTCCATTCAGGTATCGCCTGCTGTTACTGTCCTCAGGAGAGTGCATTTGGCATCACTCCGCCTGTGGCAAGAGACTGCGCTATACAGGAAGCATCGGCTTAAACAGCTCCATAGAGCCATTCTCAGTGAGGGAATCGGGAAGTGAAGTGTTGTGGCTTCACTTCCCAGTTGCCTACTGCACATGCGCGAGTCGCGCAGTGCAATGGGAATGGTCCACGCTGTCTCTGGGACCCGTGTGTCCCAGTAGACAGCGCACCAGGACAGGAAGAGGCAAAGACTCCCGTGGGAGTCTATCCCCGGAAGTGGGAGCAAATACCTGTCTTAGACAGGTATCTGCACCCCCCTCCCCCCTGAAAGGTGCCAACTATGACACCAGAGGGGATGAGCGGAAGTTCCACTTTAGGGTGGAACCCCGCTTTAAGCTGTGGTCTTTTGACATTGAATATTCTGAATAAACCATTAACAGATAACGAAACCTGATTGGCATTGATGTCCTTCCTTGAAAGACCAACATAACAATACCCAAAAAGACTTGCAGCTGCAATTGCAGTGAAAAGGTGGCTCTACAAAGTATTGACTCAGGGGGGCTGTATAAAATGTATACCCCACTTTTCAAATATTTATTTATAAAAAAGTTCAGTAAAAATAAAATCCCAATAAAATACATGTTTACGTTTTTTGACTGTAACATGACAAAATGTGGAAAATTTCAAGGGGTACGACTACTTTTTCAAGGCACTGTAGATGAAGAATGAGGGAAACACTTGATTAAATCCAGTTCTCCAATACTTCTGACATCTAATACTCTGTGGGTACATCTAAAACGGTCTAAAACTGTCAAGATGTTGGCCATGTGGTTCTTAAACCATTCAGGCTGACCGTATGCAAATATGTGTTCTCAACTTAAAGGGGTTGGGGGTGAAAACATCACGTATGACGAAACGCATATGGGAGGGCTCGCTGTGACGTCACCACGTGTTGCGAGAGGAGGACGGGCTCTTGTTTTTGCCGGCCGGCTTGTTTTTCATGTGCGATCATTCTGGTTTTATGTAAGTGTATTTCTATTTGCAATTAAACGAGTACTAAGGTTTTTTACACTATGGGAAGCTTCTTTCTTTCTACATTTTGAACATGTATACTGGGTAGCAATGAGAATTACGGAGTGTCATAAGAATCCACAATATATGAATCGTTTGTCCCTGATTGGCAAAGCATTCGGTGGAGGCGGAGAGCTATTAATAGCTTGAGATCATAAACGCTCCTTATGCTTTACCGTCTGGTAAGTGCATTTATTTTCCGGTGGCTGGGCACAGTAGTGATAAGGAAGTGTGGAATCACTGTGGTGCGATCGGCTCCTTTTCCTCAATAACACAAACTTTTTATGGACTTTGTGATTTGTTTCTTGCAGTTTGTTGGCGCAGCTCTTTTTCCTCTAATTTTAGTGATTGGCTGCAAGTCTTTTTAGATGCCCTTTCATGGAAAAGTTTTATTCCTATTGTGGGGTCACCTGTACGGTATTTGTACATTGAAATCATATCCACTCTCAAGTGTCTCTTCTCCAGAGAGAAGTTCAGTGCTTGTAATCTTTCCTCATAACCAAGATCCTGCAGTCCCTTTACTAGCTTTGTTGCCCTTCTCTGTACTCTCTACATTTCCAGCACATCCTTCCTGAGGACTGGTGCCCTGAACTGGACAGCATACTCTAGGTGTGTCTTTTAGAGTGGGAGAATTATAGTTTTATTACCCTTTTGGGATACACTGACTAATACCCTTATTTAAAGTGGTGTTGCCACCAAAAAATTAAAAGCTGCTTAAAATTCGTAAAAAAAATTAAAAAAAAAATTGGCAAAAAAAAAATTTTTTACTCACCTCTAAATACCGGTTGCTAGGGGGTCCCTCGTAATCTGCCTTCTTCATTGCCCGGGCTGGTGACATCACTTCCCCTCGCGCCGCACATTCACCTGGGACCTGTCATGTGTCCCAGGTGACTGTACGACGTATCACGGCGCCCTGCGCCGCTCGCGCATGCGCAGTGGGTGCCGGCTGTGAGCCACAGCCGGGTGCCCACAGTATGCATGACGGCGCCGCGAGCGGAGCGAGGAGCGGGGGGGGCTTCGTTCCCCCGCATCGCTGGACCCTGGGGCAGGTAAGTGTCCGATTATTAAAAGCCAGCAGCTGCAGTATTTGTAGCTGCTGACTTTTAATTTTTTTTTTTTTTTTTTTTAGGGGGTACCCCACTTTAATATGCTCCTAAAGCAAACCCATTTTCCCTCCTGGTTGTAAACCCTCTCCTTTACCTAATGAAGTGAATAGCCTCAGGTGATATACAGAGATGAAACACATCTCCCTACATAAGTTTTACATGTATATCTGCTGCCTTTCCCTTTCTACACTCTTCTTACAAATCTCATGTTAATCTTTTTTGCTCATTCAGCAATGGATGTGAAGTCTGGGTGTACACTGTGTGTAAGCTGATTGAAAGAAAGGCCCGCATCTCCCCCTCCACATAGGCAGAGGAACAAATAAACTTTCAGAGCTACAGTCTGAATAGACAAGCTCTCTGCTTATGTATCTCTAGGTTCCCATTCCTGATACAAATGTCCAGCTGCTTTTATCTCCTTTGTCAGAGAGCTTGTCAGAAGTTATGCTGATAACAGAGGAATGGAGCAGCAGAAAGACACAGCACTCAGAGCTTTGGAGAGAGATAAGTAAACACTACAGATATATGTGCCCAGGTCAGATTTCATGAATGGAATTTACAACCACTTTAATTCTGTCAGAGAAAAGCAAACATACCCTTAAATATAATATACATTGTCTTGAAAAAAGTTTTCATACCCCTTGAAATTTTCCACATTCTGTCATGTTACAACCAAAAACCTAAATTTATTTTATTGGGATTTTATGTGATAGACAAACACAAAGTGGCACATAAATATGAAGTGGAAGGAAAATGATAAATGGTTTCCAATTTTTTTTATAAATAAATATCTGAAAAGTGTGATTTTATACAGCCCCCCTAAGTCAATACTTTGCAGAACCACTTTTCACTGCAATTACAGCTGCAAGTCTTTTTGGGTATTGTTAAGTTGGTGTAAGGAAAGGCTTGCTGGGAGCAGTGGTTCCTCATCGGTCCGTGTGCACCTGCGGGCGCCCGCCCACATGGTTACCGGCGCCAGGCGGGCTATTTAAACCTTGCTCTCCCCTCAGCTCTTGCTGCTTGATCTACAGCGCTCCCGTGATTGCCTTCTGATCTGATATGATTGAGTGTATTTACCCGGCTTGACCTGTGACCTTCCCTGCTCTCCGCGTGCCTTGACCCCCGGCTTGTCTACGACTCCGCATCCGTCTCATCCTCTGGTCCATCCGTGATAATCCGCTACTGAACCCGGCTTGCTCCACGACCCTGCCTCTGCTTCCTGCATCTGTTCCTGTAATGATCATCTGGTTTGACCCGTCTTGCCTGACTTCCCTGTGTGCCTGTTCCTGAGGGTCTCATCGCTCCGGTGTGCCTTACTACCTGCTGGCTCCTGTGTCCTACTACCAAGTGCTGCTAGTACAGGTGCAAGCTTCCTGTGTGCCCTGCTTGTTCCTGTCTCCTGCCACCAAGGCCTGCTGACACTGATACAGCTTCCTGAGAGCCGCCTGATCCATCCTTCGGCTGTTGATCCTGCCAGGCACTCGTGCTACCTTCGACTGCCACGCATCCTGTCTCCTCTATCAGAGGCCGCGATTCTGGGATGCAAGAGAGGTCTCCTTCTGCAATCTGAACTCACCACTATGTACGTGACAGTTGGTCTTTCAAGGAAGGAGAGGGTTTGCTGGAGGTGGTAGAACGGCGGCCCGGCACATTCCAGAAGAAAAAAAAAAAAGCCCTGGCCATAACCAATAGAGTGAGGACGATGCCTAAGACAACACCTATACCACATAATCTCACTATCATATAAATGGAAGATACCTGTATCCATTAGTCTCGAGGTGCTAGGCTTGCGTCCACAAACAGGGTATGATCAGGAAAAATACCTCTATTATATTTCACAGCAGGGCCCGTTCCTGATCTCAAGAAGAGTATCTGTGAGGCTTTACAGTGTTGTGCCATCACCACCACTGCCTAAGGCCCAATTTTTCTGCCCCTGTTTAGCAGGGGCATGTAATTACTGAGGAAGCCCTACCTTGGGCCTCACCTTATGATCCCAACCACTGTGCTATTTCCAAAGCAAAGTTGCATAGTTGGGTACATGTTCTGTTGCTGAGTACACAGATGAATTCCGACATTGGATTGCAGATACCACTTGAAACCCAGCAGTGCAAAACAATCAGTTCTGCCAAGGGCTTTCTGAACAAATAAAATATGAGCTTGATCGCCAGAGTAGATACACCTAATGATTTTAATGCTTTCATCCAATTACAGAGCATCCCAAAGAATTCATAGCGTTTTGCTTTTTCCACATTTTGTTATGTTACAGCCTTATTCCAAAATGGATTAAATTCATTATTCTCCTCAAAATTCTACAAACAATACTGATGATGATAATGACAACGTGAAAGAAATTTGTTTGAAAACTTGGCAAATTTATTAGAAAAAAAAAAAAAAAGAGACAAAATCACAAGTATTCACAGCCTTTGCTCAATTCTTTTGTTGAATCACCTTTGACACCAATTACAGCCTCAAGTCTTTATGAGTATGATGCTACAAGCTTGGTTCACCTATTTTTGAGCAGTTTCTCCCATTCTTCTTTGCAGGACCTCTCAAGCTCTATCAGGTTAGATGGGGAGCGTCGGAGCACAGCTATTTTCAGATCTCTCCAGAGATGTTCAAGTCGGGGCCACTCAAGGACATTCACAGGGTTGTCCCGTAGCCACTCCTTTATCTTGGTTGTGTGCTTAGGGTCGTTGTCCTGTTGGAAGATGAACCTTCCCCACAGTCTGAGGTCCAGAGCGCTCTGGAGCAGGTTTTCATCAAGGATGTCTCTGTACATTGCTGCATTCATCTTTCCCTCGATCCTGCCTAGTCTCCCAATTCCTGAAAAATTTCCCCACAGCTGATGCTGCCACCACCACGCTTCACTGTAGGATGGTATTGGCCAGGTGATGAGCAGTGCCTGGTTTCCTCAAGACATGACACTTGCCATTCAGGCCAAAGAGTTCAATCTTTATTCCATCAGGCCAGAGAATTTTGTTTCTAATGGTCTGACGGTCCTTCCGCTGCCTTTTACTGAAGAGTGGTTTCCGTCTGGCCATTATACCATACAGGCCTGATTGGTGGAGTGCTGCAGAGATTGTTCTTCTGGAAAGTTCTCCTCTCTCCACAGGGAAATTCTGGTGCTCTGTCAGAGTGATCATTTTGTTCTTGGTCACCTCCCAGACTAAGGTCCTTCTCCCTTGATTGCTCAGTTTGGCCAGGGTCAGCTCTAGGAAGAGTCCTGATGGTTCCAAACTTCTTCCATTTACAGATGATGGAGGCCACTATGCTCACTGGGACCTTCAATGCTGTAGAATTTTTTTATGTACCCTTCCCCAGATCTGTGCCTCAATACAATCTTGTCACAGAAGTCTACAGACAATTCCTTGGACTTCATGGCTTGGTTTGTGCTCTGACATGTACTGTTAACTGTAGGACCTTTATACAGACAGGCGTGTGCCTTTCCAAAACATGTCCAATCAACTGAATTTACCACAGGTGGACTCCAATCAAGTAGTAGAAGCAACAAACTGAGCTCAATTTTGAGTGTCATGGCAAAGGCTGTAAATGCTTAGGTACATGTACATTATGGGCGCAACAGTGGTGTAGTGGTTAGCACTCTCACCTAGCAGTAAGAAGCGTCGCTGGTTCAAATCCCAACCACTACACTACCTGCCTGGAGTTTGCATGTTCTCACTGTGCTTGTGTGGGTTTCCTCCGGGTACTCCGGTTTCCTCCCACAATCCAAAGACATGCAGGTAGGTTAATTGGCTTCTGTCCAAAATTGGCCCTAGTAT
The DNA here is from genome assembly GCF_037356315.1 of Lithobates pipiens. Classification (NCBI taxonomy): domain Eukaryota; kingdom Metazoa; phylum Chordata; class Amphibia; order Anura; family Ranidae; genus Lithobates; species Lithobates pipiens. Next base: position 178,899,408 of record NW_027507785.1, read on the forward strand.
GTGAATGGGGACCTTGGATTGTGGGCTCTTTGAGGGTAGGGACCAATGTGAGTGTGCAATGTACAGGGGCAATTGTAGACACTCAATCAGGTTGAACTGGATGGACTGGTGTCTTTATTTAACCTTACTATGAAACTATGTGATTATTTTTTATAAATTTGCAAAGATTTCAAATAAACTTCTTTCACCTCATCATTATTGGATATTGTTTGTAGAATTTTGAGGAAAATAATTAATTTACTCCATTTTGGAATAAGGCTGTAACATAACAAAATGTGGAAAAAGTGAAGCGATGTGAATACTTTCCAGATACACTGTATGTATTTGAATTGATCAGAAACCTACAGAAATTAGGAATGAAAGACTGGGAATGTTTAGAAGTAATGTTTGTATTTGTTTCCTGGCTAGTAAGTTTGTGTAGAAGGATCTAAAAGTTTCTCTGGATTCTAACACTCCCGAACCTATGCAGGTTGATGCTGTTAGGAGATCCATTTCTAATCAGCAGAAAGAGATGTTTGAAGAACCAATGTCTATATTGGGGGAACTCTGGGCATTACGCAGTTAATTGCCCCAACAACGTTATAAGAGCAATTGCTGCGACCGATGTTATAATGCCAGAAAAAAAAACTACATTATCCAGTCTATTACCCACTGATTCATGAAGAAAATAAAGTTAATTCTCTACTATCTCATTTTGTCATCCATATCAAACGTATCACCAAGAGCCATGAAATTCCTTGCTGTGCTATGCTGGACTCTAGGCCTAGGGTGAACTTTATAGACTTCACCCACAGCAATAATATTCAAACAAGAAATAAATCTGTCCTTATTGATATGGAAACAGTTGATAGTTCACCTTTTATCGTCAGGACCTGTTATCCATGAAACGGTTTCTCTGACACTCCAATTTGAGGCTGACCATTGTGAGACGATCAGCTTTCAACTGATTATGTCATCCAAGTGTCCTGTTATAATGGGCATTCCTTGATTTTCTACCCATAATGCCTTTATTAACTCGGAATCATGGACTATACATTTTGTGGTTCCCTTGTTGTAGAGAACCTTGTTGAACAAGTTCTCCACCAATTAAGGAACCACACTTTGATGTGGTGGCTACCCAGTCATGTGACAACCTGTTTCTTCAATACCCTGTGTTTTGGGATGTCTGTGATTAAAAAGAATGCTGATCAATTACCTCCTCATTGCCAATATGATTGTCCCATTGAACTGCTCCCATGGGGGGAAAATACCCTTTGGTCATCTTTTTAATCTTCAGAACTTTGAAGTTGAAGGTGCTCAGGCAGTGGCTTGATGGGAATTTAGAACAGGACTTCATAAGACACTCAACACTTCCCGCAGGGCAGCTCTGTTCTTTGTTGAAAAAAGGACTCCACTGTTCAGCGATTACAGGGATTTGAAAAAAAAAATCACTATTAAAAAAATATTGCCCATTTCCTTTAATCTCTGATATGTTGGAAAGACTCTGTTGTGCCAAAGTCTTTAGAAAACGGGACTTGCAGGGGGCATATAACCTTGTCCATATTCCTCAAGCAAACAAATGGAAAACTGCCTTTAGAACAATACACAAGAAAAAATGTGCTAATGTGAGATGGGTAAGGGAAGAAGGATGTGTCTCAGTCCCGGTATAGTATATACACCACAACTACTTATAGTCCAAGGGACTGAGTCACATCACAAAAAATTTATTTTTCATAAAAACATATATTGTTTACAGAAATGGTTAACACATATAATAAAATATATCCACAGTAAAAGTACACACATCACATTAATGTATAAATTTGGAAAAACCTTGCATGAGCCAGATTTGTCCATGCTAATATCCATAGGCAAATATGAGGAATAGTGAAAAAAAAAAAAAGATGAAGCGCTACCCAAATATGCCCTTATAACTTTAAATAAACAAAACAAAGTTCATATAAGTGCAATCTTCTTGTGAACAAGTACAATCCGCAAGGCATCCAAACGTGAATAGATGGCAAGTGACAAACACCAAGTGGACCCTCCGCCAGTCACACTATACACTCACCTCCCAGAATGGCCCCAAATTAGGCCTAGTAGCACCTTCCCCTCTTGAGGTCAGAATCCTAGATGTCTTTTTAACCCTTTAACTTTCTGCTCCACCGTTTGGTAGAGCACATTTTGAGTCATGCTAACTCATTGAAAAATGTGGACCTTAAAGGGTTAAGCTCCCATCAGTGGTCTCCTGCAAGCGTTGTCTCTCATAGGTGATGGCAACATATGGGTAAAGAAGGAACCAACATAGTGTAGTACTGTAAACATAAATTTATTTAAAAACATACAACTGTTCCACTCACATTTAAGAATGCACATGCCCTGTGAAGGCTTACCTATGTTGGAGTTCATGGCGCAGAGATGTAGGCTCACCCTTGCAAATAGACACAGCCCACGGTAACAAAGAGATAAGCTACCTGGACTGTGAATCTGTGCACGGGGGATTGACAGGAATTGCCAAAGGATAATCAAGGTAAAGCCGCAGTCAGGATAACGATAAACAAAGCCAGGGTCTGAAGCTGAGGTCAGTCTTGGAACACTGGAACTCTGCAACGGAAGACAGGAGCACAAGAACACTTGGCAAACATGATAAAATGAAAGCCAAAAGCCCTCGGCATGAGGCAGGGTTTTATACCCAGCTAATTGGGTAACCTGCCTCAGCTGATCCAGGAGTGACAGGTACAAACAGAGAATTGCCCACAGTACTTTATACTAAACTAGGCATGGCTGGAAAGTAGGCTGAATAGAACTGAGGTGTGGCTCAGAGGTAAAGAAACAGGAGCAACAACTGACAGTCATGAGATCAATACCACCCAGAGCCACTTGGGGTGCGACCACGCCTGGCCGTCAAAAAGACATGGTAGAGACCATGACATGCCCTGAGGCATACAGGTGATGAACTTGGGTATATACAGATCAGTCCCTGGAGTCACAAAATTATCCACAAGACCTAAGCACTGCTGGCCTCCTGGGTGATTGTAGCTTCCTAGGACAACACAATGACATCACAAGCCCTGCTTGATGCATTTCATCACTGCACATGTGACTTTATCAAAGGGTAAATGCCTGTAATCAATGTGCTGGTATTTATAGTCCTCCTGAGTCAATTCCAGCAAACAGACATGGCAGCCATTTTCTTGTGGTCTGCAACGGCCTTGCAGATGAATTTGTGACCCCAGGAACTGATCTTTATACAGTGCCTTGCGAAAGTATTCGGCCCCCTTGAACTTTTCAACCTTTTGCCACATTTCAGGCTTCAAACATAAAGATATAAAAATTTTATTTTTTGTGAAGAATCGCCAAGAAGTGGGACACAATTGTGAAGTGGAACGAAATTTTTATTGGATTTTTTAAACTTTTTTAACTAATAAAAAAATGAAAAGTGGGGCATGCAAAATGATTCAGCCCCCTTGCGTTAATACTTTGTAGAGCCACCTTTTGCTGTGATTACAGCTGCAAGTCGCTTGGGGTATGTCTCTATCAGTTTTGCACATCGAGAGACTGAAATTCTTGCCCATTCTTCCTTGCAAAACAGCTCGAGCTCAGTGAGGTTGGATGGAGAGCGTTTGTGAACCGCAGTTTTCAGCTCTTTCCACAGATTCTCGATTGGATTCAGGTCTGGACTTTGACTTGGCCATTCTAACACCTGGATACGTTTATTTGTGAACCATTCCTTTGTAGATTTTGCTGTATGTTTGGGATCATTGTCTTGTTGGAAGATAAATCTCCGTCCCAGTTTCAGGTCTTTTGCAGACTCCAACAGGTTTTCATCCAGAATGGTCCTTTATTTGGCTGCATCCATCTTCCCCTCAATTTTAACCATATTCTCTGTCCCTGCTGAAGAAAAGCAGGCCCAAACCATGATGCTGCCACCACCATGTTTGACAGTGGGGATGATGTGTTGAGGGTGATGAGCTGTGTTGCTTTTACGCCAAACATATCTTTTGCATTGTGGGCAAAAAGTTTGATTTTGGTTTCATCTGACCAGAGCACCTTCTTCCACATGTTGGTGTGTCTCCCAGGTGGCTTGTGGCAAACTTTAGACGAGACTTTTTATGGATATCTTTGAGAAATGGCTTTCTTCTTGCCACTCTTCCATAAAGGCCAGATTTGTGCAGTGTACGACTGATTGTTGTCCTATGGACAGACTCTCCCACCTCAGCTGTAGTTCTCTGCAGTTCATCCAGAGTGACCATGGGCCTCTTGGCTGCATCTCTGATCAGTCTTCTCCTTGTCTGAGCTGAAAGTTTAGAGGGACGGCCAGGTCTTGGTAGATTTGCAGTGGTCCTTCCATTTCAAAATGATCACTTGCAAAGTGCTCCTTGGGATGTTTAAAGCTTGGGAAATCTTTTTGTATCCAAATCCGGCTTTAAACTTCTCCACAACAGTATTACGGACCTGCCTGGTGTGTTCCTTGGTCTTCATGATGCTCTCTGCGCTTTCAACAGAACCCTGAGACTATCACAGAGCTGGTGCATTTATACAGAGACTTGATTACACACAGGTGGATTCTATTTATCACCATCAATAATTTAGGACAACATTGGATCATTCAGAGATCCTCGCTGAACTTCTGGAGTGAGTTTGCTGCACTGAAAGTAAAGGGGCCGAATAATTCTGCACGCACCACTTTTCAGTTTTTTTATTTGCTAAAAAAGTTTAAAATATCCAATAGATTTCGTTCCACTTCACAATTGTGTCCCACTTGTTGGTGATTCTTCACAAAAAATAAAAATTTTATATCTTTATGTTTGAAGCCTGAAATGTGAGAAAAGGTTCAAAAGTTCAAGGGGGCTGAATACTTTCGCAAGGCACTGTATGCATAAGTTCATCACCTGTATGCACCAGTGCTAGTGCATTCTTAAACGTGAGTGGAACAGTTGTATGTTTTAATAAATTACGTTTACAGTACCACACTACGTTAGTTCCTTCTTTACCCATATGTTGCCATCACCTATGAGAGACAACGCTTGCAGGAGCCCACTGATGGGAGCTTAAAAAGACATTGTGACCCCAAGAGGGGAAGGTGCTACTAGGTCTAATTGGGGGCCATTCTGGGAGGTGAGCGCATAGTGTGACTGGTGGAGGATCCACATGGTGTTTGTCACTTGCCACCTATTCACGGTTGGATACCTTGCAGATTGCACTTATTATGTGGACTTTGTTTTGTTTATTTAACCACTTCAGCCATGGAAGTATTTGCCCCCTTAATGACCAGAGCACGTTTTACAATTTGACACTGTGCTGCTTTAACTGGTAATTGCGCAGTCATGCAATGCTGTACCCAAACAAAATTTGTGTCCCTTTTTCCCTACAAATAGGGCTTTCTTTTGTGGTATTTGATTACCTCTGGGCTAAAAAAAAAAAGATATTTTCTACTTTGTTATAAAAAAAAAAAAATCCAGTAAGCTCAATTTTAGTCATACATTTTAGGTCAAAATGCATTCAGGCACATGTAAAAAAAAAATTGGATTTTTGTACTCACCGTAAAATCATTCTCTCTGTAATTCATGGACAGAGACAGCTCCGCTCTGTAACTAAATGGGTTGTATAGCCTGCCATTAGGCGAGCTAAGCAAAATTGTTACACAATACACAGAACTTTAAATCCCGCCCCAGGGGGCGGACCTTGTGCTATCAACCCTCCTCAATGTTCCCAGCAGCCTCAGTACGTCAAGAAGCAGTATAACGTAGAAAAAAGGAAGGGTGGGTGCTGTGTTGGTCGGTGAATTACAGAGAAAAGGATTTTACGGTGAGTACAAAAATCCTATTTTCTCTTAATCACCGAACGACACAGCTCCTCTCTGTAACTAAATGGGACGTCCCCAAGCAGTGCCAAACGAGAGGTGGGAAAAAAACAGCATAAAAACTTCATCCACCATGGCAAGTGGGAACTAGTGAAACTAAACCCACAAAAAAACAGCAGTGTGTGGAAAAATTCCACCACGTAACCAGGTATCCTCAACAGGAGTGATCCCCAAGACTGCAACATTGCGGAAGTAATGCAACAGTGCATAAACCAAACAGTACTGCGTTTTTTATCAAAAACCAGGAAAAAAACTCAGTTGCAACTACACAGCCGCCTGCAAAACTTTGCGGCCAAAACAAGCATCAGCCGATGCACTGACGTCTACCTTGTAGAACTTGGTAAACGTATGGATAGACGACCATGTCGCCGCCTTACACATATGAGCAACAGACCCTTGATGTCGGAAGGCCCAAGACGTTCCGATTGCTCTTGTAGAGTGGGCCGTGACTGGAAAGGGGGGCACCTGCCCCTTCCAGGCTTAGGCTTGGACTACAATCTGTCTGATCCACCTGGAAATGGTGGCCGACGAGACCGCCATTACTTTCTTTGGACCAGCCACGAAACAAACAGCGAGTCTGACTTCCGAAAGGGAGCCGTGGCAGAAAAGTATGCCTTCAGAGTCCTAACCACGTCGAGAGCGTGAAGGGCCACCTCCTTGGGGTGCTTCGGCTTAGGACACAACGATGGTAATACAATGTCCTCATTGATATGAAAAGCCGAAAGCACCTTTGGTAGAAAGGACGGTTGCGGACGCAACACCACCTGGTGTTCGATGGATGGTGGATGGCCAGATAAGGCGACTTGCAGGACAAGGCCACCAATTCCGAAACCCTCTTGGCCGATGTGATGGCCACTAGAAAGACCACCTTTTGTGAAAGGGTCAACAGGGGAATCTCCCTGATATTCTCAAACGGCGGCTTCTGAAGCGCCGACAACACCACGTTCAAATCCCATGGGGGTAACGGTGGACGCACCGGAGGGACTACATGTCGTACCCCTGATCAAAGGTACTCACTAATGAGTGAGACGCCAGGGGTCGTTGAAAAAAGACAGCCAAGGCTGAAATTTGTCCCTTAATGGTGCTTACCGCCAACCTCTGGTCTACTCCTTGCTGAAGAAACAGCAGGATCCTGGATATAGAAAAGGAACACAGATGCCATCCATTCTCCTCCCACATGGAGATGTAGGCCTTCCAGGTACGATGGTATATCTTCCGTGAAGAAGATTTCCGCGCCCTTAACATAGTTGGAATCACCGAGTCTGACAGACCCTGGTTCCTCAGCACCTGGCTCTCAATAATCATGGCGTTAAAGCCAGCGATGGTAAAACTGGGTGAAAGATTGGACCTTGAGATAGGAGGTCCTCTCGCAGTGGCAGTCGCCAGGGAGCGTCTGCCACCAGATGCACCAGGCCTGCATACCAGGGCCGCTGAGGCCAATCCGGGGCAACCAGGATTACTGGAATCCCCTCGGCTTCCACTCTGCAAAGCAGAGGAGAAAAGGCGTAGATCAGGCTTAGAAAAGGTACTGATCCCACGGAGCCACCAGCACGTCTGACGCTTCTGCCCATGGATCTTTTGTCCTGGACACGAATCTTGGCACCTTCCGATTGAGATGGGAGGCCAATAGATCCACATCTGGTGTGCCCCACTTCAGGCACAGCAGCCTGAATATCTCCGGATGCAATGCCCATTCTCCTGGGTCTAGCATCTGTCGACTCAGATAGTCCGCCTGCCAATTTTCCACCCCCGGGATGTAAATGGCCGACAGGGCCGGAAAGGGGCGCTCTGCCCAACGAAGTATGTGAGCAACATCCCGAGCAGCGGCTGAGCTTCTTGTTCCCCCTTGGTGATTTATGTACACCACAGCCGTGGCATTGTCTGACTGTGTCCTGGTCGGACGCCCCAGAAGACACATCGACCATGTGTGGAGACACAGCCTGATCGCTCTCAATTCGAGCAGATTGATCGGCAACTTGGATTCTTCCATCTACCAGAGGCCTTGAGCCGACTGAATCCCCATCACTCCACCCTAGCCAGATAGACTGGTGTCCGTAGTGATCACCGTCCATTTCAAAGGAAGGAACGATTTTCCGGACTGAATCACCGGGGACCTCAACCACCAGAACAGGGAGTCCCTGACTGGCTGGCTCACCTGGATCTGCCGATCCAGGGACAACGGAGATTTGTCCCATTTTGGCAAGATATCCTTTTGCAAGACTCTGGTGTGGAACTGGGCATAAGGTACCACCTCAAAGGAGGCTACCATGAGCCCCAGCACTCGCATGCAAAAGCGGAGCGACGACCACTTGCGGTTCATCAGTAGTTTGACCGCAGATCTGAGAATCTGCAATTTGTCTGAGGGGAGGAAGACCCTTGCTTCCCTGGAGTCCAATAGTAAACCAAGGTACTCCAGACGCTGGGTCGGTACAACCACCGACTTCTTTAGGTTCAACAGCCACCCAAATTCTCGCAGAGTCTGCATGGTGATCGCCACATCCTCCTCTAATTCTGAGGCGGAAGATGCTCTCAGGAGGAAATCGTATAGGTAACCCACGATCGCGATCCCCCGTTGTCGCAGCAACGCCAATACTGGAGCCAGTACTTTGGTAAAGACTGGGGGGGGCTGATGCCAGGCCAAAAGGAAGAGCCACAAACTGGTAGTGGGCTTCCCCTACTGCAAAACGCAGACATTTTTGATGCCGAAGGCAAATGGGTATGTGCAGGTAGGCATCCTGGATGTCCAAGGATGCCAGGAAGTCCCCTTGATGGAGTGCAGCGACAACTGAGCAAACTGATTCCATTCTGAACCTCTGCACCTTTACAATGTGGTTGAAGGCTTTTAAGTCCAAGATTGGACGTACCCCTTCCTTTTTGGGAACCACAAACAGATTTGAGTAGAACCCCTGGAAGCGTTCTGATTCCGGAACTGGTACAATTACCCCCTGATTCAGCAAGTCCCTTACTGCCCCTAACAGGGCCTCCCTGTGAACTGGGGATGCGGGTATACTGGAGGGGAAGAATCTGTTTGGCAGCCAAGAGAGAAACTCTATCTTGTAGCCTGTGGAAATCAGATCGCAGACCCATTGGTCGAATAACCGGGAGGTCCACCGGTCTGCAAACTCCCGAAGACTACCCCCCCACCCGATAGGCGGGTGGGGGCAAACCTTCATGCGGTAGCACTTTTGGTCGCAGGCTTGTTAGACTTCCAGAGACGCTTCTGACCGTCCATGGGCGTCCTGTCGGGCTGGGGGCGTTTTGCCGAAAGCACCGGGCGAACGAAAAAGCCGCTTGTTAGTGGAAAAAGAGGGCCCTTGCCTGTGGTGAGGCTCCTTGGCCTTCCTGGCCTGTGGGAGTAGTGTACTCTTACCACCAGTGGCATTCTTAATAATGTCATCCAACAAGGCTCCAAAGAGCCGCTCACCAAGGAAGGGGAGACCCGTCAGGGCTTTCTTGGATGCCTGGTCAGCAGACCAGCATTTCAACCAAATTAGGCGCCTCAGCACCACAGCTGACACTGAAGCCCTGGATAACAGAGGGAGAGTATCCAGGGCCGCGTCACAAACATACTTAAGCCCTTGCACTAGTTTGTCTGCTAGCTCCACGCAGAGGCTTTCTGCTCTCCCAATTCGCGGTGCAAAAGTTTTGCCCACTCAGTCAGTGTCCAAATAAGGAAAGAACCACCGCCTCGGCCTTCTTATCTGTCGGATCCTTAAATGCAGGAGTCCCCTCAACCGGGATCGTGGTTACTTTATTTAAGCTAGATACTGGGGGGTCCACGACCAGAGGAGCCGACCACTTTTTGAGAAGGCTTTCCTCAAAGGGGTAACGCACCGCCAAATTTTTGGGGACCGAAAAGGTCCATTGCGGGCGACCCCATTCCCTGTAGATGAATTTGTCAAAATAAGTCAAATACGGGAACACCTTAAGTGAACGTGCTAGCTTGCAGAACCCAAAAGGGACCGGTACATCAGCAGAGGGATCCGCTGGCTCCTGGATCTTCAGGGTATCACGCACAGCTGTGATAAGTGCTCCAACAAGAGCTTTGTCGTGCCCGGACCCGGAATCATCCTCACTGTCCTAATGGTCCTGGTCAGTCACGTCTGATAGGTCAGAGCAGGGGTCACCAGCCACAGCAGGGCCCGAGTCTGCATCAGAGCTCTCCCCAGAGGACAGGGGGCAGGGGCCTCTTATGTGCACCTTTCCTCCCACGTGGCGCCTCTATCTTAGCAACATAGGAGTCAAGGACTGCCGTCAGGGTGTCCATGCGTACTGTGCTAACCGCAGGTGACCTGGTTGCTATAGCCTGGATTTTGGGGGAAGAAACACCAGTTTCTGAAGCCATGCTGACCCTAGCCTGTCTGCCACCTGCAAGGGGACTTAGGACAGTGAAGGTCCCACCCTCCTGCTGACGTGGGATGGGGGGGTACTTAGCGCTAGACTCACCACCTTGGGGCATTCTGTGAATGCCACTAGCAGTGCCTGTAGTCCCTAGGAGGTTCCCAGTTGCAGAGAGGAGAAAACTGTGTCAGCAGCAGCTGCTTGTAACAGCGGTGAAACGTTCTGCAGAGCTAGATTTAGCGTTCAGCAAGGAGCCATCCAGCGTCCTGTACACACAGTGGACACAGGAAACAGCAAGTGAGAGCACATGTAAGGCCGCGTACACACGCGCGGACTGTTCGCCCAACTTTGTCCGTCCAACAGTTTCGGCAAACAGTCCGCTCAAACTTAGCATGGACGGACATGCCCACACACGACGAAAGAACAGTTTGCTGAAACCGTGCGCGATGACGTGAGCGGCACGTACGACGGGACGAAAAATACGACGTCCTATACACTGCATTATAGCTTTCGGCGTGAAAATCCTTTCTGAGCATGCGCGCAACTTTGTTTGACGAACAAGCCTACACACGGGCGGACTGTTCGCTCAAACAAGGTTTCAGCGGACAGTTTTTCGGAATTTCCGAAAAACCTTGTCCGTCCAACTGTCCGCTGAAACTGTCCGCTGAAAACCCACACACGAGCGGACTGTCCGCCCAAACACTGTTCAGCGGACAAAGTTGGGCGAACAGTCCGCCCGTGTGTACGCGGCCTAAGAGCGCTCAGGCTTCAAGAAAATGGCCGCCAATGAAACTAAATAGGAGATCCTAAAGAAGAGGGCTGCTGAAGCTCACCAGGGGAATACAGGCTTTCCCACATCCAAGATGGCCGCCAGACAGCGCCATGCGGTGACAGAACAAAACTAAAAATGTGCTGCCTGCCTACAGCCAGAACAACCTCCACAAACACTTTTGGGACCCCCCAGACCAGGACCAACGCCAGCCACACAGAGCCCCCACAGGTGAGAAACCAGCGAACCCACACACACACACACACACACACTGCCCACAGCGCATTTAGCCACCCCCCTCAGAGGGGGGAAGAAGGGGTGATAGGGACTTGTGAGAGAAGATAGGGAGGTGAGGTGGCCCCCGAATCGACCCCCCCCCAGGGAATGCCCAGCTGCTCCCCCCACCGAGGCAGGGAGAGCCGTACTTACCAGTCCTGAGGAGCTGGGAGACATTCCAGGGTAGCTGTTGGCCTGGTATACTGTAATCCAGACAGCAGTAGCCCAGTCATATGTATACCCCGGAGCATTGAAGCTCACCGACCACCTCTCGAGCTGAGGCATGTCGTGGCCTGCCGAGTCTTAGCTGCGGCCTGCTCACACTTGATGGCTGAACTGGGGAGACTACAAGGATATCATTAACCAGCCTGTCACCCAGCCGGCAATTGATAGAAGATCCCAGGATCTTTCATCTTGCGCAAAAAAACATCAAACCTGCAGCAAAAACATGGACCGAGAGGGCCTGCAGGGTTCCTAGGTCATTCTCCTTACTAAGCAAAATAAAAAACTGAGGCTGGTGAGAGCTGTCAGCAGTGAGGAGGGTTGATAGCACAGGGTCCGCCCCCCTGGGGCGGGATTTAAAGTTCTGTGTATTGTGTAACAATTTTGCCTAGTTCTCCTAATGGCAGGCTATACAACCCATTTAGTTACAGAGAGGAGCTGTGCCGGTGGGTGAATATAAGAAAAAATTGGATTTTTGTACTCACCGTAAAATCCTTTTCTCTGAAGTTCATTGACGGACACAGCATCTTCATCTTCACCTTAGGGTTATATTGCCCCTTTAGGAGAGGACTAGGCAGAATATGTTAAAAACAGCAAAACTGCACAGTACCGCCCAGGGGGAGGTCCTACTGGCTATAACCCCTCACACTGCATCCAGCAGCTCAGTTTGTCAAAAGCAGTACAAGCATAAATAGGAGGTGTGGGTGCTATTTTCTCTTTCATTCATTGATGGACACAGCATCTTCATCTTGACCTTACAGACGTCCCCAAGCAGTTTAAAAAAAATAAGGGGTGGGAACAATAAGGTTGCAACTCCTCCGTTGAGGAGCTCTGGTTGTTGTGTGGAGTTATTTTCTTAAACAGCCGCCTGCCAAACCTTGCGGTCAAAGCAAGCATCCGAAGATGCACTCACATCAACCTTGTAAAATTTAGTGAAAGTGTGAACGGACGACCAGGTCGCCGCCTTACAAAACTAAGAAACAGAAGCTTGATGTCGGAAAGCCCAAGAGGCACCAATTGCCCCGGTAGAATGTGCCGTGACAGCAAAGGGAGGCACCCACCCCCTTATGGCATAAGCCTGAACCACAATCTGTCTGATCCACCGAGAAATGATGGCCCACAAGACCGATTGACCCTTCTTCAGACCAGCCACTGATACAAACAGCGAGTCCGACCTCCGAAAAGGAACAGTAGCAGACAGATACACCTGCAGAGCCCGGACCACGTCTAAGGAATGCAAAACAACCTCTTTGGCATGTGACGGCCCAAAGAAATAAGGACGGAAGCACAATGATGTCATTTAGATGAAAGGCCGAAACAACCTTTGGAAGAAACGAAGACTGCGGGCGCAGCACCACCTTATCCTTGTGGAGGACCAAGTAGGCAGACTTGCATGACAAGGCCGCCAACTTAGAAACCCTCCTGGCAGATCTAATAGCCACTACAAAGACTATTTTTTGATAGTGTCAATAAGGGGATCTCCCTAATATTTTCAAATGGCAGTTTCTGAAGCACCGAGAGCACCAGATTCAAATCCCACGGAGGCAGCGGTGGTCGAACCGGAGGGGTCACATGTCGAACCCCCTGAACAAACGTATTTACCAATGAATGAGTCGCCAAGGGTCGCTGAAAAAAGACAACCAAAGCTGATATCTGCCCCTTAATGGTGCTTAAGGCAAGTTTTTGATCCACTCCTCGCTGCAAAAAACAGCAGGATCCTGGAAACTGAGTATGTGCGCGGACACCACCCCATCTCCTCACACATGGAGGCCTTCCACGTACGGTGATAAATCTTCTGAGAAGATGACTTCTGTGCCCTCGGCATAGTGGAGATTACTGAATCCGACAGACCTCGGTCCCTTAGCACCTGGCTTTCAACAGCCATGGCGTTAAAGCCAGCGACCGTAAAGCAGGATGAAGTATTGGACCTTGCGACAGAAGGTCCTCTCGCATCAGCAGCCTCCAAGGAACATCCGCCACCATTGGTACTATGTCGGCATATCACGGACATCGAGGCCAATCTGGGGCAATCAGAATCACTGGAATCCCCTCGGCCTCCAATCTGCGAAGCAGACGTGGTAGAAGTTTGAGTGGGGAAAAGCATAAATCAGCCGACAATTCCCCCATGGAGCCACCATTGAGTCTTCCGCATCCACCAAGGGATCTTTTGACCCGGCCACAAACCTCTGTACTTTCCGATTGAGTCGAGAGGCCAGGAGATCCACATCTGGTGTGCCCCACCTTAGGCAAAGGAGCCGAAATACATCCGGTGCATCGACCATTCCCCTTGATCCAGCACCTGACGACCACAGGATGTGAGCGACCTCCAGTGCTGCAGCCAAGCTCCTTGTTCCTCCTTGATGATTGACATATGCCATTGTTGTGGCGTTGTCCGACTGTCCCACGGTGAATCGTGGTTACCTTATTTAACCTGTCCATTTCTTCAGGAAACTCTCCTGAAAGGGGTAACGCACCACCATGCGTTTCGGGACTGAAAAGGCCCACTGCGGCTTCCCCACTCCTTGTAAATAAACGTATCAAAATAAGTTAGGTAAGGAAACACCTTAGCCGCATGGGTCAGCTTGTGGGACCCGAAAGGGACCGACACCTCTGTAGATGCCCCCCGTATCCTCCATCTTTAAGGTATCCCACGCCACTGTGATAAGTGCTCCTACAAGCGATTTCTTCCTGCGCTGACCCAGACACGGAGTCATTCTCCCTGTCCGAAATGTCCTGGTCTGCATCCTCTCACATGTCAGAACAGAGGTCGCCTGACACAGTGGGAGCCAAGTCTGAATCACAGCTTTCCCCAGAATACGGGGGAGGGCGTTTTTTATCCCTGTTGCGCCCTCACGCCGCTTTCACCCTGGCAACAAAGCACTCCAGGACTGCCGACAGAGCGTCCATAGGCACCGCAGGTACAGGGGAATCGGTTGCAATAACAGGGATGTCTGGGGAAGAAGCGCCAGCTTCTGTCCCACACTTGCCTGTCACCACTTAGGGACATAAGGCACACAAAATGTCCACTCTCCTAGCTGCTGCAGACTGAGGGCCCCCCCTGACCCAGGTACTACGCTGTGCTGCTGCTGTCTGCTCTCCCCTGTGTCAGCCACAAGGTGTTCTGTGTAAAAAGCACGCTGTCTAGAAAGAAACAGTCACCCAGCACTAGAGGCAAAACAAGCTGAGGCTACTAGAAAATGGCCGCCAGCCGCCTCAGCAAAAAATGTCTGAGGGCGCCGGGACTTCCAGAAATTGTCCGAAAGGAAAAAACTGGCTGTGGCTACAGAAAAATGTCCACGGTCCGCGAATCAGGTTCTCCACATGGCATACACGCCAAAACACCCCACCATGACCCAGAAACAGGGAAGAGGACAAGCAGACCCCAAACACCCAGCTTAGCCACCTGCCAGGACCCGGCGCCCCCCCGGAGGACTCCCTGCCAGGTACATGCACTGCACCCCCATGTGCCCAGTCACACAGCGGCTCAAAGCATGGGGAGGAGGGAAGGGTCAGGGAGAGTAAAAAGGGAGAGTGAGAGACCCCCTAGTCGACCTCTCAGGCAATGCCCAGCTGCTCCATCCTCCCGAGACAGGGGAACCATACTTACCCCTCCTGCAGTACGGACAGCAGTAGCCCGTTCATATGTGTGCCCCGGAGCATATAGCTCACAGGCCGCCCTTGGATCAGACCAGGCATGTCATGGCTGACCCAGCGTGTACCTAAGGTCTGCTCACGCTCAATGGCCAGGCTGGGGAGACTACCAGGATCTATATTATCCAGCCTCTCGCCCAACCCGGCTGTAGATTACAGGAATCAAAAATGCATAAAAAATAAAAAAAATTCCAGGACCAATGGTCCCACTGGGAGCCAGGTCCTTCTCCTACACTAGGCAAAAAAAAAACTGGATGCAGTGTGAGGGGTTATAGTCAGTAGGACCGCCCCCCTGGGCGGTTCTGAGCAGTCTTGCTGTTTTTAACATGTTCTGCCTAGTCCTCTCCTGAAGGGGCGATATAACCTTAAGGTCAAGATGAAGATGCTGTGTCCGTCAATGAATGAAAGAGAAATGTAAATAAGCGCTTATTTATTGGTTTGCGCGAAAGTTACAGCGTCTACAAACTATGGCACATTTTCTGCAATTTACACAGCTTTTAGTTTATGACTGCCTATCTCTAATTTCTTGAGGTGCCAAAGTGGCAGAGCAGTACAAAACTCCCCCAAATTACCACATTTTGGAAAGTAGGCACCCCAATGAAATTGCTGAGGCATGTTGAGCCCATTAAATATTAAATTTTTTTGTCACAAGTGATTGAAAAATTATAAAAAACAAAACAAAAAACATTTTACACAAAGTTGTCACAAAATTATATTTTGCTCACACGTGCCATGGGTTTATGTGGAATTACACCCAAAAATTAATTCTGCTGTTTCTCCTGAGTACGGATATAGCACATGTGTGAGACTTTTGGGATCCTGAAAACCAATCACCACCGTCAGGGCATACATTTTTGATTTCATGCCTCATTACCTATCACAGTTTTGGAGGCCATAAGATGCCAAGACAGCACAACCCCCCCCCCCCCCCCCCCAAATGACCCCATTTTGGAAAGTAGACACTTCCAGCTATTTTCTGGGAGGCATGTTGAGTTCATGGAATATTATAATATATTTTGGGACAAGTTTCAGGAAAATTCTAATTTTTTTTTTATTTTTTTTACAAAGTTGTCACTAAATGATATATTGCTCACACATGGCATGAGTATATGTGGAAATACATCCCAAAATACATTCTTCTGCTTCTCCTGAGTATGAGGATATCACATGTGTGAGACTTTTTGGGAGCCTAGCCACGTACAGGACCCCGAAAACCAATCACTGCATTTAGGCTTTCTAAGGGCGTAAAATGGTGATTTCACTTCCTCACTACCTATCACAGTTTCGTAGGCCATAAAATGCCAAGATAGCACAAAATGCCCTCAAAGGCCCCATTTTAGAAAGTAGACACCCCAAGCTATTTGCTGAGAAGCATGTTGAGTCCATGGAATATTTTTTGGCGATTGGTTTTCGGGGTCCTGTACGCGGCTAGGCTCCCAAAAAGTCTCACAGATGTGGTATCCCCGTACTCAGGAGAAGCAGCAGAATGTATTTTGGGGTGTATTTCCACATATACCCATGGCATGTGTGAGCAATATATCATTTAGTGACAACTTTGTGTAAAGAAAAAAATAATAATAATAATTTAACCGAAACCTGTGGCAAAATATAAAAATACTCCATAGTCTCAATATGCCTATCAGAAGTGCCCCACACATTGTGGGTTCTGCACCCGTCAGATGACGTGAAGGCGCTGAGGCGGAGGGAGGGGTTTGATGAGGCTGGCCGGAGCGGGTGTGCGGGAGCGTGCCTCGATATAGCCGGAGGGTGAGAGGCTCCGGCGGTATGGAGATGCCGGCCGAACGAACCTGCTCCGGAGCCCGCCCGCCTGCCGGTCTGTGCTTAGAGGACTAAGAGAGTTCAGCGGCCATTGTTCGTCCCTCGTCAACCCTGCCCCCCCCCCCCCCCCCTGCGCGTCTGGCAGCATGGAAGGTGAATATCCGTGATCTTCCCGGTCCCCAGTTCCTAGAGTAGCACAGATCCCTGGCTTCTGAGCAGTGTCTATATGGAACAATACAAGTGGATGGAGGAAGACAGCTGCAGGAGAAACTAAGCAACAACAAAACAGAGGAATCAGAGCGACGCTGATCAGATAAGCTATACTGCTTATTGCTCTTACTGCCTGTATTGCTGTGTTGTCCTGTTCTGTGCCGCGCTATATTTTTTATAATGTGTGTGCTCTTGTGTACAAGTTAAATGTATACTGGACTGGAGAGACTGACTGAATTGCTAGATGCTTTAAATGTTGAAACCAGAGTAGAACCCTCCTATCAATTCCTATGAACTGATTGACTGAGATGTAAATTTTTTTTTTTTTAATTCCTTTATTTACTTTTCAAGATGAGGCAATTTTACAGTCAGAAAAGATGACAATAATTAAAATAAAAACAGAAACGGGAAATGAATACAGTTTGATGTTATAACAGCATTATCAAATATCAAATCCCCCAGTTGTGCACTCAGTGAAAAACATATGCGGTTACGGCTGTGTATCGTGGCTAACCGTGCACCACTCTGGGGGAGACTACCCGACTGTTACCCTGGTAACCTCCTATTGCTAGTGAAGTCACCAGGACCATACTGTAAGAAACTCCTTTACACCTGCCAGGGAGGGTTGTCTCCCAACCAGCTAAGTCCAGCCAGGTGGCACAACTGATGAGTTATAGAAAGTAGGATGTTCAAATTATCTGAGTAGACCGGCCCAAGGCTGGGAGCGGATTAGGAGAAGGACAAAGGGAGTGGAAAGGCAGGATGGGGAAGGATATCCCAGTTGGGGGTAGGGAGGAAGGTGGATAACAGAGAAGGGGAGTGGTGGTGCCTCCCGACCAGAGAGCGATTCACGCTACAGGGACTAATCAGGCAATGCAACCTCACGGAGGTAAGCTTCCATGTAAATGTATTGTTGCCACGGTCGCCACGTCTCCCGAAAGGCTTCCTCCCCTCCGTGCAGGGTGGCAGTGAGATCTTCCATGTTTCTTAGGTCATTCACCTTGGCAAACCACAGGGATTTAGTTGGTGGAATCTCCGATCTCCAGCGCAAGAGGATGCATGCCTTGGCGGCATTCAATAGCTGAATGGTAAGGGAGGCTTTATATTTCTTAATGGGTTGCTTAGAGAGGTGCAGTAGACAGGCCGTGGGGTCTCCCTCCAGGGTAACACCAGTCAGGTGCTCGATCGTGCGTGTCACCTCCGTCCAGTAGGGTTTGATTTTGGGGCAGTCCCAGAAAATGTGCAGCATCGTTCCCTCCTCCACATTACACCGCTAACAAAGACTGGGGACCTGTGGGAAGAAACAATGCAGAGAGGTGGGCACTCTGTACCATCGGGTCAAGATTTTATAGCAGGTCTCTTGGACCCTGGTGGCAATAGAGGACTTCTGGGCGAAGTGAAGGATCTTCTCCCTCTGTGAGTCACTAAATTGGACTCCTAGATCGGCCTCCCATTTAGAAAGGAAGGGGGGGGTGAACCCTTCTGCTGGTGAGATCAGAGAGGAGTAGAGCAGATATAGACAGTAGCGGATCGGTTCTCTGCGGTGGCAAATTCGTTCCAGCTACGTGAGTGGACGCGATATGCCAGGCGTCCTTGCACACCAGCGCAGGAAGTTACGTAGTTGGAGACCGCTCCAGAAGTCCAACGGGGGGTCTATAGCGGACACCCCCGCTTCTATTGCAAGTTGGCCATCCGGGCCCAAAAAGTCGTGGAGATGAAACCGCCCTTCCGCTGCCAAGCGCCCAAGAATGGGGTTCAGCCGGCTAGGTGGAAAGTCTGGATTACCCAAAATTGGCACCATGGGGGAAGGCATCGGGGAAACTGAGGAGTGCCGAAAGGCATCCCTGACTACCCGTATGGTACTGCCTAGCGTAGGATGGTCATTAAGGGCCTTCGGCAGAGAGGTAGCGATCCACGGCCAGCTCCTGGCCATTCCATCAGAGTCCTCCATTTCCATCGTCACCCACTGTTTGGCCCCCGCGTGGCAATACCAGTCGACCACTCTAGTGAGGTGGGCTGGACTGAGATGTAAATTGATCAAGCATTGGAAGATGGTTCTTGGTGGTCTGAAAGGATAATCCTGTAGTAATGTGATATAAATTAATTCCATTAATCCCAGCAAAATTTGACTACTAACTTGCTCCGCAGCGGTGATACTAAGGGGCTGAGATAAGGAAAAGGGGAGAGTGTAAATTTATTTTAATTTTTTACCCCCTCCTTCTCCCCCACACCCCACATTACTAACGGGGTAGAATATTCAAAAGACTTATCGACAACGAGATAACCTAATAACCTAATAATCATAAGCAGCATATGTAACATATTCGACTACCCAAAGCGAGCAATCAATCCTGCTTACCCTAAAATTACTAGAACCGTATAATACAAGGATCATAAAATCTCAAAAACTCGTTGAATTGACATATTGAGATACGACCAGCTTTAATATGGGCCACTCCCATAGGAGTGGAAAGGCAGATTGCTAAAAAATATAAAAAATTGTAAACAAGAGGCCAGGTAAGAAGTAATAAGAGGACCTGCAGAACAGCGAGCTGCATCCCCATCGAAATAGTAAAGGAAAAGGGGGAGCCCTTAGAGGACCTACTATACTACGCTACTATTGAGAGAGGGGGAGACGTAAGGATAAAAAAACTGGGGAAACGAACAAACGAATCGGGGAAACGAACAAGAGGGGCGAAGAAAGATAAAATGAGTAAATCCTCAAAACAAAACACCAAGGGCGGTGGCCCCAAAACCCCAAAAAACACAGCTGCTGACAGCACGATTAAACAATACATGACCCAAGGAGCCAGTCCAAGAGGGGGAGGGGTGGAAAGGATGCCCCCTAAAATAGAGAAGAGAAAGAGATTGGATAACAAAATTAGAGAAGACCTCGGATTAATCCAGAGATGATTTGACAAGCGAAAGTGAACTGGAACTAAGTAAAAACGAAGACCAGCAGATGACAAAGGAGATAATGAGGGAGATGCTCTCGAAATAGGAAGCCGCTATAAAATAGGAAATCAGTATGTTGAGAACTGATCTAGGGCACATATTAACATGAATGGAAGCAATAGAAGAAAGAGTAGATACGCAGGCTCAGGAATTAAGAAATGCTAATGAGCAAATAAAAATTGTGTACCAAAATCAGAGGAAAATCCTATATCGACTTGAAGATCAAGAAAATAGGAATCGTAGACAAAATTTGAGAGTGCGTTCGGTACCAGAAAACAAGCAAGAAGACCTAAGAGAAACCATTAAAAACATATTTAGTCCCTTTCTGGACAAAGGAGAGGAAGAATTCCCAAAGATAGAGCGAGTCCACTGAATTGGCAAAATAAGGACAGATGGAAATGCTCGGCCGCGGGATATTATTATAAGATTTAGATTCTATGAAGATAAAGAAGAGTTATGGACGAAGTTAAGGAGGAAAGTCCCACTAAAATATGCTGGATCAGACCTATAGGTTTTTCCTGACCTAGCCCCAGAAACAATAACTAGAAAGCGCCTTCTAAAACCCTTATTAGAACAGATGCGTGCACAGAATATAAGATATAACTGGGGTTTACCGGCATGCCCAATAGGATTTAAAGATGGCAGATCAGCCAGGTTGAGATTTCCAGAAGAGCTGGCGGAATTCTGTGAGAAGCTGGAGATCCATGCTCCAACCCTACTGGGTTGGACGGATGGTCATTGGGAGAGATTGTAGGAGAGGATGGGACTCCGGGGGGGAGCACGGGACGGTGTATAGTGGGCTCGGTGAAAGGCGGGGCCACCCCCCCTTTTCCTCCTCTTTAACATCTGAGGAGAGGGGGAGTGGAGGCAAAATATCGAACCCCACCTCAGACATAATAAGACTTTGAGATGGTCAGGGTTTCCAGGCCTATCAACAAGTCTAAGGCTGGATTGGGGCCAATGGGGGGCGGGGAGAGGGGGAGGGGTTATGTCAGTAGAGAGAACTCCCGATATAGATAAGAAAATTTAGGTCTGGTTGGAAAGTGTAGAGAATAAAAATAATGGCTATTAATTTATATATATAGATATCAGGAAGGTAATAAACCCACTAAATACCTAGCAAAAATGCTTCAAAAGAAAAAATCTATTAATTACATAGAGAGAATCCAAACAGAACATGGGGCTATGGTCCATACAACAAAGGAAATAGCAGAAACATTTAGAATCTACTATAAACGACTATATGAAGTAAAAAGTAAGGAAAAGGAAATAGGAGCAATAAAAAAAAAAAGAAAAATAGATGAGTACTTAAACAAAGCTAGACTCCCTATGATTACTGAGAATGAAAAGGAAAATCTAGAAAGCCCCATTACGGAGGAGGAAAAAAATAAAGCACTGATACTCAGCCTGTCAGGGAACTCCCCATGTGAATGTCCGTCCCCGTGTAGCAGCGGTTCACCTTCGTTCTAGGCGCCATGCGCGGTGTCCCCGTCGGAGGCGTACGAGTTCCGGAACGGACGCACGCTAATCCGAACACGTGGACGTACACCAATCCGAACACGCGGACGCACCCGCGCAGACCGAACGTGTGTACGTACTCACGCACGTACGGCCACTTCCACCAATCCTGGCACATCTCTCCCTATATAAACGGGATCCTGGCCTGATACCAGTGCTGGATCGTCTTCCGCTATTCCTGAGACACCTGATCGTTGTTGGTTCCTGTGACCTTGTTCCTGATTCCCCGGCACGTTCGCCTATTCCTCTGGATACTCTTTGTTACTATCACCTGGACTATTACTGACCTCGGCTTGGACTTATTACTTCGGCTTGCTTCCTGATTTTGTACCTCACTGCAAGCACGTTACTAGACCATTGCTCATCCTTGACTACGCACCTGCCTTTCGTTCCTGTACCTCGTTGCCAGCCAGTTGCCGACCTTGCTTGTTCCAGACGTGCAGTGCTCCTTTACACCTGCTGGGCTTCTGCTAAATTCCTCCGTCATCAAATTACACCTCTTCCTCTGTGAGGACCTAGCATCTCCAGGCCTTCAACTTCAACCTGCAGGCACCTGCACCCTTTCGCTGTCTTCACACTCCCTGTTTCCACCTCCAGGGGTGTGGAGACCGGAACCGTGCAAGAGGCCACCCTCAACAGTCTGACTCCGCTGTAAGGTACGTGACACAGCCCCTGGGAAAAGCCCCGGACCCGACGGACTAACAACCTATTACTATAAAAGATTTAAAGACATTCTGATCCCAAGACTGTGCAAATATATGAATGGGCTAGGGTTAAATTATGAAATGAGTAAAGGGGCATTGACAGCCTCAATAACTGTAATTCAAAAAGAAGGAAAGGATAAGACGATGTGTTCCAGCTACAGACCAATATCGCTATTAAATGCAGACACCAAATTATTCGCCAAAATATTGGCAGGTAGATTGAAAACTTTGATGAACTCACTGGTCCATCCGGACCAGGTTGGGTTTGTAGCTGGGAGGGAAGATAAAGACAATGGGGTGAGAACCCTCCTGTTGTTATCTCAGAGGGAGGCGATAGAATCCCCGGTTCTGCTACTGTCGACGGATGCTCAAAAGGCCTTCGACAGGGTAGATTGGGGATTTATGTTCCAGACATTGGAAAAAATGGGAATTGGACCAAGAATGATCCAATGGATTAAAACACTTTATTACCATCCAACAGCAACCATAAAGATTAACGGGACATCCTCCTTGCCCTTTGAGATGGAAAACGGGACTAGACAGGGCTGCCCACTGTCTCCCCTTTTTATTCGTACTATCGCTAGAGCCACTACTCTCTACGATTCGAAATAACCCGTAAATTACAGGAATTAAGGTGGGTAAAGAGGTACATAAACTGGCAGCCTTTGCAGATGACGTATTGTTCTATATTAGTAATCCAAAAGATACACTACCCAAGTTAAATAAGGCCCTGGAGTACTATGGGGAAATGTCGAACTTCAAAATCAAATAAAATCGGAAATACTAAATATTAACCTCAGTAACAAAGAAGTACAACAGATCCAAAAAGAATGTAAATTTACATGGAGAAAAAATCTCAAATACCTTGCAATAAAACTATCTCAAGAAAATCTACCAACTAAATTATATTCCACTATTAAATTAAATCAAAAATGAACTTAGAAGATTTGGTAATAGACCACTTTCTTGGTTGGGACGAATACACACATTAAAGATGTTTATTCTCCCAAAGATTCTGTATAAATTTCAGATGATGCCGATCAAAATCCCTGCTGGTTATTTCTCAAAGTTGAAATCCTTATTGCTTAAATTTGTATGGAAGAATAGAAAACCAAGGATCTCCTTTTCAGTGTTAAAACGGGGGGGAAAAGCATGGGGGGCTTGCAGTTCCTGATATATATATAATTATTATAAGGCAATAGTGCTGTCTAGAATTGTCGACTGGGTGGGTGAGAAAGGAAAAGAGAAAAGGTGGGTAAACTAATGCCGCGTACACACGATCGAATTGTCTGGCGTACTTAGTCCGACATACAATCCGGTGGATAGTCTGGCGGACTTTCTACCGAACGGACTTGGACACACAGAAAGTCCGACGTTCGCTTGCGCGATGACGTACAGCACGTACGACGGGACTAGAAAAAGGAAGTTCAATAGGCAGTAGCCAATAGCTTCCTTTTTCGTACTTGCTTCTGAGCATGCGTCATTCTTAGTCTGCCGTACTAGCATACTGACGAACGTATTGTCCGCTGAAACCCAAGTCCGATGGGAAGATTGGAGTGCAAAAATACTTTCTTAGTCCGCCGGACTTCACGCTGGAAAAGTCCGCTGAAGCCCACACACGATCGAATTGTCTGCTGAAATGAATTTCGGCGGACTAAGTACGCCGGACAATCTGATCGTGTGTACGCGGCATTAGAATATATATATAGTAAAACACATTTAGGCAAAATAGTGTGGAACCCTCCAAAATATAGGGTCTTAGATGTGACACAAACGAGATGACACAAATAGTATTTAAGATTTGGGATGAGGTCTATAACACTATAATTCACCGTTTATTGCACTGAAGGAAAATGAGTTCTTCCCACCAGGGAAAAAGGAAATAGGAGGTAATTGGATAAAAAAAGAAAAAATACAAATAAAACATATTATGGAAGAAGGGAAACTTATAACACTTAGGGAATTAGAGCACAAGGGTCTAATGGTTATTGATGGGTGGCGGTATCTCCAGCTGGCCCATTTTATTGGAAGTTTACCTCAACCAATAAGATCTGGAGAGGAGTTGACCATGCTAAAGCAACTCTGTATAACAAATAATTCAAAAGGAATTGTATCCAGGATGTATGGATTGTTGATGATGCTGGGAGAGCTGGAGATTCCGCCATACATTAAAAAATGGGAAAAGGAACTAGGAACACAGAGGGATAAAGACACAATAAGTAAAATAATGAGATTAACACATAGTTCGGCAATAGACAGTAAAACAGCTGAGATGAACTATAAGTGCCTTGCTAGATGGTATAACACTCCGGATAAGACTGCGAAATACCAACAGGGAAGATCGGCAAAGTGTTAGAGAGGCTGTAAAACCACAGGAACAATAGCACATCTATGGTGGGGAAGCCCAAAAATTAAAATCTATTGGGGAAAGATCCAAATAAGAGAAATAACTAAAATAAGTGTGATAGCAGACCCTTGGATTGTACTTTTTCATGGTACAAAGAGCGACGTAAAACAGTATCAAGAAACTATAATCCCACACCTCCTTAATGCAGCGAAAAAATTAATTCCTAAAAATTGGCAGGAAGCAGAAACTCCAACGATGTGGGAGTGGGTAAATGCAGTCAAAGAGACATACAAGATGGAAAAACTAAGTAGTGGAGATGATAACAAAAGAGAGGCAGTAATAAAAAAAAATTTAAATGTTGGAAAGATTTCAAGAAAGATTGGAGTTATGCAGAAGACTTAAGACCGTAAACAGAATTCATACGGGAGGAGGACAAGAGGAGAGGGAAAAATACTGACATATAACTAGGGAAAGGGAGGGGGAAGGGGATTGGGAATAATAAAAAGATGTATGATGAATAAAAGAAGTGTATTTAATAAGGAAAAGATATTTATTGTTATTGATATTGCGAAAAAAAAGAGGGAAAAAAAACATGATAAGCCACAATTATGTGAAGACGAAAGGAGACAATGTTGAACGTAAAGTTGATTTACATCTCTGTAGAGAATTCGCTGATGTGGAAAAAAAAATGCCTATCAGAAAATAGCTTGGGGTGTCTACTTTCCAGAAAGGGATAATTTGGGGGGTTGAACTGTCTTGGCATTTTATGCTCAACATTAGGAGCTTATGCCACACATCACCCTCTCTTCTTACCACTTGAAGACAAAGCCCTTTTTGACACTTTTTGTTTACATTAAAACATTTTTTGTGCTAGAAAATTACTTTGAACCTCCAAACATTATATATTTTTTTTAAAGCAAAGGCCGTACAAATTAAAATGGTGGGTATTGTAATTTTTTTTACACGGTATTTGCACAGCAATTTTTCAAACGCAACATTTTTAAGAAAAAATAACTTTTTGGAATTTTAATGCACTAAACCACACTATATTGCCCAAATGTTTGGTGAAGTAAAAAAGATGATCTTATGCAGAGTACATAGATACCAAAAACGGCATGCTTTAAATTTGCGCACAGACGTGCATCGGCCACAAACTACATACATTTTTAAAAGCATTAAAAGCCTTTACAGGTTACCACTTTAGATTTACAGTGGAGGTCTACAGCTAGAACTACTGGCCTCGATCTGACATTCACGGTGGGGACACGGGGTGACGGGTGCTTTTTTTTTTTGCTTTTTTTACACTGTTCCTTTCATTTTTTTATTTATTTTTTTATAATTTTTATTGTTATCACAGGGAATATCCCCTATAATAGCAATTAGTAGTGACAGGTACTCTTTTTTTGAAAAAATTGGGGCCTATTAGACTCTAGATTTCTCTGCCCTCAAAGCATCTGACCACATCAAGATTGGTGTGATAAGATGCTTTCCAAATTTCCCAATAGTACTGTTTATATCCGGCAAAACCAAAGTCATGAAATGCTCATAGCTTTCGGTTTCTTAGGCCATAGAGATGATTGGAGCCTTTCTGGTCTCCGATCAGCTCTATGGTCAGCTGATGGAAACACTGGCTGCATTCTCAGGTTCCCTGGTGGGACAGGAGATCCCAAGAAAAGCATGGAAAGCATGGGGGGGGGGGAGGGAAGTTCTCTCTCACCGCTTGTAAAAGAAATCTAGTGGCTAACTAGCTGCTAGGATTGCTTTTACATGAAAGCCGACCATTGGCTGATGAGAACAATACCAAGATGATACCTAAACCTGTAGGCATCATTCTGGTAGAACCACTCAAAGTCCAGCAACATACCAGTATGTTGCGGGTCCTTGTTGGGCATATATTTTAATGTTCTTTTTTCTCACGCAGCCTGTGGGCTGAACGAAAAAAGAGATTGACCAGTGGGTATGCCCACCATTAGAATACCGCCCTGCATCCACCCACTTTTTATGGGAGTATATGCATCCTTTTTTTTTTTTTTTTTTTTTTTTTAACTGTGGTGGTAAAATCACCTCCTACAGCGCTGGAGTCACAGCTTTACGTATTGTGAGAGCAAACCTTGTTGCTGTCAGAATAAATAAACCTGTGCTGCAGCTGAATAGCGTACCTGCAAAGCAAATAATGGTTAACAATAAAACAAAGTAACACTCCAAAGACATGCTGGTAGGTTAATTGGCTTCTGTCCAAAATTGGCCCTAAAATATGAATGTGAGTTGGGGACCTTGGATTGTGGGCTCCTTGGGTGTGGGGACCAATGTGTGTGTGTGTGGTGAGCTGTGTAAATTGATGGCACTATATGGGTACCCTTAAAAAAGAAAAAAAAATAGGAAACAAATTTTGTACTCAACGTGAAATTCTTTTCTCTGAAGTTCACTGACTGACACACCTCCAATAATCTTCACCATAGGGTTGTTACACCACCTTCAGGAGAGGACTAGGCAGAAAATGTTAAACATTTGAAAAAAACAGAACTTTACAGTTCCGCCCAGTTCCGCCCAGGGGGCGGTCCCTCCAGTAACATCCCCTCAGCCTGCCTCCTGCAGCTCAGTACGTCAACAAGCAGTATAACGTAAATCAATAGGAGGGGAGGGTGCTATGTCAGTCAGTGAACTTCAGAGGAAAGGATTTTATGGTGAGTACAAAAATCCTATTTTCTCTTTCGTTCACTGACTGACACAGCTCCATTAATCTTGACCATAGGGATGTCCCCAAGCAGTGTCATAACGAGGGGTGGGAACAGCATAAAAAAAACTTCACCCACAACCAGAAAAGCTCCCTAACAAGGGAGTCACTCTCTATCTAGCCGCATCTGAACTAATGCAACGTGCATTATACTCAAAGTAACTGTATTTTCTTTAAACAGAAAAAGGAGTGCAGAATTGCAACATTACATAGCTGCCTGCAAAACTTTGCGGCCCAAGCAGGCATCAGACGATGCGATTGCATCCACTCTGTAGAATTAGGTAAAAGTGTGAACGGACGACTAAGTCGCCGCCTTACACACCAGAATGACTGATGCTCGGTTTAGGAAGCCCAAGAGGCCCCAATTGCCCTGGTGGAATGGGGCGTGACAGGAAATGGGAGCACTTGCCCCGCCAAGGCGTAGGCCTGTACCACATCTGTCTGATCCACCTGAAAAGGGTGGACGACGAGACCGCCAAACCTCTTTTTTGGACCAGCTCCTGAAACGAACAGAGAATTTGACTTCTGGCAGACAAATGTATCCTTATAGCCCTGACCACATCCAAGGAATAAAGGGCCACTTCTTAGGATGTGTCGGTTTAGGACACAGAGATGGTAACACAATATCTTCATTGATGTGGAAAGCTGAAACCACCTTCGGCAGAAAAGAAGGTTGCGGACGCAACACCACCTTGTCCTTATGGATAACCAGATAAGGCAACTTGCAAGACAAGGCCACCAGTTCCGAACCCCTCCTGGCCGATGTAATGACCACTAGAAAGACCACTTTCTGGGAAAGAGTCAATAAGGGAATTTCTCTGATGTTCTCAAACGGTGGTTTCTGAAGCGCCAATAACACCAGGTTCAGATTACACGGGGGTAACGGTGGGTGCACTGGAGGAACTACATGTTGGACCCCCTGAACCAAAGTGCTCAATAAAGAGTGAGACGCCAGGGGTCACTGAAAAAACAACACCCAAGGCTTATAAAGGTCCTTTAATGGTGCTTAAAGCCAACTTCTGGTCTACTCCTCGCTGTAGAAACGGCAGGATCCTGGAAACTGAATAGGTGCCCACATACCATCCTTTCTCCTCACACATAGAGATGTATGCCTTCCAGGTAAGACGGTATATCTTCCAAGAAGAAGATTTCCGTGCTCTCAACATAGTTGAGATCACAGAGTCCGATAGGCCTCGGTACCTTAGCATCTGGCTCTCAACAGCCATGTCGTTAAAACCAGAGATGGTAAAACAAGATGGAGAATCGGACCTTGATACAGAAGGTCTTCTCGCAATGGCAGTCGCCAGGGAGCCTTCGCAACCAGGCGTACTAGGTTGACGCATCAGGGATGCAGAGGCCAATCTGGGGCAATCAGTATTACTGGAACCCCCTCGGTCTCCACTCTGTGGAGCAGACGTGGTAGTAGCTTCAGAGGAGGAAAGTCGTAGATCAGTCGGTACTGATCCCATGGAGCCACCAGCGTGATTGACACGTCTGCCCAAGGATCTCTTATCCTGGATACGAATCTCGGCCCCTTCTAATTGAGACAAGAGGCCAGAAGATCCACGTCTGGTGTGCCCCACCACAGGCACAGTAGCCTAAACATCTCTGGATGCAACACCCATTCTCCTGGGCCCAGCATCTGGCGACTTAGGTAGTCCGCCTGCCAGTTTTTTACTCCCGTGATGTAAATGGCCGACAAGGCTGGTACCTGTCGCTCTGACCACTGAAGGATGTGAGCAACCTCCCGTGCTGCAGCTGAGCTACTTGTTCCTCCTTGATGGTTGACATATGCCACCGCCGTTGCGTTGTCTGACCTGATCCTGATCGGACACCCTCGTAGTCTCGTCGACTATGTGGAGAGGCAAAGCCTGATCGCTCGGAGCACGAGCACATTGATCGCCAACTTGGGTTCCTCACCTGACCAGAGACCCTGGGTCGACTGTACTCCCAGTACTCCACTCCAGCCGGTCAGGCTGGTGTCTGTTGTGATCACAGTCCAATGCAGAGATAGGAACGACTTCACGGACTGAAGTTCCGGGGACCTCAGCCACCAAAGCAGGGAGTCCCTGACTGACTGGCTCACCTGAATCTGTCGATCCAGGGATAACGGAGATATGTCCCATTTTGTCAATATCTCCTTCTGCAAGACTCTGGTGTGAAACTGGGCATACGATATCGCCTCGAGGGAGGCCACCATAAGGCCCAGAACTTGCATGCAGAAAAGCCACGACAACCACCTGCGGTTCAGCAATAGATTTACCGCAGCTCTGAGAGTCTGCAGTTTTGTCTGATGGGAGAAAACTCTCGTTTCCATGGAGTCCAGCGGTAAGCCTAGGTACTCCAAGTGCTGAATCGGTATGAGCACCAACTTTTTTAGGTTCAACAGCCACCCAAATTCCTGCAGGGTTTGCATGGTGATCGCCACATCCTCCTTTAATTCTGAGGCAGAAGCTGCTCTCAGAAGGAGATCGTCCAGATAACCTATGATTGCGATCCCGCATTGTCTCAACAACGCCCATATTGGAGTCAATACCTTGGTAAAGACTCGGGGTGCTGAAGCCAAGCCAAAAAGGGGGAGCCACAAACTGGTAGTGGGGTTCCCCCGACTGCAATTCGCAGAACCCTCTGATGCCAGAGGCATATGGGTATGTGCAGGTACGCATCCTGGATGTCAGGTCCCCTGAGACCAGGTGACAGATGCACTCCGTAGGAGTCAGAAGTGCACCGCTAAGTAGTGGGCCTTAGGACTGACTGCTGCAGATTGTAACCAGGGAGATTCAGGACACAGGTCTACTGGATCACTAACACAGATCCCAGTGGGAGCTAGAGCATAGATTCCCCAGGGCGCGGAGTCTAAGGCCGCGTACACACGGGCGGACTGTTCGCCCAACCTTGTCCGCTGAACAGTGTTTGGGCGGACAGTCCGCTCGTGTGTGGGCTTTCAGCGGACAGTTTCAGCGGACAGTTTGACGGACAAAGTCTTTCGGAAATTCCGAAAAACTGTCCGCTGAAACTGTGTTTGAGCGAACAGTCCGCCCGTGTGTAGGCTACTTTCGAAATGAGCAAACTGTTCCCGCTCGGAGGAAAGTCTGCTCATTTCGAGCGCGTGTGAAGGTAGGCGGGGCCCGCGACGGAGACGTCGCGGGCTCCGCCGCCTGGAATGGGCTTAAAGGGGAACCCCAACGCCGAAAAAAATCGGCGTGGGGGTTCCCCCCAAAGTCCACAACAGACCCTTGTCCGAGCACGCTACCCGGCCGGCCAGGAAAGGGGGGCGAGCGAGCGCGCCCCCCCTCCTGAGCCGTACCAGGCCGCGTGCCCTCAACATGGGGGGGTGCCTTGGGGAAGGGGGGGCCGCGCGGCCCCCCACCCCAAAGCACCTTGTCCCCATGTTGATGAGGACAAGGGCCTCTTCCCGACAACCCTGGCCGTTGGTTGTCGGGGTCTGCGGGCGGGGGGCTTATCGGAATCCGGGAGCCCCCTTTAAGAAGGGGGCCCCCGGATACCGGCCCCCCACCCTATGTGAATGAGTATGGGGTACAATGTACCCCTACCCATTCACCTGTGAAATAAAGTACAAAAAAAAACACAACACAGAGAAAAAATATTTTATTGCACAGCTCCGGGGGTCTTCCGTCTTCGGGGGTCTTCTCGCCGGACTCCTCCGCTATCTTCGTGTAGCTCTTTTACTAGCGGAGGAGCCCGGCTTTCTTCCTCCCCGCCGCCGGCCTCTTCTCCCGACTTCGGGGGTCTTGTCCCCCTCTTCGGTTCTTCTGCCGGGCCACCGCGCCTTCTTGTAGCTCTTTTGCAGGCGGTGGCCCGGTCTTCTGTCGCCGCTGTCGCCGTCGCCGCCTTCCATTCTTGTTCTTCTTCTTGTTCTTCTTCTTCTTCCCCAGGAGATGTTGACACGTCGCTCTCTCCGGCCGGAATGCCAGAGCCGCGCTGTGCGGTCACTTATATAGTGACAATGGGGCGGTGTCACATGGTATATGTCACATGGGTTGGTCACATGGGTTGATGTCACATGGGGACTATGACATCATAAGGGGGCGGGGTCACCATGTGACCAACCCATGTGACATATACCATGTGACACCGCCCCATTGTCACTATATAAGTGACCGCACAGCGCGGCTCTGGCATTCCGGCCGGAGAGAGCGACGTGTCAACATCTCCTGGGGAAGAAGAAGAAGAACAAGAAGAAGAAGAAGAAGAACGGAAGACGGCGACAGCGACAGCGGCGACAGAAGACCGGGCCACCGCCTGTAAAAGAGCTACAAGAAGGCGCGGTGGCCCGGCAGAAGAACCGAAGGCGGCGACAGAAGAACGGAAGGCAGCGGCGACAGAAGACCGGGCCACCGCCTGCAAAAGAGCTACAAGAAGGCGCGGTGGCCCGGCAGAAGAACCGAAGAGGGGGACAAGACCCCCGAAGTCGGGAGAAGAGGCCGGCGGCGGGGAGGAAGAAAGCCGGGCTCCTCCGCTAGTAAAAGAGCTACACGAAGATAGCGGAGGAGTCCGGCGAGAAGACCCCCGAAGACGGAAGACCCCCGGAGCTGTGCAATAAAATATTTTTTCTCTGTGTTGTGTTTTTTTTTGTACTTTATTTCACAGGTGAATGGGTAGGGGTACATTGTACCCCATACTCATTCACATAGGGTGGGGGGCCGGTATCCGGGGGCCCCCTTCTTAAAGGGGGCTCCCGGATTCCGATAAGCCCCCCGCCCGCAGACCCCGAAAACCAACGGCCAGGGTTGTCGGGAAGAGGCCCTTGTCCTCATCAACATGGGGACAAGGTGCTTTGGGGTGGGGGGCCGCGCGGCCCCCCCTTCCCCAAGGCACCCCCCCATGTTGAGGGCACGCGGCCTGGTACGGCTCAGGAGGGGGGGCGCGCTCGCTCGCCCCCCTTTCCTGGCCGGCCGGGTAGCGTGCTCGGACAAGGGTCTGTTGTGGACTTTGGGGGAACCCCCACGCCGATTTTTTTCGGCGTTGGGGTTCCCCTTTAAGCACATTCCAGGCGGCGGAGCCCGCGACGTCTCCTTCGCGGGCCCCACCTACCTGTACACGCGCTCGAAATGGGCGGATTTGCCTCCGCCTTACGTGGGCGAGTCCGTTCATTTCAAAAGTTGAGCGAACTGTTTGGCAAACAGTTCGCTGAAACAGTCCGCTCAAAAAGTGCTGTGTGTGGCCATGTCCGTCCATGCTAATTTTGAGCGGACTGTTTGCCGAAACTGTTTGACAAACAAAGTTGGGCGAACAGTCCGCCCGTGTGTACGCGGCCTAAGAGCCAGCAGGTGTTCGCCAGAGCCTCCAGTGGTGAGGATGGACTTTGCTGCAGTCTGGCTCCAGGTCGCGGCCCCTAGGGTCTCACAGCTCACGCTCACAGTAGACTACATGAGAAGGAAGCAGCAGGCTGGAACAACAAGGATAGTAAAGGGATAAGGCAGAAGTCATGGAAACTAGCAGACAGGAACAACAGAGCACACGCCAAAGGTTCAGGGTCACAGGCAGACAGGAATGGTCGGGGACATGCCAAAAGATCAAGGTCACAAGCAGACTGGAATCGTTGAGAACATGCCAAGGTCGGTAACAGAGACAAACGTAGAGCACACGGCAAGCAGGAAACAGGAAGCCAAACACACAGTGAATACACAATGGTTGAATACACAATCAGCACTGCTGGCTTGCAGTGCACAGGTTAATATAGGGTTCCTTGATAGGGCCTGGGGTGGAGCCATGCTTAGAGGAGAGGTTATAAAAACCACCAGGTGGAAGTGGCTGGCCTCTTAGCCCTTGTACACACGGTCGGAGATTCCGACAACCAAATCCGTCGGATTTTGTCCGACGGATCTTGTCCGAAACTGTTGCATACACACGGTTGGACAAAGTTGTTGGAAAATCCGATCTTTCAGAACGTGATGACGTAATTTCGTTACGATGGGACTACGTTCAGGCTAGTAGCCAATAGCTTTGATGTAGGAATTTGATCTGAGCATGCGTGGCACTTTGTCCGATCGGAATTCTCTACACATGATCGGAGTATGTCCGATCGGAGCAGTTTGTCAGAAAATATTTCCAGCAAGTTGGAAAATTTGGTCCGACGGATATTCAGACGGAAACGGTCCGATGCATACCACACACAGTGGGAATATCCGACATACCGTTCTGATTGGACACATTCTGACGGAATCTTCGACCGTGTGTACAAGGGCCGAGTCTGAACATGAGGAGAGGTAAGCAAACAGAGGAAGATTACTGCATAACCATGACACTGGATGTCCAAAGACACCAGGGAGTCTCCTTGATGGAGTGCAGCGACTACTAAGCGAACTGATTCCATTCTAAAACCTCTGTACTGTAACAAAGACTACAGACAGATTGGAGTAGAACCCCTAGAACCTTTCCGACTCTGAAACAGGCACTATCACCTTGCGGCTTAGCAGGTCCCATACTGCCCCCAATAGGGCCACTCAACGAGCCGGGAGTAAGGGTATGCTGGAGGGGAAGAATCTGTTTGGTGGCCAAGAGAGGAACTCTATCTTGTAGCCAGAGGAAATCAGTTTGCAAACCCATTGGTCAGATAGCCCAGAGACCCACCGGGCTGCAAACTCCCGAAGGCGATCCCCCACCCGTATGAAGGCGGGGGCAAACCTTCATGCGGTAGCACTTTTGCTCTCAGGCTTGTTAGGCTTGCAGTTCCAGGAATGCTTTTGTCCCTCAGAGGTCATCCTGTTGGACTGGGAGTGTTTAGCCGAAGTCCCGGACGGACGAACAGAAAATGAGGGCCCTTGCCTGCGGCGTGGCTCCTTAGTCTTCCTGGCCTGTGGGAGCAAGGTACACTTCCCACCAGTTACATTCTTAATAATGTCATCCAACGAGGCTCCAAAGAGCCGCTCACCAAGGAAGGGTAGATCCGTCAAGGCTTTTTTAGATGCCTGGTCCGCCAACCAGAATTTCAGCCAAATCAGGCGCTTCAGCACCCCTGCTGACACTGAAGCCCTGGATAGCAGAGGAAGGGTATCCAAAGCCGCATCCCAAACGTACTTAAGACTGTGCACTCACTGGTCTGCTAGTTCCACGCAGATGGGAGTAGCCTGCTGCTTCTCCAATTTGCGGTGTAAAGGTTTTGCCCATTCAGTAAGTGTCTGCGACACAAGTGCTGTGGTAAGTACTGGTCATATTGCTGACCCCCCCAACCGTAAATAAGGAACGGGCCACTGCCTCGGTTCCTGCCCGTGGGGTCCTTAAACACAGGAGCCCCCTCTACCGGGATCGTGGTTACTTTATTTAACCTGGATACTGGGGGGTCCACGACCGGAGGAGCCAACCATTATTTAAGAAGGCTCCCCTCAAAGGGGTAACGCACCGCTAAGATGCTTTTTGGGACTGAAAAGGTCCATTGGGGTCGCCCCCATTCCTGTATATGAACTTATCAAAATAAGTCAGATACGGAAACACCTTAGGTGTATGGTCTGGCTTACGGGACCCAACAGGGACCACTACTGCAGCAGAAGGACCTGCTGTATCCCGATCTTCAGGGTATAACGCACAGCTGTGATAAGTGCACCAACTAGCACTTTTCTTGCGTGGACCTGGACGGGGACTCATCCTCACTGTCCAATTGGTCCTGGTCAGCGTCATCTGAAATGACAGAGCAGGGGCCACCAGTCTCAGCGGGGCCTGAGTTGGCATCAGAGCTCTCCCTGGAGAACGGGGGGCAGGGGCGGCTTTCCACCACCTTGTGCCCGCACACCGCCTCCACCCTGGCAACGAATGTTTTCAGGACCGCGGGAAAAAGCAAGATAGGCAGGGACAGTGTGTTCTTTTCTTGTGAATCTGCAGGAGTTAAAGTGGGTGTTGTGTGCCTCCAGCACAGTATACACCTGTATCTACCCTTTATTGCTGGTGTTCTCTAATACAGGCATCTGCAGGAGTTAGTGGGTGTTGTGTGCCGCCAGCACAGTATATACCTGTATCTACCCTTTATTGCTGGTGTTCTCTAATACAGCGGCACAGTGGTGTAGTGGTTAGCACTCTCGTCTAGCAGTAAAAAAGGTCACTGGTTCAAATCCCAACCATGACACTACCTGCCTGGAGTTTGCATGTTCTCCCTGTGCCTGCGTGGGTTTCCTCCGGGTACTCCGGTTTCCTCCCACACTCCAAAGACATGCAGGTAGGTTAATTGGCTTCTGTCTAAAATTGGCCCTAGTATACAACTGGGGATCTTGGATTGTGGCTCCTTGAGGGTAGGGACCAATGTGAGTGTGCAATGTAAAGGGATAGGGACAATTGTAGACACTCACTCAGGTTGAACTGGATGGACTGATGTCTTTATTCAACCTTACTAACTATGTAACTATGTAACAGCCATCTGCAGAAGTTAGTGGGTGTTATGTGCCTCCAGCACAGTATACACCTGTATCTACCCTTTATTGCTGGTATTCTCTAAAACAGGCATCTGCAGGAGTTAGTGGGTGTTGTCTGCTTCAAGCACAGTATACACCTGAATCTACCCTTTATTGCTGGTGTTCTCTAATACAGGCATCTGCAGGAGTTAGTGGGTGCTGTGTGCCTCCAGCACAGTATACACCTGTATCTACCCTTTTTTGCTGGTGTGCTCTACTACAGGCATCTGCAGGAGTTAGTGGGTGTTGTGTGCCTCCAGCACAGTATACACCTGTATCTACCCTTTATTGCTGGTGTTCAATAATACAGGCATCTGCAGGATTTAAAGTGGGTGTTGTGTGTCTCCAGCACAGTATACACCTGTATCTACCCTTTTTTGCTGGTGTTCTCTAATACAGGCATCTGCAAGAGCTAAAGTGGGTGTTGTGTGCCTCCAGCACAGTATACACCTGTAGATACCCTTTTTTTGCTGGTGTTCTCTAATACAGGCATCTGCAGGAGTTAGTGGGTGTTGTGTGCCTCCAGCACAGTATACACCTGCATCTACCCATTATTGCTGGTGTTCTCTAATACAGGCATCTGCAGGAGTTAAAGTGGGTGTTGTGTGCCTCCAGCACAGTATACCCCTGTATCTACCCTTTATTGCTGGTGTTCTCTAATACAGATATCTGCAGGAGTTAGTGAGTGTTGTGTGCCTATAGCAAAGTGTACACCTTTATCTACCCTTTATTGCTGGTGTTCTCTAATACAGGCATCTGCAGGAGTTAAAGTGGGTGTCGTGTGCCTCCAGCACAGTATACACTTGTAGCTACCCTTTTTTGCTGGCGTTCACTAAGACAGGCATCTGCAGGAGTTAGTGGGTGTTGTGTGCCTCCAGCACAGTATACACCTGTATCTACCCTTTATTGCTGGTGTTCTCTAATATAGGCATCTGCAGGAGTTAGTGGGTGTTGTGTGCCTCCAGCACAGTATACACCTGTATCTACCCTTTATTGCTGGTGTTCTCTAATATAGGCATCTGCAGGAGTTAAAGAGGGTGTTGTGTGCCTCCAGCACAGTATACACCTGTATCTACCCTTTATTGCTGGTGTTCTCTAATATAGGCATCTGCAGGAGTTAAAGAGGGTGTTGTGTGCCGCCAGCACAGTATACACCTGTATCTACCCTTTATTGCTGGTGTTCTCTAATATAGGCATCTACAGCATTTACATTGGTTGTTTTGTGCCTCCAGCACAATATACACTACCCAATTGCTGGTTTTCCCATCTCCCTGCAGGCCATTACTATGTCTGGAAGGCCAACAAGGAGAGGCAGACAGGCACGAGCCAATAAAAGAGGGCAAGCAGGCTCTGTGTCTAGAGACAACAGTGCTGGTCGTGGGAGCAGTGCATCGTCATCAGCACATGGCCATGGGACACGCTTGTCCTTATTTTTGGCAGCTGGACGTGTTGAGCCGCATCATGACGAAGACTTGGTAGAGTGGATGACCAAATCCTCCTCATCCTCTCTCTCAGGCTCAGGGTACTAGCAAAGCAGCTGCCAATGCGTCCTCTTCCCTCGTCTCAATGTCATCAGTCACTCCTTCCCTAGACTCACCATGTCCTCCTGAGGAGTCCCCGAACTGTTTGAGCACAGCGTTGGGTACATGCTCCAGGAGGATGCCCAGCGTTTTGAAGGCTCTGATGATGATACCCAGCTAGAGGAAGGCAGTAGCGTGAGCGCAGAGAGAAGGGATGCTCAAGACGGACAGCAATCTGGCAGTCATGTTCCACCAGCTGCAGTATACTGCCAAGTTTGCTCCAGTGATGAAGAGGGAGGGGATGATGAGGTCACTGACTCCACGTGGGTGCCTGATAGGAGAGGAAGAGGAGGAGGAGGCGACGGCACATTTCCAACGAGGCAGGATGCCATCCGGGAGCCAGCTTAAGGGCAGCACACCGAATTAATCACACCGTAGAGCTCCGCCTGTACAGGGCGCTGCCTCTGTGTGTTATTCCAAAAGTTCCTTGGTGTGGGTCTTGTTTGAGACGAGTGCATCAGATCGCACCGCTGCTATTTGCAGCATATGTCTCAAGCGTATCTCGCGTGGCCAAAACATCAGCCGCTTGGGCACCTAATGCTTGACCAGACATATGTTCACCTGCCATGCAGCTCGTTAGCAAGCGTACCTTAAAGACCCACACCAAAGAACAAAGCGGACCTCTCCTTGCTCCTCATCAGCTGGGATCTCCAACCCCACTAGACCTTCAGTCCTCTCTGAAACCTGCACTGAGAGGAATGAAGGTGTAGAATTAGGTGTGTCACAGCCAAGTACTTGCAGGCATTCTGCTAGCAGTACTCCCACGTCCGATTGTAGCAGGCAAATTTCCCTGCTCCAGCTGCTGGACCGTTGAAAGAAGTTCACTCCCAGCCATCCACATGCCCAGCAGTTGAATGCTAGCTTGGCTAAATTGCTAGCAACTGCTGCCTTTTCAGTTGATAGACTCGGCCCCTTTCAGTGAGTTAGTGCAATGTGCAGTTCCTCATTGGCAGGTCCCGCCACTTTTTCTCAGGGAAGGCGATTCCGGCTCTCTACCGGCATGTGGAAGGCAATGTCCATGCCTCACTGGAGTGGGCGGTCAGGTGCATATTACCACTGACTCATGGTCCAGCAGGCATGGACAGGGAAGTTACCTATCTTTCACGGCCCATTGGGTCACTCTTCTGGCAGCTGGGAAGGATACAGGACAAGGTGCAGTAGTGTTGGAGGTTGTTCTGCCACCACGCCTCCAAAATGCTACTACTGGTTGTGACACACCTCTCTCCTCCACCCCCTCCTCTTCTTCCTCCTCCATGGCCTCTTCCAGTGCTCTGTCCTCTGAACAAGCGGTGCTCCATAGGCGTTCAAGGGGCTACGTAAGTACGCAAGCAAAGAGATGCCTTTCCGTGCTTGCGCTAGTTTGTTTGAGGGACAGGAGCCACACTGGGGCAGATATTTTGTCAGCTCTGCAGGGGCAGGCCGAGAGGTGGTTGATGCCATGCCAGCTTAAGCCAGGAATGGTGGTTTGCAACAATGGCACCAACCTCCTCTCCGCCCTCCGACTGACCCATGTGCCCTGTGTGGCTCAGGTCCTTAACCTGGTGGTGCAGCGGTTCTTGGGCAGGTACCCGGGCTTACAGGATGTCCTGAGGCAGGCCAGGAAAGTCTGTATGCATTTCCGCCGATCATTTAATGCCAGTGCTCGGCTGGCTGAGCTCCAAAAGGAGTTGAACCTGCCCAAGAACTGCCTTATATGTGACATGCCCACCAGGTGGAACTCAACATTGGCCATGCTGCAGTGGCTACACATGCAGCAGAGGGCCATCAATGAGTACCTGTGCGACTATGGCACCAGGACAGGGTCAGGGGAGCTCGGGTTTTTTTCACCACACCAGTGGGGCATGATCAGGGATGCATGCACTGTCCTGCCACAATTTGAGGAGGCCACGAGGATGGTGAACAGTGGCAGTGCATGCATCAGTGACACTGTACCTCTTGTCCACCTGTTGGAGCATACGCTGCATGGAATAATGGACAGGGCACTTGAGGCAGAACAGGGCAGGAAGAGGCGGACTTCCTTGCCTCTCAAGGCCCCCTTTATCCAGATAGTGTTCTTGCTGTCCCACCCATCACACAGGAAGAGGAGGAGGAGGCTTGTGTCAGCATGAAGGTGGAGCCTGGCACGCAGCATTAGCAGCAGCAGTTTTTTTAGGGATGATTTACAGTCTCAAGAAACACGTGGACTTGGCTGGGAGGAGGTGGTTGCAGATCATGTTGTCCTTAGTGACCCAGAGGACTCCGGACCGAATGCCTCAGCTAACCTAGGCTGCATGGCCTCCCTGATCCTGCAAAGCCTGCGGAAGGATCCTCGTATTCTTCGAATCAAGGAGAGGGACCATTACTGGCTGGCCACTCTCCTTGATCCATGGTTCAAGGGTAAGGTTGCGGACCTTATCTTGCCATCGCAGAGGGAGCAGAGGATGAGACATCTCCGCGAGGCCTTGCAGAAAGGTCTGTGCAATGCATTCCCAGGGACTGGGAGGTTCCAAACTCCTGGTCCTGGACAACGTGTTGCTGAGGCTTCGGTCAGTCACAGAAGGAGCGGTGGAGAAGGTGGCCGTCTGACCGATGCGTTCAGACAATTTTTTAGTCCGCAGCCCCAAGGTTTGATCGGTTTTAGCAACCATCGCCAGCGTCTGATTTACATGGTGCAGGAATACCTAGGCGAAAGGTCAGACTTGGACACCTTTCCCACCGAAAATCCTCTGGCTTACTGGGTCTTGAGGATGGATCACTGGCCAGAGCTTGCACAGTATGCAATTGAGAAACTGGCCTGTCCTGCATCCAGAATTCTTTCGGAACGCACCTTCAGTGCTGCTGGGGGCTTTGTAACTGATCACAGGGTGCACCTGTCCACCGACTCGGTTGATCGACTGACCTTCATAAAGATGAATCAGTCTTGGATCACCACCAGCTACCAAGCACCTGAAGCTTATGTAACCGAATAATTTTTTTTTAAATGCCACATCCCTTCAAGACAGCCTATGCTGAGTGACTGTCCTGTTATGTTGACTGACTATCCTCTTCCTACTGATAGCTTGGAAGAACATTTTTGGTTCTGGGTGACGCCACCAGCCCAATTTTTCAGCCCCTGTTTAACCACTTAAGCCCCGGACCATTTTGCTGGCCTAAGACCAGACCACTTTTTGCGATTTGGCACTGCATCGCTTTAACTGACAATTGCGCGGTCATGCGATGTGGCTCCCAAACAAAATTGACGTCCTTTTTTTCCCACAAATAGAGCTTTCTTTTGGTGGTATTTGATCACCCCTGCGGTTTTTATTTTTTGCGCTATAAACAAAAATAGAGCGTCAATTTTGAAAAAAACGCATTATTTTTTACTTTTTGTTATAATAAATATCCCCCAAAAATATATAAAAAACGTTTTTTTCCCTCAGTTTAGGCCGATACGTATTCTTCTACATATTTTTGGTAAAAAAAAAATCGCAATAAGCGATTATTGATTGGTTTGCGCAAAAGTTATAGCATTTACAAAATAGGGGATAGTTTTATGGCATTTATATTAATAATTTTTTTTTACTAGTAATGGCGGCGATCAGCGATTTTTATTGTGACTTGCGACATTATGGCAGACACATCGGACATTTTTGACACATTTTTGGGACCATTGTCATTTATACAGCAATCACTGCTATACAAATGCAGTTCTTTCTGTGTAAATGACACTGGCAGTGAAGGGGTTAACCAGTGGGTGGCAGTGTAGGGGTTAAGTGTTCCCAGGGGTGTGTTACTAACTGTTGAGGGCTGGGCTTTCATTTAGTGAACACTGATCTCTGCTCCAATCACATGGAGCAGAGATCAGCGTCACTAGTTGATAGGCAGAACGGGGAGATGCTGTTTACAACGGCATCTCTCCGTTCAGCCGCCCTGTGAGACGATTGCGGGTATGCCCGCGGCGATAGAGTCCGCGGGACCCATGACTGAAACTCACGGGGGTCCCGACCGGCACGCTCGCGATGGCAGGGCAGCATTAAAGATTGGACGTACCTGTACACCAATATGCCTGCCCGTGCCATTCTGCCGACATACATCGGCGTGCGCTGGTCTGGAACTGGTTAACGGGGGCCTGTAATTAAAATTTTTGATGCAATGCTTTACAGCAGGGCTCATTCCTGCACTCCAAATAGAATATATGGGAGAGGTTGCAGTGTCATGGCACCAGCACCAGTGCCTAAGGCCCAATTTTACAGCCCCTGTTTAACAGGGGCATGTAATTACAATTTTTGATGAAATGCTTTTCAGCAGGGCTCATTCTGCACTCCAACTAGAGTATCTGGGAGAGGTTTCAGTGTCGTGGCACCAGCAAGCAGTGCCTAAGGCCCAATTTTTCAGCCCCTGTTTAACAGGGGCATGTAATTACAATTCCTGATATAACATTTCACAGCAGGGCCTGTTCCTGTGCCCACCGAGAGTAACTGTGAGGACTTATAGTGTTGTGGCACCAGCACCACCGCCACAACCACCAAAGGCCCAATTTTTCTACCACTGTTGAACAATGACATGTAATTACAATTCTTGATATAATCATTCATAGCAGGGTGCTCCAGCGCCCACCAAGAGTCACTTTGAGGGCTTACATTGTTGTGGCAACAACAACACCTTAGGCCCACATTTCTGCAGAGCATATAGGGCAGGCCCCTACTTTCAAACATCCAACTTACAAACATCTCCTACTTGCAAACGGAAGGAGACAACAGGAAGTGAGATGAAAAAAGATGGACGACAAAACAAATTATACAGGGGTGATAACCCTTTCCTATGTTTTCCAAAAAGCTTAAAAATAGATTTTTTAACTGGAGCTACACTTTAAAAATGTACCAGTTCAAAATTACAAAACAGATTCTACTTAACACAACAAACCTACACAGTCCCTCTCTTGTTTGCACCGCCTGTATACTGCTGTTCTGAGTATATAGGGCCTGGGGGCCCCACGCCTTTCCTTTTTTTAATTTAGGTAAGGGGTTCCCCTTAATATCTGTACAAGACCCAAAGGGGCTGGTAATGGGCGGGGGGGCTACCCATGCCATTTTTTTCTCAATGATTTTCATCCATATTGCCGGAACCAGACATTACATTAAAACCACAAACAGTTTTACCGTATATACTCGAGTATAAGCCGAGATTTTCAGCCTCTTTTTTGAGGCTGAAAGTGCCCCCCTCGGCTTATACTCGAGTCATCGCCGTCTGACTGCTCGATCAGCGTATCGAGCAGACAGACGGCGGACATACTACAATTTGAAAGCCGCGCCTCCTTCTCCGCCTCCGCCTGTGATAGGCGGAACACTGAATTTTCCAGCAGCCTGTGTTCCGCCTATCACGGACATCGTCTCATCCTCGTCCGTAGTACGAGGATGAGACGATATCGGTGATAGGCGGAACACAGGCTGCTGGGAAATTCAGTGTTCCGCCTATCACAGGCGGAGGCGGAGGCGGGGCTTTTGAAT
This sequence comes from Lithobates pipiens, assembly GCF_037356315.1. Taxonomy (NCBI): domain Eukaryota; kingdom Metazoa; phylum Chordata; class Amphibia; order Anura; family Ranidae; genus Lithobates; species Lithobates pipiens. The sequence continues at coordinate 178,942,203 of NW_027507785.1, forward strand.
TTTAGAATGGCCGCCGAGGCGATCCTGGCAAGGCACGGGACGGAGGCAAGGCAAGGCACGGCACGGGACGGGACGGAGGCAAGGTACGACACGACACGGGACGGAGGCAAGGAGGCAAGGCACGGCACGGGACGGAGGCAAGGAGGCAAGGCACGGCACGGGACGGAGGCAAGGAGGCAAGGCACGGGACGGAGGCTCGGGACACAGGTAGGCTGGACACACACACACACACACACACACACACACACACACACACACACACACACACACACACACGGACACACACACACAGGGATGGATGGATGGAGACACACACACACAGGGATGGATGGATGGATGGAGACACACACACACAGGGATGGATGGATGGATGGAGACACACACACACAGGGATGGATGGATGGACACACACACACACAGGGATGGATGGATGGATGGACACACACACACACAGGGATGGATGGATGGATGGACACACACACACACAGGGATGGATGGATGGATGGACACACACACACACAGGGATGGACGGACACACAGGGACGGACACACACACAGGGATGGACAGGCATGTCTCACCCTCGGCTTATACACGAGTCAATAAGTTTGCCAGTTTTTTTGGGGGTAAATTGGGGGCCTCGGCTTATATTCGGGTCGGCCTATACTCGAGTATATACGGTAAATTACTTTTTTTTCCGTTAAATGTCATTTTGTGCAGGGACTGTTCTAAACACCGGCAACATGTGCCACTTCACAGGCATACTATGGACGCCCCCCAGGCATGATATTTAAAGGAATATTTCACTTTTTTTTCACTTTAATCGTCATTAAAATCAGTGCTCCCGAAAAAACGGTTGTTTTTTTAGAAAAAAAATTGCCATTGACCCATGTCCCCTGGGGCAGGAGCCGGGTCCCCAAACCCTTTTTAGGACAATATCTTGCTTATTAGCCATTAAAATTGGCACTTTTTATTTCGAACATTCGAGTCCCATAGTCTTCAATGGGGTTCTAAAGTTCGCACAAATTTTCGGTCCATTCGAAAGTTCTGGTGCGAACCGAACCGGTTGTTCAGCTCATCCCTACTCTCTACGGGCAATTTGGCCTTTCGTGGATTATCTCTGGCTGTATGGGTGGTGAGCCGTTTAGGGAGTTCTTTTTTGATTGGAACCGACTCTCATGCCCCTTATTTTGGAGGTGGGGTGATGTTTTCTTGTGGGGGGGGGGCTGTTTCAGGGACTATTCACTTGTTGTGTGAGCTGTATAGCCATGTATCTGCAAAGCCTGTATTGTGTAGTTATTATTTGTGATTCATTTTGTTCCTTCTTTTCCTTATATACACTCAGAGAGAAATATATTCCTTCTTATTGAAAAAATACTTTACGTCCTTTTCCTTAAGAAGCGACATCGGCGAAACATGTCGAAAAAATTTGGACGGAGTATTCCTATGTATTAGATTGCAGCGTTTCTTGTTTGTCTATGATAGGTTGTGTGTATAGACTTATGACAATAGGAAGTACTGTAATCTTTACTTTTTATCAACTTTTTCAAATAAATAATTTATGTATTTTATGTAATAGTTTTGTGTTAACTTCATTAGTGTGTACCTTTAAAAGTCCCCTATCTCCAAGCTTTTCTTTATTCTTTAATTTTGGGATGTTGGTACTATATTAGCATTAAACACTTGGAACTAACCTTTATCCAATATTCTTGAATACAATACCAAGGGTGGATAATACACCCACAATATCTTTTTTGGTTAAGGATTCGTTTTCCCTAGAAAGTATATCTTTAAAGTTGGCTATGATAAATACAGTATATGGGAGCTACATCCTATGTACTGTACAGCTGTATAGCCACCTATCTGCAAAGTCTGTATTGTGTAGCTGTTATTATTTGTGATTTATTAATTTTGTTCCTTCTTTTCCTTATATAAAAATAAATAAATAAATAATTTATGTGTTTTATGTAATCGTTTTGTGTTAACACATTAGTGTGTACCTTTTAAAAGTACTGCATCTCCAAGCTTTTCTTTATTCCTTAATGCATAAGGTGAAAAGCCATGAGGTTTTAAGCAAGAATCGACTTTTCATCAAACTGGGGAAATGTGAGTTTGAACAAACCCAGATCCAGTTCATGGGATACATTATTTCTCCATAAGGAGTGAGCATTGATCCCAAGATCAAAGAAATGGACTGCCCCTAGAAATGTTAAGGAAATACAATGATTTCTTGGATTTGCCAACTTAAAAAGAAAACCGTCGGACAATTAAATCATGTGTGGGCTTCATCGGACCTTTTCTGTGGAAAAATCTGGCAGACTTTAGAAATAGAACGAAATAGAACATGTTTCATATCTTTTTGACGGAACCAGTTCCTATAGAGAAAACTGCTCGTCTGTATGCAGGTCCAAAAGACCAACAACGACGTAAGGGCAGCTATTGGCTATTGAACTTCCTTTTTCTAGTCCCGTCGTACATCATCTCGTTAAACGATTGGACTTTGGTTTGATCCTGTGTAGGCAAGTCCGTTTCAGCGGAACTCCGTTAAAAAGTCCTTCAGAGTTCATTCCGACGGAAAGCATGGTCGTGTGTACATGGCATAAGGTGAAAGCATCAATTACACAGGTGAGAAAGAAAGGGATGCCCTTTGTGTGGTCACGTGAAGCACAGGCTGCATTCAGTGAGCCTAAAGGGTAACTCCATTTTCGTGGAAAAAAATAAAAATAGCAAATAAAAAAAGAATGATATAGCATATATTATTACGACACAAATCACCTTTCCTTTTTTATCTGCAGTTCTGTAATTTTCTGTGAAATGCAATATGCCTACCTGGAAGAGTTCTGTACACAGAATGTGTACAGAACGCCCCCAAATATGTAATTTCCTGCTCGTGTGATTGGCTCACCGATTTCCCCAGAAGTCTGCACTAAGATACAAGTCATATTTGAGCCATCCCATGCAACAAAAATGTAATTTTGGGTGAGATACTCCCAATAGGAAATCACATTTAAAGGGATGCAGACCCTGCATTTGTCTTAACCACTTTACCCCCCAAAGGTTTTACACTCCTTAAAGCGGGAGTCCGCCGGGACTCCGCGTTTTTTTTTTTTTTTTTTTAAAGTCAGCAGCTACAAATACTGCAGCTGCTGACTTTTAAAATAGTGACACTTACCTGTCCAGCGCGCCCGCGATGTCGGCACCCGAAGCCGATCTCTAGATCGACACTCGAGTGCTGCCGCCGCCATCTTGGGTATGGGAATCAGGAAATGGAGCCTTTCGGCTTCATTTCCCGGTTCCCTACTGCGCATGCGCGAGCCGCGCTGCGCAATGAGGACGGTCCCCGCTGCCTCTGGGATCTGTGTGTTTCCCAGCAGGCAGCGGGGCACTTGCGGAAGGGGGCGGGCACTTGCAGAAAGGGGCGTAATGTACGCCCCTTTCCGCAGAGAGCTAGCCCGGAAGTGGGTGCAGTTACCTGGATTATCCAGGTAACTGCACCCCTTCCCCCCTGAAAGGTGCCAATTGTGGCGCCGGAGGGGGGGGGGGAATCCGATGAGCGGAAGGTCCATTTTAGGGTGGACCTCCGCTTTAATGACCAGGCCATTTTAAGTGATATGGCATTGCGTTAATTGCGTGGTCATGCAAAAACTTTCTTTTGGTGGTATTTGATCACCTCTGCGTGTTTTTTTTTTTTTTTTTGCGCTATAAACAAAAAAAAACTGACAATTTTTTAAAAAAAAAATAATTTTTCACTTTCTGCTATAATAAATATCCAAACAAAAAAAATTATATTATATTATATATATATATATATATATATATATATATATATATATATATATATATATATATATATATATATATATATAAATAAATGTATTCATCGGTTTAGGCCAATATGTATTCTTCTATATATTTTTGGTAAGAAAATAAAATCGCAATAAGCGTATATTGATTGATTTGTGCAGAAGTTATAGCGTCTACAAACTATTTAAGGACTTTAAATTTTTTTTGTTTTGTTTTTACTGGTAATGGCAGTGATCTGCAATTTTTCGTGGGACTGCGACACTGCGGTGGACAAATCTGACCCCAAGTGACACTTTTAGGGGACCAGTGACATTATTACAACGATTAGTGCTAAAAAAAAAAAAAAAATGTACGGATCAATCTATAAATGACACTGGCAGGAAAGGGGTTAACACTAGGGGGGCGATTAAGGGGTTATCGGGTTCCCTGGGTGTGTTCTTTTTTTTTTCTTTTTTTTTTTCACGAACCCCCCCCCCCCCAAAAAAAAACCCTATTCGTTTTCCTCTACATTCTACCACCCCTCTCCCTCTCCCACCCCCAAAGGGAGTGGGGGTTCAGGGACCTCCATATTATTATTTTGTTATTTAATCCCACAACATAGTGATTTCCTTATCTTTCCCTGTTCCCTATCAGTCTCTTTCCTTCTTCTGAAGAGAGGAAAGCATTCCAAACTGTCCATACCTTGGCATTAGGGATGAGCCGAACACCCCCGGTTCGGTTCGCACCAGAACTTTCGAACGGACCCCAAATTCGTACGAACGTTAGAACCCCATTGAAGTCTATGGGACTCAAACGTTCAAAATTGAAAGTGCTAATTTTAATGGCTAATATGCAAGATACTGTCCTAAAAAGGGTTTGAGGACCTGGCTCCTGCCCCAGGGGACATGGGTCAATGCCTAAAATGTTTTTAAAAATGGCCGTTTTGGCGGGAGCACTGATTTTAATGACGATTAAAGTGAAAAAAAAAGTGAAATATTCCTTTAAATATGGTGCCTGGGGGGTGTCTGTAGGATGCCTGTGAAGTGCCACGTTTTTCCCGTGTTTAGAACAGTCCCTGCACAAAATGACATTAAACGGAAATAACACCATTTAAAACTGCTTGCGGTTTTAATGTTATATCTGGTTCCTGCAATATGGTTGAAAATCATTGAGAAAAATGGCATGGGTAGCCCTCCCTGCCCATTACCAGCCTATTTGGGTCTTGTACACATATTAAGGGGAACCCTGTACCCATATTTAAAAAAGGAAATGCGTGTGGCCCCCAGGCCCTATATACTCAGAACAGCAGTATACAGGCGGTGCAAACAAGACAGGGACTGTGTAGGTTTGTTGTGTTAAGTTGAATCTGTTTGTAATTTTCAACTGGTACATTTTTAAAGTGTAGCTCCAGTCAAAAAAACAATTTTTAAGCTTTTTGGAAAACATAGGGAAGGGTTATCACCCCTGTATAATTTGTTTTGTCGTCCATCTTTTTTCATCTCACTTGCTGTTGTCTCCTTCCGTTTGCAAGTAGGAGATGTTTGTAAGTTGGATGTTTGAAAGTAGGGGCCTGCCCTATATGCTCTGCAGAAACGGCGGAACAAGGTGTTGGTTTTGCCACAACATTGTAAGCCCTCAAAGTGACTCTTGGTGGGCGCTGGAGCGCCCTGCTGTGAACGATTATATCAAGAATTGTAATTACATGCCATTGTTGAACAGTGGTAGAAAAATGTACCTTTGGTGGTTGTGGTGCTGGTGCCACAACACTATAAGTCCTCACTGTTACTCTGGGTGGGCACAGGAAGGGGCCCTCCTGTGAAATATTATATCAAGAATTGTAATTACATGTCCCTGTTAAACAGGGGCAGAAAAATTGGGCCTTAGGCACTGGTGCCACCACACTGCAACCTCTGCCATATACTCTAGTTTTATTGCAGGAATTAGCCCTGCTGCAAAGCATTGCATCAAAAATTGTACTTAAACGCCCCTGTTAAACAGGGGCAGAAAAATTGGGCCTTAGGCACTGGTGCTGGTGCCACGACACTGCAACCTCTCCCATATACTCTTGTTTGATTGCAGGAATTAGCCCTGCTGCAAAGCATTGCATCAAAAATTGTACTTAAACGCCCCTGTTAAACAGGGGCAGAAAAATTGGGCTGATGGCATCACCCAGAAATGTTCTTCCAACATATCAGCGGAGGAGGAAGAGGATAGACAATCAACATAACAGGACAGTCACTCAGCATCAGCATAGGCAGTCTTGAAGGGATGTGATATTTCAAAACAAATTATTCTGTTACATCAGCTTCAGGTGCTTGGTAGCTGTGGGTGATCCAAGACTGATTCATCTTGATGAAGGTCAGTCGATCAACTGATTCGGTGGACAGGCGCACCCTGTGATCGGTAACAAAGCCACCAGCAGCACTAAAGGTGCATTCCGAAAGAACGCTGGATGCAGGACAGGCCAGTAGCTCAATTGCATACTGTGCAAGCTCTGGCCAGTGATCCATCCTCAAGACCCAGTAAGCCAGAGGATTTTTGGTGGGAAAGGTGTCCAAGTCTGACCTTGCCCCTAGGTATTCCTGCACCATGTAAATCAGACGCTGGCGATGGGTGCTGGAACCGATCATACCTTGGGGCTGCGGACTAAAAAATTGTCTGAAAGCATCAGTCAGACGGCCACCTTCTCCACCGCTCCTTCTGACCGATGCCTCAGCAACACGTTGTCCAGGACCAGGAGTTTGTAACCTCCCAGTCTCTGGGAACGCGTTGCACAGACCTTTCTGCAAGGCCTCCCGGAGATGTCTCATCCTCTGCTCCCTCTGCGATGGCAAAATAAAGTCGCAACCTTACCCTTGTACCGTGGATCAAGGAGAGTGGCCAGCCAGTAATGGTCCCTCTCCTTGATCCGAAGAATATGAGGATCCTTCCGCATGCTTTGCAGGATCAGGGAGGCCATGCAGCGTAGGTTAGCTGAGGCATTCGGTCCGGAGTCCTCTGGGTTACTAAGGACAACATGATCCGCAGCTACCTCCTCCCAGCCACGTACAAGTCCACGTGTTTCTTGGGACTGTAAATCATCCCTACAAGACTGCTGCTGATGCTGAGTGCCAGCCTCCACCTCCATGCTGACACAATCATCCTCCTCCTCCTCATCCTCTTCCTGTGTGATGGGTGGCACAGCAGGAACACTGTCTGGATAAAGGGGGCCTTGAGAGGCAAGGAAGTCCTCCTCTTCCTGCCTCTGTTCTGCCTCAAGTGCCCTGTCCATTATTCCACGCAGCGTATGCTCCAAGAGGTGGACAAGAGGTACAGTGTCACTGATGCATGCACTGTCACTGCTCACCATCCTTGTGGCCTCCTCAAATGGTGACAGGACAGTGCATGCATCCCTGATCATGCCCAACTGGCGTGGTGAGAAAAAACTGAGCTCCCCTGACCCTGTCCTGGTGCCGTAGTCGCACAGGTACTCATTGATGGCCCTCTGCTGCGTGTGCAGTCGCTGCAGCATGGCCAACGTTGAGTTCCATCTGGTGGGCATGTCACATATAAGGCGGTTCTTGGGCAGGTTCAACTCCTTTTGGAGCTCAGCCAGCCAAGCACAGGCATTAAATGATCGGCGGAAATGCACAGAGACTTTCCTGGCCTGCCTCAGGACATCCTGTAAGCCCGGGTCCAGCAGCTGGGGCGGGGACATTTGCCTGCTATAATCGGACGTGGGTGTACTGCTAGCAGAGTTCCCGGAAGCACTTGGCTGTGACACACCTAATTCTACACCTTCATTCCTCTCAGAGCAGGTTTCAGAGAGGACTGAAGGTCTAGTGGGGTTGGAGATGCCAGCTGATGAGGAGCAAGGAGAGGTCCGCTTTGTTCTTTGGTGTGGGTCTTTGAGGTACGCTTGCCAACGAGCTGCATGGCAGGTCAACATATGTCTGGTCAAGCATGTGGTGCCCAAGCGGCTGATGTTTTGGCCACGCGAGATACGCTTGAGACATATGTTGCAAATAGCAGCGGTGCGATCTGATGCACTCGTCTCAAAAAAGGCCCACACCAAAGAACTTTTAGAATAACGCGCAGAGGCAGCGCCCTGCACAGGCGGAGCTCTGCGGTGTGATTCAGTTGGTGTGCTGCCCCTAAGCTGGCCCCCGGAGGGCATCCTGCCTCGTTGGACATGTGCCTCCTCCTCCTCTCTCCTTCCAGGCACCCATGTGGAGTCAGTGCCCTCATCATCCCCTCCCTCTTCATCGCTGTAGCAAACCTGGCAGTATGCTGCAGCTTGTGGAACATGACTGCCAGATTGCTGTCCTTCTTGAGCATCCCCTCTCTCTGTGCTCACGCTACTGCCTTCCTCTAGCTGAGTGTCATCATCGGAGCCCACAAAACACTGGGCATCCTCCTGGAGCATGTACCCAACACTGTGCTCAAAGAGTTCAGGAGACTCCTCAGGAGGACGTGGTGGGTCTAGGGAAGGAGTCACTGATGATGACATTGAGAGGAGGGAAGACGATGCGTTGGCAGCTGCTTTGCTAGTACCCTGAGACTGGGTGAGAGAGGATGAGGAGGATGAAGAGGGCTTGGTCATCCACTCTACCAAGTCGTTGGCATGTTGCGGCTCAACATGTCCAGCTGCCGAAAAGAAGGACAAGCGTGTCCCATGGCCACGTGCTGATGACAATGCACCGCGTCCACGACCAGCACTGTTGTCTCTAGACACAGAGCCTGCTTGCCCTCTTTTATCGGCTCGCGCCTGTCTGCCTCTCCTTGCTGGCCTTCCAGACATGGTAATGGCCTGAAGGGAGTTGGGTAAAAAAGCAGTTGGGTAGTGTATATTGTGCTAGAGGCACACAACACCCACTAACTCCTGCAGATGCCTTTATTATAGAACACCAGAGATAAAGGGGTATATACAGATGTATACTGTGCTGTGCTGGAGGCACACACAACTTCCAATAACTCCTGCAGATGGCAAGTGGTCTCAAATAGAGAAGAGCTATGTAGGTGGATATAGCGGTATGTACTGGGTACAGAGCACGCAGACAGCACGCACAAGCTCCTAACACTACTGACTGCAAGCTCTATTATAAAAGATAGATCACTAGCTATATAGGTGAGGTGAATATAGCGGTGTATACTGCGGTCAGGGCACGCAGACAACAACCACTACACAACAGCAAGATCGAAAATCGGCCGAAAACGATCGGTGTGTACTGTGTTGAAGGTACACAGAACACCCACTGCTTCAGACGCCAACACACTACACAAGGCCGCCGCGCTGGCGGCCTTATATAGTGTGGGGCGTGCACTACACAGCCTGAGCTATGATTGGCCACAGGCATCCTGCCTGTGGCCAATCATGGCTCTCCTCGCTGCTGGCGCTGCGATTGGCCAAGGATGCGGGGTCACAGTGCATGCTTGGCCAATCATGAGCCAGCAATGCACTGCGCCATCGCAGTGCATTGTGGGCCATGAGCGCCACACGAATTTGGCGCGAACGGACCAAAATGTTCGGACTTCGCCGAACGGACGAACAGCCGATGTTCGAGTCGAACGTATGTTCGACTCGAACACGAAGCTCATCCCTACTTGGCATATTGCTCATTCCTGTCCTGGGCCGAGTATACTAAATCTTCTATAGCCCCCGCCTTTCTAACTTTATTTAACCACATTGCTATCGTGGGTGGCTTAGGGTCTTTCCAAGATCGGGCGATACACGCCTTAGCCTCATTAACCATATGACACAATACCGAGTTCTTATATTTTCTTATTGAGATATGTGAGAGGTGCAACAGAAAAAAGGCCGGGTCATCCAGTATTCGGTATTCGGTAAATTTTTGCACAATCTTTTGCACTTCCCTCCAATAATGTTTGATCCTGGGACAAGTCCAAAAAATATGGAATAGAGTCCCCCGTCCCCTGTTGCATCTCCAACATTGATCTGAAGCTCCAGGGGAAAACCTCTGGAGCTTCGACGGGGTATAATACCACCTCGTCAACAGCTTATAATTTAGTTCCTGAGTTCCAGTACAGACTGATGAGTTTAGCGAGAGGTATATCATCCTCTGACGTTGATCTGGTGAGAATGTCCTATCAAAGTCCCTTTCCCACTTTCCAAAAACCTGGCATCTCATAATTATCTGGGGGGGCTGTGAGCATTGTATATATCTTTGATATCGTTCGGGAAAGAGGTTCCTTCTCTTCGCAATATAATTCAAATCTTGTCAGATCTCGTTTAAAATTTGTTGCTGGTCCCAGTGACTCAAAGTGCCAAAGCTGCATTGCCTACCAAAAATTTATTTCAAATCGGCCCCCCTGTTGAGTCAATAAGGTCACTGTAGGCCAGGAATCAGATTGCAAAAAGTGTGATGCCTGAGTATAACCCCTTTCCCGAAGTCTCCCAAAGGCCTTACTCTCCATCCCTGGTTCAAAACTAGGGTTGCCCAGTATCGGAAATAATGGAGATTGTGTTGACGAAAATTTAGGATTCTGACTGATTCTAAGCCCTATTCGCAATGTCGGGCCTATAAGGGGGTGCTTTTTCAAAGATTCCGGTAGTACTGTGTAACACCAAATCGCTCTTCGTAGGGGTACTGTGCTCATTTCTTGTTCTAGTTCCGTCCACAGTTTAAATTCTGTATGCCTACGTCAATCAATAATCCTACCAATATGAACTGCCTTATAATATTTAAGTAAATCTGTAACTGCTAAGCCTCCATCTCTTTTTGACATAGTCATCCGACTTCTACTGATCCTTGGTCACTTACTTGACCAGATGAATTTAGTAAAGACCGTGTCTACTTTGCGGAAGAAGGCAGATGGAATCTCCATCGGTAGGGCCTGTAGTAGGTACAGGAATTTTGGCAGGATACTCATTTTAATGGAATTGCAGCGGACAAACCATGAATGCAGTCCATGTTGCCATTTCTCTACTAAAGTTCTAACTGCCTTAAGCAACGGGGGAAAATTCATCTTAAATGTCTCCTCTATCTTTACTGGGATCTGTGTGCCCAGGTACTTTAAAGCCGTCCCTACCCATTTAAAGTTAAAATTAGGTTGTAGAATTTGTTGTTTCTCCGGGGGTAAAGCTACCCCCATTGCCTCTGACTTTGCATAGTTGATTTTAAAATTTGCTAATGCTCCATATTCTTCCACTTCCTTCATTAAATTTGGCAATGAGACGTGTGGACTAGCCAATGAGAACAGCAAATCATCTGCATACGCAGAGATTTTATAGTTCCTGTCCCCTATTTGGAGACCTCTGATATTTGGATTTAGCCTAATTTTATTCAGTAGTGGTTCTATCGAAAGGGCAAATAGCATAGGAGAAAGTGGGCAACCCTGCCGCGTTCCATTTGAAATTTTGATCGGTTCTGAGAGTACCCCGTTAACTTTAACCAGAGCCTGAGGGAAGGAGTATACTCCCCTGAGTGTGTTCTAACTGTGTGGGCGGTGAGATTACTAGGACAACAGAGATCACTGTTCCTGATCACTAGGAACAGCAGATCTCAGTATTGTCCCATCAGAACGGCCTTGTTTACATAGGCAGATCCTCATTCTGTCTCTCTGTACCGCGATTGCAGGTGGCCGGCAGACATCTAGTTCCACTGTATCTCATGTACTGACTGACGTACAGGTACCTCAGTTTGCGCAGCTGGTCTGCCCTGCCACAGTATATGTGCGTAGGGTGGTCTGGAAGTGGTTAACTGCTTCCGGACCAGCCGCTGCAGTTATACTGTGGCAGGTTGGCTCCCCTGCATGAGCCGTCGTAGCTGTATGTTGACTCTTTAAGATGCCCGAAGCGTATCCCCGGAGCCGATGCGAGTGCCTGGCAGGCGTGATGACTTGCAGGCACCCACTACTGCTTGTTACAGAACAAGAACAGGCAAACACATCCCAGTTCTTTCAGGGTAGTTGAGACAGATCGTGTGTTCATACTCAGTACAGTTAGAACACACTTAGGGAACACAGTTAGTCCCTTCATCACCCTGTAGTTTTAACCCCTTCCCTACCAGTGTCATTTATACCAATGCCAGTAGGGGCTCACCCCCAACACAGTGGGGAGAGACATCCTAAATAACAGAATAGAACTACCATAGGGGCTTCCCGTCCACCCCCCCTCCACATCCCCATGACACAACCACTATGCCTTCCCACATTAAACTACACAAGTTTCCACTGCGTTCAACCATCTATCCCACACCTTATTATATTTGGCAGGGCATCCACGATGACTATACACTAACTTTATATATGGCAGTTTACTATTAATTTCTATGATCCAGTCACGTGTCACAGGAGGAGCTGAACGCATCCAATGTTTCGCTATCAGGTTTCTCGCAGTAAACAGTGTGGACTGTAGAAACGTGGTAAGGTACGTATCCACAGCGATGTCAGGGAACATACCCAATATGCATACTTTCGGGTCTAGTTGCAGGGGTGACCCCATGTGGTCATGCAGAAAGTTAATTATTTGCACCCAGTACGTTTGAATCTTAGGACACAACCACATTAAGTGGTAGAAAGTACCAGAAGAACATAAGCACATGGGGCACCCCGGACTATGGCCGGGTTGGAATTTCGCCAGCCTGGCAGGGGTTAGATACGATCTATGAATTATATACAGTTGTGTAAGGCGGTCTGGAATTTTCAATGATACCAGCTTAACGTTTTCGAGCAACTCATCCCAGTCCGACCCATCCAGCGGGCCCACGTCCCCCTCCCATCTAATCCTAGCCCTCTCCGAGATCTGAGTTATTTCCCTCGCCCTCAATAAGTTGTAGAATGTGTAAATCAATTGAGCCGAGTTATCACCCAGTAGCAGCTCAACTAAGGACAGAGTCTGGACGTCAGGGAGGCCCTCAGCAAATTGGGATCTAAGTGCATGCCGCAGTTGTAAGTACCGGAAATGCATAGATTGAGGCAGGTCAAACTCCGCCTGTAACGTAGAAAAATCGCGAACGCCGAGGGGGGATATAACCTGGTATAGAAAAATAACGCCCCTAGCGGCCCATAGGGCAGCCCCAGGGACAGCTAATAATTCCTTTAAAGCAGGGTTACACCACAGTGGGGTGTGCGAGTGGTAAAAGTCAGCACCAACAACCCCCAACGCTAGCCTCCAGATCTTCCTATGGTAGGACAGCAAAGGGGTCTGTGCAACCCCCGCCCTCCCGGCCCGGAAGAGCAGCTGTAGAGGAGTGTGAGTGTGTAGGCCCTCTCCGCCACCCACCAGCGTCTGGTATCTTGCCCCGTCTGACCTGTGCAGGTGGTAGAAATGCGACAGTTGTGCCGCCAAATAGTACGCCCGAAAGTCCGGAAGGGCCACCCCCCCGAACCCGACGGGTTCTTGAGAGTATTCCACGCTAGCTTGTGCCTAGAGGAGCCCCAAATAAACGTACTCAAAATATTATCTATCGTTTTGAAGAAGCGGAGAGGGATCAGGACCGGGGAGTGCCAGAGCGCATAGAGAATTTTGGGGAGCAAAATCATTTTCGTCAAGTTAACCCTACCCATCACCCCAAGAGGGAGACGGGACCAGGCCTGGGTACGCGTTTTGAGAAATAAAAATAGGGGCTCAACATTAAGTAGTAGGTAATCTCGCGGTTCTCTGGTAATACGCACCCCCAGGTACTGAATTTCGGAGACCCTGGAGAGTGGGAGGGAGGCCGCGCAGCGGTCCGGCACCGACATGTCCAAAGGTAAAATCTGGGACTTGGACCAATTTATGGCCAAGCCCGAGTGTCTGCCGAACTCCCTCAACACCTCCAAAGCACTCCGTAGCGAAGGACCCTCATCCTCCAAGTACAAAAGGGTATCATCCGCATACATACTTACGGATTCCACCAGGGTGCCACTGCGGAGGCCGACCATCCCCGGATGATGCCGGAGCCTGGCCGGCAGGGGTTCCGCCGCGAGGGCATATAAAAGAGGGGAGAGTGGGCACCCCTGACGCGTGCCCCGCCCAACGGGGAAGGGATCCGACACCCAGCCGTTCACCGCGACCCTAGCCATCGGCCGATAGTAAAGCAAGGTGACCCATTGCACAAAGTTGGGGCCGAAACCAAAGCGCCCTAAGCACTCCCATAAATAACCCCACTCAATGGAGTCGAAGGCCTTGGCCGCGTCCAAGGACACCACCGCCCTCGACTCCACCGAGCCATGCCCCGCCTGCACATTCATAAATACGCGACGAATATTCATAGCCGTGTTTTTCCCCGGCATAAAGCCTGTTTGGTCCGGATGCACAAGGGACAGTATAATCTTGTTTAGTCTGAGGGCTAGAATTTTCGCTAAGACTTTAATATCGGTCTGAAGTAGGGAAATGGGGCGGTATGATTCAGGAAGGTGAGGGTCCTTGCCCGGCTTGGGTAACACAATAATGGTGGCCTGCCGCAGCGTCTCGGGAAGCGTTTCTGAGTCGAACAGATAGTTATACAATTTCAACAGTTCCGGAACTAGTACGTTGGAGTAGTGATGGACGAACTTCCGACGGGACGTTTCGCGAACGCGAAATGCGAACGGACCCAAACGTTCGCGAAACCGACCGTTCGCCGCGGGCCCCATTGACTTCAATGGGAGGCGAACTTTGCAAACCTTCATGTCGAATTTGCGGCCACGTGGTAATTATTAGGGGGTAAAACGTAGTCCCACCATCTGGACAATGACATAATACATGTATGAGGTGAATTTGGGATCGATAACTACAAGCATTTTTATTTTATTTGGGAAATTGTTCTAACAATTCAGGACTATGGAGCTAATGAAGGCAATGGAGGAGAGGGAAGGTCAGGGACCAGGGTAGGCAAAGAAGAGGGTGCAGGAGATGATCACCAGCAGCGTGACATACCGGAATGACACATGCACCGTGATAGAGGCATCTGACAGCAGCACCGTAATACAGAGCACTGACAGCAGCACCGTGACATACAGCGCTGACAGCAGCACCGTGACATACAGCGCTGACAGCAGCACCGTGACATACAGCGCTGACAGCAGCACCGTGACATACAGCGCTGACAGCAGCACCGTGACATACAGCGCTGACAGCAGCACCGTGACATACAGCGCTGACAGCAGCACCGTGACATACAGCGCTGACAGCAGCACCGTGACATACAGCGCTGACAGCAGCACCGTGACATACAGCGCTGACAGCAGCACCGTGACATACAGCGCTGACAGCAGCACCGTGACATACAGCGCTGACAGCAGCACCGTGACATACAGCGCTGACAGCAGCACCGTGACATACAGCACTGACAGCAGCACCGTAAGCAGCCCCAGGAGGAAGTCAGCACAGCACAGGGATGGTGTGATCCCCTCATAATAAGAACCCCCAGGAGGAAGTCAGCACAGCACAGGGATAGTGTGATCCCTTCATAATAAGAACCCCCAGGAGGAAGTCAGCACAGCACAGGGATATCATAAGCAGCCCCAGTAGAAATATGACACCGCTCAACCTCTTCAAAGAGGAGGGTAGGGGCATATAGTACGGTGTGCTTTTTTGGGTCAAGGAAGTGAGCCAAATGAATTAAGAAGGTCTGTGTGCTTGATTAAAAAAATAGTTTATAGACATATACATGGTCTACTGGTCACATGTGTTGAATTCCTCCGAGATCCATGCCTCATTCATTTTTAGAAATGTGAGGTAGTTAACACTGTGGTGAGCTAGGCGAGTACGCTTATCGGTCACAATCCCCCCTGCTGCGCTGAACGTCCTTTCGGACAGGACACTGGATGAGGGGCAAGCCAACAGTTCGATTGCAAATTGGGCAAGCTCTGGCCAGAGGTCAAGCCTGCCCACCCAGTAGTCTAGGGGTTCATCACTCCTCAGAGCGTCCACATCGGCCGTTAACCCAATGTAGTCGGACACCTGACGGTCTAGGCGTTCCCTGATGCTGGATCCGGATGACACCTGTCGATGGGTCGGCTGAAAGAATGACCTCATATCCGAAGTCACCAACACATCTTCAAACCGGCCTCTTCTTGCAGGCGCTGTTGGATTGGTACCCGCAAATCCTTCTCTGGGAGTGGGAATTGCTCCTCTGCCAGCGCACGCAAAAGCAGAATGCAGCATTTCTCGAAGCAAGGCCTGGAAGTGCTGCATTCTGACAGCCCTCTGCGACGGCGGTAACATTTCCGCCATTTTGTGTTTGTACCGGGGGTCTAAGTACGTTGCCACCCAGTACTGGTCCTTGACCCTCATGCTTTTTATACGGGGGTCCCTATTAAAACACTGGAGCATGAAGGCCCCCATTTGCACTAAAGTGGAAGCGGTGTGGTGGCCTGGCTCCTGCTCATCATCCAGGATAATGTCGCCCTCTTCATTCTCCTCTCCCCATCCTCGCACAACAGGGATCCCAGAAAGGTTTAAAGCATGCTCTTCTTGCTCCTGCTCATCCGCCCCGGCACCATCCTCCTCTGACTCCTCATCAGACTCCTGTTGTTGACTTGTCTCAGATAGAGTAGCCCCCCCTGGGAATTCATCCAGCATTGCGACTTCCTCATCTTCCCGCTCCTGCTCCTCCACAGCCTGATCAATGACACGACGCAATGCACGCTCCAGAAAGAAGGCATAAGGTACCATGTCACTGATGGCGCCATGGCTGCGACTGACCAGTTTGGTGATCTCCTCAAATGGCCGCAGAAGTCTGCATGTGTCGCGCATGAGCAGCCACTGGCGCGGTGAAAAAAAACCCAGCTCCCCAGAACCGTTTCTTTCGCAGAGTTCATACAGGTAGACGTTAACTGCACGTTTCTGCTGGAGCAGCCTATCAAGCATATAGAAGGTTGAGTTCCATCGCGTCGGGCAATCGCAAATAAGACGTCTGACCGGCAGATGGTGTCGCCGCTGAATGTCAGCAAGGCGAGCCATGGCCGTGTAAGATCTTCTGAAATGGGCCGAGATTTTCCTTGCCTGCCGCAAGATGTCCTGGACCCCAGGGTATTTGACAAGGAATCGCTGCACGACCAAGTTTAAGACGTGTGCCATGCACGGCACGTGCGTGATTTTGCCCTGTTTCAATGCGCTAAGCAGATTGGCACCGTTGTCACACACCACTTTACCAACTGTCAAATTGAGCGGTGTTAGCCACTCATCTGCCTGTGAACGCAAAGCTGAAAGGAGTGCCGGGCCAGTGTGGCTCTTTGCTTCCAGGCACAACAGACGCAGCACGGCATGGCAACGTCTCACCTGGCATGTGGAATAGGTTCTGGGGAGCTTGGGCGGTGCAGTGGAAGAGACGCTAGCAGCGGAAAAGGAGGAGGCAGCTGAGGAGGAGAGGGAGGAGGATGGAGTAGGAGGAGGAGAAGAAGAGTCAGGCCTGCATGCAATCCGTGGCGGTAAAACCAAATCTACACGGGTGCCACGGGTTACATGCTTGACGGCCGTCAGAAGGTTCACCCAGTGGGCAGTAAAACTGATATACCTTCCCTGCCCGTGTTTGCTAGACCACGTGTCTGTGGTCAGATGTATCTTGGCACCGACACTGTGTGCCAGAGATACATTCACTTGCCGCTGAACATGGCCATATAGCTCTGGGATGCCCTTCTCTGAGAAATACTTCCTTCCTGGGACCTTCCATTGTGGTGTTCCAATGGCCACAAATTTGCGAAAGGCCTCCGAGTCCACCAGTTTATATGGCAGTAGTTGGCGGGCTATGAGTTCTGACAAGCCAGCCGCCAACCGTTGGGCAAGAGGGTTATCCGGCATCATCATTTTTTTACGCTCAAACATTAGGCCCACGGAAGCCTGCCTTTTTGCAGAAAAATGTGAGCTTGGCGTGATGGAAGGTGGAGTGGAGGACAATTGTGAGGAGAGAGGAGAAGGAGAAGTAGAAGACGAGGCTGGACGGTGAGAGCCTGCAGTGTGGCTTTGTGTGTTCCGTTGCTCCCACTGGGCTCGGTGATGGCTGCTCATGTGCCTTCTTAAGGCGGTCGTCCCTAGGTGAGTATTGGGCTTACCGCGACTAACGCGTTGACTGCAAAGATTGCAGATGGCAACGCTATTGTCAGCAGCGGACACGTTAAAAAAAGCCCACACTGCGGAGCCATGTGCCGGTGTCCTGGGAGCGCCAGATGTGACCGTACATGGTCGATGACTCGCTCCTGATACATTTGCAGTCTGCTTTGTCCCTGCTGTGCAATGTAAGTCATTGCTGCTTCTCCTCCCTATCTGCTGGTCCATATCTCCCTCTGAACTCCCCTCCTCTTCCTCTCTTGTGGGCACCCACGTGACATCACTAGACACGTCATCATCAACGTCACCTTCCCCACCGCTATAAGTAGAGATCTCGGAGTAGGCAGCAACACCGGGGACCAACCTCCTCCTTGGGCTGATCTGGGTACTGGCGTCAGACTGCTGAGTAGCGCTTGTTGCTACCTCCTCTTCCTGATCCAATACCAAGAGTGGCTGCGCATCAGAAATGTCCTCTTGATATGGATCGGAAAATAATTCCAGTGACTCAAGCGGAAGGTATGTGGTGGTGGTGGTGGTGGTCGTGTTGTTGGTGGTAGTGTCTTTGGGGGTGCACATAGCAGAGAGTGAAGAAGAGGGTGCAGATCGAGAGGATGAGGAGGGTGCAGAAGAGTAAGGCTGAGCGAGCCACTCAACCAAGTCTGGTGCATCCTTTAAAGTAATTGAACGCACCTTCTGCAACTTCCCACTTTGGCTCAAGCCTGTTGCTCCTGCCCTACCCCTACCACCCCTGCGGAAGGGCCTGCCTCTTCCTCTGCATGTCATTTTTTAAATGACCCTGTGACAAAACTCTTAGTCCCTATACCGCTGAAGGACTGCTGCAGTATAGGTGAGCGGTCAGCAGTGGTGCACGTCAACCCTATCTATTGTGGACCTATAGCGGTCCTTACAGAACAGCAGACTGTACCGCACTCAAGCCTATGTACCGTAGCACCCTATACCAAGTTACCAGTCCTTATAAGAACTTTTGTGGACCAAGCAGGTTGTGTATTAGTGTTTAGCAGACTGTACGTCAGTCCCTATACCGCTGAAGGACTGCTGCAGTATAGGGCAGCGGTCAGCAGTGGTGCACGTCAACCCTATCTATTGTGGACCGATAGCGGTCCTTACAGAACAGCAGACTGTACCGCACTCAAGCCTATGTACCGTAGCACCCTATACCAAGTTACCAGTCCTTATAAGAACTTTTGTGGACCAAGCAGGTTGTGTATTAGTGTTTAGCAGACTGTACGTCAGTCCCTATACCGCTGAAGGACTGCTGCAGTATAGGGCAGCGGTCAGCAGTGGTGCACGTCAACCCTATCTATTGTGGACCGATAGCGGTCCTTACAGAACAGCAGACTGTACCGCACTCAAGCCTATGTACCGTAGCACCCTATACCAAGTTACCAGTCCTTATAAGAACTTTTGTGGACCAAGCAGGTTGTGTATTAGTGTTTAGCAGACTGTACGTCAGTCCCTATACCGCTGAAGGACTGCTGCAGTATAGGTGAGCGGTCAGCAGTGGTGCACGTCAACCCTATCTATTGTGGACCGATAGCGGTCCTTACAGAACAGCAGACTGTACCGCACTCAAGCCTATGTACCGTAGCACCCTATACCAAGTTACCAGTCCTTATAAGAACTTTTGTGGAACAAGCAGGTTGTGTGTTAGTGATTAGCAGACTGTACGTCAGTCCCTATACCGCTGAAGGACTGCTGCAGTATAGGTGAGCGGTCAGCAGTGGTGCACGTCAACCCTATCTATTGTGGACCGATAGCGGTCCTTACAGAACAGCAGACTGTACCGCACTCAAGCCTATGTACCGTAGCACCCTATACCAAGTTACCAGTCCTTATAAGAACTTTTGTGGACCAAGCAGGTTGTGTATTAGTGTTTAGCAGACTGTACGTCAGTCCCTATACCGCTGAAGGACTGCTGCAGTATAGGGCAGCGGTCAGCAGTGGTGCACGTCAACCCTATCTATTGTGGACCGATAGCGGTCCTTACAGAACAGCAGACTGTACCGCACTCAAGCCTATGTACCGTAGCACCCTATACCAAGTTACCAGTCCTTATAAGAACTTTTGTGGAACAAGCAGGTTGTGTGTTAGTGATTAGCAGACTGTACGTCAGTCCCTATACCGCTGAAGGACTGCTGCAGTATAGGGCAGCGGTCAGCAGTGGTGCACGTCAACCCTATCTATTGTGGACCGATAGCGGTCCTTACAGAACAGCAGACTGTACCGCACTCAAGCCTATGTACCGTAGCACCCTATACCAAGTTACCAGTCCTTATAAGAACTTTTGTGGAACAAGCAGGTTGTGTGTTAGTGATTAGCAGACTGTACGTCAGTCCCTATACCGCTGAAGGACTGCTGCAGTATAGGTGAGCGGTCAGCAGTGGTGCACGTCAACCCTATCTATTGTGGACCGATAGCGGTCCTTACAGAACAGCAGACTGTACCGCACTCAAGCCTAGGTACCGTAGCACCCTATACCAAGTTACCAGTCCTTATAAGAACTTTTGTGGACCAAGCAGGTTGTGTATTAGTGTTTAGCAGACTGTACGTCAGTCCCTATACCGCTGAAGGACTGCTGCAGTATAGGGCAGCGGTCAGCAGTGGTGCACGTCAACCCTATCTATTGTGGACCGATAGCGGTCCTTACAGAACAGCAGACTGTACCGCACTCAAGCCTATGTACCGTAGCACCCTATACCAAGTTACCAGTCCTTATAAGAACTTTTGTGGACCAAGCAGGTTGTGTATTAGTGTTTAGCAGACTGTACGTCAGTCCCTATACCGCTGAAGGACTGCTGCAGTATAGGTGAGCGGTCAGCAGTGGTGCACGTCAACCCTATCTATTGTGGACCGATAGCGGTCCTTACAGAACAGCAGACTGTACCGCACTCAAGCCTATGTACCGTAGCACCCTATACCAAGTTACCAGTCCTTATAAGAACTTTTGTGGAACAAGCAGGTTGTGTGTTAGTGATTAGCAGACTGTACGTCAGTCCCTATACCGCTGAAGGACTGCTGCAGTATAGGTGAGCGGTCAGCAGTGGTGCACGTCAACCCTATCTATTGTGGACCGATAGCGGTCCTTACAGAACAGCAGACTGTACCGCACTCAAGCCTATGTACCGTAGCACCCTATACCAAGTTACCAGTCCTTATAAGAACTTTTGTGGACCAAGCAGGTTGTGTATTAGTGTTTAGCAGACTGTACGTCAGTCCCTATACCGCTGAAGGACTGCTGCAGTATAGGGCAGCGGTCAGCAGTGGTGCACGTCAACCCTATCTATTGTGGACCGATAGCGGTCCTTACAGAACAGCAGACTGTACCGCACTCAAGCCTATGTACCGTAGCACCCTATACCAAGTTACCAGTCCTTATAAGAACTTTTGTGGAACAAGCAGGTTGTGTGTTAGTGATTAGCAGACTGTACGTCAGTCCCTATACCGCTGAAGGACTGCTGCAGTATAGGTGAGCGGTCAGCAGTGGTGCACGTCAACCCTATCTATTGTGGACCGATAGCGGTCCTTACAGAACAGCAGACTGTACCGCACTCAAGCCTATGTACCGTAGCACCCTATACCAAGTTACCAGTCCTTATAAGAACTTTTGTGGACCAAGCAGGTTGTGTATTAGTGTTTAGCAGACTGTACGTCAGTCCCTATACCG
The DNA here is from genome assembly GCF_037356315.1 of Lithobates pipiens. Classification (NCBI taxonomy): domain Eukaryota; kingdom Metazoa; phylum Chordata; class Amphibia; order Anura; family Ranidae; genus Lithobates; species Lithobates pipiens. The sequence continues at coordinate 178,963,620 of NW_027507785.1, forward strand.
CTGAAGGACTGCTGCAGTATAGGGCAGCGGTCAGCAGTGGTGCACGTCAACCCTATCTATTGTGGACCGATAGCGGTCCTTACAGAACAGCAGACTGTACCGCACTCAAGCCTATGTACCGTAGCACCCTATACCAAGTTACCAGTCCTTATAAGAACTTTTGTGGAACAAGCAGGTTGTGTGTTAGTGATTAGCAGACTGTACGTCAGTCCCTATACCGCTGAAGGACTGCTGCAGTATAGGGCAGCGGTCAGCAGTGGTGCACGTCAACCCTATCTATTGTGGACCGATAGCGGTCCTTACAGAACAGCAGACTGTACCGCACTCAAGCCTATGTACCGTAGCACCCTATACCAAGTTACCAGTCCTTATAAGAACTTTTGTGGAACAAGCAGGTTGTGTGTTAGTGATTAGCAGACTGTACGTCAGTCCCTATACCGCTGAAGGACTGCTGCAGTATAGGTGAGCGGTCAGCAGTGGTGCACGTCAACCCTATCTATTGTGGACCGATAGCGGTCCTTACAGAACAGCAGACTGTACCGCACTCAAGCCTATGTACCGTAGCACCCTATACCAAGTTACCAGTCCTTATAAGAACTTTTGTGGACCAAGCAGGTTGTGTATTAGTGTTTAGCAGACTGTACGTCAGTCCCTATACCGCTGAAGGACTGCTGCAGTATAGGGCAGCGGTCAGCAGTGGTGCACGTCAACCCTATCTATTGTGGACCGATAGCGGTCCTTACAGAACAGCAGACTGTACCGCACTCAAGCCTATGTACCGTAGCACCCTATACCAAGTTACCAGTCCTTATAAGAACTTTTGTGGAACAAGCAGGTTGTGTGTTAGTGATTAGCAGACTGTACGTCAGTCCCTATACCGCTGAAGGACTGCTGCAGTATAGGGCAGCGGTCAGCAGTGGTGCACGTCAACCCTATCTATTGTGGACCGATAGCGGTCCTTACAGAACAGCAGACTGTACCGCACTCAAGCCTATGTACCGTAGCACCCTATACCAAGTTACCAGTCCTTATAAGAACTTTTGTGGAACAAGCAGGTTGTGTGTTAGTGATTAGCAGACTGTACGTCAGTCCCTATACCGCTGAAGGACTGCTGCAGTATAGGTGAGCGGTCAGCAGTGGTGCACGTCAACCCTATCTATTGTGGACCGATAGCGGTCCTTACAGAACAGCAGACTGTACCGCACTCAAGCCTATGTACCGTAGCACCCTATACCAAGTTACCAGTCCTTATAAGAACTTTTGTGGACCAAGCAGGTTGTGTATTAGTGTTTAGCAGACTGTACGTCAGTCCCTATACCGCTGAAGGACTGCTGCAGTATAGGGCAGCGGTCAGCAGTGGTGCACGTCAACCCTATCTATTGTGGACCGATAGCGGTCCTTACAGAACAGCAGACTGTACCGCACTCAAGCCTATGTACCGTAGCACCCTATACCAAGTTACCAGTCCTTATAAGAACTTTTGTGGACCAAGCAGGTTGTGTATTAGTGTTTAGCAGACTGTACGTCAGTCCCTATACCGCTGAAGGACTGCTGCAGTATAGGTGAGCGGTCAGCAGTGGTGCACGTCAACCCTATCTATTGTGGACCGATAGCGGTCCTTACAGAACAGCAGACTGTACCGCACTCAAGCCTATGTACCGTAGCACCCTATACCAAGTTACCAGTCCTTATAAGAACTTTTGTGGAACAAGCAGGTTGTGTGTTAGTGATTAGCAGACTGTACGTCAGTCCCTATACCGCTGAAGGACTGCTGCAGTATAGGTGAGCGGTCAGCAGTGGTGCACGTCAACCCTATCTATTGTGGACCGATAGCGGTCCTTACAGAACAGCAGACTGTACCGCACTCAAGCCTATGTACCGTAGCACCCTATACCAAGTTACCAGTCCTTATAAGAACTTTTGTGGACCAAGCAGGTTGTGTATTAGTGTTTAGCAGACTGTACGTCAGTCCCTATACCGCTGAAGGACTGCTGCAGTATAGGGCAGCGGTCAGCAGTGGTGCACGTCAACCCTATCTATTGTGGACCGATAGCGGTCCTTACAGAACAGCAGACTGTACCGCACTCAAGCCTATGTACCGTAGCACCCTATACCAAGTTACCAGTCCTTATAAGAACTTTTGTGGAACAAGCAGGTTGTGTGTTAGTGATTAGCAGACTGTACGTCAGTCCCTATACCGCTGAAGGACTGCTGCAGTATAGGTGAGCGGTCAGCAGTGGTGCACGTCAACCCTATCTATTGTGGACCGATAGCGGTCCTTACAGAACAGCAGACTGTACCGCACTCAAGCCTATGTACCGTAGCACCCTATACCAAGTTACCAGTCCTTATAAGAACTTTTGTGGACCAAGCAGGTTGTGTATTAGTGTTTAGCAGACTGTACGTCAGTCCCTATACCGCTGAAGGACTGCTGCAGTATAGGGCAGCGGTCAGCAGTGGTGCACGTCAACCCTATCTATTGTGGACCGATAGCGGTCCTTACAGAACAGCAGACTGTACCGCACTCAAGCCTATGTACCGTAGCACCCTATACCAAGTTACCAGTCCTTATAAGAACTTTTGTGGAACAAGCAGGTTGTGTGTTAGTGATTAGCAGACTGTACGTCAGTCCCTATACCGCTGAAGGACTGCTGCAGTATAGGGCAGCGGTCAGCAGTGGTGCACGTCAACCCTATCTATTGTGGACCGATAGCGGTCCTTACAGAACAGCAGACTGTACCGCACTCAAGCCTATGTACCGTAGCACCCTATACCAAGTTACCAGTCCTTATAAGAACTTTTGTGGAACAAGCAGGTTGTGTGTTAGTGATTAGCAGACTGTACGTCAGTCCCTATACCGCTGAAGGACTGCTGCAGTATAGGTGAGCGGTCAGCAGTGGTGCACGTCAACCCTATCTATTGTGGACCGATAGCGGTCCTTACAGAACAGCAGACTGTACCGCACTCAAGCCTATGTACCGTAGCACCCTATACCAAGTTACCAGTCCTTATAAGAACTTTTGTGGACCAAGCAGGTTGTGTATTAGTGTTTAGCAGACTGTACGTCAGTCCCTATACCGCTGAAGGACTGCTGCAGTATAGGGCAGCGGTCAGCAGTGGTGCACGTCAACCCTATCTATTGTGGACCGATAGCGGTCCTTACAGAACAGCAGACTGTACCGCACTCAAGCCTATGTACCGTAGCACCCTATACCAAGTTACCAGTCCTTATAAGAACTTTTGTGGAACAAGCAGGTTGTGTGTTAGTGATTAGCAGACTGTACGTCAGTCCCTATACCGCTGAAGGACTGCTGCAGTATAGGGCAGCGGTCAGCAGTGGTGCACGTCAACCCTATCTATTGTGGACCGATAGCGGTCCTTACAGAACAGCAGACTGTACCGCACTCAAGCCTATGTACCGTAGCACCCTATACCAAGTTACCAGTCCTTATAAGAACTTTTGTGGAACAAGTGAGTTGTGAATGTTTAGCAGACTGCAGCAGAAGGGCAGCAGTCAAGTATAATATCCTTTCTATATTTGGAAGAAAGAATATTATACATGTACAAGCCTATTACTGTACCACTGATACCAGTCCTGAAAAGAACCTTTGTGGAACTAATAATAACAGCAAGTCTTTAAAATTACCCTCACTGCCTGACAACACTGCTTCCTTCCTGTCCCTATACAAATTGGCAAAAAAAGAGAACGATTAGTGGTTACTGGAACAGCTCTTTTGTGGACCTTGATAGTAACAGCTAATGATGATGATGATGATGATGATGATGAAAGACTAATCTGGCTGTCCCTGTAGCATACACCGTCCTTTCCCTTTCTCTAAACTAACAAAAGACACTCAGGCTGCTGCAAGAATCAGCAGCACAGCAAACCTATCAACACCTAACACCTATACCAGTCCTGAAAAGAACTTTTGTGTACCAAATAGCTAGTGGTTTATCTCTCCCTACTCCACACAGGAACCTGTCCCTATCTTAACAGAAGAAAGAATGTAAAATGGCCACCGGATCGGGTGTATTTATAGGTTAGGGGGAATGTACAAGTGTCCATGTGCTGTCATGTCTCAATTGGCTGTCCTGTATCACATGATAAACGTGTCACCAAAGGTTAAAGTTCTTGTATACATTAAACACGTAAGTCCGCCGCGGCGAACGACGGAAAAAGGCGTTCGAACGTGCGGACCGCGAATGTCGGAAATTCGCCGCGAAACGACCGCCGGGCGAACCGTTCGGCCATCACTACGTTGGAGTACTGGGCATAAAAATCCAAGGGTGTACCGTCCTGTCCAGGGGCCTTAGCCGAAGCCAGAGATGATATCGCCAATGCGACCTCATCGCTGGTTAGGGGGGCATCAAGATCCGCAACATGTGTCGGGGACAGTCTAGGAAGAGATATTCCCTCCAGATAAGTCCTGGTCTCTATTCTCGGAGTAGTCACCTGGGAGGTATAGGTCGCCATGTAGAACTCCCGAAACCTCTCCGCCACCGCCGGCGGATCAGACACCTTTACTCCCCGGTGATTGGTCACAGAGACCACCACCGGAGGTCTGGAGTCCTGATGCGCCAAATAGGCCAGAAGCCTCCCTGCACGCTCTCCCTGCTCGAATACCCGTTGCCTAGTAAAAAAGAGCTTCCGCTTGGCTTGTTCGTATTGTAAATGTTCTAACGCTCGAGTGTGATGCCTAAGCAACTGTGCCTTGGCCTGGGTGGGGTTAGCGCTGAAGTCGGCTGTAACCGCATCCAGCGCCTCTGCAATTTGCGCCAGCTGGGTCAGGGATGCTTTCTTCAACCGGCCTATCCGCCGCGAATAAGTGGAGCGAACATGTAACTTAAAGGCCTCCCAAACGTGATCCGTCCGGGCCGTGTCCCGGTTAGTGTCAAAGTAGAACCGCCATTCCTCCTCTATGTCTTCGCATTCGCTCAGTGTCGACAGCCAAAAGGGGTGTACCAGTGTCATTTATACAATAATGAGAGCATTTTTATAGCACTGATCACTGTATAAATTTCACTGGTTCCAAAAATGTGTGAAAATTGTCCGATTTGTCTGCCACATCGCCCTTACTAGTTAAAAAAATAATAATAATAAAAATGGCACATATCTATCCCCAAACTTGTAGACGCTATAACTTTTGCGCAAACCAATCAATATACGCTTATTGCAATTTTTGTTTACCAAAAATATGTAGAAGAATACATATCGGCCTAAACTGAGGAAAAAAATTAGGTTTTTAGAAAAAAAAAATTGGATATTTATTATAGTAAAATGTAAAAGATTTTGGGGCGGTGCAGGAGCGCTGTATACACTGCTCCTAAACCACCCCTGCCATTGAAATCAATGGGCAGTGCCTGCAAACCCCTTGTTAACCTCTTTTCTGGGGTTTAAAGCGCCCTGCTCCCACCCGCACAGTGTCGGCATAGCTCTCAACTGTCCCTGATTTGGAGCAATGTCCCTCTGTCCCTGCTCATTTGTCCTTCATTTTGGTCTGATCTATGTAGTTGTATATAAAATGCACTTCAAAAATTGTTTCCTAGTGCTAAACCTTTCATCCAATTTCTAAATTGCTGCATTTGTAAATTTTAAATCTAATATAAAGGAATATTAATGGTAAAAAAAAAAAAAAAAAGGCTTGCGGATTGAATGAACTTTTTTGTTGGTAAATCCTTCTTTAAGGTGGTTTGACAGGGGAATTTCCTATGCCTACATAAGTTTGGTGGTAGGTGTCCCTCATTCCCATCTCAAAATGTTGGGAGGTATGGTGCTGGTAAAATGCGGCGCTTTACCGCAAGCGCAGGGTGGTGTTCAGTGTGAAAGGGGTCTTGCACCATACCTCCTAACGTTTTGAGCTAGGAATGAGGAACACCTATCAGCAAAAGTATGCAGGCATAGGACACACTCCTTGCCACGCCCCCTTAAAGGAGAATTGTACAAAAAAACAAGATTGGTTACACACCCACAAGTGCTTTTCTTTACCACTACTATTCCTTTATATTGGCTAGGGGTGAGCTTGGGCGTGCTCGCACACTCCACATGCAGAGCCCGCCAGGAAGTCGGCACGACGCTGCACTAATCACAGGCAATGAGACGTTTCCTGATCTCTGCAGCCGCACATCGGGAAATGTCTCACTACCTGTGATTAGTGCAGCACCGTGCCGACTTCCTGGCGGGCTCTGCACATGGAGTGTGCGAACATGCCCAAGCTCATCCTTAAAGAAGAGTTCCCCTTAAAAAATAAAATACTGCAGCTGCTGACTTTTAATAATCGGACACTTACCTGTCCCAGGGTCCAGCGATGCGAGGGAACGAAGCCTGCTCGTTCCCCCCTCTGCTCAGCAGCGCTGGCATTCTAACTGCCACAGCCGGGCACCCACTGCACATGCGGCACCGCGATTGGCCACGCAGGCATCTGGGACCCGTCGCGTGTCCCAGATGACTGACAGGAGGGAGGTGGCAGAGCTGAGCCCTTCCTGCGCCAAGGGGAAGTGACGTCAGGAGCCCAGGCACTGAAGGAGGCAGACAACGAGGGACCCCCTAGCAACAGCCATTTAGAGGTAATTTTAATTTTTTTTCCAAATTTTTTTTAAAACATTTTTTTGGGGGAATTTTGATGCATTTTTTTTTTTTTTCTGTGCAACACCACTTTAATACTGGCATTTTAAATTTACAAATGCAGCAATTTAGAAATCAGATGAAAGGTTTAGTGCTGGAAAAACACTTTTTGATAGATAAATAGTGCATTTTATATACAATGATATAGATCAGACTAAAATGAGGGGCAAATGAGGGACATTGCTCCAAATCAGGGAGAGTTGGGAGATAAACTTACACATTCAGTTTGTGATGGGATTTCAACAGCAGTTCGGCCAGCCCCTGTGTCACCATGACGCAGTCACACACGAGACCCGTCATGACAAACACGGACACGCCTCCAATCTTTCTCCGCCTTCGGAACTCACACACTGGAGCGAGCTGGCGGCTAAATAGGAATAGGAACCCGGCTCCGCCATATTTCCAGCGGCCAAGACACTTCAAACTCCAACATTCGGCTTCTAGAAAATGACAGAGTTGTGGAGACAACAAAGGCTCCATTAGTTGATTGGCTTCTTCCGGCTGCTCTCCTATCACTGCCTCTCATTATTGGGCGAGCCAGTGACGCCAATCGTTGCTGGGTAGCTGTGGTGTTAGTCAGTCAGCGAGGTCGTTGGCGCCATTATTTCCTGACTCCTAGGCCGCCTGACCATGAAGTGGTGTGCTCAGGGCTCGCTTGTCGCCTAGCATCAGCTGAAAGCGGACAAGGTCGGTGGAGAGGAGTATGGGGGAGGGAGTATGAAGAGTAAGGGGGTGACTGGGTGAGGGGCTATAGCGGCTGCCTTGTGGTGGGCTTTCCTCTCAGGTCTCCATGTGTTCTTCCAGCCAGCGGGGAGCCGTGTCTGGTAGGCTGTGAGCACTTGGCTCTGTATTAGTACTGTAGGTGTGAATGGCGGAGCGTTGTGTGGCCGCACAGAGAGTTGTGGCGTACTTCCTCCATGAGGGGATGGCAGTATGAGGCGCCACATTCCCCACACGTGACCAGGAGGCTGTGCAGAACATGGTATGGATTTAGTGACGTTTTGTCACATATGACGACCCAGCGCGTTTGGGTACCTGCTGGACTGCACATGTGTGACGCTGCCATATGCATTCCAATACTGGCGATCTGCGCTTGCGCAGAATTTTGTGCCCACACCCCTGAGTCCAGGTTCCAGCCCCACCATCCAAGTGGACATAGAGTTAAATTATAATTATGCCAAGTGTAGCAAAGTGGACTTACAATAGTGTTGGAATGCATATGGCGGTGTCAGACATGCGCACTCCAGCGGGTAGCAAAATGTGATGGGTAGCTTAATGTGACGTGACAATGGCACCTGATGGCTGGTTGTTCTGTGCTCAGTACATGTTTTATTAGAAGTGTGGATGTATCTGGAAGCACTAGGGTGGTCGGTATGAATCCTAAGGCACTACCTGTATGGAGTTTGCATGTTCTCCCTTATGCCTGTGCAGGTTTCTTCCGACACGCCAAAGTCATGCTGGTGGGTTAAACCTCAAAGCAAACATTTTATTATGCTCTGTATCTGGTATGCAATCAACCGCAGATGGTAGAAAAAAGATGGCGGCACTTCCAGAGGATAAAAACCGCTTTTTATTGTGCAAAAATAGAAATGAGACATGCACCCAAGCCACAGAGGGCCAGCAGACGTGTTTCACACTCCTGTGCTTAATCCTTGCAGATAGCTGGTCACCAATATGTATGTGATCCAACTTTCCTCGGTAGGGGGCATGCGTGCTGCCATTCGTTTCAGCATATGCTAATCAGCAGGTCCTGGCCAATGATTTATGGCCAGAACCCACTGAGTGAATAACAAAAGACACGGGGCTCCCTACAGACAGCGGCGATGTGAGTTCTCCCCCCCCCCCCCCCCCCCCCGCAAAGCAGAGTAAAAACAGAATACACATGGTTAGACCCACAGTTAACCCTTTGATCGCCCCTAGATGTTAACCCCCTTCCCAGCCAGTGTCGTTAGTACAGTGAAAACGTATAGCAGCAGTCTTCAAACTATGGCCCTCCTGTTGAGTAACTACAATTCCCATCATGCCTAGTCATGTCTGTGAATGTCAGTTTTACAATGCCTCACTGGACGTGTCGTTCCACAGCAGCTGGAGGGCCATAGTTTGAAGATCCCTGGGAATGAAATCGTGCAAGTTCAGCTGAACTCACAATTTCTTTCCCACATGTCAGTCCCGACTTCGGGTGAGATTTCAGAGACATCTGTGCAGGTTTCTGCACAGATGTCTATTGAAATGGCACCCTGAAGTGGCTAACAGTAGTACAGAAGCTACTTTTGGAAATCGGTGATGTGTCGCACTGATTCGGGTGGTGCCATTGCTGCTAATAGCTGCCAATTTGGCATGCAATTTGACATGTCAAATCGCTGCAATGTGAACCAGGGCTAAGTGTCATTGGTAATGTCAGTCCATCACCACTATAAGTTGGCGATCACCGCAATTGCTAGTAAAAAATTCTAGTATCCTTTACCATAGCTTGTATGTAGATACTATAACTTTCACGCAAGCCAATCAATATACACTTATTGGGATTTTTTTTCTTTTTAACAAAGATGTAGCAGAATACGTATTGGTCCAAATTTACAATATTTTTTTTTTTCATATTTTTCAGTCTTTGTTTATATAATAATAGAAAATGGTTATCAAATACCGTGCTTTGTGCACTGGTGCGCAGTTACAAAAAGGGGCCATCCCCAAACTATTCCCACAAAGCATGAAATTGTCCAAAATGTCTTGGTATGCTGATGCCTTAAAGAGGAACTAAACCCTGATGGGTTTACTTCCTCTTTCATTCCCTGCAAAGGCAAAGAATAATGCAGGGCTCGACAAACCCCAGGCGCCAGGTCGCCAATGCGACCAGAAATCGCGACCTGGCGCCTAAGCTGTCACCAGCCGACTCACTATCGATGCCCCAGACATGCAGCAGCATTAACACTGACTGCCGTCGTCCTCCCTCCTCCACACTCAGCAGCACCGCGCTGTGTGTGAAACTGACACGCAATGGAGAGAGGAGGATCTGTCAGCCTGATGTCGGGGTGGGCGGGACCCGGCAAGCTATCAAACACCAGCCAATGGGATCTGGGCGGGTGTATGTGGCCCGTCCCTTTTCTTAAGCAGCCAAATCGTTGGCTGGTGTTTGATAGCTGCTGGGTCCCGCCCACCCCGGCCGGGTCCCGCCCACCCCGACATCAGGCTGAAATCTGACATATCCACCTCTCTGTTACTTGTCAGTTTCACAGTGCCACCGCCAATCAGTGCCATCTGCCAGTGACAACTAGTGCCATCGCCAAACCAGGGCCACCTGCCATCGCCAAACCAGGGCCACCTGCCATCGCCAAACCAGGGCCACCTGCCATCGCCAAACCAGGGCCACCTGCCATCGCCAAACCAGGGCCACCTGCCATCGCCAAACCAGGGCCACCTGCCATCGCCAAACCAGGGCCACCTGCCATCGCCAAACCAGGGCCACCTGCCAGTTCCAAACCAGGGCCACCTGTCGGTGCCATCTGGCAGTTCCATGTGCCTTCCAGTGGCAACCAGTGCCACCTGCCAGTTCCATCTGTTGCCAGCCTTACTCTTTCTGGTCAGCCCATACCCCTGATGTAACAGCGTTTCAATGGAGTTATTGACTGGGTGCTCCATTGTGAGTTAGGGATAGGGGGTGAAAATGAGTGACCTTACCCCGGGAGCTGAAAAAAAAACTGGCTCCTAAATTCAAAGCAAATTTGTCAACCCCTGGCATAATGGACTACTATGCATCGCATGCGCCGTAGACAGCGGTGCCTGTCTTCGGGCAAATATCTCCTAAACCGTATAGGTTTAGGAGATATTTCTTGGACCTACAGGTAAGCCTTAATCTAGGCTGGCTTCCCGCTCAATGTAAAAACAAAAACCTGTGTGGGGTCCATACCAGTCCCTTGGGTCTAGCATGGATTCGGAGGAGACCCCTACACAAAAAAAAAAAAAAAAGCGTGAGGTTTCCCCAAAAACCATACAAGACTCTTATTTGAGCATGCAGGTCAGGAAAGGGAGGGGGCGAGCGCCCCCCGAACCACACCAGGCCGCATGCCCTCAACATGGGGTATCTGTGCCCCCAACCTCAAGGGCCCCCAGATTCCAGCCCCCCCATATGAATGAGTATGGGGTACATTGTATCCCTACCCATTCACTAAAAAAGTAGTGTTAAATACAGTAGACAGTTTTTGACAAGTCTTCTATTAAAAATTTTCTCTGCTTCTTCCTTTGGTATTCCTCCATCTTCTCCCGCATCTTCATCCTCCGATCTTCTTCTTCCGCTCTTCTTCTGTCTTCACCGCCTGGGGCATGATGGGTCCATGGCCTCCAGATGATGAAAACGAATTGCCACGCCCCCAACGTTATTTAAGAAATGCAGGACATCGGCGCAGACAGATCAGCGTGACGCAGCATCGTCGTTGGCTGTAGCAGCGGAAGAACACCCGACAAAGAAGACAGAAGAAGCAGTAGGAGAAGATGACCAGAGGATGAAGATGCAGGAGAAGATGGAGGAAGAAGGGGAGAAGATTTTTTTTAAATAAAAGACTTGTCAAAAACTGTCTACTGTATTTTTTTAACACTACACTTATTGTGAATGGGCAGGGTAGATTCTGATAAGCAACCACCGGGCAAGGGTTGTCGAGGAAAGGACCTTGTATCCATCAACATGGGGGCAAGGTGCTTTGGGGTGGGGGGGGGCACAGAGCCCCACCTGCCCCAAGGCACCCCCGTATTGCAATCATGCGGCCTGGTATGGTTCAGGAGGGAGGGGGGCGCTCGCTCGTCCGTCCCTTCCCCTCCCTTTCCTGACCTGCTGGGCTGCATGTTCAGATTTTCGGGACCCCCCACCCCATTTTTTTTTTTTTTTTAAAGAAAAATTTGGTGTGTGGTGATCCCCTCCGAATCTGTGCTAGACCCCTCAATCCCCTTTTTCTTTTTTTTTTTCTCTCTCCAGTGATGTCCACAAATTTCTAAGCTGTCTGGGACACTCCTCCTGTTTGGCTGAGACACAGCAGCGGTGCCATTGGCTCCCGTGTCTGTCTGTCAGTCAGCCAATCGGGGGGGGGTGGGGTCAGGTTGGGGCTCCATGTCTGAATGGATACACGGAGCTCTGACTCGGCTCGGGTGCCCCCATATAAAACTGCTGGCTGTGGGGGCACTCGATGGGAGGGAGGGGCTAGGAGCAGCAAAGAGGAACCTGAGAAGGAGGATCCAGGCTGTTCTGTGCAAAACCAACTCCACAGAGGAGGTTAGTTAATAAAAAAAAATCAAAAAAAAACAGTCTTTTTACAATCACTTCAATATGGAACACTATGGACTACGACTGGGATGCCATTAAAGTTCACGTGCATGTAAAGGCAGGTGTCCCTATACTTCTGGTAATATAGTTTCACAGGTTAATAGTTGAATCATTCGAACCATGTATAGTCAGCCTAGTTTTATGCTGCTAAATTATAGGCAGTGAGGCCTCCATTTCTCTTCTCCTCCGGGGGCAGTGGTCTTTCACATGTATAAGCTCTGCCCATGGGATGCACTGGTGCCTTTTTGATGCATTTTGCTGCATTCCAGTGCAATTATTTGCAAAACACCCAGCATGTTCTAAATTTGACTGTACTGGAATGTGGCGCAGTAATGTGAACTTTGCCATTTGAAATCCATGTCACTTTCTGTGTTTATTTTTTGGCATAAAAAATAAATACATTTTTTTTTTTACTGGGCTACATATGTTACATGTATAGTCGGGTTTAAAAAAAAAAGACACCAATCCGTTCTAGTTTGTAGTATTATTATTATTATTATTATTATTATTATTATTATTATTATTATTATTATTTTTTTTTTTTTTTTTTTCTTTTTTAAATTGGTCAATCGCATATACACCATCCTATACCCACAGTTGATCCAGAGTAAGGTTAAAAACCCCAGCAAAGCATTTATCCAATTTGCTACAGCAGGGGAAAGATTTCTTCCTGATCCCCATGAGGCAATCTGATATTCCCTGGATCAATTGTGACAACATGTAAATGTTCGTACCCAGTTATATTCTGTATGAATCAGTCTTTAGTGTATCTAAATCTGCTATTATGTTTAAAAAGCCGCCCCGGATTAGACAAAGCTACTGTCTGCCATGCCCCCTGTGTTTAATCACCCAGAGTTGTGTCTAGGGGTGCAACGGATCGTCACCAATCCGTGATCCGAATGGGTCACCCCGCTTGGATCAGCACACTCCGCGATCCGCGGTCTCGGCCTTAGGAAAGGCCGCGCCTTCGGCCATCTTTCTACACCCAGGCCGTTAACAATGTGATTGCACCGTCAAATGACAGAGCGATCACTTGTAAACAAACTGGCGTCATGACGCTGGTTCTTCTCCCCTCTCTGTACTGATCTGTACAGTGGAGGGGAGAGATTGGATGGAAGCAGCGCTGTGGGCTGCATCTGTAGTGCCCACAGCGCTGGTCTGTTACAGCCGTCCCTCCATACTCTGCCGTACCCTGCCATGATCAGCCAATATTACAGTGGGGGATATTGTGGATATTACAGTGGGGACTATATGGTGGTGGAATTTTCACATGTTTTTGCAAATTCAATTATTTGATCCGAAAAATGATGCGATCTGTGACTGATCCGAGGAACGATTCGATCCGTTGCACCCCTAGTTGTGTCCCACTAATACAGGAGGTGTGTTACTGGCTTCCAGGTGAAAAAAAAAAGCCAAAAGATGCAGCTCCACATCTGATTGGTAAGCTGCAATATAATACATTTTTGGCTTTGGGTCTAAACTGCTGTAATTCGTTTTTAGTTAAATTGGGCCCCAGTATGTGTATGTATGACTGTGATTTAGGGAGCTTAGATTGTAAGCTTCTTGAGATTTGGATACTGATCTTAATGTACAATATACAGTAGATATAAAGTCTACACACCCTTGTTAAAATGTCAGATTTCTGTGATGTAAAAAACTGACACAGAAAAATCATTTCAGAACTTTTTCCACGTTTAATGTGACCTAATAATGTGGTTGCATAAGTGTGCACACCCTCTTATAACTGGGGATGTAGCTGTGTTCAGAATTAAGTAATCGCATTCAAACTCTTGTTACATCGGAGTCAGTACACACCTGCCATCATTTAAAGTACCTCTAAATAACCCCAAATAAAGTTTAGCTGTTCTAGTAGGTCTTTTCTAACATTTTCTTAGTCGCATCCTACAGAAAAAGCCATGGTCTGCAGAGAGCTTCCAAAGCATCAGAGAGATCTCATTGTTAAAAAGGTAGCAGAGGGGTATAAAAACATTCCAAGTCATGTAGATATACCATGGAACACAGTGGAGAAAATAAGGCACAACAGTGACATTACCAAGAACCTCCAACATTTATGCAAAGACGAGAAGAAAACTGATCTGGGAGGCTGCCAAGAAGCCTACAGCAACATTAACCGCTTGCCGACCGCCTCACGCGGATATACATCGGCAGGTGGGGTCGTACAGGCAAACTAATATACCTGTATGTTGCCCTTTAAGAGGAGTCCTGCGGGCACCCGCGGCAAGCTCTGTGAGTCGGATCACGGGTCCTGTGGACTCGATCGTCTCGTGGAGAGGAAGAACGGGGAGATGCTAATGTAAACAAGCATCTCCCTGTTCTGCCTAGTGACAGTGTCACTGATCTGTGATCAGGAGCAGAGATCAGTGACGTGTTACACGTAGCCACGCCCCCCTAATCAGAAACAGTCTGCAGGACACTTATCCCCTACCCTGCCCCCTAGTGGTTAACCCCCTTCACTGCCAGTGTCATTTAGACAGGAAATGGTGCATTTGTATAGCACTGATTGCTGTATAAATGGCAATGGCCCCAAAAATGTCTGATGTGTCCGTCATAATGTTGCAGTCATGATAAAAATCGATGATCGCCACCATTACTAGTTAAGAAAATAATAATAAAAATGCCGTAAAACTATCCCTTATTTTGTCATTTCTTTTTTTAACTAAAAATATGTCGAATACGTATCTGCCTAAACTGAGGAAAAACAAAAAAAAAAATTTTTATATATTTTTGGGGGATATTTATTATAGCAAAATTTAAAAAATATATGTTTATAGCGCTAAAAAATATAAACTGCAGGGATGATCCAAATACCACCAAAAATCTCTATTTGTGGGGGGAAAAAAAGGACGCAAATTTTTGTTTGGGAGCCACGTCACGCGACCGCGCAATTGTCAGTTGAAGCAAAGCAGTGCCGAATTACAAAAAGTGCTCTGTTCAGGAAGGGGGTAAGTTCTTCCAGGGCTGAATTGGTTAAAGGAGATGCTGAAATATCTGGAAAGTACTGGTGGTATATTTGACCACAATCTCCTATATTCTTCACATATGGGTTAGAGTGGCGAGACGGAAGCCTTTTCTTATGAAAAAAAATATCCAAATCTGGCTAAATTCTTTTCAAAAACCGTATCTGACGTCACCCAAAAGCATGTGGGGAAAATGTGTTATGGTCTGAAGAAACCAAGGTTCAACTTTTTTGGCTGTAATTACAAAAGATAGGTTTGGTGCAAAAACAACACTGCACATCACAAAAAGAACACCATACCCACCATGAAGTATGGGGGTGGCAGTATCATGCTTTGGGGCTGTGTTTTTTTATTTTTTTCAGCTGAAACAGGGGCCTTAGTGAAGGTAGAGGGAATTATGAACAGTTCTGAATACCAGTCAATATTGGCGCATAACTTTTAGGCTTCTGCTAAAATATGAAGAGTAACTTAATCTTTCTGCATGACAACGACCCAAAGTATACATCCAGATCAACAAAGGAATGGCTTCACCAGAAGAATATTAACATTTTGGAATGGCCCAGGGTGGATTTAATTTCAATCAAGTTGATTTAAATCGCTAGTAAAAAGGCTTGATTTAAATTCACTTGATTTAAAGCATAATTTTTAAAGCGCAACTGTTCCCTCTGTTCTGCAATGGCTCCTCCTCTGACCCACTGTTGACTCAGACAGTCCCATTCACTATAATGGGATGGCTGGTGATGCGGCGGTGACACAAGATGAGGGATGTGGCGGCAACAGGTTAGTGGATGCCTGCTAACAGGCACTGCAATGATGGATCTGAAATGACAATGCTCTTTAAGTGTAAGGACTTATTCTTGCTGGTAGTTAGAATCTTTAATATTTGCAAACAAAAGGAAGGTTTCCTATTTAGAATAATAAGCTGCCAGGCTAGTAAAACAGCAATAATCCAAACCGATTCAATCATACGGTTGTAGTGTACTTAAATTGGCAAAACAATGGGCTAAAGGAATATTCCTGAACTTTGGGATTTTTATAGTTGCTGTGAAATTGTGTGAATGCATCAATGCAGTGCATGTTCTCTCAGCCGGCAGAGCTTGGATTCATTGAATGAGTTTACCAAAAAATATTGCAGACTATACAGCCTCATGCTACATAACTAAGCTCCATTTCATGCAGAATAAACTAAATAATGTATCTTAAATAGAAAACTATCTTTAGCTATGTACTCTGGGGCACACACATGATCGGGCTACTGCTGTCCATGCCACAGTGTGCCGTGGCCAGCAGCCACCCCGTACTGCTCGGGTGATGGGTCTGTGCTGGAATGCATCCAGCGATCCCGATGGGAAGGGTAAGTGCGGCTCTTCCTGCAGGATAGAGCAGCTGAGCTTTCTCTGGGAGGTCGACTGGGGGGGTCTCACTTTTCCTTTCCTCTCTCCCTATCCCTCATTACCTCCTCCTCCCCCCATCTGGGGCCGCTGTGTGACTGGGCATGAGGTGCGGTGTATGTGCCTAGCCGGGGTGGGGGGCTGCACTGGCTGTTAGGGTCCTTTTTTTTTTTTTTTTTTTTTTTTCTTCACTGTGAGGTGCTTGGGCTATTTTACATGTCGAGAGGCCGCCACGCCCATTTTCCTGTAGTCTTATGCAGTGTCTGTGCCATCAGCCATTTTCTAGAAGGTTCGGTGGCCATTTTCTTGGTGATATATTTTATTTTTTATTTTTTTTTTGTTTGGATGGCTGGGCGGCCAATTTCTTGTAGCCTCAGCACAGTTTAACTCTAGTGCGGTGGTCTGTGTACCTCAGAAAAGCGTGGTTTTTACTCTGGGCACTTTGTGATTGACACAGGGCAGAGCAGTCAGCGGCAGCACAGCGCAGCACTTGGTCAGGGTGAGTACTGCAGGGGGGCTCCTCAGTCTGCGAGCAGCTTGGAGGGTGAGATTTGTGTACCTTGCCTTAAGTCCCTAAGTTGTGGCAGGCGAGTAAGGGTCAGCATGGTGTCAGTAGCTGGCTCTTCTTCCCTAGACATCCCTGCTATTGCAACTGACTCACCCGCTAAAAATGCGGTGCCTATGGACGCTTTGTGTCAGCGGTCTTGTAGACCTTTGGTGGAGGCGGTGTGCGGGCGCAAAAGGGGGTAAAAACCGCGGTGACTGGTGGCCCCTGTTCTGACGTGTCAGAGGATGCGGACCAGGACCGTTCGGACAGTGAGAATGACTGTCCGGGTTAGCGCAGGAAAAAGCGCTAGTGGGAGCACTTATTACTGCGATGCGGGATACCCTGAATATACAGGATGCAGCAGGAACTTCTCCTGAGGTGGCGGTCCATTTTGGGTCCCGCAAACCGGCCCGCATGCCTAAGGTGTTTCTGTATTTTTGACTTATTTTGGTAAGTTCATCTACAAGAAATGGGGAGGCCCGCAGCAGGCCTTTTCAGTCCCAAGAAAAATGGCAGTGTGTTACCCCTTTGAGGAGAGCCTCCTGGTATCCAGGTTAAATAAAGTAACCACGATTCCGGTAGAAGAGACTCCTGCCTTCAAGGACCCTGCCGACAGGATGGACGAGGCAGTGGCCCGGTCCATGTTTACTTCTAGAACTGAACACTTATATGTTTTCACCATTACAGAACCAGGGTCCATGTAGGGGCTTTTCAAAGAGCCCCGAGAGGGAATGGGAGGGGAGCACCCATTATCCTGCCCAATCCAGGAGGCTGACAAGGTGTAACCCCACAACATATTGCTCAGGAATGGGGCAAATAAGAAAAATGTAAAACCTCAATAGGTGCAGGGATATACAACCTAAGTGGTACCCCTCTTAATGAGGAGGAGATCCGGGTACTAGATAGGGGCTTGAAATATGCATCTACTCGCAATTTAAATACATTTCAGACCTATGTGAATCTGCAGAAATATATTTGCAGTTTGAACACTAAAAAGTATATTTTTCTCCAATCATCTTCCAGGACGGTGTAGTGTCACATTTTGCTGCCTATCACAGGATGCTGCGGAAGTGACGTTGTTGCGTACTGCGCATGCACGATGCGTTCCAAACACTCGCGCCATGCGTTCCAACATGGTTTCGCCAATACAGTTCAGCGAAACCATCACATAATGTTACGGAAGTGATGTTACACACAACACAAACACTGGGCCGTTCGTTACAACACTAATACTTCCCTTGTTACCTAGTAGGTTTTGCATTGCTGGGACTTGTAGTGCCTATCCTGAGCTACATGCTTCAATGTTCAGTGTCCTCATCCTTATCCCCGTGCTTCAATGTTCAGTGTCCTCATCCTTATCCCCGTGCTTCAATGTTCAGTGTCCTCATCCTTATCCCCGTGCTTCAATGTTCAGTGTCCTCATCCTTATCCCCGTGCGTCAATGTTCAGTGTCCTCATCCTTATCCCCATGCTTCGATGTTCAGTGTCCTCATCGAAGCAGGGGGATAAGGATGAGGACACTGAACATTGAAGCTCGCGGATAGGGATGAGGACACTGAACATTGAAGCACGGGGATAAGGATGGACACTGAACATTGAAGCTCGGGGATAAGGATGAGGACACTGAACATTGAAGCATGTAGCGCAGGATAGGCACTACAAGTCCCAGCAATGCAAAACCTACTAGGTAACAAGGGAAGTATTAGTGTTGTAACGAACGGCCCAGTGTTTGTGTTGTGTGTAACATCACTTCCGTAACATTATGTGATGGTTTCGCTGAACTGTATTGCCGAAACTATGTTGGCACGCACGGCGCGAGTGTTTGGAACGCATCGCGCTTGCGCAGTACGCAACAACGTCACTTCCGCAGCATCCTGTGATAGGCAGCAAAATGTGACACTACAACGGCACACCTGAAAGATGACTGGTCCACCTGACAGGAAACGCAATCAACAACAAGTTTAAAAGTTCCCACCCCTCCCTCAGTTCTTGATTGTGTTTCCCACAGGATGGCAGCGAAACCAAGTTTCTCCTTTTTTTGTTTTTTTTTCTGAGGGGTCTGGGACCCCGTTTTTCTCTAAACAGGATTATTTTTCCTGGGACTCAGACAGACAGGGTCTGTGATGGTCTCGTGTAACCCCCAGGGACACCTGGGGGGGATATGGTAATCCTCACTCAAGGTCTTTCCTCAGGAAAGCCTTGTTTTCAGCTGCAGGGAACAGGGGAGTTGTCATAATCGTGCTGCTCCCCATTTGTGTTTGTGCCTTACCTAGAACTGGGTTCGTTGGTGGAGGCGGTGAGCTGCATCTTTCCAAGCAGTGCTGAAGGCGGATGGCGTGCGTTCCAGCACTACTGCGCATGTCCGGAAGTTCGTCGAAAGACGCGTCACTTCCGGGCATCGAGTTTCCGGATAGAGGAGATCTCGCTGGGTCTGGACGCCGGCGTGCGTTCCAGCATTACTGCGCAAGACCGGAAGTCCGGCGGGAGGGCCCGAGGTCATTTCCGGACGACGGACCTCCAAAAAATGGCGCCAATCAGCGGTCCTTTAAACGGCAGAGGGTGCAGTGGAAAGCACCCAGGCAGCATTTCTGGTGAAGCGCTTCATGCATTGCAGCATCTCCAAAACAAACAAGGGGAACGCTCAAGCCAGCACCTGATCCAGCGATCCTGCAGGGCAGCTAAATCGCTATGGAAGTGGAAGGTCCGTCTGAGCAAACGGCCATTGAGGTCGCCACAGGGGGTGAGTGATCCAGCTGTGTTTTGTAGGGGCAGGGTACTCTGAGGCAGACCCCCCTTGCCCCTTTAGGACATGAGTAGCTAATTGTTTATTTTCTACTGTTTCCAGGGACTGAAGGCTCTACCCAGGGGTCAGCCTGTAGGTCTAAAGGAAAGGCTACTTCGAAGTCTAGGCGTTATGGTTATTGTAATTCTAAATTAGCACAAGACCACAGCAAGCCTTTCTGCGATAGATGTATCTTTAAGCTCGCAGGCAAGGAGACCGCCCAGGTTGTGAAAGAAGGTAGGGCCTTACAGTCAGAGATGTTAGCCACCCTCCAGTCTTTCCAAACTACTCTATTGAAGAGTCAGGATGAGGGTCCTTCTGGGAGAGAGACCCCTCATTCACAGGAAAACATTTCCACATCTTATACGGAAAGTTCCCAGGGCCAGGTCTCCCTGTTGTCTGAGGTGGAGGAAGGTCAGGTCCCAGATTTTAGTACTGGGGAGGAGGATTCAGACCAGGATAGCCAGGGGGAGGCTAAGCCTAGGGGACTTTTGTTCTCGACTGTGGACATGGTAGGCCTATTAAAGGCCATTTACACCTCAGAAGATATCCAGGTCCCCTCTGCACAGGATAGGGTGTATAGGGGCCTAGGAAGGTTACAGGCCAGAACCTTTCCCATCCACCAGTCTCTGAAGGATATAGTCCTCAAAGAATGGAAGGAACCTGAACGTAGGCTCCTCAAACTGAAAGCTTGGAAGAGAAGGTGTCCCTTTTAAGGATGAGGAGGAGGAGACATTTTTTAAACTCCTCGTTTTGGATGCAGCCCTAGCACAGGTGTCTAAGAGGTCTGATTTATCCTTCGAAGACTCTGGAAACATCCAGGATCAGATGGATAAAAAGTCTGAGACATTACTCAAAAGGGCCTGGGAGGCGAATGGCGCCGGCCCTAGCCTCCACCTGTGTAGCCAGAAATGCAGACGCCTGGCTTGGCAGATTGATGGATCACGTCTCCCGGGGTAAGGAGACTAAAGAAATTGTAGACTCGCTGGAGGTAATCAGTCGAGCGGTAGCGTATGTGGCAGATGCAGCGGTGGAGACTGTTAGGACCACAGCTAAGTCGGCAGCACTTCTAAACTCCACCAGGAGGGCCCTATGGGTAAAGACCTGGGATGGAGATTTCACTTCCAAGTCTCGCTTATGCGGCATTCCCTTTGAGGGTTCCCTGTTGTTTGGGTCAGGGCTAGATCATATCCTGTCCCGGCCTACTGAAAAGGGAAAGAAGTTCCCTGTGAGGCCCAAGAGGGAAAGGGGTAAGATTTTTTTCGAGATCCCCACTCAAAGACTCATCATAAGGGGAAAGTTGAACAGAGGAAGAAGTGGAACCTTGGAAAGGGGAAAGAACAAAGTGCAATTCTTTTCTCCAGTTCCGGAGCCTCTCAGAAAGAAGGCAAATGACGCCACCGTAAGGGTAGGCGCAAGACTCAGCGACTTCCTTCCCCAGAGGGAAAGGATTACACAGTCCATATATTTTAAATCTTTTAAAGGAGGGGTACAGACTGGAATTTCAGAGTCTTCCCCCACAGAATTTTCTTATTACCTTTCTTTCCAGGGACCCAGCCAGGGCAGAGGGGTTACTGGGAAATTTAAAGGAGCTGGCAGAGCAAGGGGTTATTGCTCCAGTACCAGCCAGTCAGTTGTCCCAGAGTTTTTACTCACACGTGTTTGTGGTTCCAAAACCCTCAGGCAGATTTCGGTTAATAATAAATTTGAGAGGACTCAACCGTTACTTACTTCCCAAGAGGTTCAGAATGGAGAGTATTTATTCAGTAAGAAAACATCTTCAGGCAGGAGTCTTTATGGCACTCTGGACCTGAAGGACGCATGTCTACACGTACCCATTGCTCCCGAACACCAGAAGTACCTACGCTTCGCAGTATGCATACAGCAGAAGGTACAACACTGGCAGTTCAGAGCTCTTCCCTTTTGGGCTGGCGGCAAGCCCAAGGGTATTCACAAAGGTGATGGCCGAAGTCGTAGCATACCTACACCTGCAGGCGATGGGGTTAATACCCTACCTGGGCGACTTGCTGATCTACAGTGTGGATGAGAGGCAAGCGGTGATAGACAGAGACATCATGTTAGAGTCTCTGGAGACCTTGGGCTGGATGGTCAGTCGAGAGAATTCCTCACTGATGCCATCTCAATCCAAACTATATCTGCTGGGTCTCATGGCCGCCTGCATACCGGCAGTAACCTGGGCACAACTACTTTTTCGGCAGCTTCAGGCCTTCCTACTTGCCTCATGGGGAGGAAAAAGAGAGATTGGAGAGGAGTGTCCCTCAGAGGAGGTCTCTCTCTCTGCAGTGGTGGCTCGACCCACACAATCTGTTGAAAGGTCGCCCCTGGTCCCAGGTAGACCCATTGGTCTTGACCACGGACGCCAGCGCTTGGGGGGCTCATCTGGGAGACCGATATACCCAGGGGTCCTGGAACCGCAGCCAAGCCAGGGGAATCCTCCAATTTCAGGGAGCTTCTGGCAGTAGGCAAAGCCCTAGACTATTTCCAAGAGCAGCTGCAGGACAGAGAGGTTCAGGTCCTCTCAGACAACCTGGTCACGGTTGCATACCTAAACCACCAAGGAGGGACAAGGTCGGGCAAACTGAGGGAGTTAGCACAACAGATCCTTGGGGAAGCAGAAAGGTCCTTTCACTGTCAGCGATTCATATAAAAGGCTCACTCAATCTGCAGGCAGATTTCCTAAGCAGACAGCCCATCCTTCAGGGAGAATGGGGATTGAGCAAAGGAATCTTCTTCCTGGTGTGCAGACATTTTGGCAAGCCAGAAATAGATTTGTTCGCTTCCCAGAGGAATGCGAAGGTCCGCAGGTTTTTCTCCCTTTACAAGGATCAAGAAGCAGAAGGGATAGACGCTCTTGTACAGGGGTGGGATTTCAGGCTGGCTTATGCCTTTCCCCCACTGGTACTCCTTCCCAGAGTTCTACAGAAGTTAACCTACTCAAGGACAGACCTGGTGCTGATAGCACCCTGGTGGCCCAAGAGGGTTTGGTTTCCCACCATTCAGAGTCTCTCTGTAGCTCCCCCGCTGCATCTGCTGGTGCAACGAGGTCTGCTCAGTCAGGGTCCAGTCTTTCACCCCGACCCGGGACGTCTCTCTCTGACAGCATGGCTATTGAGAGGGAAATGCTCCGTGACGGGCTGTTCGGAGAGAGTGATACACTCCTTCTCAGTAGGAAAGGCGTCACCAGAAAAATGTATGCAGTCTAAGGAGGGGGCTCTCCAGATGATACCTACCATCCTAGACTTTCTTCAAGAGGGGGTGGACCAGGGTTTGGCAGTCAGCACCCTCAAAGTCCAGGTGGCAGCCCTGTCCGTGTTTTTTGACAGGGAACTAGGACAAGAACCACTGATAAAAAGATTTTTGTTGGCCAGGGAAAGGGTAGTCCCAGTCAGGTCGGTCAGTTGCCCTCCATGGGACCTGTCCCTGGTATTAGATGCCCTAACAAAGGGGCCTTTTGAGCCGGCGACTCAAATTTCTGTTAGACTTTTATCATTTAAGTTGGCCTTCCTTCTGGCTATCACTACGGCCAGAAGGGTGGGTGATATACAGGCCCTTTCAATTAAAGAGCCGTTTTTGCGTATCCTAGAGGATAGGGTAATCCTCACTCAGGATCCCCCTTATTTGCCAAAAGTGGCTTCGTTATTTCACAGGAGATTATTCTCCCGTCCTTTTGCCAGAATCCCAAGAATAAGGAAGAGGAAAGGTTCCATTTCTTAGATGTCAGGCGCTGTCTCCTAGTCTATTTAGAAAGGGTGAGAGACTTTAGGAAGTCCAGTCACTTATTGATCACCTTCTCAGGGAAGAGAGAGGGTCTACAAGCCTCTAAGGCAACGATGGCTAGATGGGTCAGACAAACCATATCTATTGCTTATAGGCAGGCAGGTAAACCAGTGCCAGCCTGCCTTAAGGCGCATTCAACCAGATCCCTGGCGACCTCCTGGGCAGAAAGGGCAGGCACCTCAATCGACCAGATCTGCAGAGCAGCAACATGGACGAGCCATAGGACATTTCTGAGGCACTACAGAGTGGAGCTGTTGTCCCCTCAGGATTTGGCATTTGGCAGGAAGGTCCTACAAGCGGTTGTCCCGCCCTAAAGGTAGGCCTGAACTTCTTGCTTATCGTCTCAGGTGTGTCGTCCTGGAAGATGATTGGAGAAAATGACCAGTTACACTTACCGGTAAAGGCTTTTCTAGGAAATCTTCCAGGACGGCAGGCCTACTTCCCTACCCTTGTTTTATTGGTGTGGTATATTCATTCCTCACAGAATGTTCCCTCTGACACCGGTGTGGGCTTTTCTTTACCATAACTGAGGGTCTGAGGGAGGGGTGGGAACTTTTAAACTTGTTGTTGATTGTGTTTCCTGTCAGGTGGACCAGTCATCTCTCAGGTGTGCTGTCCTGGAAGATTTCCTAGAAAAGCCGTTACCGGTAAGTGTAACTGGTCATTTTTCCAATCCACATATTAGGACTGCTGTTATGCCAAAAATTCCCCCCTGGCCCTGACTGTTTTGTGAATGAATACTACAGACAATTCACTGATCGCTTGATCCCCTATCTAGCAGATGCATTAAACCAGCATTATTAATCCTGGCTCCTGTCCCCAAGAATTCTTGGAATCCATTATTACAATACCCAAACCAGGCAAACCTTCTGATAACCCCGTTAATTATCGCCCCATCTCGCTTCTTAATTCGGACACCAAGCTTTATGCAAAAATCTTAGCCAGTTGTATCTCCCAATTCACCCCAGACCTCATTCATTCTGATCAAGTAGGCTTCATTCCCGGCTGTCAGACCTCTGATGGCACTAGATACTCCATCAACCTCATCCAATGGGCCGAACACCACAATATACCTTCCTTGCTAATTTCCTTTGATGCTGAAAAAGCATTTGATAGCGTACACTGGTCCTACATGACTAAGGTGCTGCGAAGGTTTGGATTCCAAGGACTAATTCTATCGGCCATCACTACCCTATACACATGCCCTACTGCTAAGATCTGGACCTCTGGCTTCCCTTCAACTCCATTTTCCATTACAAAGGGAACAAGGCAAGGCTGCCCCCCTCTCCCCTATTATATTTTCCCTCATTATGGAACCACTGGCAGCACATATTCGCACCAACCCTTCAACATTTGGAATAAAAGTTGGAGACGTACACCATAAAATAGGCCTTTACACAGACAACATAATACTCTACCTAACGGACCCTCTACACTCATTACCATCCCCCTCTGTCAATTACTTGACCAATTTGTTACTTTCTCATATCAATTGCACTATGATAAATGCCTTATGCTCCCATATCAATCTACCCTCATCCACTAAAAGTGCTGTTGCAGCCGTTTCGCCGTTCCCTTGGGCTTCCATATCAGCCTTAAAATATCTGGGAATTCAACTATCCTCCCCTAGCTCAAACTTGTTTCAGAATAACTTTTCTCTACCCTGATAACCAAACTAACTCAATTTAGCTTATCCCTTCAAACCGCATCCCCATCATACGAAGCAAGAATTGCATTGCTAAAGATGTTCTTACAACCTCATATTTTATTTGTATTCTGGTCCCTACCGGGACCTTTTTTTTTTTTTTTATTTTTTTTTTTTTCTTTCAGCTTGCCTAAAGAAACTACAAACAATCTTAAACACTTAAATCTGGTGGGGAAAACGCTCTGGGTCTAGGGGCCCCCCCAACATTGCGTTTATATTACAAAGCCACGATCCTAAACCAATTGAGATCGGGGTGTCAACCTAACGACTACTTATCCTGGATCATAATTGAAAGCACGGCTCTAGTGAGGGACCCTAAAACACACTTGGGAGCAGCCATCCTCCATCCCCAATCTTATAAGCGCTATCTGGACACAATCACAGCTGCGTTCAAGATCTGGCCTCCTACAGTGGGTCACTCTCATTGACTATCCATCACAACGTTGCAAAAAATCCCCTTGAACGCCTTTAAAACTTCTATGCCTTGTGTATCCACCCGCGCATGGGAAGCTGCGGGAATCTACACAATTGGACATCTCTACAGCCAAAATCAGATTTACTAATTTCAGGAACTATGCTCGTCCTTCCCCCATCTCTCGCTCCTCATTCTACCTATACCTGCAAATATGCCATGCCCTGAGACATATCCAGATTGCCAAATGGTCTTGAGGGACTCCATTCTCAATATCTATGGATCTCCTCCACATATACATAAAGGACTATCCTCCTTTTACCTACTATTGTCTACCCCACAGACTCTAGACAAAACCAAATTTTATCCTGGGAACACTTCTTTCCTACCACAGTAAAACAATGGCTACAAGTTCAAACTCTACCTCCCAAAATACTCCTTGTATCATGCATTGGGAATTCGTCCAAAAGCTTGTGCACCATTGGTATCACACCCCACAAAAACTAGCTGCAAACTATACTGACCAGTCCCCTTTATGCTGGCGGCAATGATGTTCTATCAGATCAGCCTTTCATGTTTGGTGACAATGCCCTATCATCCAACCCTTTTGGACTCAAGTCTTCCAGATAATATTGACAGTAACAAATATGAACTTACCAAATGATCCCAAACTAGCTCTTCTGGGCTTGGGCATGGATTCATGGCCCTATAAATTTCATACCCCGATCACTCCATTTCTTCATAGCTGCAAGACTCTCTATTGCCGTAATTGGGAAATCAGCAACAGCACCGTCTATTAAGGATGTAATGCTCTCCTCGAACGAGTATGACCAGTTTGAATACGCCTTTGCCAAAGCCCATTTAAAGCAAGAGAAATTCCTACACCAATGCCATCTCTGGCTATCTCTCTCCCTTTGCACTATACAACTTTGAAACATTTGAGCACTACCCTACTTTACGATTTATTTACCATCATCCACTAACGCCTCATTTAATGATCTGTTATACACTATCTTGGCCTTAGTGTGCAACAATCAACTGTGGACACTAGGGGTGCGCATCTTCACTGGTCTCACGATTCGATTACAATTATCTGGCCAATGATTCGATTCTGTGATGCCTCAAGATTACCAACGAGCTCCCACTTCCGCTTGGGCTGCCTAGGCGTCCCTTCCACCCTGCAATCTTCTGGGACATATCGCAGTTCCCAAAAAGATTGTCTGGCAGCGCAGGATAGCGCATTGAGATGTGCACACCCGGCTGTGAAGCTACAAGCTGTCACAGCTGGATGCCCACAGTAGTATTGTCTGCGCCTTGGACAGGTGGTGGAGAGAATGGAGGGTTTGGGTGGCCACATCGCTGGATTGTGGGACAGGTGAGTGTCTTTTTATTAAAAGTCAGAAGATGCACTTTTTTTGTAGCTGCTGACTTTTAATAAACAAAAAATTGACTGGAATTCCGCTTTGAATTAAAAATAACCTCACTCCCTTTTAAAAAGTGCACTACAGGGTACATGAATTCACTATCCATTACAATCCACAGCTGACAAACAGCCCTGTGAAGTACTCTCTCTGTGACCAGTGGCAGCTGGTGCTCAAAATTTGGGGGGGGGGGGGGGGCACAAACTGAAAAATACTGAACCTTCCCCATCAAATGCAGCCATCACTTCACTAACCCCCCCCCCCCCCACAGTGCACGGGCCGCCACTGGTGCTGACAGTTCCTTGACATTACTGTTTGCACCTTCCAGCACACTAGGAGTTAACAGTGGAATGTGCAAAGGGAAGCCCAGGGACCTGTCAGCACCGAACTTGAGGTGTAAGTAGAGTACAAACACATTTGTACTCCACTTACTGTTGTTAAAATTACTATTTTAATAATTGCTGTGTTACAATGAATGATGTGCCCCGCTGTATGTACTTTTTAAAAAATAAATGTCACTTCATACTGAATTTCATAGGATAATACTGAATTTCATGTGACTTCCTTGCCCCTGATACAGGTATTTATTTAGTGCTGACAATTTACACAGCGCTTTACAGCATAGATTGCCATAAAGGAGCTTACAAATGTAAAAGAGAAGTAGGGTTTTTTTTTTTTCCCCTCCCAGAATCATACTTTTCTAGGAGCCAGGATGCTGCCCCTGTCCACTCTAACACTGAGAACCAAGCAATTTAACACTACCGATCATTTGAATCTTGGGTCTCCCTGAGTAGTGATATTATATATGTGTATATATAAATAGCACAGTTCCCAAATTGTGAACTCCAATTAATAATTTATTAAAATTGTGCACAGAGCACTTCAGAATGGATAAGCATTAGGGGTGCACCGAATGGGTTTTTTGGTGCCGAAAATGAAAAATACACTAGGCCGAAAACTGAAACCAAAAATGACCAATACCGAAAATTAATTAAAAAAAATATATATATTTTTATACAGGAGATGGACAGAGACTGGGGACATGATACAAGATCAATGCAGCATGCCTTGTGTCCCCATTGCAGGCAGCCAGTGTCCCAATTGCAGCCAGCCTGTGCAGGGGAAGAGAGGAGAGCCGCTGCCTGGTTGATTAGAGTGCCAGGAACATCACAGCTTTCATTTCAATAGCTGTGTTCCCCGCCACCACATAGAGCCCCTCCTCTTTGTCCGGGCACTCTGATAGGCAGATCACCCGTCCAATCCTGGGACAGGTTATTTGTCAATCAAAGTTCCCCGGACAAGGGGGAGGAGCTGTATGTGATGGCGGGCAGCGGGAAACACACAGCTATTGAAATGAAAGCTGTGATGTTCCCGGTGCTCTAATCAAGCAGGCAGCAGCTCTCCTCTTTTGCGCTATAGAACACCCCTGTGATTGGGGGGGCAGGGGGTGGAGCCCCATCCCATTTTCGGCTCCATTATCGTCCGTTTTTCACTTTTTCCAAATTGGCGAAAAAGCCATTTTCGGCCGATATGTTCAGCAGCCGAAATCTCGGTATCCCTGTATAAATGTCAATGGTTCCAAAAAGTGTCTAAAATGTCAAAAAAAAAGCCATAAATCTATTCCTTATTTTGTAGACACTATAAAATTTTGCGCAAACGAATCGGTATATGCTTATTGTGTTGTGTTTTTTTTAAACTAGAAAGGGTTAACACCCTGTAAGGTTTGTTTTTCTGTCTGTACCCATGTTCAGAAGATTTCACCTGGCTTTCTGTCCCTGTGGCAATTGGATTTTGAAAATGTTGGGTTGTTATGGAAAGGAGGATTGGTGCTAAAGCTTCATCAAGGGGACTCCCTGGCGTCTTTGGACATCCAGGATGCGTACCTGCACATACCCATATGCCTCCAGCATCAGAGGTTTCTGCGATTTGCAGTTGGGGAAGCCCATTACCAGTTTGTGGCTCTCCCCTTTGGATTGGCATCAGCTGCCGAGTCTTTACCAATGTATTTGCTCCAATTTTGGCGTTGTTGCGACAACGTGGGATCGCGATCGTCAGTTATCTAGACGATCTCCTCCTGAGAGCATCTTCCACCTCAGAATTAGAGGATGTAGCGATCACCATGCAAACCCTGCAGGAATTTGGGTGGCTGTTGAACCTTAAGAAGTCGGTGCTCATACAGACTCAGCGCTTGAAGTACCTAGGACTCCATGGAAGCGAGAGTGTTTCTCCCTTCAGACAAGCTGCAGACTCTCAGAACCGCAGTAAAACTATTTGATGAACCGCAGGTGGTTGCCGCTACGCTTCTACATGCGAATCCTGGGGCTCATGGTGGCCTCCTTCGAGGCAGTTCCGTACGCCCAGTTTCACACCAAAATCTTGCAGAAGGAGATTGACAAAATGGGACATATCTCCATTATCCCTGCATCACCAGATTCGGGTGAGCCAGTTAGTCAGGGACTCCATGCTCTGGTGGCTGAGGTCCCTGGCACTTCCGTCCGGGAAGTCGTTCCTACCTCTACATGGATGGTGATCACAACAGACGCCAGTCTGACCGGCTGGGGTGGAGTACTGGGAGTACAGTTGGCCCAGGGTCTCTGGTCGGGGGAGGAATCCAAGTTGCTGATCAATGTGCTCAAGCTCCGAGCGATCAGGCTATGCTTCCCCGCATGGTCAATGAGGCTACGAGGGCATCCGATCAGGATCCAGTCAGACCACGCCACGGCGGTGGCATATGTCAACCACCAAGGAGGAACAAGAAGCTCAGCTGCAGCACGGAAGGTCCCTCATCCTTCAGTGGGCAGAGCCACATGTACCGGCCCTGTTGGCCATTTACATCCCGGGAGTGGAAAACTGGCAGGTGGACTACCTAAGTCGCCAGATGTTGGACCCAGGAGAATGGGCGCTGCATCCGGAGGTGTTCAGGCTTCTGTGCCTGCGATGTGACACACCAGACATGGATGTCCTGGCTTCCCATCTCAATCAGAAGGTGCTGAGATTCGTATCCAGGACAAGAGATCCTTGGGCAGACGCATCAGACGTGCTGGTGGCTCCGTGTGGTCAGTATCGACTGATCTATGCCTTTCCTCTGCTAAAGCTACTACCACGTCTGCTCTGCAGAGTGGAGACAGAGGGGATTCCAGTAATACTGATTGCCCCAGATTGGCCTTGGCTCCTCTGGTACGCCGACCTAGTACGCCTCTTTGCGGACGCTCCCTGGTGAATACCGATGCGAGAAGACCTTCTGTCTCAAGGTCCAATTCTCCATCCTGCTTTACCATCACTGGTTTTATCGGCATGGCTGTTGAGAGCCAGGTGCTAAGGAACCGAGGCCTATCCCACGTGGTGATTTCAACTTGAGGGCGTGGAAATCTTCCTCTCAGATATACCATCGTACCTGGAAGGCCTACATCTCAATGTGTGAAGAGAATGGGTGGTGTCCGCGCACCTATTCCGTTTCCAGGATCCTGCTGTTTCTACAGTGAGAAGTAGACCAGAAATTAGCTTTAAGTACCATTTAAAGGACAAATATCAGCCTTGGCTGAACCTGGTGCTATCAGGGCTTCAGAAACTGCCATTTGAGAACATTGGGGAAATTCCCTCGTTGACTCTTTCCCAGAAAGTGGTCTTACTAGTGGCCCATACATCGGCTAGGAGGGTTTCTGAACTGGTGGCCTTTTCTTGCAAGTCGCCTTATCTGGTTATCCATAAAGATAAGGTGGTGTTGTGTCCGCAACCTTCTTTTCTGCCGAAGGTGGTTTCTGCATTCCACATCAATGAAGACATTGTTACCATCTCTGTCTTAACATCCTAAGGAGGTGGCCCTTCATTCCCTGGACGTGGTCCGAGCTCTAAGGCTGTATTTGTCTGCCACGGTTCCCTTTCAGAAGTCAGGCTCTCTGTTCATTTCAGTAGCTGGTCCGAAAAAAGGTATGGCGGTCTTGTCTGCCACCATTTCTAGGTGGATCAAACAGATTGTGGTACAGGCCTACGCCTTGAAGGGGCAGGTGCCCCCCCCCCCCTTTCCCTTCACAGCCTATTCCACCAGGGAAATTGGGACCTCCTTGGGCTTTCCGCCATCACGCGTCAGTCGCTCAAGTGTGTAAGGTGGCGACTTGGTCATCTGTTCACACCTTTCTTCCAAATTCTACAAAGTGTATGTAAGCGCATCTTCGGATACATGCTATGGCCGCAAAGTGGGCGCATTGTCTGCCTGCTTTCGCCGCAAAGTTTTGCAGGCGGCTGTGTAATGTTGCAATTCTGTGTGGTTTTCTTTTTTTTTTTTTTTTTTTTTTTTTGTAAAATAGTTACTATTGAGTATAATGCACTGTTGCATTTTTGACCGCAAGTTCTGATGCGGCTAGATAAGGTGGCGACTCCCCTGTTAGGGAGCACTTCTGGTTGTGGGTGAAGGGGTTGTCTGTTTGTTTTGTTTTTGTTTTTTTAATGTGGTTCCTACCCCTTGTTATGACACTGCTTGTGGACGTCCCTATGGCTAAGATTAATGGAGCTGAGCTGTGTCAGTCCGTAAACAATAGGATTTTTGTACTCGCCATAAAATCCTTTTCTCTGAAGATCAGACTGACACAGCACCCTCCCCTCCCTATTGGTTTACGTTTATACTGCTTGTTGACCTACTGAAGCTGCAGGAAGCAGGCTGAGGGGTTGTTCCTGGAGGGACCGCCCCCTGGGCGGGTCTGTAAAGTTTTGTTTTTCCAGATGTATAACATGTCCTGCCTAGTCCTCTTCTGAAGGTGGCGTAACAACCCTATGGTCAAGATTAATGGTGCTGTGTCAGTGAACTTCAGAGAAAAGTATTTTACGGTGAGTGCAAAAATCCTATTTTTCTGTACCTACTACATAAAAAGTTGGCAAAATATTTACAGTTACTGCCTAAAAAGACAAATATCAGACTTCCTTTATGTTTTTATTTGTCTGCGACGGAGGAAAAGAAGCACTTTAAACACTAGGTATACGACATTGCCAATGAATTATCTACCACTGCACTTTTGACAAAGAATGTGACTATTATCTGTCTGAGAAGTCTATTGTCAGTAATTGAGTGCTGAGGCAAAGAACTTTTGCACAGTAAACAAGCACTCAAGGTCACCTTGAAAAGATCCAGGCTACTGCTTAGCCTAAAGCTGGGTATACACATCAAAAGTAGGCCAACCTGGTTTAGCAGGAACCACATGAATTTCAGTCTGTGTGTAAACTTGTCTACTCAACAGAAGCCGATCGTTAGACCAGTTTCCGCTGAACCGTTCTGCTGGAAAACCAGCATTTGATCAGTCCCTGCACACTGATCAGTGTGTTCTGATGGGAAGGGGGGGAGGAATCTTCACTGTTAGAACACAAAGACCAAATCCATCTTTGTCTGGCATACAGGGATTAGAATTCTGATTCTCAAGCTAATGCAAAGTTGCTTCCTAAAATTTACATACTTAGTTTTTTTTTTTTTAACTCCTTTTATGCTAGCCTGCATGTCAAAACATATGCATGTTGGTGAATGTTGTTTATGCACCTCCACACTGTTATGGTGTAAACAGGGCACACTGGAAAAAAAAAATGCTTTCTATGTGCCTTTGCTTTAAAGTGATACTAAAGCCTCGGTTGTGTTTTGTTTTTTTCTTTAACTACTTGCTGACCGCTGGCTGTCAAATGACGGCCAGGCAGCACGGCTCTTGTGGTGGGAGGCTGTCATATGACATCCTCCCATTTAAACAGGGAATGCGCGCGCATCCCTGTTCCTTCAGTGGCGGCGTGTCACGGAGACGCTGCTCGCCACCGAAGGGGGTGAACAGCCATTGGGTGATGAAGTCACGGCCGATCACAGATGGTTACACCCCCACTGTGCGAACGCACGTTGGTGGCGGCATGTTCCTGGGAACACTGCTTGTCACAGACGCTGGTAAACGGCCATTGGCCGGCTGTTTACCCACCTGATCAGCTGTGATCGTTTCACAGCCTATCGCTAAATGTAAACAAACCCCGGTAATGAGATGTTACCGTGTTCTGCTCCTCACACAACAATCGTGTGTGAGGAGGATATTGCAGTAACATCTCATTGCCGCTTGCAGTGTAGTGTACACACCAATCACACTGATTTCCCCCCCCCCCAATAGAGGACCTGTCACTCACAGACCATTAGAGCAGGGCTTGACAAATTTGCTTGGAATCTAGGAGCCAGGTCGGTAACTGCAATCCGGACCCGTCCCTGGCCTGACATGGAGACGAGTGAGGTGAAGAGAGCGCGCCCCCCCCACCTGTCTCCAAGTCATTGCCCATAGCTCTTAGAGGGACATTTTTATTTTATTTTAAATGACAATTTTTTTTATTTTTAAATTGCATTTTAATGTAAATATGAGATCTGAGGTCTCTCTGACCCCAGATCTCATATTTAAGAGGACCTGTCGTGATTTTTTTCTATTACAAGGGATTTTTACATTCCTTGTAATGGGAATAAAAGTGACAATTTTTTTTTTTATTTTTTTTTTAAGAACCATGAAAAAAAAAAAAAAAAAAGTTAAAATAATTTTTTTTTTAAATGCGCCCTGTCCCGCCAAGCTTGCGTGCAGAAGTGAACGCATATGTGAGTAGCTACCGCATAGGAAAGCGGTGTTCAAACCACACATGTGAGGTATCGCTGCGTTCGGTAGAGCGAGAGCAATAATTCTAGCCCTAGACCTCCTCCTGTAACCCAAAACGTGCAACCTGTAGAATTTTTTTTTTATTTTTTTTTAAACGTCGCCTATGGAGATTTTAAAGGCTAAAAGTTTGTCGCCATTCCATGAGCGGACGCAATTTTGAAGCGTGACATGTTGGGTATCAATTTACTCGGCGTAACATTATTTTTCACAATATAAAAAAAATTGGGCTAACTTTACTGTTGTCTTATTTTTTTAATTAAATTTTCCCAAAAAATGCGCTTGCAAGTCTGCTGCACAAATATGGTGTGACAGACCATATTGCAACGACCACCATTTTATTCACTAGGTTGTTAGAACTCCTAAACATATATATATAAACTACTGTTCAAAAGTTTGGGGTCACATTGAAATGTCCTTATTTTTGAAGGAAAAGCACTGTACTTTTCAATGAAGCTAACTTTAAACTAGTCCTAACTTTAAACAAATATACTCTATACATTGCTAATGTGGTAAATGACTATTCTAACTGCAAATGTCTAGTTTTTGGTGCAATATCTACATAGGTGTATAGAGGCCCATTTCCAGCAACTATCACTCCAGTGTTCTAATGGTACAATGTGTTTGCTCATTGGCTCAGAAGGCTAATTGATGATTAGCAAACCCTTGTGCAATCATGTTCACACATCTAAAAACAGTCTAGCTCCTTCCAGAAGCTACAAAACTGACCTTCCTGTGAGCAGATTGAGTTTCTGGAGCATCACATTTGTGGGGTCAATTAAACGCTCAAAATGGCCAGAAAAAGAACTTTCATCTGAAACTCGACAGTCTATTCTTGTTCTTAGAAATGAAGGCTATTCCATGCGAGAAATTGCAAAGAAATTGAAGATTTCCTACAATGGTGTGTACTACTCCCTTCAGAGGACAGCACAAACAGGCTCTAACCAGAGTAGAAAAAGAAGTGGGAGGCCGCGTTGCACAACTAAGCAAGAAGATAAGCACATTAGAGTCTCTAGTTTGAGAAACAGGTCCCCAACTGGCATCTTCATTAAATAGTACCCGCAAAACACCAGTGTCAACATCTACAGTGAAGAGGCGGCTGCGGGATTTTGGGCTTCAGGGCAGAGTGGCAAAGAAAAAGCCATATCTGAGACTGGCCAATAAAAGAAAAAGATTAAGATGGGCAAAAGAACACAGACATTGGACAGAGGAAGACTGGAAAAAAGTGTTGTGGACGGATGAATCCAAGTTTGAGGTGTTTGGATCACAAAGAAGAACGTTTGTGAGACGCAGAACAAATGAAAAGATGCTGGAAGAATGCCTGACGCCATCTGTTAAGCATGGTGGAGGTAATGTGATGGTCTGGGGTTGCTTTGGTGCTGGTAAGGTGGGAGCTTTGTACAGGGTAAAAGGGATTCTGAATAAGGAAGGCTATCACTCCATTTTGCAACGCCATGCTATACCCAGTGGACAGCGCTTGATTGGAGCCAATTTCATCCTACAACAGGACAATGACCCTAAACACACCTCCAAATTGTGCAAGAACTATTTACAGCAGAAGCAGGCAGCTGGTATTCTATCGGTAATGGAGTGGCCAGCACAGTCACCAGATCTGAACCCCATTGAGCTGTTGTGGGAGCAGCTTGACCGTATGGTACGCCAGAAGTGCCCATCCAACCAATCCAACTTGTGGGAGCTGCTTCTAGAAGCGTGGGGTGCAATTTCTCCAGCTTACCTCAATAAATTAACAGCTAGAATGCCAAAGGTGTGCAATGCTGTAATTGCTGCAAAAGGAGGATTCTTTGACGAAAGCAAAGTTTGATGTAAAAACAATGTTATTTCAAATACAAATCATTATTTCTAACCTTGTCAATGTCTTGACTCTATTTTCTATTCATTTCACAACGTATGGTGGTGAATAAGTGTGACTTTTCATGGAAAACACAAAATTGTTTGGGCGACCCCAAACTTTTGAACGGTTGTGTGTATATGTGTGTGTGTGTGTGTGTGTGTGTGTATATGTGTACATGTGTGTGTGTGTGTATATATATATATATATATATATATATATATATATATATATATATATATATATATATATATATATATATATATATATATATAATAATTTTTTTTTTTTTATTCTAAGTAAAGGTGAGGAGATGGGCGGGCAGTGAAAGCTCCATTAGCATTGCTGGCTGTCATACCAACAGCCACCACTAGATGGCGCCAGATTACAGAAGCAAACATAGGACCGCAGAAGGCCTCAAAGCCGCGGCCTCAATTGCCGACCGGCGGCGGCGCGGCCCGACGCGATCACGCCGGAGGGAAGGAGACAGGATACCCTCCGCTGTGCTGCGCCAGGTCGCTAATTCTAGTCGCAAATGCGACCTGACCCCCGGGGTTTGTCGAGCCCTGCATTAGAGTACCTGTCACCAGGCCATTAGAGTACCTCTTTGCAGCCCATGCCTCATAGAATATACGTTGGGGTGTTTGCTTTCCAAAATGGGGTCATTTTGTGGGTAATTCCACTGTCCTGGTGCTCCTGGACCTTCAAAAGTGTGATGGGTAGGAATGAAATTAGATGTGTAATTTATGCTCCTAGAACGCCTGAAGGTACTACTTCAATGTTCGGCCTCTCTATGTGACCAGGCTTTGTAAAAGTCCTACGTAAATGGTTATCGCCATACTCTGGTGGAGTAACAGAATGTGTTTTGGGATGTAATTTTTGCTATATACATGCTGTGTTAGAAATATCTTATAAATTGGCAAAACTTTGTTAAAAAAAAAAAAAAAAATAACTTTAATTTTTTTCCAAAAACTTCTGGAAAAAAAATGATCTGTTCAAAAGACTCATTATGCCTCACAGATTATACATTGGGGTGTTTGCTTTCCAAAATGGGGTCATTTTGTGGGCAATTCCATTGTCCTGGTACTCCAGGGCCTTCAAAATTGTAATAGGTGGATATGAGATGCGTCATTTTTGCTCGTAGAACGCCTGAATGTGCTACTTCAATGTTGGTGCTCTGTATGTGGCCAGGCTGTGTAAAAGTCTTACACATGTTGTATCGCCATACTCGGGAAGAGTAGCAGAATGTATTTTGGGGTGTAATTTGGTGTGTGTGTGTGTGTGTGTGTGTGTGTGTGTGTGAGAGAGAGAGAGAGAAATAACCTGATAAAATTACAACTTTGTAAAAAATAAAAATAAAAAAAAGAATAATAATCTTCATGACAACTTAAAAAAACTCACCATGCTACTTACTTAATACCTTGGAATGTCTACTTTCTAAAAATGGGTCATTTGGGGGGTATTTGTACTTTCCTGACTTGTTAGTGTCTCAAGAAATGATACACCTGATGTATTGAAGGCCTGATCAGATGTGATCAATTTTCAGTGATTGGCACCATAGCTTGTAGACTCTATAACTTTCACAAAGACCAAATAATATACACTAATTTGCATTATTTTTACCAAAGATATGTAGCAGTATAGATTTTGGCCAAAATGTATGAAGAAAAATTATTAGCAAAATTTTATGACAGAAACGGGCATTTTTTTTTCACAATGTACTTGTAATTTTTATAGCACAAAAAAATAAACCCACTAGTGATTAAATACCACTAAGAGAAAGCTCCATTTGTGTGGAAAAAAGGACGCAAGTTTCATATGGGTACAGTGTTGGATGACTGAGTAATATTCAAACTGACAGAGCGCTGAAAGCTGAAAATTGGTCTGGGCAGGAAGGGGGTGTAAGTGCAATGTATTAAGGTGGTTAAAAACAAACCTGTGTATACTAACCTGCTCTGTGCAGTTGGTTTTGCACAGAGCATCCCAGATCCTTATCTCTGGTCCCTATTTGGCACTTCTGGCCCCTCCCTCCTGTTGAATGCCCCCACAGCAAACAGCTTGTTCTCAGGTCATTTGGTCACAACTCCCTATGTCCATTCACGCACAGAGCCACAGCCCAACCACGCCCCTTTCTCGAGCTAATGCTGCTGTCTCTGTCAATGAGTAGGGGAGTCCTGGTCAGCAGAGTCTCTTGTGCAACATATCTGGATGGGGCTCAAGTAAGTATGAGGCTGCGTACACACGACCGGACTTTCCGGCAGACTAGGTCTGACTAAATCAGTCTGTCAGACAATCCGATCATGTGTTGGCTAATCCGAACATTTTTCACAGAAATCAGACGGACCTAGAAATAGGAATTGAGTCAGTCAGACAGATTTGAAATATGTTCTATCGGGAAAACCGTTCATCTTTATGCTGGTCCAACAGACCAAATATGACACAAGGGACATTATTGGCTACTGGCTATTGAACTTCCTTTTTTAGTCCAGTCTTGCGTCCTCACGTTCAAAACAAACTGACCTTTGAACGGACTAACCCTGTTTGTGTGTGGGCAAGTCCGTTTGTTCGGAAAGTCTGCCGAAAGTCAGT
Organism: Lithobates pipiens; assembly: GCF_037356315.1. Lineage (NCBI taxonomy): Eukaryota > Metazoa > Chordata > Amphibia > Anura > Ranidae > Lithobates > Lithobates pipiens. The sequence goes on from NW_027507785.1 coordinate 179,001,666, forward strand.
CGGGAAGACCGTTGGACCAAGTCTGCTGGAAAGTCTGGTTGTGTGTACGTAACATTAGAGGGTTGGGGGGGCTTCTGCACACCAGGGTGGATGATTTGATTAATTTTTTTATTTTTTTTTATTTTTTTTTTTTAATAAAAAAATGCTTTTGGAATAAAAACCCATAGTTTTCTGTTTAAGAAACATTAATAATTTAGTTTATTCAGCGTGAAATGGAGCTTAGTCATGTAGCATGAGGCTGTATATCCTGCAATATTTAAATTTTGTGGTAAACTCCAAGCTCTGCAAGGTGAGATGACATGCACTGCCTTGATGCATTCACACAATTTCACAGTAACCATGAGATAAAACAAGGTTCAGGATTCAGGAATAATTTATTTATCCAATCTGTTTTGCAAATCTATGTACACTACAAACTATGATTAAATCCATTCTGATTTTACTAATCTGACAGCTTATTATTCTAAATAGGAAACCTTCCTTTTGTTTGTAAATATTAAAGATTCTAACTACCTGCGTGCCCCCTGGGGCATGCACCCGGGTAAATCCATGACCACCGGGTCTGCATCGCGGTTCATGGTAAATGGCTGCTGACAGCGGCTGTTTTCCCAAGTGATCGCTCACAAACCGACAACATGTCTGGTTCCTCTCTCCTCGCCATACTCGGGAGGAATAGTAGAATGTGTTTTGGGGTGTAATTTGTTCTATGCATACGCTGTGTGTGTGTGTGAGAAATAACCTGCTAATATTTCAATTTTGTGAAAAGAGTAAAATCTTGATTTTTGCAAAGAATTGTGGGAAAAAAATTACAACTTCAAAAAAGCTCAGCATGTCTCTTGCTTAATACATTGGAATTTCTACTTTCCAAAAAGGGTCATTGGGGGGGGGGAGGGGGGGGGTTTGCTTTCCTGGCTTGTTAAGGTATCAAGAAATGAGCTTGTCAGTACATCAGGTGTGATACATTTTCAGAGATTTGCCACCGGCTTGTGGACTCTAACTTTCACAAAGACCAAATAATATATAGCGATTTGGGCAAAATGTATGAAGAAAAATGACTAATTTTCAAAATTTTATAACGGAAGCTAAGAAAAATGCTTTTCTCCTCCCTTTTTTTTTTTCCCCCTCCAGAATTTTCGGTCTTTTTTTCTTTTAGATCTCAAAAAATAAAAAACCCAGAGGTGATTTTAAATACCACCAAAAGAAAGCTTTATTTGAGTGAAAAAAGGGGAAAAAATCATATAGGTACAGTGTTGCATGACAGAGTAATTGTCATTCAAAATATGAGCGCACCAAAAGTTGAAAACTGGTCTGGTTAGGAAGGGAGTTTAAGTGCCCAGTGGTTAAAAATGATGATTTAAATCAAGCTTTTTTACTAGCATTTTAAATAGACTTGATTTAAATCAAATCCACCCTGCTGCATGCAGAAAGCTTTTTATCTTCATGCATTAGCTCTAAAGTTAAAACCTCCCTTTGCTTCATGTGACAGACTGAGTCCTAGCAATTGTGGATGGTCGGGTGGACTGTTATCTGTATCTGAAGTCAGGAATTCCTTTAAGTCTCCATTCAAACCTGGGCATTTTGGGATTGTGGCAGAATTATTACGCTTTCGGCCTTTAAAGCGGAGGTCCACCCTAAAGTGGACCTTCCGCTCATCGGAACCCTCCCCCCCCCCCCTCCGGTGCCACAATCGGCACCTTTCAGGGGGGAGGGGGGTGCAGTTACCTGGATAATCCAGGTAACTGCACCCACTTCCGGGATAGCTCTCTGCGGAAAGGGGTGTAACTTACGCCCCTTTCCGCAAGTGCCCGCCCCTTCCTGCAAGTGCCCCGCTGCCTGCTGGGAAACACACAGATCCCAGAGGCAGCGGGGAGCGTCCTTATTGCGCAGCGCGATTCGCGCATGCGCAGTAGGGAACCGGGAAATGAAGCCGAAAGGCTCCATTTCCTGATTCCCATATCCAAGATGGTGGCAGCAGGACCCGACAGGCGACCTAGAGATTGGCTTCGGGTGCTGACATCGCGGGCGCGCTGGACAGGTAAGTGTCACTATTTTAAAAGTCAGCAGCTGCAGTATTTGTAGCTGCTGGCTTTTAAAAAAAAAAAAAAACGCGGAGTCTCGGTGGACTCCCGCTTTAATCTCAAAATGCAGGCTCGGGTATCATTTTCAGTGGCACCTAAAATGAGGTGCAGTTTTCATATGATTTATAATGCAAGAATCCGCATTGCATGAAGCTGGTCGCCCAAAAGACGCTCCTGCTCCTTTTTGGGTGATGAGCTTTACACAATGTGATTTGCCACACAATAAAAATCGAGCGGCAAAACTGCACCAAGTTTTTGGCCCCTTGAAAATAATGGTACCTGAGCCTGCGTTTTGGGATTGTAGTGCATGTTGAGATCACGGGCAGAATCGCAACAATTTTTTTTCCTTGATCCCAAAATGCCCAGGTGCAAATAGTGAAATCTGGGCACAATAGATTACTGTGTGTTAATGATCAGGGACTGATTTAAGCAAAGATTTATGTAACACCTTTTACTACAGCCCACAACCAGTCAACTTTCAACTAATATCTACAGCCCTGGTTTGAAAGTGAACCAAAGAATCAGTTTTAGATGCTTTATACAAAACCTCTTTAAAACAGTTCATGCTGTAAAGGCACCTTCAGACATCAGAGTTTTAGCAACCCTGTTGCTAGGAAACAAACTGAAGCAGAGACAGCCTGTCAAATACTTGCATTAACTTTACAATCTTGGTTCTCTTAGAGCAGGACAGCCACAACTGGTATCGGACGCTCCGTGTACAGGGTGGATAAAAGTCTGTAATAAAAAAAAATAATGAATAATTCTGGATTTTTTTACTTTATTTAAATCAGATTTTTTGGATTTAAAGGGGGGTTGTAAATGCTCTGGTTAAAAAAAAAAAAAAAAAAAAAAAAAAGTCATACTTGGCTCCACTGTGCAGGTCATTTTGCAGTGTGGCCTCGATTCACCTCTTCTGGGGTCCCACGACGGCGCCATCAGCTCCTCCCCGAATTGGGAAACCATCTAAGAGAAGCTCTCTCCTTGGGGGTCCCCGTGTGGGCATGCTCTCGAGTCCGGCTTTTGCGTCCATAGACACAGACTGCTGGACTCGGCCCCGTCTCCGGATCATTGGCTTTGATTGACAGCAGCAGGAGCAAATGGCTGGGCTGCTATCAATCTATTCAATCGAGCCAAGACAATGGGCAGAGAAGTAGATTATGTCTCCGTCATGGGAATGAATGGGCTCAGGTGAGTAAAACGGGGTGGGGGGGGAGCTGGTCAGTATCAGATGGTGTTTTTTTTTTCACCTTGGTGCATCTGAAAAAGCACGAGTGTTTACAACCCCTTTAAATCTGATTTTCTCTTTCGTTCATTGATGGACACAGCATCTTCAATCTTGACCTTAGGTTATATCGCCACCTTCAGGAGAGTACTAGGCAGAACATGTAAAAACAGCAAAACTTCACAATTCCACCGGGGGGAGGTCCTACTGGCTATAACCCCTCACAATGCTTCCAGAAGCTCAGTTTTTTTCTGCCTAGTGTAGAAGGACCTGGCTCTCGGTGGGGACCATTGGTCCTGGGAATTTATTTTTATTTTTTTCTGCATCTGTGATCTACAATCAACCGCCGGGCTGGGTGACAGGCTGGATAATATATATCCTGATAGTTTCACCAGCCTGGCCATCGAGCGTGAGTAGACCTTAGCTACGCGTTGCGTCGACAGTCTGATCCAGGGGCGGCCGGTGAGCTATATGCTCTGGGGCACGCACATGACTGGGCTACTGTGACAGTGTGCTGTGGCCAACACATACTGCTCGGGTGATGGGTCTGTCCCTGGAATGCGTCCAGTCCCTGCAGGAGGGGTAAGTATGGTTCCACCTGTCTCGGCAAGAGGGAGCAGCTGGGCATTCCATGGGAGGTCGTCTAGGGGGTCTCTCCCTTTCTTCTCTCCCTGTCACTTTCCCTCCTCCCCATGCTATAGGCCGCTGTGTGACTGGGCAGAGGGGATACGGTGCATGTACCTGGCCGGGGGGGGCTCAGAATCCTGGCAGGGGGCTGCGCTGGGTGTTGGTGGTCCGCTCATCCTTTTCTCTGTTTCTTGGGCCATGATGGGCTATTTAGTGTATTAGCCATGTGGGGAGGCCACGGCGTGGACGACGGCCATTTTTCTGTAGCCAGTCAGTTTTTCTCATTCGCCCATTTTCTGGAAGTCCAGCGGCTATTTTCCCAGCGCCCTCAGATGTTTTTTGCTTAGGCGGCCATTTTCTGGTAGCCTCCGCTTTTTACCTCTAGCGCTAGATGACTGGTTCTTTCGGGAACAGTGTGAAACTCACACAGAACACCTCGTGGCTGACAAATCACAGCGGTGCGGGATACTCTAAAGATGGAGGATACAGCAGGGGCATCTACAGAGGCGTCTGTCCCTTTTGGGTCACACAAGCTGGCCCGCACGGCTAAGGTGTTTCCCTACCTAATTTATTTTGAGAAGTTTTACAAGGAGTGGGGAAGCCCGTAGCAGGCCTTTTCAGTCCCAAAATGAATGGCGATGCGTTGCGTTGTTTCCTGAAGAAATAGACTTCTCCTCCGATTGTTGACACCCCCCCCCCCCCCCCCCGGTATCCAAGTTAAGTAAGGTAAGCATGATTCCGGTGGAAGGAACCCCTGCTTTCAAGGACCCTGTCGCCAGGAGGGCCGAGGCAGGTGCCTGGTGTCAGACGTTTACTGAATGGTCTAAATTGCACTTTGAGTTGGAGAAGCAACAGGCTTCCCCGGTCTGCATGGAGCTGGGGGACCAGTTAGCGCAGGGCCTTAAGTATGTCTGTGATGTGGCCTTAAATAAGGCCTCCTTTGCTCTCTAGAGCCTCAGTATCAGCTGTGGTGCTACGTCACCTGATTTGGCTAAAATGCTGTTGTGCGGACCAGGCATCTAAGAAAGCACTGGTGGATTTGCCCTTCCAGAGAGAGGCTATTTGGAGCTTCGCTGGATGACATTATTTAGAATGTCACTGGGGGAAAGAGTATGTTGCTCTCACAGTCCAGGAATGGTAAGGAGCCATGCCGTAGGCAAGGGCCATCCTTTTCCGCTCAGAAGCGGATTTTTTCGTCCGCCCGGGTCAGCAGGTAATCGTTCCCAGTCCGACAAGGTGCCTGCTGAGGGACAAAAGTGTCCCTGGTTTCGCAAGCCAAACGAACCTGTGAGAAAATCTGTTTCCGCATGAAGGTTTGCCCCCGCCCGACTCTCGGGTGGGGGCTCGCCCTCGGGAGTTGGCAGCTCGGTGGACCTCCCTACTTTCCGACCAGTGGGTCTGCGAACTGGTTTCATCAGGATACAAAATTGTTTCTTTCTTGTCCTCCAAACGGATTTTTTTTTTTCCCCTACAACCTTCATCTCACGGCTCGCCGGAAAGCCCTGTTCGGGGCAGTACAAGGTGCTAGCAGTTCGGGGCAGTACAAGGGTCTGGCATTGCTAAGGCAATGAGGGATCGCCATCATGGGTTTCATGGACGACCTCCTTCTGAGAGCAGCTTCCGCCTCAGAATTAAGGGAGGATGTGGCGATCACTATGCAAACTCTTTGGGAGTTTGGGTACTGAACCTCCAGAAGTCGGTGTTGGTGCCGCTTCAACGCCTGGAGTACCTGGGCTTGCTTCTGGACTCCTTCAGAGGCGATGGTCTTTCTCCCTTCGGACAATTTGCAGACTTTTCAAGCTGCGGTGAAGTTTTTGGTGTCCCGCAGGTGGTCGTCATGTTTTTGCATGCGAGTCTTGGGTCTCATGGTAGCCGCTTTCAAATCTCCGTTATCTCCGGATTGTCAAATTTGGGTGAACAAGCTAGTCAGGGATTCCCTGCTCTGGTGGCTGAGGTCTCCGGTCCTTTAGTCCGTGAAGTCGTACCTTCCTCTTCATTGGATGGTGATCACAACGGACGCCAGCCTGACTAGTTGGGGAGTTTAGGGTGTACAGTCGGCCCAAGGTCGTTGGACGCAAGAAGGATCCTGCCTGCCGCTCAATGTGTTGAAGCTTCGGCCGAACAGGTGGTGCCTCTCCACATGGTCAGAGGCTGCAGGGGCATCCGGTCAGGATCCAGTCGGACAACGCCACGGCAGTAGCATATGTCGACCATCAAGGAGGAACAAGGAGCTCAGCTACAGCACTAGAGGTCGCTCACATTCTGCAGTGGGCAGAGCGGCGCGTGCTGGCTCTGTTGGCCATGTACGTTCCGGGTGTAGAAAACTGGAAAGCGGACTACCTAAGTGGTCAGATGCTGGACCAAGGGGAATGGTCGCTGCATCTGGATGTATTTCGGCTCCTTTACCCAAGGAGGTTTGTAACCAGGTCAAAAGATCCCTGGGCGGACGCGTTGCTGGCTCCATGGGGGCGTTATCGGCTGATTTAGACCCCCCCCCCCCAACACAAACTTCTACCACCTCTGCTTCGCAGAGTGGAGGCCGAAGGGATTCTGGTGATTCTGCTTGCCCCCAGATTGGCCTCGGCGTCCTTGGTACGCAGACATAGTACGAATAGTGGCGGATGTTCCTTAGCGGCTGCCGATGCGAGAGGACCTTCTGTCGCAAGGTCCAATACTTCATCCTGCTTTTGCCGTTGTTGGCTTTAACAACATGGCTGTTGAAAACCAGATGCTAAGGGGCCGAGGTCTGTAGGATTTCAATGGGGTCGGTTTACACCGCTCCAGGACGAATGCAGAGCGACTTGTAAGTCCTGTTCGTCTTCTGGTCCATTTCAGGTTTGAATGCAGCCAAATATTCTGACCGAAATCGGACTTGAAACTGTGAACCGGGCGCACTGCTGTTAGCCGCTGTGCATGGCAGTGTGAACCCAGCCTGGAGATTCCATGGGCCTCCTCTATGAATTCTGATCTTTTGGTTCTTTCCATAGATTTTCTATTGGTTTCAAGCCAGGTGATTGGCTGGGCCTTCCTAGCAGCTTTATTTTCTTTGATACCAATTGAAAATTTCCTTTGCTTTGTGTTTGGGATCATTGTCTTGCTGAAATGTCCACCCTTGTTTCATCTTTATCATCCTGGTAGATAGTAACATTTTTTTTTTTTTTTATCAAGAATGTCTTGGTTCATTTTTATTTTCATACATCAGGGGACACAGAGCCATGGTAGTTACTATGTGGGTTATAGGCTACCTTCAGGTGATGGACACTGGCACGCTCTAAGACAAAAAGTGCACTCCCTATATAACCCCTCTCCCTACTGGGAGTACCTCAGTTTTTTTTTTCACCATTGTGCTGAGCTCCACTAGAGCAATCCTTGCTGGGGCTAGCCATGCTGACCGGATCCATTCAAGGTGTCCTTTTTTGGCCAGATTGAATGATACCTGGGCCTCGTATCCATAGAAACAAGGTTTTTCCTGTGAGTGCTTCTCTTTTAGAGAGCTGGGCCCCAGGATCCAGTACTTTTTGGTAGTAAGGCCATAAAAATGTTTACTGGTAGGGCGCTGTTGCAGGTCAAGGATTGTGGGTTTCCTCAAGGACCACCTGCTCCTGAAGGTTTAACAGAACCCACCGTGAAGGGTGCAGATTGAGTCGGTTGATTTACCATAGAAAATATTGCGACGGGAAAGGTAAGTGGAGTTTTTTCTAGGAAATAGTTTTAAATTTTCTTATGAATGTCTCCTTTAACCACTTACCAACCGCCTCCTGTACATATATACGTCAGCACTTTGAAGATGGATATCTCGGTAACGACAGCAGCTGCTGCCACAACCGAGATGTCCATCTTTTCAGGAGCCGGTCGGATTTACGATAATGTTGGTCTTTGCGGCGAATTCACTGCGAGATTGCAGCTGGCGGCGGGAGAGGGTCTCCCGCACCCTCCGCCGCCTACCGGAGCCGTTGGCATCGGCAGAGGTGATTGAGTCCTGTTTGTGCCTGGGTATGCAGACAAGTGAGGCTAAGATGGCTCCCATCTGTCTCCATACCATAGCAGGGTGGTCAAAACGTCACTTCCGCCGATAGCGCTTAAAGGCACATTTTCTCTTGGGTTCACTGACTGACACGGCTCCTTTACTTCAGACCATCGGGTTGTTACGCCACCTCTGATGTTAACTCGGGCCCCATTGAGGCTGGTGGCCCCTGCTCTGTTTCAGATGATGCTGACCAGGACCGATCGTACAGTGAGGATGAGTCTCCGTCTGGGACCAGGCGCAACAAAACGCTAGTTGGAGCACAGTGGTGCAGAGGCGCCTGATTTGGCTAAAATGCTGGTCGCCTGACCAGGCATCTTCCCTGATGGATTTACCCTTTCTTGGTGAAAGGCTCTTTGGAGCCTTGTTAGAAGACATCATTAAGAATGCCACCAGTGGCAAGAGTACCTTACTCCCACAGGCCAGAAAGGCTCACAAACTGCTTTTTCGTCCCTCTGGGCTTTGGCTAAACATCCCCAGCTCGACAGGGCGACCTCCGAAGGACAAAGGGGTTCCTGGAACCGCAAGCCTGCGAGCAAGAGCTCTACCACATGAAGGTTTGCCCCCGCCCGTCTCACGGGTGGGGGGTCGTCTTCGGGAGTTTGCATCCGGGTGGTCCTCGGCTGTCCGACCAATGGGTCTGCAAACTGATTTTCTCTGGCTACAAGATAAAGTTCCTCTCTTGGCCACCAAACAGATTCTTCCCCCTCCCAGTATACCCTTACTCGGGGCTCGCCGAGAGGCCCTAATGGGGGCAGTAAGGGACCTACTCAGTTGCGGGGTAATAGTACCTGTTCTGGAGTCGAACGTTTCCAGGGGTTCTACTCCAACTACCAGTTTGTGGCTCTTCCCTTTGGCTTGGCATCAGCCCCCCGAGTCTTTACCAAGGTATTGGCTCCAGTTCTGGCGTTGCTGCGACAACGCAGGATCGTGATCGTAGGTTACCTAGACAGTCTCTTCCTGAGACCATCTTCCACCTCAGAATTAAAGGAGAATATGGTGATCACCGTGCAGACCCTGCAGGAATTTGGGTGGCTGTTGAACCTAAAAAAGTCGGTGCTCATACCGACTCAGTGTTTGGAGTACCTAGGCTTACTGCTGCACTCCATGGAAGTAAGAGTTTTTCTCCCTCCAGACAAGCTGCAGACGCATAGTTGTGGTAAAACTGTTAAAGTGGTTGTATACTCAAATTTTTAACTTTTACCTACAGGAAAGCCTATAATAAGGCTTACCTGTAGGTATAAAAAATATCTCCTAAACCTGTACGGTTGCGCACAAGGGGATTCTCGGCCTGAAAATCCGGCAGTGGCCGGCCGGAATGAAATCTCCCACGCGCATGCGTGGGAGTGACGATATCGCGGCTCCGGCCACTCACAGCGCCGGAGCCGCGATACCCGGAAGAAACGCAGAGGGAGCATGACAGCTCCCTCGGCGTGGATCGGGCCAGATGTCGGGGCCTCGTTCTAAGGTAAGTATTTCATAATGAGCTAGTATGCGGTGCATTTAAAAAAATAAAATAAAAAATTATGCCTTTTGCTTTGCAGGTTTAAAAAAAAAAATAATAATTTGCGGGTTTACTACCGCTTTAAAGAAGCGCAGGTGGTGGTCATCGATACACTTCTGCATGCAAGTCCTGGGGCTCATGATGGCCTCCTTCAGGGCAGTGCCGTACGCCCAGGTTCACACCAAATTTTTCCACAAATTTTTTTCCACAAAATTGTCATTGTAATAGATTATTTCTCTCACATGGCATGTGTACCACAAATAACACCCCCCAAAACATTCTGCTACTCCTCCTGAGTATTACAATACCACATGTGTGAGACTTTTTCACAGCCTGGCCACATAGAGAGGCCCAACATGTAGGGAGCGCCATCATGTGTTCTAGGAGCAGAAATTACACATCTAACTTGTTGACTACCTATTACACTTTTGAAGGCCCTGGAGCACCAGGATAATGACACGTGGCACTGATACGTGGCACCGATGACAGATGGCACTGATACGTGGCACAGATGGCACTGATACGTGGCACAGATGGCACTGATACGTGGCACCGATAAGTGGCATTGTTGACACTGGCAACAGATGGCACGTGGCACTGATAAGTGGCACTGATGACAGATGCCACTAATAGGTGGCACTGGGGGCAGATGGCACTGGGGCGGATGGCACTTTAAAAAAAAAAACTTGCGGCCGCTGCAGCCGTTCATCTGTCCCTTCTCACACGCTGTCTGTGTGAGGAGGGAGAGCGGCGCTGAGAGATGATCTCATATGTTTACATATGAGATCATCTCTCATTGGATAGACCGATCGTGCTGTAAACGGCCGCTGTGATTGGCCATTTTCAGCGATCTGTGACTGGCTGTGTCCGAGGGACACGGCCAGCACAGAACTTCCACGATGCGCGCTCGCGGGAGCGCGCATTGCGGAAGTAAACAGGAGGCTGTCCAGGGACGGCCTCCCGGCAGTTAGCGTCCACTCTGTAGCCGTCTTTCGGCTATAGGGCGGGCACAAATCGGTTAAACATAATGTTGTCATGCCCATGTGTCACCACTGGGGGCTGTATTGAGCACTCACCGCCTCATGCTGCAGCGCTGTGTCAGGAGCCAAAATACTTTCTCCTCCAGCCGAGCAACAGATCCTCCAGTAAGCTTAAGGTGGGGGTGTTGCCTCCCCGCCTATCGTTCCCCTATGCTGGTTTTCTCCCCCTAGTGGGTTAAAGGCACTCAAATTTAGTTTTTTTGGGGGGGGGGGGAAAGAGCGTGATCAGCGGCTGCCCGGCAGCTTGCAATTTTGCTGGACTATAGCCCTAGCAGTGTATGCATTCCTTCTGGTAGTGCCTGTCTGCTTTGTGCATCTGGCAATGATTGGAAGGGGGACCAGGAACACCTTAAAGGGTTCTAGAGGATAGTTTGTCGTAAAACAATCTAAATCTATGTCCAAGAGAATGTCATCCTCTGACAGTGATGCGGCCGGTCAGAGTGAGCCATCGGGGTGGACTGGTGTTGCAGCAGCACTGGACACTTCAGCCCCTATATTTATTACACAGGAGGTTTTTTCTTCTACCATTTTACCTTTTGGAACAGAAGATTGATGCTTTGTTCGCTTGCCATAGTGGATCCAAGCATAGCAGATCCCTATCCATTGCTCAGGACCCTTATACTGAGGAGCAAAGGGCAGGGGATCATGAAGTTCTCTCTAAGGATCAGGAAGATGCGGATGTCTCTTCTTCCAAGAATCCTAATATGGAGGGAGCAGTCTCACAAGAGAAACTGTCGGTACACTCCCTTATTAAGTACGCTCAACTTTTTTACTGCCTGTAGTGCAGTCTATGGATGAGCCCACCTCTGGTTTGGGATCCCTAAAGCCTCCCCAATCTGTGAATGCCTTTCCTATCCATTCATGGCTAAAATAGCTGATGTATTCTGAATGGGAACACCCAGAAACTTTTTTTTTTTTTTTTTTTTTTTTTTTTTTCCCCTCAAAAAAAATAAATAAATAAAAAATTTTCTATACTTTATCCTATGGAGGCGGAATTCTATAAGAAATGGGGGATTCCAGCAATTGATGCTGCGATATACTGAATAAAAACCTCACTTGTCCTGTAGACAATGCGCAAATGTTTGAAGGATCCAACAGATAAAAAGTTGGCATTTCTTTTTAAGAACAACATTGCACTTGCAAGCTCAGTGGCACAGCCGGCTCTTGCGGCAATTGGACCATCTCAGTCCATAAAGCACCAGTTTGTGGAGATACGCAAGATTATTCCTGATCAGCAGGCCCAACAATGGGCCGGCATATCAGAAGCACTATGTTTATATGGTGGATGCTATGAAAGATTCTATTATTGAAGCCTCACGACTTATGCTAGGACTGGTACATATGCACAGAGTCCTATGGTTAAAAAAATTGGTTAGCCGAAGCGGCATGGAAAAGGCTCTTGGCCAGTTTCCCATTTCATGGCGAACGTTTGGCAACTATTTGGATAACTATATCCAAAGAATTTCTAATGGGAAAAGTTATTTTACCTGTAAAGAAGCTTTATAAGTTTTTATTTTTTCCTTTTTTTCCTTTTTTAAACGTGCATCTTCTCCAGTGCCAGGAGCTTCTGCCTCCAGGCAGTCTCGATGGCCTCCACCGTCGAGCTCAAGAGGAAGACCTCAGTGGCAGTCCCATGGCCAAAAGAAGACTTGGGGCAGGAAGCCCGCAAAACAAAATACTAAAGTCTTCTTATAAAGGGGCGCCCCCGCTCTCTGGGGTTGAGGGCAGGGAAGGTTTCTATTATTTCCAAAGATCTGGCAGAAACATTGTCAAGACAGGTGGGTGGCTTCCTCAATTTCTCTAGGTTACAAACTAGAGTTCCGAGAATTCCCCTCTCCCCATTTTTTTTAAATCAAACGTTCCCAGAGATCCAGGGAAAAGGAAGTCTTTTTGGCTCTGGATCATCTCTTGTCTCAAACGGTGATTATCGGAGGTTCCCACAGAAGAGCAGGGTTCGGGGTTTTATTCAAACCTCTTCACTGTACCAAAACCAAACTAGGAGGTAAGACCCATTCTAGATCTCAAGGATCTGAACCGGCGCTTGAATATCCGTTCGTTCCTTTCGCATGGAGTCAATCTGATTGATTGTCTCCATTCTACAAGGAGGAGAATTTTTGGCATCAATCGTTATCAAAGACGCCTATCTCCACGTGCCAATACTTCCCGCTCATCAGAAGTTTCTACTCTTCAAGGTAGAAAATCACCATTTTCAGTTTGTGGCTCTGCCGTTTGATCTAGACGCCGCACCACTAGTGTACACAAAGATCCTTGCGCCTCCTTTAGCCAGGTTAAGGGCTCAGGGTATAACCATTCTAGCCTACCTAGACTATCTACTTTTAGTAGATCAATCAGTCACCTGTCTACACCAAATTTTAATCTCAGCCGTAAACTACCTAGAATTCCTAGGCTGGATTCTCAACCCAATCCTTTCTACCAGTATCCTGGAAAGTGGTAACTATGGATGCCAGCCTTTTTAGGTTGGGGAGCAGACCTGGAAGAGGCTTCTGTCCAGGGGAAGTGGCCCGAGTCAAAGGACCTTACTCATCAATATTCTAGAAATGTGGGCGGTACGTCTGCCCATAGAGGCCTGGATGCTCAGATTATGAAATTGTTCTTTCAGGATTCAATCCGGCAATGCCACGGCTGTGGCTTACATCAATCACCAAGGGAGCACAAGAAGTCATGCAGCCCAAAAGGAGGTGAATCATCTTCTATCTTGGTCAGAAAGCAACATTCCTTGCCTATTGGCAATTTTTATTCCTGGGACAGAGAATTGGTAGGTGGACTTCTTGAGTCGCTAACAATTATTTCTGGGAGAATGGTCCCTTCACCCCAACATCTTTCTGTCGATATGTCAAAAATGGGTTCCAGACGTGGATCTGTTTGCGTCCAGATTCAACAACAAAGTCCACAACATTGTGTCAAGGACAAGGGACCTGCTGGCATGCGGAACAGACGCCTTGGTCTTTGCATAGGACCAGTTTTCTCTGATATATGCCTTTCCTCCAGTTCTGCTGCTTCCGCGTCATCTTTGCAGGATCAAGCAGGAAGGGAAGGAGATGATTCTGGTACCCCCAGCGTGGCCCAGAAGATCTTGGTTTGCCGAGATCATAAAGATGGCAGTAGGGGACCCTTGGACCGTGCCGTTGTGGCCAGACCTTCTCGTACAAGGTCCAGTATTCCATCCTGCCTTCCAAACGCTATATTTAACGGTTTGGCTATTGAAACCTGCATTCTAATGGGCCTCCTTTAGTAGTGTCTACTTTGGTTAATGCTAGGAAGCCGACCTCCAGAGTTATATACTATAGAGTCTGGAAGGCATATGTCTCCTGGTGTAGATCCAGGGCTTGGCACCCCAGGAAGTATGTCATAGGTAGGATACCTGAATTTCTGCAGATGATATTGGAAATGAAATTGGCCTTGAGTACTATCAAGGGCCAGGTCTCGGCCTTATTAGTATTCTTTCAATGGCCTCTTGCTTCTCACTCTTTTGTTCGTAGCCTTATTCAGGGGGTAACTCGGATTAATCCTCCCGTCAGGGCACCCCTGAATCCTTGGGATTTGAATTTAGTCTTATTGGCTTTTACAGAAACTGCCTATTGAGCCTATACGGAATATTCCCTTGGTTCGTTTGACAAGAAAGATAATCTTTTTGGTTGCCATATCCTCTGCCAGAAGGGCATCGGAATTGGTGGCTCTGTCTTTGTAAAGAGTCATATTTGATTATTCATAAGGATAAGGTTGTATTGCGACCTCATCCCAAATTCCTACCAAAGGTAGTCACAGGTTTTCATTTAAACCAGGATATTGTTCTGCCTTCCTTCTTCCCAGAGCCTCGATCTAGGGAAGAGAAGCAGTCAAGGTCTGTTAAAAGGAGACAGCTCAGATTCACAAAATGGATGTTTTGTTTGTACTGCCAGAAGGGCCTAAATGGGGACAGGCAGCATCAAAATCTACTATTAACAAATGGATTTGTCAAGTGATTGATCAAGCTTATGATTTAAAGAAAATTCCTCCTTTTTCATATTAAAACGCACTCCACCAGGGCTGTTAGTGCCTCTTGGGCGGTGCATCACCAGGCCTCCATAGCTCAGATCTGCAAGGCCGCAACTTGGTCTTCAGTCAATACATTTACCAGATTCTAGCAAATCAATGTAAAAGGTCATGAGGCTATTGCCTTTGGGCGTAGTGTACTGCAGGCTGCCGTATGAGTCCTCTAGTCTCTTAATGCCCTACTTTTTTGTTGTCTCCCTCCCTTCAGTTGCCATTGCTTTGGGACATCCCACATTGTAACTACTATGGCTCTGTGTCCCCTGATGTAGGAAAACAGGATTTTTTAAAAAAAGCGCTTACCTGTAAAATCCTTTTCTTTGAAGTACAACTAAGGTCCCTCCCTTCTTTTGGTATACACATGTATTGCTTGGCTACACAACTGGGGTACTCCCAGTAGTGGGAGGGGTTATATAGGGAGTGCACTTTTTGTCTTGGGGTGTGCCAGTGTCCGTCACCTGAAGGTGGCCTATAACCCACATAGTATCTACTATGGCTCTGTGTCACCTGATGTACTTAAAAGAAAAGGATTTTACAGGTAAGCGGTTTTTAACCACTTGCTTACTGGGCACTTAAACACCATTCTGCCCAGACCAATTTTCAGCTTTCGGTGCTCTCACACTTTGAATGACAATTACTCAGTCATGCAACACTGTACCCAAATGAATTTTTTGTCCTTTTTTCCCACAAATAGAGCTTTCTTTTGGTGGTAGGATGCTGCTGGGGGAGGATGGCACTTTTTTTTTTTTTTTTTTTACAGATCGAAGCAGAACGGTTGCCGCTGCAGCCGTTCATCTCTTCCCTCTCACACTCTGTGTGAGGCGGGAGAGCGGTGCTGAGAGATGATCTCATATGTTTACATATGAGATCATCTCCCATTGGACACGCCGCTCACGCTGTAAACGGCCGCTGTGATTGGCCGTTTACAGCGATCTGTTTTTGCCTGTTCCCGGGGGACACTGCGAACGCAGAACTTCCGCGATGCGCGCCCACGGCGGCGCGCATTGTTGAAGTAAACAATAGGACGTCCAGGGACAGCCTCCCGGACGAACGCGCCTGCCCTACGGCCGTCATTCGGCTATAGGGCGGGCGCGAGGTGGTTAAATATCCTGTTTTTCCATTCCTCCTTCCTTCAACAATATGAAGTTTGCCTGTACCGTATGCTGAAAAACAGCCCCACGCCATGATGTTTCCGCCTCCAGACTTCCCTGTTGCTATGGTGTTTTTGGGATCATGTGCAGTGCTATTTGATCTCCAAACATGGTGTATTCTGGCATCCAAAGAGTTCCATTTTGGTCTCATCTGACCAGACCTATATTCTCCCGGTATTTCACAGGCTTGTCTAAAATGTTGTGCAGCAAACGTTACATGAGCTTCAACATGCTTTTTCTGGAGCAATGAAGTCCTGCGTGGTGAGTGTGCATATGGACCATGGCGGCTGAGTGCATTACTTCGCTTTCATTGAAACAATTGTACCTACGATTGCCAAGTGTTTCTGAAGCTCTCCACAAGTGGTCCTTGGCTCTCTTTTCACTCCTGTGTCAAATCTTGTGACAAGCAACCTGGTCATGGCTAGTTTTTTCCACTTCCAGATTATGGCCCCAACCGTGCTCACTGAATCATTCAGAAGTTTAGAAATCTGTCAGTAACCAATGCCATCAGTATGTTTTGCAACAATAAAGCTACTTTCACACTGAGGCGCTATAACGCTAAAAATAGTGCCTGTAAAGCGCCTCTCCTGTTACTCCAGTGTGAAAGCCTGAGGGCTTTCACACTGGAGCAGTGCGCTGGCAGGACGCTAAAAAAAGACCTGCAAGCAGCATCTTTGAGGAGCTTTTAGGCGAGGTGTGGGGCTTTGCGGGCGCTTTTAACCCTTTTTTGTGCTAGCGAGGGTTAAAAGCACCCCGCTAGAGGCCAAAAAGCTCATATAAAAATATCTGCTGAAAAGTGCTGACGCCCTAGTGCATCAGTGTGAAAGTGCCCCAAGGTTGCAAAGATCTTGCGAGCACTCTTTGCTTTTACCCATCATGAGATGTTTCTTGTGTGACACCTTGGTAATGAGACACCTTTTTATAAGCTATCAGTTAAAACTAAACCAAGTGATATGTTCATTTGCACCGACAGGGGGAAGGATTGCTTTTTAATTACCGTATATACTCGAGTATAGGCCGACCCGAATATAAGCCGAGGCCCCCAATTTACCCCCAAAAAAACTGGCAAACTTATTGACTCGTGTATAAGCCGAGGGTGAGACATGCCTGTCCATCCCTGTGTGTGTCCGTCCATCCCTGTGTGTCCGTCCATCCATCCCTGTGTGTGTGTGTGTGTCCATCCATCCATCCATCCCTGTGTGTGTGTGTGTGTCCATCCATCCATCCCTGTGTGTGTGTCCGTCCATCCATCCATCCCTGTGTGTGTGTGTCTCCATCCATCCATCCATCCCTGTGTGTGTGTGTGTGTGTGTCTCCATCCATCCATCCATCCCTGTGTGTGTGTGTATCCATCCATCCCTGTGTGTGTGTGTCTCCATCCATCCATCCCTGTGTGTGTGTGTCCGTGTGTGTGTGTGTGTGTGTGTGTGTGTGTGTGTGTGTCCAGCCTACCTGTGTCCCGAGCCTCCGTCCCGTGCCTTGCCTCCTTGCCTCCGTCCCGTGCCGTGCCTTGCCTCCTTGCCTCCGTCCCGTGCCGTGCCTTGCCTCCGTCCCGTGCCGTGCCTTGCCTCCGTCCCGTGTCGTGCCTTGCCTCCGTCCCGTGCCGTGCCTTGCCTTGCCTCCGTCCCGTGCCTTGCCAGGATCGCCGCTCTTCGTCGGCGCCTCGGCGGCCATTCTAAAATTCAAAAGCCGCGCCTCCGCCTTCGCCTGTGATAGGCAGAACACTGAATTTCCCAGCAGCCTGTGTTCCGCCTATCACGGACATCGTCTCATCCTCGTCCGTAGTACGAGGATGAGACGATGTCCGTGATAGGCGGAACACAGGCTGCTGGGAAACTCAGTGTTCCGCCTATCACAGGCGAAGGCGGAGGCGCGGCGTTTGAAGGGTAGAATGTCCGCTGTCTGTCTGCTCGACACGCTGATCGGGCAGGCAGACAGCGATGACTCGAGTATAAGCCGAGGGGGGCACTTTCAGCCTCAAAAAAGAGGCTGAAAATCTCGGCTTATACTCGAGTATATACGGTACTAATAGATTTCAGCTGGTGTCTTGGCTTTCCATGCCTTGTGTGGGGTTTTTTTTTTTTTTTTTTTTTTTTTTGCACCTCCCTTTCTTCATGTATGTAATACTTTTTTCCCTGTGTCATGCCACATTATTACACATAACTTAATTTCTGAATTTGTTTTGGTTTCTTTGTATGGATTGTTACCAACGTGGTGACAATTGTATGTCAATGGCACCTTTTATATTTACCTAGAAAAACAGTGATGTGTTCAATACTTATTTTATCCGCTGTGTGTGTATATACAGTATCTCACAAAAGTGAGACCCTTCACATTTTTTGTAAATATTTTATTATACAGTATCTTTTCATGAAATTACTTTGCTACAATGTAAAGTAGTGAGTGTACAGCTTGTATAACAGTGTAAATTTGCTGTCCCCTCAAAATAACAACACACAGCCATTAATGTCTAAACCTGTGGCAACAAATGTGAGTATACCCCTAAGTCAAAATGTCCAAATTGGGCCCAAAGTGTCATATTTGTGTGGCCACCATTATTTTCCAGCACTGCCTTAACCCTCTTGGGCATGGAGTTCACCAGAGCTTCACAGGTTGCCACTGGAGTCATTTTCCACTCCATGACGACATCACGGAGCTGGTAGATGTTAGAGTCCTTGTACTCCTCCACCTTTCGTTTTCAGAATGCCCCACAGATGCTCAATAGGGTTTAGGTCTGGAGACATGCTTGGCCAGTCCATCACCTTAATCCTCAGCTTCTTTGACAAGGCAGTGGTCATCTTGGTGTTTGCGGTTGTTATCATGTTGACCCAGTCTCCGAAAGGAAGAGGCTCATGCTCTGCTTCAGTATGTCAGAGTATATGTTGGCATTCATGGTTCCCTCATTGAACTGTAGCTCCCCAGTGCTGGCAGCACTCATGCAACCCCAGACCAATGCATGTAAATGAACTGTAGTGTGTTTCTGCAAAAAGCACATAGATGTGAACCAGGTCTAAGATGTTTAGGAACATAATGGGGTTAAAAAAAAACTAAAAATTAGCCCTTTATAGTACAAAAAAAGCAGATAATCCCTACTGTAAGGGGTTCATTTTTTTTTTTTTTTTACTGTAGAACTATGAAGGTAATATTTACAGTAGCAATTGCTCCTTTTTGTACTATAAAGGGCTTTTTTTTTTTTACCCCATTATGTTACTGGCCGATCAATTGATTATATCTCTCTCCATAGCGCTTTAAAACTCCTAATTCATGTGTTTTTTTTTTCTTTTTTTTTTTTTTTTTTTTTTTTCTTCTGTTTTTCGTCCAAGTTTTTAATAGCTGATGTAAACTGGTTTGCTGTAAAGATACCTGCAAGGGATATATCTGTCCATGTATGGCCAGTTTAAAGGCTAGATTCTCCTTTTGGGAAAAAAATAATAAATGCACAGCAATGCCTGCAGAGCAATGCAGCCATGATCTGTGGTTCATGGGTACAATATCAGGCTCCTGTAGACAAGCTCTACAGTTTTCAGCCCGTACCTCTGTATGGGCTGTCGTTTTACAACCTCCCCTGAACAATTTTACTTGACAGATTGTAAACAATGTTTACGTTTTTTTGGTGTGTTTACATGCCATGTTTAGCCGCATTTGCGTTTTTAGAAGCACCCTTTTTTTTTTTTCTCTCTCTCTCTCTAAACTAAATGCGAGTTACCGCATTTACAAGCTGTTACAGGTTTCAAATGCTTTTGAAAAACCATCCTGAATGCATTTTTTTTTTTTTTGCTTTCCAAAAAATGCTTCTAAACTCAACTGCCTAGAAATTTCTATAAAGGACCCTGTATACATGTACTAATAAGACAACACACAGGAGAGTTCAGGGGCAGCTGAAAAAAAAACGCCCATCTGCACCTAAACGTCTGTTTACCAGCAGCAGAGTACATGAAGCCTAAACAAGCTAAATAAACAAGTGTTTGATCAGCACCCTTGCGGTTAATTGAGAGCTACAAGCTGTCTGCTGCAGTGGCAGATCAGAGTTCTCTTATTTGCATATGCCTGTGAATTTATGATCTTGTGCAGGGCTATAAAGAGATTAAAAGGCATGAAACTACAATTGCGTTTTTAATTTTCCTAAAATTACCAAGTAAGTGTTTGCCAGTATAAAATGTTTTTGATGACCAAAGACAGTTGTAAATATTGTTAAACTGAGATTCTGAAAATCTCTATTGAAGTTTTATAATAGTGTATTATTTTTATTTTCAGGCAAACCCGAGTAGTCTGTAAAGGGATTGGCTTCCTTTTGACTGGCAAATTGACTTTTAAGCAAGTGAGCTTTAAACGTACTAATAACCTCTGTGCCAGAGAATTGGTAAGTGTGTGTTTTTTTTTTTTTGTTTGTTTTTTTTTTTAATATCCCCCGGATACTATAAGTGTGTGTGTGTGTGTGTGTGTGTGTGTGTGTGTGTATTATTATTATTATTATTATTATTATTATTATTATTAACAAAAAAAAATCTTTTGACTTTACAACCACTTTAATCCTTTTCATATGGACCTGACATCGAGAGGGTTTTACATAAATGCCCGCTGAAGCCACCGGGATTGTGTATAAACCTGACAAGCAGAGTCCTGCCTGTCGGGTGGAAGAATTCAGTCGGAAACTCGTAGGGGTGCGTCACCGATCCGTGATCTGAACGGGTCACCCTGTTCAGATTGGCACATCGCCTGGCTTTGGAAAGGCCGCAGCTTCAAAGCGGTGGCCATCTTGGTACACGCGGCTGCTGTCTGGTCAGGAAGTGATGTTTCGCCACCGCCATCTTGCTACACCCCACACTCCTGCACAATAATAGAGTGAGAAGGTGGCAAGCGAACATCTTGTTATACCCACCAGAGTTTTAGATTTGTTATTATCAACGCAAAACAGAGCTTAAATACAGTATTTGTAAATCCAATGTACTGATTAGATGTTACATTTTAAAAGCATCAGCAAACCTGCTGACCTTACATGCTTGCTAATGTGACGGAACACCTATGATTTTCATATTTGTTCTGTCACATTAGCAACCATGTAAGGTCAACAGGTTTGCTGCTGCTTTTAAAATTTAACATCTAAACATTCTGTTGGATTTACAAATACTGTATTTAAGCATATAAGCTCAGTTTTAAAGTTTTACATTTTTACTATTTAAATAAAGTTGCACCCGAACACATAAAATCCACACCCAAAAAATGTGAGACCCCCCCCCCCCCCCAATATATGCATGTATGAATGTAGTCACTTATAGGGGGGTGCCTACTCATGAAAATGCCAATTGCGATACACACATTACATATGAGAGCAATATTTCTAGCATACCAAACCTTCCCTGTAACACTAAACCGATGACCTATGGAGGGCTTTTAAAGTGTTGCCTATGGAAAACCTAGAGCACTAAAGTTTGTCTCCATTTCACGGGCGCGCACAAATTTTAAGGTTTGACATGTTGGGTATCTATTTACTCGCTACAACCTTGTCTTTTTATATTTTACTAAAAAATGTGGGTAACATATTGCGTTTGTGTGCCCTAAAATTAACTTGTGTATTTTTTTACAAAAATTTTGCATTTCTTAGACATTTGCAGTAATATTTGACATAAAAGGGACTACCACTGTTTTATTCCTTAGGTCAGGGATAGGCAACCCCCGGCACTGGTGCCACAAGCAGCACTCTACTCCCTCCCCATCAGCAGGGAAGTGTCAGTGAGACACTAATGTATTCCAATTTCAGAATTCCCCATGCCGCACCTGCACTGAGGGGGAAGCACTGTGCCCCCACACATTGTAAAAGATGGGCAATCTCGTTTGGTTCTCTAACTTTGCTGTAGCTGCGATCATCTTTTTTGATGGGGAAGAGATTGGGTGCAGCTCTTCTGGGGAGGAGGGTCCCTGTTTCCAGGAGGAGGTGGACTGTCTTGGCTACTACTAAAGCCAATCACAGTCCTGCTAGCTCTGTCCACCATTTGGAGGAAAATGACTTGCTTGGTTGCCACTACCAATCTCAGAAAGATGTGATTGAGAAAATCACAATCAGGTGACAGTTTGTGGAATGACTGTTGAGCTTCTGGGAACTTGAAATGATTCCTGAACCTTTACGTCACTACTGAACCCCTGTACTCTGTGTCCCTTTAAGCCACAGGCGGTATTCAGTGCAATGAAAATCACATCCAACCACTTTTTCTCAGCTGCAGGGGCCCAACTTATGATCCTGCACACAGGTCTACTGTTTTCAGAAAATGCCTCTGACCTGAGCTCATCATTTTATATTTATTTTTTTAACTGTTTATTCAATTTTTACAGTAATAGCGATGCATATACAGTCTTCACAGAAGATTGTTACATGAATTGTCACAGGGTGGATGGTCTGCACATTTAGGCAGGAGAAAGATATGCCAGCTTTTAAGTTAGAATACATTAGGATATGGGTTTGGAGGTATTAGATTTCAGCAGTACCAAGTAAGGAGGTTGGGCGGGGGGGAATGGATGGAGAAGGGAGGGGGGGGGAGAAGGGAGTAGAGTGAAGGGTGGGCCTCATATACTGTATGAAATGCACATAGTTCAAACAATGATTATACACTCAATAGATCATATTATTGGTGTCCTATTTCGGGGCAGGTCCAACAGTAACGTTTTAGTGATTATCCACCAGTTCTGTGCCCCAGGCATCTATCCATCCTGACCATATTTTGTCAAATTTGCCAAGGCAGTTTCGATTGGCATAGGTAAGCTTATACAGTGGCAACACCGAATTCAGCGTTAGACGCCATGAGGACACTCTGGGAGGCACAGCGTCTTTCCAATGTAGGAATATCTCTGCGGGCATAAAAAGTAGCGTAAATAATCTAGTATATTTACTCCTTACTCTGGAATCAGACATTTTAGTAGCATCATTTTGGGGTCTGTTCCCAGCTCCAGGGA
Organism: Lithobates pipiens; assembly: GCF_037356315.1. Lineage (NCBI taxonomy): Eukaryota > Metazoa > Chordata > Amphibia > Anura > Ranidae > Lithobates > Lithobates pipiens. The sequence continues at coordinate 179,024,307 of NW_027507785.1, forward strand.
GGTAACCCGACCCAGGGTGTCCGCTATCTGACCAATAGTCTCCAAGGCGGGGACATGACCATGTCATATGAAAGAATGAGGCGGAGCTACAATCACATCTAGAGCAGGCCACCGGATTGCTAGGATTCATGATTGTTAACCACATAGGCGTGTAATAGGCTCTGTGGAGGAACTTAACCTGCATAAATCGATCTCTGGCTGAGCTCATGTTAGTGACAAATGTAGATTTCACATGTCTCCCCATTCCTCCTCTGTCAGGTCTAGCTTCTACTTTACCAGGGTTTTTTCAAGTTTCTTCATTGGAGCTATAGATAAGTGGAAGTATAGGGAGGAATGAGAGCTCATCATTGCGCATCCATTCCAGATGCTTGTATGTGACATCGCATACAAGCACGTTGGCTCGATACGAGAGGTGGATCAGCAGGATGAGTGTGCCAGAACAGATACAGTTGTGCTCATAAGTTTACATACCCTGGCAGAATTTATGATTTCTTGGCCATTTTTCAGGGCATACGAATGATAACACAAACCTTTCTTTCACTCATGGTTAGTGTTTGGCTGAAGCCATTTATTATCCATCAACTGTGTTTACTCTTCTTCCTTCCTTTTTTTTTTTCTTTTTTTTTTTCTTTTTAAATCATCACAACAGAAACTAGCCAAATGACTCTGGTCAAAAGTTTACATACCTTAGTTCTTAATACCATGTATTGCCCATTTTAACATCAATGACATCTTGAGTTCTTTTGTGGTATTTGTGGATGAGGCTCTTTTATCTTCTCAGATGGTAAAGCTGCCCATTCATCTTGGCAAAAAGCCTCCAGTTTCTGTAAATTCTTGGGCTGTCTTGCATGAACTGCATGTTTGAGATCTCCCCAGAGTGGCTCAATGATACTGAGGTCAGGAGATTGAGATGGCCACTCCAGAACCTTCACTTTATTCTACTGTAGCCAATGACGAGCTGACTTGGCCTTGTGTTTTGGATCATTGTTATGTTGGAATGTCCAAGTACGTCCCATGCGCAGCTTCCTGATGAATGCAACTGTTTCTCTAGTATTTTTTGATAACATACTGCCTTCATCTTGCCATCAATTTTGACCAAATTTCCTGTGCCTTTGTAGCTCAGCGATCCACCTCCATGTTTCACAGTAGGAATGGTGTACCTTTCATCATAGCCTTTGTTGACTCCTCTCCAAATGAAGCATTTATGGTTGTGGCCAAAAATCAAAATTTTTGTCTCATCACTCCAAATGACTTTGTGTCAGAAGGTTTAAGGCTTGTCTCTGCTGTTTGGCTTCTTGTAAGCGGGATACTTTGTGGCATTTGCGTAGTAATGGCTCTCTTCTGGCGACTCGACCATGCAGCCCATCTTTTTCAAGTGCCTCCTTATTGTGCATCATGAAACAGCCACACCACATGTTTTCAGAGAGTTCTGTATTTCACCTGAAGGTTTTTCTTTGCATCCCTCATTTTCCACTTCTTGATTAGAGTTTGAAGACTGCTGATTGGCATTCTAAATTCTTTGGATGTCTTTTTTTTTATATCCCTTTCCTGTTTTATACAGTTATAAAACGGGACACCAACTACCTTTTCCCGCAGATCCTTTTGACAATTCTTTTGATTTCCCCATGACTCAGAATCCAGAAACATCAGTGCCGCACTGGATGAAAGATGCAAGGGTTTGTCTGGAGTCCAGAAACTCATTGACACTTTAGGCCCCTTTCACACATGCGGACAGTGTGTCCGTATTTCATCCATCCATCCATTTGCGGTTTAAATACGGACATATGTGCATCCCTATGGGATGGCAGGTGTCTGCAGGTGAACATCTGCTGACACGCCGTATCGTCTGTCTCCACTATGGTCCGATTCTGCAGACGGAGGAAAATCCTATTTTTCTATCCGTCTGCAGAGCGGATCGGATTAAAACGGATATACGGTCCGTGTTCATCCGATCCCCCATAGGGGAGAGCAGAGATCTGACAGGGCTCAGCGGGGATAAACTGAGCAATCCCCGCTGAGCAAGCGGATCATCGCGTGGTGGATCATTATGGATCCGTCCCGTGTGAAAGGGGCCTTATACATACACACTACTTACAAGCAAACAGATCACAGGTGAGGATGGTTACCTTTTTAATAGCCACGCAAACCCCTTTGTGTCAACTTGTGTGCATGTTATCAGGCTGAAATCACCAGGGTATGTAAACTTTTGATCAGGATTATTTGCATAGTTTCTGTTGTCATTCTGATTTAAAAAGAGTAAACACATGATTGATAATAAATGGCTTCAGCCAAACACTAACCATGAGTGAAAGATATGTTTTTGTGTTATCATTCATTATTTTTGAAAAATGGCTAAGAAATCATAACTTCTGCCAAGGTATGTAAACTTATGATCACAACTGTAGATGTGCCTCATCTCTCCCTCCTTTCACCACTCTGCATATCACGCATATCGTAGATGAGAAGAGGTTACAGCGGTGAAGCAGATGAGCAGAAGGGTACAGCAGTGGAGAAAATGAGCAGGAGGGGTTTAGAGGGGGGTCTACAGTGGTGGGGCAGATGAGCAGGGGGGCTACAGTGAGGTGTGAAAGTGCATGAATTGGGGCTCATCAGAGGTGTGAGTGCAGGATGTTAATTTCTCACTACTAAAGTAGTTTACAGCATTTACTTTAAAACAAATCCTTTTCGTGATTGAGAAGTGAGTGAAGTTGACTTTTTATAATAATAATAAAAAAAAAAAATCGGCACGCTCAATTTCTTTGAAAACATTTTTCGGCACACTGTGCTCAAAAGGTTGCCTACCCCTGGTCTAGGTTGCCTGCTTTCAGGAAATGTTTTCGGGGGTTTATATTTAGGCCTAAAATGTATTTTTAAGCATGTGGTGATGTAGCAATAAGTCTGTTTTTCAACAGAACAAGCTCCCCTGCAGATGTAGCAGTTAGTGTTGACTAGGGGTGCTGAAATTGCTGCACCGATGCATCGCGATTCGGGTGTCCCCGATGCGGCACCGATTCATGCGACAGTATTGATCGATTATCGTGACGTCATTGCCCCGCCCCTCCCGGCACAGCGCTCCGAGTGTATCCCCTGTTTAAAATGCTTTCCGGCTCACTTCCAGCTCTCCTCACGTCAGCGGAGAATTCTCAGCCCCGCCCGCTGACTGTCACTATCAAATCAGAAGAGGCGGGCGGGGCTGAGAATTCCTGCTGACATCAGGAGAGACGTGAGCCTTGAGAGCAGAGAGGGGGGCAATGTCAGGACACAGTAGGGAGGGACTAATGAGGGAACTTGAGATACCCATTCGCAGAGAAGCTGCGGCCTACTCAGCCAATGGGTGCACAGGGTGGCCTGTCCATCACATTCTTTGTACTGTGATCTTCCTCTGCTGGGCTCTGCAATAGATGATGTCATCAGTCAGAGCCTGGCAGAGAAGTGAGCAGAGGAAGTTTTTCTTTTGTGAAATGGCTGAGCTATCACTGCACTGGCATCCCCAGCATCCTTTTAGATGAGAAAAAGCAACAGACAAGAAAAGTGAGAGGGGGATGATTCTTCTACAGAATTCCATATGGAACAAGCAGCCAGGTAAGGAGCACCAGTGCCCCCCTCCCCCACTGACTGGCAGTGCCTCCAAACTGCCCCATTGGGCACCAGGGCCCCTATCTCCTCTCACTAAGCACTTTAGCCTCCTATCTCTCCCCACTAGGCCCCAGGAACCCTCCCATCTCCCCTCACTAAGCACCAGGACCCCCCCATCTCTCCCCACTAATCACCCTAATCTCTCCCCACTAAGCACCAGGACCCCCCTAATTGAGCACAAGTGATCCCTTTGTCCTCCTTGAAAAAAAAGGGGATATTTGTTATAGCTTTTGCTTTTTTTTTTTTTTTTTTTGTTTATAGCGCAAAAAATAAAAACCACAGAGATGATCAAATACCACCAAAAGAAAGCTCTATTTGTGGGGGAAAAAGGACATCAGAAAGGATGTTAATTTTGTTTGGGTACAACACTGCACAACTGTCAGTTAAAGTAACAGTGCCGAATCGCAAAAATTGGCCTGGTCATTCAGCAGCCAAATCTTCCAGGGCTGAAGTGGTTAAAGTGGTTGTAAACCCTTACAAACCACTTTGACCTACAGGTAAGCCTAGATTAAGGCTTACCTGTAGGTCCCCTAAGCCGCAGATATGCCACGAGTGTCGGCTCCCATGCGCATGCTCCCATGCCCATGCGCCGGAGCAGTGAGACCCACGGAGACCCACCAAGAAGATGGACGCTCGGAACTACAGGGGACAGCGGTGACTTCGGTGGCTCCTGTGTCAGGTAAGTGACACATAATGGACTACTATGTGATGCATAATAGTCCATTATGCTTTACCTTTGCAGGGAATCAAAGAGGAAGTAAACCCATCATGGTTTACTTCCTCTTTAAGGGAGTGAGGTTATTTTTAATTCAAAGTTCCAGTAAATCTCTATTAAAAATCAGCAGCTACAAAAAAAAGTGCATCTTCTTTTAATAAAAAGTCACTCGCCTGTCCCACAATCCAGCCACGTGGCCAGCCAAACCCTCCATTCTCTCCCCCGCCTGTCCACGGCGCTGGCAATACTACTGTAGGCATCCGGCTGTGACAGCTTGCAGCTTCACAGCCGGGTGAGTATGTCTCACTGCGCTGTCCTGAATGGCCGCAAAATCTTTTGGGACCTGTGATGTGTCCCAGAAGATTGCAGGGTGGAAGGGCCGCCTAGGCAGCCCAAGCAGAAATGGGAGTTCGTCAGTAATCGTGATGCATCGTGGAATCGAATCGTTGACCAGATAATCGTAGTCGAATCGTGAGACCAGTGAAGATGCGCACCTCTAGTGTTGACACAAACTATTTACCACTGATCAACTTATTTATTTTATTTATTTATGTAAAACCTTAATCCCAAAAGGGAAAAAAAAAAAAACTTGCTTTAACTGCAGTGGAGTTTGGTTTACGTTTGTTTCACTTTTCAATCACTTGTCACAAAAAAAAAAAAAAGGTCAATGTGCTCAACAAGCCTCTCAGCAAATTCCTTGCGGTGTCTACTTTCCAAAATGGGGTCATGGGGGGGGGGGGGATTATATTGTACAGCCCTGCCATTTTAGCACCTCAGGAAATGAGATGGGCATATATGTGTATATATAGATATATATTGTGGGAACAAAAAGGGTACAAATTTAATTTGGGTACAGAATTGCATGACCATGCAATTACCAATTAAAGCAGCGCAGTGCCAAATGGTAAAAGGTGCTTTGGTTAGGAAGGGGGTAAATCCTGGGGCTGAAAAATGGTTTAAGGAGTTGTAAAGGTTTATTTTTTTATTTAATTTTTTATTTATTTAAAAAAAAACATGTTATACTTGCTTGCTCTGTGCAAGTTTTTTTTTTTTCCAGGGGGCACCCGTGCGGGCGCGTTCCTGAGTCCCACTGCTGTATCCATGGATACAGGCAGTAGGACTCGAAATGCATTAACCACTTGAAGTGGATAAGAACTGCAATCAAGTTCAAGGTTATCTTCTGCTGTTTCTAATTAAAAAGTATAAATGTGCATGCACATTAGAAGTAAACACTCTCTGAGACACGTTCAGCTCCGTTACTTTTAACTTCTTATTTATTTCTGGGCGGTGTTAATATTTTATACAGAAAGATACGTCATTGCTATGTCAGTCTAATTGGTACATCTCATTGGTTAAAATACAAGAGAAATTGAGAAACTTGATGCTTGAAGTTTGGTTGAAGCCGGTTCTGTTATCTCAAATGCATTCTTCTAATGCGTGGGAAGCAGGGGGTACCCGCCATCTTTAATTCCAAACAGAGAGCCAATCTGTATACTTGGAGGTCGACCGATATATTGGCCGATATTTGCCGTTTTTTAATTAATTGGCATCGGCCGATTGTGCTGATAAAAAGCCCGATTTAGGCCTTATGCACACGAGACGCAGGTGAAAACTCTTCTCAAAAAAGCTGAAACGCGCGTTTAGAAACGCGTGTTTTGCCGCATTTGCATGCCGTGTTTAGCTGTGTTTAGCCGCGTATGCGTTTTATAAGCGTTTATAAAGATAACATCATGTAGACCCTCCCCAAGCTCTCAAAGCATGTTTTTTTAACTATTTCTGCTATTTTCATCAGAGTGAGCAGCAGAAGCATAGAGAGCAGTTGTACACTTGCATTTGCCTCTCTTTCTGTGGTATATATTTTGAAATGGATCCCATATTGAATGTATGTCAGGAAATGCTCCTGATGAGACAGCAACGTTGTCGCAAATTTCGTGAGAGGTCCAGAGTCAGAGCTTGTGATATTGGACCCATCCGTTGATGGGACAGCGAATGTCTGTTGGATATTTCACAAACCTGTATGTGCAGCTGTGTACCTACCCCAACAAGTCGGGTTACAAAATGTCATTCTCTGATGCAGAAAAGTGCATGACATTTTGCGACCCGACTTTGGGGCCCCCTATCTCGGGGTCACTTGGTGATAGGAACCTCAACCTCATGGATATGTTGTAGTGCTAGTTCCACAGTGTCTGCATACCGAATTTGGGGTTCCTGGCAATAAGTGGCCCAAAGATATGGGCCCCCAAAGTCGGGTCGCAAAATGTCATTCTCAGACCATATTTCAGAGTTTTCAGGTCCAAAAAATTGGGTTCCTTTTAAAAACTCTTATAAACGCAAACGCGGGTGCTGCATTTAGCGACGTTTTGTGTCTGAAACGTGGAAATTTTTGCATCTGAGCCCATTTTTTTGCTTCTGGAAAAACAAGGTTAAACGCAACTGCATAAAAACGGCAAAAAACTAGACTGTGTGCATGGACACATAGGATAACATTGAATGAGTTCAGGGGCAGTTGAAAAAAGTGTCCAACTGCATCTGAACACGCGTTTAACAGCGTCTCGTGTGCATGAGGCCTAAGAACTACAGCCTGACTTGGAAATGACTTCTGTAATGGAAGTCAGTGTAAGTTGCCTGAGTCTTCATAGAAGCACTTGTTTCCTCTCTGGGCAGTCTGCCAAGAAAAGAGCAAAAAGATACAATGTTTACACTTGAATGAATGAACTCCACTCTGTGTGTAGAGTTCTCAGTTTAACCATTTAAAGACTAAATCTTTTCTGACACTTAAGCAAGTAAACAATCCTGTATTTTCTGCGAGAAAATCACTTTGACCCCCAAAAATTTATATATATATTTTTTAGCAGAGATCCTAGGGAATAAAATAGCGGTTGTTGCAATATTTTATGTCACATAGCATTTGCCCAGAGGTCTTTCAAATGCAATTTTTTGGGGGGAAAAAATACACTAAATGATTTAAAAAAAAACAAAAAAAAAACAGTAAAGTTAGCCCTTTTTTTTCGTCCAAAAGTTTTGACTACCTGTTTTTATTTTATAGGGTGCTTTCACACTGGAGCGGGCAGGCATTGATGGTAAAATGCTGCTAGTTTTAGCAGCGCTTTACCATCATTTTAGTGGGGTGCATATAACCCAGCTAGCGGCCAAAGAAGAGGTTAAATGCCCCCGTGAAGCACCGCTGCCAAATTGCATTGTATGCGCTTCGGCAGTGGTGCCCATTAATATCAATGGGCAGGAGTGGTGGAGGAGCGGTATAAACCACTCCAAACATGCTGCTTGCAGGACTTTTTTTTTTTTTAACATCCTGCCAGCGCATCGCCTCAGTGTGAAAGCACTCTGTCTTTCACACAGACTGCAGGGGAGCCGTTTTACAGGCGCTATTTTTAGCCCAAAAGCACCTAAAAAAAACGCCCCAGTGGGAAAGGTGTCTGTTAGGTTTTATGAGATGAAGAGGGATAAAAAAAAAATCGGCCCAAAAGAATCGGCATCATATATCGTCCATCGGCCGTCATGATTTCTAAATATCGGCATCGGCTAGAGAAAAACCCATATCGGTCGACCTCTATGTATACTACATATGTAAGGATTTGCATAGAAACATGTATATACATAAGCAAATAGACATTTTCTGATTATCATTATGTACATTACATTCTGAAGGACATTCCGTACTCTACAAACTATTATTAACTTGTCTCTTCCCATAGTTATCTAGTTTATAAAACCCTACTAGGCACACTGATATAAAGTTACTTATGAAAACACACACACTGCTGCTAGTAAAACACTATCTTATTTCCCAAGAAATTAGGAAAGCTAACATAAAGTATTAAGACATTACAATATCACAAAGCTTACAATCAGAACATATAATACAAGAATATGAAAGATAGTTGTCACACGGTCCTCCGTGAGGCTTTGCTGCATCGGCTAGGCTCAGACCAGGAGAGGGCCTTCACCATGAGATTTAGGCCGGAGCCATCACCCAGATTAGGCCTCGAGATGGCTGAATCATCATGTCAGCAGAAACGCATGGCAGGCTCTTGCAGCGAACAGAGAGAGCCTTGTCTGTGTGTGAGCCTTTTCATTTAAACATACACGCCCACTCATAGCCACCCCCATTTGCCTTCCATCCAATAGGTTTCGCCTTTTTTTTTTCTATTGCATTTTAGTCTAAATATGAGATCATATTTAAGAGGTCCTGCCATGCTTTTTCTATTACAAGGGATGTTTACATTCCTTGTAATAGGAATAAAAGTGACTGTGTTTTTTTTTTTTTTTTTTTTTTTAAACGCGCCCCGTCCTGACGAGCTTGTGTGCAGAAGCGAATGCATTCACATGAGTAGCATCGGCATGGGAAAACTGCGTTCAACCCACACATGTGAGGTATTGTCGCAATTAGCACAGCAAGAGCAATAATTCTAGCCCTAGACTTCCTCTGTGACTCTGTAGAATTTTTTAAACATCGCCTTTGGAGATTTTTTTAAGGGTAAAAGTTTGTCGCCATTCCACGAGCAAACTGAGTTGGAAGTTGGAGTGGGTACCTGTCGAAACCAGACAAGCAGAGCTTCCCCTTTTAAAAAAGCTGCACCGTTGTTTGTCATGTGAAAGCCCGAGGGCTTTTACACTACAGCGGTGTGCTGGCAGGACGTCAGGGAAAAGCCCTACCAGTAGCTTCTTTGGAGCGGTGCGTTTACTGCTCCCCATTGAAATCAATGGGGCAGCGCTATAATACCGCTGGCAAAACGCCGGTGGTTTTAACCCTTTCTTGGCCCGCTAGCAGCCGAAATGCGTTGCAAATCCGGCGGTAAAACGCCGCTAAAAATAGCGGCGTTTTCCCGCCCACGCTATGGGCGGTGTGGTCTGAAAGGGGTCTAAAAGTTAATATCACTGCAACATTGATTAACCGAATGTAAACAAACAACTGTTGGCTGTGTGTGTGTGTCTGTATGTAAAGGCTATATATATATTTTTTTATTAAAATAAAAATTTTTTTACACTTGCCTACTCTGTGCAGTGGTTTTGCACAGAGCAGCCCCATCCCTGGGTCCCCCAGTGGCACCCCATAAGACACAGAGTAGGGCTTAGCCCTGCCCCTGCTTCCTCATCACTGGCTGCGATTGAGAGCAGCAGGAGCCAATAGCTCCTGCTGCTGTATCTGAGGCAATGAGGAGGGAGAGTCTCTGGATCAAAATTGAGCTCAGGTATGTATTAAAAGGAGGGTGAGCATGCAGAAGATATTTATTTTTTATTTTTTTCACCCTACTGCCTTTTATAACCATTTTAAATACGCTACCAAATTGAAGCTTTACTCCAGCTAATTCTTATCACTTACAGAACTTACCACCCCTGTCCGTGTTAAATGGTTTGTCTCATCCCTGTAACTAATGCATCTGCAAAATAGCTTGTTCTTTTGAAAAACCGACTTACAGGCTGGTTCACCAGGTGAAAAAGGCCTAAAAGGGAAAATGAATGCAGCTATCGCAGCTGAGAATTTGTACGTTACAGTATGTTTGTTTTCTTTTGGGTTTAATACCGTTTTGCAGACACTGTAAACTCTCCTAATTGCAGCTTGTGTTTTACTGCATAAATTGTGTGTTCATTGTGTAGTTTCATATCGACATTTGTTGCTCCCTATGCACAGCCTATAGAAGTGTAAATCCTCACATTCCTGTGTCAGAAGTTTGTATGTAAAAACATGAGGCTTTGTCTGTAGTGCATAGCTTACCTGTGAATAAATTACATATGCCATGATCCCTGGGTCTCTGTCTAATGCTGGTGTAAGTGAGAACTAAACAGTAGCTGGATCCAACAGACTTTGAGTGCTCACAATGCAGCTGGAAGGTTTGTATTACATTGGAATCTAACACCGAGAGGATGGTAATACATGCATTAGGTGCTAAGTGACCCAGAACAGGAAGTTGTCTTGGTAACTAGGGACATAGAACTACACTAATGCCTATCTAAGAACAACAAAAACAGTAAGTGTACAGAACCTTTTTAAGGTAAGCATCAGCATCTTATAAAAATGTACAAGCAAACATCTTAATCCAGCAATGTCCACAAGTGCCTCGAGCGTCTGGGACTCACCCTCCTGATTGGCTGAGACACAGCATTTGTTATTTTTAAAGGAAAAAAATATACTTTAGTATCCCTTTTTAAAATTCTCTTCTGCTTACAGTAAGTAATGCATTGCCTGGTTATCAGCATCTAGTAAGTGTCCAGAAAGATGTTCAATGTTGTTTACTGTTAGCCATTTCTCTGAATGTCTGTACAGTATTTGTGTACTCCTGTCCATTTTTAAACCCTGTGGACCACCGTCCCAGATGATTTGCAGCTGTTACAGCTGCAAAGTGTGGGCCAACTCAATATTGAACCCTACGGACTAAGACTGGGAATGCCATTAAAGATTATGTGTGTGTGTGTGTGTGTGTGTGTGTGTGTATATGTATATGTGTATATATATATCTGGGCAACATAATACTTTTGACAGTATAGTGTATGTCCACTGGGACTCTGCTGACAACACAAACTTGGCTTATATGCCACCACTGGAGGCACTTGAAGTGATATCTGGTACTTAAAGTGGATGTAAACCCACTCTCATCCTTTCTAAACTACTGCAATATTGGTTATCTAGAAGGCTATACATGCCTCCTGCATGCATACTTATCTGCCAAATGTCTCCCCTCTGTCTGCTATGAGACCCAAAAAACTGCAGATTTTGTGGGTGGAGTCGTGATGTCAGTAGACTCCTCGCCTACTTCTACACTCCCCTTATCAACATGCATTTTCTCCTGTGTATTTCTTACACTGAGCTTCTGCACACTAACATCCAGTTAAAACCCAGAAAAGTCCCCACATGACTTCAGCATGCCAAATAGAGGTCGACCGATATATCGGCCGGCCGATATATCGGCCGATATTTGCCGTTTTTTTAATAATCGGCATCGGCCGATTGTGCTGATAAAAAGCCGATTTAGAACTACAGCGGGACTTTGAAATGACTTCTGTCATAGAATCAGTGTAAGTTGCCATAGAAACGTCTTCCTCCTCTCTGGGCAGGCTGCCAAGAAAAGAACAAAATGATACAATGTTTACACTTAAGTGAATGAAGTCATCTCAGTGTGTAGAAGTTCTCAGTTTAACCATTTAAAGACTAAGTGCCCGTTCACACAGGGGCGACGCGACTTGCAGCGCGTCTCACAGACGCGACCTGCACACGACTTCAGCGGCGACTTGCAAAATGACTTCTGTATAGAAGTCAATGCAAGTCGCCTGAAGTCGCCCCGAAAATACTACAGGAACCTTTTTCTAAGTCGGAGCGACTTGAGTCGCTCCTATTAGAACGGTTCCATAGTACAGAACGGAGCGCGACTTGTCAGGCGGCTAAGTCGCCTGACAAGTCACGGTAGTGTGAACGGGCACTAAATCTTTTATGACACTTGTTGCTTACAAGTAAAAATCCTGCATTTTCTGCCAGAAAATCACTTAGACCCCCCCCAAAAATTATATATATTTTTTTAGCAGAGATCCTAGGGAATAAAATAGCGGTTGTTGCAATATTTTATGTCACACGGCATTTGCACAGAGGTCTTTCAAATGCATTTTTTTGGGAAAAAAATCCACTATTTAAAAAAATAAAAATAAAATAAAAACAGTAAAGTTAGCCCATTTTTTTTTTTTTTTTTTTTTTTTTTTTTTTATCTAAATCATACATACAAATAAACTGATTGGAGGTTTGTTTTGTTTAATAAATGTTTAAATGTAAGATATTTTCTCTATCACTTATGAAGGCTGCTTTCACACTGGAGCGGGCAGGCGTTGATGGTAAAACGCACGTTTTAGCGGCTCTTTACCATAATTTTAGCGGTGCTATTTGGCTGCTAGTGGGGCACATATAACCCAGCTAGTGGCCAAGGAAGAGGTTAAATGCGCCCATGAAGCACTGCTGCCAAATTGCATTGCATGCGCTTCGCAGTGGTGCCCATTCATATCAATAGGCAGGAGTGGTGGAGGAGCGGTATACACCACTCCAAACGTGCTGCTTGCAGGACTTTTTTTTTTTTTTTTTTTTTTAAGATCCTGCCAGAGCATCGCCTCAGTGTGAAAGCACTCTGTCTTTCACACAGACTGCAGGGGAGCCATTTGCCTGTGCCTGAAAAACGCCCCAGTGGGAAAGGTGTGTTGGATCAAGGGGGATTTTAAAAAAAAGGAAAAAAATAAATAAAATAAAATCGGCCTAACATATCCGCCCTAAAAAATCGACATCATATATCGGCTATCGGCATCGGCCAGAGAAAAACCCATATCGGTCGACCTCTAATGCCAAATCATGCTGAGGTGTGGAACGGCCAATCCTTGCAGAGCAGCAGAAGAAAGGAGTGGGAGGGAATAAAAAAAATAATAATGCATGTCTTAGGCTAGTGCACGAGATATGTAAATCACCTGTCGCTCAAAGCAAGGGGGAGGATTTGACAGTTTTTCTCTGTCAAGATTTATCTCACTGAACAATAATAGGATTGGAGCTGGATTAACTCTTTGTGGCAAGACTGGACTCAAATGATAGGAAATCTTTACATCCACTTTATCGGATTTGAGTATGTTCATACTTTTTGTTTTACTTTAGAATGTGTTGCATAACGACCTTGGTAAGCTACATTTGGGATAGTGTGATGTTGTGTTTTTTTTTTTTTTTTTTGTTACAGCTACATACAGAAAAAATGGTTCCAAACGGATTTCTTTGTTTTGAGGATGAACAGTTTATAGAGTCATCAGTTGCCAAACTAAATGCCTTGCGGAAAAGTGGCCAGTTTTGTGATGTCAAACTTCAGGTAGTTGCCTTACGCTGCTTCTTTTTTTTTATTTATTTATTTATTTTTATTTTTTTGATCGATGGGGTAAGATGTTATGGGCTGCAAGAAAGAGGTCATTGATCAAAGTGCTGTAAATGAAAAGCAGTCTGATTCATACAGTTACTATAGTCAAAAGTAATCAGTTCTCCCCAGGCTATCTTCAAGACCTATGATTTTGTTCACTCCCATTCAAACTGAACCGTAAAATCTGTAAATTAACATTCTTAAGACTGAAGGTCTGTACCGATCCAACCTTAAAGTGGTTCTAAAGCCTACATTTTTTTTTTCTTTTTTTACGAATACATTAAGGTAAAAAATGTTTAGGCATCAGTATCACTCGTGCAGCTCCTCTCTCCCCTTACCTATGGCAGGGTGGATTTGATTTAAATCAAGTTGATTTAAATTGCTAGTAAAATGGCTTGATTTTAAATCAACTCTATTTTTAAATCAAAATTTTTAAAGAGCAACTGTCATTTGTCCTGCGGCAGCTCCTCCCCTGACCCGCTGTTGACTCACTGACAGTCCCATTCACTTTAATGGGATGGCTGATGATGCAGCAGTGACGCAACAAGGTGGGGGATGTGGTGGTGGCAGCAGGTGAGTGGATGCCCGCTAACAGGTGCTGCCATGATGCATCTGAAATGACAGGTGCTCTTTAAATATAATGAGTTATTCTTGCTAGTAGTTATTATCTTTTAATATTTGCAAACAAAATTAAGGTTTCTCTTTCGTTCATTGACAAACACAGCACTTCTTTATTCAGAACCATAGCGTTATACCCGAGAAGAGGAGGTTTGGGACTCCTCTGTTGAATTTTAATTGTACAGAGCAGTTAAGTTCCAACCACTTAAATCTAAATTTCCCCAAGTAGCTTGGAGTACACGTCTCTGACAGACAAGGTTGCCCAAACTATTGGTGCTTATGGCTGGGAAGCCTGCCTAGAAAACCTTTTCTTGTATCTGATCCCTTTGTTTTAAATATAGCATTCTTCAATACATTTGGTAGTTTTGGAAATGCTTTTAAAGGAAAATTGAAAGGCATTCTGATTGGGTATGGGGTTGGGATTTGTCAGCTTTAAAGTGGATTTAAACCCTCACATATATACTCAGTGAAGTGAACAGCCTTATATGATACACAGGGAGAAACAAATCTCCCTACATACGTTTTATGTATATCTGCTGTCTTCAGTTGTATATATTCTTTAGAAAGTGCTCTGCGTTGTTACAGATTTTCTCTTCCTGTTCAACATTGCAGTGAAGCCTGGGCATACAGCCCAGATATCTCATTGGAGCAAAGGCACCCTCTGCCCCCCCCCCCCCCCCCCCTCACAGGTTGAGACTTTCAGCTCTGTTTGGTGAATAGTTCAGGGCTCTACTAATCTATTTATAGCATCCCCCCAACACAAAACTCTGGCTGCTTTTATCACATGTAGGAGAATTTGTCAGAAGTTATCATCCTGATAACAGAAGAATGGAACAGGAAAAGCATACTGGACATAGAGCTTTGAAGTGAGAAAAAAAACTACAAATATTTGTGCCCAGCTCAAATTTCATGAATCGGGTTTACATCCACTTTAAGGATTTACAATAGAATTGGCGTCCCCTTTCTTAGGTTGTTTAAGAATGTGTTGGAACAATATGCATAAAAGTCCAGGATTATTATATTAAACCTTCGCTACCTTATGAGCAGAATATTGAGCTGGTCTTGAACATTTATTTTGTTTTACTCTCACATTTTGGTGGGTGATTAAGCCAGAAATACCCACAGTATTGTGTGTGTGTGTGTGTGTGTGTGTGTGTGTGTGTGTGTGTGTGTGTGTGTGTGTGTGTGTGTGTGTGTGTGTGTGTGTGTGTGTGTGTGTGTGTGTGTGTGTGTGTGTGTGTTTGTTTTTTTTTTTTGTTTTTTTTCTCCCCATTGCTTTTTGTATCAAAGGAAGGTTGAGTGTGTGGGGTTTTAGTTGTGGTGGGTTAAACCTTATTTCTGTCACCTATGTGAATGGGACCATTACGAATTACAGCTAACTGACCCAGCGAGGGTTCCCCGTAGGGATGCACCGAATGGTGTGTTTTTTTTTTTTTTTTTGTTTTTTGTTTTTTTTTTTTTTGGTGCCGATCCCGAAAATGAAAAATACACTAGGCCAGAAACCGATACAGAAAGTGACTGTCTTTAAAAAATATTTTTATACAGGAGACGGTCAGAGACTGCAGACATGAGTCAGTGCAAAATCAAGTTAGTGCCACAAGATATGGCAAAGTGGGTTAGAGCAGGTAGACACAGGTCAGTGCAGAGAGATGTGGGAATGTAGGTCAGTGCTGGGAAATAAGGGTAAGAGGAGGGGGGACACATGTCAGAGCTGGAAGACATGGATCAAGAGAAGAACCGCAGCCATGTGATCGGGATCAGAGCTGATGTTATGGTACCATGTGACCTCCAGGGAGAGGGCAGGAACGAAGAATGTGTGGTAGGGAGGGAGGGACAAGGTGCACAGAGCTGACAGTGTCACATGGGAGGAGGAGAGGTGATGACTGCGGCGCGCTGTGCTATAAGGACACCCCCTTAATGGGCGGACCTCTGTAATGGGCGAGGCCCGCCCCATTTTCGGCTCAATTATCGGCAAGATTTCTCTTTCGGCAAATTGCCGAAAAGGCCATTTTCGGCCGATATGTTTCGGCAGCCAAAATTTTGGTGCATCCCTAGTTCCCTGCAGTTAGCTGCAGGCGGTGGCCCCAATAAAAGCAATACGAGGCTAACCGCTTCTACAGCTAATCGCGACCGGTCACACACATAATCATGGAGCAATTACCTGCAGGTAGTCTGCGTCCAAGACCTGTCATCGCATGTAATTGCTCCATCTGACTAGTTGCGGAAGCTGTCAACCTCCCATTGCAGGTTGCCACCTGCATGTAATTGGTAATGACCCCATTCACAAGTGTGATTAGGGCTTTAGCTCTCACCCCGGCAAGATCTATAAAGGAGTTGTAAAGTGTTCAAAGTATGCATTTTCTAATGTTTTTTTTTTTTTGTTTTTTTATTTGCCTTTTCAAGGTTTGTGGTCATGAAATGTTGGCACACAGGGCAGTTCTTGCATGCTGTAGTCCTTACTTGTTTGAAATTTTCAATAATGACAACGAGTCTCATGGAATATCTCATGTTAAGTTTGAGGACTTGAATCCAGAGGCAGTAGAAGTTCTGTTAAACTATGCATACACTTCACAGTAAGTGCTCTTTGCTATATGTTTTATGAAATAAAGTACTGGAAAGTGAAATGTATCTAGTAGTGTTTTTGTCATTTTATGTCAAAGGGAACCATAACTTAGAAATTCATGAATGTTTTATATGTAAAAGTAAAAACACAGCTAAGTCTGAGCTTTTGCATTATATTAATGGTTAAAGCAGTAGTAAACTCGGTGAAAAAATAATTCCTCTTGCAAGACAATGTTACAAAGTGTTAGTATGCATAACATACTAGCAAATTATGTGAAACTCCTCTAAAAAACAAAGCCCACAAGTGTCTTTCTGTCACTGCTGACAGGGTGTCCATCTTCACCCTGTCTTCCTTATGGGTTTGTGGTTTTCGGTCCTTTAACTACTCGCCGAATGCAAATATACATCCTCACTTTGAGGACGGATATTGTTAGGGCAGCAGCTAGCTGCCAAAACTCCGGTATCCCCATGTTTGGCCGGCCTCATGATAAAAGTGGTCTCTGCATCCGTTTCACAGCAAGATCACTTTTATTGGCGGCTGGAGGGGGCCCCCCTCCTGCTACACTCCGGAGCCATCGGCGGAGGCGATCCGGTAAACTCGCTGGCTGTGCATGGAGACGAGTGAGGGGAAGATGGCCCGACCCGTCTCCATAACACTGCGGAAGTGACATCAAAACGTCACTTTGGCCCATAGATCATAAAGGGCCATTTTCTATCACAGGACACAGAGCCATAGTAGTTACTATGTGGGTTATAGGCCACCTTCAAGTGATGGACACTGGCAGGCCCTAAGTGCACTCCCTAAATAACCTCTCCCACTACTGGGAACGCCTCAGTTTTTTTTGCCAGTGTCTAAGGTGTTGGTCACGAGTGAAGATGTGCTGTGTTGAGCTCCACTGGAGCAGTCCTTGATGGGGCTAGCCATGCAGCTGGATCCATGCAAAGTGCCTTTTTGGCTGAATTGAATGGTACCCGGGCCTCGTATCCGAAGAAACGAGGTCTTGCCTGTAACGCTTCTCTTTTTAGAGAGCTGGACCCTGGAATCCAGTACTTTTTTGGTATTCAGGCCATAAAGTTTTTACCGGCGGTGGTGCTATTACAGGATAGGTACAGGATTGTGGGTTTCCTTGAGAATCCTCAGCTCCTAAAGGTTTAACGGAACCCACCGTGAAGGGTGATGATTGGGTCTGTTGGTTTTTTGTGGTAAACCATGCGGTGGGAAAGGTAAGTGGAGTTTTGTAAGAAATTTTTTACATGTTCTTATAATTGTCTCCTTTAAATTCAGTAAGTGTTGTCATGCCTATTTGTCACCACTGGGGGCTGTATTAAGCACTTACTGTCTCATGCTTCTCAGAAAGCTCACATTGTGTCTAGGAAGCAGCAGTTTCTAGTTCCTCCGGCCAAGCAGCAGACCTCCGGTAAGTCGAGGGGGTTCCCTCCCCCTACCAGACACCCCTCTGTGCTGTTTTTTTCTTCCCCTCTTCTTGGGGAAAGACCACAAGAAATTTAAAAAAAAACATTGCAAACGCCGCCAGGTGTCGGAGGGCGGGGCTTAGCACGGCATTGGCATCCTCCAACGTCCAGCGCAGGAAGGTATGTTTTAAAAGGCCCTATTTGTGCTGTTACATGCTGCAGGAGGAACACAAGAGTAAAGGTGGCATATAAGAGGTTTGGTGACGCAGATATTCCTTTTGACACATTTACGACTGCATCATGCTGAGCATTAATACCAGCGACAGGGCTGGACTATTGCTCAAGCAGTGGATGCGTTCCTTCTGGTAGTAGCTCTACTTTGTGCATCGGGCTGTGGTCGGAAGGGAGGTAAAAACACCTCAAAGGGCTATAGAAAGGCTTCTACAGTCACACGGAAACCTAGAACTTTCTCAAAAAAGATGGCATCCTCCCCTGAGAGTAATATGGCTGGTCAGAGTGAGCCATCAGGAGGGGCAAGTGTTGCAGCTGCTCTTAACACTGCAGCCCCTGTGTATATTTCTAAGAAGGCTTTTTCTTCAACCATTTTAAGCTTGGAGCAAAAAATGTATGCTTTAATTGCATCCCAAAGTGGCACTTAGCACAGCAGGTCCCCGTTCATCACTCAGGACCCTGAGTGAACAAGGAGCGAGAGATGACAAATTTTTCAAAGGACCAGGAAGAGGCTGAAGTCTCCTCTGCTGAAGAACCTGATGCGGAAGTGTCAGGCTCGCAGGAAAGATTGTTGGTACAGTCTCTCGCTGAATTGGTCCGCTCCACATTTTTACTGCCGATAACGCAGTCAGTCGATGAACCCAATTCTGGTTTGGGTTCACTAAAGCCTCCCCAATCTGTAAATTATTTTCCTATCCATTCTTGGCTAAGGAAGCTAATGTATTCTGAGTGGGAGCACCCAGATAAAGTTTTTTTCCTCCGAAAAGGTTTTCTATACTTTATCCTATGGAGGAAGCGTTTTATAAGAAATAGGGAATTCCAGCAATTGACGCTGCTATATCCTCTGTCAATAAAAACCTGACTTGTCCAGTAGACAATGCTTATATGCTAAAGGATCCAACGGATAAGAAGTTGAAGTTCCTTTTTAAAAACGGTATTTCTCTGGCAGCTTCAGTCGTTCAACCTGCGCTGGCAGCGATCGGAGTATCTCAGTCCTTGAGGAACCAGTTTATGGAGGTACTCGGTTATTCCTGATCAGCAGGTCCAGGATTTGGCCGGGATATCGGAAGCCTTGTGTTTTATAGTAGACGCTATGAATGATTCTATTTTCCAGGCCTCACGGCTCATGCTAAGGCTGGTACATGTGCGTAGAATCTATGGTTGAAAAATTGGTCAGTCGAAGCGCCATGCAAAAAGCTCTTTGCCAGTTTCCCTTGTCATAGTGAACGGTTGTTTGGAGACGATCTGGATAAGTATACCCAAAGAATTTCTAATGGGGAAAAACAGAATACTAAAGCCTCCTTATGAAGGTGTGCCCCCACTCGCTCGAGTGGGGGGGAAAGGCTTCTGCAGTTTTCAAAGGTCTGGCAGGAGCAATGTCAAGACAGATGGGTGGCTTCCTCAATTTCTCAAGGTTACAAACTAGAGTTCCGAGGATTCCCATCTCCTCGTTTTCTCAGATCAAACGTTCCCAGTGAAAAAGAGGTCTCCATCTCTATCGCCATCTCTCTCTATCGCCATCTCTCTCTATCGCCATCTCTCTCTATCGCCATCTCTCTCTATCGCCATCTCTCTCTATCGCCCTCCTCAAAGAGTGATATCGGTGGTCCCATTGGAAGAGCAAGGTTTGGGGTTTTATTCAAACCTGTTCACAATTCCAAAACCAAACTGGAATGTCAGACCCATTTTAGATCTCAAAGATCTAAACCGGTTATTGAATATTCATTCTTTTCCCATGGAGTCAATCCGATCAGTAGTTTACAGCCTACAAGGGGGAGAACTTCTGGCATAAATCGACATCAAGGATGCTTATCTCCATGTGCCAGTTTTCCCCGCTCATCAGAAATGTCTAGGCTTCAATGTAGAAAATCTTAATTTCCAGTTTGTAGCTCTGCCTTTTCGGTCTAGCTACTGCACCTCGAGTGTTTACAAAGGTCCTGGCTCCTCCTTTAGCCAGGCTAAGGGCTCAAGGTATAACGGTAATAGCCTACTTAGATGATCTACTCTTGATAGATCAATCGGTAGCCCACTTAAACCAAGCTTTGGTCACCACAGTCGGCTACATGGAAGACCTAGGTTGCGTTCTCAACCTAGAGAAATCCTCCTTAAAACCATCAAGGAGATTGCAGTACTTGGGGCTGATCATAGCTACAGCAAAGAAGAGGGTGTTTTTGCCCCAGGAAAATATCAGTTCTATATAGGATCTGATTCAGTTGGCCAAAACAAAGTAGAATCTTTCTATTTGACTTTGCGTGAAATTGTTGGGAAAGATAGTGACTTCTTTTGAGGCCGTTCCTTATGCGCAGTTTCGTTCTAGACTGCTGCAAATCGGTATCCTGTCAACTTGGAACAAGAATGTCCAAGCGCTGAACTTCCCAATACGTTTATCCCCCAATGTGCCTCAGAGCCTCAATTGGTGGTTGATATCCAAGAATCTTCAAAAAGGAAAATCCTTTCTACTAGTTACCTGGAAGCTGGTAACAGATGCCAGCCTTCTGGGCTGGGGAGCAGTCCTGGAAGAAGCATTTGTCTAAGCCCCTGTACACACGGTCGGAGATCTCGACAACCAAATCCGTCGGATTTTGTCCGTCGGATCTTGTCCGAAACTGTTGCATACACACGGTCGGACAAAGTTGTCAAAATCAGATCTTTCAGAACGTGATGTAATTTCGTTACGATGGGACTACATTCAGGCTAGTAGCCAATAGCTTTGATGTAGGAATTTGATCTGAGCATGCGTGGCACTTGGTCCGATCAAAATTCTCTTCACATGATCGGAGTATGTCCGATCGGCCCAGTTGGTCGGGAAATATTTCCAACATGTTGGAAAATTGGGTCCGACGGAATCAGTCCGATGCATACCACACACAGTCGGATTATCCGACAACACGGTCCGATAGGACACATTCCGACGGATTCTCCGACCGTGTGTACAAGGGCTAAGGGAAATGGTCCAAATCAGAGATGACCATGCCCATAAATATTCTAGAGATTCGGGCAGTACGCCTGGCCCTGGAGGCCTGGACATCCAGACAATGGCATTGTCCTGTCCAGAATCCAATCCGGCAATGCCACAGCAGTGGCCTATATCAATCACCAAGGCCCAGAAAGAGGTGAATCATATTCTTTCTTGGGCAGAAAACATTCCTTGCCTATTAGCAATTTTCATTCCAGGGATAGAGAATTAGCAGGAGGACTACTTGAGTTGCTAACAGTTGTTCTTGGGAGAATGGTCCCTTCATCGTGACATTTTTCTGTCTATGTCAAAAATGGGGAGTTCAGGAAGTGGTTCTGTTTGCGTCCAGGTTCAACAACAAGATCAACAACTTTATGTCAAGGACAAAGGATCCCATGGCATACGGAACAAATGCCTTGGTCTTTCCTTGGGATCAGTTTTCACTGATCTATGCGTTCCCTCCTGTTCTGCAGCTTCCGCGTCTTCTTCGCGGGATCAAGCAAGAAGGGAAGGAGGTTATTCTGGTGGCCCCAGCATGGACCAGGAGATCTTGGTTCGCAGAGATCATAAAGATGGCGGTAGGGGACCCTTGGACCCTACCACTGTGGCCAGACCTTCTCTTGCAAGGTCCAGTATTCCATCCTACCTTACAAACTTTAAATGTAACGGTTTGGCTATTGAGACCCACATTCTAAAGGATCATGGGCTGTCAGTTTCAAAAGTTTCTACTTTGGTTAATGCTAAGAAGCCAGCATCCAGAGTCCTTAAAATGTAGAGTCTGGAAGGCATATGTCTCCCCAGAAAATGTCATAGGTAGGATCATTGAATTCCTACAGATGAGATTAGAAATAAGTGTGGCCTTGACTACTATCAAAGGCCAGGTGTCGGCCTTATTGGTATTTCTCTTATATTCACCGACCGACACAGCTCCTCTCTGTAACTAAATGGGTTGTATAGCCTGCCATTAGGAGAACTAGGCAAAATTCTCCTAAGCCTTCAGAAGCCGTTGTTTGAGAATATCAGGGAGATCCCCCTGTTAACCCTTTCACAGAAGGTGGTTTTTCTAGTGGCCATCACATCGGCCAGGAGGGTTTCGAATTGGCGGCCTTGTCTTGCAAGTCGCTCTATCTGGTCATCCACAGGGATAAGGTGGTGTTGCGTCCGCAAACATCTTTTCTACCGAAGGTGGTCTCGGCTTTTCATATCAATGAGGACATTGTATTACCATCGTTGTTTCCTAAGCTGAAGCACCCCAAGGAGGTGGCCCTTCACGTTCTCGATGTGGTTAGGGCTCTGAAGGTGTACTTGTCAGTCAGACTCACTGTTTGTTTTTCGGTGGCTGGTCCTAAGAAAGGCATGGCAGTCTCGTCGGCCACCATTTCCAGGTGGGTCAGACAGATTGTAGTCCAAGCCTACCCCTTTCCAGTCACTGCCCACTCTACAAGAGCAATTGGAACGTCTTGGGCCTTTCCGACATCAAGTGTCTGTCGCTCAGGTGTGTAAGGCGGCGACCTGGTTGTCTGTCCATATGTTTACCAAGTTCTACAAGGTAGACGTCAGTGCATCGGCTGATGCTTGTTTTGGCTGCAAAGTTTTGCCGGCGGCAGTGTAGTTGCAATTATATATGCAACTGAGATTTTTTCCTGGTTGTTCGATAAAAACGCAGTACTGTTTGTTAATGCACTGTTGCATTGCTTCCGCAAATGGTTGCGGTTTTGGGGTCTCTCCTGTTGAGAATGGTGGTGTTTTTTTCATACACTGCTGTTGTGTTTTTGTGGGTTTAGTTTCTCTAGTTCCCACTTGCCATTGGGGATGAAGTTTTACTGCTGTTTTTTCCCACCCCTCATTTGGCACTGCTTGGGGACATCCCATTTAGTTAGAGAGGAGCTGTGTCGGACGGTGAATATAAGCGAAAATAGAATTTTTTTTTTGTACTCGTCGTAAAATCCTTTTCCCTAATTCACTGACCGACACAGGACCCACCCCTTCTTTTTTCTATGTTATACTGCTTGTTGACCTACTGAAGCTGCTGGGAGCAGTGAGGAGGGTTGATAGCACAGGGTCCACCCCACTGCGGTGGGATTGAAAGTTTTGTGTATTGTGCAACAATTTTGCCTAGTTCTCCTAGTGTCAGGCTATACAACCCATCTAGTTACAGAGAGGAGCTGTGTCGGTCGGTAAATTACAGAGAAAGGGATTTTACAGCGAGTACAAAAAATCCTATTTTTTTTTTTTTTTTCAACGACCATTTGCTTCACACTTTCTGGTTCGTAACTTTATTCTGGGGGTAACGTGGATTAATTCCCAGGTTAGGTCACCCCTTGAACCCTTAGAATATGTAAATTTAGTCCTGTTGGCTTTACAAAAACAGCGTTTTGAGCTAATTCGAGATATTGCCTTGGTCCTCTTGACGAGGAAAATAATTTTCTTGGCTGCCATATCTTCTGCAAGAAGAGTATCAGAGTTGGCTGTTCTTTCTTGTAAAGAGCCATATTTGATTATTCATAAGGATAAGGTTGTATTGTGGCCTCATCCTAATTTCCTACCGGGTAGTGTCAGGTTTTCATTTAAACCAGGATATTGTTCTGCTTTAATTTTTTCCAGAACCTCGTTCTGTGGAAGAAAAGTCACTACATTCTCTTGATTTGGTGAGTGGTCAAGGTCTATTTGAAAGTGACCGCTCAGATTCGTAAAACAGATGTTTTGTTTGTATTGCCAGATGGTCCTAAAAGAGGACAGGCAGTGTCAAATCTACTATTCCTAAAAGGATTTGTCAAGTGATTGTTCAAGCTTATGGTTTAAAAAGGAAAATTCCTCCTTTTCATATTAAAGTGCACTCCACCAGGGCTGTTAGTGCTTCTTGGGCAGTGCATCACTAAGCCTCCATGGCTCAGATCTTCAGTCCATACATTTACCAGATTCCATCAGGATATCGCCTTTGGGTCCAGTGTACTGCAGGCTGCAGTACACTGGAGTCCTCTAGTCTCTTAGTGCCCGACTTATGTTGTCTCCCTCCCTTCAGTTGGAATTGCTATGGGACATCCCACATAGTAACTACTATGGCTTTGTG
The DNA here is from genome assembly GCF_037356315.1 of Lithobates pipiens. Classification (NCBI taxonomy): domain Eukaryota; kingdom Metazoa; phylum Chordata; class Amphibia; order Anura; family Ranidae; genus Lithobates; species Lithobates pipiens. The sequence continues at coordinate 179,048,393 of NW_027507785.1, forward strand.
TCCCATGATGTACAATAAGAAAATTGGATTTTTATTACAGCTTACCTGTAAAATCCTTTTCTTTGAAGTACATCACGGGACACAGTGGTCCCTCCCTTCTTTCTGCTATACAAGTGTATTGCTTTGCTACAAAAACTGAGGTACTCCCAGCAGTGGGAGGGGTTTTGTAGGGAGTAGACTTCCTGTCTTAGGGTGTGGCAGTGTCCATCACCTGAAGGTGGCCTATAACCCACATAAGTAACTACTATGGCTCTGTGTCCTGTGCTGTACTTCAAAGGAGAGGATTTTACAGGTAAGCTGTTTATAAAAGGCCTATTTTTTGGCTTCGAATTCCAAAAGCATGAGTGGTCAGTCCTGCCTACTTTTTTTCTCATGCGTTACAAAAAAAAACAAAAAAACAGATCTCTCCTTATCTCCATAACCCCTCCTTGTGCTTAGATAGAGAACACATGAAGTTGCACAAGATTTCTTTTGCTTTTATACAGCGCACTTTCAAAGTGAGCAAATTAGTTAATTGGTAGACTTTTTAATAAACGTTAACATTCATTGATGGTACTATACATTCACTTATACTTTTCTCTTATAGGCTGAAAGCTGAGACGGAGTTGGTAAAAGATGTTTACTCTGCAGCAAAAAAGCTTAAAATCGATCGTGTAAAGCAGGTAGTGTTTCCGATGGTGGTGGGCAGTGATTTTTATCTTTTCCAAATTAATGCAAGTTTTGGACAGACAAACCTTTTATAAATTTTTGTAATTGTGGCCCAGTGTTTGTCTAAACTGAAGCACTGACTTCACCCTACTCTTCTGTCCATGGTAACCTTTTATTCTGACTGGTATCGGTGACAACTGAGGAAAGGGGCAAGTATCATTGGAGAGTATGGTTTGTGTAATCCATATCCAGTTAAACCTTTTTTTTTATTTTTTATATGTATTGTACAGGACGCGTGCTATATAGCACCAATATTTGGGTTGTGGTCCCTTTTAAGGAAGTCGCAGTAGTGTTCAGGGGGTCACCTAGAATGGGTGAGGAATTCCGGGTTTTGCATCAATCAGAGGACTGACTCGCAGTCCTATCTCTTAATAGAGAGTTATTTATGACCCGGAATTTGGGAGGCTCTGAAGTGATATTCGGACCACAGGGATTCAGCCCACAGGGGGTTAAAGGCCTCCAGGAAACCGCTCATAAAGGACAGGAATTAGTGAAGTGGTGGCGAGGAGAAGTAGGTGATTACACTTGCCTTATGAGCTGTGTTTCTGTTTGGAGCTGGTAAAGATTCGATAAGGAATTTCAAAACTCTTGCGCGAAGACCCATCCACAAAACTGTGTCTTTGCTTTAATTTGCTTTGTACTGAAAATAAGCAGACTTTATTTTATGCTGAAGATATGTGGACTTTGTTTTATATTTTTAACCTGTGTGCTGAAGGAAGCCTTATTTTTGATTTGGTTACAAATAAAAGCCTTTTTGTTTCAAGTTTAAACGGTTTATGCACTTAATCACATGGAGCTATTATCCCCAAACTTTTATATATATATATTAATCTATCATAATATAACATTTCATTAACAAAAGAAAAAAACATACATGTCAAAACAGCTGAAAGGCTACAACTGCAATTAAAATAAGACTGACTGCTGTCACTGAAAAGTATTTAGTAATGACTACTTAGTCACTCTACACATAATACAAAGGTTTGTTATTTCTACATAAATGTAATTTATTTTTCCTTTTTAAAGGTGTGTGGTGAATATTTATTATCCAAGATGGATGTACAGAGCTGCATCTCGTACCGTAACTTTGCAAATGCAATGGGAGATTGGCGTCTTTTAAGCAAAATAGACATGTACATTCAGGAGCATCTTCTTGAAATTTCTGAACAAGATGATTTTCTTAAGCTGCCTCGACTTAAAGTAAGTACATATTGTCCTCTTAACGAAGTGTGTCTATGTATCTTCAAATATGCCAGTGCCTTTGCCCAGAATCTATTTTAGAACCCTGGATACCTTGTTTGGCTCTTTTTTATATGGGCCCAGAATAGAAGGAAGCCTTAATTCTTGACCCTGCAAAACCCTAAAGCAGAAGCTGGTATGGCACTTCCGAATATAAAATAGTGGTACAGGACAACTACGTCTTTTAACTGATTTTGGCTGTCACCTGTTTCACCTACAGTAGTGGAGTTACATTTAGCATGTCTTTAAATTGAATAACGTGTTGATTAGCTTTGGAGGTGCTGAAGACAGATCTAGAAAAAGTGAGTTTGCCAATTCCGGATTAGGCCAGAGCGGTGTGGAGAGAGTCCAAACGTATTGTAGGATTTAAGGACACTGAAGCTGCACTTCCTACTTGGCCATAACCCCATGTTTTCTCAATTGCTACATTTTACGGACTACTCTTTCTTGGAACAAAAAGGTTTAACTACTCTAGGCGATATCTATAATGACACTGTTCTTTTGTCCTTTGACCTACAGCAGAAATTTGACCTCCCCGTACAAACTTTTATACCTGCAACTGAGGCATGCATTAAATACTCTGTTTGGGACTAACGTCTCACAATTTTCTAATTAATCACTCATAGGCATATTAAAGTCGTAAGGTTCTGGAGGACTCATCTGAAGTCTATACCCATCTTTTAAATGCTGCTATTAGCAAAAATCCACTCAGTGTAATTCAAAGGGCAATAAATTATACCAGATTTAACAGCGGAGGATTGGGAAGAGGCTTGTTCCTCTCATTCACAGGTGTCTCCAACTATTAATAACAAGTTGACACAACTATGCATGATACACGAGTCTTGCCTTACTCCGGTAAAGTTGCATGCTATGCATCGCATACCCACGTCTAACTGTAAGAGATGTAATCACACTAAAGCTGATTTTGCACATGTAATTTGGGTTTGCCCTGTCATAGCTCGTAACTGGAAGCAGGTTATGGACCTTCTGTCCTCAGTATTGTCCTCACCTGTTCCCTGTACTCCTAGAGTATGCCTCTTGGGTATTATGGATGAGGAACAGTGGCAGAGGTATCGGAGCTCTACTGAAAGACGTGGTTTCTGGCTAGGAAGGCCATTGCACTTAAGTGGATTCAATCCAGTCCTCCACCTGTCCGTACGTGGATAAAAATGGTAAACCTAATACTGCCATATGAAAGACTTGTATATGAACACAGAGGATGCCCAACAAAATGTAATATGATTTGAGATGTGTGATGCACATCTACCCTCACCATTTCCAGTAATTGAGAAACCCCATTGACTCAAAGTATAGCAACTGTCAGAATTCAAACCTCTTAATGTTGATTTTTCATACCCAGGAAAATAACTGTGACTCATTGAAAGCTATATATATGTTTTACTTTCTGATCCAAGCAAACTGTATGTACAGTTTTAAATAACCTGATGCGTGTCGGTCCACATGTACTTTAACTGCTATGGTGCTTATGGTGAGCATTTTGTTGAATTTGTTACTATAATGCACATTAGTTAATAAAAAGTAAGTACGTTTTAGAGCAGCACGATTTAATCATTAAAGAATCAAAATCACAAAGAAGCTCACTTCTAACAGCTGAAAAAAATTCCAGTCAGCCTGCCAAGTTTAACTTAATATTGGAGATAAAGAGAAACCTTGTAACAATTTTTTTCTTTAATCAAAGGGATGAACTTTGGTCTGTAAATGAGGGCCGTTTAACCACTTAAAGACTAAACTTTTTCTGGCATTTGCTTACAAGTTACAATCAGTATTTCTTTGCTTGAAAATGACTTGGAGCCCCCAAACCATATATAATATAATATAATTTTTTTTTTTTTTTTTTTTGCTGAGACCCTAGAGAATAAAATGGCAATTGTTGCTAGATTTTATGTCACACTGTTTGCGCAGCGGTCTTTCAAATCATTTTTTTTTTAATACACTTAAGTGTATTAAAAAAATGTATTAAACTAAAGTTAGCCCGATATTTTTGTTTGATTTGAAAAATGTTACAGCGGGAGAATCGTGAAAAATGTGATTCTAATTTTAGCCAGAATCGTACAGCTCTAGTACATATGTTTCTCTTGCATTCACTGACTGGCACAGCTCCTTTCTTATACCGTCGGGTTATTACGCCACCTTCAGGAGAGGACTAGGCAGAACATGTTAATATGTTATAACAAAACTAGAACTTTCTAGTTCCGCCCAAGGGGTGGTTTTTTTTCTGCCTAGTGAAGGAGAAGGACCTAGGAAGCCTGCGGGCCCAGCGGTCCGTGGATTTTTCTGCAGTTTGCCTTTTGCGCATGATTAAAGATCCTGTGATCTGCTATCAACAGCCGGCTGGGTGACAGGCTGGATACCCTTATCCTTGTAGTCTCCTCAGCCTGGCCAGCAAGCACGTGCAGACCAGAGCTCTGTGCGGGCTCCTCCACGACTTGCCCCCCAGCTCCAGGGGCGGCTGGTGGGAGTAATGCCCTGAGGCACACATATGACCGGCTACTGATGTCTACGTCAGTGTGCCGGGCCAGCAGCCACCCCGTTCTGATCGAAGAGTGGGTCTGTGATGGAATGTCTCCCAGCTCGTCAGGACTGGTAAGTACAGCTCTGCCTGCCTCGGTGGGGCTGAGCAGCTGGGCATTCCCTGGGAGGTAGATTTGGGGGTCCCTCAACTCCCTCTCTTCTCTACCTGTCCCTTTCCCCCCCCCCTTCCCTGTGGGGGATGCTGCTGAGTGATGTGTGGTGAGTCCTGCGGTGGGGGCCCCTCAGCCTGCAGCAGTTAGGAGGGTGGGACCATCACTGTCCGAAGTTCCCAACAGGTGGCAGACAGGGTAGGGTCAGCATGGCTTCAGAAACTGTTGTTTCTTCCCTCGAAATCCAGGCAATTGCAACCAGTTCGCCTGTAGACAGTGCAGTGCCTCTGGACGCTTTGTCAGCGGTCCTTAATACGTTTGTTGCCAAGAGGGAGGTGGTGCGTGGGCGCAAGGGTGTTTAAAAAAAACTGCCCCTGTGCCCCATCCTCCGGGGAGAGCTCTGATGCAGACTCGGGCCCCGCTGAGGCTGGCGTCCCCTGTTCTGTCGTTTCAGATGATACTAAGCAGGATGAATCCCCGTCTGGGTCCGTGCGTGATAAAGCTCTTGTTGGAGCACTTATCACAGCTGTGCATGATACCCTGAAAATGCAGGAGCCAGTAGATCCCTCTGCTGATGTAGTAGTCCCTTTTGGGGTCCTGTAAGCCAGCCTGTACACCTAAGGTGTTTGTATATATGACTTATTTTGATAAGTTCATATACAAGGAATGGGGTCGACCGCAACGGACCTTTTTGGTCCCTAAATACATGGTGGTGCATTACCCCTTTTAAGGAGAGCCTTCTCAAAAAGTGGTCGGCTCCTCCAGTCGTGGACCCCCCAGTATCCAGGTTAAATAAAGTAACCATGATCCCAGTAGAGGGGACTCCTGCCTTTTAAGGACCCCACAGACAGGAAGCCTGAGGCAGTGGCTCGTTCCTTGTTTGCGGTTGTGAGGTCAACTATGCGTCCAGTACTGGCATCCGCACTTGTTTCACAGACACACACTGAGTGGGCAAAACTTTTGCACTGAGAATTGGGGGAGCAACAGCCTTCCCCCTGTTTGCATGAAACTAGCAGACCAGTTAGTGCAAGGCCGTAAGTACGTTTGTGACATGGCCCTGGATATCCTCCCTTTGTTATCCAGGGCTTCAGTGTCAGCAGTGGTGCTGAGGTACCTGATTTGGCTAAAATGCTGGTCGGCTGACCAGGCATCTAAAATAAATAAATAAATAAAAAACCCTGACTGATTTACCCTTCCTTGGCGAGCGGCTCTTGGGAGCCTCATTAGACATTATTAAAAATGCCACAGGTGGAAAGAGTACACTACTCCCACAGGCCAGGAAGGCTAAGGAGCCACGCGTTTGCAGCCCGGTGGACCTCTCGGCTGTCCGATCAATGGGTCTGCGATCTGATTTCCTCCGGCTACAAGATAGTTCCTCTCTTGGCCACCAAGCAGATTCTTCCCCTCCAGCATACCTGTACTCCCGGATCGCCGGGAGGCCCTAATGGGGGCGATAAGGGACCTGCTGAGTCTTGGAGTGATAGTACCTGTTCTGGAGTCGGAACATTTCCAGGGGTTCTACTCAATCTGTAGTCCCCAAAAAGGAAGTGGTACATCCAATCTTGGACCTAAAAGCCCTCAATTATTTTGTAAAAGTACAGAGGTTCAGAATGGAATCAGTTCTCTCAGTAGTCGCTGCACTCCAAAGGGACTCCCTGCCGTCTTTGGACATCCAGGATGCGTACCTGCACATACCCATATGCCTTTGGCATCAAAAAATTCTGCGATTTGCAGTTGGGGGAGCCCACTACCAGTTTGTGGCTCTCCCCTTTGGCTTGGCATCAGCCCCCCCGAGTCTTTACCAAGGTATTGGCTCCTGTTTTGGCGTTGGTGCAACAACGTGGGATCGTGATTGTAGGTTACCTAGACAATCTCCTCCTGAGAGCATCTTCCGCCTCAGAATTAGAGGAGGATGTGGTGATCACCATGCAGACCCTGCAGGGATTTGGGTGGCTGTTGATCCTAAAAAAAAAGTTGGTGATTGTACCGACTCAGCGTTTGGAGTACCTCGGCTTATTACTGGACTCCATAGAAGCAAGAGTTTTTCTCCGTCCAGACAAGCTGCAGACTCTCAGAGCCGCGGTAAAACTGCTGATGAACCGCAGATGGTCGTCGCTGCGCTTCTGCATGCGAGTCCTGGGACTCCTGGTGGCCTCCTTCGAGGCAGTACCGTATGCCCAGTTTAACACCACAGTCTTGTAGAGGGAGATCTTGACAAAATGGGACAAATCTCCATTATCCCTGGATCGGCAGATTCAGGTGAGCCTGTCAGTCTGGGACTCCCTGCTCTGGTGGCCGAGGTCCCCGACACTTCAGTCCGGGAAGTCGTTCCTACCGCTACATTGGACAGTGATCACAATGGACGCCAGCCTAACAGGCTGGGGTGGAGTAATGGGAGTTCAGTCGACCCAGGGCCTCTGGTCGGAGGAGGAATCCAAGTTGCCGATCAATCTGCTCGAGCTGCGAACGATCAGTATCCAGACAGACAACGCCACGGCGGTGGCATGTCAATCACCAAGAAGGAACAAGAAGCTTAACTGCCGCATGGGAGGTCGCTCACATTCTTCAGTGGGCAGAGCGACATGTATCGGCCATTTACATCCTGGGAGTGGAGAACTCGCAGGTGGACTACCCAAGTCGCCAGATGCAGGACCCAGGAGAATGGGAGCTGCATCCAGAGGTGTTTTGGCTACTGTGCCTTCGATGGGGCACACCAGACGTGGATCTTCTGTCCTCCCGTCTCAATCAGAAGGTGCCGAGATTCGCGTCCAGGACAAGAGATCCTTGGGCAGATGCACTGGTGCCTCTGTGGGATCAGTACCAGCTGATCTATGCCTTTCCTCCGCTGAAACTGTTACCACGTCTGCTCCGCAGAGTGGAGTCCTAGGGCATTCCAGTAATACTGATTGCCCCAGATTGGCCCCAGCGTCCCTGGTACGCATACCTAGTGAGCCTGGTGGCGGATGCACCATGGCGACTGCCGTTACAAGAGTACCTGTTGTCTCAAGGTCCGATTCTTCCATCCTGCTTTGGCATGGCTATTGAGAGCAAGGTGAAACCTGGGCCTTTCGGACTCGGTGATTCCAACTATGCTGAGAGCACAGAAATATTCTCAGAAGATATCATCATACCTGGAAGGCTTACATCTCAATGTGTGAGGAGAAAGGCATTGAGTCTGCGCTCCTTTTCTATATCCAGGATCCTGCTGTTCTTACAGCAAGGAATAGACCAGAGATTGGCTTTAAGCACCTTTTTTTTTTTTATTTATTTTTTAGCGACCCCTGGTGTCTCGCTCTCTAGTGAGCACTTTTGTTCAAGGGGTCCGACATGTAGTTCCTTCGGTGCGTCCACCGTTACCCCCATGGGATCTGAACCTGGTGTTATCGGCACTTCAGAAACCGCCATTTGAAAATATCAGAGAGATCCCTCTGTTGACTTTCTCAGAAAGTGGTCTTTCTAGTGGCCATTACATCGGCCAGGAGGGTTTCGGAACTGGCGGCCTTGTCTTGCAGGTCGCCTTATGTGATTATCCACAATGATAAAGTGGTGTTGCGTCCGCCTTCTGCTGAAGGTGTTTCCGGCATTCCACATCAATGAAGACATTGTGTTACCATCTGTGTCCTAAACCGACACATCCTAAGGAGGTGGCCCTCCATTCCCTGGACGTGGTCCGGGCACTGAGGGTGCATTTGTCTGCTACAGCTCCCTTTCAGGAGTCTCCTTGTTTGTTTCGGTGGCTGGTCCTAAAAAAAGGCATGGCGGTCTCGTCGGCCACCATTTCCAGGTGGATCAGACAGATTGTAGTACAGGCCTACGCCTTGAAGGGGCAGGTGCCCCCCTTTCTGGTCACGGCCCACTCCACCAGGGCAATTGGAACGTCTTGGGCCTTCTGACATCAAGCGTCTGTCGCTCAAGTGTGTGAAGTGGCGACTTGGTCATCTATTCACACCTTTACAAAATTATACCAGGTAGATAGTGTAGGGTGGGTACTCCTGCGCTAAAAGGAATTTGTGATGTATATAAAGTAATGGGTGCTGCATACACCGTATGGACCAAACTCGTGTCCAAATTTGTGTAATTTGTGAAGGGAGGGGGTGGTGTTGCGCTTCCTCTAGTATATTTTTTGGTATATTACCACGGTATTGCCAAAGTATAAGTTATATATCCAACAATTGACGATAAAGTGCATTAAGTGCAAAATCAGTGAATGATCTTAAATTACTTAACAGGTGTGTTAGAAAAACATAATAGTTTTAAAACAGCAAAAGACAAAATAAACAATATCTAAGCAATAAAAATAAAATTGTAGCTAAAAGGTGACTATATCACTGTGCAATATATAGAACATAGGTGAATGGTTCATAAAGTGACTGATATGCAAACGAATAAAATTGACTCAAAATGTATAGATAACGTATACACAGAAAATTTCAATCATCTAACTACACAAATATACAGTGCGGTATTGGATTTTAGTCCTTGATCCAGTGTGCAAATATTGGTGCAAATGTGCAAAGTGTTTCGCTGGAACACTGTGTATAACTACCTTAGCATTAAAAAGTGACACTGTGCCTTTAAGTGCAGAAAATAGGTTAGATCTTCAGTGTCGTTGGTACCCGTGGAAAAAAATGGGTGATTACCTTACTGCTGTAAGGTTTACAGCGTGTAGCAGAGTAATCTCTAGGAGGAGGGGGGGGGGGTCCCTTCAGCTCGGTATAATCCTGGACGTTCGTTCACTTTTAAGTGGAGCCAGGGGGATGGAGGGGGAGGAGGGGTAGGAGTAATCCTTTTCTTCCTCTCTTTCACTGGGTGCCTTGGATCATAGCATTCTCAGTATGCATTTAAAAGAGATAAAACAGGCCCACCATGGTGTAGTATTTTTAAATGAAAAAGGAAGTTGAAGTCACGTGCCGTGACGTAACGCGTAGGACCCGAGGCTAACTAAGACACCAGAACAGACGCTCAGGCATCGAGATACGAGCTCGGCGCTCGTTTATACAACGCTAGTTTTTTATCCTACAGAAATGTGAGTGTTTTAAACAGATGTAAATAAAAATTCCTTTTTCATTTAAAATACTACACCATGGTGGGCCTGTTTTATCTCTTTTAAATGCATACTGAGAATGCTATGATCCGAGGCACCCAGTGAAAGAGGAAGAAAAGGATTACTCCTACCCCCCCCCCCCCCCCCATCCCCCTGGCTCCACTTAAAAGTGAACGAACGTCCAGGATTATACCGAGCTGAAGGGACCCCCCCCCCCCCCCCTCCTCCTAGAGATTACTCTGCTACACGCTGTAAACCTTACAGCAGTAAGGTAATCACCCATTTTTTCCACGGGTACCAACGACACTGAAGATCTAACCTATTTTCTGCACTTAAAGGCACAGTGTCACTTTTTAATGCTAAGATAGTTATACACAGTGTTCCAGCGAAACACTTTGCACATTTGCACCAATATTTGCACACTGGATCAAGGACTAAAATCCAATACCGCACTGTATATTTGTGTAGTTAGATGATTGAAATTTTCTGTGTATACGTTATCTATACATTTTGAGTCAATTTTATTCGTTTGCATATCAGTCACTTTATGAACCATTCACCTATGTTCTATATATTGCACAGTGATATAGTCACCTTTTAGCTACAATTTTATTTTTATTGCTTAGATATTGTTTATTTTGTCTTTTGCTGTTTTAAAACTATTATGTTTTTCTAACACGCCTGTTAAGTAATTTAAGATCATTCACAGATTTTGCACTTAATGCACTTTATCGTCAATTGTTGGATATATAACTTATACTTTGGCAATACCGTGGTAATATACCAAAAAAGCTATACCAGGTAGATATCGGTGCATCGGCTGCTGCCTGTTTTTGGCCGCAAAGTTTTGCAGGTGGCCGTTTAATTGGAATTGCACTTAAATTTTTTATTTTATTTTTTTTTTGGTAAAAAAACGCAGTACTTTTAATGCACTGTTGCATTTGTTACTGCAAGTTTTAACGTGGTTTGTAGGTAGTGACTCAGATTGAGGTGCACTCTGGGTTCTTTTTTTTTTTTTTTTTTTTTTTTTGTGGGTATAAAAGTTCTTTGCTATTCCCACACTGTTTTATACTGGTTCCCACATGCCATTGTGGGTGAAGTTTTTATGCTATTTTCCCACCCCTCGTATTGACACTGCTTGGGGACATCCCAATGGTATAAGAAAGGAGCTGTCAGTCAGTGAACGTAAGAGAAAATATGATTTTTTTTTTTTTTTTTGTACTCATCGTTTAAATCCTTTTCTCTCTAGTTCACTGACTGACACAGCACCCTCCCCTCCTATTTTTTACGTTATACTGCTTGTTGACATACTGAGGCTGCAGGAGCAGGCGGGGGGGTTTTGCCTAAGGGACCTCCCCTTGGGCGGAACTAGAAAGTTCTAGTTTTGTTATAACATATTAACATGTTCTGCCTAGTCCTCTCCTGAAGGTGGCGTAACAACCCAATGGTGTAAGAAAGGAGCTGTGTCAGTCAGTGAACTACAGAGAAAAGGATTTTACGGTGAATACAAAGTCCTATTTTTCCTGCTTATAAAAATTTGAAAAGGCGAAAAATGCTCTAAACTGCTTTAATGTGTAAAGAAAAAAAGCCATTTAGCACACACAGGTGCATACTAGCAATTTCAAAAGAGTCTACGATTGCTAAGTAATGAACACAATGTACAGGCTTAAATAAACCATTGGGGCTAGTTTACACTTCAAAACTTCCAACATTCCAACATACTTTGTTAAAGCTCTTTGAACGACAGTCAAAGCTCACTAAATAAAATGGTTGGCTTACAGTCCTGTTTACATCTGTTTTGCTTCGTTGAGGCTTCAAGCGAGCTTTGCCATAGACTTGTATAAAGGCTTCGAAGACGCTTTGATGCACCACTGAAGCTACATGGGGTATTGTTTTTGAAGCAAAGCAAAAGCAGGTGTAAACAAGACTGTAAGCTAACCATTTTATTTAGTTACAGGAGTTTTGACTAGCGTTCAGAGAGCTTTAACTAACAAAGCCTGTCCGAAGCCTTGTTGAAGATAATGTAAATGAGCCCTTACAGTACAGGACACAGGCAGAATATTTATATACCATGGGTTATCGATGTGTACCTGCAAGTAATTGCATACTGGTAAAGCTTTAGAGGTCATGCTCCCTGGCGCTTCCCCCCCCCCCCCCTATAAACGTACCCCTCTCATGAGTCTTCAGTTTTGTGGTAGTGTCTGAAGGAGTACATGCCGCTTCCGTGTTCATGAAGTCAGCCACTACAAAGTGTACTACTTGTCTTTTAATAAACACACACTCGCCTGTCCCACGATCTAGCGATGTGACTGCCGAAAGCCCCGGTTCTCTCCCCCGCCGATCTGCGGGGCTTGCATTACTAGTGTGGGCACCTGGCTTTGACAGCAGCTTCACAGCCTGGTGCGCCCTGCACACACGCAAGTCCTTAATAGCCGGGCAGTCTTTTGGGACCTGTGACGTATCCCAGAAGATTGCAGGGAGGGAGTGGCTGCTTAGGCGGCGAAAGTGGAAGTGGGAACTAGGTACACACTTCACCCCTCCTCTCCTGTAATTCCAGGTGTATTGGAGTAGGTCAGTTTGGAGTTTTCTTAATTGGCCATAGGGGACCGGAATGGGCAGGGTCTGAAAGAGATATAAGAGCTTCGGGAGGATTGTCATTTTCACTGAGGCAATCCGTCCTAACAGGGAAATATGGTGCTTTTTCCATTGCTGAAGGTGGGTCCTGATCTTTTGAAAGGGGGAGGGAGTTTTCCTGGTAGAGGGTGGCAAATTCCGGTGTGATTTTGATCCCTAGGTATTTGGCTGTAGTCTTCCAGACATAAGGGACATTGGCCTTTAGATGCTCCATTTCCCTGTCTGATGTATTGATTGGTAGGGCTTCTGATTGGGACACATTTATTTTATAGCCCGAGAGGGCTCCGTACCGTTCTAGCTCCGCATGTAGGTTTGGGAGGGAGGTCCTGGGCTGAGTTAGCGAGAGACTATCATCTGCGAATAGGGAATCGTGGCTGCCAGTGATTCTACGCACAAAGCGAATAGCAGGCTTGAGAGTGGGCACCCCTGCCTGGTGCTATTCTGCACTGGTAGGGGGGTTGAAAATGCAAAGGAAGTTTTGACCTGGGATGAGGGGTTCGTGTAGAGATGTTGGATTGCTCTATAGAATGGTCCCCTGAATCAAATGTGGCGAACAGGAAGGCCCAACCCAGGAGGTCAAATGCCTTTTCAGCGTCTAGGCTGAGTAGTAGAGGTTGCTTGCCCTCCCTGTTCGCCACTTCCACCAGATCAATTATTTTCCTGGTGTTATTCCCTGCCTGCTGGAGTGGGACAAATACCACCTGGTCCTTATGGATAAGGGAGGGTAGAACCGTATTCAGATGGATGGAGAGTAGCTTAGTAAAGATTTTCAAGTCTGAATTTAGGAGGGCAATTGGCACACAGGGCGGGGTCTTTTTTCCGGCTTAGGGATTACAGTAATAAAGGAGTGTTGCATGTCCCCTGGGATTGTGGTATCTTGCTGGAAGGCATTACATAGTTTGCACATGTGAGGAAGTAAATAAGGAAGGGATTCTTTATAATATTCATATGGGAGTCCATCCAGACCTGGGGCCTTGAGGTTAGGCAGGGATTTAATGGTCTGCTCCAGCTCTTCTAATGTGATCGGTGCATTTAGGGATTCTAGGTCTGTGGACTGAAGCTTGGTTATCCCACTTTGCTCAAGTTAATGTATTTGTTTTCGAGAGGTCGTGTGCGGGAAGGTTGCTAGGGATACCTGGGTTATTATAGAGGGCCTTATAGAATTCTGCAAAGGACTGCACTATATCCTCTGGGTGAGATATCAGGCAGCCTGAGCTATTCCTGACCTGGTGGGATGTGGACGCCTGTGTACTGTCTCGTAGCTTCCTGGCCAGGAGAGAGTGGGCTTTGTTGCCTTTGTGGTAGTATATTTGTTTTAATTTAAGGCTTTCTCAACGTGGCCCAGAGCCACGTCGCTCAGTGTTGCCCTAAGGGATACAATTTTTTTGAGAAGTACGGTGGGTGAGTCTTGCAATCGTTTCTCTAAGGCTCTAAGCTCCCTTTCCGTCTGTGTTTTCACTGCCTGTGCGTTTTTTTTTTTTTTTCATGTCTGAAGACAGGGCCAGGCATCTACCTCTCATCACCGCCTTATGGGCTTCCCAAAGTGTGGGAATAGAGACATCCCGGTGTCTTCTTTTAGATAGTAGTGTAATGTGGAGATCAGTTCCATTTTTGAGGCGAGATGTTGTAGCAGAAATGTGTTCAGGCGCCAGTTATAGGGTCTGCGAATGGGGGTGCCCAGCTCCAATGTGATCATGATCGGGGCATGGTCCGACCAGGAGATTGGCAGGATCTGCACTGTTCGAGTCAGGTGTAGGGTGGTATTATTAAAAATATATTCTATGCGGGAGTGTGTGCAGTGGGGGGGCTGAATAAAAAGTATACTGTCGGGTACCAGGGTGGAGGACCCGCCAGGCATCAAAAAGGGCATACCTTCTAGTAAGCTGGAGGAATAGTTTTGAGCCCCCAAGCACACGAGAGCTGAGGGTGCCCTGGGGCCCATCCCCTAGCGGTCCGAGAGTGTCGATTTGAGTTAAGTTAAAGTCGTGATCCCCCCCCCCCCATCACCAGCACCCCGTGTCCTGACCTGAAGAGGCGAGCATGTACTTTGTTCAAGAACCCGGTCTGCCTGATATTTGGAACATAGACAGCACAAAATGTGATCTCCTGGCCTTGCCAGAGGCCTCAGAGAATAAGAAAATGGCCCTGTGGATCACTGTAATGGGATAAGTGAGTAAAGGGTGTTCCTCGTTTAACTAGGATGGCCACACCCGCTTGTTTGTAGGTTCCTGAAGAAAGGAATATTTTGGAGTAATACGTAGAGGCAAACGCAAAGGCGCCCTCTTTGTCAAAATGTGTTTCTTGTCCCATTATTATATCCGCTCCTGAGTGCCTGAATTCCCACAATGTCAGTTGCCTCTTTCGGTTGGAATTCAACCAGTGTACATTTAGAGAGAAAATCTTAGCCATAGGGGCTGAGGGGGGAGGGTGCGGGTACTTATCTGGTGTAGATGAAGAAGCTTCAGACGACTGATGTCTGTGGCGGGCACCGCGCGGAAGGAAGTCCAACCCCGTTGCAAGTATAGCTTGTTGAGCCAGTTGGCGACCTGGGGGGAAGAGGGTGTAGGAAAGGCTAGAAAAAGAGTAGTTAGTGTTGCTGAACTGAGCATTCAGTAATATCACATCCAGACCTAAGTAGGCCATCAGGCCAAGGTCAAAACGGCTTCCCGTGAGCTCCCCCGGCCCGACTTGTTCAGAGGCAGCATGGGAAGTCTCTCTAGTCTCGTCCGAGACTCGCCTTTGTTGGAGGCCGGAATTGTAGCCTTGGCTTCAGAGGAGGATCAAAGTGAGGGCAATTGCCCGGGTGAAGGCACTGGCAGGGACTTTTAAAAAGTTCCTTAGGTGTGCTTGCTTCTCCAGGACAGCTAAACGTGGTTAAGGCCTTTTGTTGTTGTGTATGTCGACCTTTTAGGGATGAGCCCGATCCTCGGGATTGTTTAGTTGGGGGGGGATCCTCTGCCACACTGGGTGGTGTGGGTGGCTATAAGATCCCAGTCCAGGAGTTGAGGCACTCTGGGTTCCAGGGTTGCACAGAAAGTCGCTAGATCTTCTGGATATCTCAGCATGGCCTTTTTTGCCTTGGTGCTTAGCCATGAAGTTGAAAGGAAATCCCCAGCGGTATGGGATGTTTTCTTCTTGTAAGATGCGTAACAGTGGTTGGAGTAATCTGCGTTTTTGCAGGGTAATCCAGGATAAGTCTGGAAAAAGTTGGATTTGGTTGTCATCTAGGGTCACTTTTAGGGCTAGGCGGGCCTGCTTCATTATTTCCTCCTTCAGGGGGTAGGAATTCACTCTGCAGATGTCACGGGGCCTGGCTTGGTGCCTTTGGGCCATAAAGCATGTTGAGCTCTGTCCATTTCGATGGCTTTGGATGGGGATTCTCCAAGCAGGTTGTTGAACAGGAATTGTAGGGTATTGTGGACATCCTCGGGCCCTTACGATTCCAGGATTCCGTGCACTCGGATGTTTCTGCGCCCCCTGTTGTCCAGGTCTTCTACATGGCGGTGAATGTCTCTGAGGAGGGAGCAGTGTTCTGTCCCCTGAAGTTGGGTACTGTGTACCTCAAGTTTGGTTTCTTGGATCTCCTCCTCCGCCATCTCCACTCTAAGTGTTTAAGACCCGATTGGAGGGTCTGAATCTCTGACCTACAGGTAGACTTCACATCCTCAATAAGTTGCTTGAAGTTGTCTTTGGTCGGCATTGCTTGCAGATAGGCATGCCATTGTGGGGATACAAATGGGGTGGGGGGAGCTGTGTGGGGAGTGAGGTCGTCTGTCGGCCCCTCGGTGGGGGGGGGGTGCTGGGGCGACGGGGGGGTTGTTCCAAGGCTTGCTCCAATCCAGACTTTGTGCTTGATGGGGGGGGGGCCCTTTCCAGTGGCTCTGGGGGCTGAGTGGGGGTTGGCGCACTAACTGCCTGCACGTATGACATGGCTGGATGCGTTTGGGGTCTGTCCAGTTAGGGGTCTCTCTCGAACTCTATTGCCTTTGGGCTCCGTGGGATGGTGGCCCCATTTGTGAGTCCCCATCGAGGTTATGTGCTCCTATAGGCCCGTATGCAGGGGTGGATGGGCCAGATCTGGCATAAATGGGGAGTCTTCCCCTTCTCCCAAGGTGGCAGGGGAGCTGGAAGCCATCCCTGGGAAACTGGAGTCTGAGGCTGTGCGGAGCAGCTGAGGGAAGGCTGCAGAGCACTGGGTGTACTGCTTCGGCCTCGTTGGGAGTCCCAAGATGGCCGCCAGGTGCTCTAGTAGGGAGGCCTCAGGCAGAAGAGCAGGCCTGTGAGGACTCGCTGCTCCTGGGTACCGGGACTCTCCATCCTCCTCCCCACTTGGTGTGTGGGTCCGAGGAGCTCCGTTTGTGAAGTGGGGCCGCATTTAGGTCCGGGGTGAGGGCCTCAGCATGCACCGGGCTGCCGGCCAGCGCCATCTTGGCCGTTCCGCCCGGTGACTGTGGGCCGTGTAAAGTAGTCCCAGAGGTGTCAGTTCACCTTGAGGCGAGGTGACAGATGCACACCGTGGGGATCAGGAGTGCACCGCAAGGTTGTGGACCCTACGGCTGACTGCTGCAGACGGGGGACAGATCCCACTGGGGTTAGAGCGTAAGATTCCCTGGGACGCGGAGTCTAAGAGCCAGCAGGTGTTCACCAGCACCTCTAGTGGTGAGGATGGACTTGGCTGCAACTGGCTCCAGGTCGCGACCCCCAGGGTCCCCCAGCTCACACCCACAGTAGGCCCCACAGTAGGCAACAGGAGGATAGGGATAGTGAGGGACAAAGCCAAGGTCGGGGCCACAAGCAGACGGGAATAGTCAGGGACACGCCAAAAGGTCAGGATCACAGGCAAACGGGGATAGTCAAGGACACGCCAAAGTCAGTAATGGAACACCAGAAGAGCACACGGCAGGTAACGGGAAGCTAACACACAGGTTGATCAGCAAGGCTGGCCTGCAGTGCACAGGTTAATATTGAGCTCTCTGATGGGAGCTAGGGTGGAGCCATGCCAGAGGATGGATTACAAAAGCAGACAAGTGAGGGTCGGCTGGTCTCTAGATGAACACATGGGAACAGGTAAGCAGACAAACTATTGCATAAGCATGACAGGATGTCTGCTGAGGTGCCCGGTGGGGGTTGTGACATGCCTCGGTGTGTCCCGGAGTGGGTCGTACTGGAGCGGCCCATATTGGTGCACTGTGTCAGTCTCTGAAGCGCTCTGTAGCTCGAGCAGAGAGAGAGCTATGAAGCTATGCTGACATGTAGGTCGGTATCCGGACACGCCCCCCTTTACTTACACTTTAAAGTGGTTGTATACTCTTTTTTTGTAACTTTTACCTACAGGAAAGCCTATAATAAGGCTTACCTGTAGGTAAAAAAAATATCTCTTAAACCTGTACGGTTTAGGAGATATTCCCCTTGGTATGCGCCGCTGACTGCAGCGGCGCATGCGCACGAGGGGATTCTCGGCCTGAAAATCCGGCAGCGGCCGGAAAGAAATCTCCCGCGCGCATGCGTGGGAGTGACGATATCGCGGCTCCGGCCACTCACAGCGCCGGAGCCGCGATACCCGGAAGAAACGCAGAGGGAGCATGTCCGCTCCCTCGGCGTGGATCGTGCCAGATGTCGGGGCCCCGTTCTAAGGTAAGTATTTCATAATGAGCTAGTATGCGGTGCATACTAGCTCATTATGCCTTTTGCTTTGCAGGTGTTAAAAAAATAAAATAAAAAAATAGCGGGTTTACTACCGCTTTAAGTGTCAGATTGCACAGTTTCCTTAGAATTGATCCATATTCCCCAAACTTTGTTGAATTTCTTAGGACAGCCCCTTGACTCGTAAGTCATCTTATGTAATGTGACGATAGTATTAACTAGATTTTTCCAGGCGGCTAACGTGAGAGCATCTCTCTTAATCCAGTTGAGAACAATTGACTTTCTAACAGAGTAATTTCAGGAGCATTTTCCTGCTATTACTCATAACCTCCTCTTCAGTAATACCCAGTAGGCCTAGCAACGGGCTACAAATGTTTGGCAGATCAAATGTATCCGCAATGAATTGCTTCACTTGTGACCATAATGGACATACTCTATTACAATTCCCCATCCGTACAATCCCTGTGGCATTTTTTTCCTATTTTCCTCTATTACAATTCCAGACCATGTGAAGGAAAGAGCCCTCTGCTGCTAGACACTTATGACAAGTAGGGTTGTCTTTTCATCCCATTTTATATAATCTCATCGGAGTGTAATACATTTGGTGTAGATATCTGAGTTTTATCAGTTTTTCTCCAGCTGATGGGACTGTGGGCAGGTATGAGGTCAATACTTCCTCCCACTGTTCCTCTATAAAGACTGGGATAATAGATACCCATCGATCCTTAAGCTTTTTTCTTTTGTTTTTATTTTGTCCGTAAGTGTGAGCTATGTGTTTCAAACAGATCCCAAGTGTCCTTTTTGCAGTCTTGAGCATGACCCTGCCGTCTGCTGTAGGGACCTTTCTAAAGAAGAAATTCAGTAGCGTTTCATATGAAGTTGCCACAGCTGCTTCAACCGCAGTTGTGGCATTATTCAACTGTGGAAATATTCTCCAGTGAACATGCACCAACTGTGAAGCCTGATAGTACAAACAAAAATCAGGGACTGCCAAACCTCCTCTCCTCACCAGTAGCTGTAGGAGTTCCAGGGATTCCCTAGCAGCTTTGCTGCCCCATAAGGAAGTTAGCAGAGTCAATGTATCTAAATGTCCTTTATGGAATATAAATCGGGGCTTTAGAGCGCACATAAATAAATTTGGGTAAAAAGATCATTTTAAAGAAGTTAGCTCTGCCCATTAGTGTAAGTGGCAGATCTTTCCATTTTTGTATCCTATCCAGGAATGCTCTAATTATTGGCCATAGATTTGTCTCAGTGAAAGAACTCACTGGCAGCTCAATCATTATCCCTAAGTATTTAAATTGCGTCACCACAGCCAAAGGACACTGAGAGGGGAAGTTAAAATTCGGTTGCGGATCCAGAGGAAAGAGCTGACTTGGTCCTGTTAATTCTGAATCCGGAAAAATCTCCAAATTCCTGGATCAAGGAGACTGCCACTGATAGAGACTAATTAGAATCGCCCAGGTATAGGAACATATCGTCCGCGTATAAGGATACACGTTCCTCTAGGTCCCCAACCGAAAGTCCCTTGTCTTGTGGGTCCTAATTGTAGCTGCTAGCGGCTCTATTGTTAAAACGAACAAGAGAGGATAAAGGGCACCCCTGCCTCCTTCCTCTATGAATCTTGAAAGTGTTCAATATAAGTCTGTTTACTCTAATACATGCCTGAGGGTTCGTGTGTAAGAGTTTTATCCAAGACACAAAACGTGGCCGAGGAGAGAGAAAAGAGTCCCATTCCACTGAATCAAATGTTTTTTTTTTTTGTGTCTAATGAAGCAACTGCCCTTTTGCCTGTGTTTTTGTGTTCGATCTGCAAATTGACATATAATCTTCTAAGATTCATTTGGGTACATCGTTCTGGAATGAAGCCTGTTTGATCCGAAATAATCAACTTAAGGATCACTGACGTCAGTCTACCGGCCAACACTTTGGCCAATATCTTGTAGAGCTGCACGATTCTGGCTAAAATGAGAATCACGATTTTTTTGCTTAGAAGATAGATCACGATTCTCGCGGCGTAACATCATCTTTCACATTAAAACAAAAAAAAATTTGCTAACTTTACTGTTTTTTTGTTTTGTTTTTTAAATTATTGAAGTGCATTTTTTTCCCAAACAATTGCATTTGAAAGACTGCTGGGCAAACACAGTGTGACATAAAATATTGCAGCAATTGCCATTTTATTCCCTAGGGTCTCTGCTAAAATTTTATATATATATATGAATTTTTTTTTTATTAATGTTTGGAGGTTCCAAGTAATTTTCAAGCAAAAAATATTGATTTTAACTTGCGGAAGTGTCAGAAAAAGATTTAGACTTTAAGTGGTTAAACTTCCTGCATTTACAAGTGGTTGAAAGCTTGGCAGACTGCCCAGATTATTTGTTTGCACAAGAAGTTCTATGCCTTTTGATCTAAGAAGTTAGTTACAATGTTTAATGTAAGTTCTAAACTTGGCAGATTGCCCTGGATGCTTTATTTTGACAGCTGAGTGAGCAGATAATCTCTCCACTTCTTTATATGAAAGAATCGCCTATTCTCAGTGGGAGAGATCATCAGAGGAGAGAATCGAGATTACGTTTTTTAACGAATAATCGCGCAGCTCTAATATCTTGACATCAGAGTTGATCAGAGATATTGGCCTATATGACTCGCACTCTTGTGGGTTCTCTCCAGGCTTGGGGATTAGTACAATCAAAGCTTCCCTCATAGACTCCGGTAGTATACCCTCTTTTTTGGCTGCTATGAAGACTTTTTGTAAGTATGACGTCAGTTTCTCTTTATGTAGCTGATACCAGTCGGCTGTGTATCCATCCAAACACGGCAACTTGCCTGGCTTGAATGAGGAGAGAACCTAAGATATTTTCTTCTTGCGAAATGGAGCCTTCCAGAGCTGCACTATCCTCAGGACTCCGTGAGGGTAGATTTAGATCTGCCAAGTAGGAAGCCATTTCCTGTTCTGTATGACTGGTCTTGGTTTGGTAGAGGGACTCATAAAATTCTAAGAAAGTGTTCAGAATCCCAGGAGAGTCCCTCACCAAATCACCATTGGGGTGCCTAATTTTCAACACAGAAACCGGGGTATAGATTGGCTTGGCTAAAAAGGCCAGCAATCGACCACTTTTATCCCCAAACTCAAAATCTAGTCTGCTGTAGTTGTTTTTTTGCAGTACATTCAGTGATAAGTATTTTGTAATGTCTGGTCTAGCCTTGCCATATGCTGTAGTTATCAGGAGATGGGTCAAGGATATACAGTCCTTCAGCCTCTGTAGCTTCGCGTTCTGCAGATTTTAGATCTGAGTTCAAGGCCTTTGAAAATTCCTTTGTTTCTTTGTTGAATACCCCTCTTATAGTCATCTTAAAGGCTTCCCATTGTATGGAAAGGGGTATATATGCGTCATTCTCATTTCAGTAGTGCACAATCTCTGATTTGCATTTCAAAGTAATGAATTTCTCTTGCAGCCAGTGCACATTCATACACCAGTGCCGTCTGCCCCGTGGAATATTGAGGTCCACTAAGACCTCCATAGGAGAATGATCCGACAGAGCTTGTGGGAGGTTTCAAACACTGGATATGAGCTGCAGGCCATCTACAGAGGATAACAAGTCTATCCTAGATAGTGTCTTGTGTGTCTCTGAATGGCAGGAGTGTTCTCTGACCTCAGGATTCATTTGCCTCCATACGTCTGTGAGAGCATAACTCTCTAGCCAGGAGGACAGCTTATGATGGTAGTCGGAGGTACATCCATGCTTGTCAAGAGCCACATCTGAAACTGAATTCAAATAGCCCAGCAGCAGCAATGGGCCCTGAGCAATCAGCACAGCATCTATTGGTATAGTCTCTAAAACCTGAGACGAGAATGGAGGTGGGATATATATATATATATATATATATATATATATATATATATATATATATATATATATATATATATATATATATACCATTGGGATCTAACTTAACCTGTAATATATGTGCAGCTTCTTTTTTGGTGACCAGAATAGCCACCCCTCTTGAGTAGGTGGAGTAGTCTGCATGAATTACCCTCGTAATGTTGGCTCTTTTCAAAGCCATAACCTTAGACCCTTGCAGATGTTTCCTGCAACAGGATAATATGGGGTTTGTACCTTTTTTAATAAAATCAAATACAAGGGATCTTTCCGGCTTTGAGTTCATGCCACGCACATTCCATGACATCAAGCTTGTCCTATCTGCCATTCATACTTAGAATAAAATCAGTATATTTGGGGGTACAGTACATGCGTTAGCATTAAACAACAATTCTACCCTGCATGGATCAGACCAGAGAACACTCCTAGCACACAGCACATTGCAATAAAATACATTAACCCCTCTCTTCCCTCCCTGCACACAACCCCAACTGTTTGTGTGCCTAAAATCCCATAACCATAGAATGTAACCCCTTGGGGGGGTCACAGATCTTTAGTAAGAGAGCAAATGCTACATATTAACAAACAGCATGTCCTGAAGGAGCCAGATAGTGTCCAGAACAAAAGGGGCTCCTGTTCTTGACTCTGTCAGGGGTGTATAAACTTCTCCTTCGCTTCTCGGCCCCTTTCCCTCCCCTATTGTCCAGGGAACAAATTAACTGCCAGTCAAACTGAGAGTCAGTAGTATACCAAAAAAAAAAGGGGGAAATTAGTTTAAATAGGGCTCTCCCAACAAAAAGCATAGCAAAGAGAAAGGAATAAACAACAAAAAAAGGGAGAGCCAGCTATTATATTTGTATGGATTTTGTTCAAATGATATGCAGAACTGTGCAGGATGGGACGCAGGGTAATAGTAGTGTCAGAGCAGAGAAAATTATTATATATATATATATATATATATATATATATATATATATATATATATATATATATATATATATATATATATATATATATATATATATATATATATATATATATATATATATATATATTTTTTTTTTTTTTTTTTTTTTTTTTTTTTAAAACACCTCAGAACAGCCTTATCCACAGTAATGTGTCTCACAGGAGCATGTGTGGCTTGTTTGAAATAGCCAGAGAGGGTATATCAGTCCATCAGCGGTGTGACGCAGGGCTTGAGCGCCCCCTAGCATCCATCCAGCAAGATGTTTCAGTGGGGGAATTAAATAATAAAACTTTCTTTTATCCACTACTGTCTCACCAGGTATAGCATGCTGTATGGCATCTGAAAAATCTTAGTCTTTTTGACATGGACAAAGCTGGCTCTTTGTATCTGCGTGCCAGCAGAGAAATCCGGATAAATAGAGATACGGTTGCCATTGTAGTGTAGGTCTCCTATCATGCAGCTTGCACTAAGGATGCTTTCTCGGTCTTTAAAATGCAGGTTATGGGCTATCATCGGGATTGGGTGTGAGCCAGGAGGGGGGGTTTAGAAGGGATCCTGTGCACCCTTTCTGTGACGAATAAGCGGGAAAATGTGGTATCGGCCATATTGTTTTTCAGCCATAGTTCTAGAAAGTCCTCGGGCTGTCTAACTTAAACCTACAAAGTGAACATTGATCCTCCTTTGTCTCTTCCATGTCTCCCAGCTTATTAGTATGAGCATTCACCTCCCTGTGGATATCCTGGATATCCTGCACCTTGTTTTCTAAAGGGCGAACTACATCCTCCAGGTCATTTATCCGTTCAGCTTCTGTGGCTGTTTCTCTGCACATCTTGTCTTAAAGACATTTCAGCCCTCATACCATCAATGTGTTCAGTTAATGTGGTTTGGCATGTGTGTATGGCCTCCATGATTTGCTTCAGTGAGGGGTTCCCCTGACCCATCTGCTGAATCCACCTCTCCCATGTCTTTGTAATGTAGTCTGTCCAGGGAATGGCCTTGCCTCAGCCCTTTGTTTCTGGGTGGTAGCGGGCTTACCCTGCCAGAATGTGAGGGCGAGCAGTACTCTCCACTCTATGGGGAATTACCAGGGCTCCACTCCGCTGCCTCACGGCCGGCGCCATCTTCTAATCACCATGCATAGCTGGATAAGTGGTCCGTGGCAGAATCCATGAGAGCCGGCCTGTATTTCACCATATCTTCCAGCTCCTCTAAGCCCAGTGAATATGTGGGTATTGGTACCGCTCATAATCCATGTCTCAGGATGAGGTAAGGATAGTTTGTCCTTCCAGTATAGCAGTCAGGTCGGTAAAATTTAGTTAAAATCTTGGCTGCCATACCCAGACCCCACGCTGTGGAGGGGCCACTGTAATGTTGCTTCGGCACTTGATCCTGCATGGAAGCTCACCTTAGCACTTGGTACAACCTGTGGAGTTAGCTGTAGGAATGCTATACAGGCCCAGTGCTGTGGTCATCTCTTTTGGAACCCAGTCCTTGAAAACCCCTTTCAGAGTTATGCCCACTGTGATGGGCAAAGTCTGTACTTTTACAGTCCAGCATTGTGGACATGTAGGACAGGGTCACTCTGTCTTTGGTTACTATTAAAAACGTGTTTATTTGGAATGCATTTACTTCATAGAGCAAACTTCTAGGTAAAATGAAACCACTCAGCGCTCGGTGTCAGGTGGCTGCCCAGGTGTTACATCATACCATTGGTTTTTCACTTGAACAACTACTTGAGCCCTTTTAAAGTACTCAGGTGCTTCCTCCTATTCTTTCACCATGATTCATTACAGGACAGTCTACACCTGCGCTGTCATGTACTCCTTAACCCCTTGGCGCTGGGCACACGCATATATGCGGCCTGTCAGCGCCGAGGGGCCACATATTTGCATGAATTGCTGACTATACAGCTGTGCCAAGAGCGCACACGGTGTGTGCTCGCAACAGTTTCCGGTGCCTAATCAAATGCTCTTGATCGCTGCTTGCGATTGGAAGTTTTTGTATCACGTGTGAGTAGCTCGCAAGGAAATGCCCTCACTTGGATCCTGATATGCCACTTTTAAAGGACACAGACAAAGGATAGTGTGTGTCAAGAGGTTATTGAGGAAACTGCAGGCAATTTTTCTCCCCCCATATAATCACCATATTGAAAAGAGACCGTCACACAGCATGCTTGCTAACATTTAAAAAGCTCATTGCTTCTGTCTGCCTTGGCGTTTTATCAAGCTCATTTCTTCTCTGTCTCCCCATGCCTCTTTGGGTACAAGAGAACCTACAAAAGTTTGCAAAACATGCCCTGTTCGTTAACAGAATGTGTAGTCTGTGATAACTGGGCCACTCCTGAAAATGTTTAGTAAACTCTCTTCAGTGTATTAATACTTCACAAAAAAGTTAGTCGATCTTGCCATCTCTGTTTTAAACAAATACATTTCTATACCTAATGAAGATATTCTTTCTTTCAAAGCTTTTGTAGATATAAAATTTGAGACATTCTCAAATGCTGTTTAATCTTTTAGGATCTGCCCTGCAACCAGCTGTGGCTGCGATTTCAGAATGTCAAACTGTAGCTGGCTGTATTAGGACAATGAGCAAGCAACATGACCCTTTATTTCAGGATTATGCGGTTACATAGCAAATGCATATTTCTCTGTTTCATTGTATAAGCCCTAGAACAGTGATGACGAACCCTGGCACCCCAGACTACATTTCCCATGATGCTCATGCACTCTGCAGTGTAGTTGAGCATCATGGGAAATGTAGTTCCAAAACAAGTGCCAAGGTTTGCATCACGGCCCTAGAAAATTTAATGAAGTCATCTCCAGAATGGCTCCAATTTCTATTCCCATGCATGTAATTTTATGGCTAAAGGCTTGAACAACTGACGCTTCCTGCAAAAGTTGCCTCAGACCTATCCAATTCCAAGAAGATGTCAGTTTTGTGAGGCATTGACAAACTTATCAGAGGCCATGGATGGGAGGGTTTTACTTTCACAGCTTAAGGCTCCATAACCACCTTCTTCAGCCCTTCCCTTTCAGTGCAGAACTTGGCACACCAAGGTTACCAAGCCTTCCCCAAGGCCCTTTTCACAAGAAGGGGTGCCTTCAGTCATAGGAGTGGTGAGACAATCTGTTAGTTTGCCTCTCCCTGAGTCCCAGACGTGTGGGTTCAATTGATGACTTCAAAAGGATACAAAATACAGTTCAAAACACTACCATATCACAGCTGAACACATTTTGTGAAATTGGTTAATGTGTTATTGCTGCCAACATCCTAATAGCATCACGTGAAAAACATACACAAAAGTGCATTGGGGGACGCCCTCTTGGACTTTGTATGGCAGAAATACAGTATCGGAGTCAAAACTTGATTAACGAATATATATAAAAAGGCACAAAGGTGCCAACTTTATTATTTATATAGTCATAAAGGAAAATGTTACATATAAACACAGTGGATAAAAAATCCTAAAATAATGCATTGATGAATGCTGTAGATATATATTGAACAATAAGATACAATGACCCAAACTCGTTGTCAAGAAAGAGCATCAACCAAACCATGGGAGGGTTGGTTGGCAGGCTAATTCCGATGACATAGACCCAACATGTTTCGGAAATTCATTTTACATTGATATATTCCTTCTTCAGGGGGTCATATGAGGTTATGTAATTATATTCAAATCTGTGAAAAATAGAGATGCATGGTAAAATTCATCTAACAACATCAGAAAAGTGTACATCTGTTGTCAGTGAATTTTTGTTTATATATAAAAGAGTAGTGTGTAAACGGAGCCAAAAGTACTTTCATATCATAGATTCACTGGCAGTTAGCCAAGATAAAAGACAATACAGAGGAATAGTACAAGCTGGCTGCGTATATGTCCATACATAGGGCGGATGGTGAAGGCATATGTCCGTGGTTCAATCGCTAGGGCATGTCCACAAAAGACACCTGGAAGCTACCACAGCAGCGGGAGTATGCACTGTGGAAATAGTGGCAACAGGAGAGAAATAAGTCCTTTTACCACCAGAGGTGCATATACAAGGTTATATGTGACAGAAAGTAATAAACGAATAGTATATAGAGTGAGTGAATAGCACGGAACCAGGCCGTGCCTCACTCAGGTATAGTAAAGAGAGTTGTTTTACCTTAAGTCTGGGGCCATCATGTAAGGCAGACACTAGAGACAGTCGGTGAGCTGACCGAATCCTTCAAGTGTCAGCACTTAAAGTGGTGTTGCCACCAAAAAATAAAAAGCTGCTTAAAATTCGTTAAAAAAAACAATTGTGAAAAAAATATTTTTACTCTCCTCTAAATACCTGTTGCTAGGGGGTCCCTCATAGTCTGCCTTCTTCCTTGCCCGGGCTGGTGACATCACTTCCCCTCGTGCCGCACATTCACCTGGGACCTGTTACGTGTCCCAGGTGACTGTATGGCGTATCACGGCGCCCTGCGCCGCTCGCGCATGCGCAGTGGGTGCCCGGCTGTGAAGCCACAGCCGGGTGGCCAAAGTACGCATGACGGAGCAGGGAACGAGAGGGGGCTTCGTTCCGCTGCAACGCTGGACCCTGGGACAGGTAAGTGTCCGATTATTAAAAGCCAGCAGCTGCAGTATTTTTAGCTGCTGACTTTTTATTTTTTTTTATTTTTAGGGGGTACCCCACTTTAAGTATCCGGCTGTGTCCAGTGCAGGCCAATCAAATTGCCCCTAATCTCACTGAATCAGCTGTGTAAACACAGCTGACTGTGAGAGCCAATGCGCCCTCCTGGTGCAGCGGTGCATGGCGTAGCCGCACCCAGACGGGCGCGATGATGTCGCGCATCGCTGCACCACCGGCGGGAAAGAGTTCCTACTTTCCGGCACTAGGCAACAAGGGGAACACAAGAAATGCTCCACCCAGCGGGAGGGATGGCAAACAAACTGAGAAGATCCATTGTCCAGCCTGGGTGTCCATGCAAAAACAAGAGCAAGACATGGGGACAGAGCCGCCCAGTGGATGGGTGAGAGAATACACAGCCAGAGTGTTTACAATAATGGGTAAATAATAATAAACGAGATAAAAACAAATAAGAAGAACATGTATAGCCAGGGCAAACATATGTCAAAAATAATTGCAAATGGAAGAATAAATGAGAAAAGGTAAAAGAAAAAAATAACAGGGAAAAAGAATATGATGATAAAGAAAAATGATAGTGATGGCGGTACATCAGATGTACACTTTTCTGATGTTTAGATGAATTTTACCATGTATCTCTCTTTTTCACAGATTTAAATATAATTACCTAACCTCCTATCACCCCTGAAGAAGGATTATATCAATGTAAAATTAATTTCCAAAACATGACGGGTCTATGTTGTCGGAATTAGCCTGCCAACCCTCCCATGGTTTGGTTGATGCTCTTTCTTAACAAGTTTTGGTCATTGTATCTTATTATTCAATATATATCTACAACATTCAACGATTCATTACTTTAGGATTTTGTATCCATTGTGTTTATATGTAACATTCTTTTCTTCAGGACTATATAAATAATAAAAGTGGCACCTTTTTTGCCTTTTTTTATATATATTCGTTAATCAAGTTTTGACTGATACTATATTTCTGCCATACAAAGTCCAAGTGGGCGCCCCCAATGCACTTTTGTTGTATATGTTTTTTACATATCACAGCTGTCTTCTTTCAATTCAACCTGAAATTGGCCAGGATATTTTTGCAAAATGCCCTGAGCCACCACTTGTACCAGGGAGGTATTGTGCCAGGACTGCTACAAGACGGGTTCAGAGGTTTCTATTCAAACCTCTTCAGGGAACCAAAGCCCAACAAGGGTATTTATCCTGTTCTCCATTTTAAAATCCCTCAACAAATTCCAAAATGTTGTATGGAATCATTAGACAAAAGGGGGTGTACATGGCATTTGTAGGCATCCAGAATGCCTAAGTACATTTTCCAATTTACCCACCTCATCAGCGCTTTCCAAGCTTTGAATTGACAAACAACCGCTTCAAGTTAGTCATTTTGCCCTTTTGGTTTATCCTCTGCTCTCAGAGTGTTCACAAAGCTCTGCTTTCCTGTCCCAGAACTCAGGCCATCCAAGTCACAGGCTGTCTAGGTGGCCTTCTGAAGTACTCCTCTCCCTTCCAGCTATCGGGTAGATAGCTATAGTGGTGATTTTCTGTCCCTCAATGGACAAGAAAGATAATACCATTTTTGTACTCTCACCATTTGTTCTTGCAGTGCTCAAGTCCTTGCTCTTACTAATCTTGCTCTTGGTGCTGCTAGCTACAAACTGAGTCATGTTTAGGAGTAGGAGTGGTTCTCCTGGGCTAGCCTAAAAAAAATTTGTTTTGCAGTGTCTAATCCTCATACAGCAGCATAAGCCCACAGTATTTCCGTACAAATGTACTTAATAGCAATTGTTTTATGCAGTAGTGGTAAACATGATGAACACTGCACAAATTTAAGTGTGTTTTGATTTTTTTTTTAAATGGACTAAGCCTTTAAAGCATTTTTTAATACTGAACAAAGTTTGTGCAATATACATGCTTTCACCCATAAATCGAATTTATAGAATACATTTATTTATATTTTAAGATGCTATCTTTTTTTTTTTTTTTAGCCATGCCTAAATTGAAATAAAATGTCCACGAATAATGTAAAGCGCAGATCTAACAAGTTTTTTTGTTTTTTCTTCCTTTTAAGCTGGAAATAATGCTAGAGGAAAATGTCTCCCTTCCAAATAATGGGAAGTTGTACACAAAGGTAATCAGCTGGGTTCAGCACAGTATATGGGAACATGGAGAAAGCTTGGAGACTCTGATGGATGAGGTTAGTGTTTCGAAGGATTGATATGGTCATGTAGCAGAAAAAAACTAATTCATATTGTCCTTTTATAATAATCAGAGCCCAAAATAAAGAATTTCTGTTTTCAGTTGAAATCTGGTAGGTTTAAAGGTGAGATTAATTTTTATTTCCCCATAAATATTTTAATCCTTTTTTTTTCCCCCAGTTTTTGTAAGTGCTAAGGAATATTTATTTTGTCTTGAAAATCACTGCAGTCATTCAGATTTTCTTACAGGTTTATGCTTCAAATTACCGTTTTACGATGAAGCCTAACAGTTTTTCCTCCCCGTTGATTATCTTTCCGTAGGTTATTTTACAAAAGTAGGATTCCTGAAACTGAAGAACAGTGAAGATACCTCAAGGTTAATTGAATCGTTATGAAGCACCAGTCTGCCCTAGCCTTCTAAGAAAATCCGCTGTGGGCAGAGAGCCATGATGATGATTTAACAGTATTTGCTCCTTTTACAGGATCTGTGTGCATTGTACCATCTAAACATTATCATTAGAAATGCTTTATAAACAAAATCTTGCAGAGTCCTAGACTTCATTCTAAATTCACTCTTCACAAATGTTGTAAGAGGTTATTTTTTGTTTATAAAATCTTACACAAAGTAGGATACAATTATTTAAATTTTTTACGATTTATATATTGGCTTTCTTTTCAAACGTAAGATTTCCAATCATGTCCCCAGGATACTTGAAAGACCTCCTATATAAAGAGCACATAAGCTCAAATTACATGTATATTAGGCTTTGAGGTCATGTCTCCAAAGCTTTAAACAGAGGAAAGAGGACTAAGCTTAAAGGAAGCGCAAATGGTTGCCTATAGAAAATAATAATCAATTTTGAACCCTTAGGGATTTTCTGCATGAATGGTTTTTAAACTGATCTGGTGGTCTTCTACATCATAATGAAGCCAATCTTCTCAATAATGAATATGTGTGCGCATCTTTAGAACATTTTAAGTCTTTTTTTTTTTTTTTCTCAGTAAAATACCTCTTAAAATTATATACTGTATGAACCTCGAGTTACAGGAACCTTTCAGCTGGTAGTTAACTGCTAATGAGAGATGTTATTTTACTTAATAAACACAAAGTGCACATCGTATTCATACCATTAGAAATCTGGATTGTTTAAGCCAATGATTTATTAAAACTAGCCCCATGTAAATGGGCCTATTTTTTTTTTTTATTTTTTTTTTTAAGGCTTGTTCTAGCCAAATGCGGGCAGTTTATATATCCCAGGTGTGAAAGCAGTTATTGAGGACTATAAAATGGCATAGCCGTTCAAATTGTTTAGCATTTCCTGCAAGTTCATAGCAGATGGTATTAGATCATAGAAGAACTGGTATTCTCAGTAAAGATAATTTAGCGTACAAGGCAATTCTAGTGCAAACTGAAGCAATTGGCCATATCCGAAAACTGCACAAGTTGCAGGGTTACAGATGCCAACAATGACTTGTTGTGCTCTATATGATTATTTTGATAAGAAATTTACATGGTTGGCAATCTTCAATGAATCTAATCTAAAGACCAACCTATTTTTAAAACCAGTCATACAGATATACCAAAAAAACTTGACGGGTTCACAAACTTGCAGAAATGTATGTATGATGCCAAAGATTCCACAGATCATCAAAAAAAGGCCTTCCTTGTATTGCCAGAATGAGGGCAACACACAGGATTAAAGGAATATTTTCAGAAAAATGTGTGTGCGCGCGCGCACTCTGATCATTGAGAACTTTAGGGCTAACCATGATATACTTCATATACAAATTAACACTTAAGGGCCAAGCCTCTTTCTGAGATTTGGCGTTAAAGTTAAAAGCCTTTTTATTTTTCTCTCTAACACCCTAGAGAATAAAATGGCAGTTGTTTGTAATTTCTGTCACACTATATTTGCGCAACAGTCTTACAAGCACACTTCTTTTTTTTTTTTTTTTTTTGTTTTGTTAAATATACCATTTTGAATAAAAAAAACACAGTAAAGTTAGTTATTTTATATTGTGAAAGATAATGGTACGCCGAGTAAATTGATAACCAACATGTCATGCTTCTAAATTTCGCCCGCTTGTGGAATGGTGACAAATTTTTACCCTTAAACTCCATAGACGTCTTTTAAAAAATTCTGCAGGTTGTATGTTTTGAGTTAGAAGCGGTCTAGGGCTAGAATTATTTCTCTCGCTCTACCAATTGCGTTGAAACCCCACATGTGTGGTTTGAACACCGTTTTCATATGCAGGCGCTGCTCGCTTTTGGGCGCGAGCTTGGCGGGACAGGGCGCATTTAAAAAAAATAAACTCATTTCTTTTACCTTTTTTTTATTTTTACACTGTTCTTTAATAAAACAAAAAAAGTCACTTTTATTCCTATTACAAGGAATATATACATCCCCTGTAATAGACAAAAAGCATGACAGGACCTCTTAAATATGAGATCTCATATTTACACTAAAATTAAAAAATAAAAATAAAACCTTAAATGTCATTTAAAAAAAAAAATGTTGCTTTCAGACCCCTTTCACACTGGAGCATTTTGCAGGCACTATAGTGTGAAATCCGGAGGGCTTTCACACTGGAGTGGTGCGCTGGCAGGACGTCAGAAAAAGTTCTGCCAGCAGCTTCTTTGGAGCGGTGAACTCAACGCTCCTTCACCGCTGCTCCCCATCGAAAGCAATGGGGCAGCGCTGCGATACCACCGGCGAAATTCCGATCTGGCCGTGTTTTGCGGGCTGATTTAGCCCCTTTTCGGCCACTAGCGGGGGTTAAAACCACCATGCTTGCGGCCAAATAGCACCGCTAAAACGACGGTAAAGCGGTGCTAAAAATGGCGCCACTTTACTGCTGACGCCTGGGGCGGCTCGGTGTAAAAGGAGTCTTAGCGCTGTGGAAGGAAGTGACGTTTTGACGTCGCTTCCGCCCTGCAATGGTATGGAGACAGATGTGGGCCATCTTCACCTCATCTCCATACCAAGCCAGGGAGAGGACCCGATTGCCTCCACAGTAAGCGGCAGGGGACAATGGGGAATCCACCGCAGAGACCACTTTTATCTGAAAACAAGCCGCTTACTGAAGAAGAGGATACCGGGGTTATAGTAGCTAACTGCTGCCTTGACAATGATATCCCTCTTCAAAGCGCCGACATATATAGGCGTGAGCTGGTCGGGAAGTGGTTAAGGTTTTCATTGAGCCCTACCTCATACCATTTTTTTCTAAATGGGCTAAATACAGTTGTGCGGAATTTGGTTGGTTGCATCTTGGTGATCTGGTAAGCTTATTTAT